>NC_073700.1:102595271-103875995 GCF_023634085.1 Falco cherrug
TAAAGTGAGGGTAATTCAGATATAATAATATTTTATTATTTATGATGGATATTTTCTTTTTAAAAATCCCAAAATTTTTATGAAATTATACAGAAAATGACTGAGAGATACCCAAGTCTGTAGTAGGATCTGAGTTTGTTCACTGAAAGTGGTTCTGTGTCAGCTTAGTACATCAAATAAACCAAAATAAAAGAGAAAGCAGGGAGGAGTTTTGCCAGGACACACAAACCCTGCAAACATATTTTGTCTAGGAACCCAAAATGCCTATAAAGAAAAAAAAGACATTTTAAATACCCAGTAGCATCCTCACATACCGTATCAAAGAAATAAAGAATCAGCAACCTAAAATTATTTTTTAGCCTTTCAAGAAACAGTGTTGAATCTCACATACTTGTGTACGTTCTTGGTCAGTCACTTGGCCTACATTCATTATAGCAGGCAAGACAGCTAACAGTCAAAGGGGCTGCATCTCTTACACAGACGCCGAATACATGTTGGTGTTGTCAATGAGGAGATGTGTAAATGTTTGCAGACTGGATGTCTGCTTCCTGTCAACAGCAAGCACTAGCCAGACGAATATCCGGCATGCACGGTTGTGCTTTCTTAAGAGTGTAAATGTTGTATGACAAAATTTGCAGGCTGCTTGTTTTACCCTCGGTCTCTTGCCCTCAAAGCCTTTTTTGTGACCAAATGCAAAGGAAAGCAACTTCCTGTACCCCCAACTAGACCCTGACAGCAGCGAGGCAAGTGGAGAGGAAGGTGCTGAGGTGTTAGCTGGCTGAAAAAATTAAGGGAAACACACAGGGTTAGTCAGGGCCCGTGGCCAACAGGGTGTCCACAAAAGGCGACCCATCTCCTTTCCATTAAGCAGAGATGGCAGCCTTGGCAGCTGCTTGCCACCCTACTCTTACATCTTCCTAGTCACCATTTTGTATTTCTGTGGCAGACCTGGGGCTCTTTCTTCCAGAGCTTCCAATGGGTGACCAAGGCAGGTGCTGCATGAGTGAGGGGATCTCATGCATGCCTTCCTGCACATAATGCCATCAGAAGATCCCGTACCAGGTATTTCTATTACACTGAGATGATATTGGTTATGTGACCTTGAGAGTAAGCTATGTTGTTCACTGCTAAAGGGCAGGGGTGAAGAGAACATGGACCTGCTCACTGTATCTGGCCATGAAAGGAAAAAAATGTCCTCATGTTCTTATCCCTCAGGGTGGCAGGTGTCTAGTTCAAGTAATCATTCCCCAGAGGTGCAGATTCCCTCATACACTCGGCTTGGAGCCTTTGAAGGAAATGGGGACTGCCACTCATATCTAGTCAAGGGATGCAACAGCCTCACCCTCGCCAGTGCTCTCTCCTGCACTGGAAGACAATATTAGGTTCCAGGAACAAACATGGAAGACATCTGGAAAGTGGAAACCTTCTAGCAATCATACCATCCTGTTCTCTCATTTTATTTGTGGGTTTTTTTCTTTCTTTCTCCCTGGATGGCTGGGACAAACACTGCACACAGAAAAAGAAGCAGCCTTTCTTTGCCTTTGTCTGGAAACAAGCAGATGGGGCAGATGAAGGACCTCATGCGAAACATGATGGTGTGACATGATGGGAGACAGGCTACAGTACTAGGCAGTCTTTCCCTCCCTTAGTCTACATTGCAATTACACCTAACTTGGCATGCCCACTTCATCTTTTTATCAGGCATTTTGTCACTGAGAAAATCTCCATTTATTGCATCGAGGCATTTTTGTCCCAGATAATGAAAATCTTTTTTAAAAAATAAAAAAATAAATAAATATTAAGCCCAGCAAATCATGTGATTTGTGTGGCACAAGTGCATTGCACTTGTTTTAATCAGCTAACCAACAGAAATCAAGCTTCCCTCTGGAAAGTCAGCATGTCAGTGTATGCTAGGAAAACTGAGAAAAAGTCAGCCTCCAACCAAAAAATAAACTCCACATTTTATAGCTTAAAATGAAGCCACTGAAGACTAAACATCTGGGCTTTTTGGATATCATCCCAGATCCTGCGTGTAGCATCGAAGCTCTTCATCACTGTATCCTCTTAAGAATTTGAATAAAATCATTCCCTCAATATAGGCTGTTTCTCTGCAGAACATCACAAAAAAAGTGCCTGTTACAGTAAGATCTTGGGGCAAGGCCTGTTTTTACTACATGTGTGGAGAGCATGCAGAACCACAGTGCATTGGTTTTCTTCAGGATCTCCAGGACTTCTCATAATACAAGCCACCATTCCGCAGCAACAGCAACAATCCACGCGGACCACAAAAGAAGCCAATTAAAGGGGGATTATCAGAACTCCTAGAAGTGCCAGTGGAAGCCAACGGGATTTTCTGTTCCTGAAATGCAACAGACACATCCACAGCACATCACGTCAGCATACTTTAGAGACCTTCCCACCAGCACTGAGCAAGACAGTATGCCTCCATGGTACAGAGCAGTACATTAATGGTAAGGTCCTTCCAGGATATTTAGGCCTGTTTCTCATCAAATATAAAACAGATCTAGCAGAGCACCACCATGACACTGGTTTCAGTGCTAATTTGGAGAGGTCTACTCATACAGCACTGCAGTGTGCATTCCCAGATGCTCAGGACCTATTGAAAACCCTGGTTCCTGCACAACCTGCTTTGAGATCTCCACTGTCCCCATCTGTGGCGCTTTACAGTCAGTACCAGCCATGCTCAGATGCAACCTAGATTTACTGGGACTGCTGCGCAAGATTCTGTAGCTGATTCTGTGCAGGAGGTCAAATTAGATCAGTGCATACATTTAACCTCTGTGAACTGCTGAGAAAGAGTGTATGGAACATGGCCACTGGAAAGCAACTGAACGAGCACATTTCCTAAGTCAGAGGCACATGGATTATAACTACAGCCAAACTACACAGCGCAAGAGAGCCACACAAAAGACAACAAGTATTGGATGAGGCTGAAACAGAATTAGCCTTAATAGACAGTGCCTCCCTAGAGCTTTCATGCTCATGGCCAAGCAAAACGGTTCTGCGCAGGAAGACAAGAACTGCAGACTTCTGGCATGGCTCTTGAGACACAAACAGTATGAGAGACTTGTTCCCATAGTGGAACCAAGAGATGAAGCAGACCCCCTTGAAACAAGCACAAATAAATTTGACTGTTTCATCTTTCACTGTACTTTTCTATATACAAAATAAAGTAGAAAATAACTATTTTAAAAGTTGCTAGCTTTTTCCTTTTTTAACTGACCTTCCTCTACTTCCTCTAGCAAATCACACACAACCATATTCTCCATTTTATTAGATACATTGGTATTAGGAAGCTCTATGGTAGGCTGTTCTTTTTGTTTCTTTTTTTCCAGTCTTGTACATTTTCTTTCCAGCCCTAAGATGATCACTCCTACTCTTCACTTTCAAGCTCCTTGTCTTCCTGCTCCTCTAAGGTGACTTAAAAAGAGAAACTCATGCATAGGCTAGGAAGATGGCTTGATTAATGACTTTTCCACTCCTGTAAGTCATTTCAAAAGAATCATTCTGTCCAGGGATGACAACAGGGAAGATGTTTCCATAAAACTCTGCATGCTTCCAGCAAATACATAATCATACCAACAGAGGCAAGGAGAGTGTGAAGACCTCATGCTCTGGCAATGCAATTCTTTTTCTTTTTGTTTGCTTTTTCTCCTCACACTTTCTGGTTTTCCCATACTTCCTGCTATGTTTCCAACAGATCTTTCCTTTGCTGCATTTTATGTACTTCTGTCATTTTCTTCCATCATCTCCTATTTCCTAGCCTGTATTTCTAGCCTCTCCATCCCCTAATTTCCCTTGTCTGCTAATTTCAGCTATTAAGATGTAAACAGTAGTTCTCAAAAAAACCCCAAACACCCTCACATCAAAACCAAAAAACAAGCCCACAACAAAAAAACCAAACCAAAACAACAACAACAAAAAAAAAACCCAACCAACAAACCAACACCAGTTTCTAAAATTGAAACAGGAAAACTACAAAGACAACAGATATATTAGGAGTCCAGTACAGAACGGGGGGGCTTTGAAACAAGGTGAAAAGTAAGCAGAAAGGTCTGTTTTGAAATGATAGTGCAACAAAGGAACCAAATAGGGAAGAAATAAAGTGAAAACTAACCCAGATATTTGCTTGGAATTGGAAGCTTTTTTTCAGTTAAAAAAAGTTAGTATACTGCATCCATTATTCTTCTTGTCCGACATGTTCTGTACTTACTGATTTTATCCAAAATTAGAGTAGACTTTCCAAAATATCATGAGAGTCTTCCTACTAATGAGACACTTAAGACAGAGAAAACGCCAGGATTTCTAGATAAATCAGAAACAGAAAGTACCAGGTAATTAAGATGGAAAATTTCTTTAATGAAAGTGTCCATCCCCATGTCCCAAGCAAGCCCAGGCCCATGAAGTGCTGTACTTATCTTTTTAACACTCCAAGATGTTAACCAATGTTGTAAGACTCAGTCCAACTGCCTCAGAAGGGGCTTTGCTATCAACATCCCCCAGCATAAAGGACAGCTTGGTCCTGGCTGAAAAGCCAGAACAAAGAAACAAAAACCTTATCTCGATGGGTGCTGCAGTTGAGGGTTGCAGCACATTTCTAGGGCAGTGTGAGAAAGCCAATACTCTGATGGTGTCACAGCCTTTGGTTCCCTGCTGCAGCTTGCTTCACAGACTGCTTCTGTCCCATAAACACAGCTATAAGACACTCAAGCTGGAATTGGGTCCTTGGAAAGTTTTTGAACCCACTTAAAATAATTTTTATCCAAGGAACATGTACTAGAATTTTACTATTACTTGCTTCTCCAAGTATTGCTGCTACAGGAGAAAACTTGATTACCAGAGCCCAGCTGAAGATAGCTCAGCTTCCAAACTTCAGTTCTGCCCAGCTGCAGGTAATGTTGACTACTTTAGGAGGATGGGAACCCCAGGTTCCTCATGTGTCAGTGGAAATGGAGAGCAGCTCCTCTGCAGGGCATTTCAGAGCACCAAATCTAGATTCCTTTTCTGAACCACCTTCTGAAGGACCTTCTCTCTGCAGGTTATATGCAGAGTCTTGAGAAACCAGCTTTTAAACTGAGAACTTTGTGTTTGTTTCTGAAACTGGGCAGGGTGAACACTTCCCTCTGCAAGTGTCACTACTCAGCCTTTGTCAGGCTTACAGTGTGGGGCAAGAGCCAGCTCATGGCAAGTGCCAAAGGGAGAAGAAAGGAAGGGAAAGGAGGGCGAGACTTTCATGCTGGGATTGTATATGGAGGAAGGGACAGGGCAGCGAGGCACTCATGCAAGGCACTGCATAGGTGGATAAGGAAAGAAAGGAAAAAAAAAAGTCAGGGATACTTGCACATTGGATTTTAGTTCTAATAAATAAAAACTAGGGCAATGCACCCATTTTTATCACAAGGCTCCCCTAATGAGAGCACTGCTAATGAGAACACAACATGGACAAAAGCTTCTGTCAAAGCTCGTTCATTCAATACCAAACACTTCCCAGTCAAAATCCAGAAAGACTTCCTAATAGGGATTAGCTCATGTTCATTGTGAGCCAGGAGCCTTTGGAACAAAAATACCAAGTGTTTGGTCAGGAAAAGCAATTTGGGCCAAATATTGTTCTCATTTGCTCTTGGTCTTTCTTTCCCTCCCCTCTCTGTTCTCTCCCAGTGATGATGAAGGGTACAACTGTCACCACTACTTCTTCCTGTTAGCACATAGGAAAGACCCAGGCAAATGGCTCTTGCTCTGTTCCATTCATTGCAGCTGGGTCATGCAGGCAAACCACTGTGAGCCGATACAATGGAAAGTGACTATTAGCTGGAAAGCATGAACTTTTTTGCCTCAAATTCTTCTGTTCCCTTACATCTTTTTTACAGCAATGTGTTCCTATGTATATTAAGAAGCCAAATGAATTAAAACCAATGAATCCTTGTTTAATGCTTTTTCCCCCCCCCGACAAAGTAGGTGGAGTATACAAGCGTGTATGTTATTATATGTATGTATAATCACTTTTAAATAAAAATAGGAGGTCAAGTTTTCAGTTAGTGTAATTTACCGTATTAACAACATACCCCCCCCCCCCAGTATGCAGCACCCTACTAAATGCTGAAGTGCCCTCTTAATTTGCATAATACGTATGTACTATCACTCAAATCCAAATGTGGATAGATACAGACATATCAAGGAACAAACAACTCACTGCATAGATGCAGATCTAATCATTCAGTGATTATGGCTGATGCCCAAAACAGACTAGCTAGTGGAAACAACTCTGAATCTACCAAGCTGGCTCAATTTAATGAGCATTTCACTCACTCTCAGTGAGATTCTTTTTTAAATAAAAATGCAGAGTGTTATAGATTTGGGTGATCGTTTACTTAACTGAGAGAAAATGGAAGAAAAAAATTACATACTTCAGGTACATGTGCTGAATTTCATCATTACTATGGGAGATCAAAGCATTTTCCTTAATCTCTTCTTAACTAAAATAATTTAAGCCCATTTTCATTGTTCCTTCCCCAGGCTGTACCCTTTCAAGGACAGTTCCACTGTTTTTAATCTAAAATACAATAACCTGTTTCATACACAACACACATAAATTTCTAAATCTCCCCGTGCCAGACAAGGGCAGTAAATTGAGAAAAGGACAACGACAGTAACTTCACATGTGCAAAGCCTGTTTCCTAGCAGGGGATCAATAACAGCTGACTGCATTACGGTCACGGGGAAAGCGGCACCAGGTTTACCGTTTTGCTGCTGGAGGTCACTAGAGCCCTCAGTACCACTGAGCCTGACGGTGTGTATACATGACACAGGGCAGAAATGTGCAGAGCCCTGGAAGAGCACTGAACAAGCCAGCCTGGGTGCTGGAAGCAATACAGGGCCCAGGGAAACTGATCAGCGCGTTAGCACAGCAAGTGCCTCGCAAATATTTTCGCTCCTCACAGAGTCTAAGTAGGACATTCTTCCTCCTTTTGCCTTTACTCACACCATAACTTTACCAGCTACATGAATCTTCCCAGGAAAAATAATAACACTAAAAAATCTGTAAAGTATTTCTTTCTTAGCTTCCCCTTTGAGGGAGTTATCCTTTCCTCTGAGAAAGGAAGGGCTAGCTTGTCCAGCTCACAGGGCTACAAACCAAAGGGTGAAAGTAAAGATACAGTTCTCAGTGATTGTCCTAGATCACCAAAGAGGGAATGCTACCTTCTCTTATCTCCCTGTTTATCAGTTGAGCTTATCCCTTTTATTCCCTTCACTACGCCAATGCTAAACAGTCTGCAGGCCTTTTGATAACTTAACTTCTTGCTGCCTCAATTTCTTCTTCTGTATAAAGGGAATAATATATATATATTCATCTTTTGACAATTAGACTAACTAATCCAACTAACCAGTTATTGTGCATTCATAAAGCACTGCGAACTCCTCAGATGCAAAGCATTACAGTAACACAAAGTTTTATTGTTATTGTTGTAACAATAATCAAAATTCAGACGGTAAGGGAAGATGCCAGCTGGCAGACTGAATATCTCGTCTCACTTATTGGCAGCAGTTTCATTGTAATAAAAGCAGGACCATTGCTGATTATGCTGGCTTGTGCTTCCAGTCTTCAACTGGTTAAGGAGCTGTTGTCAGCTTATTTCACAGAAAGCTCCTTGTGACTCAAAATACTGTCTGATCAGCTTTTTTCCATGAAGCCAGGATTCCCAAAAGCAGAAGTCCTTAAGTACATGCTTAGAGTAAAACCAGCATTTAGATGTTTTGGTTAATCAGACACAATAAAAAAAAAACCCTCCTCAACATAAGAAAATAAAAAGGGTTTTCCCTCCCCAAAATAGATATGTTAGAGTATTCATGGCAAAAAAATCCTCGATTTAACTCATCTCTAAACCCCATATTTGCCTAGTTTGTTTCAACTAAGTATATGGATATATATACTTACTTACATTCATATATATATCATATATATTTCATTTAAATAAACCTCTTCCTTGGGGCTTGTGCCTTGATGTTGCAGATTGTAAGACTCTACTAGACTTTCACTCCTGTTCATGACATCTGAATTAGACAGGGCTAAGGGGTAGATTCCAATTAAAAAGCACCTTTTTGGGTGTCTAACAAAGGTTACACTAGCCAGTGACGCAGAAAGATGGATGCGTGACACAGAACACACCGAAGTAACACTCTATACTGGCAAGCATGGACTCTGGTTGAAAGCTTAAAAGTAAAAAAAAAATCTCTGAGGACGTAGAAAAACTTCTGGGAAAGATTTTTTTGAACATTTGGCCCTTGGCTGCATCAGTGAAAACCAGAAAAAGGTTACAAAAGTAGTCAACAAACAGAATCTCATCCTAGAGTAATTGCTCTTCCTGGAATAAGCAATAGTTGATAACGATAAACAGCCAGAAAGCCACTGAAAAATGAAAATAAAAACACAACTTACTCAAAGAGACAAGACGGTTACTACTCACAGGAAGCATCGTTAATTAGAACTTCTAAAAGAAGATTTCTCATCTTGTAGGAACTTACTGGCAACTGATTGCTCCAAGGTAGGTTTCAAGACACACAAAAATGACAAACATATAATGTTACTAACTAAAAGGTGACCATGATGATGAGATCAAAGATTAATTCTGCAATTTTTTTATTGGTGAATTCACACAAATTAGAATGGTAAACTACAATGTAGTGCTGGGGGTGTTAACAACCAAGTAGGGAAAACAACAGTCAAGTCAGACACTGGTGACCACTGCCTACTTAGTAGGCCAAGCAGACTAGCAGCATGCTGTTTCCCCACATATCTACCTACCATATGGCTTGAAATGTATCTATGTATGAGACCACCTCTCCAGGATATCAAAGGAACTAACGTCATGAGCAATCTAACTTCTGATTAGTAAAACTATAAATCAAGATCAGGAAAACCTGATGCTCTCACAGTGCTAGAAAAAGCAGTAGCAGAAGGCCAGAGGATACAACAGAAGATTTTCTATCACTACAGAAATCTAAGCTGAACCAGAGAGACAGCTTCAGTGTTCTTGGGCTCAGTTCGGATCTCAGGCAGTCACTATTGACACACCACAGGTTGGCTATACGAGAAACGAAAGGCGATGCAGCAGCCACAGCTCCAAATAGTTTCCAGGGAGACTCGTCTGATAATTGAGGATACCAGCACAAGAAAAGTCAACCCAAATGTTAACTCCTCAAAAACATGTCCTCCAAGACAAAAGCAGGAAAACATAGCTTGTAAATCAAAGGTGATCTAAACGACTCTGATTACTGGTGACAGGCAAAATAGATGACCCATATTGGCATATCGAAGAGAAAAGCAGACTGGGTTTCACAGTCCAGAAGATCGTACGTTTACTAGATTTTCACCTTCAGAGCAGTTACGGTTACTTGAAGCACATCAAGTGGCAAAACAAGCCCATTAACTTCATCAGTTTTTGATAACATCTGACAAGTCTCCACCACTGCTCACTTGAATGCTAACAGAGGCATCTGGAAGGTTGATCAGGAGCAAAATAGACCTTTGCTGTCTCTGACACAAGGTGGGTTGTTCTTGTTGTGGGAGAACAGCATAAAGTGCTCGTTGGTTTTACTGTCTTGAAAGACAACGTGGAAGGAACCCCACTGCACTTCCCCCTATCCCTGTAGTAGCCACCCTCTTGTTCATGTCAGGATCTTGCTGGGAAGAGCACCAGAAAACATGGGCTCCCAGAGCTCCACCATGAGCAACATACACTGTCGGGCCACTGCTGGTTTTGTCCAGGCTGCTGTTTACTTTTCCCACTTGTAGCAGCTCTGCATATTTATATGGCATGGGTTCCTATTAAAAATAATGACAAGCCTTAATATGAGGTATCAAAGTGAAGCAATGAAATAAAGGCATGGGAGCAAAATATCCTGTTTGTATTCTGCAAGACACTGCCACAGATTTTGATATGAAGAATGGATAAATGGATGCTATCCAAATATCAGTTTAGCCCTTCGTAGGAGACTAAGGTTTGGCATTCAATGCCAAAATAGCAAGGTTGTAGTTGAAGTATCACACAGGCATACCTCAAAACTTCACACACAGTAATGACAACACAAAATCCTGTTAACAATAAGCTAAGAAAAGTCACAAATCACAAATGAATTTGGAAAGTAAAGAAGCAGAAAACATGACAGAATTCATGTATGTTGCAACTGGCATGCACGTTTGGACAGATATTCATAAAAGGCCTATTGGCAAACTGTTAAGCATTTACTCATTCAAACAAAACCAAAATCTGGCCATCAAAATCAACCCTTCAGATAGTAATACAAGTACTCTTCACCTGAACAAATTGGAACAGACAAACACCTTTGAAAGATGTATTTGTTGTATTTCATCTCTGTAATTTATCTTAGAAATAGGATGGAAACACCTACTTCATTTGCTAAGAACAAAGCCTTACCATCTATCTTGGCAGAAGCACCACCAGGCAGCTGGGGAACATGTAAGAGAGTCTCTCCATTGGCCTTTCTTCAGGAAGGGATAATATGTGGGACCTAACAGAGAGAATGCACCAAGACCAGCCCAAGGGTGTCAACACATGTACTATCTGAGATTACAGGATGTATTCTAGTTATGATACATAATTTATATACATTTATTGTCCTTATTCTATTATTGTCTATACTCCACAGGACACAGCGCTGGACCTACAAGCATTTCTAGTGGTTTTTTTTCTTGCTATAGTAAAAACATACTGGGCTTCTACTGTTGGCAGCTCTTTCATCTCAGATTTCTTGGTAGTGGCGATTTATGTAAAAGTCAAAAGTGCGCTTTCCTAATAATCTGTGATTTGTTGTTTATTTGTTTGGCAGAAGATGAAGCTTGAGGAACTGGAATAAACAAACCTGACTAAGCACATAATGCTACCTCTTTGAGTGCTATTTTAAAGGATATTTTAAAAAAATAGGATGCACAATAATCACTAATTATTTGCATTATAGTGTAGAAGAAAGGCTTACACTAAGGTTGGGCCCCACATTGCAAAGCCTTGTAGAAACCAAAAGATACGCATTTCATGTCTCAAAAGAACTACGGATAAAAGATGTGTGACAATTCAAGCCTGGGAGGCCCAGAAATGTTATTTATTTTTCCTGTCTGAGAAAGAGTTATTTGTTTGTTTAATTGTACTGTGCCTTTTAGTAAGGAATGTTAAGGAATCTTCTGTTGACAGGAAAAACAATATAGTTCAAACTATTTCAGCAAGCATGCCTATTATTCACTGGATAGTATTATACATATGACAAGCATTGTATTTGGTGCAAACAGGAGAAACATTTGCTGTTTTGCTCAGCTGAACAGAGAACAGCTTCTCAGCCACGCTTTATCTATTTTTTTTCAAATATTAAATATTACATCACTGTGAAATAAATTAATTGACCTGTGCTGTGAACAAATAAATTACAAAATTCAATATGCTGCTTTGAATTTGCAACTCATTTCAGCAAGCCAGTTCTGCAGTAGCTCTAACATATGAGTTAAGTAAGCCTTTCTGACAGGTGTAAAAGCCTTTCATACCACTTGCAAGGTTATGCTAGCGAAATATGACAGAAAACGTGGACTAGTCACAATATCATATGTTCTGTATCAGCAAGTATCATAACAGAAGGGCTCACTACACCAAATAAAATGTACTATGTGGTAAAACAATGGGTGTGCAGAAATAATGACATAACAGATCAGGCAGGAGCTGGGCTCTTATTTGGTGGGTTTCTTTGCCATAGAATTAACCCAAATGAGAGAACTCATTATCTAGGAAAAATAAAATAATGACCTTACCCACCAGAGGCATTACACTATGTTGGGCTAAGGAGAGAGGAAGCAACATTTGTTTGCTTTTTAAATGCTCAAAAGACTTTTATAAAATTTTGTCAGTTTCCATATGTCTTGCCTTTCTCTGCCATCCTGTTCCATGTGCTTTCTTGAAGAGACTTTACCAGTCTCTCTTCCCAGATGTTTAGTATTGGAGGAAGTGTCATATATCACTGCTGGAGGAGGAGACATTGCTGGCTTTGACGCATACAGTGCTCCAAATCCAAGTTTGATTTTGTTTTGCCTAATTAGTGGCTCACGCCCATCCCTTGGCTCACATGCCTACACCCAGCTCATCCAGGTGATCGTCTGCATACTTCCCAAAGAACATTTTAACAGCCTTGGCCAAGGGATGCTTTTGGTTGTTACCAAAGCTGGGCGACTCTGCCAGTCACCTCCATTCAGAATAACGGTGAATGATGGAAGGAAACTATTTCTCTATTGTAAGACTAAAAAGCTGATGAACCAATCATGTAACTACACACTTGTGCTCTGTGCTCTTGGAAAAAGCTCCACCCTGGAAAAAATGAGTCTGTGTGGAACTGCAAGCTGGACTTTAATCAGGGTCTCTGTGCTACAAGGCCAGCACTGCATTTGGTATGTGATCCAGAAACTTCTGCAGAAGGTTCATGTGAATTACACATTGCCTCATGTTGAGAGTCAGGCAGCCAAAACATATTGTTCTAAACATCCTTGTTCACATGAACTTCAGCCACTATTTACTAGCATTCAAGGGAAAATAAAATAAAAATTACATCAACACTGATCTAATGCTTTGATTTTTTTACTAGGAGGACAGCTGTTTATACCAGTCTGCTTCACATCTGTGAAAATGCACAGCTTACAAGGACAGTTGAGGGTTGGCAGCAAGCAGAACTGAAAACTAGGTGCTTTAAGCCCCTCAAAAGCGAATTCATGCAGATAAAACAGATTATTTTCTGCCTCCCTTAAAAAAACAAAACAAAACAAAAAAAAAAAAACCCAAGAAAGAAAAGCCCTAAAGGGTCTTCAGAGAAAGAACCAAGAACAAGTGAGGTATTAACAAACACAAAACTCACCAGGACAAATAAACTAGGGATTAATTGTTTTGCTCTATGACCATCAACAAAGTCTATCAGCTAGCATCTATTTCCAGAACTTCCAATTCAAATTACATCTAATGAGTTTACAGTACGATTTTTAAAGGGTCTCGCCTGAGTCATAAAGACTGAAGCAACCATTAAGCCCCATTTGTTAACAGCTATGATAACTACACTGTCATTACGCACACTGTAGGACACTGTGCTACACAAAGGACTAATGTTATTGCACCAGACTAGAAGCACTTTAAAGTCATCTTGTGCAACTAGTAAGACAGGCAAAACACATTTTCTGGTCATAAAAAGCATTCTGAAATTGCTGAAAATCATACATTAGCATCAACTGTACATTTAAAATAGTACGTTAATCTACTATTTAAATAGACCACATTCACCTGCCAAGTTTAGCTTTGCAGTTTCTCTTAACTACAGTTATCAAAACACACAACTGTTGCGGTGACATTTTTGTTTGAGTTTGATGATAGTTTTGCCCTCCTACTCCCCCTTAAATTATTTTCATTCAAAGCAGCAAATTCGTTTGTGTCCCCCCTTCCTTTTTTTTTTTTCTAAAAACATTAACATGTTAATTCTTATTGTAACTGTTCACCAAGTCTAGATAATGGCACGTTGTGTCAGCAGATATGTTAGCGAAAGTGATGAAAACTGTGGAGATATACTTGAAGGTTTTGACGGGTAATCAGAGCTTATCTACTTGTAATTAATTTGTCACCACAGTGAAGATTTGAAATTGAAATCCATTGACCAGACTCTGATGTTCATGTATACCTGAAGAAAACTTAGGATATGAAAGACTATTCTAATTTACAGTGCTGCAGCTAAAATTGGATTCTGAGGTTTTGTGTCTTCAGTTCCAGAAAATCAGTTTTCAGTAGAGCACTGCTGAGATGATGTTAGAAAAAACTAGCTTGATTTCAGTCTTGAGGAGATCCTTATCTTCCCACTTAAAGAAAATGAAATGGAACAATGGCACATCACAGGATCTTGTGGCCATGACACATCAGGCTAAAATTCTATAGGAGACTTGACAGTTCTTTCTGATAGATCAGAAACGATGTGTGCCCAACAGCATTGGCACGAGGTATTGCAGCAGTACTAGCTCAGTTTTGAGGGAACTGGTGGAATGGATAACAACTGCTACCCTACCGTATGTTTGTCCCAAGAAAATATGTTCCATTCACATAGGCCATGTGTGGCTAAGTGTATGCTTGCCCTTCAACATTCTACCCAAGGTGTTCTCAGAAAGCCTAATGACTTAGATCCAAAGAAAGCAGACGCATTATACAAGATGCACTAGTTTATAGACACAGATCAATCACCGCACAGCATTCCACTTTGCACAGAAGGATGTGAAAGGAAAGACAACAGAGTAAAATGAAAAAAATCAAGTCTCGGGAATCCCCAGTTAGTATCAGTTTATATACAGCTTCAAAAGGGAAGAATTAACTTATTTTTTTATATAGTATATTAGTATATTAGCAAATATAGAATATATAGAAAAATAGAATATATATTAGCAAAAAAAAAAAAGAAAAAAAACCCAAACTGGTCAAATCTGTATGTTGAAGGTAGCCTTTTTATTCTACAGAAGGAATTACCACAGCATTTGTTTATATGCTTCAGAACAGAACAAGGCATCACCACAGGGAATGAGTCCTTGTCCTCTCTTTCTTAACAAGTCACTTTATCATTATCACTTTCTGAAAGAATTATTTATAGAAGATTCTCTATAGATATTCATTTGGGGGCATATACCTAAAGAGACAATCACTTAATATAATAAACATCTTAATTTAGAGTTAACATTTGACAGTATATTCCTCTTAATGCTCAACTGGTAACTACCAAAATGTTTCAGCTTAAAGAGGGACCCTTTCACCTGAGGGAGGGGGATGGGAGGTGCACAACATCTAATGGCAGAGCCATGTTTTAATCTTCTTATCAGTCACAAACCTTATGTTTCAGTGTTTATACTAGTTACTGTAGCTATTTAATTGCTAAATCAAAGGCTTTCCCACACTTAATATGACCTCTCACTAGATACTCCTGCCCACCAGGTTTTGACTTCTTTTACTTCCCAGTGGAGTGGATATCTGTTTTGTAATGCCCCACAATTTCAAGTGGTTAGGGTCCCAATTTGCTATGTGCTGGTGGTCAACGCATGTCTTAAAAGTTGGATGCTTACTTCTTCTCATTAAATTAAGCTTCTAGGCAAGACCCGTGAACTCCTTACTAGTTTGTGTTATACTCTTATACGCAGATCATGCCTGCCCGCTCCGCGCTCTCCTCAGACCAAGTGCACCCTGCAAGCAGCCCTGGACCCTGGCACATTCCCTCTTCTGGGCTATATAATCCAATGCTTTGACTCACCAAGGCATTCATCACTTTGCTGCAACTTGTTCCTAAGGCAGACACAAATATTGCAGGCTCAACAGCAGAATGGACTGGGAAGCTGCCAGAAAACTAGTTTTCCTCTGAAAAATACCCAAATCAATTTAAATTAACACAAAACAATATACTGGTTTCCACAGACCTTTCACCTCCACATTGTAATTTCTACTCAAAGTTGCAACAGAGCTGAGGGCAGCTGAGCAGCCTGAGGGTCAGGACACCCTCAAGAAGGTGGAAGAGGTCAGGTTGGGCAATGATTCAGACCCAGAGCTCCAACCTGAGTTTTTCACCCTCAGCCAGCTGTCTACATGGGGTGTTTCTTTCTGGTGGTTACAATACTGTTAACAGTGCCAATCTGAGGATAGGAGAGAAGCATCTACAGAGAAAACACCTTTTATTAGACCAACGATTGGTTGGGAAAGATACTTCTGCACCCACAAGCTTCTCTTCAGATTTGAAAAAGCAGCACAGTCTTTCTCCCTCCTCTTCCATCTCCCCTGCCCCCATTCCAAAATATCTTGAGTTCACCCCAATACAGACTAGGTGAAGAAATCCCCAAAAAGACTTAACAGATGGGGAACCCATTTTTTGTTCCATTTCATCCAAGAGTATTAATTCACTGCTGACTGCAGCTGACAGAGAAGCTGGAACTCAAAGGCAAAAAACCCCACTGAAACAGCACTCTAAATGGATGTAGGAAAGTACTAGTCAAACACTTATTTCTAACTTAAAATAATTCACAGAAGCGTTGATCCAGCTGACACTGCTTGCTTAGATGCATCCTCCAAAAATAAAATATCTGGTAAAAAGGAGACAATTTGGACCCAAATGAATTGTGCACAGATTTTGGAGTATGAGGGTCTTCTGTTTAAGATGGATACTGTAACTACACCTACTTAACATTTAAATATTTAGAGACAAGAACATTTGTGTTTGGGAACGGTCTGCATTCCTGGCTTTTTAATGACAGCCAAGAAACTAGTCCTTCCATTCGTTCAAACTCTATTGACACATTGGCTTTGCTGCACAATCAGTGAAAACACAACTTAGCTGAGCTGCGCAGATGTTTTGAACTGGCCCAAAAGGCCAAGCAATGCTATCAGCATCCAGACACCTTAAAGTTGTTTCCCTGAGCATTCATGCACACATCCGTACTTTGTATTTCTTCTTTCACCACTGACATCCAATAAAAAGCAACTAATTTAACAAGCTTACCAGTAGATGCTTCTATATTTCACTTATGTCA
Source organism: Falco cherrug (assembly GCF_023634085.1). Classification (NCBI taxonomy): domain Eukaryota; kingdom Metazoa; phylum Chordata; class Aves; order Falconiformes; family Falconidae; genus Falco; species Falco cherrug. The sequence continues at coordinate 102,611,869 of NC_073700.1, forward strand.
AAAAGAAAACATACTGTTTTTCAAAAAAGACAGCTATTTAATATACCATTGCTGCTCAGACCTGGAAGCCAGGCATCAGACACGCAGCTTATAGAAGTCACTGAAACAAGGGAATAACAATGTATTTGTAAAACAGTATATTGATTATTATCTTTTTTTTAAAGGGCATGTGGAATTTTCCCTGGGTGTAATTCAACACGCCTTGTCAAAGAAACATTTTCTTTGTATGTGCAAATTGAGCATTTATCTTTTCAGCCATTTGGGAGCAAGTGGCTTTGTGCTTTCGGCATCCTTTGTGCCACTGGTGTGTATACGCTTCCCATATCCACTTCATACCAACCTTTAAGTATTGCGACCACTGGGGCCAGCCTGAAAGCTTCCTCTTAACCGCATTCACTTCTGATATCATTGTGCTTCCTTTGTAGCCCTTCAAAACAGACAAACTTCCAAGAAGCCCTCTAATACTCGGACTTTGAAAAGACCTGCTGTGTTCTCAGACTGCAATCATCAACAGTGCCTGCTGCTCTTGCCCAAAGACCCCCCAAAAATATTTCTAGCAAACACATGTATTGCTTTATCTCGCCTTCCTTTGCACAATCCAATAATTATATATTTTTTTTTAACCTCTGGGTATTTTTTAGAGCAATTTGGCTCTTTCTGTTTTACTGTATGTGATCTATTAGCTGCATAACTTTACAGACCGAGATAGGTTTCACAGTGATTCTCAGACATCCAAAACCTCAGAAGCTGAGGGAAAAAATGGAGTAATGGGGGCTAATTTGTCTGGCTGCCCAAACCAAAAACATAAAAATTACATGAAAATCAGAGAAATAACTTCATGGATAGGTGGTCTGGCTCCAAAAATGATGGTTCTTGAGTCCTAACATCTGGGGGAGTGATCATTTTCCATGTATAAGCAGCTCAGTTATTTATTAATATTAAAATATTTTACATAGAAAAGTAGTGTGGAACAAATGCTAACTAAAAAACTTCAGAACCAACAAAAAGGAAAAAAATCAAAGACATTTTAATTTTCCATAGTTATTAATGTTTGTTCCCATAAACATAAAGTATCAGCTATCTCCCTTTATGGTAATTTGATAGTCATATTAAAGATACAAAGATACCAGAAATGTGTAGAGGGGAAAAAACACCAGCAACAAATTAAATTATATTGATACACCATAGGAACAACTAATGGCATATTTTGACTAGATAAGTAACCAGCTTTTTTCCCCTTAATTTTAAAAAAATGTTTAGTATTAAGAACTATTTATGATTTCCTGTGCAGACTTTTTAAAAACGTTTAATTAACCCCATAATTTCCCCTTGTCCTCCAGCCACTGGAAGCAGTTATCTCGACAGTGGAAAATTGTCTCGAAGTACTTAAGTGTTTAAGATTGGGAAAAAATGCAGAAGCTAGGTTGGTTGTGGGATAGTGCCCTAGCCTTTCACCTCTCCTGAGCTGGGTAAAAAAAAAAAAAAAAAAAAAAATATCTGTCTTAGGTCATAAGTCAAACGGGCTTCATGATGTGGAGTCCCTCAGGAACGCAGAGAAATGAGGAATGAGACACACACGCACTAGGACTCATAACCTACTTCTGCATTGCTGTGAGCTGGCTTCCTATTAAAACATCACACAAGCATGCACCTTCCTACTGAATCTTACCTGGATTCATCCTAGGAAATTCTTCAAAAATCTAAAGCTTTCAATCACTGAAACCACACATACACATAGACAAAAAGCCCTTCAACTGTTCTTGGGACCTACACCAATCTATGTTCAACAAGCTGACCTCTTGGCATGTAAAATGCTGGGTTCATTCTTCCTGCTCCTGCGCAGATAAACAGGCATTTGTGTCCCATGCCCTGCTATGCTGAGTGAGGTGACTCAAACAGCAGGACCCCTGCCACTGCCTGTGGCAGGCTGTGCCACAAGCCTGCTCTCAGGACGTGGGGTTTGTATGTTCAGCCTCATCTTCCTTCTCTTCATTTAATCCTGTAAGCCTTCATCTTACTCTCCTGAATCATCCTTCAGGCCAGGTCATTAAGGAATCTCCTATTCTTATCAATCCCTAGTAGCTCAGGACAGCAGAAAAATACTCGTATGCCAGGAGAACAGCGCACACAGGATTAACTGAGCGGAGAGGTTTTCACTACAATACCTTTCCTCTCTGTCATAAGCACTAAAAAATCAAGGCAAAGCCTATAATGTTTATAGGGAGTAGCAGTGACTTCCTCTAGTCCAGCTCACATAGCTGGAAGGGAAGAGAAAAGCTCCTGGGCGCAAATGACTTTTTCAGGGCTCGCTGCATTATCATTGCACTGCTGCAGCTACAATTATATTTCTACTCCTTTGATAAAGACTAGAATTATTATGCATAGTCATATGTGCATATATGTATATATGCATACATAGATACATGCATCACACATGTATATAGCTGAGAAAGATCTAGACAATGAGATTTTTACAGATAATATGATGAACACATCATACTACAGGTTTTGCATGAAAATACGTGTCCAAATACAGTTCTTTCCTCCAGCTACTGAACACGGTGCTTAGGCTGGACATACTGCAATAGAGCTGTAGCAACTGTATTGAAATTGTATTCTGAGAAGTAGAAGTACATTTTCACGAGGCTTTACACATGGTCAAGGATTCAACCCTGCCATTAAAGAGAACAGTCAGCCAGTAAATATCTTGTGCTGTTCTTCCCTAGCAGGAGTGTAATTACACCCCAGCACACCAAACCGCTTTATCTCGTCCTTGCGACCTTTATCCTTTAGCAAACCCACAAAGAAAAAAAGAAAAAAAAAAAAAAAAGAAAAGCTGGCATTCTTGCTCCAAGAGCACCACATACTACTTTTAACCTGCTTCAAGATTTCACTGCCCTTCGAAACACTGAACTCTCCTCTGTGTGAACAACCTGACAAGAAGCCAGGCAAAGGGCCACTGGTCGGTCAACAGGAAGTAAGCTGGGACAAAAGGTCCAAGTTGAGGAACGCTTCTCTGGGCTCTCTGTCGATGTGCAGCCTCGGCAGCCTGCGCTTGGGGCAGAGCCAGCATAAAAATGTACTCCGGGTAACTGTGGGCTTTGATTAAAAAGCCACAGTGCTTAATAACAAAACCTGACTGGAGAAAAAAAGAGGACTGAAAATGAAAGAGCCAAGCTTATGAAAAATAGCTCGTGCCTTCAGGCTCTTTTTAAAAATGTGTTTTATTGACTTTTTACTCGATTAAAGGATATTGTTATTCTCTCCTTAGATACTGTCCATTGCTTCATACTGCACATCAATAGATGGTGAACCAATGCAAAAGGCTTAGGTAAAGCAATCTAGAGCCATTGCGTGAACCAGTTCATGTTTCTCTTTGCATCTCGGAAAAAATGAGCTCTTGAACTATTCAAAATCCCATTAAACCCACACATGAATAGAAAATAATTGCATTTCCAGAACGTCTGTGTGTGCACTGACACTAAATACTAAGTACGTGTAGACCCTGCTAGATTCTGAGCACTTCCGAGTTAACTGCTGTGAGAAGCAGAAGCTTCCAGGCAGCTCAACCAAGTGGCATCACCACTGCCAAAAGACGTTTGCTCAGTGAAAAATCTCCAAAGCGGGACTTCGGGCTGACATATGAAGGCCCTTTAGGTATCACAACAGGTGTTCAAAACTAGCTGCTTAACCACATAAAAAAATCACTTACCTCATTTGCAACAGCCCGTTGTACGTAAAAAGAACACGTAAACTTCTCTTGAAAGGGGTATATTTATCTGTAGCCATCCCTGAAACTTTACTGTATGCAGCTTTGGGGGATTCAATCAGATCTCCCTCTTCTGCCTTCCCCCCCCCCCCCCTCCCCCCCCTCCTTTTAAAAAAGCTTCTGAATTTCTTTTGCACATAAGAAAAAAATATCCTTAAATGAGACTCAGACCTCAAATATGACTTTCTAAAACAGGACTGTGGATTCCTCTCCAAGTAATTTCAACTGGATGACTAAAAATTTCAACTGAATTATTAAAAATACAAAGATTCTTTTTCCTTACTGCCAGAAAATTTCTGAGTGCCCCAAAGTCAGTTGGCTCAAAAAGTATCACTAATAAACAGAAGAATAAAAATAATTCACAAATTAAAATTCTTCATTACAATCTTTTGTTGTGGTGAGAAACCTTTTCCACTACATTATCTGACATGCTTATAAAGGCCTTTGCATTTAAAATGTGATTAACTAGTTTTTCTTATAGTTCAGGATGAAACCAAAGTAGCAATACAGGAAAAAAATTACCATCCATCATCTGTTTGGCTGCCCCCTTTGCAAGTTCTCACTCCATGAAAAATGCAAAGGAGGTTGTTGCTCCTTTGCTGAAGGTAAGCTTTCTCCTAAATAACTTGTATTCACCCGAGTGGTGTGTGGACCTGAAAAGTTACCGAGGAGCATGCAAGAACGTGCTGCCTTATGGTAACATGCTCATATGAGCCTTCGTTCCCTCTCTCCTTCCTTTGTTGAATTTCTGAGATAAATAGCAAGAATAAAAAGCGGTGAGAAGAAATTTTGCAATAAAAGTGATCTAATATGATGCTTATATCATACCGGGGACATACTTTTAACTAAGAAGGGGAATGACTGCCTGGCAACAGCTTTGAAAAACACATACTAGAGTTCATAGTGCTAGCAATCTGAACTAGCAATGTCATAGGAGCATCAAAGCGGAGATCTTACTGCAATGCATGAACAGGAAAGTGGTGCAAAACCCAACTAAATTAATCCTTCCACTATTCAGGTTGGACATTTCTGCCCAGTTACGAAAGCCACGTTTCATGACCAACAGGTTAAGTCCAAAGTAGGAACAGAAAAACAATTACATGCCTAGGTAGTATGATCTGAGAGGAAAGACTGAAATAATCGGGGCTCAGTTACTAGAGAAGGCAGAAGAGACAGGATAACAGTCTTCTGGCAAATTAACAGTTGCTGCAATGCATAAAGGTAAAACTATTTTTCCATGTTCATTGGGAACAGCAGCCTAAAACACAGCAAGGAAAATAGATTACATGTCAGAAAAAAATCTGTGGGTAAGCATAGCATGCACTGCCTGGGAATGTTCAGGAATCCCAGTCATGGAAGTTTTTGGGGACAGGATGTAGGAATAACTGTAAGAAATAAATCAGATATTGTTAAGTCTGCCTTAAGATCAGATGGATGGACTATATAAATTCTTACCAGCCCTGTCTTTAAATATTATTTTTATAGAGCCCCATTTTAATCTCATTTGAAACTGCAGAATTTATGCTAATGTTAGACTGAATATCTCTCACAACAACAGGTTTATACTACCTAGCTGTCATTGATAACTTGAAGCCTGTAATAAATATGTTTTGTAACTAATGAAATGTTATACATATTAAGCTAACTAGCAGCTGAAGAAAGACTGCATATTTCATTCCAGTATTTTTTCATTTCTAAGGACACCTAAATTTTTCACATTAACCTCTGTAAATTAAAAGACAGATTAGCATTTGAAACCTTATGTATTAAGTGGACGGACAAAATTCATCAAAAAAATGTGCACAGATATAAATTTCAGGCTATTCAGACAGTCAATCATTACACAGCTGGCACTGCTGTTGCTTTGTCTGCTACAGTCTGTTTGAAATTATGTTCACCTCTCCTGTAAAAGCTTTCAGAAAACTTGAGAATGGTTTCTGATCCCTTTTATTTTCAGTGCCCAGTAACAAGACCCATGGAGGACTTCTGCTTCCGCCTTCTGGACATAACTTTCTGGAATTTTAATTTGACTGGTAGAAAATAATAAACCACAAAACTTCATGATAGTGGTAACCAAGCTTTGACTTTCCATAGTCATCCCTTACAGAAGTCAATCCTTCAGGAACACTTATTAAGAAAATGTGAAAGATATTGTGGAGTATAGTGTCTGAAATACAAGGAACACTGATTCTCTATTTCCTTATTTTCTGTGTCTTCTGTTGTTTTCCCTCTTGTTTGTTCGTATGTTACACTGTCAGGCACACTGGAATTAACCAGAAGATATGACCCAGATGTCAGTGCATTTGTAGTGGAAAAAGGCAATTTTAGAGTCTAGTGCTTAATAAAATTTTTGCATGATTTCCTACAGCTGTTATCCATGTGTTATTTCAGGATAGCTGAATCACTGCACTGTTAAAGAACTGAAACAAACATGCAAAACATGCTGAAAATGCAAATCCACAAGTTACTTTAATGTGGGATATAAGTGTAACGGAGCATTTGGGGCCAGCACTGATAAATAACCACTACGTTCTCCTCGCCACCAGACTCTGGATTCCAAAACCAAAACCCTACTTAAACATATGTATTTGCCATACATAATTATAACATCCTGATTTAGTCACTGGAGCCTCTTCTTTCCCTTAGGTTTAATCCTGTTTACTTGTGACACGATGTGGGTTCTCATTGCACTTCAGAATCCAGAGGCAAAATAAAAGTCTGTGGTTTAAAACAAAAGCTAAACAGAAATTCCTCCATCTGAACTGCGCGTCCGATGATCCTTAGGGCCACAATAATGTGTAAGTTTCAGATGACAGTCCTGGAGCTTTAAAAAATAAATGTCCTTTTCTCTTGAAATGTAAGAGAACAGGAATTAGTTTACCCTATGTTACGAACAGGAATGTGATCACTTTTCATTGCCTATATGAACTTTGAATAAGAAGCATTTGCCCTCATCTGTCACAAAACAATACTACGAGTTCAACAAGCATTAAGCTTACCCTAAAAAATAGATGAAAACAAATATCTATGCTTATGAATACACTTCCACTGCACTTGGGTGGCCATCTGCAAAAGAAGAGATGCTGGGACCGAAGTCTCCTCTGGTATAATTCCAATGACCTCGAAGTTAAACTAAGACTTACTTGCCCATTACACTTACTGATACACATCAGGATTTTTAAATAAAAACATATCTTGGGTGAGAGAGTTCCAGAAACAGATGCACAAAGCCTTAGAAGGGTTTTGTACACAGCATGGTGTAACTGAGTGATCCTGTCCAGCAAAACACCGGAAAAGCTCATTAATCAAGAGCCAAAAGCCCACACTCTGGATTTTTTTGTTTATCTTCACATAATTTGTTTACATAAACTTTGCACAATATTTTCCAACCCACTGTTCCTTTGGTATTTACTTATCTTCCTAGCAAAAGTTTCCTGCCAAATAAATAATTAGAGGATAGATTCTTCCCTTCCTAATTATTAATTATTGCTACTAGTAAGAGAAGATATTTAAAGAGTTTTGATAGTCAGGAACAGTCTACTCTGATACATTCATCAGTGGTCCAACAATTTCAGCCCTTCACACCATTTCTGATAAAAAATGTAACATAACATCATTAGAAAATATAAGGCTTATACAAAGGCAGATGGTTGAAAAGACTGCTCCACATTTCAAGTAAGAGGCTGTGATTTAAGGAGGTCTTTCTGGAGGAAGAGATTTTGCAGAATTTCAGCTGAAGTGGGCTGCCTTCTCTGTAAAAGCAGGCAGGGTTTACCGGAGCAGAGAGGAAGGGACAGTGAGGGAGTGAGTTAGCAAAAGGCAAACAAGTTGCACACCCTGTACACTAGAAGGTGGCCAAGTATTCAGAGCAAAGAGTAGGATCTGGACCAACAGAGAAACTCTACTGCATCTTAAAATTATCCTTCCTTGCCCAGAGCTCTGGCTATAATCTATGTAAACACTGACAAGGGTCCTCTCATGCTTCAGGGCAGAACACAGGATACCTGGCCTCCAAATGCTCTACCACTGCCTAAAAACAATTTTTGATAAAACTACTGTTAATGCCTGCATCAAATCCCCCTTCCAGCACCTTTATTAGAAGTCATTAATAATGGCAATCTATAGGATTGCACAGAAATGGTGACCCACCAAATGAGTCACTATGGGTGTTCATGACAAAACTTGTTTTTCTCTTTTAAAATACTTTAAATAATCACTGAAAAGACACCTTTGAAACAGGTTTTGTTGTTAAAAAGGTGGCCTATCAATAACAAAACACACCCCAAAACCAGCTGCTTCACATTCCATTCATCAGTCTTTAGGTTGCTTGTGTCAAACATTGACAGGTTTAATGCATTGAGAGATAGGAGTTTGTCCTTGGCTCCAGCAGGAGGGAGGAAATGAAGGCTGAGCACCAGCCCACAGCACACATACTGAAAAGCCTTAGGAGTAAATTGGGGCCTTGGAAGCACTCATCCTTCCATGCCCTGGTATCACCCCGTGCAGACATCACAGGAGACACAGATGTGTGTGTGCATCACCCTGAACAAGGACAAAAATAGCAATCCCTGAACTAGAGCACCTTCTTTTGGATGTGCTTGGGGCAATGCAATGATAACGGGCATAAGGCCCAGTGTTATATCCAGGGCAAACCCAAAAATCTCTCCTAGGCTTTATAAAAAACCAAGTAAGTCTGTCTGTATAAACACATATACTAGAATGTTCTGCACTAACACAGAGCAAACAGCCCCTACAAATGCAAGCATACACTAAGCAGACAAATAGATTTCTCTAATTTCAATTTTATGGGCAAATCTGAAGAGTGCCAAGAAAGTACAGGTACATTCAAGAGACACACCTGTCCTGTAAGTCACAAAGGTCTTGAAAAGAAAGACTAAGAGCAAGTCACAGTACCTGTTGCCTGCTGAGACAGCTGACAGAGGGCAGAAAAGAGGAACAAGTGTGGAGTGCTGTTGTCCCGAACCATCCCCCCACATCAGGAAATAAAAGATGCTGGTGACACTGAATTTAGGACCTGTGCTTCCTAACGACAGTTTTGTACAGAGCTTGGGAAACTATATGATCACAACTTGTAATGGGAGTTTGTCCTACCTTGCAGTGTCCCAGAAGCAAACGTGTTCACCCAGGCAATCTGCCGGTTAAAGGAAATCAAGGGTAGCAAGGCTGAGCTCAAGCCTGGATCTTGTTTCCCTACAGAAATGGGAGAATCTCCAACACTTCCCAGGACAGTCCTCACTTTCCTCGGGGCTCCATCCCCCCAGCTCCTTCACAGCTTGCTATGAGAATCAGGGCAAGTTCATTCTTGTGTACACATCACCCAAGACAATTTGTTTAGGAAAGGCAGGCATCAACTCCAACTGCAAAACCAGCAATGTTTCCTCTAAGTTTGTAGTACCAACACATGAACCCCTCTGGTGCTGTAGAACACATCAGTGTTGCATGCCAAATTCAAGACACTTATTTTGTCCTACACATGGTTTACATTATTAATTATTAAATTCATGTTAAACACAAGATTGAGTATATTTTAACCATTACCAAACCATGGTCACATTCCCATCCTTACACTGGGCACCATCCCCAAATAAAATGGAAGATTATGTTCATTTTTGGTCTTGGTCTTCTTTTGTCCAGGAAATGCAGTGGCTAAACTACCGTGTGAACAGCACCGTTGGCCACCCAGCTCTAATCAGATTAGGAATACCTACAGCTCACTGAGAAATACCAGTGGTGTGGTCAGTGTCACAACCTACTTCCTGAAAGACTGTCCTGATTATAATGCAGTCTGCCTTGGTTAAGATAGGCAATAGGTTCAGAGTTAGCCGATTCAGCTACCCAACTGACATGTCTGTCTAGGAGGATAATAAAAAGCGAAAGTCACTTTCAAGATCCTCTACCTTCTCTGGGTATTATATATAGTCAAGAGAGGCAAAAATGTCTCATGGCAAACACTAACCTGGAAAATCTGCTCTACTATACACTTTCTTTAGAATTCTGTAAAATGGGATTAATGGTACTTCTCCCACATCCTGGGGTGCTGAGAGATCAAATGCATCCAAGACTGTGAGGCACTCAGACTTCAGCAATGCAAGTCGTAGAGCAATCCAAGATAGACAGATAATCCTCATTTATACCAGATGGGGAAACACTGAAGCAAAGAGAAGTTAAGCAACCTGTCACTCAAAAAAAAAATGTGGAGAGTACCGCAAAGAGAATTTTATCCCCCTCTCCCCTTCTCTACTTCAGATGTTTGGAACAAGCTTCAACATGAAGAATATTACTGGAAATAACAGCATGGGAGACAAGTGACTAGCAGATTCCCAACTACATATCCCAATGAATATCAAACACCATATCCTCTACCCCGTCACTGGTGTTAGCATACATTACCGCACAAAATGACTGAATGCAGCATGACTATACTCATTTTGGTAGTGATTTCTTAAGTCAGTCAAGGGAAGAGCTGGCTGTCACTTCTAATCCTTTACTATGAAAGGTGGCAGCACCAGCTCTACCTCGACCCTTCTGCAGGATCTTACACATCTGAGCACCAAGGGGCTCACAATTACTAAACAAGTTTCCTGGCAATGTAGTAACTAATGACATTGGAAGAATTAATCTTTATTTCCACTGGTAATGCCTCTGCCTGGGTGGTTTCAAGAAAAGTTATAAGCCAAGGAATAGCAATTTAGAAGCTGTAAATGTGAGGACAGAGATGTCTGTGGGATTTGTGTGTGTTAGCTCTGCTTGCAACAATAGATTAGGAAATCACATCAAGAGTTACAAATGAAAAAAAAAGGGGGGTGGGAGGGAGGAGGAGGGAGAACCTGAAGTTAGACTGAAGGGAACTGCTGCAAACTTTGCACTTTTGAAAAAATACATCCAATAAGAAGATCCTCATAGGTTAAGAGAGTTTATACCTCCCACATTCAATCACAAGTTACACAGCTACAGTATCTCCCATGTGCAAAACAGACGCATGTGGTGATTTAAACCACCCAGGAAATCAACACTTTACAGAATGATTGTTTTTACTACCAAATGTTCAAATTCAGAAATGTTTAAAAATCAGAAAGAATGTATTGCCATAACTTTAAATAAGCACCAGTATTTCAGCAGTTTTATTAATGATTTCCTAAAGCTCAGCCCTCTAGAAATGTCCAGTTCAAAACAACACACTTTTAAAAAAAATGAGTGGAACTGTAGAAGTCATACGTTTATAATATTAATAACCATTATACAGCAATTTGTTATGACAACACTATTTCAGAACTCAACGATATGATCAGGCAAGAAAGCAGCTTCCTTAAATATCAGGGTTTATGGACATTCTCATATCACATACGTATAGATATTCAAGCTTTTCCAGAAACAACACAGGCATTCCATTCAATCATTTAAAAGGAAATACAGTTGTCTGAATTATTTTTAACTATCAAAAATCTGTCATTATGTAATATTATGTTCAGCAGTTCATCTGATTCTCTCTAGAAAAAACAAAGTGCTGAGGTCATTGAGTTTAAATTTAAAACAGCAAAGCAGTGTGACCAGGCTCCTGCTTTCTGATGGCAAACGCTGATAAAATACTCTGCTCCCTCCAAGACTAAAATGTGTCTTACGCTAATCTAAATGGTACTTTCCATGAACACTGACAGCAGTGAAACTCACCGAGTACAAATATTAATGGCGAATGACCACAGACGTATGGCCACAATAAACTCATTATCAATTCAAAAGCACGGGAGTGGGAACATATCTTTGAGCAGTTATCCAGCACTGCTACTACTTTTTATTTACCCGAGTCACTGTAGCTATTATCTGCATAAGGGGTACTACTGCATATTTTTAGTAGATAAATTTGGAATTTTCATAGCAGTCCTAGTAGCTTGCATGGCCAGAAATCAGTACATTTCCCACAGTTGCGTGAAAAATATGGAACTAAAGGGGCCATCTCCATTTTTAAACTCAGGTTTACTGCATGGGATTAAAAAATACAGATCATATATTTATCACTCAGTAATTATATTTCACTTGCCAGGACTCCGTGTTTTAGTTTTCTTAATTACACCAATTAATGCCATATTTTTCTGGTCTAAATGGTTTTTATGAATTCTTTACCTCCTGGAGACATTTGTAAAGAGTTTATCAAGATGCACATGGGACAGCAAAGAAACCTCAGGTGGTTTAATCCTAGCTTTGCCAACACTTCCCTCTGTGACAGTGGATAAAAGACAACCTTTTCCTCTCCCCTCCTGTACCTTCAGTTTCCATGAAAGGATCTCAAAATAGACTAACAGACCTCCTGTGAGGAGATCCTAAATTTATTAAACTATTTTAAGGAATAGAAGTTCTGACTATTAATAATTTAGCCCTATTGTTGAACCATATAAATACAGACACTGCAAAATTGCCTCACATCCCTATTAACTACAACCACTCAAGCTAACAGTAGTCCATTATTTGTGACAGTTCTCCAGTTTGAGCTTGCTAGTTGCTCCTGTTGCATGAATTAGGAGTCTTCCATCATCTCTAAGGTAAGGACTCAAAATGCATGACTTCAGAATATACTTTTTAAGTGTTTCTTATTCTTAATTTTCCCACCTAGCACTTATTATTAGCCTACACCAATTTTCCTCAGGCCAAGTAGTGCCATCACTGCTTCCACACAGCCTGGCCTTTCCTCCTATCGATCTTCCTTGGGAACAGGGTCCAGAGAGGATTTCCTCTTTGTCAGGTGGCAGAAACCCACAGGTAGTATTTTAATAGAACAATTAACAGAAAAATAAAACCCTGTGGAATCTTCAGATGATAATTTGCAGGACTTTTTGCAGAAGGGGTTGGCCAACATACCCTAACAGGCACAGTCTCTAATAAGAAGTTTGTTTTTTCTAGGCAAAGCTCACATCATTCCTCCTTTCTGTGGTGGTATATACCATATTTGCCAGATGAGAAGGACGTGCTCTTTCCAGACTTTATTTGCTTATCCTCTGGGTCTTGGGGTTTTTGTTTGGTTTTGGGTGGGGGTTTTTTTGTTTATTTTTAAGATGATTGGTAATACATTGTGGTACAGCTCTCCCATTATAACTGGGGGGTAGGTAGGGTTTTAAATGCAAAAGTTATCCTAGGTGCTCTTTTTAGCAGAAGAAAAAATAAATAGTTTAGTCAAGACTCAGATGACTAATGACAGACTAAGCATTTGTTTCATTAGTGACTTCCTTAAGTTTACCTGCACTGGCATATTATGAAGGAGGGCAGGTGTGATAGCTGTCTACAAATACATGACAGCATGTCATAAAGGCACAGAGAAGCCGATTATTCATATTGCCAACAAAGGGTAGAATAGGAAAAAAAGGGCCTTCACAATGTTTAGAAATCATTCCAGAAATAGTGCCGATTGAAAAGGAGAGACATGCAAACCGAGACTTTCGGAAGGTTCATGCCAGGTCGCCCACATATAACGCATTTCAAACATCATCACATTAATAAAATCCCCTATGCCCTAAATATTTATTAAATAGGACTTCCTAAGTACATTTTAAAATGTGTCATGACACCGATTTGATTTCAAATCTGATCATAAAAACTAAAATCAATCTCCTTTAAAAAAAAAAAAAAAAAACAAACCCCAAAAAAACCCAGCCCAAGGGAAAGCAAACAAAAATAGTTTAAGGGCACCAATATATAATTCCCAGTTTATAACGTCACTCATACACTCACGTGGGGTAATGCATCTTGTTCTGATAACTTTCATAGTGGCGATTTGTAAACAAACCAGAGGGTTTGTTCACTGATGAACAATAACATTGAATAGAGGTCAGCAGGAACAGTTTTACAAGGAATGATTGCTGAAGCTAAAATATATTTGTTGGGCTGAGTAAATACAAGAAAAGGAAGAATGCATTTTAACATTGAACTATAATATTGAAGGGTAAAAAGTAAAAACCAAAGAGGGAGATGAATTAATTAGTGTGGTGCCCAGAGGTAGGGGAGGAATGATAATGAAGAGTAGTGGGATTAAATTAGGAAAAGCACAATTTAGGCTGAGTATAAAGAAAAAAAAACCTTACTAATAATGAGTTTTATTGTATCGGGAATTAGTCTCTCGGGTGAAATGATGGAAACACCTGTCTAAGATTTAGCACTTTTAAATTTAGGTTGTGCAAAGGCATTAATGTATAATACATAAACTATGCACAAAGGCATACACACTTTGGGGAATATACCAGTGCTGGTGGAGACAGAAGGAGCGGATGCAGCCACATCCTGTCACATCTCTACGACGGCGGTACAATTACCAACATCCTCTTCAAGAACTGCCCAAAACACAGTCTGCACACACATCGGACAAGTTCTGCTTTGAAGCATCATCCACATGGAAATAAGAGATGGGCACATGCCTGAGGGGATGGGCACACAGGTAGGTGGCAGAAGTGGCTGGCTCAGCAGAGTCCCAAGCACGGCAGCGTAAGGACACATCAGCACAAATGGACTCTGTTCCCAATTCCAGCACCGACTCTCTTTGCCACCCTTCCGTGCCTTCCTTAGCATGCCCTTACCTACTACAGGCAAAACAGTTAGAATGCTACAGGGAAAGAAATCCATAATCAAAAATGTAGAATTTAATTTGTCCTAAATAAAGTGTTTTGTTTCTTTGGAGATTAGCTAGCTCATGCCACAGCATTCAGAAGCCAGGCTTGGTGCTCTACTCACAGCATGCTGGTTTTTAGCTCTTTCTGAAGTAAATACAGTGGTTCAGAGACACGACTGCTATTGCTGCTGCCTCTTCGTTTAGTTCACGAAGGCCAAGCATGCCAGCTAACCCCACTATAAAACAAAACAAAGCAGCCCTTCAAAAACGGCTACAAGACAAAAATGTCATAGTGTAGCTGGCAATCTGACTTCTTGTTTGTAACAGTTTTCCTGCTATTTTAAGCAGGAAACATCACCTGAACCTGTTCTAACATGTTTCTGGCTTTTGCTCTGCCTATCTCAGATAAAAGTAAAAATCAGCAAATGCTTTGCAGGCAATTCTGAGAGCACTGCAGGGACCACAACTGCATAAACAGTTTGTGCCTAATAACAGGCAGGTCGTTCACCCAAGTGAAAAAGATATACATAGATAGATATATATATATATATATATAAAAAAAAAAAAAAGGTTAAACCCTGTAGCTTTATCAGGAAATTTGAGGCTTTAAACTGGAAGCAATTTGTTCAATGGCTATTTTGACCACAGAACTTCCTAATCTCAGTTCCCATAAAGTCTGGCTTGGAGCCAGACAGAATGGTTCGTTTCAGCTGCGCAGATATCTTCCACAGAGGAAATAAAAGGATTTCAAACCCCAGAGTCATTTCCTTTGGTTCTCAGCTCATTCAGAAAAAATGTCCTTTCGGTCAGTGATATCTCCAACTTAATTCCTGCAACATGACTTTAAAAAAAAGGAAAAAAAAGTCTTTGTGGGAAACTTTTTCTGAAGGTTTGGAAGTGTGCCCTGAGAGCTCTTTGCCAGTTGCTGTAAAATACCTTCTTTCGTCCCAGAAGCTTGCAAAGCAAAAGGCTCTCTTCTCTTCTGCATTAACTCTGAGCTTTCCAGAAGTTCTTACCATGCAGTCCTATTTAATAATTATAGGAGGTATTCATGTTCATACCCATAGAAGTAATAGTTTGCAGAACTGCGCATCAAAATAATCCATTACATATACTTGAATCACAGGGAATAATCCATGTGCAGCTTCAGGTGTGGTAGTGTAAGCAGAACAAGTAAGCATTTATCACGAGCAGCAACATATAGTTTTCCCAAGAGTACCATAAGTTTTAAGGGAAATAAGCATAATATATTACACACCTCTGTGCCTCACTTTTAGAAAGCAGTTGGCAAATATTTGAAGATTCAGCCCCAAATCTGAAAAGTGATCCGAAAGATTCAAATAGGATGTTTAAAATAAGCATGCAGGCCAGCCAACATAAATATCAGGAGTTTAATGTCCTCTCCAAGTGAGTACTATGCGCACTCCTTTAAGCTTAAGCATGTAGTTAGGGTTTCACTGAAATAATGGAGATAACATTTTTGACACACAGTCTAGCCATAATGACCAAATTAATTCCAAGCACATCAGGGAACAGGGACCACCACCTTTGCATCACCACAAAAGACAGAGGAAGCTTTTCAGATACATCCTCAGGCCTGTGATATTTCTAACAGTACTATAGAAAAAAATACTGAGTTATAGAGCTCAGTACAAATGGTAGCATTTCTCGGTCCTATAATAGCGAGTTTATGCATTCCTTGTCCTAAACTGAACTTTGAAGCACCAGGATGCATCACAGCCAACACGTTTAATCAAAAAGATTGATATTAGTGAAACTTAAGGCCTTCTTCAGTACTATACTTCAGCATGCATCTAAGTTAAGTATACACATCCGAAGGTGGCCCTTTTTATATTCAGAAAATTCAGAAGGCAGAGTAAAGGACACATGCAAAATGGAAAAGTTAATGAATTGAACCCTGCTGTCAACTTCAAATGTCAGCGCCAATCCTGTGACTAATAATTAAATTACTCTTTCTAGGAAAGTTTATCACTAGACCAAAATTACATTTTCAGCCATTATTTATGAATTGCAACTTGCATAACTTACATCTAAACGCTCACAATTGTCAATTTTTGCATTATAATGATGCAAGGTATTATATGA
This sequence comes from Falco cherrug, assembly GCF_023634085.1. Taxonomy (NCBI): domain Eukaryota; kingdom Metazoa; phylum Chordata; class Aves; order Falconiformes; family Falconidae; genus Falco; species Falco cherrug. The sequence continues at coordinate 102,628,353 of NC_073700.1, forward strand.
GATGGACCAATACATCAACTTTGAAGTAGCTCAACACACATATACACATATCTTTACATACATACATATATATATACACATATATCTCACAAGCTCCTTGATAACACTGCTCCACACAGGGCAACTGAGGTCTTAAAACTGAAGGCCTCCTTTACCCAAATTCAGAGATTTTTTTACAATGCCTTGAATAGCACAGACTAGACCTGCAATCTACAGTGTAGACCTCTACTAGAGAGCAGATAAACTATAATATTAGATCTTATTTCTATTTTCTGAAGAAATGTGGGGAGCTATCTAATTTATAAAAGAAACAAAATAAGTAAAATAAAGAAGCACACTTTTCTATATGTCAATCTAAACATTTCTGTATTGCAAAGTTTTTTACAATGAAATCCTTATTTACCAGGATGAAATAACAGTGCAGACACATTGATGCAACATACAGAATGAAAAGTGTATGGGAGGTTTACATAACAGCTATTGTTTCTGAGGTTAAAATGGACTTTTTTTTTCTCCTTTTCAATTTTTCCCTTTTTTAAAAAAAGTTATATGTAAATTCAAACCAAATGTTGACAGGAAAGTTTCTCCCCTTTTACATTCCACTTCTCCCTTTCAGGAATACCAAACCCAGAAGCAGAGTGTCAGTCTTTACTGTCTAAACTGAAATGAAATTTCTGGTTTCACTTAGTCCTCTGGGCAACATGTGCTTCCACTCTTTTCCTAAAACACAGTGGGAACATGGGGCTTTAAAATCATAATCTGAAAATCCCATTTTCTTATGAACCTTATTAATATGAAAGACTAAGTGATAGTCTCAACTTCCAGTTAAAATAATAAGGGAGCATTTCATAGCCATTCCTCTGCCTTATCCTCACTCCCAAAACACGGTGAGCTCACCTGGCTGGGCTTTTGAAGGTTAATTTGACACAATCCATTTTGGAATTATTTTGTTTTCTTTAATGTGCAAAGCTGCAGACATTTCCTAGACCTCACAGTGGCAAACACGCATGTAATTTGCAAGGAGATGAACCACAAAGGAGCAACATTTGACTTGTTCAGCTCCTGCTCCCCAGCATTTCAGCAAACCATCGCAGCTCCCCCTCTGCAGTCCCATGCACCCCAAGCACAGCCAGTCAGCTTGGCGAAGGGCGAGCAAGATTGCTGCCTGCCACTTTAGCCCAAGAGCTGGGCTCTGCTCTTGAAGGAGCTGCCCCAGGAGCCATCCTCCAGGGCCAGCTTTTTTTAAAAGCCTGGAAGAAAAGCATGGGAGAGTGCCAGTGCCCCAAGGGCCCTCTAGCCAGCGTCCAGCGGAGCCCAGCTCCCAAATCGTTTGCCCCAAAGAGAGCAGCCCTAAAGGCAGCACGTCTCACAGCTGCCTCCCCAGCACTCCTTGCTGAGGTACGGCTAGTCAGCTTATTGTAGCAGTTGAATGAAATGCTGCACTGAAAAGCTACATCTCGCAACATCTGCCTGACTCCAAACTCAGAATATTGGGGGAGCTCTATGAAATAAGTGCATGTATTTGGACAAGGAGTTGGTCATTGAACCCTCACCTCACTCTCAAGTAGTGCCACAACTCCTGTCATAAAAACTGAGCTTGCTCTACCTGCTGTACCGAAACTTTGCTGCTCTAGTGGTCACAAACTCTCACCCATATTTCACCTGTAATTTAATCACGGCCCGTTCACCCTCACTTATTCTTGCTGCCAGCACTGTGCACGCATTTTTTCCCCTTGCCTAATACCACACACTGATTTCTTCATAGACAGTGTCTTTCCTGTTTTGTTTTGGTTCTGTAAATTTTTCCTAAATGCTATGTCCTCTATTCCTCACAAATCCCTCTCTAAACTCTTTTGAGTAAGAGCCGCCCCAATTTTTCCAAGAACTAAGCTGAGTTTGACCGCATGGAAGGAGAAGAAAGCTCTAGCTTTTGTCCTTAGGGCAGCAACAGGAGGGGAGGTCAAACACGTTACCTGGATAGAAAGTCATCAAAGAAACAATCCTATCAGATACTCAAGGAGGAGAAATGGAAGTGGGAATTACCCAAGTTACCATGCCAGCCACCATTTCTGTGTCTTCACCATGGGAAAGCTGCACATGAGTGCGCTGTGCAGACAACTTATGGACTTCAGCAGGAGATTTTGAGAGCAAGACAGCTCTGGGAGGGACTAGATGAGCCATTCAGCAGCTGCGCTTTCTGGGATGCATTTCCAAGCAATTGAGCCAAGTCCTGCTAAGGGAGAGAAGGGAGAGGTTCACAGAGGATATTTCTGCAGTGTCATACAGTAGGCCCAAGGCTGTTAGGGCAGCTGCCCATTCAAGGTGGCATTCAGGTAGTGCAGCAGGATGTGATCCGGGGCTGGATCTTCCCCGCTGAGAGCTGCTGACTTTGCACCTTTTTACACTGAAAGTACCCCTCTAGAACTCAAGAGCTGACCAAAAGGAAGGAGCAGGTTGGAGTGATGACAGTCTCTCTCACCAGGCAAACAGATGGGGAGAAAACCAGAGGGTGATCACTAAATCTACCCCTTTTGCAAACAAAATGACAGGCCAGAGAACGTTAAGTGGACATACTCAGACTGAAAGTAACCACAGTCACTGTGCCAACAACACAGCTGAAATGCCAGCAGCTACCTAAATGTTTTAAGCCTAAGAAATAAGACGGGTGAACTGGAATACATACTACAGTAAGAAAACACTTGAGTATTAGAAAGACTGTAAAAGTGAGGCAGTAAGTTGACCACCGTAACACTAAGATACAACACAGACGGCACAGAGTAGGCCATGGCGGTGGTGGAAAAACGATCAGGCTAAGCATGGCAGTGAGTAACACAGAAGCTGCAAAAACTGAAATCCCAACCCTGAACATGAAAAACAGAGTTCTGCATTACTGGAGAGCTACCTCTGTACTCCTGACTGCCCTGCCAGGATAGCACCAACTGCAACGTGCAGAGGAAGGTGCAGAAAAGCAGTAAAGACAGAAAGCGAAATGTTCATAGAGGAGTTATTCCTACACAGATTGAGCAAAACGGGATACAATGCAAAGATCAAATTTTTAGGTGCTATTTCAGAGAGCAGCTGCTTAGGAAGCTCAGAAGAACAGATGCAATTCTTAATTTGAAATGACCACAGAGGAGGTTATGGGACAAATTGACAAAAGTGAACATGAACAAATTGCAACAACAGATGGTACTCGCCCTCCCCATTTGAAAAGAGCTCCAGGATGCAATAGCTGACTACACACACTAATAACTGGTGCTCAGCTTCTTTTCTAAAATTGACTTTGTACCTGAGGACTGGGAGGTGGCACACATGGTGGCAGTGTTCTGAAAAGATCCCAGGTAAGATCTGGGTACCTACAGATCTGTAAACTTGGTGTCAAATTACCAGAAATTACAGAAACAGAGTAAAATCAATGGAAATACATTATGTGGAAAGAGTTACCCTGGCTTTTGTAGGTTTGCCTCACAGACCTATTGGAGTTCTTTGAAAATGTCAACAAGCCCCTGGCTAAGGGGGATCTGGCTAATATGGATCTCCAAAAAGCATCTGACAAGGCCCTCACAAAAGATATCTCAGGAAATTAAGCAGCCATGGCTTATGAGGGCAAGTTCTTAGATCAACAATTGGTTAAAAGCTAAGAACAGAGGGTAAAGGGCATGGTCTATCTTACAAGAGGGGAACAGCACCAATGGACTTCCATGAGGAGCTTTGCCAGGACCCATACTGTACAACCTGTTTCTAAATAACAATAAGAGGGTTAAGCAGCAAGGTGACAAGATTATTCGAGAGAGAAAACAGGAGGGGCATTTGTGAAGAAGTGCAGAAGAACATTATTAAACTAAGCAACTGGGTAATAAACCAGCAGAAAAAAATTAAATGTAGATAAATGTAGTGATGCACATGGGAGATAATTCCGGTTTCCCATTATAAAATGATGCCCTTTCAATTGTGCATAGAAATGTCAGCTCCATATTTGCTCAAAAAGGCAAACCAAATTCTAGAAGTTGTTGTAAAAGGAGTAAAAAGCAAGGCAATGAATATACTGCAGAAATATCTACATGTATTTCACTGTCAGGCCCTCCTCCTCCATAACTTTTGAACCAACTGACCCTATTCAAGCAAATTTGACAGAGGTAGCATTCTCAATTACTTTAAGTTCCAAAACCTCAATCTCATTACCAGACACTAGAGAAAACACAGCAGAAGCACAAAACAGAGGCTTATTAATCCCAGCAGCCTCAGAAGGATTTGTTGCATGGCATACACTCTTCTCCTTTAAGTGCAACTATTTTAACACTTCTACAGTAACAGCCCAGGAAAGTAGAGCACGGCAAGCTGTAGCTATGGAATTCTTTCTGATGTAAGAACTCAGATTCACCCAACCTGATAAATATGTATCTGTCTCCAAAACTCAAGGCATATTTAACGTCTGTTGCGTTACTTTTTTCTCTAAAAACTATCTATACTAGCAATAAAATTTGTTTTTATTAAAAAGGGAATAACTACTAAGATAATGTGCAACAAAACCAAAGATTAAACACTGAAATTTTGACCGCTGATTTTTCCCCAGTTTTGGGGCTTTTTTTAAGGATATGTTCCATCAGTTATGTGGAATTTACCCTGCAATTTACTATGAGCTGAAGTGACTGACAAGAGCAACCAAGATACCTCAGGCAAACCAGGTCACTCAGACTTTTTCTTGTTGTTTCATGATTAAAGGTTGACCACAAAAACCTTTACCTTCTGCGGAATGACATGCATGGTTGGCTAAATATGCAGGCAATTAACATAAAGATAACATGCATTTAAATTGAGGTCCCATTGACCCCCATCTCCTGACGGCAACCTTTGCTCTGAAAGCAGACAGCTTAGAAAAAATATTCAATTAATAAAAAGCCATGAAGGGCAACAAGTCCATTCTAATTCATTTAAAACTGAATACTGTTTACTGCTCCACATTTAATAAGTTAATAAACAACAACACCACGACTAACACCACAAGTAACAAGGGAATGTGGCTGAAAGATCTTTACAGAGATCATAATAAAAAAAAATATCAAAACAAAAATCTGTTTTTCTCCTTTGTTTAGAATAAAACAGGATTTTCTACAAGCAATGAACCAAACAAAAGCCTGTCATCTTTTAAATTTGAGCCACATCTTTCTTGCCTCTGCCTATGTCCTACCCCAAGAGTGATGCTACAGCTTGCTGCAGTAACTCCAATCCCCTACCCTAAGCATTCCTTACTGCTTCCACCCTCTCCTCCAACACCTGTACGTCTCTCCTGAACTCATCACTGGGCAAAACCAGCACAAGCTCTGGCTCCACCATAGATGAGCAAGTAGGGATTTACTGTGGTTACTTTAGGTGGACTAAAACTACCCCACTCCTGCGTTTCCTGCGGTGAGACCACTGAGTATCCACTCTATGTAGCTGCCCATTTTTATGAAAAAAATTACCTCTGTTGTGTTTGAAAGTTCCAGTCCTCTGGCATGGTTGCTTGAAATTGACCAATCCATTGTAAAATTCCATGTGAATAAAAAATTGAAAGCTTGGAGACTCTGAAATTATAAGCCAATCTAAGAGTTGGGCTTTTTTTTTTAATAAAAATTGTATCATTTGTAGTTTTTTAATCAAACTTGTAGTTTGGGGGTCCAGAGAAACCACATATCACACCACTGCCATCTAATGGAAGAAAACATCAGCCTATCATTGGTCCCATGGAAGACCCAGTCACACAAAAACTGTTCCATCGAGTAGAAGAGTCGTTCTACCACCCCTGACACGGCCTCCTCCTTTTCTCATATATAAATTTAGCTCTTCTCAAAACATCCTGGGTTGAAAAAACTTACTAAATGTTATCCAAATGTATGACTGCTCTCAGGAGAACCAAAAGACTGGTTTGGGGGTTTCTTTTTCAGGGAATTCAGTATTATTTTTTTTTTAAAAAAAGTTATTTAACTCCATTCAAAGTCGTAAGATTACTCACAGTACCTACATTAAGTGTGGACCCCGCTCTTTTTCAAAGCCCTGGGCTGCAGTTCATAGGACATGGTTGTCTTTAATTAATTTTTACAGTGTACAATTTGTTTCTGTACAGTCAACCAGTACCTAGAGCTTTACTGCTGTATGGCTACCATAACCTAAATAGATGGAGTAATACTAATAACATCCAGTAGGGTTTTTGTTCGGCATTGCGGGAGTTACACCGTTATTGCCAGAGGTTACAATTTTTCTCGTGTTGCACACACACTCCTACTCTAGCAATCCTACGCCATCTCCAGACAGGCAGCCCTCAAAGACAGAGTTAGTAAAAATGATGGCATGGTCTATTAGTGTTTTACTTACACTGTACATTATCTGCCAAGAAAGAGAACATTTACTTAATTTACTCGGGTAAGAGACTTCTACTCTTCTAACTAAAAGACAGGGATGTGCATTAATAGGGGAAAATGGGAACTGTGACTTCTCTGATCGCTGGCATACCACAGAAGATAAGTCACACTATAATTAACAGATCTGATTCAGAATGGTTCCTGTTGAGTAGTCGTGTTCAATAAGAGTGTCAATTGGATTTATTAACAAATAGACACTAGATCAAGGAAGTGTTTGTTTTGCATATGCTGTATACTCCACGAGCATCTAAGAGCGGGTTCCAGCAAAACTAAGGAGCTGGGCACTGTCCTCCTCTGCCTGGGGGTTCCACAGGTCAGCTGCTGCACTGAAGGTCTTGGGACATTTGAGAAACCAACTTCTCAGCAGAGTACCACTGCTTTTAGAAGAGATGACCTGCCTTCAAGCAACCAGAGGCCAAACAGATTTCTGGTATATGAGAAGCTATACCATGGCATTAGAGAAAAAACATTTAAGCAAAGCGATCCTGCAAGACAGTTGAAAGAGCCAGTGCATTGCAAGTGCGCTTTCAACAAAGCTGATTATGAGCCACTGTTCAAAGACAGAAAAATTTCTCTTCTGCTCAGTTCCGTGATATGAAATAGATATTTCCAAGTCTGCTGAGACCACTAAGAGCCTACTAACATTACCCAGTCCCAAAATGCACTTCAAACACATGCCAAACCACTGGCAAAGTTTTACACAGACCAATGAATCAAAACATTAATCACTGTGTATAAATGGAAATTTTACTTTTTTTATTTCTCTGGAAGGAAACAAAATTAAACCAATTATTTGCCAGCGATATGGGCCTGCAAATTTTGGAAGCAGTAAATTAAGAATAATCACAGATTAGATATGTCACATAATACTTGAGCATCTTGGGTCTCCTTACAGAAAATATTTGCTAGGCCAGGAGCTCATTCATGAAAAGATAATGACCCAAGAAAATTTTTCTTTAATTGCAAAGAAGACGTTTAAGAAAGTGTCTGGGGAACTAATTAGAAAGGAGTTTCCTCTGTAGAGGACCTGGCTGTAAACCCAACAAGCAATTTTTAGAGGACTTGCTTGAGACAGAGCACTGTTTAGATGCATTCAAGAATGTTTGCTTTGGTGCAGCAACATTTTGCAGACATGGGGGTGGGTACGTCTCCGAGTCCTCATCACGGCAGGGCAGCAGCCAGTGCTGGCAAACTCCAGCTATGATGACTTGCTTAGCACAACTCATCAAACCCTTTCCTATTTCACTTCAGCAGATGTGGACAGCATTCAAAAGTATACCAACAGGAAAATCTCTACCTCCAAGCTAAAGTGTGATTTTGCAAAATGCTCATGCACTTGCCAAGACACATATAACGCCTGCTGGCCACCCCATCAGGTGCCAGGAAAATAGTTCACCCAACAGCATCAGATGCTCCCACTGAGTGTCATTACTTTTTTATGTTACCTAAACATCCATAAACGCATCATCTGTAAGTACAAGGGGATGGCTACATATATATTCTTGAATATACACATGCACATCCCCCTCCCACCCCCCATCTAGTTTCTGAAAACTTCTTAAAATGGTCAGATTTACAGAGCACCATAGCTCATGAGCCTGCAGATCAAACAAGCTTCATTTGATAAGGTAGGGTGTGAACTTACAACACTTCCTTGGTGAGTGAACGACATCATAGTTTCTTATTAGCAATGCTTTTCATTTTATTTTGATGTATGCCAGCCTTTAGGGTGTTTAGATGTCTCCTTCAGGTATTTTTCCTAAAGGCTTGGTTCCTAGTCTCATGTGGTTACATAGTAATGCCACTTTTTAATTTAAAAAGAAAAAAAAGAATCTCAGCTTTTACTTATAAAAAACACAGGAGTGAAAATGAAGTTTAAAAAACCAGCAAACAAAAAACCTCCAAACATGTACAACTTTTAAACAACTAACCTTACGATGTTTAAATGTATCTCATCAAAAAACTTAGCACCGCAAGGTTTTTTGTTGCATCCTCCCCACCCCCACCTTTTTTTTTTTTTTTTTTCACTGTTTTGAAGTGGGGACTTGGTGACACTGCTAAAGATTTTGTCCTTCTAACTCAGGACATGTAATTTTATCAGCTAGCTTGCTAACCAAAGTTGGTGCAACTCAGCATAGTTTGTGCTCTCTGTTCAAAAGACCCAGGATCAGAAGGACCAGATTAGTTGGGGCTGCTACAGGTCAGTAGTGAGATGGATCAGCAGAGCCATAGATAAAACTTGCTGAGTGGCTGCCCACACTCAGCATCTATCCAGCCTTCATGAACGCCTGTCGGGCAACATGCCAAATTAAAATATTTCATATTGCTACACTTTTAATAACTTGTGAACTATTATGGCACTGATCAAGTAAGTTTTGAGTAGATCAAAAAAATGCAAACAAACAAAACTAATGCACAAAAAATCACCACATCCATTGTCTATCCAGGCATCAAAAATGGGATTGATTTATTTGTTACACAAGTCTAGAGCTTCAAGATTAAATAAGTCTGTTTTACAAATTATTTACTTTCTACAAGATCTATTTCCCCTTGAAGCATGCTGTGCATGCCCTCCTAGTGTGAACAGTTTACAGTCTGTGATCAGGCACAGACCTACTTGGCTGGATTTTTTTTTCTCTCTCAAAATGGCAATTCTGAGAATCATAAATAACACAGAACAGTTATTGCAATTCGAGCTTATTCCCAATAAATAAAATTTATTAACTAAATAGCTTTCTATGCAGCATAGCTCTTTCTTCACTAGCTCATTATTTTACATAGACTTGCTTCATGTTGCTAGTCACAACCAAATTGTGCCACCTCAAGTATAATAGGAACGGGAATTAATAAATATTAAATGAAAATGCATAATTTCATAGGAACACAAATAACCTTTAGTCTTCATACAATATATGCAAAAAAAACCACCTTTCTAAAATTTAAAGTTATGAAAGTAATTTGTCTAAAACACACCCCAAAATAGATCTACTATATGTTTATAAGCTTTGTTTATCTGAAGCTTCCAGCTCATTAAGCTCCAATGCATTAGGGTACTTAGGGATGCTGGTGAACTTAAACAGATGAGTAGCACCGCTGACACAAGGCAGGACAGACTTGTGACACAAGACAGGGAGATATGAAGCACCACTTTATCATGACATTCAAATTATCTCTAACACTGATAGTAAGCCTGCAGTTATCCCATTTTTGTTTACACAAATAAACTCTCAATTTATAAAATAGGTCATGGTAAATTTTAAGTCCTAGTCTAAAAAAAGCAAAACAACAGGAGAAATAGAATTGTATGCAATACATGCTGGGTTAACGCAGATGACCTCATGGCATTTTTTTACCACAAACCCACTGCAATCCTAACGACTGTGTATTTGCATTCCTAGTTTTCATATTTTAAAAATGAATAGATCATTGCTAACATTTCTCAGCAAGAAAAATGTCATAATGAAATATTACAATTATAGAGTCTCTATAGTTCCCCTCATCACGCTAGGCACATTTCTCTCCTAAAACAAACACTGCAATTCAGCAAATCAAGTCATGCATGGTTTGAAAAAATATACATAAAATGAAGAATATGCAGTTGAAGTGTTTGTCTCCTAGACATTACTGTGATTCATAGGTTTTATTTATTAAAAAAAATAAATCCCACAGGTGGGATTTTGGACTTTTAGTTGTTCTCCCGTGCTCATCTTCTAAGGTCCTAGCAAAATGCTCAAAATCATACGAGCTCCTGATTAAACAAGGAAGTAAATCTGCATGCATGCAATTAAAGTGTCTACAAGGGCAGATGCAGATGACAGTAATTCATACTGTAAGAAACAGGCTTGTGTATTTGGCAGATTAACTGTTCTGTATTCCATTGCTATGAGGTATGGAAACTGTACTGTGAAACAACCATTACTCATTCCCTCTGCTCTAAGCACGTAGGTCTATCAAAGGCAAGCCAGTCTGGAGAGGGCGGGGGGTGAGGGCTGGAAAGCGAAGAGTCTACACGTTTCAGATTAACGCTTCTCTTGAATGGTTTCTTTTATTTCATTTCCCCTACTTTTTAAATTAGCAAATACAGTAGACCCAGAAGGGAAATGCACAAGGCGGGGAGGGAAAGGGAAAAAGCAAAAGCAGCCAAAACTCTCCAACTTGTTCATTAGGGATTTTGTGTTTGAACAACTGAATGAATCATGTCTCTGTTTTTCATTATTCTCCATATGTGATTGTTCACTGCTTTGTTCAGTGATTTCTGGCCATTTTGTCATGACTGTGCTTATTTTGTTTTATATATTGTTCTATTACAGGGTGATTGTTGCTTCTCCTCTGCCTCGCTTAGCAGTTACGCCACCAACAAAGAGCAATCTGAAAATGAGAGGTTACGTCAAAAGGTTTCCCTAGTGAACTCCCTCGCAGCATATATGATTACTTTAGACCCAACTGCTTAATTCATACCAGGGAGAAATCCTCAAATAACACCATTCTTCAGCATGACAGGAACGTGATGGGTAGCTTTTTAAAAATCTGAGGAATATCTGAGAATGACTTGAAGTCCATTGGAGAGCGTTTTCCTTGTTTTTCCAAGAGGAAACCTAAGCATTCCTGCTAAGCAATAACCTATTTTAACAAATCTGCTGTTACATGGGGTATTTACTGGAAATAATTTCTTTGCCGTATTAAGTATTTTCCACTTTCGGCTCTACTCTATACCTTGGTCAACAACAAATGACACTAAAATAGATACTGCAATCTCCAATCATGTGATGACTTCTATCACCTCCTTGAATTTAATCCACTCTACTGCAGTGGATACACATCACAAGATGATATGTTAATTTAACAAGATATCTCTTATTTTGTGGAAGGTGAGTGAGATGCAGAAGACTGGAAAGGACCCAGCAAATTGCTCAAGGTTTTTTGCTTTTTGCTTGGGTGGGGTTGTTTCATTCCCTTGGTTTTGGTTTTTGTTGGGGGGGTGGGGGTGCGTTGGTCTTTTGGTGTGCGGTTAGTTGTTATTTTTTTAAGAAATGGATGCAGGTCCCAGTGTGTTAGAGAGACTTTCAACTTCAGGAAAAATCTTAGAGCAAATACTCATAGAAATCCATTCACAGACACTCAAAGGTAACAGGTGATTAGTACCATGCAAGCATGATTTAGCAAGAATAAATAATGTCACATCATACTTCAAACCAGAAGAAGGTAACTAGTCTTATGAATAGGTAAGTACTATATATATATAAATATATTAGTTAAACCTTGGTTGTCTCTCATAACTTGAGCAGATGGGAGAAATACGATCTAGCTAAAACTGCTATGATATAGTTGCCAAACCGATTAGCAGATCCAATAACAAAATAAAAGTTCTCAATGGCTCCATGTTGCACTACCTGGCGTACTGAAAGGACTTCCTCAGAAGTCTTCCCCAGGTCTGTTATTATGCAGTCTTTCCAAATTATCTTGTCCAGTGGATTAGAGAAATCATTTATTAACTTGAAGAGGATACTAAAGAGGTAAGTGCTGCAAGCACTCCGGAGACTTCAGATTTGAGAATAATCTCAGCAAATTAAAGAGTAGCCAGGGAAAAAAAATAGGATAAAGTTCAATACAGACAAATAAAAAGTACTAGCCTGAGGATGAAATAATCAACAGCACAGAGCAGAGCACACAATAAGGAGAGCTCGGCTGGCAGCAGTGCTGGAGAAAAAAAATCACAGAACCGGGGGCTGCAGAGAATCTCTTGGCATAAATCAGCACTGTTGCTTTCATGCAATACCCTGTGCCTCAGAAATATATCCATATTTTAAATACACAAAGTTATTTACATGCATATATCAACCAAGAGTAGCATCATGTGATCACACAGAGAAGACGAATGAAACAACCTCTCCACAGTATTTAAATGGTAAGATTTAGGCCGTCTGATATCCTCTGCCCAGCTCTAAGGTTTTCAAGTAAGAACTGAGCTAATTAGAGAGATCAGTGAAGTGCAATATAATCAAAAACTTAAACCAAATTGTCTTTAAGGAAAAAGTCAAAGGACCAGTGTTCAGTTTAAGGAAAAGATAGGGCAGATAAGTCTTCAAATATATCTTTGCTTCAAAAGAGGAAAGGAATAAACTGTTCTACATGTCCACTGGGGATAAGAAAGGAAGCAATAGGCTTAAATTGCATCAAGGGAGATTTGGGTTAGACATTAGGAAATGCTTCATTATAGTGAGGAAAAGGAGTGCTATCACGGATTGCCTGAAGAGCTTGAGGAATCTCCACCACTGGAGGCCTTTGAGAGAAGGTTAGAGAAACACCCCTCTGCAGTGGGTTAGAGCTGATCCTGCCCCAGGGCAGGTCCTGACCTCTTCAGGTCCCTTCCACTTCTGATTCCTGGGAAGCTTTTTTTTTTTTGGCAGCCTTACTGAAGAGAAAGGAAATTGTACCCAGCATTTAAAGCAAAAAAAGTCTACACTTTTTATGCCACTAAGCATAATGTTAATAAATCCAATTATGTTTACAATCGTTTAATAGCACCACTTATGTCATAAAGATGCATCTTTGAAAATACAAATAAGTATCTCTGCCCTACAGTGTAATACAACAGCGTGAAAGCAAATTTTTACAAAATTGCAGCTCACTGTTATATGGCCCCTACTGCAATAAACTCAAAGCTAACTACAATATACAGAACACCAAACCCAGATGTTTTTCTTTCTCAAAATTCTACCATACATGTTCTTTACAATCTTTCCACTTCACATTGTGTTTGCAAAACACATCCACTCCTTTCCTTGTTACCACCAGCAATGGAAACAGAAGGAAGTTCTGATCACATGGCACAACGTTTGTGGAGTATTTACCAGTCAAACACGCATTTAAAAACAAAACAAAAAGCTAAGAATTATCATTGAGCATGTTTCCCCCAGATTCCGTCCACCAGCCTTTAGGCACCTGGCTTATAGCATCCGCACTGACAACACAGCGGTCTCAGACAACCAAGCTCAGTGGAGATGAACACGTTTCTCCTGTGGACTTCACCTCGTTACTCAACACACTAATTCAGTTGAATTTGGTTCAAATCCAACTTTACCTGCTTGATTTGCATTACCATTTCAGACAGACGAATGCCAGAAAAAAAGATGAAAAAAGGATGGAGCTGACACATGAGAGCACAGAGAACACCTCCATCTTGTATGGTAGTGGGAAGGGGGACAAGGATCTACACATCCCCATCCCCAAAGGGAGGTCTTAGTCGGAGTGTAAAACAGAGAAGTGTGGCCTCAGGGCAATCCCAACCTACCTGATCACAGGTGTCCTGTTTCTTACTCCTCACCTCAGCCGCTCAGGCCCCTCCAGCTCTTCCCTAGCCCCAAGCCCCAGCTCCTTCCCACCCTGGAGCCCCGGCCCCGAGCACCCCTGCCCCAGAGCCCCCTCCTGTCCCACTGTGGCACTCTTCCTCCTTGTTAAACCGGCCCACAGACCATTCGATCCACCAGCAAATTTGTAGCTCCACCGCGCTGCAAGCCCCCTCTCCGAACAGCTCCCCACACCGCTCCCTGCCTCCACAGCACCAGCCCCGCAGCAGCCACAGCAGGCATGTCCCTCTGCCCCCAGCTCTGAAACCACAACACTTGCCCCTGTGCCCCCTGCCGCTGGCCACTCTCACAGGGCCTTCTGCTCTCGGACTACCCTGCCTGCCCACACAAGGGTATTCCTTCATAATTCAATTTATTAAAAAAAAAAAAAAAAAAAAAAAGCAGCCCAAGAAGAACACCCAAACCCAAAAGCCAAACATGTCTTGTTCCTCCTGTGATATTAAAAAAAAAAAAAAAAAAAAAAAAAAGAGAGTAATGTTATCAGAAGCCTGCCAGAACAGTGCTCCAAGGAAAGAAAACACGCGTTCAGGCAGAAGCAAACCCACAGCAGCGCTCGCTTCTGATGGCGGCCCATGACTGATCAGGTTGGAGGAGTTTTCTAGGACTTGAATGACAGTCTTCCAATCCACTTTTCTCTTGAGCAGCTAATGAATACTGTTGCTGCAGGCAATAAAGGCACACACTTCTACAAACCTCACGAACATCTTTGGTACAAATGGCATGATGTTGCCCCGTCTCGTAATTTCCCCAAATGTTCTCTCTGCTGCTTCTCTTCACACCCTATCTAGCCACTCATGAGACATTCCTGTACTGCAATGCATTTTCCTTTTACCAACTCAGATAGAAATACTGTCCAGAATGTGATTCTTATCAGAACAACCCACTCCAGTAAATCTTATTACTCCAAAAGGATTCTTGTATACCACTAGTGTAAAGTTAGAGTCATTTTGTAGCACAGCTTCTCCCCCATAGTCTTGATGGCTTTCCAGACTAGTAAATGAATAACAATTCTAGTCCTGAGATACTACTAGACATGTTAGTCAATATAGCTATACAAACACACACACACGTGAAACATGCTATATTTCATTAAAAATTGTTTTCATACATTAGTAGAAATATTAAGAGCACAAAACTGGAAGAGGAATCATTTTTATATCTTGGTATTGCAAGTTGTGGATATATTTGTGTCATAAAGAATAATTTCTACTTCCAATAGCGCAGTCCAAGACTTCACAAAAATAGAAAAATTAAACTATGTTTTGCTTAGGAAACTTTCCCCAAAGGTTTCTCATTTTTATATAGGAAATCAATTTGCATCACTGATGATATCATTCAAATCAGACAGCACTATGTGGTTAGAAGGTAATTTACTTTTCTGCTGAAGCAATTTGATACTTGTTCTGATTTGTGATTTTCATTTTGTTTGTTAATGAAAAAAATTAATGAGCAATGTTACTGGAAACACAACTCAAAGCTTTGGCATTATTAAATATGTTTGTAATATACTGTACATTATGTTGATTGCACAGTTGGAGCTAAAGCCTTGGCAGTCAGGCCACCAGTCAATCATTCAAACAGACAATGAACTCACAGGGCGGATGTTTTGCACGTACCTTTACACTGATTTGTGTTTTTGTCAAGAATTGCCTTTGTGGATACAATTTTTCCATACCTATGGAGAAAACAAAAAAACAGAAATACATATTATTATATTTTAATAATGTACATAGTTATTTTTGCACACATATAACACATATATACTAACTAGGAAGAGATCCAGTGCTCTTGAAAAATGTTTGCCTGGTACTCCTGCAGAGGTTCCTTCAGCAACTGCAGTTCAACAAACACCTTTAGAGTTCACCTGCAAAGCACTGGTCATTTGCCACACCCTGTCCATCTCTGGTCACTGCGCTGCACTGCCAGCATAAATACCAATTATAGGAAGCATTTATGGACATCAGCACTAGTAAAGAGGTTTCTTTAGTGAAATTCATTTGGTTTGCTTAGGTTTTTTTTTTTCATTTTTAGCTGCCAAACAAGGTTTGTTTTAATACAGATAAACCAGGCTCCTCCAGGATTAACAAACATGCAGGAATCAGGATAGGTTTTTTACATGCCTGCACACGGAACTGTGCTCACATGTGTATCCACGCCTGCACATACACATTCTGAACTTCCATTTTGCACAAACAGAAGCTTTGAGGTTTATGTGCATCTCCTAGTTCTTTCCGTATGAATGTTAATACTTGAATTTACATCACCTCCCACAGGTAGCATGGCACTGCACTGCAATTTGATAGACTTAGCACGACGAAGAGGGAATTCGGGCAGCTACAATTTGTTGCATTAAGCAACTAGACCATAAAACAGATACCTGTCTTTACCTCACAGAGGTTAAGATTAAAAATGCAAACTTTAAAAGTATCACAAAACCCTGGTAAAAGATCACAGAAGAGAGCATTTATAGCTGAATATAAGACTTCAAGAGAATAAGGAAAATAAAATTATTTCTCAAGTTACTGTTATGTCTTGGTCTCTGCTTCACCGAAGAGAACTTCCTCTAAAATGTCCTTTCCCCAAATTTTTTTAAAAAAAGCATTACTGATATTTTGATAGATTGGGCTTTCATTTGGAAGACTTTTCCATGGAAGACAACTTTCACCCTAAATGAAGGATGCATTTTATTTATATATATATATATATCTACATAAAAAATATTATAATAAAACTGCATCTTCCAATGGCAAAGCAACACCCATGAAAAATAACCAATAGCTCATAAATTATTAACCACTACAATGTATGGCAGACCAATTTTTATTTGTTAATTTTTATTAACAGCAATATAAATTTGATGTCAGTGACTTCTAATTGAAGTGCAGAAACCAGGATGTGGAAGACCTTGCTGCAACACCCTTCTCTGCCTCAGGAGGAAACCCGTGTCTCCTGCTACACAGACAAGAACTCCAACAGCAGCAGAGCACTGTTCTACATATTCAAGGCCATGCTCTTCTCTGCCCTACCAGTTTGTAAACATAGCCAGTACAACAGAAATTAAGGCGTGAGGTGGGGGGGTGGCGGGTGGAGACAAAGACAGGGAGCCAAAGAGGGGAAGGTACCATCACAGAGGAAAAGGGAAAAAGGGATCTTCGGGTTTTAGTCTGGACACAGCAAACAAATTATCTCGTGAAGGGGGAGCGGCACCAATGGGAAAGATTGGGAACAGCCTGCCTAAACATGCTCTTTAGTACCAGCAAATACGATTTGAGGCAGTTTTGTGCCTGACAAAGTTCTCAGCTGAAGGTTCCACACTGTGAGTGACATGTAAACACTCAGCTTTATCTAAAGGCCACTGTCTCTCCATCTCTCTTTACTCTGTTTTTGTGACTGATGCAAAGTGAGATTTTTCCATTTCACAGTTTTTCCTTTCCCTAAGAACCCGCAAAAGCATTTGTTTCCATTTGACTTTCATTTTGGGGAGGAAAAACATGCTTTGCTTTGTTTTATTTCAGACTGAAACCAGTCAGAAGGAGGGAAAACTGACCTAAAGGCATTAACAGTTTGCGCAACCCAAGCTGAGCCCCAATTCATCCATGTTTTAGGAATCAAAAAAATTGGTACAAGCCTTCCTTCCCTCCACCCCCCCACCCCCCCACCCCTTTTTTTGCTGGCTCTGTAGACAGGCAGGATTTTATGCTCTGAAGGCAGGCGTAATGCACTGCACACTCCACCACGATGGGTATGTGGGCACATAGTTGTGGGTCTATTTTGCCATAGCTGGCCCAACTCCAAACACATACAGAACAGATTTAATGTTAACCATGAGATCACATGCTTTTCTAACCTCAGGTGTTTTCAGAACTGGGGCCTTTATACTCACTTATGTTCCGCTTAATTTTATAATTCTTCATGGTAATACCTGAAGTTGACTTTGGCCTCGAAGACATTAAAGCACTTATCTTAAGATACGGCAAATCCAAATTCTCCGCCAGTGTGATTTACGGCTGTTCACTGGGCCAACTTACCCAGCAGGAAATTTGGCCTGTGTGGTGCATCTTCATTTCATTTGTTCAGATTTAAAATCAAATACATGAAAAACATGCAAAAACATGCCTATCTCCTGCAGTAAAGGGCCTCTGACAGATACATGGAAAAAGAATCCAAAAAAAATCGGCAGCTAACCCACAACAACCTCCAATAAAACACAATCCCTACCTAAACTTCCGCCAACAAAAACTAACACCCAGCCTCCATTTCAGCCCAGCCACTCCTAATGAATTGATATGTTGTTTCATCCAAGTCACATGAGAGCTAAAAGTTAACATTTCTTGCCAGCAGAGACAGGCATTCATGGTTCCACTGCTTTTATTACAGATTTCCCAGAGTTATTTGCTACATACTGTGATCCTGCACTTAGTTACACTAGAAATTTTACTCACACAAGTAATTCTGTTTCAGAAAAGGTTTCCTCCTGCAGGTACAGTTACGTGCACACTTTCACATTTGCAAAAACAGACATCAGAGTGATAAGAGGCACCACAATGACAAACACCGTTATAGGCAATTAGCCATATGCAGGCAGTTTAATCTACTGCTATAAACCTTGAGCACTACCACAAGAAAGTAATTGGAATTAATTTGGACACTGTTTTCCTAAATACTTCAGGTAATTATTTTACAGTAATCAGAACATCAGTTCTGATGAAGAGTGTTAGTTTGTATGCTGCAAGAAATCAGGAAGGTATTTTGTTCCTACAAATGTAGTCATATTTCTTTCTTGCATGTGTAGAGAATGGTATTAAGTTATGTCTCCTCTCCCAGTCTTCAAAAGCTTTGTTTGTGTGACCTTTAATTCTGTTTTGATTCACCCAGAAATACCAAAAATGTATTGTTCAATAACACCCACAGAATAAGGATAAAGTGCATCACAAGAGCTGGCCTCTTGTTTTCTTATATTTAAATGGAAACTAATATAAAATTCAAGAGCCTGCACACCTCTGTTCTACAAACTACCATTACCATTAACGTAACAAGTACCAGGTATGGTTTACTTGCCATGTGAAAACATGAGCACAGCTTAATTTCCTCCTGAGTTATGGTGCATGGAAGTATTCTTTCAAAGACTTTGAATCAAAAATTGTGGTCAGAAAAAGCCAATTGTGGAACCGAGTTTATCTCAATGCCTTATTACCAGTGCTTCAACATAATGACTGTATCATTAACGATAACCTACTGCATCACAGTATCTAAGGGAAGAGACGTAATGAATCTGTGAGATGGCTACCTCAAGAACGTGTCTGCTGAACATCTGAACTGAAATCTCTATTGAAAAGATTTCCAGACATGCAATGTGTCGTTTTCCCATTACATTCTTCCCGAAGTGTTATCTAAATCCATAGTGAGCACAAATAAAATTGTTTACACGCTTTGTAAAAAATCCTTTAAATCCCTTATATTCAATTATGCTTTTAATCTTTTTCTACGTAATAATTTTCCTTTAAAACAAGGTGGTCAGATACGTGAAAGAGCTTCCATGTTCAGGAGCAAGTACAGACTAGGACCTCAGCTCATTAAAGAAGGACCCATGCAGCGAGATGACTAGTTGTCTTCCCGGTTTCTCATAATACATAAGGACTGCCAAGAAAATAGTAAGATTTAAGAACTGCAGAAGGTGTATTTCTCCAGAATGGAGAGTTACTTGTGGAACTCATTGCCACAGCCTACGCTGATGCCCCAACAGAGCACATCTCTACAAAAAGCTATCAGATGACTTCCAGGATTAAAAATCTGTCACAAAATTAAAAACAAAGACACATTTATGGCCCTCAAAGTCACATACTGCCAGAAACTAGGAGAGGATACCAGAGCAGTATCATCACACGCTGTCCCTGTTTTAACATCAGACACCTCCACAGCTGCTAAAACAAATTCCTGCCTGACTCAGCCCAGCCATCCTTTCATTCCAAGAGAACATTAATTTGGGGGGGTGGGGAGGGTGGCGGGGTGGAAATACCTTCTTACAAACATAAACAATTTTACCTTTTCTTGCATATATATCAGTTCAGGGTACTGTTCAAGACATCTGATATCCATGATTAAAATTACAAAGGTCACTTAAAAACACTTCACTTGCAACACGGTAACACACACCATATCCCACAACAGGTAGGACTAAGAGGAGACCCTGCAGTGCTGTGCAGAGAAACAATCTCCCTGCTCAGACCCATCTACAGAGACGTGTCAAAAAACACCCTCGAGAGCCGCATCCCATTGCACCCCACATTTTCTGACTACTCAGCAGACTCAGGAAAGATGCAAGCAATGCAGAATAAGCCCTGAACATACATCAAAGATGCAGTATTGATAGATCATTTCAAGAGCTTGCAGGCAGGCAGTCGATGAGCACTTACACTGCAGACAAAGCTCGTCCTCGTCGCTCCCAGGAAGTTATTTGATAACTGCTGTTAAAATGGAGACAGCTCCTGAAGGAAGCACTTCAGCTGCAAGCGATAGCACTCGCAAGACGAGGGAACCTTACCCACTGCCCACACCGATCCCAGACTGGAATTTGCAGTCCCACAGCACACAAAGGATTAGAGCCATTTCTGCTATTGCCTGCGGGAAGCTGGGGGTGCAGGGAAGGCATGCAGGCAACCAGGGTTAGGAGGCAAGTGAGATTCAGCTGGGGGCTAGCTCAGGGCTGAGGAACCAGGTACCAGCCACCCCACTGCTGGCAGGCGGTACACCAAGGTGGGAAGCCTACTGAGAGACAGCCACCACCGAGAGTTGCTGGGTCAAAGAAGGGATCTCCTGGGAGGTCAGACTGGTTGGGGCCACTCAAACTTTTCAGCTTTTCCACATCATTACAGAAAACAAAAGCCTCTGGGGTAGGTATTTTTATATATATAATAGGATCTTTCTTATTCTGTCCGTCAAGCCAGCCTTCAAGCTGCCCACGGCTAGTCAGGTAACCAAAAATAGCCATCAGACTAGGCAGGCCAAGTCTCTCGTCACTCGCCCGACTCAGTGCTACACACACGCTGCCACCCTCATCTGCAGGGCAGCAGGTGCACAGGCATGTACAAAACACAGCTTTTGCCCCATTTCAGTTACTTGTATGTTTTAAATACATGTGAAACTTGGGATTTAAACCCAAGTAACCGGTCTCCAGACTTCTTCCTTCCTTACTCAAACCAAAACGAGTTATCATGTAATTTCCCAGTTCAGAGTTTAATAACGATATCCCCAGTGTTAGGGTTCACGCATTGCTCAGAGCACAATTCACCCAACTGAAAACAGTCTGCATTTCTGGGCATTTAGGTAATATATGCTTTTATCTTGGGAACTTCTGTACTGGGATGAATTTGACCAGCAGTAATTGGATTTAGATAAGCAACACTGAGGTTCTTTCATTCTTGTGAATGAATATATAAATAGCATAACTGGGTTTATTTTGTTTAAAGCAGAGACTATGAGGAAAACCACGGATTTGGGGAGGAAAAAGCAGCCCACATTATGAAGGCCTGAAGTACAGAAGAAACTTCTGCTAGGTTTCTCGGAAAGATGTTATTCTTATAATACACTGTCACATGAACTTAAAGACATCCAAATACACAAAAAAGGGAAATCCACTCAGAAAAAAAAAAAATTAATCTGATTTGCATGATCATTTCTGGGCATTTCATCTATCGTATGGCATTTTCAATGCCTGTATTTTTTCTCAAAATTATACCACCTTACTATTCTATCCATTAACAAATATTAAGTTGCTTTGTTGTTCTCTGTTTTTTTTAATTTTAAAAAGGAAAAATTAAGACTAAACTCTTTTAATCACAGAAAAATACAACAACAAAATTCATGCCATTCACAGCACCTTTTATTTTCACAGACCAGCGCACAGATGGGGAACAAACAGGAGGAGGTAGTTACAGGGATTAACAAGACCGTACTTCAGTTTAACATTTGGCTACCCTGTCTTCCACCCTTTCTTCAGTCTGGCTGTCAAGTTTACAGAAACAATTTCTTCAGTAAATGTAATACAAGTTAGTACAGCAATTTAGAGTAACAACTTGTCCAGGAGTTTCAAAACATCACAGGAAAAGGAGGGAGGCCTCTCTTAAATTGTTTGGTTGTACATCTAAAATGACCCTGGACTTTCAGAAGGGCTCCTAAGTTACTGAGTTATTAGTACTGAATCGTGTACGGTGGTGTTCAGCAATTTATAAATTCAGACCATGTATTTCTGTTCCTAACAATGCAGTTTGGAGCTCAGTTTTAAGCAGACTGTAATATATATTGCAGCATCTAGGAGAACTGAATTTTCAAGAGAACGCAAGCTGGTGAACCACTGAAAGAATGCATGCATATTCAGTATTACCTTTTGGTACAGACATTTACTACTAAGGGTGTAATGATTTGACTCATACATGGGCCTACTATTCACCATCACCCCACACCCACTGAAAATACATGTTTTTCAGAAGTATCAGAGAAAAAAGCTACAAAACCATAAAATACCTATATGCACATGTCTATGAAGACTATTATCACTTTAGACAAATAAAACCCAAGATCATACCATTCTCTTGAATGCTATGATCCAACACGTCAGCTGCTCCATGTTAGGAAGAAAGAACCTAAAAGGCACTTTCAATGTATGGATCACGGCATTTACTTTCCATTTACAGACTACACTCAGAAATCCTGCTTTTCAGAAGTTGCAAGCACCATTTCAGCTCAAATCACAGGGCCCTAATACAGCCCTGGAACAGCTGTGTTGGGTCCTTTGCTGCTCTTTTATTGAAGAATATGGAAAACTTTGTAGCGTTAGTGTTTACTTTTTGTAAAATTTCAACAACCTAGGGCAGAGAATACTGTAAATAAACCTCTTAAAATGTGTGTAGAAACACCTACAACAACAAAAGATATCACTGTTAAAACACTAGCTTTCCTTTCCAGTGTCCCTAAAATCTACTGCTGCTGAAGAACAGGAATGCATCTCGCCTTCATCTTCACTAAAATGATAGGGGTGTCTCACATTCAAGTTAGAAATGTATTTACAAGACAACACAGAGATTTACTGAGAAAGACTGTCATATTTCCTATTCAAATTAATCTGCACTGATATACTTAAACACTATACATACATTCACCTCTGGAAAACCATGGAAGTGTCCAGGCTCTGGAGAGTATCGTAACTGTTTTCAGTACATGGGAAATAAAGCCAGGTAAAATGGAAGTTGAAGTAAATGAAATTTAAACAGATACTAAATTTCTCGAAATAGAAAGAACTTACACTTCTTACAGGCCTGAAAGTTCATCACTTCAGTCGTTCAAAGGTAACTTTTCCTGTAGCCTTGTTCCTTTCCTTGCCAAAATAAAAAAATAAGATTTTTTTTTTTTTCTGGTCTGCCTGTAAATGAAATTAACTGGCTTGATCCAACACTTTTAGAAATCAAAGGCTGTTTTTTCATTGCCTTCAGTAGGTACAAGCTCAAATCCTATTCACAGTGCTTATAATAAGACTACAGATTTGTCACACTCTTGATACCCAAGACAGAATAAAATGCCACTTACTAAAGTGGTACTTCCCATAAAAGCCTGACATTTTACAGTGTTTTTCCCCAGTTTGTTCCAAGTAAGGCATTTGGCTCTTAGCTGAAGTATTTATTCTAAATGCTGTTTATTCTGAATTAGTGCTATGTATTATATTCATATTATATCTGTATGTTTGAATATTGAAGCTATTTAAGACTATTTAAAACATGATTACATTATTGTATATCATATTTAGAATAAAATTCTGACATTTGTATTTTTGCTTTGATAGAAAGCTATGTTTTTCCCTCACAGTTCTGCCATGACAAATAACCAGTGTTAATAATTAATTAGCAAAATATTCTACAGTTGCTAAATTAAGTATGGAAAATGAAATTCATGCACAAATTAATAACTATGATTTCATGCAGAACACTTCAGTCCTTCTTCTGGGCCATCATTAAATCTTCAACTACTAATTATTCCATATTTACAAGAACTTCAGATGTCTTAAAAAAATCAAATGCAACTTTTGTTTGCTGACACTTAGCAGTGCTGCTAAATTTTCTGTATAATGATAGGATGCATTATTGGGAAGACAGCTCAGGGATCTGAAACCCTTCATGGAACAAGATGTGGTTTAATGCTGCCTGTCACAAATGACAATGCCAGGCATATCCAAATTTTCAAAGAACGTTGGGTGTGTGGGGAGGGGGAGGGGTGGGGGTGTTAAAAAATACCCAAAATCTATCTTTTCCACCATAAAGATGTTCCTCATCAGCACTGGAAGAAAAAAATAAGCAGATCTTCAAACTTGAACAATCTCCTCTAGCCATAAATTCAATTATTTCAAATATTATGGAAATACCACAAACACACACACACAGGCCCACAACGTATCATTCCTGTGCGTAGAATTTATTTACTTTGTATGTTCTTGCATGCTGTGCTGTCCTGTATCCAATTTCTCATTCACAGTCTTGCTTACTTACGGAGGATTCATTGTTAAATTACAGTTGGTATGAACCAGCATGCCAGCATACCATGATATTAATCTCTAAAGTATTCAATCATTTAACAATAGCCTCATTATTCAAAGGAACTCTGAGCATTCTGCTTGTGCAGATTTTCTGACATTTCACTAAAACAATTTACTCTTAAAAGAACTCAGTGACTGCGACATATTGTAAAAAATATATATGTCTCAATCAGATGGTTCCTCTCCAATAATAGACAAGAAAAGAAAAGGAAGTAAAAAAGAAAAGGAATTAAAGGAAAAAGCAAGAACTCCAGCTACCACCAGGGACCTTGAACTCAAACTGATAATTTAAAGCTAAAGCGTTTTATAGAGTTCACACAGAGGCCATTTGAATCAAATGTGTGAGGGAGACTTCTTGAGCTCACAGAGCTCCCATTTCATTATTTACAAATTAGAAAAATCCAGGTAGTCGGGATGTCTCTGGAAACAATGTAGGTTTGAGAGGAACTGTTTCTTAGGATTTTTGCATTGCAAAACATGTATTTCAGGAAGTGCATCAGAAAACTGTGTGGGTTTTTTTCTTCTATATATTTATTTTAATCCTTCCATCTCCAGGGCTGGAATGTCACAGTTGTATTCATTTTCCAAAGGCCAAACTTTGAGAAAAGTGGTGCAGAGAAGCACATTTTTCTCTGCCTGAAATTTTCAAGGAGAAACAACAAAAGCATGGATTTGGATTTTTGTAATTACATGGACAAAAGTTCACCCTGCTTGCCCAGGACTGGGATAGAATATCTCTTGCTTTGAGTTTCTTTGAATTTTATTTAACTCCACCAAGTATATTTTTAAAAGCAAAAGTTTTTTTAGTCCATTTATTTGGGCAAGTCTGTAACATAAAGACAGCCTCAGGAAAGGGTGTGAAAATGGATTCGATAAGCTATTTGTCCACAATATTATTAAATACTCAAGCGCATGTATTTATTCAGGCATGTAAGAAGCCCAGTTGAACTTAAACAGGACGATCCATGTGTCTCAAGGTTAAAGTAAGCGTGTAGGCTCATAAATTAATGTGCTTGTTTGGTGTGGAAATTCCTCCCTACAGCCCTGATACAGTAAACAGACTCACACAGGACCCACAAGTGCATGTTTCCAGACAGCAAGTGCTTTGTTTTCCTCAGTGCAAGGCCTGCAACTACTACAATAACTAGTTTTAAGTGGACAAATCTATTCTCGCTGGTAACTTACTACAACTCTCAGTCGAGGGTCCCAAAGCAGATTATTCTCCAACACCTTTTCCTAAGCGATAGCTTTGTCAACAATAAAAATTCAAACCAGGTGAAGCAGCCCAGCATGCAAAATAGATACATAATTTATGAATCGTGTGCTAATTTTATTACGTTTTCAAAATGCTTTAAAAACCTGCAAGAAAATACAGCGTTAAATGAAGTCACCTGTTACAAAACCCCATTTACAGGTTTAAAAAGATATTTAGTTTAG
Organism: Falco cherrug; assembly: GCF_023634085.1. Taxonomy (NCBI): domain Eukaryota; kingdom Metazoa; phylum Chordata; class Aves; order Falconiformes; family Falconidae; genus Falco; species Falco cherrug. The sequence continues at coordinate 102,654,134 of NC_073700.1, forward strand.
AGCCCTTGCCTATCATATAAATCATTCTTCATTCTCTATTGTCCAAAGAAAAATGGACGTAAGTGAACATATTAGCCTCATTGGGTCAGGTTGGTAAATATCTTTGGAGAGGAAGAGCTTATTAAAAATTGCACTTTGGATCATGCTCTTGGTTTCAGAAAAGGCAGTGCCCTCCTTCTGGGTCCAATGGGCTGCCCCAATTTACACCAACAGAGCAACTGCCTCATTATTTTCTGTCTTTGAGCACTGAAGTTACACTTTAAGGTAACATCAAGGGGCAGGAAATATGGCATAATTAGCACATCTTGTAGCTTTCTGCTCATCACTTCTGAGCCTAAGACAAAAAAAAACCAAAACACCTCAGCCAACCAAAAACTCCTCACTCAGGCTTTGTACCAGCTGCTCTCACTGGACACCTTGGCCCTGAGTTTCCTGCAGAAGACAAGACTGGCAATTGCTGTGTTCTGCTGTGATTCAGCCTGCACCCAGAAACTGCCAAAACAGACTAGGAAGAGGTTAGTCAAGCCATGGATTCACTAAATAAAGACACTGTTTATATACTTAGTGTCTTCTGTCCTTAAAAGGACACTTGGTTGGTCCTACCAGGCAGAAAACCCTGGATGGAGAGCTATAAAAAAAAAGTATATGCTATGTAGCCCATCCTTTCTGAAATATACATGGGCAGATCTGGAGGAAGGAGCAAGAATTTAAATATTTTATGTTTCTGCTCAGGAGTTTTACCCCAGAACAAAAGCCTCACTGAGAAAGAAAGCCCATCTTGAAATCTGACAAGTAGCACTGGATTTGTAAGCAAATTAGCTTCAGTTGCTTGGGAGCCCTCAAGAAAAGACTTCTCTATGTTACTGGCTTCAGGTGCCTTCAAATAAACTAATTAAATCAGATACAAGTCCTCAAACCAGACAAAAGATACAAATGGGAAAACTGAGACCTTATTCTGAGTATTTGGCATACTCTGAGAAACCAAACTGTGATTCACTGGGATAAATCCACAATTCCTCCTGTAACTGGCCAAGTAGTACAGTACTGACAACTCCTACTGCTCTCTAACACACCAAAAAAGTTATGAAATTAACTTCTGTTATTAAAACATAACTAAGAAATAAATGCATTTGACATATCCTTTTATTTTGATTATCTTTTTCAAGCCTTTGTGCTAGAGGTTGTATTTTAATGCCTTTCTTTACAGCCATGAAGGAGACACACAAATTTAAAGCTGAGATTCCTGTCTTATCACATGCCCCAGGATCTAAGGGTTTAAGAAACAAACATTATGAACCTCACAATAAACTTTTGAGGGTTGGCAATGCCAAGAGCAACATCTATATCAGATATTAGTGAACATACTCAGGTAGGGAAAAAACACTGCTTGGCAGTTGAATGTTTTGGGTCCCAGAAAACAACCTTGTGAAGAAAAGGGAAAAAAAGGAAAAAAAAACAATGAACAAATCCATGCTGTGTTCTATTCCCCGCTTTATAAAACAAGCTGGATTTAAAGATTTATGAAAACCCCAGTGCTGACATCCCTCACTTTACTACTGCTATCACACATATAAACGACAAGTAGATCCTATAAGGATAAATTATATTCCAGCAGCCAAAATATAATCTGCCAAATGTACGGGATTTAAAAATTAATAACACAAAATTTACAATGATCACCTCTAGCGGCAAGCTGACTGCTTTTTGAACATCCCTTCAGAAGCAGTGAAAGCACAAAACCTATGTAAAAATGGAGTCAAAGACACATTCTACAAGAACAGCCCTATAGTCTGCAAATACTTACAACCACGAACAACTGAATTCACACTCTGGACAGTCCTGAATGCACCCAACGGCCAACTCTCATAAATCAAGCACGTGCAATATCAGGCCATGTATTTACGCATTCCTGAAACATCTTATTCACCAACAGCATTTGCACCCTTTCCTCCCACTTACTCAGACCATGGGAGTTTGCAACGCTTTCCCTTTCTGCTGTTCAAGAAAGGAAGTTCACAAAAGACCGACATCTTGAAAAAGAAGCCAAAGCAAAAGGAAAGGTCCGCTCCATTTCCCATATGCCTCTGCCCTTTGCTTTCTTTGGGCTTGCTCCAAAGACCACTGAGATCAAGAGAAAGACCTATGGATTTGCCCTGTTCTGCAATTTCTGAGCGCCACTAAATGTTACTCTACATGCAGCATTCCATTTTGTAAGACAATTTCCTAAGTTCAGACTTCAGTTTCTTTTTGATTCCCACATTCTCAGGACAACAGCTCCTTTGTTCAAGCTTCCATGTTTATGGGAATGTTATCTTATCACTGGGTTTAGCCTTTAATATTGAGCAGTCAGGAAAGAATCATCCTTTTGTTTGAGATGTAAAAATTTATGTCTGCTTACGTTTTTAAGATACATAAACATACAAACGTACTTAAAAAGTCTAAGTAAATTTACTCTTGTTAGAGCTTTAGCTGAATGATGATATTTAACACCAGTTACGGTTTAGTTCCTTTATCTCCCCTGTGAAAAAGTTTTTTCAAGATCTGTTATACGAGTCAAATGACAGCATCCTAAGGGGAAACGAGCTTTCCCCAGCCTGTCTGCAAGGGAGCAGCAAGGTTTAAGCAGCAGGAAATCCATAGAAGAGGGGGAAGCAAACTATTACAGTGCCACAGTGAAGTCTGTGATTCAGAGAAGAGACACAAACATGTAGGGGTGGAGAACGGCAGAAGAAAGTCACTCTACTCGGTATTCCCTACTACACCTGCACATGGTCAGGAATACGAGGACCCATCCAAACCACAGCCATGCTGTTTCTGTAGGAGGGCATGGAGCTACCTCAGCTAGCTTTAACCTAGTCCCAGGTTTCACTGCATGGCTTTCAAACTCAGAAACATCCACAATACAGATGCTCCTTCAGGAATTAAATCCACAGTACTGATCCAGTTTTGCATGTTTGTTCTCCAGCTAAAAGAAAAACACGCTTTAAAAAAGAATCACCGTTTGTCTAAACCCCAGGCAGACTTCTCTCCAGCCTCCCCATGTCCTTCATCCGAGAGCTTCTCCCCAAGGTCACCGTCTCTCCCACCTCTAAGATTAACATGTTCAAGATCTGCTGAATTTTGACAGTGCTGGGGGAGAGGGAATCTACCTTGAACGGAAAGCTTTTTGAGTCTCTCCTCACTTTCAAAACCTTTGTATTTTTTAATCCCTGCTCTGCCAATTTTGTCTCCCCTTCCCTCCCTCCCCTTCAGTGGAAATTTTCTACTCTTTACAGTAGCTCAGCTCTCTGCAGAAAATTGATTTCCCCTAGGATACAGCCATCCCACTCTTCCACGCATGGTCATTAATGGCCATCCTGTTCACCACAGAGACAGACACGGTGGTACTCCTCCCCAGCTCCTTAACATGGAAAGCACACAAGGGAAACATCAGAACAATCTCATACCAAAACTGGTATGGCTTAACCATACCAAAAGTTCATCATCTCCAGAAAATACCACACAAAATCTCCCAACAAGCTACTATGAGAATAAAATAATTCATGCTGGTTTCTGTCACTCTTCCACTATACAACACTTCCCCCCCCACCCACCCCCCCCAAGTAACGACCATCGACCATCGTGTAGTTCCCTCTCTCCCAGAGTCACGTTCAAACGAACTCTTAAAGCCAGATGTGACTTGAGCTCACATCAGTTTTACTTGGGCACAGGTACAGGGTATCCAAGAGCAGAATGCATTTCAGCACAGCCTGAAGATGTGAGAAAATACCTGGGTGCTGCACTTTTTGCTGTTTTAGCTGCTTTGCAAGCACTGCACCTGCTGGCTCACCATCTCTGGGAGATCTGCAGTCTCACGTTTTATTGCAGTGAAGTCCCATCCTTGGAGCGACTGACAACTCTCCCCTTAGCTCCTGGTGGCTCTGATGCTAATGGGTGAACTGAAATGACTGTCCTTACAAAACACCTCACATCTTCAATATAAACATCTTGTTTATACAAGTGTTTGTAACAGTGGACAGACTGAAATTTGACTCCCTGACTCCTCCTTGACTATGGGGTCCTTGCAAGAACTTCCCCTCGTCCCTGCTGGTATAGGGAGGTACAACGGAGGACTGGAAGCCACAAGGAAGAAGATGGAGTATTTAACACTTTTTATTCCATTTCCAATGAAGGATTTTTTTATGATGAAGTTAATATTGCTTACTGAGTTGCATTACTAGTTTCACCTGGCACAAAAATGAGGTAAAATATGAATAAGGCCTGAAGACTGGTATAGAGCTTTCATTGTGGTTTTGGTTTTTTGGGGGTTTTTTAAGTGTAATTCAGCTTAGTTCCAGTGAATTTACCTCAGATAAATAGGAGCAGTGTCTTTAAATCAGGAGGTAAATTAAAACCAAACCAAAATCTTTTTAGTGACTGTTGGACAGAAAAAAATGAACCCTAAAAATTAGTTGTGAAATTGGGAGAGTGGCTTTGTTACTGAACTGCGACTTGGTCTAAAAAAAGTCAACACAGCTAATGCCTCATGCAGCACTTCAGAAATGCTGGGGCGGGTAAACCACCCAAGCCAAGAAATTCATATTTAAAGCTCACATTGTCCAGCTACGCTCTGCAAATTGTGCCAGGATTTCTTTACATAATTCTCACTAATGCTGGCTGATGTTAGCTGAGGAAATCCTCTACAGACAAACAGGACAATCCACCCCACTGTAGGTTCCATAAAATCACACGCTCTATGGAAATTTCCAAATACCTCGGCACAATATGGGTGAGTTAAGGATAAAGTTTCAAGCCTGAACTCCATAATTTCCTGTCTTTTGCTAGTCTACACAGCTCTTTAATGTTATGTTAATATCATTTTTGTGGGTGTGATTGAATTACCCACCACTCCTCATGCCAGCATTAGTGGATTTCTGTGTAATAGGAGAGCATGCTTTACTGCACATACTGTTACTAAATACCATTAAGCAGACCAGCTGCAGACCTCCTGATAGCAGGACTGGAGGGCTACCTCGTTAGGAAGCGACGAGCACTTTACCGTTGGCACAGTGCCTGAATCCCATGAGCCCTCAGCATATCGAACTTGCCTCGACATCCACACCAGACGGCCTGCCACAGCAGGTCCCCTGGCCAAACCCAGCACCCAGCCCTGGGAATCTGCTGAGAGTGCTGAGATCCGTCTCGCGGGCTCAACACCCCGAGCCCTACGCAGTGCCGCCGTGACTTGGCAGTCTGAACAGACAGAGATGTATTTACCTGGTGACATTTTGACCCAGGTGCAATGGAAGGCTGCTAAATTCTCCACTGAGAGCGTGCCTCACACACTGGTGACAGCTACTAACTAGGGGCGCAGTGCTTTAAAAATCCCTTTCAGAAGTCTTTGCAGAGAGATTAAAATGCCATGTGTACATGAGCTGTAACAATTCTAGGGCAGTCTCTGAAGAGAAATTTAACACAGGCTTTCTCATCAATACCCTTGCACTGCTAACCAGCACCTACTAAGCAAACGATGAGCCTGACTACTGTGCAGAAATACCCCCCTTTAACGGAGGATTGCATTAGGGAAGAAAACCAGGGGTGCAAGGGGAATGGAAAAAAGAATGAGGGAGGACAAGGTATTTGGGTCTTTTCCACTTAGTTGGCTTCAGTACATGTCAAACTGTACTGACAGACATCATCACTCAAGGAGTTGCAACATATTCTAGTCACTCTTCTTGCCACTCTGAACCACCTCTTCCCCACCACAAAACACCTCATGTTGGCTGGCCAAGCCGTAGTTACCCAGTGGGAGATGCAGCTGCTAGCGCTCACCTACCAGCAGTACCATGGGAACAGCATGGCAGGGGCACAGCAGGGACAAGTGATGTGGTCTTGTGATTAAAAGAAATTCTTGTTTCTCTATATCTAAGTGTACTAAGAACCAACAAACAAATGCAGGAACCTAACAAGAACTAACAATGGCAAAACCATGTTAAAAAAAAAGCCAGGTTTTTCTTACCGATCACTGAAAATAGAGATAAAATAACTAGAAGTCCTAAAAGTGCTTATAGTATTTAATAGCTGTATCATGATAGCCCGTCTCCCACATCTGTAAGACCTGCCATCAATCACATCTTTAGTCCAGTTCTTAATGTTAGGCAAAAATCAAAATCATGGCATGAGTATACGGCCTTGCTTTGACTTAAACCCCACCAATGACTTGGTCATATTCCATTTCGTTCCACCACTGCCACCAGTTTGCCTTTTCATTTAGAAGCAATTTCTTTGAGTCCATTTTATTCTGAGAGTCAAGAGATTGCGCTGTATGAATCCTTCAGCTCCTTGAACTGGCTGTATGTTTGTATATGTGATAAGAATTCATTTATTATGCAGTTCGTAAGGCACTTCATAAACTTTATATTGAAATATTTGTGCTAAATTATTGTACAGTAATTAAAAAAACTTCGTGGCCATACTCTGTTTTATTGACAATCCTAAATTTGATGTTGATTTAAGTGAAGTAGAGGGGACAAGAAACGTTATAGATAAGTAGGGAAATCAAGTTCTACAAAGCCAAGTTAGGTCTGGCTTAGATCCAAATCCTTTAGGTTTTTTTTAAAAAAAACAAACTCCAGGAGTGCTGCAGTTTTCTTGTTCTATGGGGTTTTGTTACTCAAAGCTGAGGACTGACAGACACCTGATTTACAATTAAAGGTAATCAAAACCTCAAAGGTTGAGAGATGAGCTGCTGCTCCTGAGATAATGCCAGGTCCAGTGTACTGTGCTCTCCACAGAGCGCACACACCCCTGCTAGGACGGCAGCATTTAAGCATCATTTCTCCTCCTTAGGAACACAGATGGTCCAGTGACACATTTAATCCACTTAATGACACATACAAACAGATACGGCTACATAAGCTATACATAACAAAAAACCTCCATAAAAAGGAAATTATTTCTAACCTCAAATAATCAGTTTTAAAAACATTTAAATGATCCCTGAAGTCCTTGATGAAATTATCCAAAGGCTGAAGAAAACTGTCTTAGAGACTTAAACAGCTCCCTCTATTTTGATTATTTAAGAAAAGTCTGAAAAGTGACTTGATTATAGTGCATAAGTACATTTGGGAGGAGGATGGAGAGAGAGGAAGAGTCTGAAAGGTCCTTCATCTGATTTCCCCAAGAACCAACAGGTAAAATTCAACACCAGAAAGTTGATTTGGAAGTGGCTCAGGAACAGCAGTGCATCTACTGCTGCTTTCATATCCTCAGATCTGGAGTGGGTGCTTTTCTGGAACATATTCTTCAGATCAAAATAAATTGATATATTCAGTCCAGGAGAAAATAAGGGAAGTTTAAGGACCTGAATCAACTAGAAAATAATGGTAGACCATCCCTTGGTCTCTTCTGGATCTTAAATTCCATGAATCTGTGAATTATTCTATCCATTTTAATTACTAGTTCCCTACTATAAAGAAGCTAAAAAGTTAATGTTCTTCTTGAATCAGTGAATTACAGAAAATAATTGAAGATTCATAATTGGATTGTAACCCCAGGAGTATATGGAAATGCTGAACTGGGAAGCCGCAAGTAAGGAAAGCATGTCTGTTTCTTTTTTTATGTGATCGCCAGGCAGTAATAGCCATAAATGCTGCACTTATTACCTGTATTACACCGAAAGAATAACATGGCTGTGATCCTGCAATAACTGCTATTTGAACAGACTGCTGTGCTTCCATGAAGCTTATATGAGGCTGGCTGGCTGTTGGCAGAGAGCTTATTTTGAACAGAACCTATATTTCCACGTTGCTGTTACCTTCATTATTTTATTTGGGGTTACCCCCAGAATTGTAGCTAGGTACTTTCCAAGAGAATCAGAATCCAGAGGTCTCCACTTTCTCTAGAGCTCACAATGGAGACACAGGAAATACATGCCCAAAGAAAGAAAAAAACTTTACAGATCTGTCAGATCAACGTCTTTTAAAAATCAGGCTGAAAACATTCCATCTTTCCTGTCTCTGTTTTATAGACATAAAACCTCTGACATAGTTGCAAAAATTCTAAGAAATCCCTTCTCTAGCAAACATCTTTTAAGAAAATGAAAGACTTTTCAGTTTTTAACACAAAGCTAGCAGCTTGTCACACCAGTAATTCCAGGAAGTTACCAAATATTTAGAATGAAGGACATTGCATGCTGCATAGCACAGAGCTCTTGTCGATGCTTGTTTGGAACTGTATGGGAAAGTCTAGCAGCTGAACACAATGACATTTTTGTTTTCCTGCTGATAATATTAAATAACTTTGCTACCGAACTTGGCCTGCCACTTCCCCTTGCATAGAAATTACAAAGATGCGCTATGCCGTTTGCTGGAAGCAGTGCCCAGGTTATTCCTGTTTTGGGGGCATTTATTAACCATAGCTGGTATTGTTTCCTTCCAGCAAAGCTTTAGAACAAAGTATTTCTCAAACAGATCAGAACATCCGTTTCATACCTTGTAGAGAAAGGTTACAGAAACATTCCTGCTACACAAAATGTCAGAACATGAACAGCATGTCTCCATCCTCTCCCAAAAGTCAGGGACTCCTAAGGAGTATCAACCACATCCCAGTCAGAAAACTTCCTACTTCCTTCTCCACTCTCTGCAATGTAATACAGCCATCGGATCTGCTCTCACACTGCTGCCATCAATTCTCAAAGGACAACAGATCAGAAAGACCCACTGGACTTGACACTCCGGAATTTAGGAGAACAAATACCAAAAATACAGACAAATCTAAAACACATGGATGAGCTTCAAAACAGAAGAACCAAACATAACCAGAACTTCCATTGTCGCTGTTCCCACTAAAGAAAAACACACTTGAAAGGCCGCAGTGAAGGAACCTTTGTCAAACCACCAGTGCATCCATCAGCCTCCTCACTGGAAAGCAGAAACTGAGCATCAGAGTTCTATAGAACACCTTGAGGGGCTGAAAAACCCAGACTGTCAAGAGACCCATGGTCATGAAGGCCCTTCCACAGAGCAACACCCATACTGAAAAACCAGACATTTCCCTGACAGACATGCACATTGCAGAGCCTCTCTGTCCTTTTGACAGTTTTTGGCTGTGAGCATTTTCAGACTAAAATGCTTGTATCAGTAAGGGGACGATAGCCTCATGGACGGGTGGTGATGCCATGGTTGACTGGCTGCACACAAAATATGCTGCAGAAGTGGAGAAAGAAAGAGGGCAAGGCAAGACTGGAAACACGCACATCTCAGACAAGTCAGAAGCAGCTCATGAAGTGTGTTTGCTCTTTCTATCTCAACACCCCGCCTGCACAGTACGCAAAACAAGTGGCTGTTATGGTCATGCCGTTCACACCGCTACACGTAAGACTCAGTATTTCTGTTATGAGCTCTCTGTTTTGTTGTGTTACACCCCAACCCCCCCGTCCCCAGGACTTTAATTAAAATTCATCAGAAGAAATGTTTTCAGCAGCAATGTCTGTGAACGCTGCCTCCTCCCCTATCTTCCATTAAATCAGGTTCATCCAACTTGAAAGGAGATGAGAAACTCTCACTGACACTCTGTCACACTCCAGTGAAAAGACGGGCACATTCAAAACAGAAGAGTGCAGGTGCTCATTTATTACTTTACACAGATTATTTTTCTACCTTTCTTCCTGACAATGGGAACGTTCACATCCCAGATGGAGCTCTCTGTAGTGCTGTGGGCATTTGCTGACCTAGAGTTTTGTTTTCTCTGATGAAAGAGGCCAGGTAAGAAGAGGGTTGGTTCACTGCCTACTGGGGCAACTTTAATGTTTGTTTTTAACAACGGAAGACATTTGGAGATTATTTTAATGGGGAAGAAATATACAAATATTTTTTTAATATGATAAAAATACAAAATTACATCAGGCAAAGGAGAAAAAAATTGTGCACATCCATGCCCATATTTACACACTGCAAAGATGTATTGTTTATGTAACTGAGTGCAAAACTGCAAATCAACTGATTTCAGAAACAAAGATGTCTTTCAGATGAAATATAAGTTCACCACCTTGTATCATTTTGGACCCAGAGAACAACCCCACAATATTTCTAACAACATTAATAAGCACGATCACTATGAAGATGTCTTCAATGCAAGAATTAACAAATTGTGCCCACAGCATTAGGTTCCTCTGCTTTTATGTCTATTTTATACATCCTTAAAGTTCACCATTTGGTTCCTGATCAAAGGCTTTTTGACTTAAAAGTATTAACGTGAAATTAATTTATTTTGCCTTTCCCACTCCTCTTAATAAATTTTTAGGAAAAGTCTGTGATACAAAGACCTTCAGGAGAATACAGATCTCTCCAAGCTAACCCATAAGTGTGTTCTTCTCAGGTCTGAACACCCATGTTAAGAAATGGAAGACAAAAACTCATTGTTCCCTCATTGCTTTGAATTAGCATATTTAGTACAGCAGGATACTTTTGCTGTGCTTGACTCAACAGTAAACCCTTCTTGGGACTTTGCTGTCCCAATTTTACTTGGAATAACAAAGATCTGGGAATTTTTGGAGGTTTTCTTTCCTCTCAAGTGTGGACGTTTCTTTGGTTCCCACCGAGACTGATGACTTCAGCAGATTTCAGTCATTCACAGTTCTCATATTGCCAGGATACACTGAACCAAAACATCAACCACAGTTTAAGCAGGAACTACTCTATATGATACCACATGGTTCCTATATGTGCTAATCCCACTGAATGAGCAATCTCACCTTCATACCCTTTCAGTCTCTGCTATATCACAGAGCAACAGTGTCAGCTGATATTAATTACAGGAGAGACATTACATGGTTATGTTTGAATTGGAGCCACAGTGTACCTTGCTTTAGCATACACAAGATTACAGAACACAATAAATTCCTTTAAGTCACCAAAGATTACTTCTTTAAAATATAGGGGCAGACATAGGTTAACATTCTACCACTACGTTAAATCTCAGGTAGTTTAGGCTTTGTCTTCACCAGGGCCAGGATAAGAACACCAGTTTACACTGGGTACAAATTTGGTCTGACTTTGTTGTAGGAAAAAGGTTTAGCTCCAGCATTTCTCTTGGGGTTTTTTTTTGGTTTTGAGCTCACTATGGGGATTTTATTTTGGTTAATCTTTATTTTATTTAAAGGTCATAGTAATTATTTTTAATTAACATTTTAATGCAGGGGAAAAAAGGAAAGGAAGGGAACTTACTTTTCCCACACCTTCATTTCATCAGTTGTCATATAACACATAAGAAACACATATAACACAAAAGAAAAGGAAAATAAAAATAGCCAGAGATGTCAAACTCTTGCTGCCTTTACATGGCAGAAATGGCCATCACGAACTTGCTGTAAAGCTTGGTCTAATTGAAAATGTTGTACTTGTTGCAGCTATTAACAAGAGACCCTGTCCTGAAAGGCACCTTGAACCCCTCTGAAACCTCAATGAACTCAGCAGTTTTCTGTGGGGGCAAAAGGAATGCACACAGTTCATTTCAAAAATAGTCTAGGATTTAAGTAATGTGTGTATTTTCAATTAATAACCTCAGTTACATTATCCTTGGGGCTAGCCCTTTATTAGAATCCAAACAGTGGCAGCTTGAATATTTATTCAGATGTTCCATGGGACAAAACCAAGGACATTCAGAATCAAATGAGAGACTAAAATCTCACTCATGATGACTTACTAAGACGACAATCAGGATATCTTAAAAAAAAAACCACAAAACCAACCAAAAATTCCCCCACAAAACCCAAACGAAACAAAACCCACCGTCCCCAAAAACCCAAAGCAAACCGAAAAACTTGAGTAAGCTGCCCAAAATATGGATCTAGAAGTTATTCAGAGAAAGCAACATTCATGACAATCACAATTCAGCAGGGATTTCCCATACCTGGAAAATCATTTGTCTGGGAGATTCTGTCTCGTCTTCCTCACAAGTCAGCTTGAGCAGCATACAGACTTGCTGCTCTTTAGGTCTAGATATTTCTACTGTCATTGTTTTAATAAAGTTCTGTAGTTTTGCCCTGGACCACAAAGAAGTCAAAACTTGAAGGGTAATAACTAACCCAAATAAGAACAAAGCAGACGGAAAGAGGTTTCTGAAGGTGTGGTAGAGATAGAAGGGGAGGGGATCAATTCAGGACAAATACGTAAGTAACTTTAAACCATCAGACTGAATCAAGATGGAAAGGGATTATCTTTTGAATACATGCCAATGTCTTAATTGTGCAATGCATAAGGCTGGTTTTTAGTCAAATGTTGGGGGTTTCAAGCCAACTTTTCAAAAACTGCGGGAGGTGGGGTGGCTACATTATCTCTCTTTTTCCAAATTCCCTTTTTCTCTTCTCCAAAACTTATTTCATCTTTTTTTACAAATTTTGGGCCTAAGTCTTCTTCAGTGCAAAGATGTAAAAAAAAAAAAAAAAAAAAAAAAGACACAAAGACCAAAATCTTGAGAGACAGAATGAGTTTTTGAAATGAAAAATGTTGCAAAGTAATAAAGCTCAAATGTTTAATTTGTGCATGAGATTTCCTTCAATCTATCTCCACTGGGATGTAGTTAGTAAGAGTAGGATGTGTCCGGTATGTCAACAGGGGACTAAGCCATCTGTATGTTTTTAAGAGAATTTTGAAGTTCTTCTGGATGAAAAATAATACCATGCATGAAAATTAGAGTGACAGATTATGAATATTTCAGACATAATCATTGATTTTTTGCTTGTACAGTGACACACCGTGCACATTTTTCTCTCTGTAATCTGTAATCTTAAGGTTGATTATCTTTCCTTTTGATGAAAAGCATATTTTGACTGGGAAGATACATGTATAATGATGTGTACCACCAGCAGAGACTGTACCTCAGAGAAATAAATGCTAATGGTATAATAGTTACGATTATTTTCATGAAATATTAAAAAAATCAAAAATTTAAACTAGTCAGTTCTGATGATCAATATGATCATAGATGGGTATAATGCCCCTTTTTTAAAACCTCAAGAAAGGTTAAGAGGCACCAAGGTCCCTTTTTTGAAGTTCCTTTACTCAGTGTTTATATAAATCTAGATGATGCATACATAAAAGAGCAACAGATTCTTGCTTGCTAAACATTCCTATTCGCGATTTTTCGATGCAACCTTTGACAGTCATTGTATAAAGTCCCAAAAGACACAGTGCAACCCAACAGCTCCCTGCTGCAAAAGAGAATTTGATGTAACTTTGCTGGACACATGTTAAACAATACTGTGGATCAGACCCACACAAAAAGAAAATCTTTCAGTAGCAATTTTTTTTTTTATTATTATTTACTCGGATACTGTATAGCCTATGATGACTTGTTTTCCTTTAGTTATATGAACAGTTTGACAGATTACTGTGACAAGGTTACTTTTAAATTGATAAAAGGTTTGATAGTGTTGGAACATTTGTCAGAAATGTCTGACATCACGTGTAATGGACTCTGCACTTCAAGTATCAATGGTACTCCAGTCTGCTGCTTTCTGTTTACTGTGCGATATACACCACCCAAAGATACACAACACAAATACAGAAAAGCAGGCAGGATTCACCGAAACAGTCCCATACATTATAAAACAATTCTGATTAAAGCGTTTCTCTTCCATAGCCTACCTGGCAAAACACAGTTAAATAAAAAATGTTACATGACAATTAGAGGGCGGCCTCCTTGCTGGGATAAACCTGGAAATGGCGTGGGCTATGACAAATGTACATTACCATAAGCATTTCCAGTGTTCCCTGTTCTCCTAAGAGAGAAATACTGTGTTTTTAGAACATTATTCCTCAGACCTGCCAAATACCAGACATTACAAGTGACAGTTGTACTACCGGCAGCCTTGTCACATGCTAGAGCAGAGGAAATGGGTTCAGAAGGGCTCGTTTTAGGCACTGGCAGCTAGCCTACAGGAACCAGTGTCTTGGGCATAAGCTAACTGTGGTGAATACCCCCTTTAAACACAGCTTTCCAAAAATCTTGTACTGCAAAACAATAATATAGTTTACGGATTGAAATTCAGGTTTTCACCTTACACCTTGTAGCGAATTACGCTAATGTTTCTATGCAGGAAGTTTTAGAGCCAGCACCTTCTGCTGTTTTGTGAATACTTGTTCACATGAAAACTTTAACGTGTGGTGAGACCCCAGCCATGTAAGCTAAGAGAGAGCTCTACAGAAGACCACCATTTCTGAGGAGCCAAATGTATGTCTTGCTCACACAGCAGCAGACTGCTGCCATGCGTACTTCACTTTGTAGGGGTAGGAGGGAGAGAAATAAGGGATTCAGACCTTTATCCACCTCGACTAACCATCTGCAAAGGTAAAGAAAATGTCTTGCAATATATTACTTAAAAAAAATCTATGTGCTGCCACGACAAATTCTTCTATTTTCAGATGTTTAACTTTCCCTATATAGCCTTTCCCTTTTGCTTTGATAAATATTTTTAATATTCTGAAAAAAGGCAGTACAACTATCTGGATTCTCCTCACTTCCATTCAGCCAAGGGACAGAAAATCAGCAAAATGAATGTCAGCATTTTTCTTAAAGACCATCTGTTCACACAGGAACTCCGTGATAGCAAGACAAAGCCCTCTAATCATAGACTAGATTAGGTTTACTGGAACACATGAAAAATTTTGCCACAGTGCCGAAAGGAAGCTCTCAGATACTCATACAGACGAGGAGTAGGGACATGCTCTCTGAACTTCATGATTCAGGTAGCACTGCTCACACCACAGCCTCACACTACGACTGCAGCACTAAGCACCAAAGCCGTGTGGCTCCTCTAGGAATAGTTAGTTCGTTCCTGATCAGCTGAAAGCATTTGTCTGAACTTGGAAAGGGTCAGACTGCAAGACTTGTAGTAAAATAGCTTTTTGAACGTCAGCAGACTACAGTCAATGTATACCGACTGAGGATCTGGCCCTTGAACTGGGATTATCTGTAACTGTCACAAGCGGGAAGTGTCAATGAATGTAGTTTGTACACATGTCAGACAGGTACACTCACAATTCAGCTTGCATGAAATATGAAAAATCACCAGCATGCTACACCCCTGCAAACAGTAAGCCAGTTCTACCAGTAGCAGCTTTAATAGGAGAAAGTCACAGGGAAGAGTTTCAAGCTCGCATAATGTTGCTGAAGTTTGGGTATCAGCTCAGCAAGACAGCTAGTTACAGTCCTGTCCACGCAAGGCATACTTAGGGAAGTCTTTCAGCATTTTTGGTCAAAATCAGGAAAGGCAGAATGACATTAAATTGTAACATCCCATGAAATAGTTACTCCTGTTGCAAGTTTCAAAACAACAGCCATATGGATTCAAGTTAGTAGCTCAGCCCCAGACTGTTCCTTACTTTACCAAACTTCATTTATTGATCCCTATTTGAAAGGCTGAATTGTGATTAAAAAAGTATCAAAGACATTGTCTTTTGATACGGACTATTCTGTGACAAAAACACTGCATTTTGCATTATAACAAGGGTGGATTTTTATTTTTCTAATCTCCCCATGTTCTTATTTCAACACACAAATGCATTATCCTGAATTCCACCCAAGTGGCTCTGGTTGGAATCTCAAACTGGATTATTACCCTCCCACATGTCATCAATAATAAAGACTTTAGAAATCAGGTTCTCCTTTCTACTCCTGTTAGCCCACTACATTCAGTCGAATGAGGAGGGGTAAGGGTGTAATATTTTAGGAACATTTGATGGTACATGAGGAGCAAATGGCTCCTTTCTGCTGCCTCTCCAGTTTCAATGGGAATAAACCAAGATAAAACTGCTATCAGTACAATCTGCAAACACATCTCTCAAGATAAACACAGGGAGGTAGAACCTGCTACTTTCTACATCAACGTTTTCAGTGGACTGCAGTTAATTAGATGGCTACGAGGCCACCTTCAGTGGGTTTCATACTTCTCAAACTCGGAGCCCAGCAATGTGTGACAGTGATCAAAAGATGTGATAAATGACTGAGGTGGGACCACCCGTGTTTTGTTGTGCACCTCATGATTCACAGATCACTAACTATAAAATCTGTCATTAGGGAGGTCTTCTTGCCATGCAAATTCTGCTTTTAATGTAAGAAAGAAACCAGATTAAAATAAACAGAAGTCAAGGTAAAGGCCCTCACCTCTCTATCCCACAAAACTCATTACCATAAGGTTTTCAACAGGCATTAATTAGCTGTTCAAACTAAAGGAATAACTGTTAACCTTCAAGTGTAGGAGGCTTCCGATTTCTTTTTGTGGATGCACATACATGTAACTAAAAGGCCAGCTTTGACATTTCCCTACCCAAAGACACCGAGCATTTCAAGTGCACTTACGGCTGGCACAGCTTGATAAGGTCCTGGTCAGTGGTGCCGGGTGGAAGGCCTCGAATGTACAGGTTGGTTTTACTCAACTGCTCTCCGCTGCTGTTGTTGCTGCTGTTGTTGCTGCTGTTTGTGCTGGGGCTGGGAGGAGCCATGGGGTGGGGAGCTGGTGCATAGGACTGCTGGAAACAAAACAAAACAAAATGGCTGTTACTGGAAAAACAAAAGCATGGCAAGCTCATGCGCTGTACCCAGGTAACTGCAGTGCCACGCACCGAGCGCGTGCTTGTCCTGCCCTCCCTGCCCGCCCCTACAGCACGTGCACCCACCCTGAGCCAGCAATGCCTTTCAAAACACAAAACAGGGCTGAGGTTTTGGGTTTAGCCATGGCTATGAAGTGCTTTATTTTGCTTTATTCTTTTAATCTGGAATTAAAGTAGCTATATTATGAGCCTATTTTACCTAGACCACAAAATAAAGCTCTTAAATGACAGATACTCAGGAGTAACTGGTATTAAAGAAAGAAGTTAAACACAATCTGCTTTAAGAATACTCTTAAGACACAAAGAAGAGTATCTAGCCAAAGCACACAGAAGCTGATGCCAGAAGCCTAGTTAGTCTTTTCTAAACATGAGGAGCACCCAGTACACACACAGTCAGGTGGCAGAGTTGGCTAACCTGAAAGGGCAGAAAAAAACTCCAAAGCAGCCTGCAAAGACCCTGTCATTACAGATGTCTTCCACAATAGAGAAACAGTTTGGAAAAGACGATCAGGCTAAGACCTCCTGCTCTCAAAACCTTACCCGCCTCTGAACAACCACAAACCACACAAAGCAACTGAGAAATACAACTTTAAAAAGGGAGGTATTCTCACAGGGAAAACAATGCTCTCCCCGAACATCCTGGTAAATACATGCTATGAAAGAAGCCACACGCATACTATAAAAGTTCCCTAAGCACCCCCTGATCTGGGGCAAAACCAAGGAATTTGAGCTGCTGCAACCTGCCCTGGCTCTCTGACCATCAGTGTATTTACTCGCAGCACAGAGTGCTTGTTAGGAGAACAACGGGGTGGTTGGAAAGAGGAGGCCGTGTCACCACTGCGACCCATGCAGAAAAGCTGAGATCTAGGAGAGAAGCTGGGATAGCTGGGGGATGCTGCAGGCTGAGGCTCCAGCTGGACAGCCAGGGGAACTGAAGTCAGAGTTCCAGGAACATAACCTCCTGCTTGGAGGGGGGAAATCCCATTTCCACAAGCTGATTAGCGTGCTCTGCTAGCAGTATGGGTGGTTACAACAGCAGGTAAATGTTGGGCCAATGCTAAGTTAACCATGATGTGCTAATGGACTAATAAAAGCAAAACATCTGCAATTTTCATTATAGTAGCAATGACACTTTAGTGACTTCTAATATGCTCCTTCTGCATTTAGGCCTTGAACAGAGAAAATATTTAAGCCTGTGCATAATTCTGATCACACTAATCAACTGCCTCTTTAATTTCAGTGGCCCTACTTTAGTGCTTGTAATTATGCACACGCAAAATCACGACCCTTGATAGATGGATATTTTTAAATTGGTAGCTCTAAACTCTTTCAAACAAGTCCCTTTCCTTAGAAGAACAACAAAAAAAAAAAGTTGGAGAACATAAGGGGAGTGTCAGTGACAGGTGAATCTCAAAGGTTTTGATGAATACATAAAGCTCCACACTTCCAGCAATGCCTTGTGCTGCCTTCTCTTTCCTTCCCAGTTTCTCCCATTTAAACCAGGAGAGTGGGAACACACCATCAAGTGTCAGAGCATCAGAATTCCTCTGCAATCTAGCCTGTTGTAATGTGACTCAAGTAGGCCCCATTAAAAGGAAAAAACAGTTTAACAGACAGTGCAATCACCATGCTAGCAAGTAATGACATTCACTCTCATCTACAGTAACGGAAAGGGCAATGAGCTTCCTTCCACAAATATCTCCATAGACGCTTTTGCTTACAATCAAAAGCACTTAATGCACACGGATCATATTTCTCTGCACACACATTTTATCACTGGGTAATCCCCACCCACCCGAGCTTCAATGTCATTCCCAGAAACAGCTGAGGAAGCAGCAGTCCCAAGTACCAGCACAGGGAACCGCCTCGACAGTGCCCCAGTGCTGTGGGCAGTGCTGGGAACCAGCTCCACACCAACAGCCACGGCCTGGCTGGGTAAGGATGCAACAGTAACCTCCAACAAAAACACCGGCACACGCATCTTACAACATTCTGGCTGCAAATGTATTTAAATCTGGGCACTCCAGAGCCACGGTACAGATAGATGTGACTATGTATAGCATATATTTGGCTCTAGTATACCAAGAGCTTAGAAAACACTCCATGGTCATCTTGCACATTGGTAAGGTAAAATTAAATATATATTTTAAAAAAGGTCAAGGTAACATTCTTACTTCTCCAAGTTTACTATGCACACTGAATGCACGTAAATAATGTAAAGCAAGGACAGAATTTTCTGTAAACCAATAAAATGCTAGGTATTTAAATTATTGTTATTATTATGTATGTCTTAGCAGGGGATAATGAGCAAATAGCCTATTCTCACACCAACCTAATAAGCAAGAAAAAAAAAAAAACCCAAGTGAAAGTATACCTTTGAAATACAAAGAGCAATTTTCATTCTATTATAAGATCTTTATCCTCACACAGAGGAAAGCACTGGGGGCCTAATTCTAATTTAAGCTTAAGACATCTTATCCCTCTCAGCCAGCTGAAAGGGGACCTAGAAGTGAACATGAATTACACTTACACTGATTTTAAGGCCACAGCTATATATAAAAAAAAATCTTCCATATACCCAGAGAATTAGGCCACAGGATAGGTGGTCTCTCAAGCAAGAGCTGCTCAGACAATAGGCACAGACGGATGCCCAGGTTCACAGCAGCACCCTGGGAGATATTTTAAGGGTGGCCAGAGAGGCAGCTGCGCCCCACTTCGGAGAATGCTGACCTTCTCAGACCAGCAAGCACCGCTATACTCCAAACCCTCTTCACTAATAAGTCTCAGCCACTGCAGCCCACTGTAGTCTCCACGCATATCCAATACCCCAGAATACCGTCTGCAGAAAGATTACAGAGCTGCCTGCACTAGGCTGATGACATCTTCTGGCTGGTTGCCACACCAAAAGCTTCAGGTCAGAAGAAAGCTTTGAATTCTTGTTTTCTGAGCCAATGAGTGTATGACTGATGGCAGAAGCCTGCACTTTGCCTCCAAATGAGTAAAGGGCCTGGTTCGTTAATCTCCACGTAATACCTGGAGCGAAAGAAATGAATGGCAACCTGATGATGCTCCCAGATATGGACTACTTGCTACAGGATCCCAGACGATGCCAAAGGGGCACATGGCCTGGGGAACCACCTGCGTACCTAGCAGCAGGGAATTTGTGCCTTGTTCGGATGTCAGCCCCCTCTGTGGCTGGAGGCAAAGCGCTTAACTTCTCTGCCATAAGAGCCATGAGCAGCAGCGCTTTCCAGGCTGGCTCAAAACACCCTGACACCAGCTGTAGAAATCTGGGAGAGACGTTTCACCAACACAGCCGAGCACACGACCTGCAGCACTAGGAAAAAAGTATCAGACAAAATCTACATGTTTTACTTCAAAAGTGAGCTGGAATTCAGAGCTGGTTTTGCCACTAATTTTTCAAATAACCAATGCCACCAACTCATTTTTCAATTCTCATGCTTCATTATTCAATGGGGAGTGTGGGGGGAATGAACTAGTTTGTAGATCATTCCAAGCAGCTTATTAATTTACCAAGGCTGGCTAATAGGATTTGTTTTCATCTTTGAAAAATGAATGAAATTTCTCCTTTTTCATTATTTAAAAGTGAGAAATTAATGTGCTTAATTCTTATCCAGTCTCAGGAACGCACTCTTGTGCTTAAAACCGACCATTGACCTCTCTCTGAAACAGTGTCCCACACAAGTGCACACAGCTAAGCATGAATAATGAGATACCTTGGTTTTCTTACTAAATAACCCAGAAATGCTGAACCAGAAGCCTCTTGGTTACTAAATGAACACCGCTCCTCCTTCCAGCATCCAGCCTCCTTACACAAGAATGGTATTTATCTTGCCATGGCTACCACAGTACTCTTATGTAGTTTTTCACTTGCTGCAAGTTCAGTCTAAAGCATTTTTCTTCCAAAGCAAAACACTACTTAAAAAGACAAATTTCAAATATTTTTCACATGCAATTCCTTTTGGATGGGAATCACAGGCCCCAGATGCCAAGTTGTAGAGTCTGCTTTATTAGCAGCAGCTGGCTCCTTGGCAGGCTTCTGAGGCAGTCGGGCTTGTGGTTTTGGAGTGGCCTCAGAGCCTAGGATGCAGCTGGACAGCTATGCTAATGGACTAGCCAATTTGTTTGTATTCACCTTTGGCTATCCCAAATTTGTACTCTCTTATCCACTTGAAAGTAAGATCTTGGAAAGATTCCCCTTTAACACTGATATGTTGACTTCTGCTATTGGAGTGCATTTTTTTTTTTACATAAAATGAGTACAACACACAGTCCTGCATTAAAACATGCGTTATTTAAGCAATTGTGAACACACACTATCCATTTCGCTCTGAACGGAGTGTTTTCCAGCTGCTAGATTCATCTCACTTAGAGCCCAATTGCTACACAATTCCCTGAGCTCCTGATTGAGAGAATAAAATAAGGCAAAGTAAATACAAATAAATTCTGCAAATATCAGTTTACAGCTCACACTAGCAAAACACTGTTCTCTTTACACCCTGCTGTACAAAGGAGTAATTTTTGAGAGCTGGAGGGTTCTTACTGGCCAATTATAGTAATGATGGGAGGATGCCACCAACTTACCGGCCTGTTGATGGGATTTTGGAGCTGACTGAACAGCAATTCTCATATTAAGGAAAAGACAATCACCACAGTCGAAGCGAAAACAGAGAGGTAGGGCAAATATAATAAAAAGAATTAGATAAAAGCCACAGCAACTCTCCTGCCTTCGGTTAGCTTCCTCAGTGAGAAGCAGCACTAAAAGGTTAAGCTGTACTTCTCATCAACAGCCTGGTGGAACAGAGAAGTGAATAAAAGGTGAACACAAACTGGCAGCACCAAAACCTCATGTATTTTAGGAAGGCTGAAGTCAAGGGAGCTCGAATCATAATTTTCTTCCTCAGTTTGTAGGACATTCACTGGTATTGCAGAATCCAGCCACTACTATCGTCTAGCTCTCATCCAGCCAACAAAGGCCTGGAAGACAGAGCTCCTCTTGGACGCTTCCTACAGTCAGGTCTTTCCTTAGACATCTAACAAAAAACAAACAGTTGTAATAGTGCACGTATTTTCGAACATCTGCATACTGACAAAGCTTCCTGGACTGTTTCTGTAGAAGCAACAATCCACCGCTTGGCAACATTTTCCATTTGTAAAGAAACAGCATGTGAAAATGTAAGTAAACTAAGAAGGTGAAGATAGACAATAAGCTTCGAAGTCTGTTCCATCGCAATTCTTTCAGTCAGGAAAACCAGAACACACCTCAAGAGGATTCCGATTTCTCTGAATCCCTTCAAAGGCCTTTAAAAGTGATTTGCTGGATACAAGAAGACCGAGATTCAAAGCTGCTAGGTTATGCTCTCTGCACTGCCACTACGTCACTGTGCTACCCTAAGCAAGTATTTTAGATTCCTTATATCTCAGTTTACCAATCAGTAATGATTCTTCCTTACCTTGTCAAGGCTTATATAATGCTTTACGACTACTGGATAAAAGATTCTATAAAGGACTTCAGGATTACCTAAAGATGGGGAAAACATTAAAATTTAACTTAAATACTAAAGCTAACCCTAATTCTTTTGCAGATAAATATTGTTTCTGCATACACTGATTTTGCTACCCTGTATCTAAACTGAATAATTTAAAAACTTAATAAAATGCCAATCCAATTAGCTTTGTCATTAAAAATAATTATTTTTGTTTTACTTAAAAACAGAATTATTCAATCACAGTGCTATCTTGCTCATGCTTCTTGTATACATCGGACTGGTTTTCTCCTTCATTCTATTTCAAATGATAGCTTTAGTCATAAGAAAAAGGTGTCATTGTGTTTTGCCTTACCCTTTCTTTTCACACAGGGAAAAAAAACTCCCACAAAAACCCACTTGGGAAAAATGGCAATTATGTAAAAATAATAACAATAATAATCCCTAGTCCTCCAATAGGCACAGTGGTCATTCAACAGTCAGAATCAAATCGAGGTTTGATGGGTCAGTAAGATACTTTGAGATCTTTGTTTCACAGATAAAGCTGTTGAAATTAGTAGTTTAAATACTCCTGGGGCTTATAATTCCCTTGAACATGGCACAAAGTACTAGAGGTCCATAAGGCATAAGCTCAGGCACATTTGGCTCAATTTTCTGTGTTCTAAAGTACTTGTCTTTCAAATCACAATTCCCTAGCTTTCAGCATTTTCTAAGCACTTACAGGTAGACAATACATAAGAAGCAAGGCATCCACAGGAAGGAGTCATCATTTATTGGACAGTACATGCAAAGTAGGTCTCATTTGATACAATTTTCTGCATTAAAACAAAACCACCAACCAACCAAAACCCAACAGCAATTCACTCCTCTTGGCTATCTTTAAGAGCACTGAGAGTTTAGCAGTCATTGGCCAGGGTGACACACACCAGAAGCCTCAGCATTTTCACACTGATCACAGTATCTTTCATTTCCACTAAGACAGATTAAAATACCTCAGTCCATACATCACTCCATTTTCCACCATCACCAATGGGAAACTTCAAAAGCAAATCTGGCCAGTGGAAAGCAGCTTTTGAAGTATGATGAAGTTTAAATAATAAAGTGGATTAGAGCACATCTCATTAAGAGAGACTGATGGTCATCTCGCTTGAGGATTAACAGGCACCAGCAAAAAACAGTACATGACAAGAGAATGGCAGAGATGAAGAGCACATACAGACTGAGAACACCCCGACCACCACTGGTCCCCTGGGTTTTGGTCACTAAATACACACCAGCTGCTGAGCTGCCAGCTTCAGCCCCTTGCCCTCTGCTCCCTACATGTTGCTATACCAAAGGTAAAACTATTCATCCCTCATAAGCAATTTTCTGTTTGTCCACTGACTGCCTTTCACTCTGGACTAGGCAATGGTAGCTTCCCTGAATTTAGGGCTTCTCGCATCCAGACAGGAGGGTACAATTTAGTCCTTAGCTCTAAAAAGCCAAAGACTGGGAATAACAGCTGTGTCACCAAATAAATATTTTCCAAAGCAAAAAACAACCTTCACATCCTTGTCTCCTCCCATTTATTTCATGGCAGGAGGCTCCCATGACAGACCATTCCTGTGGCATTATTTATTTCTCAGTAAGGGAGAAGAAGAATTCTTTCTATAAAGTATTTTGGCACTTTGCAAACTCGTAAACAATAACCTATATTCTTTGACATAAATTAGTGTTATTGCTTCATTATCCAATCCATTCATATTTTATTGATGTACTGAGACTAAATGTGAACAGAATCTAGATCTTAAAAATACTAAATCTGGGCAATATGGACGATAAAACATTGCAATTCCACTAATAAGAATACTTTAGAGCACAAATCAAAATATGACAGCAATTACTGCCTGTGATACAACAACTTTGTAAAAAAATGGGAGGAAAAAATATTAAGCAGGAGTTATTGTTCGTGTTTACATTTCCATGTAGCCAATTTTTAGGCTACAATGATGAGTTGTCAGTCCATTTGAAGGTTAAGAATAAAAACACAGATCGAAAGGCTGCTACTTAACTTTCCAAGTATTTGCAAAAAACAAACATGTTTTTAGTTCTGAGAAACTAGAATTTACTCTCTGGGGATTTGTTTACATGTAACAGACTAAAAGCATCTTGGAAATGAGATGTAGGAGGTACGTGCTTCATTGCACTGCTTTTCTGCACGCAGTCCACACATACTGGTGCAAGACCTGAGTACAAGAAAAGCCTATCACATAGAACTGAACTTTAGGCACAGAACAAAAGCAAAACATCGATTATCATCTCTTTCCTCTCCACGTGAGAATTTGGCAAGCAGAGATCAGACGCAGATGTGTTTTCATTCTGCAGAAAGAAAGCCCAACCAAAAAGGTTTTTCAAAATCCAACCCAAGTTCTCTTAGTTTGTCTTTCTTATGGAAGAATTAAGCAAGAAATCTGCTACTGTTGACATGAGCATTGGTGGGATGGAGGACTTGGAGGTGGCAGAGCTCCCACGGAATGGCCCCCATCATCTCCCCATGTTACCACAACAATCTTTTGTAGATGTGTATGGAGAACTTCTGTCCTCTTCGCCCACTGCTATATAAAGATCAGTTGTGCCTCCCTTCCTGTGGCCAAAGGAATCCGCAGAACACAAGAGTTTGGGAAAGGCCTATCCCAAAGATAACAGCGTGACACCATCAGGACAGAATCTGGGGCATTCCACAATAGCCAGGAGAGCCCCCTTGGGCTCCAGCAACACACTGCTCCCTGGCTGGGGTCCAGAGGATGCCCACAGAAGGTATGAGCCATCACAAACCTCACCACATTTTTGCAGCCAGTGCAAACGCTTCTAACAAGTTCATGAGAGCAGATAGCTTTTAAAAAAAAAAAAAGCCCATACAAGTTATTACAGTTCATACCTAATTCCTCGCTTAGGAAGAAGAGGAAAGAACCAACCCCATAAGACTGATGTACGTAATGTCATTTAAAGGACAGCTAGAAAGCCTTCCAACAGTAAGCTGATACACTGGGGACAAGAATCTAACAGTAGTGGTTAGGATTTAGGTGTCAGCCTATGGGCATAGTTGGCCAAGGCAGTGCTGGGCACCTTGGCGCTTCTGACAGTCCTGAACACCATACCACGCAGGGCTCAGCAAGGCAGGGAAGCTGGGGTGGCCACACGCAGGGCTCAGCACAGCCACCTGGGTCTGAAACCCTACATTAAGCACCTCTCTGTCCCATTCTGGGTACTTCTCCACATTTTTAAAACAAGTGGTCTGTGTAAGAAAGCAAGCTTTATAATGAAGTTTTTTCAGCTAGTGTCACTAAGTGATTAAACTCCTATGGTAAGGAAGTTGAACAGAGATAAACACTCCCCACCTTGTTACTGTAGACTCTGGGGTCTTACAGAATCTCCATTTTCGCCAGATTTCATGCAGCAGACATGGGAGGTAGTATAGGAAATGCTATTTAATTTCCTTTGATTTAACAAGCATCTACTATAATTTACATTTAAATTTTCTTCCAGGCATCAATCAAATCCACTCGAGGCAAAATTTACTAAATAAACCAAATAATTAATGCAAAAATAGAGAACCTCTTTATTCTATTTTTTGGAAATTTCAGAATTGCACTCAATTTATTTACAGGCATTTCTTCACACACACACACACACCCTTAAAATTCAACGTTCTATGGATAATACTGGGTTTGAGGATGAATTTACTTAGGCATGCTGTATATTAAAACAAACAAACAAACAAACAATAATTGCTGTCTTTTTGAATCTATTAAATATTTCAGTATTTTTTTTCCATTCATACTCTTATTTAGAAATCATACGTACCTTAGGCTGAATTGAAGCCTGAGCACTAAACCCTCAAGATACATCTTACGTTCATACGAAGTGCAGACTGAGGCAAAGGCCCAAACTGATTAGCCCACCCACAGGGGTATTTGGCCACCTGTGTAACTAGATGCCACAGCAGTTACTGCCCAGCACACACTTTGTTGGCATGACTGGAGGTCCTGGGAATGCCCACAGGACTACCAAATGATGGAACCCTCCTCCTAAATTTTATAATACTTAAAGTCATTGGAAGATGCCGACTATGTCTTAGCAACTAGTGAGATTCAGACATCTGTTTTGGCTAATAAGTAAATAAAAATCATAAACCTTTTTTGAAAAGTAAAAATAATTTCAGAATGTCCATTTTTTTCTTCAAAATCAGTGAATCTAAATATGCATAAACCTGCCCTGCTGGTTAAATACACCAAAGAACCATCATTCCTTACACTGTAATTCAGTATTATTCAGCAAGTCCTTTCCCTTCTAATTACTACCTCTATCTTTAATGTTTCTACCATCTCTGTTTTTTAGCACTTTGGGGGGTCGGGGGGTGCACAGAACTAAAAAAGGTCCAAATTTACTATGGTATAAGTTCTCAGTCTCTTCCCATTTCTTCAACAACAGATTATGTTTCTGTGCTTGTCCAAAGTTTAAAATGCCTTTTGACTTAAGGCCTCAGAAATGTTTACTCAAAATATCCATACAAAACCTATTTGCAGCTTGGTAAAAGTAACCTACATTCTTTTTTTCTGATATGCTTAGAATCGCTCATAACCAGTGCAGAAATTTAATTTAATTGTGACAACTTTCTTTTCTCAGTTCCCTAAAATCATCATTATTTTCTGCTAAATGGTGCAAGTGAGCCAAGTATCTTGCTAGCATACATAGATTCAGCTGAAGATGTTTCACCTAAACCATTCTGGGCTTTGTGCCATGTACTTTTTCCACACAACAATATGAAGAAACTGAACTTGTGTGCTTAGAGGTGAAGAGCCTTGCAATGTGGGGACTCAGCTGCTTTGCTGTGCATCTGTGTAAAATCCAACAGCACACTAATTGGGATAATGAGGTGGTACTGTTGCAAGCAATAGGAATTCAGAGTAACAGGATACATATGTTAAAATTCCTGAAACAAACCAGAAAGGATAAAAAAAAATTGAGATATTCTAACACATTCATCTGTATTTACTAAATTTTCCATCCAAATGATGTATTTCTTGATAAACAAGAGCTTAAATTTCCTTCTGCACTGCAACATCACCTCCAATCTCTTCTGTCAGCTTTCTGGCTTTTTGACCTTTTAATATTCTTCATTCATGCATGATTTATTTTTTAAGTCTGCATTTTTTTTTCTGGAAAGAATATGTATTTGAAGTTATTTCAAATATTAAATCAGGATAAGTAAAATAAGAAAGTCTCCCTAATACATTTCCTTAATAAATGTACCAAGCTTTAGAATAGAAGCTTGAGGAATGTTAGCATGTAACAATAAAGGTTTATATTTCGAATCAGATACATATAAATATTCTAAAAGTCTTAATACCATTTTAATACCACTGTCAGACTCATGTGCACAAAATGTTGAGGAAAAAAAGGAATTCAAGTCTAAAATGAAAAATAATTTACATAAAATCCAAAATGGGGAAGAGTGACAAAAAGCAATAATCAGATTGTAACAGTAACAGACTGCGTTACCAGCTGGAGCAGAAACTAGTTAGGAATACCAGGGCAATAAGGTTGTCTATGGGCATGTTGGCAGCAAAAGGAAGGCTGAGAGGCAAAAGGAAAACATTTGCCCGCTGCTGAATAGGCAGGGGACTAGTAACAAAGGAGACCGAACAGATGGCGGCACTTGGTCCTTTCTTTGCCTCAGTCCTCACTTGCAAGGTCTGCTGCCAGGCTTCTCGGGTCTCTGCCCCATCGTAGGGCCTGGGGTGAGAGGTGATGCCCCAGGCAGAGCAGCAGTAAGTTAGAAACTACTCCACGAAGCCAGCTACAGGCTACTCAACAGCGATGGCAAGAACCGGCTCATGCCGCCGAGTGGCTGCTTGCTCTCATCTCTGGAAGGCTGTGGCAAGCGGAGGCCATCAAGATGTTCCTGATGACTGGGAAAAAAGCAAACACTACATCTGCCTTCAAAAGAGGGAGGACCTGATGGACAACAGGCTGGACACAGTCTGACAAAACTAAAGAGAAAAGCCTCGTGGGAGCTGTGTCTAAGCACATGAGGGAGAAGGTGACTGAGCAGCCAGCACGGGTGAGCAAAGGTAAGCAACACTTGGCCAACTCGCTTGCCTTCTGCGTTGAGAAAACCAGCCCTACAGATCAGGGGAGTGGAGTGGATGCCGTTTACTTCGACTTTATCAAGGCTTGCAACGTGGTACCGTCACCAACAAGCCGGATGGCAGGAGGGAGCGCACCCTCACCAAGACTGCAGGTAACACCAAGTTAGGCAGAGCAGCTGACTGACTAGAGCAAACGGCTGCCTCAAAATGTTAATGTCCGTACATCCAATGCCATAAGAAAGAACTACTCAACACAGAACTCCTTCACCTCACACATCATGTATGTTAAAACCCCTCCAAGTTTACTTAGAGAACAAATGTCTATTAAGTGATCCCTGCAGGTGCAGATACATCCTATAACCAAATTCAACTAAACACAAACAATTTACTAAAACCAAGACATCTGAACTTTATTCCTTTGCTATGCTTTGACCTCAAGTTTACTTCATTTGCTAAAGTCATCATTAAACAACAGTGCTCTACACAGATTTCAGCAGCAGTAGTATTTACATTAATGCAATATCCCTGGGTTAAAGTATTAGAAATGCTGAAAATCCTATCCCTCAGCTTCTTTAAGACCTCCAATGTAGTCTAAGGAAACAGTCTAAGAAAAAGCACTAACATTTTAAAGGCAGTCAGGTTCTCAATCATTTGAAATGAACAGGTAGATCTTTTCTGAGACTAAAAATTCCACAAATAATGCCGCTACCAGCTGCCATCACAGAATCAAAGTTCAAATCTGGTAATATTTTAAATTAAATGCACCCTATAGTTATAACATAGATTTTTAATGGCTAGGAGAAGGCAGTCTGACTCCCCCAGTCGTATCAAGGCATAGCTCCCAGTGGGCAGTATACTCAGACCAGGTACTCTAGGCTCAATCTCAGACATAAAATGCCACACACAATAGATCTAAAGTAGTAACCACAACTTAAGCCTCAATTTGGGGGAACTTGGTCCAAGAAAACTTAAAAAATAACTTCTTCAGCGATGCAACAGTACACTGAAAGACATCAGCACAAATACTGCATGTCTCCAAGGTGTGTCTGAGGACAACTGCAGGACTGAATCCTACTTACAACACAAGAAACTAAACAATCACTAAATACCTCTGCAAAGACTAGAGTCTTATGGAAAGCAAACATACCTAATTAAGCATGTAAATGACGTGGTAATGACTACTCACACAGGATCCAGATTCAGACTGCACAGGCTCATGAGAAGTTCCAGCATTTCTGATTCCTTGACGGTATAACCTTAACTTCCTTTAACATAATTAACAGAGTCCACTAACAGAAGCTTATAGTTACTTTCTGTAAGAAACATCACTTTTCTTGGGGGGGAACCCACCTAGCAGAAAGGTTTAGCTTTGGAAGTTGCTAAAAATAGCAGGTATTTGGGGAAGTGGCATAAGAAATGCAAGCAGAGAGTAGTTAGTTATTCCCAGTACACCTTTCACTTTGTGCCTTCCCAGCCATGTGGACCATCAACCTAACACATACCAAAGGTCCTACCTCTTCTGTGATCTGACCCATTTAGACTTCAGTCCTCTACAAACCTCTTCGTGGGCACTAGTTTTAGAATTCAATTTTATAGTAAAGAAAAAATTTAAAAATCCATTTATTTTAAATCTGTCACCAAAAAAAACCAAAAAAAAAAAACCCCAAAAAAAAAACAGTGCTGCTTCCCTCCATTCTTGTTTTACAAGGAGAATTTTGCAGAGGTTATTTTTCTACCTTCTTCCTAAAATTCAGGACTTTTAATGTGAAACTCTATCATACTGTATCCCATGTCTTACATGGACAACCCTCAAAAACGGGAGGAGGTGGCAGCCACCCAGTCAGGGGGATTGCTATCAGACCTTTTTGCAAGTAAGCAGAAACATCATTGACAAGATGATGCATGTGCCAAAATATAGAGTCAGATCACTAAAAGTGCTAGATGTTTTTAACACACTTTGAAAAACTAGTATCTATATTAAAAGAATGATTCTTCTTAGGGATTCCACCTATGAAGAAAAAAAGGGAATCCTAAACTAAGAACATACAGACACTGTTTTAACTCTACTGGTGTTAAGTATCTGCATTATCCCTTGTTGCCTAACATTGTGTTTGTAATGGCTTGCCCCTAAATTTCATTTCTTAAACCCTGGGTCAATGTAGTTGGAGTAGGGCAAAAAGTCTTTCCATGAAGGAGGCAACCTGTTACCAGGCTATTATACATTTCACTGAGGTCCATTTATCACTACAATTCTCTCATCCTACCACCTCCAACAGATGAAATTCTGCTGCAGAGGAGAAAATACATGCAGCAACATGGCATCCCTGGGAGTGACCCTGCCACAGCTTTTTGCTACCATACACAGCCCAGATCTCCCTGCCCCCACCTCTGGCTCCCCCCTCTCAAGACCTCACCCCATTACCAACACATCAGGAAAAGCCACTGTAGCCAGCAGACCTTTGACAATCCACTGGTCTGGCAAGGATAACTACAATTTAAAAGTTCCTTTGTGGCTGTATACTAAGGGTTTCTGAGCCACAAGTGGCCTCCTGCATCCTCCTCCCTTCCTCTCCCTCCCCACTTCTAAACATCAGCAGCTGCATAAAGATGCCTCACAGCATCTGGGAGGTCAGGAGTTGTTCAGGCTCTGACGGTGAACTGGGCAAGTACAGGCGAGGGTCAAACACGGAGTGATTCCTGCAATTAGTACCATAGCTCTGAAAAACATGGCAATGGCTATGAAGTTACACATATGCATTCACTGCATTTCTCTGTCTCTGTATAGTACATTTAATCAGCAAAAACCCCTAGTTTTTCTTTTCTCATTAATGCTTTTTATGGTCTTTGGTAATTCTTCTACAAGAAGCTAACTAGTTCATTAACACAAGCCAAGAAAACAAGACTTTGAAATATATTTCCACCCCCCGATGTCATGGAGTACGATGATACAGAGTATAGCCTGGTTTTCCTTAAGGCACTACCCTCCAGAAGCGTTAACTGCCAGATTTTTGCAGTGACAGTCTGCAAGGCTAAAATTAGCAAGCAACACCTTCCCTTGCACCTCATCACATGATAGGAAACAAACATAAATAGGGAAATACAATATGTTCCTAAAGGTGGAGTCTGAATACTTCAATGTCCATAACAGTTTAGAAGTAAAGGACACTTATACAAGCAGCTTCTTGCAATATATCATCTGTTACTAGAATTATAATTGCAGTTAAGAAGTCGACCACCTCTAAATATACTCCTTCACAACCCAGTCTGGCCTGAATCAAAATAATTCATGTCTATGCTACAGACAAATTGTTTTATTAGGCACCACTATGTTACCAGATGCCTATTTAATCTAGCACCGTTCTGCACAGATTACACAAACCTGTCAGCGGATCCATCTCTTTGTTAACTGTTATTCTACATTTAACCCAGGAGTATCACAAACTCCTTCACAGGCCACATCCCTCCCTTCTTCACCGAGGTGCAGCTGATTGCAGCCTGGACAGCAGGACTGGAAGATAAAACACCACATTATATTTCTCTTCTTCCCCCCTCCCCCCCTAAACAGTGCCGTGCAGTCCTTAACAGCCATGCAAAGCAGCCACAGTTCTCTTCTTTTTCAAAACCCTGTCCAGAGGACACACATAAAATCAGGTGTATTTAAGTCAATTTGCTAATTAAAACACAATGAATGGTAGCATTAAATCTGCTGAAGCTGCATCACAGTCTGCACACAAAAAGAAATGGTAGCCACATTATAAACTCATTTAGGACCTTCATTTCTCCTGCATACGGGAAGCAGGAATAGTCCTTCGCACGCACACAAGAACCCAGACATCTGTCACAGTGTTGCACCACACCATATAGCATACAATGGGAGCACATATAGCTAATATGATTCAACTTGCACAATGCTTTGAGCACCTGCTTCCAAGTTTCCCATCACCTCGCTGGCTCAGTTCTAGCTCAGCTCGATTATCTCATCTACTCTTCTTGCTGCAGCGGCATGCCTGTGGCTGAGGAAAAGGGGTAACTTCTCCCTGAAGCAAGGCTCTGGCTTGGCCATGAATTCCCAAGGCTGCGCCACAGCAGCGATTTCGGCAGACCTGAGGTAGGGAGAGGCACAGACTTTTCTGCAAAACCCCAGGGATCTGACTGCTTCTATTTTAGTATCCCTAATTACAAACATCACTATTTTTGGTCCTAAAATGTTCTGAGCTTTTTTAAAATTAGTCACAGCGGTTTACTTGAAGGCGCCCTGGCAGCGGGCAGCTCCACAAGCTAGCAGCCTGCTGGCTAAAACAGTGTTTATCAGCTACTCACTTGATCACAATAATATTTCCGACAGTTTAAACTTAAGTCTTAATCTAAAGACATCTTTTATTTAAAAAAAAAAAAAAAAAAAAAAAAAGTGGCCTCTGGATTCGCAATTTTCATCCAACATCTCAAGTTTGTGAACTGACCTTGATGTTTAATAAGAACCATTTATGCCAATAACATGGAATTAAAAACAAACACATACAAAACCCCCTCCCCTACCACAACAGCTAAGGAGCAAACAAGGCCATCACCATCGATTCCTTTCAAGCCATTCATCAAACTCCTGGCAACAAAACTAAGGCTGTGCTTCATTACAAACAGAACAATAAAGAAAAGGGAGGTTGAAAATTAAGGAAGAAATGCTCACAGACAATAGATGGGTTTAAGGTTTTGGGTTTTACTTCCAACAATCCAGGCACTATGGTTCTCTTTGCTGCACTGAAAAATTACTAACAAAAGTACTAACAAAATTATGTGTCTGTTTTCGATTAATTTCATGACTTCAAGCTCCCAGTGGTTCTTGAAATATCTCATTATTTATCAGAGCTTTTAAAAATATACGCAACATTCTTTAATGAAATCAAGACAAGATGAATCACTTTCATCTTCATTAGCAGTAGCTGATCTTACTCAAACATCCAAATTCACTTATTTTGCTGCCTGTGGCCCTAGCCTGTTATTCTTATTTATAGATTTTTAAAATGAGTTCAGCTTCCTTGAAAAACAAAGGGAAAAAAAAAACCCCTACAAAACAAAAACCCACCACCACCAAAAAAAAATTTCAACACTTTCTCCAACGTAAGGCCACAGTATTTGCCTTCAGCAGCCAAGGGCTTACAAGTGCCTTACCTGAATTTAGTAGCTACAGGGTGGCGTCAATTAGGAGATGCACACAAGATCAGCTCCTTTCCCCATCCCATGCACTTTAAGAGACAGACACTTCCCACCAGGTTACGGCTTAAAGGCTCAGTCATGCAACACACTCGCCCAGGTCAGGGAAGGCCAGTAAGCAGGGGTGAGATGTGAGGCAGAAATGCAAGACAGAAATGCACAGAAATGCCCTGTCAAGAACAGGACCTCAGTGCAGCATCCGCCAGCTGAAGCCCACTGCCTTGCAGCGGCACCTGATCCTTTCTTCACATCCATCACTTTGCACTGGAGTGGAAACTTTCAGAAATGAATGTGGATGGAAATTGGCACTTTGTATCAATTAGTAAGTCTTAAAATAAATAATGCCAGTCACATGACAAGGCTACTAAGTGATTACCAAAATGCCTCAAGTCAGTATCAACTTGCCATATTTTGAATTTAAAGCAAATAAGGATATGACAGAACCTTTCTTCAGGGAAGGTAAAGTTGTTGAGATAGGAGGTCTCTCGACATCTAGCACCAATGTTAACATGTGCGTGAGAAGTGAAGTAGCAGGATAATTATCCTTTCTGAAGATCTGGTGGCATTGCTTACACTAGCAGGTTAACTTTCTCTGCTTTCTAAGCTCCCTTGCGGTGATCCACTGATGGCTGGTCGCCCTAAGCTGACAGTTTATACAAATACCTGACACTGTTGTTGTTATCATTAAAACAGCTTCCATTCAAACTGTCATTATTTAACTGCCATGGTCTGTGTATATAAAAACAAAACCCTTTAAAACTAGTTTCAAAGATCTCTGTTAACCCAGGAAACATTTAACAGCAGCAATAGCAACGCAAGGAGAAGGTTAAGCTAGTTACCGTTAGTGACAATCACACTTAGCTATTCTATCCAATGGCAAGAACGGCTTTGTATTTATCAAGGGAACAGATTTAGTAAGAAACTGCACAGAGCAAGAAATAAATGAGAGATGCAGGGAAAACTTGTATTATTGTGGCATCTGCTAGTGCTATTTTAGAACGGTGTCCCCCTGTGCTGCTCCACTGACAGGCTTGTGAGTATCGACTAAAATTAAAATCCATTTCTCAGGCATTCACAAATAGGCCACAAAAACTTAGCAAGTATCAGAGGGTTGTTGTTGGTTTGTTGGTTTGTTGGTTTTTTTTACGGTCCCATCATTTTTTCTATCTGTTTAGAAAATGCTGGAGTCTATGCTTTGCAGTGGCCCTTGTGCCCTGGACCTGCTGTGAGAAAGACTCTGCACTTCCCTCCTCATCTGCCAAAGAAGATACTCTTTGTGGCACGTCCTCAGCCCTCTTGCATATAGTCTCAGCAACAGTGTGCCCTGAGGACTATTTGTTCCTCAAACCAGATTTCAACATGAAATCCAAACTTTTTGCAAGGACAAAGCAAGTTCTTTGTTCCCAATGGCTCTGGGAATCCAGTTTCCTTAAATGCATGTGTAAACCCAGGTTCATCGTCTGATTTGCCTATGCACAGGAATCCCTTGCACAGGAAAGCCCAAATATTTGTGCCGTAGTGTTTTTCGTTTTTTAAAAAGGCTGATTCATTGCCCCACAAAGCAGAGTCCACCTCTTTTCAAAGAAAGCTGTTCAAATCACCAATGTTTAATTACATTTTGTCTCCCATTAGGACATGGCAGCCTGACCAGACAGCCAGAAAAACATAAATGCAGAAATGGTTTTGAGCAAGATTGCAAGCCCTCTGCTCCCCTTGGCAAATCTGAGCTATTCACACAGGCACTGAAATAACTGGGGCGGTGTGAGGATATACTCAACTGTGAGAGCAAAGGTTGCGTAAATCCAGCCACAATAACTTCTAGAAAAATGCATATACCATCTCTAATCCTTCTTTTTCTTTTCTTCACACACACTCCCCCCAGTTGGAATTACATGCTATGGCAAGGTCTATGTTACCTCAAGAGACAAAGAGAGGAAAAAAAAAAAAAAGTTTTGCAAGCATAAGACAGAACTACAATGGTATGTCTGAAATTTAAACTAATATGCTAATCTAAAAGCTTCCTTATTACATGACTGGTTTGGGAACAAAAAAAGTAGAATATATCTTGATTTGAATAAGTTGCATTTAGCAATATGAAGAGTAACTGCTGAATTGCTGACTTCTATTTTCTGGAAAGATAAAGTTTATTCTGATCCCAGCTATACCAACACATTAACTCTTAATGTTATCAGCCTCCACGCAGTAGTATCAAAAGGGCTTTTCTTCTTCCTCAACAGGATGATAAAGGGAAATCCCACTCTCTTAGCTATATAAGCATTCCCATAAAAAACAAATGGCTGACTTTTTGGTGAAAAAAAAAAAATCTGCATCATCAAAATGGCCATCAGCTTAGGTAGAGAAAATTATTTGCATGCTGAAGAAGGAAAGTGCCAAACTGGAGAACAGAGCATCTGCTGTAGAGGAGACTGTAATTATCTCATGCATCTGAACACCACTGGGCATTGAAGTTACAACTAGCTATTTTGCCAGATACTCTGTGTTCAGGGCTCTTACTTGACACCAGGAAGAATAATCAAGAATTTGTGAGGCCTGTCAACGCAGACCTTACACACTTCAAAAGGCTCTACTTTTGAGGCATATGCCTTGTCTTCTTGCTCTAATGCGATGAAAATCTGAACTATTTTGCTGTCACTGTCTCATATTACGAAACGCTGTAACATTGCTAACCATAGCACTCCCAGGCTAAAGACTACTTGTGTACCATCATCCATCCTGGCATGCTTTGCTGGTTAAGCGTTTTAATGTGAGTCTTTGAGATTTCAGAAGGAAAGCAGAAAACAGCAAAATTACCGCTATGCAGCCTTACCTCCATCCAGCAGGAAAAGCAAGTGGCTTCTCTCAATGGATGTACAGTAAGTGCTGTTGCTGTCGCAGGGACTTTTCCCTGGGGATGCCAATCTGAGAAAAGACTTGAGCTACCTCACAAACCTGTGTGCAGGAGCTGGGCTTCTCTGCCTCTGCTGGGTCAGCTCTCAGTCCCAGGCCCCACATTCAAATCCTCTCAATGAAACGCTATTACAGGCTCGTTGTTTGGTGTTCTGTCAGGTTACCGCACATTTGTGGTCCACTCACAGAGAACTTATCAACTGCAGCTGATCCCCAGCAAGTGTTTTTTTAAATACCCACCTCATGCCTGTCACCAGCAGATCACACAGGAAAACACAGAAAAGCGGTTCTTTTTGGACAACAAATAGCTACTGTTCTTTTTTTCCACAAGTAATACGCATAATTGTTCACTTCTGGAAAAGCAACTAAACAAAAAAGTAAAACTCATTTTTTCTCCCTGTTAATTCTTAGTCTATGCCTGTTCTTTTCTGAGAAGGGATCAGGGAGGAAAAGGAACGATAAAAATACAAACTGCAGCAAGAAGAAGAGTGTACAACAATTTCCTTGGATTCTGGGAACACTAGAGGCTAAAACTTCAGCTGCCTGGGTATCTCAAGGACAGATTCCCACGTGAGACTCCAGCCCGGCTGTGTCACAGACACTGACAGATGGGTTTCCCCAGCCTTGAACAACCTAATGGAGCTTTTAGCCAATTTGCATACTGGCTGTCGCTGGGTGAAATGGGTATGTGTCAAGGACATTAAGCAGGCCAAGACAAAAATGTAATAGCCTAGTATACAGTATCACTTCTTACTGCTCACTGCTTTTTCCCCTGAGGGGGGGAGGGGGAAGAGAGAGAGAGAGAAAAAGAAACAAACAGCCTCGATGGAAGCCAGTTCTGAGGCAGCCAGTTCCTGCTCCTGGGAATGGGCTGAAGCAGCAAGACAGATTTCCTGCAAAATGGAAGAATAAAAAACACTGCCCAGATATTACTAGCTAGTTTCTTTTCTCTTTTTAAAGCAAAACATTGGTGGGAGTCTCCAAAGACTGCCTATATTAGTGATCTATTTTGGTTCCAATCCCTCAAAGAGAAGCAACACGGAGCCAATTCCTGTGACTGAATGGAATCCAAAATAACACTAGAGCCCCACACAGGTACAAGAGCCCAGCTACTGCCACTCCACAAGAGCTAAGCCTAAGGCTAAACTTTGTCAGGCCCGAGTCCAGATTTTCTTTCGTATCTCCTAGCACCTCACACATGGCTGCGTCTTACCAAATTAACATGATGAACAAAAAATTAAAATTGGACTCACAACATGAGTGAAATACAAGGTCAAGCCCCAAGGGCAGCTGAATTAGCTGCTGAGTTGTTCCAACTCTCTCTCACTGCAGGGAAAAGCACACACACCTCATATTTGCCCGGCAATCGCCACAACCTCCTGGCTGGATTCTGCTCTCAGTCACAGGAGACCAACGCCACTATCAGGCAATAAAGCGCGATTGGCAAGTGGGACTAAACTGCAATTTGTACAAAAAACAGCACCTTCAAATCACTTGAAATTTTGTTGCCATGCCCTCTTGTCCAGACATATTCCTTTCAGCTTGCCTGTAAATGCACATTGGAGGGTCTGCCATTGTTTAAACTCATTATTAACATTTACTAGAGATCAGATTTAAAATGAAGCATGCAAACAGAGGCTTCCCTGAGGAAAGCTCTGGCTCTGGCAACCAAACTCTGCATACAGCAGTATAAAACATACACTGGAAAGGGTCAAACTATCTTTGACAACAACAAATACCATGCCAAAAAGGCTCAGAATTTAACCCAGTTGCGCCATATGACTTCAACACTGAATGACACTCAGATATGATGCTACTAGACACTACAGATCCTTGGCAAATAAGGGTGTGCAGATCCCCTTATGATCTCCTTGCTCACATTGAGCAAACATCTATCATGAGAACATGCAGAGGACCAAGAAGGTAGGTCCTGGGTTGGAGTACAGCCACTTCGCCGCTATTTCTGACTTTGTCATTAGAAGGCTGGATGATTTTGACTAAGCTGTGACTAGGGATTTCCATTTCTTCCAAGCAAAAAGATAACAGTAACTTGGGTTTAGGCACTTCTGAGATGTTTGGAGAGAAAAGCCCTATAAATGAACATAACCATTGTCAGCAATACCGTTCTACCACTTCCATGGTTTTTCAAAATCAGACCCAAGAGTAACCCACAGAAGAGCTATCTAACAGCTATCTGCAAATCAAGTCAAAGACAAAGGTCAACACCTTAAGTGTTAAAAAGCTGCAGGATTTCCAGATAAGCATTTCAGTCATCATAATATCTCAGGCCCAGCTCTGAAGTCCATTTAATTAGAGAGGGTGGAGAGGGATAAAGCCCAGAGGGTGTTTTTGCTTGGATTATGTGTATATCTCTGTTTGTTTAGTGTTACAGAAAATGTTACAAGCTTAAGTATAAATTATTTCAGCCTTTGGCACTATTCAATTATACATGCTAATTTTAGCTGGAGTAGATTGTACTTGAAATAATGGGATTGCAAGTGAGTGAAGCCTTCTGTGGTGAAATTCTGCTGATACTCTGTCAAATCATCTTGCTTGCTGAGAGCCACCCTTTCTCCCAGCTGATTTAAATCTGCTGGACTTTTATCATGAAAAGAGGATTCACGCTCAGTGTGACGAATAAGCATTTCAATTTAAAATTCCTCATTCAGTTCAATTACATATGAGCATGCATGTAACTACTCAGTAGCTAATGACAGGGGTTTGTAACTACTCTTTCACATCACTCGATTTTAAGACTTTCAAGGATATTACAAATAGATTAACTACTGAAGGTGCAAATAATTTAATTTCTACAAATTAGGTGAAAATGTCGTGGTCACCTTATAAGTAGTAAATGGAACAATTTTTTTAAAAACATGTCAACCAACACAATATAGCATTTCAGCCTTTCCTCATTTCATCTTTCCTAGACACAGGCTGGACGAGTACCAGCAGAAAGGGCAGTATAGCAGAGCCAGCACTAGTAAGGGTAAGGCTTAGTCATAGCGAGGCAAAGCCTAATAGAGTTAAACTGCTTTTTGCACCTGAGTTGGTTGCTCTGCAGTAGCAAGCACAGACCCAGCAATTCATTCAAAGCACATTTAAGCAATTTAATTTAAGGGTGCATTATGCCAGGTAGACAATTCCTTGGACAATTTGGAAAAGTATAGAGTATAAATATATATATATATATATATGTAGCAAGAATATGCAGCTCAGCAATATCAAATGTCTAAAAATCTGGATCATGTGCAAAAAACCATCTTCCTAATGCAAATATCAGAATAACACTCAACAGTATTAGCATTATTTTATAAGTGACATTTAAACAAGGGAGATTTTCTGTTTCTTCTACATCTGTCATTGAAGTAGAAGACACTGAAGTCATATCAG
The DNA here is from genome assembly GCF_023634085.1 of Falco cherrug. Lineage (NCBI taxonomy): Eukaryota > Metazoa > Chordata > Aves > Falconiformes > Falconidae > Falco > Falco cherrug. The sequence continues at coordinate 102,693,869 of NC_073700.1, forward strand.
AACAAAATTATTCAGATATTTAGGAATAGCAAAGGGACTGTAAAACTGGAAAAATAATAATAATAATAATAATAATAAAGATAATAATAAGTAGTAGTATTATCAGTACTCCCTTCGCTAAAGAAGGTTTAAGAGCTTTATATATGCAGCAGCAGTATAAAATGCTGACCTCCTTTAGATCTCAGGTTCACACCTCAACACAGCAAGGTAAGTTCAAGATTTACAGCTTAGTGACAAGTCTGCCAATTCATCACGACTAAACCATCTCGAGCCCTCTTTGGAAGCAGCACAGGTCAAAAGAGGAAACCACCAGCTGCTGAAGAGATCCCTTTCCAAATAAATTTATTCCACAAGTAGCCAGCCTGGCACTAGCACACACGTGCATACACACGCTCCACCACTACCTGTGCTGCAGCAGGGGCACACAGTTCTTTACTGTTCCACTCACCTTCCAAAACAGTTAAGTGTAAATTTTAAAAACTGTTACCAAACTTGAAGATGAGCTAATACGAAGTATCAACACGAGATTAAAATACAACCACAAAGGTCCAGCCCTTCTGATGGTTCAGTTCTCTCTAAAGACAAAAGCAGCTGTCCTCTATTACCTTACAGCGTGTCTAGGCCCAATGGTTGAACTCCTTAAGTCAAACAGTAAATGAAAGACAAATTTTACTTCTGTCTTTAAAGGAAACTACAAACTACATTAAACAGCTTGTGGAAATATCCAAATAGAGGGTTTTCTGTGGAACTAATGCTGTTCTGGCAAAGAAAACCCAGGCAATTTAAGCTGTTCCGATCACAAAATGTAAACCCTTATCTACATACCTGCAGTGTGTCTACCTGCACTAAATTTCATCAAATATACTCACAGTTCAGTTTAAGAGTGACATACTTTACCTTAGTTTAAACCTTTGTACTAATTAATTTAAACCAAGCTGCTATAGAGCCAAGAGAATGTTGACTTAGGCGTATGCATACTGTCTTTTGCATCAGTTTAACTACATCAGTTTGAAACACCACCATTAGTCAGACTAGGGTCATTCTGCGTAAGCTTAGCCCTTGCAGTATCAGATGCCCAAACCCATCGAAATGCAGTGCCAGTCCTGTACTCCATTCCCTCAAATTCCTTAGGAAATCCTACCTTAACTGTGAGCAGGAATCAATCATGCCAAAACCCCTCAGAAACAAACCAGGCAGCCCACGTTCTACAAGAGCTATTGCTCCTCTCTTACCAGCCCTCATTTAACTTGTTTAATACTTCAACTACAGGCTTAATATTTTGCAGAGGAGCAGTATGATTACTCAGGTGTTCATGGATAAGTTATGCTTAAATTCTCTGCTGGGACCTCAGAAATTACTGTTTTGTATATCTCTGCTCCATGTTTAATACCTTTGCTCCAGGCTGAATACCTCTGCTCCTCAAAGCATTTCATCTAAAAGCATCAAGACAGGATTGAGAATCAATGGGTTAGGGACCAGCCTGCCAAGTCATCTTTCCATCCAGTTCCCACAGGGAAACAGGATGGAGAGGGCTGCAGTGCTGGAGGGCTCATCTCTCCTAAAGAAGTTTACACCAGGAGCTACCAGAGACAACACACAAACCCGCTGAGCGGCCTGACTGAAGAAACACTCCTATTTTGCCTCTCCATTGCTGCAGTTACTCTTAATGCAGCTGGAAAAAAAGGATCTGATGGTTGTTGGTCTGTAAGTTCACATACCTCACGGCTGCTATTTCAGGAACAGTTTTCAGATGAGTAATTTGGCAAGATTCATTATTTGCAAACTGCATACTTGGTCTCAAGAGCACTTACAGTGCTGTCTACAGCACCAACGTTCCGGCTATAGGACTCTGTTTAACCTGCTTTCCAGACCACCCATTTTGCCTGCTTCCTCACAGTATTGATTATTACTTAATCTTATAAAAGTTCATCTGATGACTGTTTTGATACATGGACTATTATTATTTTTTTTGGTAGAAATAAAGGCAAGCAAAATAACAATGTTTAAGAAAGCCCAGCCTAAACTAAAAAAGTTCATGCCCTGTGTCATCCACCATCTAAGGAGAGCCATGAGGAGCAGCATGATATAAAAAGACAAGTTCTCTAACTGGCAGCTCTCCACCAGCCTTTACAATTAACAAGCTAGCTCATTGTCTGGGTTGTTATCTAAATTACAGTCTAGGCATTTTCTGCTAACATATTTTCTGACTTTTTAAACACTATACTGTACAGTGCCTAGTACAAAGGCGTCTTTCTCTAATTCCATTTAATTCTCTATTTTCCTGTTTTAAAAATTAACTACTGTAACCATAGCCTTAAGCAAAGAAAGGGAGAAGGGGAGAAAGGAAAAGAGAATGTCCTTTTAGCAAGGAGGAAGGGAGCTAAAGTTCAGGTGCTGGGGTTCTCTTTGAGGCAGAAGCAATAAAACACACACTACTTTTTAAAAGTCTTGAAAACAAATTAAACCAGATCTGAATCCTTAAGTTTCATTAAAATTGAAGAACCATGTTTCCATTTTTGGTCCCATCACTTTTGTTTTATCAGCAGTCATCAAGTGCATGGCAGCTGGCAGGGGAAGCAGGATCAATCCTGTCTTACGAAGTTTCTGAAACAGAGTATACCTTCACTTTTTCTTGTTCTCTATTTTTCATTTTTATACCTAGCTCCATCAGAAAAAGTTACAATTAAAAATAAAAAAGGATCATATAGTAAGGGATCCAAAATAAGAAATGCTAAATGTCATTAGAAAAATAGATTCCATTATACCTATTTTAGATACGGCAAATAAAGGATAAAATACACAAAATGTGGGAAAAGCATTTCAGAAACACAGAAACAGGCATCGTTGGATCAGCCCCCAATAATGGGCACTTTTCCTGCTTTTGTTTGAGATCCCCCTCCCAAGTCACCCTTTGTATGTGCAGTCTTGTATGTATAGGCAGCTATGCTTTTCAGCAGTTGTTTTTTTTTTATTGTTTCAGATATTGGAACTTCTTATGAAACATTTTAACCACAGTTGTACAGATCCCATTATACATAGTCATCTTTTGCCCAAGAGAAAAAGGGAATAGGTAAAAAGAGCACCCGCTTCTTCAGTTGCCTGTTCATTTTAGGTTTGTATAGTCACTAATATTTCACTCCAAGTTAAAAACCAGTTTCCTTCCACTCCCGAAACGAGAAAAGCAGCAAGGCTTTTTTTACTATGTATGTAATCAATAAGGAATATTACTCGTGTGACCTAAGGCAAGCTGGGAGGGGAACAAAAACCAAACAACTTTGCCATAACTTTTCATGGTGAATTTAAGACAGCCCATCAATAAAGCTATTCTTTAAAAAAAAGAAAAATCATCAATAATTACAAGCCATTGAACAACTATAAACAAGATTCCAATTATACCTTTTACGTTTGGCTTTCAGCACAAAGTTTTACCAGTACCACTTGTCAAATCTGGCTGTCATTCTTTAAACTGGAGAGAAACAGAAGTAAAGCTTTCTTTCTTTGACCCAGAAAGATTACAGATAAGGGAGGCATCTCAAAATTTACTTTATCCTTTACTTAATGGTTGTTCTGACACACTAAATCATTATGCTATGGGAAAACACACTGACTTCTAAAAACCTCCCTTAGAAGATTCCTACCAGCAAGCTGGTGTTTGTCAAGGAACATGTTTTCCCTTAAAACATATGCTTCCTTCGATTTTACAGACTTGTTCAGATGATTCGTTATACCAGTAAAGAACATGGATTTGGTTTTGCTGAGTTCTTTACATTTCATGTGGGATGTGGTGCTGTGCTTTGATGACCGTCTTCCTTCTTAAAGGTGCAGACACACTCAATTTAACATGATTATGCAGTGGGACATTTCTCTTATGCAAGTGCTATGGTTTCAGACTACGTTGAGACGTCGGTAATTTAAGCTAGGAAGTTAAGACAAACCCTTTCACTACTGTATGTATTCTGGGGGGTCTTATTATTTTTGAGAATTCTTTCACCCTCACTTTTCCCAAGCGGCATTTATTGCCAAGACACATTACCATCACCGTGGTTACAATTCCCCACAGCCAGGCAGCATAGGTGCCTCCTAGCAAACCCTGAGCATCAGCAGCAGGATGACACCAGCGAGGTATAAATTGCAGCAACTTTTAGTCTGCTCCATCTGGCACCTGGAACCAAACCAGTCCTCTGATGGAAAGCTGTCATGATGTCAAGCTAATTCTGAACCATCCTTTCAGCTCAACACCAGCAAAAGCACAGAGCCGCTTTGGGATCAATAACTTAAAAAGCCGTTTGCTCTGATTTGTAATCCAAACAAGTACGTGGGAGACAAAGAACTGGAGGATTGAGCCCAGACCCATTTCTCCTGATTTTATACTTCCAGCAATTTGCCTTAGCCATGCATTTTACCAATTAGTCTAAAAAATAGTCACATTTTGAAGGTTAAACATATATAAATTGTAAATAGCGCACAGCAAATACTAACACAGTTTTTAACATGAAGCATTAATATTTATTCCAAGTAACAGACTTTTATGTGAGGAAAATAACACCTCTTCTTAGCTGAAACATTTTTAAAGGTTCATCTTCTCTGAGGAAAGCAGTAAAATGCAGGGTGACAGATAAAAATCCAGCACGTACCATGTCCACATTCACATATAAAAAGACACTTTCAACTTTTCAATTCAAAGACCAGCAATAAAAAAAAAAAAAAAAAAAATGCTCTCATATCCTTAGGATGCCAAATAATCACTTCATCTGTGTCTCAGTATTGACTTACAAAGACCTGACTTGCCTTTGCTATGTAGTTTCATATACAAACGAACTGAGGATAACTCATTGTTACGGAAGTCAGTGGGATTGTCAGCTCCTTTACAAAAAAAGAAAGAGCCAGCTAGATGCAGCTGGCTCAGAACTCTGGAAAAATTATTAAAGACGACAGAAAGAGCATGATGTTTTGGCTTTTCTGCAGCCATTATGATACTGAGCAATATGCTGCAAAGAGCTATTGCAGTAAAGTGCTGCAAGACCACCTCCTTGCTGAATAAAGGTCATGCAAGGACTCTGTTGAATACTTTAAGCTGTATGGCTAAGTCTGCATCTTCCGAGTTACTTTTTTACACATCTTTCTACCATAAGTTTGGGGTTCTTCACATACTGACAGAAATGTTGTGGTGGTGAATAAGATCTTCCAGTTCCAGTCATCACCAAAAATCTAAATTATTTGTTTCATCTTTACCATCAAAACCGTATTAGCTGTTTTTCTCAAAATATTCAGAAGAGCTCTCCATGATCCCCACTGCGGAGCAGAGACACAGAGGTGTCGTTCTTGTTTCAAGGACAGACAAGAGGATCCTGCCGAGAGCTCTTCTCCAGGGAGGATGCTGGTTACCAGACATGTCCCCACCGCAGTCAGTGGCAATGGGCAGCCAAGACAGAAAGCAGCATGCTGGGACTCCTGGGGGACAGCCCCCCTGCCCATCAGGCCAGTCCTGACAGGCACCCAGTGCCTGCCGCGTTCACATGCCACTGCCCAGTACGCAGCACCCATCACAGCCTGGGACCCAATGAGGGTTACTTGGCCTGAATGGGCTTCTTTGTTTCCCTCTCCTCCGTTTTATATCCGTTACGCCACATTACAGCACATTATATAAGAATACAATTTACACATGCTATAGATACAGATATGTATATTTCTGCTTATATAATGTATACAACATACAAACATATACACACCAGCAGAGAACACACACATCAGCAAAAGGCCTCTTTACATTACAAACAGACACTGCTCAGTCACATTAATAGCTGACATGGTAAAACAATTTTGCTATTTGTACTGCCTTCCATATTTTGTATTTTCAGAAGTGGAAAGCAGAGAAGAGACTGGAATTTCTCCCTCTAGTTACTCAAGACCATAGAGCCAATGTAATTCTGCTGTCTTCATTACATTATTTTCCCCCAGAAACAGTAATACTCCAAAAGATATTAAATTAAATAATACTTTAAAAAAATCAAGCAGTTCTTTAATTTCATTTCAATACTATCTTGCTCTTCCAACAGCCTCTCAGATGTGCAGGAAATGGTTTAATGATGTGCCTTTATTAGACGGAAGTGCTGAGGTATCTCTGTAGGTTGCCCCCATTCCCCAAAAGTCTGCACAGCCACTGCTCACAGCTTATATATCTACCAGCAAAAACATCTTCACCAGAGCCTCCTTTTATCACAGAAGCTGCAACAAAAACAGCACTTAAAGGACATAATCATCTCTACTCACAGTATCTCCTGAACTGTAAACACAGTTTAAAAACTGCACGCCACGGAGCCCAGGCATGTTATCTAATCCTTTAGAAACTCTATCCTACTACAAACACGGGGAGCAGCAATGCCAGCCAGCACCGTGTGCTTCCACTTACCGAGCCGCTCCCTCTCTGCAAGCACGCGCCATCCCTCAGCCCTCGCCATCCGTCACAGAAACACTAACACAGCTCCCATGGCCAAAACACCGAAAGCCTCATCTGGGAAGCTCTGCTCATAACCCTCCTAATGCCTGGAGAGTTAAAACAAGTGCAACTATGCATTATATAGCATTATATATGCTTTTGTCTAGAGCCCATATAGAGCTATATTCCCTCTCCCTTGCCTGCATCCCTCCAGTACTACAGCTGAAAAATATAATAGAGTGCTTTTCTGTACAGTATTTGGGGCTGCTGCCCCTGCTCTCACTGGTGCCCTGTTTGAAACATTACTTACCTGAGCAGGTGTTGCAAGGCTCTTACAACACTTATTTTTTTGTTAGCAAAGCAGCCAAACAACCTGGGTAACTTTGCAGCTGCCTTGCAGGGCAGCACTGCAACAGAACAGGCTTTGACAGCTAGACTTGCCACAGCCTTTTTTCTTTCTCCCACACACCCCTTCCCCCCTCCTTTTTTTTTTAAATCTTCATTTACCCAGAACAAGGTAATTTGAGCTAACTAGAAAGCCACTTTTTTTTTTTTTTTTTTTTTGCCAACAGTGCTGAAGACTCCCGATGACATGTGCGAGCCCAAGCTTCACTCAAAGCTCAGAGTGGCCCTGGGAGCAGCAAAGAAGTGCTTAACATCGGGTTCAGAGCTCAGAGTGGCTGGGACAGAAGCAGCCCTTCACACATCCTCCTTCCAGCCACCAGTACGGAGCCAGAACCCCGCTCATAGCACCGCACCGGTACAGCCACTCACTGCAGTGATGCTATCATAACTTGCTATGCAATGTAGCTACTCCAGAATAAAAACTGACACTGGCTGTCAGGTGAATAATTCTCATAAGAATGCAACTAAAGGGGGTGTGGGTTTTACTACCTGCCCCAAATCCTGCCAGACTAAATTGTGCCTGAACAAACTTTCCCTTTGGTAAATCTTACCGGTGTGAAAAGCTGTTGCTTTTTACAACGCATTGGCAGAGCTGTTTCTTTCCTCCCCCCATAACTTCCACGCCACTTACATTTGGCAGTAGGTTCACTGAGGATCACATCATATTTTTTAAAAGCTGTTACCCATTCCAGCCTTTGTTAATCTCTGTCCCCATACTCAACATCTCATTGGAAGTGCTAAAGCAGAGGACATTTAAGTTGTAATCTGCATTGATTTTTAAAATCGGCCCATAGAGAAAGAGAAGTCCTTCTCTACAGATGAATTTACAGACTGCCATGTCAGTAAGGTCACACATACAGGAACAACCTTCTGCCATATGTTACCTTGTAGGACCCGATCTGGCTCTCCTGGTGAAATCAGCTTTGCCATTTGGAACCTACAGGACCTTGGTTAGGGTGATCTAAGACTCAAAACCCACATTTCAAAAATCACACACAGAAGAGGAGCATGCTCAAAGGTTTACCATTTACTATTTCTATTTCTTACACAACACTAGTTAAATAAATAAATAAACAAATGTTTCTTTCAGGGACAGCCATATTGTACACAATGTTCATTTGTACTTAGGACAAACAAGGCACCGATTGGCTTCATCCAACAGCTCTCTTGCATCACAGATCATTTACTCAGCAAGCACAACTTCAATACCAAGTCACTTTTCATGCAACTACTTCAACATTCTCTATAAAACTTTACAAGATTTCAGAGACAAGGGATCTATACAGGTGTAGAAACTAGAGCAGAAGATAATGTATTCCTTCACCCAAAATCATACACCGTAAGAGAATTCTTATATTGTCCCCAGATGAATTACTTGCTCCAGTACAGAGTAATTTTTACAGGATTAGTATACATCGGTCTAGCAAAGGGATCTGAAAAGTTTTGCTTGCTTCAGGCCAAACATGATTTCCAAACACCACTGGAAGCCACACACTAAGCTAGACTAGCTGCACCCACATGGAGATACAAGTCATGTTGCATTACACCACACAAAGCCAGATTACAGGCCACATCCAACAGGCAGATTGTGTTTTAGCAGGGCAGATGTGGCGTGTCTGATTAACTATCAGCCTTCTAGGGGAATGAGACGAGAATACTTGTATATGTCCTCTACTCAATTTGCCCCTGAAAAATCTATTTCTTTTTAACCTTGTGAAACAGAGTTATGCTGTGTTTCAAATAGGTTATAGGTACAGCTTGACTCCCATTGATGTGACTTACAGGTAGACCGATCCACTGCAAGGAGAGGCAGTACCGGCTCACGGGGAGCAGGAATTACTCTGCAGTCCCTGCTCCAGAGTTCTGTTGGGAGCTACGCATTCATGTGCACATGCACTCGTATGATCAGCCAAACCACATCACAGCCTTAGCAAGGATTAATCATAACAACAAGGAATAAAGAAATCTGTCCAAAGGTACTGCTGCATTAATTACCTAGAGCAGGGGTCCTCAAACTACAGCCTGCAGGCCAGATACAGCCCCCAGTATTTACAGACACACACCACACCCCCCACCAGGGTTGGGGGGGGAAACCAAGCAGCCGCAGAGGACTGCCTGCCACTTCATCCGCCCGCCGGCCCCCTGGTTAAAAAGTTTGAGGACCCCTGACCTAGACAGACACATCACCATTGATTCTCATAGAAAAGGTGAGTATGGGGACCTAGTAACAAAATTAAGTCAAGAGAATTAAAGGGGGAAAAGTTGCCAAAAAAAAAAAAATTGTCAGAGGGATGTGGAACATGATGCAAACTGGACAAGGAAGAATGAGTAAGTCTCTACTGACCTTTGCACTTGAGGAACTCAGGATTAAGAATGCAAAGGCGCTAACTTCATATACAAGTTTTTGGAAACACGTTTTGGCTTAATTATTTCTATGTAGAAAAAAAGTTTAGACAACATAACATTTAAAAATGAAGCATAGATTTCTTTAAAATGTTTCTATAGCACAGGATATGAGCAAAGGCCTTACAAATCACGCTTGCCAGAGAACTAACGAAGACCTCAGAGAAAGCTAATTCACATTTTGTAAGAGAATCTGAACACGCTGTATCCATGTTTATCTTGTTAGCATCAAGCAGCTGACGCTACCATGAACGCTGCAGTGCAAAAGTATCATGAATCTGTACCATTCAGAAGTGTTTCTACTGTATAGCTGAGGACTTAATAGACAGAGCATCAGAGCAAAGAGGAGATTTTTCTGCTTCCTAATTAGCTGTCAAGTGACACAGTGCTCCTTATTGTCTGCAACAGCATTTTGGGAAATGGCTCTTTGGTACATTTAGGTCACATAACCCATGGAAAGTTAAACGCACAGTTATCATCACTGGATGAAGCTGCTTTGGTTTTCACCAGAACTACTTTGCTCTTGTTGGCGAGCTACATCCTTTTCCTCCACATCTCAATCCCTCTGGGTCCATCCCCCAATACCCCACTCCCCAAGTGTAAATAATGTTGCTTTCTGAACTCTTAATCTACATTGCACAATGCATTTGTTCAACTGTTTGTCCAACAGTTCTCCACCATCACTTTGCAGTCACTTGACATCCCACTGACTTCCATTAAAATTTTAAAGCTTGCCAGTAACGCAGCAAAAATATTTTATCAGCACATACTTCAAATCCTAGGCAGGACATCTAAGAAACTACCAGATGCAAAGAATATAAGATATTAAATATTGCATCCTCAGGGACAAAAAGCAAAACCACTTTTAACTGTGTTGCCACCTCCCCCCACCCCCCAGATACTTGGTGAACACCTGTATCTTTTTTGGTTGCTTTACTAATTTCTAAACTATTGTTTGAGACTGATGCTTCAACTTCCTTAAAAGCATTAAGCCAGTTCTGCTCGCATTTGCGCCACGTTCTTGGCCTGAAGTTATCAAACTAGCTAGCTGCACCACTAGGTCTCTGAAAAATAAGCCTCCATCTAGAAGCTTTCTGCACTACACAGTAAAGGAATACCTCAAACTGGTTTCTCATGTAGGGACCAGAGCTCAGAAGACTGCAACTCAGATGCCCCCCACTAGTTGAGCAGCTTCATGAATCCTTTTAGCTTATCAGCCCCTTGCATTTTGTGATCATTTATACTTCTGGATGAGTTTTGATTATAGCTCAGCAAATGTTAGACAAAAAAATAATTAACCATAAGTGCATTCATTACAGGCAGACACCCATAAACTGCAATATGAACACCAACTATGCTTTCCTAAGTGACAAGGAGTCCCTCAAGGCTCAATTACTTGCCACTTTTTGCTCCATTTCAGATGTTAGCAGTCCTGCTCTTTCTAAATGGGTAATAACTACCGATAACCATTTACAAGCAGCAATTAAGAGTTTTAAACTGATACCAATGACTTCTCTCAAAACTGGGACCAAGCTTTACTTATTTTTCCTAACTTCATAGATAATTATCTCAGTGTGTTCCATTTCCCATATAATTTACTTCACTAAATCACTCCTATTCACAACATACAGCTAGAATTTTACTGAAACCTCCTAGCCTGTAACACAGATCCCGTATGGCTAAGAGAGGAATACTGATACATCAGATAAATTTTTCTCCTTAGCCTAGATCCAGGAATAGTGATTAATGATTGATGAGACCATGTCAGTTCAAAATACCTGCTTGTATTTAAGTGCAATGCACAAACCAGGATGAATAAGCTCTCAGAGCCCCATATTTTCTAAAAGCAACTCCTAGCCTTTTTCAGTAATTGAGCTTAGTTTGCCCAACATACTTCCAGCACATACTGGAAGAAATCAGTATCACTGAAGGATTTATCATATACAAATTAATTGTCTACTGCACATCCACATGACCACGCTTGTGTGGCTTGCTTCCTCCTATACTCACCTGTTACCTGCACAAACCCATTCAAGATGGGGAACCACAAAATTATCCCAAATCAAACATGTCTTGTCCCATCACACTCAGAAACTGATTAGCCAAACGAAAGGCTGATAACAGACTCTGGATGTTGACTAAACATCCACATGCCTGACAACCTGCAAAAGGGAAAACTTCCAGAAAACTTCCAGCAGAGGCATCTGAGCTGATCACAACAGTGAAATTGTCAGTTCATACCACAGTGAATGGCAGCAGAAGCAGCAAAGCTCTCGGCACCACAGGCCAGCAGAATTTCCCTGAGTGATAAAATACAGTCAGGTGTTTCAAAGTCTTCATCAACACCCTTTAAAATATTTCCTTTATCACCTATAATACTGTTTTCTCTTTCCTTTTACCCTGAACAGCACAGCACTTTGTATTCTACTTTATTTATACATGATGGTTTGACTCTCATATTGCCATCAACCAGTACCATCTATATACCAAATAGACATAACCATGGACTCATAAAAAAGGTAGTGAGCGAGTACTATAAAGAGTATTTTGAAGATCTCGCAAATCTTGCCTGTGTTAACACTGAAGGATGTACCCTGCTTACACTCTAGGATTCATTCTGGAAAGGAAAACTTACTCTTCAAAGTTTTTCAACTGATTTTTTTTTTTTTAAACCCTTTTGTACCACCTGTATCTCTGTTTCCCAAGGTTACACAGCTTGTGGCACAGGACATGTATAGAAATAGAGTAAGTCCTTTCACAGTTGTTACCCTGAAACCTAGTCAAAAGCCAGAGCCAAGAAAAATAAAATGAAATAATCTATTTTTTTAAAATCATACATTCCACTCAGATTTTTAGTTTTGGTTGTTTGTTTGTTTGTTTTTTTAATGGCTTTCTCTATTAAAAAAAACAAAACAAAACAAAAAAAGAAACCTATAATATAAAACAATAGGGAGGTTGGATACACTGCTTGCCTGGTAGAGTTTTGTGTGTTGAGTTTTCGGGGGTTTTTTATCTATGGTACTTACGTACTCTAGTCAGAGAGAGAGAGAGAGAGAGAGAAATAAGACAGAGTAATACTTTCATCTTTCTTCAGAGATGCATGGAGATATGCTTGAATGGGGCTAAGGGAAAAGAAGAATAAAAGTGCTGTCTGTTTTACAGCACAAACTTTCAAATGCATACTACTTTAAACTGAAGTATCTAAACGTAGCATCTGTAGTAGCCAACACAAAAACGTGGATCCAGCTAACACGACTGGTGTTATTGCCATGTTCTCTGATGCTGAGCTCATGCAGGCGCCAACTTGAAAACAATGAAAATTAAAACTTGTAAGCAGCAGCAGTCAAACCACTCAAGAATGTTGATACCTCTCTCACCAAGTGCCATCGGCTCCTGACAGCCAGGTTCAGACAGGCAAGGTAAAACGTTTCAATCTGTGCATCCCTCTGGTCTGTCTGCAGTGCAACGTATAAGTTCAAACAGCCCTCAGTAAACAGTCTTCTCATCACTCCAGCCTGGGCTGAATTTTAATCAAGGTCCTTTAAATGCCATTGAACAAATCCATATACTATGGATTGCTTCTTGTATGCCTCTGGCCAACCACTATTTGGAGGGTCATTTATTATTTTTAGAAAACCAAAACAATCCAAAGTAACAGTACAAATTACAGCACATCTCAAAGCAGGGTGCAGTCATTTCAGCATTGTGTGTAACGAAACTTTTAATTTTTCCTTTAACATGACATAGTGGATGCATCCGTTAGTCACACACGAGAGGACCTGCTCTCATGACTGAGCAGCAGTTAAGTTTTCAGGCCACTCACATGTTAAAACTTGAATTCTAAAATTCCTGTACTGTGCACAAAAGGCAACCAAAGGACTGAGATACGGGAAAAGCTCCCAACTGTAACAGTAGCAATAAAGAGTCCGTAATTCAAAAGGGATGCTGCACATGATGAAAACACTAAGCTTGCTTGTAAACCAATCTTTTGCAAATCTGTCCCAGGGAAGGTTAGAATCTGCGCATCAATTATCAAACTAGGGGTATGTCCCCAGTAGATCTACAGGCTCAGCAAAAACTCATTAGAAAGCATGTGTGTGCAGGAGACGGGAAATGTGGTCATCATTTGACTGCTCTGTTATGCAAAGAACTATATTAGGGAGGTTCGAGCCAGCAGACTGCTGACTGCTACAGTTCTTTCTATCTCCCATAGAGAAGACAATTAATCAAACTTTGCTTACTACCTGTCAAAAGCCTGTCTCTGTCCTCTTGTTGAAATACAGAAAGAATGCAGGGGTTCTTCCTCCGCCTGCAGGTACTCTCTTACTTAAGGAGTCATTCCAGTCATTTCAGCAAAACATTATTTCATGCTGTTAAACAGCTTTAGAAAAATGTTCTCTTCTTGGTCTTTCTTGCAAACAGAGTGGCTGATGGGCAGGGAGATAAGACTTTGACTTGAAAGAAGTGGGGCTTCATGCAGCATCTGAGTGCAGCTCTCAAAGCCACTGTAGCGTTCTGACATTCTTCTCCTGTAAACTGCTGCCCACAGGTTTGGACCAAACATCAACACAGGCCACCCTGCAACTTTTCTAATTAGTTGTGGAATGACATTTTGAAGCTATGCAAGGCCACACTGGGCAGACACTGGTTTTGTGGCTTCAGTGTGTTGCTTCATGGAAGAACATCCCCTTTGGGTTCTGAATTCCTTGCAGACAGAGGTCAAGGTCAAGTCTTCAGTGCTCTTCCCCTGACTTCCACCCCAGACTCCAACACAGAAGCTAATGCAATGTGCTCTAACAAGCACAGCAAAGGAGCATGAGTCAGAAAGTTTGTGTGTCCTAAGCCCTAATTCTCCTCTGGCATAGTAAAAGAGAACATGACCTAGAATTTCCATTTCCCTTTCTGTAATGGATAATGCCAACAGGACATTGCACTCTGACATCCAAAAGAAAAAATAATCTATGAAAATAAGCAATGCAAACAATATGCAGTATTCATTCCTCCCGCAACTTTGCCCAAGCCGTTAAGAGTTTTAAGATGTGGGCATCACCCCCTAACTTTGCAGCTACCCTTTAAAGTTTGAATTTCAGACTGGATGGGTAGTCTCAGGGCTAACAATCTCTGTAGTTCTCCAGGCTCAGATGAGGGCAACCGAGGCAGATCATTCAAGAAATGCATGTCCAGGAAAAACGTTCTCCATGCCTCTTCATGTCAGAAATTAGTTACAGGCATTCATTTCCATTACAGAAAACTCTTCCGTATATTCTTAATTCAAGACTGAAATATTCTTTGAGAAATAAACAAAATCCTCTTCCCAGAAGGACAAAGAAAAGGAGGCAAGAGAGGCAGAATTTTCCCTTACACCTTGAAAAGCCTGAGGAACTGGATTTGTACATATCTAGAACTCAGAAACCCTCTGCAAGCAAGTTATGTCTTTTTGTTCAATTGCTGATGGTGCTATCAGTCAATGTGCAAGCAACCCCTATTGCTCTCGGAAGGTATCCTAAACCAGGGATGTTTCCCAAAGACACTGGGGAAGAAAGAGTTCCACTGAGACTAGTTTTCATCCAGACTTGAGGAAGATATGAAAAACCCTACATATATATAAAACCTGAAATATCTACCTCAAGGAAAACAAACGCAGGTTGAAGTTGTTATTGCTATTGTTCGTCCAGGCCAAAAGGAGCCCAGGAATCTGGGCAAACAGTCACCACAGGATGAGTTGAGTCTCCACCAAAATCAATGGAAACACTACCACTGGTTACCACTTGTTCTATACAACTCTCTGTGATTGACTAGATTCTTCAGTGCTTTTCTAGTAGGTATTTCTTTCATGCTATAGCCTGATGAAATGCTGAAAATGACCAGTTGTTGAATACAGTCAATTCCCAGAATACACTTGTTTTGGATTAGTTTCTGAATTAGGTTCAGACTAAGCATTTTTAGGTCTATTTTTATTTGTGTTGAAATAGTTGCTTCAGTGGTTTTAGCTGTTTGAGTAGCAGCTGTTCCCACAGACTACTTTGTGGCAGCACGAGCATGAGTTGCATTAAATGTTATTATTTGGAAAGTGTTTAAATATTCTCCCCCCAACACCACTCTTCTGCACACAGATATCTTTTTTTCTAATAGTTTCTGCAGTTTCTATGAGAGAGAATAAAAATGTTCTTGATTAAGTTCCTCAACCCAAGCATTGTAAAATCACCATCACTTAAATGGTGAAGATAACGTTCTGGTTGCAGTTGAAGCCAGTAAGACATACTGGATTGCAGTTGAAGTTGTGTCACTTCCTAATTTTCGTTTGCCAGACTTTCTGACTAAACTACTTTATTTGGCAATTGTAGCCTAAGGTATCAACTAAGAAAGAAAACTCTAATCAGAGGACCCAGCATCCTCCATAGTCATTACCTCCAGACATTTAAAAACCCCACACAATCAAGCAAGGAATTTAATTTTTCCACCCCTAGCTTTTAGGCAGTGTCTTTCAACTCGCAATGCTCAATTTCGTTAATTAAATTCTCCCATTCCAA
The DNA here is from genome assembly GCF_023634085.1 of Falco cherrug. Classification (NCBI taxonomy): domain Eukaryota; kingdom Metazoa; phylum Chordata; class Aves; order Falconiformes; family Falconidae; genus Falco; species Falco cherrug. The sequence continues at coordinate 102,709,643 of NC_073700.1, forward strand.
CAAAAATCATAATTTTGGAAATGAAAGAAATTGCAACTTTTGTCTAAATACAGTATTTATTTTTTTCTCTAGTAAAGTCACTCTAGTGAAAATTATGAGACAGCACTCCACATCAACTAGCCAAGTATGTACCAAATTCTTTACTGGAAGATAAAGAGTATAGCCCCATTGCAAACCTCTCTCCAACTCTTCTCCTATTTTCTTCATGTATTTGTCTTCCCTCATGCATATTGTGCTCCTTTCCCCTCCCTCACACGCATGGCATTGGTGAGTACTCTGACATGCATTAAGTAATTCACAATGGCTAAAGATAAGATTTTTCAGGTCAAGTAGCTAATTCTAGTGCTTCTAGAGAGATACCAGTTTTTGACAGAACATGAAGTCTATTTTTTGGTTTTTCCAACTTCGTAACTGGTTGATAAGTACCTTGAAACATCTAAGCAAATGCACTCACAAAATGAAGTCATTTAACACAAGCAAGATGGCTTTGGAAAAATCAATACTAAAAGGCAAAGTTAGCCTTTCATCCAGAGTTGACTGCAGATGCGTGCAGACACTAGTCTCAAGCATTTTTCCATGAAAAAAACGTTTCCATTGGCTTCTCAACTTTTGGATTCTTGGAGTTATTATTCTAAGTGATGCTTCTGCAGTTGCAAAACCTGATGATTTCCATTTGTCATTTTGATTAAACAATGTATGCAGATTCCATTTTACAATATAATATTGACTAAAATGTTAATAGAAAGTGATGACAGGAACCAATCCAAAACAGCAACATGCACTTTGTTATTATCTGTGTAGTTTCCACCATTAAATAATCTGTTCCCCTTAATTACGTTACAGCTGTTGCATCTCTACGAGTCAAGAAAGGAAAAGAACCTTTTAAAGAGTTATCTCAAGCTCTGCAACATGTTTCAGGAGCCAGCACAGCCCCGTGACTCATTATGCATGTAAAATTTCGCAGAAAATCACCAATCAGTTCCAAAGTCCTGTTTCTTTAGCCCTTGAGTTGAAAATTAGAACATGGCATATAAGGAATTTTCACCTGAAGTTTAAAATGCCTGTATACATAGAAGTTTAATTTATTATTCTAATGACTTTCACAGCTTGAGATTCTCACTGGGAGACATGCCTGTATGCATTTAATAAGGCTGCAGAGATTGGGACTATTCCTGAAGGACTTTCTGAATCATTTCCAAAGCATCTTTTTATAGCTAGCAAAGTATAAATTATGTAAAAAGGCAATTAGATAGATACCATCAAATCTATTTGACTGTTAACCCCTCTTTGTTAGATTAATCTATAAACCTGAAAAGAATCCACTTTTAGCATTCCAAGACCATGCTCATGTATTTAGACGTGAAGATGTAATCATTCAAATAGCTGTGGCGGGGGGGCAGGTAGGGAGAGGCAGGAAGTCTTCGTGCTCTTCTCTTTACTCTCGAGACCTAAACGGCACATTCATGACAAATCTTCTGTCCTATTACTGTGACGTTGGTAACTCACAAACAAAATTAATGATCCCAGCATTAGATTTTGAAAATCTAGTAAAGAGATCTGATGCACTCACCTAGTAAATGGATGTTTATCTGCTCTCCTTACTGATGAAATTCTAGTTCTTTGGGGAGGCAAGAATAGAGAAGAAATGTTCCCACAATCCACACAAATCATCCAGTAGCAGAGAATGAAGAGAGCCAGTGGCAGAAAAAAACAGTTCCAATTAAGCCGCATAATTTTTTTTCCACAGGATCTCCCCATAGAAAACAAAAGATCAGGGTTGGTGCCACAGCTCTGTGCTCCTTTTCATAAACAGCACTTCATTGCCTCCTCAGAGTTCACATATCATGGCAATGAATATTAAATAAGGGCTTCACAGAGAGGGCAGGAGTGCGAAATTCTCTAGATGTGCTGCTAGGGGCCAACTCAGAGTCAAAAATTTCTCTTCTCCTCATGAGGAGATTATAAACAACACGCCATGCATTTCTGCCATTTGAGGCCAAAAAACTCCCAAGAACTATGGATCTCTGGTTGCAGTGCCTTTGAAGCCAGACAAGATTATTCAGCCTCAAACACGAACTGCAGCTTGCCTGTAATCCAGACTCAGATCTGAACACCCTCTTCTGTAACCATCTCTAATTATGGGTAACCTTGATTTGCTTTTTAGCTGGGTACACAGACAAGCTGGCTGAAGTGTTTCTGACACCGTGGCAGAAGACTAGATAATACATACATCAAAAGTGCTCTCTTCCCCTTCACTGCATGACTTCTGTTTTGCGAGGCATGCCCAGAACTAGAGATCATGTTAAAACCATTTGACAAGAAGATTCACTATTTCCCCCCCATCGAAACTGAGTGCGAGATTCTAGTTAGAAAGACATTTTGTCAGTTCACTGCTGTAAGTGGCCACTTTTCATCCACGCCAGCTAAGCAGAAACAACCTGGGACTTATGAATACTTATCAGATTGTGTGAAAGTCACAGGCATCACGCTGCTGTCTAACTCTCAATAGCAGGGGACTTCTGGGTGTCGTTTGGGAATGAAAGGATGCTGTCATTACTCCAAGGGGAGAAAGAGTGCCAAATGAGACTCCTTGTGAAAGCAGACCAATGATAGTACATTTTGATTAGAATAGATGACACCAAAAAATTGTCTGCTGGCAACGACACTTTTTCCCATTACAACAAGAAGATACAATACAAGGGAATTTCTCTTCCAACTCTCTCTCTACTGGGAGGTTTCTGAAACCTCAAGTTTCATGAGACACCAGCCTCTAAAGAGGAAGAAAGCAGGGGAAAGTATTTGCAGCAAATATTTTTCTGGGGAACAAAAAGAAAAGTTTTCATACTTGTATATACATGCGCTTCCCTTCCTACAATTGATCTTGTTCCTTTACAAGGTAAAACCTTGCATTTCAAAGAAAATGGTCTACCCAGAAGACTCTATAGTATAAACATGCTGCCTGGCCTGAGAGTTCATCAATATTACCAATGGGCACTGCTTGTGCATGGCCAACACAAAGGATCTTCATGAGGAACAGAAGATGGCTGTATGGAGAGCATTTGTGAGCTGCTGGTACTCAACAGCATTCAAACCTGGACCAAGTCTGGCTCAGAGCCCTCTGTGTGCACTGCCAGGCCTGCACCTCGGTGACTGCCCCATTACAGGGCAGCTGGTGGGAGGCATCTCTGCTCAGCTGCCTGCCCCTCTGCCTCCAGCTCTCCACTCTTCCCCTCACATTTTACAGCATGAAAACATAACTCATACCCCTCCTCCACCAGATCTTTTCCCTCTCAGACACCAATCAGTTGTTCCACCCTGGAATAAAGCTCATTTCCAGACTCCTTAAATGAATGGAAGGATTCAAAAGAAGTCGTTCTGCTGTGTGTACCATGGTTAAGTGCCTGATTCACACATTCAGAGCGCCAGTCCCTCACATGTGAATTTATATTTAATTCTACAAAACGGAGCCAATATAAGAGGTGGAAAACACGTTGGTTTGGGTGTGGGAAACCCAGAAATCAGGGCCCACAGCCAACTTGGAAAGCACCTGGAAACTGCACTGTGATCTTCCTCTCCATGGGCAACTACCCTGAAAACAGGTGTTAGTGACTACAGTAAGGACAGTCCTCACCTCTCTGAACTGGAAACTCACCATGCATCTCAGAAATGTTTACCCTAAGAGTTTTGTCGAAATCTGTATGTACATGAGTGGGAAAAGCTAAAGTCTGGAAGAAGAGGTATTCTGTAATTTCCTGCCCAGCTTTGCCTGCAACTCTCTCCAAGTGGTCAGTCACAGTGAAAATTAGTTCAAATGCCTGCTGAGAGCCCCAGCAAGCCTGAAAACTGAACTGACCTTGGATTAAGTTGAGTCATGGTTTGTAGAAAGCTGATCATGTACCTGCAAGTCCAAATAAAAATAAGCACATAACTCTTTCAAGCTAGATTCAGGAAGGGGGAGGAAATCTATACTAAATACACTGGGAAATGTATTTTGTATTTTGAAATACAAACAGAAACTATTCCGCAGTTCAAATTCAGATAATAGTTTCAGTGAAAGAAAGGTTTCAGCTGTTATATTAACTGAAATATCTAATGTATAAAATGGTAAATTTTTTTTTCCCTCCACATTTTTCACCACACTTTCAACAGTTCAGTTGAAGTTGACATTGTTCAAGCATTAAAAAGCCAAACAAATCCAGAAGCGAGCAACACACAAAATGTTCCAAGCAGAAAAGGTTGTGTTTTTTTTTTTAATCTAAGCACCTTTACATTAAATGACAAAGAATCATTAACTAAGATGGAAAGCTTTAGATTTATTTGGTTCAATGCAAATCAATTTTTCAGCCAATTTGTCAATTCATTAACAGATTATAAATCCTTGTATACATCCAGCTCTGCAGGCAATGTGCCTTGCTCCTTGGCCCAGGTCTCCAGCTCTCCTTTGGGTCACTTTCTACACAGCTTGGGGTGAATGTCCCCAGGTGGTGGTAGCACTCAAGCACAAATGATCTTCTGATAAACCATTGGGTAATTATGGCAATCCTACATTGCTGTTGTTTCCTGGACTTCAACTGCTCAAGTTTCTGACAAGGAGCTTGCAGCAAGTAAGTGTGTGCAACAGAGCGGTTTCAGTGTGCCTTGATCAGGAGGCACCTAATCCAAGTACCTCCAAGTCCTGTGTTGTCAGGTCAACACTCCAGTGCTCTTGAGAGGTCACCCAGGTGGGAAACACAGTATTGCCCTGAGTGTCACACTCAAATGATCTGAAATCCAGGTCCTGTCAGTGAGTTTAAGCTGTGGTGGTTTTCACATTTTAGACCAAGACACCATTCTCCACATCAGCTCCCTTCTGCTACATCCCAGAGGTGTGTTAGCATGGAAGCCTCACAGCTGACCTATGGAAGATGCCTGAACTAACAGTTTCAAGGCTACCGCAAGTACCAGATTCGTCCCAGCCATTTACCCTGCGGACAGCTGCAATGTTCTCACAATACCACTCATGCAGTGACTAAAACCCACTTATTCAGCTTCCAACCATGCGGTCAACACTAAAAGCCTTTACTATAGCTCTTCACATAGGTAAGCCTGACAGCAAATGCGTGACAGCTTTGCACAGGCACAACCAGGGTACACTCTGCAGAATATGGACTCCATCGTACTGTTTTATCACCTATGTCCTTGGGACTAAGTAATACACACCAACAGCAAGAAACATTTAAAATTAAGAAAACAGTATTTGTCCTACAGCTGTCTTTGATCACAGCGAGGTATTCTCTCTGGCATAGAGGCCTTTCAGACCAGAGTTCACCTCTGGCAAGCAGTCATATTTGTAAACTAATGCTATTATTACAAAATAGACATTTATGTCTTTGAGGATACACAAACATGAAATTCTGTGACTAGATCAGACTTCACAAAGGTTCATCTAAAAAATTTACTGCTTGCAATTTGATTTAGAGGTTTGGTTGTTGTTGTTTTTGTTTGAAATGAACTCTCCCAAAAGTGTGCTAAATTCCAGCTAGATATGCCACTTTTACTACCACTCTTGCACCTTCTTTCCAACACACTTTATTACCATATACCACAAAAAATCCCATTGTAGAGCAAATGCAGAATGAAAACCTTCAGTGGCACAATGCAGATAATCAGATATTCAAGTAAAATAAAGGTTGCCAACCTCCTGACCTTAACATACAAATAGCAAACCAAAAAAGGAAGGGAAAGGAAATGGAAATTAAATTCTTTCTTTTACATTAAAGAGTTACTTTGTTACAAAAACCGACCAAATCAACTAGTAAAAATTCCTGCAACTCAAACTATATTATATTAATGTGGCTCCTCAACAAAGCATGTTGCTACGCTGTATAAATTAACTTTCATTTTCTGAAGACAGTAAGTGCCAAGTGTTTTGTCTAGCTATATGGACCATGAACAATGTAGCAATTTCAGAGCATTCCCTTCACGCATAAAAAAACCTGCATACTATTAATATATCCTGACTAGATTAAAAGTCTTGCAAATGATTTTGCCTGAAATGCCCTAGTATGAGATCTCCTTTAGGGAAATCTCTTCAGTACCAATTAGTTTAATTGACAAGGAAGCACAGAGAATAGCAGTGAAGAGACAGAGACTGAGTAGACCAGGAAAGGCTCCGTTCCCACATCTGCTCTCACTTCCTGGAGTCTATTTGCTATTAGTATTTGCAGCCTTCCCTACCCTAACTATTTATACTACTGCCACTTCATGGATATGCTGAAACTTTAAATCATGGGAGACCAGCAGAGTAAAATTTAATAGGTTACGAGCACCACAGCCATGCCTCGCATGCTTTTTTTCTTTAAAGGCCTCACTTTCATCACTTGCTGTCCCCAAATAGCTGGTATGCTTTTGAACAATTTTAGCACACCACGATTGTTTTTCTCCACCCTCCAGGGAGGAAACAAAGCGAGCAAATTTAACCTACACAATGCGATAACAACTGTGACATCTTCTGCTTTCCGTTCCTTGCTCCCCCCACCGTGCCCTCCAGAAGTAACTGGAGCCTACCAGCCCATCAAATCGGTGACATTTTAGGGTCCCTGTACAGGGGGGGAAAAGAGAAAGAAAAAAAAAAAAAAGAAGTTGTTTCAACCTTGGGAATCATGTGGAATCCACATAATTTACTATTTCCTGTGATTCATCAAACTTCCTTCTTCCCAAGAGTAATTGGTCACCACTTATTTATACACCACAGAGAGGCTTAACTCCAAAGGTCAGTCCAAGATTAAAAAAAGTAGACGATTTGTTCAAGAAATCTGGGTGGTTTCTGGTTGCGTGTTGTTTTTTGTTTGTGGTTTTTTGTTTTCTTTTGTGGGTGGTGGTTTGTGTTGTTTGGGTTTCTGGGGGGGGCGTGCCTTTTTTTTTCTTTTCATAAATAAAGAAAAACTTAACATGTTTTAAGCAGGCATTTAGCCTGTCATAAAACACATGGGTTACCATCACTAAGCTGGTATCATACAATAGGTCTAGGATGAAGAATCTTTAGCAAAGAAAACTGCTTGCATACATAGCACATTGGGCCTCAAGCTCAGGCAGGACTAGCTAGGAAAACCAGAAGCATGCAACACAACATTGCACACTTGCTTCAGCAAGTTCTTCGCACATTTTAAAAGAAAAGGATGTTATACATATGGACCAGTTGTGCCTTGACACCCATGCAGATGGGACAAGCACCAGTGCCGAGAATACTTTTGCAGGAAAAGTGTTTGTGTGGTTTTGTTTTAACAAAGCTAAACATTTGGCTCCCCTACAATAAAAACGTTTTATCTGTACTATAATAAGAAGTAAGGAAAAGCAATTATGAAGCTAGAAGCCCAGAGGAGAGGAATAAAAATTACAAGCTAGTCCTCAAGCTCCAAATTTCAAACAAAACTGTCATTCAAACATTAAACATCTACTCTAAAATACATGAACTTTTAATATACTAACACTAAGAGATTATGGCGTTGAACACTTTCTCTAGCTAAACTTCTGCTCAGTTTTAATTTTCTCTCTGCACCTTACAACTCTACAAACCCTGACCACACAAAGATGTAAAGCAGTATAAAAACAAATGCTTGATTAGGTTAATACCACATGAACTACAAAACCCAGCTTGTGTGAACAATTAATATTACCCACGTTAAAGTTTTCAGCAATTACATGCTGAGATATAAAATCTCCAATCAAAAGGGAAGTTAACATATGTAAGCTTAAATGCACATATATAACAGCATCCATGATAATACAGCATGTGTCATAGCTGCCATTAACAGGGGGACAGACTAATTCAGCCTGTTCAAGAACTAGAAAATGCAGCCCAGCTCTTATTGTAGGATATAATTAAAGCATATAAAATATATTCAATTATTATGACAGGAACATAAAAGAAACTAATAGAAGTTAAGACAGTTGTTATAGAACAACTATGCATTTTCTTCTAACCCTCTTACAGATTCCAAAGATCTCCTTTATGGAGAGCAAAGGAATTCCAAACATCTTTGCAGGGCACTTTGCCCCAGGCATTAACTGAAATTCCCACCATGACCTAGACAGGGGGAAAAAAAAAAGAAAAAGAAACAGATTATTTTTATTTTTTTATATGTGTGTATAAAAATACATATTTATTCAAACAACATGCAGCCAATTGCATTTCAGATGAGGAAAAGGAAAATAGATGGAATTAAATGCAAAGAATATTTAGTACCTTATTTATGGTTTTAAATATTATTCTTTGTGACTAAATGGCACATGCAGAAATCCCTAGGGGTTTATGAAAGGAATCATATGTAATTGCTTTTTTTCATATGTTTAGGTTGGGTTTCATTTTTTAGCTTCTTCATTTTTTGTTGGGAAATATTTGATGTCTGAAAAACCAGGAATCTCAGACAAAGCCTTCCCTCCTTCAGATAAAATACTTCTTCAGGGTTTTTTTTTCTTTTAGTATTTCTATGTACCTGCCTAACACTGGTCAGCTATATGGTCAAGATCATAGCCATTTTTTCAAATTAGTTCAAAGTAACAGCTTCTACTCCAAATTAATCATTTTAATTATGCTGTCAACAGCTGCATCAGGGCTTCAAATCAAATCTGTTTCATTAATGAGATCCTGTTGCCATACATTTTTTTACCCAATACCCTTTTAAATAGCTAAACTACAAGCTAGGAGATTCCATTATAGGCAGCTTCTCTTATAGACAGTCACTTTAAATAATTTAAAGAACACACTCAAAATTTTCATATGCACATGGAAATAATAAAAAAAGAAACCAACACACAAAAGCAAGAACCTCCTGGAAGTACCATCTCAGGAAGACAGGAGCTTTAATCTTTCATTGGAACTCTCATAAAAGTAACGGGGGGTGGGGTGGGGGGGGGTGTTTAAATTGAAGTATAGCAGGTAAGGTAGACAATTAAAAAAACTTGCTGCTAGAATTTACTCCTTTCCTTTTTCCTCTTTGTGACGAGCTATGTTCCTTCCTGTTCCTGCATTTCCCTCAGCGAAACCTTTCTAAATTGGCAGAATTTTAGCACAACAGAAATACGTACTGGCAAGGTCAGGATTTTGCTCAGCTTTTTTCCTCCCATCCCTGGTGTTCCTGCCTATAGACAAGACTGTCAGGTAAAATTCACAGAACAAAAGAATGCAAATTGCCACCTATTACCTCTCAGGCACATTTCAAATAACCAAAAAAAGTCTAGATAAATGATAAGATTCCAGTCAATAGCACATTTCTGCTATAACTAACCACACAGTCCTGAAAGGAAATACAGTGTAGTTAAACCAGTAGTGATTACTGGGCAAGAAAAATATAGTTACCTTTTAACCACGGAATAATAACGCTTACTGATCAAAAACACGTTATTAAACCCCCAGACTGGCGGCTCTCCACATCTTCTCAGAAATTTTTCTCAAAAGCTAACATTTCTAACAATACAGCACCTGAAAGTATGCATACCTCACATTTTCTTTCCTACATCAGCTTCCATAAATCCCATTTGCCCCTCTTCTTAAAATTATCATTACTTAAGTCACATAAAGTATTAGCTTTTTTGTAAAGTTACACACCTAAATCTGCCACTGAAACAAGGCGCTCACATGCACTTGTGTTGGCCTAACCAGTACCCTTTTGAAAATACCACCCTCGGGCAACTAAATCCTTGGCCTAATTTTCAAAATTGCTGAAGATTCAGCAGTTTCTAGTAATTGCACAGGAACTACTGGGGTGTTAGCAGTTTGAAAAACAGGCCACTTAGCTTGAGTCCCTTAGGAACAGAGCTTGGGATGCCTAATTTTACACAGCCATTTTAAAACAAAACAGCCTTAAGTCAGACTTTTTGCCTAAAGTTTGACCGAGCAGCTTGCCCCTTATGAGAAGCTAAAAAGGCTGAGACATCTGAATCCGGTGAGGTGATGGCTGGTGGTGGGGTGGGCAGTAATAACAGCGAGGTTTACAAAAAGTGTGCAGGCAATGGAAGAGGTGAATGCAGAACTGCTACTCCCCAAATCCTGTCATGCTACAAACCAACATACAATAGTTGAAACCAGCAAATTATCAGTTTAAAACATATTAGACGTTATGAAGAAGTTCTTCACTGTGAGGGTAGTGAGGCACTGGAACAGGTTTCCCAGAGAAGCTGTGGATGCCCCATCCCTGGAAGTGTTCCAGGCCAGGCTGGATGGGGCTTTGAGCAACCTGGTCTGGTGGAAGGTGTCCCTGCCCATGGCAGGGGGGTTGGAACGGGGTGATCTTTAAGGTCCCTTCCAACCCAAACCATTCCATGATTCTATTATGAGAGAGACTTTACACTACTGTGGCAAGCTCCTGGAATCCACTGCCTCCAGAAGGTGGGGTGGCAGGCAGCATGAGCAGGTTGTAAAAGGGATAAGAAACCACAGGACAATAAACTGTAAGCAGATGTTAAACGGGCAGAGATGTCCCCTCTCTCACACCAAATCCAACAGCTGTGGATGCTGGGGCAATACAGGAGGAATGGGCCAGGCGCATGCTCATGCCACCATCAGAAGCAGTGTACTGAGCTCACGAGGCCTCTGACCTAACCCAGGAAGGCACTTCAGCTTCCCTATGGGGCGAGAAGCTGGGAGCTACCCATTAAGCTGCTAGAAAACATGTCAAACCTTTGAAGCCCTTCCCTGCAACAAACATCATCCACCAGAAATGTGGAGGTGAATATACTTTACTTATCTGTGGTATGGGGTTAGCCCATATGTCATTCAGCCTGAGAATGAAACAGGAGAGAGTAGAGCAGAGACCTGAGAGTAACAGGACCATCTCTTCTCTGGGCCGAACTCGTTTTAGCATGAACCAGTGACATGAGATACTCAAGCCGAGAAGAGTAGGCAAGAAGCAGAGCAGTGTGCCACACCGGCATCACTCAAAGCACCAGTAAGATGACTGCAGGTGAGGCAGAGAAAGGGAAGCAGAAAGACCAACTAACAGAGCAGACGGAAAAGACACAACACTCCCTCCCATATTTGATGCTGTCATTGTCACTGCTCCATTGCGATGCTGATGTTACTCAAATGATGCGCCTCACTAGTACCACCCAGAGCAAACCATTACTCAGTAAGATGCCCTGAGACTCACTGCGACTTACTTGATTTCCACACGAGGGCCAAGGCACAGTACTAGATCTTACCAACATGCCAACCTCCAGCATTTACACAGAGATCAGTTTTTTGGTCATCAAATAATCAAATATAAAACTAGAACAACTGGCAGTTTGCTACAAGAAAGGCTATTGTATTAGAGCCAGGTGGTGTTTTTTCATTATTGAAACACTCCCTTGGAAGCTTTTTATTGGGGGTGGGGGCGTGGGGGGTGGGGTGGGGCGCCAGATGCCAGTAAGCAAGGAAAGGAAAGCAAGTACAACCATCATGAATTAGCTATTTCTAAATGCAATATAGATACCCATCCTACAAGAAGACATAAAATAGTGCTATAGCCCTATTGGTTATGCTCTACGCTGGATCATAAGAAAGTCATATTACAAAAACGCTGCTTCCCAAATGCCTTAACTATTCTCCGGGTCTCAGTATGCAATACTCGCCCTGGCAAAGCATTCCTCAAGGTAATTCCTGCTGATCAGCTATCAGTAAAAACTAGTACAGCATGCCAGCATTCCTGATGGAGCTAGGCGCAGATTTGCCCTGTCCTGCCTAGGCTGCCAGAGGGCAGGTGAGGTTGGAGGTTCCCAGGGCACTGGGAAAGCCCTCTATATCAAACATGGAATTTGCAGCCACACAAGAAGCTCCACCTCATTTGAGCTTAGAAAACAGCTTCCAGTTGCTATTGTACAGTATTTTGCTCCATATTATGGCTGCTTAAGAATTAAAAATAACATGCACAGGAAAGGACAACCCTGCCACACAGAAAGCAGTTATCTTCCCAAAGTATCAGGCATTTGAGGTTTGCAAAGCAAGAAGCAGCTCCTTTTTTCACCAAATTTCTGATGACTTATTTAAGAGTAATATCTGATGCTCAACAATGCTGGTATGTAAAATCAGCTAGCACCTGAATGGCACTGGGCAACTAAAAGGGAGAAAATTATACATAAGGTCAAACTCTAGGGATTTCTACAACTTCTACACAGATCTGCAACATCTATTTTCATTCACAGAGTAAGCAGTGAAAACAATAATCAAGGCTGGATCTAAGTCCTTTGAATATCCCACAGGAAGGCATTTTACAATACACTGAACCCATTTAGCAGTTTGAGAACATCAGTATCATCAGCTAGCTAATAACCAAGTCAAAGTATTACCCATGCAAAGTAACGTGCAGACAAATTCTGTCTCCTAAAAGTCTGGGCTGTATTGGAACACATTTCCTACATAAACAGTACTGTTGTAATCCAACAGATTTACAAGATGTATTCTTAAGAGCTTGATACCAAACAAAATTATTTTATGAATGATGCTATGTTGTGCTTTACAGTAAGTTTCTAAGGTAAAATTTTAATATAAATGCCTACAGTAAAATGGTCTAAGCATTATTTTAGCAACTTCATCTGTAAGGAATTCATCCCTACTCCAGTGTTGTAATATCTTTCACAAGTTCTTGTAGACTGAAATCGTGCTCAGCAATTATTTAAGAAATATGACTCAAGAATCTATATATAGTTTACAAACATTGCTAAAATGTTTGCCAGCAAAATATTAGTCTTTTGACCTTCCTCATAATATAGTTAGATTTCTGTTTGGTTTTTTCAGTGATGGAAAAAATACTATTTCCCTTAAGATTAGAGATAAAAGTTCAAAGGGACAGGTCCTGTCCTGGTTTAAATCAGGCAGTTCTGGGTAAATATTTCACTCAGCTGATGATCCCCCTCAAAGAAAATGACTCTTGCTTTTTATGTCATCAAACCACTTTATCCACCACGGATTTCCATTGCATCTTTCTTTTATGGAACACAAACTCCAGCAACATCCTACATATCCCCTCCATTTCCATTTTGCCTTCCTTTACTGCAAGGTTTCATTGGCCTCTATTCCCTTCTTCTCTTCCCCTGTAGTAACTGCCAGGATTGGTTTCTTCTTTGACATGTCCTTCACATGCAAACAGTGGAATTAGCCAGGCTAGGCACTAAAATAAAAAGGATATACTTCTCTCCCCTAAACGGGGCGGGGGGGGACTACCAGATATGATGAACCAGACACTTTTGTGCTGTTTCTAATTTTAACATCTCATGTTCAAGTAATGCTGATCACAGCCTTTTCTTTCCTAATTACTGTTTTGGATGAACTAGATCATTTTTAGAGCTCGTGGAAGAACACCAAAAAAGTACAAGGAGCACTGCTGAGAGCGTAACACAGGCTAGCACAGCAAAACCAATAAATACAAGATTGAAAAAAGGAATTAAATGTATGCATCATTAAACAGTTTATTCAATGCAAGATAGTTTCAATAAATCAGGATTTTAACAAAAAAAAGTCTGTCTAAAAAGTCTGTCTCTGATGATCATGTAAGTCATGTTCACATTATTTCAATCACCATACATTACCTCTTCATGTATTTAGGAAGAATTAAATATTTGTCTACTAAGAGAAAATTAAAATAGCTGACTATTTTACGAAGCTATAGTAATCCTAAAAGATATTTCTAGTTAAAATTTGGGCCTTCGTAAGGCAATGTAAGATGACACAGACCTATACGCTTATATAAAGGTTTTTCCCTTCCCACTTGGGAAGCACCAGATACAGAGGGACAAGTCGAAAAACTTTTTATTTCCATGCAAAGAAATTAAAATAGACCCAATTTCCTTAGAAATGCATTTCCAGCTCAGAAATATTTCTCCAAGTCTCTCTGCATGCCACAGTCCTTATGTAAATAAGAAAAAAAGAAAAAGTACAAACCCCAAATGGCTACATACTAGCACCTGGAAGTAGCTTTTAGCTAAGAATAGGACCTGAGAAATCAGATCCAAAAGAATACTTCACCAGAAAAAAACTTTCAGAAATTGGTTTCTGCCCAGTTGTGGTTGTCCTGTCCTAAACCTGCATGTGTGCAGGTTCATGCTGTAGATTACTGCATTTTATTCTTTCCATCACATACATGTACATACACAAGTGCATACGTAATAGCTTAATTGAATGAGTTACAGTAATTAACTTATAACAAAGCAACCACTGATGCATTTCCACAGCGCAAAACTCTACTGAAATAGATTACTTCTCAATTATCAGGCACATTTGACTTACTCTTTAAACTCCATTGTTTGGGGTTCTCCCCCACTTCCAATATCACTGGTCACTTTTTGTCCTGTAATTATTTTTCTGCTAAGATAATACAGCATTGTGAAACTTGCTGGATTGATGTCATACAAGTCACAAATTTAAAAGAATAAAAAGCAGCAATCTCTGAAGTAGATATCTAAGTCACTCAGAGACAAATTATTTACAGTATACTCTACCAGGATTACCCCCACAGTGCACGTGGAAGCCAGGTTAGCCAAACTGAGCATCTTCTAGATGCTCTCTGAATTAGGGGGAGCTACAGAAGTTCAGCACCACTGGTAAGAGTCACTTCCAATAATCACAGTGTAAATTAGCTATGTCTTGTTACCACCATTACACTGTCAATTGCCAGCAGTAAGAGTAAGCGTAAATCCTGTGGCCGTATTTGTGCACAATTCCAGCAATTCTAAGCAAAATGTTCCTTATATATTAATACAGAAAATCATATCCAAGTATTCACAAGACCTTTACTGTTATTTCTCTCTCCATTGTTATCTAGAGATTGTTTTGATGTGTGCATAGTGTCAGCTGATGAACTGTTGTGTAAGGAAAACATGTATTATCTCGTAGGGTAACTTTCTCCAAAAACTGAAGAGCTGTAACTCACTTCTTGCAGTTCAGCAGATCTGATTAAAACAAGTACTTGGCATTCAGCTCCTCTTTATGGCCACACATCAAGAACCAAAGACTATGTTACCCGTTAAATTCTGCAAAATATGTTATTCTGTGTATCTGCCTGGCTCATTCACTAACAGTTCAGGCTGACTAAAACACAGGACTACATAGCCAGGCACCACATGATCATCCACAAAGTTTAAGTACTCTTTTTGCCCTACTTCAAGAAGGCAAGTTTAAGAAGCAGGGAGGTAAATGGCAATCCAGACTGGCAAAGCTTTATTTTCCCTACACTGAACTTGAGTTATTTCTAAGGGGCACTCAGTGATCATGTACTCTAGTCCTAGTCTTAACACCTTGATCCTGATTAAACTTTTTAACTTTTTTCCCTGCCTACTACCACTATGAAGGATTTTCAGGACCTGCATCATATCATGTCATTTCCTCCTTGCAGAGCCGACCTCTTCTGCATCTCAGAGTCTGGAAGCATGGGGGGGGGGGAGCGTGGGGAGACAACACAAAAAAAACAAAAAAAGAACACAGAGCAGCTTAACCAGAAATCATATGTCACTTAGAAAGACCAGCTTGAGGAGACTAGAGATCATATCACATCAGTGACTCTGCAGTTAAGATACAAAATCTGGTCCAGGAGTTCTCTCCCTCCTTCCTGGTATTTTTTCCCTCCAGTCATTCCCATACAACTGTTAAAGCTGCACATTCCTGAGAGTGAAGTGTGTGCAAGGGTAAGATGATCAGTTCAAATCCTCAGAGTTGAGCACAAGCCAGTTTAAAAACGCAGATTTCTTTTTTCGGGCTTTCCCAACATTTTGGTGTATTTCCCAAGAGGAATTTTTTTAGAGACACTTTTCTCATCGGAATACATCAAGGGACAGACAAATCATAAGGAAGTAGTAAGCTACTACAAAAACACTCAGAGAAGGGAAGACAGGACCACCAGATGAGCCCACCTGAGCTCCTATGCCCCTGCTACAACCACCAAGCTGGAACAGCTACTGCTGCCCCTTTTCCTGCCAGGGCTGTGACTGGAGACATGAGTCAGGATTACAGCCCAGGTGTGCTGTACAGAAAGGGATCTTTAAACTCTACCCATGTCTGTAGCATAACAAAGTGAGACCACAACTGACGTGTTTGTGAATGAATTTCATCTGCTGAAAGCATGTTTCTCAAAGCATATAACCCTAGTTTATTTTCTTGTCTTTTCCACTTTACGAAAGCCCTAAATTTTGGGTGCCTCTTTTTTCATCCTTGGAGAAAATACAGCAGCACTCCAAGACCTGGGGAGTGTTTAGGACTCAGGCCATGATTACACATAAGGAATTGGTATTCCCTGACGGCGCCTGACTCACATGGTTTAAGACATACTATATAAGAGGTAGGTATTATTACTATCATTTGTCTCTTCTGTGCCAGACAAAACACTCCGAATTGCAGCTTTCCTTGTTTACATGAAAACAAGGAAATTAGCTTTCTATCAGTGTTATCTAAGGAGTGCACAAAGGATGCCCTAGAAGACAGGCTTCCTGAGGTTGCCACCATAAAGATACTTATGGGGCAGTAACCTATGAAAATGCCTTTGAAGTGGGAAGTGTTGCTCAAGGGCATCCTCAACATGAAATGTATTACTGTACCTATCCAATTATTATTCTACCTACTAAATTTTATCTAGATATTAATACACACATACTTAATTTCTTTAATAGTTATAAACATTGATTGTCTTACATTAATATTTATATCCGTACATATAGCAAAACGTGTTACATTCCTAACTATTCTATTGTATAGCAACACATTTCCAATTCAATACACACATACATGTAATAGGATAGAAATTATTTCCTTAACATTTATAGATATTGGTTTATCAATATAACTTATGTACTGGTATAGCTCTCTGACTGCCTAGATTTCTTTTTAAAGGACCCTAAGGCAGACACATCATATAAAGAAACAGAGACCTGGACTTGGTTTTTTTTGTTTGGTTGAGTTTTTGGTGGTGGTGATGTTTTTGGTGTTTTGTTTGGTTTGGGTTTTTTTTTGGTTGGTAGGTCTTTTTTTTTTTTTTTTTTTAACATACAGGTACATTAAGGAACAGCATTTTAATAGTGCTAGCCAACAGGAATACTTTGTACTTAATTACACTTATGTTTTCTCAGGCAGCTCCAACACTGCAAAGTCAGAATCCTCACCAAGTGGGAAAACATCTTTTCAAATGAGAAGACAGAAATAAAAGATGGAGTGACTTCCTCAAGGCCACTGACAGACAGGAGAACAGAAAGCAGGAGAGTCAGTCTTTCAACCATTTGATCTTTCCTCTCACCAAAGGCAGGCCTCCTTCTCAGCTGAAACAGGTCTATTTTGGGGACAGTTAAAAAAATAGCTGCAGCTGGAAAATCAGGTTTGTTTGTTTTTTGGGGTTTTTTTTTTATTTGGCTTGCTGAGTTAGGTGGAATGGGTAAGTAATAGACAGACTCATTAACTCCTGAGCTTTTGACCACTGCTTTCAAAGCCATCATGGAATTAGCTGAAAATTGTTCTCTGGCCTGTCCATATTTTCTATTGAACGACTCTCATGATGGAAGAGCCAAGATCTGTGACCTTAACTTGGCTCTAATAACGCAGAGAGCAGCCTCTCCTCTGTGGTGAACTGAGCCTTGAACAATTTCATTAAAAGGAATCATTGGAACAGATGAAATCGATGGTCTCATAATGCAATAGTCTAAATTGTTAATACAGATCCTAATTTTAAGCAGGCAAAAATGTACGTTTTCCCTATCTTCTCCTCTACAAAATGGCATGTGTCAGGCTTTCGTAGGAGGCATAAACACACCTGTAGTATTGATAGCACAAATACAAGATTTATTCATTTCAAGAACATCAAAAATAACCAGAGTGCCAGCTCCATTTTGCCACACGCAACTGCTCAGACCTAAGCAGAAAGTAGGTAGTCTACCCTGTAAATGAGATCAAAAGATGTAAAGAAATCTGCGTGTTTGTCACCAAATGATACTTCTGCTGTGAAGCAGTTCCAGTCCACACAGAAAGATCTCAAGCACAGGTTGTGGTAAAGCATTCAGTTTGATACCAAGAACCTTATCTTATTATTTCACATGAAGAAGAATTATATAGTTAAGCAGTCTGACAGCTTTGCATGCGAAGGACAATTTCTCCAAAACAAATGCCAGCAGATTATTAAGTTACCAATACATTGCTAAGCTATAGTGACTTAATGCCACCAGACCAAAATATTTTCAGATGATTTTTAAAGGGCAGTGCCGGGAAGCTTGCAAATCTCATGTTCACATTTTAATGAAAGGTGCAATTACTGAGCATTTACCTTGTATTTAATTAGAATGAAACATCAATAAGGCTCATTTAGCATCTCTCTAATAAGTCAGCAACTTTTTTTAAAGGTGGTAGCAAATATTAGTTTTTGATTTATACAGTTATTCTGCAGAACAGCATTGCACTTGCTGGGCTGCTACTAAATGAATGACAAACAGTGCAGTTTTGTCAGTTCTGAGGAAAAGATAACTATGTTGTGCTTCTCACACAGACAACAAATCAAAGACTAATTTTAAATCGGTATAATTTCCTTAAAAATAACAACGGAGAGGATTATCACATGCAATTATGATGGAATGCATCTGTTTTTCTGACCTAGCTGTCACTGTTTTGACTGCTTCCTAATGCATTCAAAATTACAAATAGCTGGTCTATGTCTTCTGAAATGGAAGAAAAAAAAAAAGTGACTACAAGAGGGAGACAACATGAGAATACCTTTGCTGAAGACATCACATGTAATACAATTGATTCTACTTTGCCAGTCTAGTTTCAGCATAAGCCATTTCTTATGCTGCGTATCTCAAGCTGCCTTCCAGCTGGTGACACAGTTACAAACCAGACACAAGGTCTAATAATAAATTTCCTTCTGGATCCACAGCCTTTTGCTGTCCGAAGCACACCTATAGTCACAAGACTCTAGATCTAAGTTTCTACCATGATCTGCTAATCAAGGAGCAATGAATCCAGCTTCCCTGAACTAACTGTTTCATGGCTAAGAACTGCAGGAACCACCTGCAGCTTCTTCCCTAGGGACTAGAAAATGATCAGAGGGATAATATAAACTGAGGGAAAGACAACACATCTGAAGCCTTGGAAAATATCCCCAAGCAAAACTTACTCCCAGACTTGAGCTGGACCTGCATCTGTCACCAAACTACTCACTGTATAAGCCTGCCACATAATGCTGTGGCAGCCGGGATGTACAGATACTACATGGCTGGTTTGGCCAAACAGAGCTCGCAGCATGATTGACTAACACCCTACTCCAGAAAGGCCCTTATGCCAAAGGCCAATATGGGAGATGTCCCCTGAACGCCAACAGAACGATTTCTGTGCCTTTACCCTACAGCACCAGCTGCAGGTGCTGGTTGTCACTGACCAGACTCTTCAGGACCAGCCTGTTATGAGATTCTTTTGAAATAAAAGCCTTAATGCCTGGAGTAGCCATTTAACTAAGATTTTGCTATTGTAATTTCATATTTTCACCAAGTTCAATACTTGTATATTTCAAGTTGACACCCAAGCAACAAAACAACTTAATAGAAACTTGTCTTTCTAATACCACGCAGATCAGCAGCCCACCAGGTAGGAATATATGTGTGTTACAGGAAAATTTAAATATTTAACATCCTGTGTGATAAATATCTAATATTTACTCAAGCTCATAATGATTGCTTGACTAGGAGGAGGATATGAAAACTCACTACAACTATGTCATTACTTAATTAAATTTCCCTTTTTCAAAAATTCTCTTTTGCCAGCCAGCTTGCTAATGATTTCATGACCATGCTGCATAAATATTATTTCCCTGATTTGCTTGTGATGCATTCAAGCAGACAGTAAAAGGGCATAAGGTTTGCCAAAAGCCTCTCTGCTCTCTCTTACAGAAACCCATGATCTGCCATAGAGCGCTCAGAAACAAGAGGAGATGGTCAAAGACATTTAGAAGGCATCCTGCACAGGTCAGGGCTTTGAAATAAAGCATAACAGAGCATCTCAAGGCTTTCTGATTACATCCTGCCCCTTGCAGGTAACCTGTACATGGTCAAGACACATTTAAACAGGAACATCTTTGAAAATGAAGGACTGCAAGAGACAAAAAGAACAGCTCTTTGATTGAAGCTCCGGACAGAGCATCATGAGTTTTGAGTTCCAATTCAGGATTCTGCCAGGCAGACTTTGGGATTTGAGATGCTTCACCCAGTCTGCCTGTCACTTCCAACAGGAAGTAGTTGTACTCCTTATGCTTTTATGAGGTACTCACCTCCAACAGAAATGGGGTTTAGGAACACACACATCCCTGGACACATTCACCAATAAAAAACACAAATCAGTAAGTGTGGAACAGATTGCAAGTATTGCTGTGCTACAGAAGAGAACAATCTGTGAGTGTGTGTGGTAACACTGATCCCAGCTGCCCTCGGACTCGGGTGCCAGGTCTCCATGTACTTACACAGGAATTAAAGGCTCTTCTGTCAGGTCAGTACCAGCCAAGTGCTGGAAATCCTTCTGCCTAAAGATACACCGAAACTTCTTCCGACTCACATTGGCAGGTCTAATTTTTTGGGGTTTTTTCAACCAACGCACATACACACACACTAAAAGCTTGAGTTATGTATTCTCTGATGGAACTGATGTAATGGGCTTAAAGAGGAACAAAGCCTCCAAAGGAGACTCTAGCAAAACCACACTTGTATGTGCTTTTAGTTTGTAACAATGCTAAAATCCAGGGCAATTATTAGCTTGGGTTTTTCTCAGTGCATACACACTCTTTTCTCCCGAGAGTAATAGCTCAGTATTTCCTACCCTCACAATTAGCATGGTCTTCAAGCCTCATCGCAGGTGAAGTTAACGTGAGGAATGAGAGTACAGCTCTGCCCATCTTTCTGCAGGTAGCAATTTTGTTACATCAACCTAATACACACCTGTCTGAGAAAACCGCTCTGTGTCACAGGCCATCTTGTAGCCATCAAATGATAACTTTTCAACACTGCTGATCTGAACTGCATTGAGGTAATGACAACATTGGCAGTTCTGATTTTCTCATGTTTGATGTTTTATTTAAAACCCTAACTCCTCCAAACAAATGATTTTTTGGGAATGTCAGCTTTCACTTCCTAAAGCATACTTCTAGCCCTCATGTTGTACATAAAAGCCTGGGAATGGGAACCAAATGTACCTTGATGTCTCAAAAATTTGAAGTAAGATGGAAGAACACAATACGTACTCTATGTATCATTTTAGGGGATCAGACTCCTTTCCACTAAGATTTTTTTTTTTTTTCTAAGAACAACATAACCAACTAGAAAATTCACCTTGAATTTAAATGAAAAGTTTGCTTATCATTAGAATGACTCAAAAGGCAAAGGTGTACAAGGCAAACTTGAAAAAAAGTTTTGGGCTCCTTTTTTCTTTCTTTCTCTTTCTACACACACACACACGGCACCCTCTAGGAGAGGGCTCATTAATCCCAAGAGATGGAGGACTTCATATTGGCTCTGGCTTAGCATTCATGAGGTGCCTGCAAACCCCAGCATAAAGTGGATCTGTTAGGTGTTTGTACTTGATACTGTGCAGGGACTTGGGGATGAACTGATTGGTTGAAAAAGGTGTCCTGAGGATTTTAACACAATCTTCAAATCATGAAAATACTTTATCACAGAAGGAAAGAAGGGTATCCCATTACTTAGCCAAAAGAAGGACCAGGAGGAGCTGATTCCTGACTTGCAGTTTTTCCTCATTTCACTCAAATGCTAAAGAATGAATTTATAATCCCAAGTTTCAACTCTGCAAAACACCACTCTCCAAGCATTATGCATTTTTTTAAAACTGGTTTAGTAATACACGTTCATGCACAAGCCAATGCTATAATTGCAGATTCCTTAGAACAATGAAAGACTAAACAAATACTAAATTTGTAAGGCTCTGCAGTGCTATTTAAGGACATCCCTGCATCACTGTTGAATTTCAAGCTGTACTCTCATGTTCAGATGTGGCAAGGACCTAGCTAATCTGACCCAGTGTGGCAGTTTAGTAACGCCTTGGCAAATAGTCTGAGGCCTCAGATGAAACAATACAAAGATACCACTTACTTCCACCCCATTTGCTTTAGGGTGTGACATGCTCAGACTCAATAAGGGTTAGAAAGCCCTCATCCTCCTGGCAGAGAACTGAGGAAGGCAAGGAGAACTTCTGGCTGGGCTGGATGCGGGGACAAAGTCAGTCACTGACTATTTGTGTGGCACTGGCTGAACAGGATGATTATTGACATGCTGACAGCTCACATCCAGACACCACTTGATGGTGTGAGACAAGCAACCTACAGACACACACTTCACTTAAGTCTTTGGTAAGAGATCATCCAGGAAGGAAAACATCGCCAAGAGAAACTTGAGCTTTAGTTCAGCATCCAGAATATTCACCATCAAGGGATTTTAATACAAAAATAACTGCTGAAAGAACAGAACAGTTTGTCAGGAAAGACAGAAATCACCACAAGCAAAGAGACTAAGTCAGACCTATCAGTCAAGGGAGCATTTAGGATTCATTCTCCTCCCCTTTACCCCAGTACAGTCCCAGTAAGGTACCTAAACTCAAAGAAATTTCACCAGAGAGGACACAGTATGTAAATGAAAAATCAAATCTGATGGGGTGTTTTTGTTAGATGTGTTAAAGGAGCAATTATAGGGAGCTAACAGCTATTGTGGCACTTCACATTCTCAATCAAAAGGTGTTAAAGAAGAAAGAAAAAAAAAGTTGATTTTGGTCTCTCCAGCTTATGTATTATCCACAACTGCAAAAACTAAATTCAGATTTGGAGGACAAAAGACTCCTACCCCTTCCAGTGAGTCACTATATGTACATTTTCTATACCTATTCCACTACTAATTCTGAAATAGTTTAGATTTGTTTAAGAATGCTGATTTTGTGCTGTCTGATGTTACAGACCAACGCTTCAGGAATCAGAAATGAAAAAGCAACATGACATACCGAATTAATTTTTCATTCAGCTTTTATAATCCTGTACACAAATAACATGATTTGCACACTTATCACCCACACACTACCTTGAAACTTTTCCCCAAACTGACTACATTGGAGAACATGTTCCTTTCCAATAAAACTGCTTTTACAATGAGTCTATAGGAACAGAGTTCCCTGCACCTATGTAGTCTCACGGTTTACACGAAACTCACAAAAGAAATTAGGAAAAAAAAAAAGTCCTAATCAGGAGACATAAAAGTTGTTCGATATTTGGAAGAAGAAATGATTAAAATTCTTTTCTAGGGCTATTAATATTTCACTAAACTGTGCTGTAAATCACAAGTAAGACATCTGCAACACTGATTAGACAAATTCACAACTTGCAAGAGACCACAGAAGTCTTCATATATCCATGGTCAAACCTTGTTATAACTTCAGTTATGAGATATATAACCAAAACCACATGTGTCCACAACATTTCCTATCAGCACCAACCTGTGTTTTAAGGCAGCCCTCACAAAATGCTCTCAGAGAGCTGCATGACATTGCCACTGATGGTTAGAAATAAAACCTCACAGGATGAAGTACCAGCAGGAGTGAAGAGCTAAACAAAGAGCTCTACTTTAACGTAAGGAAAATCCTTTCCCACTGTTGTACAGATACAAAAAGAGTAATTGAAGGTGATGAGGGGAAGTGTTACAGGAGGCTAAAGTACCCATCCAGCCCCCCTATTCTTATGGAGTAACCCCCATTCACATCAATCAGAATCTTTCCTAAATATTGTTCGATGGGGCTAGAGGGGGGGAACATGCATGGTCATCTCAAAAACCTTTGATAATGTTTCCCTTACATTTTATTTAAAACACATGGCTATTTCTTCCACCCAGCAGCCAACCTAAAGTCAGTTTTTAAATACTAGTTCCATTCTCTCTTTAGTCCCACCCTTTATTAGGACAGCAGAACAGTTCCTACAGGAGAATGAAAGCCAGATGCTGACTAGTGTGCCATGTACTAATGCATTTCTTAAACCCTAAACATAAACAGTTTCAACCTCCAGGGTATCTCTGGGCAACTGTATCTAATACACCTGTTGCACTATTACTTGTGATCAGGTGCTGGCCAGTGTGAGGAATGTCACAGCTGGACACCTCTGATATTAAAAGTCTAGCTTGTCATACTTTAACCGTGACTCTTATCTGGGCCTCAAAGACAGTGTATTACGTAAAGAGACAATGATATATTTTAGAATTGGGAAGAATTTTATAAAACCATTTCAAAACCATACGCACAATGGTGAAGTCATCATTCTCTCTCGCTCATTCTTGAAAAAGAATAAATTAGCAAAAAGACACCGAAAAAAAAAAAAAGAAGTGGTATGAACAGGGTCAGATCCCTTTGCTTTCAGACCATGATTTCTCTATTACTGAGGGAATACATGAAGGAATAAGAGGCGCTGATAAGGAAAGAACTTCCAAAAGCTGGAAAAGGGACCTCAGTAGTAACCTGCTTGGTAATCCTGCCCTTTGACCCAAAGAGCTTAGTCACACCTAATATGGAGCAGGGAGCTCTGGCAGAGACAAAGTTTCAAGGATGTGACAATGATGGAGAGAAACATTCCTGCTTTTTACAGGCACCCGGGCTCCCGGTTTGGGGCAGGGTGTCTGGAATCCACACTGCCTTCCACAGCCACAATAAAGGTGTAAACAGCTTTCCTCTGATGCTCACAGCTCTCCCTAATAATTAGAGAGGTAGACAATGACCTCCTGATGAGCGAGTTTGCCAGAAGGTATCACAGAACATTTTCTTCAGCCAAATGCTGTGAATCCTACAAATTCAATAGTAATGGAAGTAACCTGATTCTATAGGAATGCCTTCAAATAGCCTACAGAAGTGAGCCGAGATTTATGGGTCTGATCCAAATTCCTTTGAAGGCAGTGGAAAGACCACAACGGGGTAAGGCAGGAATTCCGTTCCTGCTGTGGAAATGCACACAAGAGATGTCATCCTCCGTTAACTGTTTTTTCTTCTGCAAGGAAGTCTCAGGAAAGGAAAATTTTGCCCTAAAACATCAGAAACAATACATATTAATGAACTTTTACATTCCACAATAGTTGATTAAAGGTTTCTTTGAAAGGTATTGATTGAAAATAACATCCAAGTTTACTTTAGCAAATCAATAGGATTTTCTTTAGCTTTTTTCAATAAGAACAATCCCTTGCCTAAATTACAAGTATTTTGATACCATATCACAACTTCAATTAAATCAAATAACCACACACAGTGAAAAACTCTTGATTAGTTTATACTGGTGGGTTAAGACTGATAGTAATGGTTGTTTAATAGCAGCCAGTGAGTACCCCCATTTGATTGCTTCTTACAGACATACTCTAAATCATGCTCTCTTACTTTATTCATTGTATTTGTATCTTTATACTGTGCTTAGGAAAAGTTCATAAAATTTCCTCTTAGCTGCTTTTCTCTATGGTTTCCACCTGCCTTTTCAGTCAGGTGGACTAAAGCCCAAACAGAAATTGAAATGTGGCATGTTCAAGTTCCACTTCTAATTTGCATTAGTGATTCCCCTTCCGTTCAAAAACATATTTTTGGGTGACCTTTTTTTTGCTAGCAGTACTGACAAATTCAAGACAAAATCCTGCTCCCTGCACAAGCTCAAAATAAAACGTCTCTGCTCCAAAATGTTCACAAACTTAAACAATAAAATTCAAGACAAATGGATGGAACAGCATCCACTTGTTTACATCAACATTCAGTAACAGACTGATACTGGAATGTAATGATTTTTCTTGCACACATTTCTTATTTGTAAAGCTGCATTATTCATATGCCCTGCATTTCAGAACCACTAGCTTAGCAATTCCTTGAGACCAAGAAGGATAAAGATACAGAGAAGTCTTAATTAAAAAAATAATTTATTGCAATACTAGAAGTTGTTTTCTTAATGAAAACTGGATTCTGCTGGCAGCTGTCTACATTGCAATATCTAGGTTTTAAGGCCACTGTCACTTAATTCCTTTACTTCTATAAATGCAGGAAAAGTAACACTGCATCAAGATTGATGCAACTAAACTGAACTCTTACAGTGAAATGCCATTCCTCTTTATTATCTTTCTTCTAATACTGCTTGCAAATCATACTCTGGCTGCACAGCTATTTATTTTGTGTTTGCTTTCAGAAAGCTAAATAGGAAAAACACAGTTTGCCTCATAAAACCACCTTTTTTGTTAGCTTTGCTCTACTGTATGAGAAAACAGTTATAGAAGCGGAGATTTCAAAAGAAAGAAATGTAAATTTCCATGCCTGTGTTTTTGTTTACTAACAGATGAAGATGCATGTAGAAAACTGAAAATCTAATATTTGTTCCTGGTTCTGTTCTTAGCAATGCAGGCCAGATTTTGCTGGGGCTACTTGTGTGGCATCCCACTCCACAGGCAGTTCTACAGAAACTGCTGGATTTCTATGTTTGGCTCAAATGCAACTTACCACCCAAAATGAGCACAGAGGCCCTTAGCAAATGGTTGGGTATTTGTAACCACCACATCTTTACTCAAAAAGGAATCAAGATTTTTCCAAACTGTTGCACTGGTTCTGTCCAGAAGTATGCAACTGCTGCCCAAACATCTCCTCTTCTGCACAGCTGAATGCTGCTCCCAGTGACAGCATCACCTCCCAGCACCAGCATCACACACTGGCAGTATCAACCTGGTGAATCCTTGCCCCCACCCATTCATGATACCTGCACTCTGAAATATCTCCTAAGGAAGAAAGTATTTTGTTTTGAGCTCAGCAAATTTCTGCTTTGCTTTTGTAAAGAGCTGTAGCACTTGCAGAAATGCACACACAGCTGCATATTTTAGGAATTTTAATATTCATGATGTATTATGTTGGAATGGAAATCAGACAGTCAGTTTCCACTGAGGCTCAAACAGGAGTTAGATACCATACTCTCTTAGGATGCCACGGGGAAAGGGAATAAAACAAAACACACACAACCTAGCCCTGCATCTTTTCTTAAGTATCACTGGCAATGGGGAAGGGGAAGGAAGAGAACAGTGTCCAGGAGATGGCTGATGGGAAAGGAAGGCTTTCCTCTTCAACACAATGAGACATGAGTAAACAAGATGTCAGGTCAGCGATGACTCCTCAGTTTTTACTAGGCCTACAAACATACTGCCTCTTGAAGCTCAAGCTTTTACTCTGTTGACGATTCTTAAACTTCATAATGAGATTCAACTGTACTGGAGACTGCAACTCATAACCTTCCTCACACCATTCAGCTGTGCCTATTCATACAGTGTCTTTGCACTGCAGACAGGATAAAGATTTAAGATCAGTTAAGGCTAAGCTAAAATTGGTATACTACTCTAGCATGGCAAGAGGCAGTTGTGCTAATGTTCTACACTACTTACCCAACATCATCAAACTCTCAAGAGGAAAACAAAGGTTTACACCAGGCACATCATCAGTATCATGCAACACAGCCACTGTTCAAACTGCAACGCCTCAAAATGTAACTTAACCTTTAAAGAGCGTTTCGAGCATACCCTTGTCACACGCAAACAGTTCACCAAATACCTAGTGCTTTCTGAGCGGCAAAACCAGAGATTAAAAACAAACATTTCAGTGTAATGCAAAATAATGTATTATTATATTATTAGAACCCTGGAGAGAAACAGTCTCGCCAAAACTCACTTCTATGTGTATGAAAGCCTTCAAATCAGAACTGATTTATAGACTTGCTCACATATTGAGAAAATAAAATGGCAAACAGAAAAATTGTTAGCTTATTTATAACTATACCTTGGTAATAAAGAGGTTAAAGGCACACCAGAGACCATACAGACAGCTTTCATCTCTACAAATGGATAAGCTAACAAGCAATGCAAGCCTGTGTGTCTGTGCATGTGCAAATGAGAGAAACATTCTACATCTTATATGAAACCAGAATTAAAGGATATTAATTACTTGCTTACAAAACATTTAGAGAGGATACTCTATTTCTTGGTCATTTCCTACACACAGAAATACACACAGATTTCCAAGTACAGGCTGTGGAAAAACTCATAAGTCACTTTTACAGTTATAACACCACACACAGGAAATGCAGAGGATACATTCCCAGCAACAGCAACCAGGTCACTTTCTGACTCTCACCTACTTGATCTGTTTAGCAGTGTTGTGCTTCATCTCCTCGCTCAAGGAAAGAGGATTTTAAAGTAAATAGACACTTTTTTTTTTTTCCCCCCTATCATGATCCTAGGGATCAAAGATCCTTTGCAAAGGGATTTTCCACCTCTTTCTCCAAGATGCATTCCTTCGAATATAAACATCCAGCATAAGACCAGTTATATATGGCTTTCTCTCAATAAGCACCATTGCACAGAGACTTTCAGACACACCTACAGACCCGGTAGCGGATGTTCTTTTTGGTGACAAAGAAGCACAATGGGTGAATTTCTGTATCACTATCCCTGAGGCCACGTGGCCTATGCCACTCCAGGCAAATTGACTGCTCTGCCTTGAGAGCGTGAATGTTCTGCAGGACTACATTTTGAAGTTTAACAGAGAAAAGAACATCTCTTAAATTTACTTAGGAAAAAAATGTGAATCAGCTGAGAAGACTACTACTCTGATTTCAGAGTATAATATTAGGCTCTAAAACCTATCTGATTAGAAACAGAGGCTCTAAACATGTCTATCTTGATGAAAAAAGTAGTATAATATTTATTTGTGCAGGTATTTGACCTGGAGAGCAACACATGAAGTGGCTTGACGTTTCAAAATCATATTCAATTACTCTTGCAGGAGTAAGGAAGAACAGATCTTTCTTGCTTGGACAGCATTCTCCATAAAAACGCAAGCCTTCCTGGAGGAATTCATTTAACATGGTCTTTAAACAATACATTTTGCCTAAGCCATTACTGTACGTCTACTTTTCCCTCTCTGTGAGAGCAATAATGATTTCATTCAAGTATCCATTTCAACTCATCTGGTCCCAGATTTCATTGCAGCAGACCAGCTCTGCAAGCTCAACATGCCATATCCAGGGATTCATTATCCAGATAGGAACTTCAGCTCAAAACCAGCAGCAATAGCATAATGCTGCTCTCCACAGAGTCTGAAAAGCAGCTGAAGAGATACGGCCCAGTTTGGTGATTCATGCTTCACTCTGAATGGCGAGGTCCCAAGGTACATTAGTGGTCTTTCAAGGTGCAAAGTGGTCAACTACCAAACCGACTTAGAGAACAAAGAAGGAAAAAAGGAAAAAAGAAGATAGATTTAGGGGTCAAGTCTTCATTCGGCTGAGTTTTCTCACTATTAGGCAATGCTGAGACAGACAATAAACTTTGTAGCATCCGGGACAGGTTTACTCAGTAAATCAGCATCATCCTGGGTAAATTCACTGCTCGCAGAAAAAGCACTGCTCCGAGATCCCAGCAAATCACCAAGTTCAGGTGGATGGATGTTCTGCGTTTTCATTCTGGACACAGATGAACAATCTCCTCTCAGCATCAGAAATGCAGACCAAACTGACCACATCAGAGTCATGCTCTGTATTCAGTCAAGGCAATACAGAAAGAGCAAAGATGGTGATCATCGTAGCCTGATTATCTTCTAATGTGGAATGGGGAAGGGATAACAGGACTTAATGGGTATCTTTTTCATTCACAGAAGATTTTTTGTGCAAGAAGGGCTTTCCCAATGGCTTCAAAAAAATGTGTTTGTTTTGATTTTGTGGCAACAGTTCTTTTTCTTCATAGTGATCTTCATCTTTAGTTAACATTCATTGGGATGAAACTTGTTCTTGACAGCATTCATTCCCCTGTGTCTGTGGTGATCACAAATCCAGGATAATCCAGGAACTGCATGGACAGAGCTCAGACTAGGGTGAGGGGGAAGTCCAGGAAGAACTGAAAGTGAATATGCTTCTACTTCACACCTATGTTACCTTTACCTGGAAAAACATTCAAACAGTAGCAACCAAAGGCTGAAATCCGTATTCAAACTAAAGAGAATATGAAAATACACCTATCTTTGGAACTTTCCTAGATAAACGCCAGACAGAGCTTTACTCTGCTTATTCCCCATTCACACAGGGTTAGAATGATGATGCTGAAAGGGTTGCACTGCTCAAAACTAAGGTAGCTGAAAAAAACCAGCTTAATTTACATACAAGCCAATCCACCAGTAACAGCAAGGGAGCGCATTCACACTTCCAATTCTTGCTCATTTTCAGAGCACAGTCTTGGCGGACAAAAAATTCATTACAATAAATGCTACAGGTAGCCAGTGCCCCCAAAATTAAGATCCAGAAAACAGAGAGCTCAGCTCCATAGAAGCAAGACTTCTCACACCACCTTGGTTTCTTTCCATGGAAAACAGAATTTGTAGTCACTTTCTCCGCAAGAATAACTTACAGTTTTCCCCAAAGTTCTCAGTTGTATCACTTTACAGACCAGAAACCTCATACTACCTGCAGAACCTGCCAAGCTCCACAGCAAAGAGCTCAGTAAGGGGAGTGAAGAGGAGGGCAAGGACACTTGCTTTCATCTTCGGCATTTCTTACCTCTTTTTCCTAGATGTCTGTAAGAGCAAAAGGTGCCACAAACTCCAAGAAGCAGCAGAATTATGGTAACGATCTCCTTGTAAGACAAAAGCTGTCCTGTGATACAACTAGGAACAAGACACCAATACAGTACCACTAAGTCCAAAACTTAAGTGCCTCTAATAATTCAGAGGCATGAAGGCTGTTTTGAGCCAGACAGAAGCTCAACACAGATCATTCATTTTTACTGCTGTCTGAAGTTCCCCCTTAACTTCACTGATCAGGATGAAGCATCATTTTAGGCAGAGGACATTGACATGATGAAAAAAAGACACACATGGCTCACAGAATACTAATTATTCATGAAAAGTGAGCTTACAAACAGGATATATGATAAGAAAGGTATCCCTTCAACCAATATTCTTTTTTTTCTTCTCCCCAAATATAGAGTAGTGCTATGGCATTAGCTGTGTTAAAACAAATGCACACTAACACTGTGTAGCAACAGCAGCCCTAATGAAGAAGATATCTGGGGGAAAAAAAAGAAGTCACTGATGGTAGGAAAGTTACTGACCATTAAAAGAATAACCAATATAAAACTAAATTGGTTCTCTATCTTATTTCTGTTGGAGAAAAAAAAATAAAATATCAAAAGCTGGATTCATTTTTCACTGGATCATTATTATGCTCCTCTGGAAATTGTCTGCAGTGACTTTCATTCCAGGAAATAATATAAATCTAGTATTAGAGCTGAACTCAGGAGTCACACACACTTTAAAACCACAAATTTAATTGGGTTCTGGGATCAAAAAAGTTATATCCGGGTTGCATTTGCCATTCTTTCAGCCTCCAATTGTCCTTTCCAAATCAGAATTGCTAATAGAAACTTTTACAAGTCTGTAATAGTAAAAACTCTCACATACAGATAATGGGCTGGATTGTGTCTGGCTCTGTGAGGGTGTGCAAAGGGGAAAAGTTCACAAAGAGCCTACAATACACAATGTATTTTCTGCAGGTCCAGCCAGGATTCACAGCCTTCCAATTTATGGAGCGTAGGCCAGTGCTAGACTCTCAGAAGCACTTGAGGAAGGTTATGTCTTGTTACTCCTGTAGCAATGAACTCGCCTTGCACAAGGAAAAAGGCCAGGCAGGCTGCACCTTCTCAAAAGGGGCAATAACGGCCAGTCCTTCACAGAACAACTGAAAGCTTTCCTTCTGCTCAAGCCATAATCGTCCCCAGATCTTTCAAATTGTAGTAATCTCACCCCTACTTTCAACCACCCTGAAAATTCTTATCTTTGAGTTTTCGCCAGGGATGCTCATGTTGGTTTTGAAGAGAAAGCAGATCGAAACTCAGTACTTACTATGTGCTGCTCCTGGAGAATGGTGCTCCTCAGCTCTGACTGCACCCTACAGAGCTCAAAACCACATTCCTTTCTGTGCCAAGAGGATGATAAGCTAAGCCTAGCTGTTCTCAGAGAGGATGCTAGGATGTGGAATTGGACTTGCAGTAGCTGGCTGACAACAACAGTTTTAGAAGAAACACATGTTACAGTGACAGTAGCAAGTTTAAGCTCTGGGTCATATTAGTGATACTGTATAGTACTGATAAGATCATAGTGCCAAACTGTAGCTAGAAGACCAATAGTTTATGTAATAAATGTTCTTCCTCTACTATACTATAGGTACTTAACTTCTATTCCTTCAGAAGAAAAAAAAATGGAGAAAGATCTCTTCATCTTTCCTATCAGAATCAGTCACCAGTCTTTCCAAAAAGACCAGGAAGTCAAATCATCGGGGGAGTTTGTTGGTGTTTGTTTTGGGAGTTTTATATTTGCAATTCAAATTATCTTCTAATACAGTACAATTTAATTTCATTTTAAATGCGTGTTATGTGCCATATAAACATCATTCTGAAACACTTGCTGAAGTTAGATCCAGTCACTTGACAAAAATACAAAGGAAAGGAATAAACATGAAGGAAAAAAACAAAAACAAAACAAAACACAAGAAAGAACACTTTAGTGGCAGGATTTTTAACATCAAGAAATCACTCAGATGGACTTGCAGGTTTTGCACCCATCTCAGCAAAAGGGTGGGAAGGAATGTAATTTACCTTGTTTCTGGAACAACACCTCAACATTTTTCTTTTCTGTTAACATGCACTGATAAATACAAGTCCAGAACAAATTCATCAGCTGCAGGGAGTGCCTGTACTTTCAACATCCTTCACCAGCAAAGAATGTTTTCCATTCTGCTCAGGAAGTGCACCCCTTTATAAACATGTGAATCAAAGCCCTCTATTCTTTAACAAAACATGTCTCAAATTAAAGCATTAAATCTTTCCTTAATCAAAGGAGCAGCAGAGGTTGAATATCTGAGCAGAATCATTCTGCTATTCAGATTTACCATTATTATTACTAGAATAGCGAGCAGTGACATAAAACGGACTCAACTCCTTTGAGCAAAGCACTGTGCAGAACACAGAGGACACTGGCACAAGGAGAAGGCAGTGAGTTAGTACACCCTGGGATGCTACCCCATCTCACCTGATACATGCGTGCTCCTAACCTATTAAAATTTCAAATGTAGTGTAAACCACTTCCATGGCAATGCTTCAGAATAGTTTAGTTAAACCTGCTTTAATTTCTATCCACAATGAAATTAAAGCACTCACAGCCAGCTACCAAATTTGAGCTGAGAGGCAGAACTTCCAGCAGTGCAGAGGTAAGTCTCTGAAACGGGCTGCCTTGCTTGCAACTGTGCAAAGATGGCCTAAGAAAGTCCTCAGTTGTCAGCTCTGTCAGTTGAAACTGCAGCATGGATAAAGGGTGTGTGCCAGGAGAATGGGAGAGTCGAGTCAAACAGATGAAACAGCCTGTTCCAAATTGAACAGCACACTAACGGCAGAGCCCAGAAAACAATGGATTTCCTTCCAAGGCTACCTACTCTATCAAGGCAGCTATCAAGCTACCAGTTTGTCTTGCCATAACTTTGCAAACAACTTCTGTGACCAACACACATCAAACACTCCTACGAGGGCTGCATTCCTGGATCAGTTTATCAGAAAAGCTGTCTACACTAAGCTGTTGTGCCTACAGTTACAATACCCAACTTAGTGGACTCCACTACTTCTAACAATATTCTCCCTTCAAGACACAAACATGGCTATGCTGGGTCAGAGCAGAAATCCATCTAGCCCCAAATTCTGTCTTCAATGGTAACCAGGAGCAGATGCCAAGAGAAGAGCACAGGAACAGAGGAAACATACGGATACTACCCCTCAGCACCCTCCTAGCCTTCAACAACCTGAGGGTTTGGCACCTCATGGACTGTCTTTCAGAGGCAATTCCTAGGTATATAGCATCCTCAGTGGATTTCTATGCAATGAAGTTATCCACCCTCATTTCGAACCAGGTGAACTTTTAGCATCCCAGTTCCCTCTGGCAAACTATGCTTTTTTCCTTAAATGGTGCTCACATCCCTAACTCTTAAGATTCAAAGTCTGGTATTCAAGCCATGCAGCTACCCATCTTTACAGCTCAAAAAAATCTTAAAAGTTTTACCTTCACCCACCCAGTCAAAAGTTGCCCTTGCCTACAATCACCACATTCACTTAATTTCCAATTATCTCTATCCTCCCCTTCCACCAAATATTCAGCCAGCACCATCAAGAATGATGCCAATATAGGCCACAAGAGCAAAATGGACAAGGAAGAGAATCCTCTTTGCAAAAAGAATATTGCTCATGGTAGGAAGCAAGCTGTCCACCTCTACACCTGTTGTCTCTCTCTGTCGAGTATCTAGTGAATGAGCTAATAGGCATTGCCCTCACAACACACAGAGATGAGTACTTGCATTGCATCTGTATAACTCAAGTAGAGATATAAATTCATGCCACTTCTAAAGTAAAACCATTCATGTCATTTTCGGTAACTGTATGGTATTGCCATCACAACAGTGACAATAACATACAACTGCTATCAAGGCTACCAGTTTGTCTCCTCCTAACTTTGCAAACAACTTCTGTGACCAATACACATCAAACATTCCTACAAGGGCAGGATTCCCAGATCGGTTTATCAGAACAGCTGTCTACACTAAGCTGTCGTGCCTATGGTTACAAGAATGTGCCATGGCTAATCTGGATCTGGGTGGGATTAACTCCCTACAGCTGCTGGTGCTGAGATTTCTGGCTCTATTTAATTTGGCAAAGAACTGCACAGGAAGCTGAAAAACTCAGTCATTGTAGCAAAGCTTCTGACATTTTTGTCCCTGGACCCCAGAGAACCCAAACACAACTCCTGCCAGAAATCAGTAAACTATTCAATTTACACAAACAGGCATGTAAACTCAGGTTGTAGTTTTGTTACCAATTTAAGCTGCCCAAAGTGCAAGTTGTCCCTGCCCTCACCACCTCTCTTGGCTTGGCGTTCCTGCTCCCTCCTGGATGCCAGTACTAGAGCTTGTTTGGCCATGTGCTGAACTGGCTCAGGGAGCCCAAGGACAAAGAAAAAACAAAACAAAAAAAACCCCAACCAAAATCACAAAAAAAACCTCACCAGAATGCCTTAGCTTTCAGCCAGATCTGCTCCCTAGCCCGATTCACCTAGTAGCCACATGAAAGCAAATGCCAGCACCATGGAAGGAGTAGCTGCCAGCAAGCACAGAATTACCTCTAGCACTAGGACTGAATTAAATAACCATGAGACAGCAGTGTGATATGACTGCGCTTGCTTTCTACAGAGCTCAGTGGTATTGCAGCAAAGGAAGGGAACAGGTCTGTCTGCAGCACTGCGTAGATCATGATCCTGCCACGACTCTGGCCAGCCACTTCTTAAGATGATTTAAATATCTATAAACATTGCCTGTTCAAGATTAAACAAATTAGCTGGTCTGACAGTGCACATTTACTAATTACTTCACGAACCTTTGGATAGTTTATCTAAGCCATTAAGCCTGCCTCAGCTTTCTTAATAGAGAACACACTTCACTAACGCTGTGCTGTCCAGATTTCACAACCTGCCATCTTCATCCCTGCCAGGTGGAGAAAAGGACTACCTGGCACCCCTTGGTCACAGCCTCTGGAGAAATACCAAAGTCTATGTGAACCTAAGACACAGAGTAACCTATTCTCCACACAACCTGATCTTTCCATATGAACATTAAAAAGGACTACCAGGGCGGGATGGGAGGCTTGCACTGACCATGCCTGTTCTTTGTCAGGGAAGCTTAGGTTGCTGAGAATGCCTACCTAGTGCATATCTGCAGCCAATTAGTGGCAAAAGGCACCTCCTGTGGAGCCTGTCAAAGCCACCCTATCCCTCACAGGGTTGCTGCACAGAGATCTGAAGCTCTCTTTTCCTCCTAGAGGGAGGCAGGGATTCCCCACACCATACAACGCAGTAAAAGATCAAATCCAGAAATCAAACTCAGATATCTCACTCATGAGATCACTAAGGCTGGCAGAAACGTCGATTTTAATCAAAATCAAATAAGAAGTGAGCCAGTGAACCTTCAGAGAGCTGCCACAAGCAGAATGTGCACAGCTTTGCTTTAAAAGACAACAACAGAAATCTCATAGCCACATCTGTACTAAAATGCATTTGACATTGGCCATGTTAGCCATCCCACTTGACTTACTCCCACTGGCACATGGCTGCAAACGGTATCCCCTAATACAGCAATGCCTAAGAGGATTTGCCCCAAGGAGAGAGCTGACGAGATTGCACCAACCTTCCCCCAAGGGTTTTTCCCAATGGAACAAGGCTTTAATGTGCAGCTAGTGCTCTGCAGTACTTTTTCCATTAGAGGCTGCAGTGAAAAGCAATGCTAAATCTATGCATCTTTATGCAACCAAGACCAAGTACACCTGCTCAGTCCTGCAGACAGAAGGAATCTTGTCCTTTTTCCACTGATGTAGTCATTCCTATCACCAGGATCTTAACCAGCAGGGGGTCAAATCTATAGACCTGTACATTTTCAAAGATTCAGTGCCACTAGTATGCTTCCATTTACAGCTTTGATTTCTCAGGCAACTTCCTCACCAGGAAGCTTAACAAAGGAGTGCCTGAGATATGGCCAGAAATGTTTCCCCCCACATCCCCTTCAAACCTTCCATGATAAGAGTCATACATAATGCCTAGTATTAACTAAATACTTTTTAGAACTGAAATCAGAGGCAATCTGTAAGGTACCACAAGTGAAGGCACTGAAGTAGATTTTAGAAGTAAACAGAGGTTTAAGAGTCTTCAGGTGACAAAGAAAGAGCCGCAATGTCCACAGTTAAATACTGCAACACACTTTTTTAGGCCTGTCAAGCAGAATTTTTAATCCTTTGCCCCCTCCTTTTCATTTAAAGCATCCTTCTGCACATAAAACAATTTTCTAACTCCTTTGCAGCCAATGGATTTCACTAAGCAAAAATAACTAAAAAAGTAGAAGAAGAAAGTATAAAAAGAACCACAAGAAGATGTAGTAGCAACTCAGATCCACCTTCAAAACTGGCCTTTTCATTTTAGTTAATGAGTTTCATCCTTGTTATAGAAACAGGGACAGTTATGTTCTCCAGTCTTTAAGGAGGGTGGCTGAAAATCATTAGCAACACCTGCATCTGCAAATCATTTTGTAATGCTCTGAATGAAAGATGATAATAAATTGCACTGACATTCATGGAACATTTGCAATTTCATCATTCAAGAGAACACAGGGATTCTGAAGAAGCATGACAGAAAATCTTATAAGATAGGAAATAATACGGGTAGTTTGCATTTATATAGCTCCCACCACCTGAGAATATATATATATATATGTTAAAAAAAAAAAAAGAGCACCATCAACTGTATCTCTGAATATATTTCGTAAGATTCTATAGGCTTCTTACCGATCTCAGAGAAACAAGACACAAAATAGCAACTTTTGCTTCAGTTTATACAGCAGAGTAAAAGTCAGAAGAAAAACCTGTCAGAAATTCCTTGCTCTACCTACCTCATGGCTTCCTATATGCTAAAGTGCCAACATCAGAAAAATAAAAACTTATCTAAAACACAATGAAGTGACACAGAAATGTTTATCAACATTGCAATCTGGGGTAGAGTTTAGCCTTTTAGCAGTATACTCTGAACTGAGAGATTAAATAAGTTGCATAGCATGTCTGTAATTTATTCCTAAAGCAAATTCTACTGTAACTTATTTAACATGCAAATACAATTTTTTTCCATTCAATAATAAAAGGAAAATTCTATTTCATAATGGACTACAGTAAAACTTTCCTTTGTTTCAGCTCTCCAAGAATGTAAGTGTTACTAGTTTATTTCTTGGCTTTTTCCTTTAACCTTATTTGTTGCGGGAATTTCAGGGTGTACAAACAAGCATAAATTGAAAAAAATTCCTAAAGCCATTTGGACTTAATTGTTTTCAAAACAGCAGGTTATATTTCAACAGTATCACGTTGTCTAGCCACCTTCTAATCCTCCCCAAGACTCAGAACATGGTTAGCTGGGGAGCAAAGAAGAAACCAGGTGGCTTATGAATAATTATCACTTTTTACAGTACTTCTCTACATGCATTTCTACTAGCACGCTGTTTTAAATTTAATGGAATTCTGAATACTCTGAGCATAAAGAGAAGTATTTACGTGGAGCAGCATTGTCTGACTTGGTTGATTTACTGTTGGTAGAAAGAACTCATTAGCTGTCAGGCCAGTTGTTGAAAAGACCATAATGCCAATGCACGAAGTTGACATAATGAAAATAAAGGGAAGAATCTGGGCCAAATTCAGAGGCAATCTGTAAGGTAATGTAATTTATACCCACTTATGCTCACTCAGATTCCCTTAGAACTTGTTCTACCCAATCTATTGATGCATGAGGGACTCTAAATTGATGTAATTGATATGCCAAAGAGTCAGAAATGCTATAAGGCCCCAAAGTCGAGGGCACTTAAAGTCATGCTTGCCTACATTTTGTTCTCTTCGTTAATCTGTCCTGAATCCTCCCTCCTTTTACCATTTCAGCCTGTGATTTATGCCATCAAGAATCCCGGAGCTGCAATGGGCCAAGTGAGAGGCAGGGTGTAGGTAAGTGAGCATGACTAAGGAAATCTAAGTTGATGTAACACAGAAGCTAGGGAAGCCAGGTGTCTTTCACATGCACATCTACTCTCCCCATCACTTAGATTCAATTTGACATTTGGCTCTGTGTCCCCTCCATTACCACAAGCAATTGAATTTTTGCTCAAATGGTACATGCAGCCACAGCTCCTGACCCTAAAATGAGGGTCTGTAAGGAACGTTATGATGATCTAGTTTGACCTTCTGCATAATAAAAGCCATCAAACATCACCCAGAAAGCCCTGGACTGAACACAGCAAGTGGAGTATGAATGAGAAAGACGCCCAATGTTGATTTAAAGACTTCAAGTGATAAGGGAATCTGCTGCATCCCTCAGCAATCTGCTCCAGACGGAAATTACCATTACCTTTCAAAACATGCACCGTGTCATCTCTTGACTTTTACTGGCTTCAACTTTCAGCCTTTGGCTTTTTCTTTGTTCTCCTAGGCTGGATAAATTTATTTCTGTATTTCTTATAGAGAGTATATCGGATTGCCTCTCAGCCTTCAGTTCAGCAATTCACATTTTCTAGATCCAAAATCAAGAGAATACAAACATTGTAATCAAAATAGTTTTAGAATGAGTTGAGCTTGCACTGAAAAATATTTATATATGCTACCCTGATAAAAGTCTTTTCATTTGGAAGAGGAAACAGGACAGCTGGAATCTGGTGACCACAGCTTCCTCCTTCAGTTTCTGAACACTCCAGGATACTATCAGTTGAAGTGTTTACTTTACTCTCTCTGCTGGGCTATCTGAACATACCGGGAGGAAGGGAAAGACAGCCAGGGTTGCAAGCAGCTTGATTGTTAAGCCACTGCTCCTCAGTCTCTTCCAAAGGTCTCTGAAATCTGTTCTGCTATTCCACCCTAAGCGAACACTCCACCATACACAAAAATGTTGAGTGTACCCCCAAAATTCAAATTTTTTCACCATCTGCTAATATACAGAGGTATTTAGTCAGCAGTAACCCTGGTGGCAATGACATGTAGTCTTATTTTCTGGTTTCCTGTTGAAAACAAGATAGTGTGCAATAAAAAAAATCCTTGCCTCTCAAGGGAAATCTCATTTCAAATTCCATTACAGCTTGAGGAGTTGCAGGAACGCATGAGGAACACACAAAGGGATGCTCTGGAGCAGCATTCTGGTCTTCTACCAACCAGTAAACGGGATTATCCAGAACAGGATGTTTTCATGTGGTTTGCATTCTTGTTTCTAAGCCCTGCAAGAAGATTCATCAGAAAATACAATATGCCACCGTTGTTTCTGATTTCAGAGGTTGGCATGCTAATCCATTGTGTACCGGAGCGCTTGATGCTGCCTCTCCCAGCAAGCAAGATGTTAAAGGTTTACACTCTGTGTGAATGAAAGGGCTGAAGCATAGACTAGCTTGTTTTCTATTTTGGTCAGAAATCTAACTCCTCAATAGAAACTAGCTGGCTCTCAGCAAAGTTGATGTTTCTTTATTATCTGTCAGAATTAGCTGCTGTTCATGTGGGACATGTGCTCCCCAAAAGGGGAGCCTTCTCACAGAGCCATGAGGAAGCACATCACCACAGCAAACCATGAAGAGCACCCAGCATCAAACACTGGTTCCGTGCTTCCTATCAATTAATGCCTTTAATTCTGTGGTCTCCTTCACCTCCAGACTCGGCCTCTGTCTGCATTTACACCTTCCCAGAATAAAATCCTTGCTTCCCCCACCCACTTGGTAACCATCATTCAGCTAGTTCGTCTATGACTCATCCACTTCAAAACCCTGCTGACTCACAGTCCTCAAAAAAGAAACTTGCTCAAAGAATGTACTGAGACGTGGGTACACCATCCATGCCAGCAAGAAATTCATCCAAGTTGACCCAGTCTCTTTACTAGTGAAAGGCAAGAAAGATGCACTTCGTTTGTGAATCTTTATCGTTTAAAAACCTAATTAGCTCACAGTTATAAATAACTAACATACACTTCAATGGCCTGATTTCCAAAAATATTATGAGCCCAGCAGCTCCTATCAAATCTAATGAGTACTCAAGAGTGAAAACCAAGATAAGGCTTCAGAGTTAGCTTTTGAAACAAGAATAAGCAGGCTGACTTCATGAACCCACTGGTAAAAACTGTGACTTACTTACGCATGTGATAATACATGTATTAACACCTTTGAATAGTATGTGAGGTTAAAACAACAGGGAAAAAAAAAAGTAACGTAAAAAACAAAGACATTTCAGATGGAGTTGTAACTCTCAAGTTGACCATGATCCTTCACCATAATATATTCTGTTCAGAATGAAGTGTCTTTATGGGGGCAGGACCAACAGGCCCCCCCAGAAGGACCAAAATGAAAGACCCAGAAAGATCTGCTTTTTTTCCCCCATCACTATAAAGTTATTAACACACTGGATGAGGTACCTAAGTAGGTAGCAGCACCTCTTTAAAGAGAGGGTGAGGGCTTCAGCAGCTTTCTAAGACATGCCTCTCGCCACAAGGTAGGAACTCCTTGTGTCTAATTATAAACAAACCACTGAGAAATTTCTGGTAGAGGTAACTATGAATCCACTTGATTTCACACCCAAGGAAGGGAGGATGGTCTGGATGACTTCTCAAGGTCTCTTGCAATACCATATCCCTTCTACCAAAATACTATCAATCCATCGAGGCAATACAAAGGAACTTCTCGCTGCAAGATTATCCTCCCTGCTCCCCACATTTCTCCCGAACTCTACCCGAATTCCTCCTTCTCCACAAACTGCCCACTAAATGTGCAGCCTAGTTCAAATCCAGGCCTTAATATTAAAATTGGTTTACCTTCAACTCTCCCTAGCTACCACCAGTACTATTTCACAGTTACCAAAAGTTACCAGAGACATCTCCCTTCACTAGCACACTACTAGAGGCATTCATCAACGTTGGCAACAGGATAGGTATACAAGCTTGCTCTAATATTTGAAGCTCACAATCACATGAGATTAAAATAAGAAAAACAACAACAAAGAAATGACAACAGGACAAGTCATCTTCTGAATTAAGCACAGGACTCATTGCTACGATTATAGTTTCTTCAAAAATTTCACAGTTCACACCCAAGGAAAACACCCATGCATACAAACTAAGTATAAACTAATCAAGGTATTTCTCTGACAGACTGGAAAGAAAGATAAGAGAAAACAATGAAGATATTTTTATTTCTCTTTGAAATTATTTGGGAAGAGCTAAGTACCTTGTTTAAACAGACTACATAGCTATATAGATAGATTAGCCACACAAGACTAATATTGAAATGGTTCAGAACTGAATATCCAAACCAGCTAGTAAACCCTCTCACTGTAATCTTGCTAGTTTTAAGAATTTATTCCTATCTACTAATTTAAACATTTATTTTTACTTAAATAATTTTCAAAGATAAAAGACTGCATCTAACAGTTCTCATGAGCTGACACAGAGCTGGTATGCATCACCTGTAAAAACATAAATATTATTTGTATGTTTTTCAAACAATCTAGGTAACATTGAAGAAAAAAAGAAAAACTCTGTAACGTTGGATATTTGATAACTTGTCCCTTATCTGCTTGATGTGCCATTTAGGAAAACACATTTTTAAAAGTCAGTAACATATTCTGACTTTAACAGTGGTGCTTCTTGAACCCCAGAATCTCAGTAAAA
Organism: Falco cherrug; assembly: GCF_023634085.1. Classification (NCBI taxonomy): domain Eukaryota; kingdom Metazoa; phylum Chordata; class Aves; order Falconiformes; family Falconidae; genus Falco; species Falco cherrug. The sequence continues at coordinate 102,751,929 of NC_073700.1, forward strand.
ACATGAAAACGAGAAGAAAAATGAAAAAACACTTAACCTCTCCCAAAGTAATGATTTTAAAAACTATTTACTTGTATAATGTAAACAAGACTAGTATTTTATTCAAAAAATCCCACCCAACATAACTTCTCTCCCCGTAAAGAAAGATGTGCTAAAGATTACAGTTCACTGGGGACTTCAACATTCGTATCAATCTCTATATAAACATTCAGGTACTGCAGTGATGGGCAGCAGTGTAAAACCCTGAGAGAGAGAGAGAGAAAAGTAGATAAAATGCCTTCAGGAACAAGTTTCTTTCCAGGAAAACTTACTAAACGAAGACTTAAATTGAAAAAGTATTATTTTTCTATGTAGTGGCAGTTTTTCATCTCTTAACTCTCTATTGTTTGTAATATGCTCACAAAATGAAATTTCTTTCCTAAAGGCCAAATTCTGCCAGTCCCCTTCCCACTCAATTATTCCTCATCACGTATGCAGTGCTGTGGTTTCAGCAGTATTGTTCACAAGGTGATGTTCAGCTGAAAGCACACCCGGACTGCAGGATGGGGTCCAAAGGGAGAGAACTTCCCAAGTTATCAGTATCCCAACTCAGACACCCCATCTCCCGCCAGGAAATCACTTCTACCAGCAACGGTAAGAAAATAAATACAACCAAACAGATCAGCACAGGTTTTTCCCCCCCCTAGATGTCTGCTTTGGGTATTCCCACTGTTCATGCGGAGTAAGCAACAGATACAGTAGCAATTGGCAATGCAAAACACAAATCCAGAATTTCAAAATACATGTCTAATTTTAAGAAGTCAACGACCATCAACTGAGCATTAACCCAAAAACACTCAAAAAATACGCAGAATTGCAACCTACGCCTAAACCTGAGGAGCCCTGGTGAAGGCTGGCTGCTACATCCCAAGCTTTTTAGAAGACTGCATTCTGCTTTTCATGTGACTTTTGAGGCTTTTAGGTATATATCCGGGTTAGACATCCGAGCTCTTCCCTACAATCTAGGGGGAAATTAAAAACTGGTACATACAGAAAACACACATATCAAAATACCTTCAGGAATAATAAATTTCTGCCACTTAATGTAACCGTAAGAGCTGGAAACAGACCAAAACAGTGAGTAATTTTCAAAATGCATGTTTCATAAAAATAAACTCCACGTAACTGCTAAAGAGGCTTCTGTCACATTTTTCCTCATTTAAGCAAATAATCATTTCCTTACAGCCCTTGCAACCCAAACGCTACAAGATTTTTAAAAATTAAAAAGATACAAAGGGAAGAAAACATGTCCATCCTCATTATCCAATCTAAGTTGCCAAAGGCAAACAAACAATAGTTATTTAAATCATTAACATTATGCTGCTAACAATATGAAGCGTTACCTGTTTAGGGATACAGGGGTATTTGCTTTTGGAAATACATTCTATTACTGCTGGGGGGTGTGTGTGTGGATGGGAAATATTCTTCCGTTGGTCTCCCAACCCTCCTCTTTTCTCCCTAAGAAAAATACACTAAAAGTGAGATTTCCCTGCCAGCTTGTAACTGCTATGAGGGAGAGGAGGGGGGGGGGAGCTAACATTTAAGCCCCAAGGAGCTCCTAGTCTTCAAAAGTGCAAAGTACATACGGTTCTAGTTGAAGTTAATAGGAGCTGCAGGTGACCAGCAGTTCTGATTCTGAGGCCCCAAGCTACTGTACAAAGGACTGTCCCTTTGAAATTTCAGCCTAACAATTATCAACAGCCAACTTGCTGAAGTGCAAGGCATATGCATCCCTTTCCCCCTACGGTATTTACTTTTTAAAAGCACCAAACAGTTGTGGGAAACACAGCTCTCCTGCAATGTTATAGCCCCAGTGAAATAGGAAGCAAGTATGAAAAAATACCAACTCTAATCCTTACCAAGCATGAGCCCCCAGCCATTGCACACCATGATATTTCTACAGCTCTCTACTGGGAATAAACTTGCTGTCTCACACTGACCTCGGCTGCTTTGCTCTTTTGTCCAGTGCCATTTTGTTCCCCATGGAGCCAGCCAGCAACATCAGCTAAGACTTTATTTTTGAAGTGCCAGCACACTGACACAGGCACCTCCGGAGAACCACACCACAGCTTCCTTCACTTTGCTGCCAATACTTAAAATCTGCCAGACAGCAACACTTGGGAGACTGGCCACTGAACAGCAAAGATGGAGAAATCAAAGCCCAGACAAAGCCCAGGGAAGCATAAAGGTAGTTGTAAACTGAATGCGTGCAACTGCAACACTGAATATTAGGAAAGAAAATGAAAAAAAATTAGCAATGCATGAACTGGGAAGGCAGAGTGACTCATTCCCAAGGTGATGGAGTAGCACACAGCATAAAGGTAAACAATAGACACTAGTTACCATCTACCATCCAGGTCCTGGCACTGCTCTGCAGTGCTACCTCCCACCAGGCACTTCTCACCGCTTCTGTTCCTACCTACCTTTGTGAGCCTGCCTTACTTACATTGCTCATAAACTCTTGCAGGCAGGGACCAACTCTTACCCTGGTTTTGTATGCAGCTCAGCACAACAGAACTGCACAGTCAGAGGCAGTCTGCAAAGAGTAAAACACCATCAAAAAAAATAATGAGGGGGACAGTATGACTGGCTTAGGAAATAGAATTGCAGTATCAATATAAAAAAAAAAGTTGCAATGGTCAAACGGCAGAACAATAACCGTGACATACAGATAAGCATTAGGTGAAAGACAAATGAGAAACAAAAGAGTTCTTAAAAAGATGAGAAAAAACAAAACAAAGGAAGGTGGAAATCCGAAACTTGGAAAAAATGGTAAAGAGGTGGATTTGCTAAATCACAAAAGATGGACAAATCATAGAATTAAAATAAGGCTTCTGGCTTTCCTTCCATTGATTTCATGCTAATGGTGCCCACACCTCGTGCCTCAGACTTTTCAAGGTCTGTCCTTATCACCTCAGAGTCTGCTTGCCTCTCTGCCACTTGGGCTGGTTAAAATGAAGGCACAAACTTACCTGACAATCTCTCAGGAGAGGAAATAAGAATGTGGGAAAGAGGAGGAAGGAAATAAAATTCACATATCTCTATCCCAGAATAGCTGACTAGCACAGAAAGGAAGTCACCCTCTGAAGGTTAAGAAATAATAAACAACTAATAATTTATTCCCTTGCTACAAGACCAGGAGAGATGAAGCATAAATGCCTACTTCATCGGCTGTTGTTGGGGCATGGCAGTTATACTTCATTCCTCAACACACACTGTAAAATCACAATCTACATCTTTGTGGCCATTGGCACAGGTCCTTGTTCAGCTTTAAAAACACCAATAATCCACCCCTGTTTATAGTGTTTTCACATATTTAAAAGAAAACCCTTGGGACACAAGAAGTTATCACCATCAGGAATATCATCTATTTCTCTCCCATCCGCAATGTACCTTTGAGTCAAAAAAGCCGTTATTTGTAAAAAAGCAACTACTCGCAACGCGACAGTAAGGGAGTGCGTATGATAATGTTACAAGCCAAGAAGAGCGGAATTAAAAAAAAAAAAAGTAATGACAACAAAAAGACTTAAAATAACTCCTGGCAAGATACACAATGTCAGACATGAGAAAGCCAAAGCCAGTTGGCTCCCATTAATCTGTATTTACCAACTTCTATTTAGCTAATGCCTACCCGTAAATAACTTCTTTGTTATTCCCTTGCTGATTAACAGGGTGCTGTAGATTGGGAAAGTTATCCTGCAGGACTCGAACACAGGCAAGTGCTTGACTGATGTTGATCAAACCACGACGGCCATTTTGAATGCCTTCCCCACCAGCGCCGGGCCGCAGGCCCCGCCATGGCCAGCCAGGCCGCGGGCTGCCTGCGGGCGCTGCCTGAAGGAAGTTTTTCCCTCTGTTACTTGGAAGGATGAAGCCTGCATCTTTATCCAGGTGTCCACTAAGTTCTCTAGTGACTTCTGGAAAAATTTGGGCCAGGTATTATTTCAATCTCTACAACAGTGCCCTGCTCTGCCCCTCGTACCGCCCGCACACCACCAGTGTCCTTTTCAGCCAGGCACCTCAGCCAGCCTGCGGGCAGCCACCACCTTCCCCAGCACCGCAACAGGGCACCTCTCGTCAGGGAAGTGCGGCCTTTTACCCTGCTCCTTTCCTCCTCTTCCCCAACAGAAAGGCCCAAGGGCAGGAAGGTGTAGCCTTGAACCAGCAAGGCTGGTTCAGATCCTCACTTCAGATAAGCGATTTGCCAAAGTGCGCTGTAATTCTGGATGTCCCAGCTGGAAGCTGTATCAGGTCGGGCTTCAAATGTTTTTGAGACCTCCATCTGTTGGAGGTGTGGATACTCAGCACTTCTGGATAACCAGAGATTAACATGCCACCTTCTGCAAATGTTTCCCCTTTCTTTTCCCAGCTCTGCCTCCACTCTTACACCACTCATGCTCGGCATTTGCTCATAAAGCAGCAACAACATTCCCTGCCTCCCGGTTCTACCCAAAAAAGGACGGTACGGATGCTACACAAGTCTGTCCCCACACCCTTGATAATCTGGTACAGGCTTCTGGAGGCTGAGGCCATTATTTGCATGCAGCCATTACATGAGCAAATAAGGTGTTTAAGGCACCTCTCAGAATGGGCTCTGAAGATTAGTTAATGTTTATACAGCCCACTGCAAATTGAAATGACTGCTACATGCTAAGTGTTACCATCACCAGGGATCCATTTAACTAAAAGCAGGCCAGACAGTGAAGGAAGCAAAACTTATTTCTTCTGTCCGGCACAATTATTGCCAGACTTATGCAAGCTAAAGACACCCAATAACCCATCTAACACAGTAAATTAATGTTTATGCTATTAAGTTTAGACAATCTAATGCTGAAAGCTTTTCAAACTACAGGAAATTGCACGTTGCACAGGGACAACTGTATACAATTACAGTGATTTTGTAAAATGGCAGAGATATAAAGCAGAAACTGAGTGGCCGGCAAGGCTTCTAAATCACACAGATAACAAGTATGTCCTGGCGGGCCAGTAGTCTGCAGCTTTCTCACGGCTGTTTCTAGAGAAGGGAATTATAGCCATAATCTCAAAACTCAAGATGACTCCGTGCGCTGCACACCTGTATCTCTGAGGAACGGACAGGTGGGATCAGCATGTACTGCTACTGCCATCCTGGAGTCACCATACACCAGCCAGATTTATATTATCCCAGCTTGCACCACCAGCTGGCACCCATAGTAAAAGCACCACCGAAAAAGACACTTTTACTGGAAATATTTGGATCAACCCCTGCGTTTCTTGAAGATGCAAAAGCTCTAAAGAGATACAAAAAGCTCAAACATGAAATCCAGTGAGCACAATGCTCTCCCAGGCAGAAAGCTCCCAGCTGCTTTGCTAAAGGCCACAGCAATGTGTTTCCTTTATGCTTGTTTTCACGAAGGATTGTTTAACAGTACTTGGTGCGGCTCTACCTTGACACGTTAACGTTGTCTTAATACAGCCTAGGTTAAGCATTCAGTTTACCAAGTCCTACTGCACACTCTGTCAAACATCTGAAGGACTGCAGTGCCTCTGACTTTTTTTCTGATGTCTTTCAGGTATAAAGTGGTATTAAAGGTAGTTTTCATGAATGCAAAACCAGGCAGGGACTTGTATAAGAGTTATTGGTCCTATTCTTTACCTTATTCATTGTACCATTCGCAGCTCTTTCCATCACTGTCTCCCTTACGCTAAACAATTTCAGAAGTGTCACTTGCACACGAAACAAGTATGTATTATACCATTCAGATACATATGGTAGATTATCAGTTTGTGTGTATCAACTAAGCAGAACATTGACAGCTGTGTAGACACATCTCAGCTGATACTAAAAGAAGTCTTGTCGGCAGTTTTGATCTTAAAGTAAATACACTGAAAAACTTAGCTCTAATTAGGCTGAAAGGCAGACACAATTTTCTGGAATGAACACTAAATGAATGCTGCCAATAACACCATCTTTGCAAAATACCTTGTTTGGTTTGTCTTAAAAAGATAACATTTTCAAGAGAAAATATTCCAACTGACAAGTGATATGTCCCTGCGGTTTGCATGTTCACAAAAATCTAAATTTTGTATTTTAAACTGTGTTATGCTTCATTAATATGAAATCACCGTCCTGCATCACAGACATATTAGCCAAGCTCGAAGTGACCTAATTCATTTTTAATATTTCATAGAGTTTGTTAAAGACTGAAACAAGAGATCACTAACACAGCTCTGACACCCCCTGTCATGAATCAAAAGATGTAGGGAAAAGGTCATGTACTAACTGGCACCCAACCAAATTTATCACTATAAAATAAAGAGAACAGAAATGAAGACTGCATTTCCCATTATGCTTCTCTCTTTGTAAGAGCATCTATCAACTTGCACGATACCAACAAGCAGAAATTATTTATAAGCGTGTCCCCCAGTAAAAGGTCAGAGAGATGTGAGAAAGAGAAGAAATAAGGATTGTAGCATTTGTCTAAGCTAAAAGTAATTCCTTCACTTTAAAGCAAATTCAGCAGCAATAGCCTTTGAAGACCAAAAGGAGAAACAATTCCCAACCACATAAAGAAACGAACAAGTCCCTTATATGGCTAAGCATTGCAACGCCATTTTTTTTTCACAGCTGGAAAAATTAGAACAAGAGGGGAAAAATAGAGCAAACTTTAAACAGGCAGTTCTCCGAGCACCAGGGAATTCACACAGGCACATCATTCCAGCTTTAAGAACTGCCAAATACTTTCTTCTTTAAAGGGAAGGAGGACATTACACCAGGTGAGTCCCTGAAATCTAGATTTTCACTCTCCTGCTGTAACTATGGATACCTAGCTTTAAAAACCTTTTGTGATGTTGCGGTACACCAGGCTCCCTTATCTCCTCCTCTGGCAAAACGCCTCCTTATGAAGTCCCCTAATCTCCCTTTACCTCGCAGGTCACCAACACACCACCTCAAGGTTTTGCTGGCTCTGGCACTACCCGTCCGCAACCACCCTCTGCCCTATCTACTGCATGGTCAGCCTGCCTCTCACCCCCCTGTAGCCCTGGGGCAAAGGTGGCCAGCTTCTCACCCAGGAAGGTAACTGGATTGCATCCCAAATGACCAGAGTTTCTCACAGGCGGCTCAAACGGGACTGGACGGTTGATCCAGTCCTGCCGCCTCCCGCCAGCCCAAGGCCGCGTGTGGAAAGGTCAGGCTCCGCGCAGCGCTGACACGGAGCTCTGAAAGGCTCAGCCTCCTGGGCTCTAAATATAGCTAGGCAGAGGAAGGGCCGTGAAAGGGGGTGGGGAAAGGAGCTGGACAGAAGCCAAATGAGCAATCAGTTAAATAAAACACCACCATGTTGGTCCACCCATAAGATTCTCCCGCTCTTCTCCACCATGCTCTGCAGCAGAGAATTTAAGTGCAGCTTCAGGATTTAGTCTATTAATGCAAACTCACAGTATAAGAACAAACTGCTGCTTGACTTATACTGGGGGATGGGGGGGGGGGGGCGCTCAGGGGGAGATACAAATCTGTTCAACAACTTTTCTTCTTGAATAAATCTGAATCACACAGGAATGACATCACTTCCACTACATGACAGCCCATTAATCATCATCAACCACATGGTACCAGCCATAAAACGTGTCATGGAGACACCAACAAGGAACAAAATATCAGAGTGCTCTACATTGTAAACATGCAATCTTAGGCATCTTCAGGCTTCTACTATTATCTATATACGCCAGGTGGTTTATTTCATTCGTTTGCATCTGAATGAAGGTACTACAATTAACAGAGGAGCCCTTATAGAAAATATGTCCAAACCATTTCATCTACATAAATTTACCACAAATGAAACACTAAAAAAATGTAAATATTTACTTTTTTAATAAATGACCACCTTTGATACTGAAGTTGACTTTACAACAAATAAGCAGAGAGGGAATTTATTCCCACCACAGTTGCCAGCAAGCACAGAAAGAAACAAGGAAGACAAAAGGAAAGAAAGAAGGGAAAGAAAAATAAAAAAGTCTTTACATACAAAAGTAACAAAACTAATCTTTTCCTTTTATTTGAAGTGTCAGATCTTTAAAGTCCTTCAACTAATAAAAACTTCTCGGAGAAGAGATCAGACTTTGCTGTGAACCAACAAAATAAAAAAAGACAGTATGGCAGAGGAATTCAACAGGAACCTCCAATCTGCAACTACAGATAGGACAAGCAACCTTTGCCTCCCTTCTCCATTTAGAAACACTTTATCCTCAGAGAAGACCTATACTGAAGACTGATTTGTTGCAAATTTCAAGGAGGCTCACAGTATTTTTATCTTAAGAATTACATAAATAAAACCAAAACCAGCTATCTGCTCTATCCTTTACTTTTTTGGATTAACCACGCTTACTCTCTCACAGAAACTTTTGATCTTCATTATAGACACTGGGCTCCATGCAAGACATCTCCTATGGCAATTAGAATTCCACAAGGTATAAATCACATTCAACTGTGGCAGAGAAACAGGTAGAGACACAAGAGTGTCTGGTTTTTGCTGCTCAATCCCTAAAATTGTAAGTCAGAACAAATAATGTTAAATAGAAATTATAACCAGGGAAAACCCAAAATGCTTTTAAATATCAGATGGGGTATGTCCTGACCCACTTGTACAACACAGAATCATTTTCATAGATAGTTCTTGTTTCTTTTGCAATTCCTACTTTTCTTAATTGTTTTTTAAACCTGCATATTGTTCAGCTGTCCTGGTTTTACTGTGGAGAACAGTATGTGCTTTGTGGGCCTGATTCTGCCTTCCTGAACGCAACTGAAGCTCTTTCATTGATTTTTCAAAGGAAGCAGAACAGATCCCTCTCGTTATAACTTCTATTCAATAATATTATTGTTAATCAGCTATTTAAAATATTGGTATGTAGTTCTGCATCAGCAGACACCATTCTCAGGCTGATACCCTGCACATTTAGAGTAGCTCTCTCTGTAGAAGTGTTCACTTTTAAACTTCCCTCCACCACACAATCTTGCCCATGACTGGGAAAGCAATGGCAAAACATGACTACAAACACAATATAGGCTGTGACAATATCTGAGTAAATCACTGCTCTGTCTCCCTTCTCTGCCCATCTGCAGTCTTTGGTATGGAACAACTATATCATAAAAGCTCTTATTCACACATGCTTTTGATATTACACTATTTAATCACATACAGCTGTAGCTGATGAGACTGTTACAAAACACAATTTTAATGCAGCACTGGAAGCAAGTTCTGGAGACACATTAACCATTTTCCTCTACATAAAATTTCTAACATTAAAAGACTTCAAGAAAAACAATACAGAAAAAAAAAAATAAAAGCAGCCCACTCATTTTGTTAAAATCTGCTTCTCTTCCTGGACACTCTGGAATGGGCTTGTTTGCAAGTGAACTCAAAGTCCCTGCCTGGAGTATAGACAGTGACAAACCCACTTCCCCCACACCAAAAAAAATAATTAAAAATCCCTGCTTGCAATTATAAGCAAAGGGAACACTATCCAGGCTACTTACAGCAAGACCTGAAATGAACTCAGGCATCCCTACTTGGAACACAACTTTTCTTATCTAGTTTGTAATTCATGGAAGTTTAAGAAAGGACAGTCTGATGATTTTTACCAAGCTACTTGAAGTAAAGCACAAATATACCGTCATGCTTATTTTGAAAGGCCCCCATGCATTAAAACGCAAATCACTCCAGTTCTGAAGCACCGTATTTATTTTGAACGGGTACCTTGTATAAGGCATTCTAAATTACAACTATTAACACACAGCACTTGCCACCGCGAGATCTACGTATCCTAATCTGGCAAATGCTTGTAATCTCGATCTTTTGTTACAGAAGTAAAATATCTGCTTGCAAAATGCATCTCCGTAGAATATAGCAAACGTTTGGTTTGTTTTTGGTTTTTTTTTTAAAAAAAAAAGGTAAAAATTTGAGCTTTCCTTTCCCACAGTTTTGGGGTTTTGTTTGTTGTTTTGGTTTTAAATTTAAACAGACTTGCATTGAGGCAACACATGAAAGGAAGATCAACCAACAGATTCAACATCATTTTAATATATATCATGGTATCCCTTAAAACAACAAAATAATTTTTATTCAGGCATGTAAAGATAGATAGCAAAAAGTAATGGAATAAAAAACAAGTTCATCTCTTTCTGCATTTTTCAGAGGAACATAACTTTTATCATCTTAATTGTTTAATATAACTGGCAAAATACTCGAGTTACATATTAATACTACTGTCAAAATTACAGCCAGGCTTAAATATTTTTAAATGGCATTTAAACAAATTCATATTTCTTTCAGTCAGCTCTTGGAGGCATTTAAAACATGCTGCAACGTACTGAATCAAACAGGGGCTAAGAGCAAACAAACTTCATTCCTAGAAATGCATTTCTCTATTTGCAAGTGTTTCCCTTTACTTTGGCATGATCACATGGGCTCCAGCTAGACTTTTGAGCTCTGGCAGCAATCCAACCTGCAGATGGTTGGAAATACAGCCTGAAATCAGTGTGTGGTTGATGAATTACTCCTTACACCTGACCCCTGCTTCACACCAGGCACCAAACACAATCTGAACACTACCAGCCAGAGAAGCCCTGTCAGGCATCTCCGTATCTGGAATGCTTTCTTCAAGGCCTTCTGTATGGCCAGATGGCCAAAAGTGGGGAATGCCGTAAACTTGCTAAACAGAAACGTGAGTGACAAAAGAGCATGGGATTGGTAGGTACAAGGTGAAGAGAGGCAAGAGCTTCGTGCAGACTCCAAAAATATGCTTTCTAAAAGAGGCTGATGAAGCAAGGAGGCAGGCACGCTCGTGGCACGCAACTGAAAGAGGTCCCCAATTCCTTCGTGCCAAAGGATGCCGTAAAAACGGCAAAAAGAAATCATAACAAAACACACACACTCACCCAAACATGTACCTACAAAATTACTTCATCAAGCTAAAACTCTTCTGAGTACACCTGTTTGAATTTCCAAATTGTTTTTTTCCTCAGCTGGGGCACCTATCTGTCACTTCACAGACATGCTTATTAAGCCACTCTTGCCTGCGGGCCAGTCTACACATTTCTCACATCCACAGAGACAGGATTTTGTTCACATAGGTGTTGGGAAATCACACTTCTTCCTTTTGCGTGTGCTCACACGTGCATCAGGCACACAGAGATGAAGAGGTATTGTGGGTACAGTAAACACTGCCTCTCCATTTGCAGTATTTCAGCCTTCTGATGGGGTAGCAGAGTCAACACCATGAGAGTTAAAACTACCAAACCCGAACCATGACTAATAAGTAGGAAATATCTGGAGAATGCATGAAAGCAAATCACACGGCAATAGCTGCTGAAGTGGCATATTTCTACTCCAAACGCAGGTACGGCGACCATAAACCACACAATTCCTGTTGGCAGGTAACTGTGGCACCTTGTCCTTTCTACCCAAGTGATTCAGGTTTTTTCAGCAAACTGTTTGCAGAGGAAGCTTACCCCAGCGCTAGGTCTAATTGTAAGCTGCAGAGGACAAAGATAAAACACAGCATCTACTAAAGAGATTCCTTTAAATATATTCAAGTAGTTAATACTTTTTCCTCCTTTTGCTTATCATTACACAGTATTTTGTGGTGCTTAGTTTTGCCTTCCTCTGTGCAAAATGGCAAAGAGAAAAGAATTTGCTTTGGCAACCAAGAAACTAAAGAGAGAAATGTAAGAACCACAATGCAAAATTTGGCATCATTATCGTTTCATCTGTGACAATTTACAACAATCCAGTTGTTTACATAGTTACACCATCAGCAAGGATTCAACTAAGGAAAATCACTTCACATCTCCAAATAAAAAACTACTATAGATTCTCATCAGATATATATGAGCTGAACCACCTCTGTGCACTATTCTTTGCAGCAAGAACACAAGACTATCCTTCACTTACAAGAGTAACCAAAAATGTTTATTTGAAAAAAACTCCTAGGACAACTGGACCCTGCTCTCAGGACATGCCTAAGGAAGTTGCAACACTGTACTTTCAAACTGCAGTTGTCAGACAGCGTCATGCCAAAATGAGAAAAATAAGGTTACGTCTTTCCTCAGACTCAGTGCTTGTCCTTAAGAGACATATTAAATTCCTTCCAATTGCCTCCTAAAAAATGACCTTCCCACACCCCCCCCTTTTAATTTCTGGATGACAACGGGTTTGTCTAAACATGCAATTACAGTTTTAGCTTCAGTGGTGGCATCTGATAATGAAGGAGCACAAGTAAATTGAATAATAACAGCGTGTGCTTCATCGTGCAGAAAAGGCCACGAAACACTAAAAACTTAAAGCAATCAGACAAACATATGGAATCCATTTTTTCTATTTATAATCCCATTACCCCTATAGCTATTCATTTACACCGTTTCTGCACAACAACGTGCTAGCTACGTTAGAAGACACAAACACAGACTGTAGATTGAGATCTTGCGCAGCTCCGTGCTCCCCCATGAGAAGGACATGATGTACAGTTAGGCGGTACTTCTCAAAGAAGAACCGAGACAACTTCACCAAACAAGCGAAGCAAAAGCAGCGCTTCCCTCAAATACGCTGGGGAACATGAACTTCCAAACTTTGCCCATTGAAGATGCTGCCATTCTGCATTTCACAAGCTGTACACAAATGCTGTAAGAAAGCCTAGAACTTCTTTCTTAATTACAAATGAATGCACACACACCCCTCAGCGTGCATGACTATAAGCATAAAAACACATTCTTTCTGTACAGCTGAATCCTACCATGCTCGGCACAAAGAGCAGTTTTTGGAAAATAAAAAGCTGAAGTTCACAGGATGGCTGGAATCATACAGGGAGTTATTAATTTTTGCTGTTCCAATAGGCATGATAAAAGATACAGCTCCCCACCACAATGTTATTTGATTACCCGACTATTAGCTTTAGACAGACAATGGATGTAACTGCTTTAAAATGTCCCAGAAGCTGATGGCTAGCTTTAAGGTAACAAAATCCAGATGCTGCCTGTCTGCACTACTCTAAACTCTTCAGGTCTATAGAAGAGAAATACTTGGGGATGTATGTATATATCTGTGTGTGTATGTGTTCATTATTTAGGTTGTATGTACGCACTTAACTGTGGAGCAAGGAAAATAAGAAAATGAATGTCATACAAAATGTATTACCGATTTTAAATTTTTACCTGTCTTTACAGTAATAGCGCATGTGTGCAAAGACAGATGCACGTGACTTTTCACAGGGTTGATAATTTTATGTACTGGCTATAAAAACACATTTAATTTATTTTTAAAGCATCAGGTTAAAAAAAGCCAAGGTACAGAAAATATATTGTTACTATTTTAAGCTCAAATACAAGGTTAATTTTCTCAAAAAGCTTATATTACAAAGTTTAAAAAAAAAGCGAAAAGGGAAAAAAAAAAAAAAAGACTAGCAAAATGTAAGCTACGTGAGTAAAAGGCATGGAATGTCCAATATTTCTCCTCCAATACTCGAGGCTATTGTTCTTTCAAAAAAACACCATCAATTGTTTCATGTCCTTGGCTTGCCAGGTTTTGAGGAATAGCATCAGTCTGCGTCCCCCCAATCCTCCAAACAGTTAAAGCTATAGGCAATATTGCAGTCAAGCTAGTGACGGGCTGCTGCTGCAACAGCAACAATACACACTAAATGGTCACAGAGGTAAAACGCAATTTGGATCGACCTTGAAAGGAAGAAAAAAAGAAAAAGAACCGATAAAAATTACTCCAAAATACAAAATTTAAAAAGGTTAAATTTTATACCAAAAATTCTGCACGGTACCGTGAAACTGTAGAGCAAGAAAGCGAGAAGTAACCCTTTCCTGAATTACAAGGCTGTAATCATATTGAGTGGTTCTGGTGCCATCGCAACTCCAACCAGCCTCAATCACAGATCTTACAATTAGTTAATTTATATAATGCAGTACTCCGGCTATAAACGTTAACGGGAAAGTAATTTTTATTAACAAGGAAATATAACTTATCCTTTCAGATCTGCAGCCAGATCAACGTGCTTCAAACCAAAAGTCTGGAGAAGTCAAGCCTCCTCTGTGACACTTCACCACACACAGACCCACATGTCAAATGTCCCGTGTGTTAAATCTGCCACAGAAGCATGATGTATGTGTATGCAGTGCCATACACACGTGTGCACCCTGCCTCCCCCCCACACACACCAAAAAAAAAAAAAAAAAAAGAAAAAAAAGGATGTTTGCTTATTGACTGAAACTGTTAATCTGTGGCTGTGAGGTCACACTTCAGAACAGTTTTGGGTTTTGTTTGTTTTGGGTTTTTTTAATACAGTGTCCTAATAGGGTTTGCAAACTTTCGGTTTAGCGTTTTTTCTTTTGTTACTGTCCCTTGGTCACACAGGAAATCTTTTCACAGACCAGACTATTATACAATGGCATTAGAAAAATAAAGCTTTAATTAACTAACTCATGGCCAGGTAGCATCGCCTTCCCTCAGCCTCTTTATGGGATGCAGGCCTCCTTTCCAGTCTGCTGGCATTTTAAGAATTATTAAGCAGAAAGAAAAAGGAACAGCCCATGCTTGGATACGCTCTCCAAAAGTAGCTACCGTCTATTTCCAGACCTCCTAAATGCAACAGAGTACAGCCGTACCATTCTCAATATTTAATGAAATACTGAAAGCAGTGCAAGGCACTGAACCAAACTCCACCAGATCCACAGCCAGTTAGCTCCGAGCTCTCCTCTGAGCTGCACAGCATCTCCTCCTCAGCTGATTAAAAGTTTGAGTCGCCACAGACAGCTTTTGTAACAGCAAAATGCCTTTGAGCTCCGAATAAACTGTCGAGATCACTGGAAGAGCCAACAAAACAGCGTTGCGTGCGTGATGCTGTCCAGAGCAGTCTTTATCCCGTGCCATAATAAACACGTTACCTGCCCGGTGTCGCGATAGCGTTAACCACACCGGTCTCCCCAAACAATAAAAGGAATTAGCCGACACCAGCAACCCGTGCGGGGGGGAGAAGGATAAAAAAACAAAAAAATTCAAATTAAAGAAATGGAGGGCAGACAGTACCCTTCCTGGCTCTCTCACGCCTGCTTACTGCCTACCAGCTCGGCTCTGCGCGACACCGAACCCGAGGAAGCGACGGAAAAACCCCGCCGAAAGCCGAGGCGAGCCGGCAGCGCGCCGCGCCGCTCCGCGCCGTGCCCTACCTTGGTTTGCAGGTAGTGGGGGTAGTAGTAGGTGTACTGGGGGTACATTGGCTGCTGGTCCAGGCGTTTGCCCATGTAGCTGGAGTCCTTCTGGCTGGTGCAGGGAACTCGTTGGCAGGGTGTAGTGCCCCAGGGCCTTTCTTCCTCTCACGCCGCTATTCCTGACAGCGCCGGGCGACGGAGGAGGCTGCCGAGACTTCCTCGCCGTCTACCGCGCGCTAATTCCAGCGCAGCCAAAAACGCGCCCGCACGCACATATATATGTGTGTGTGAGGGGGGTGCGGGGGTGCGCGCGGGGCCGCCCGCCTGCCCGGCTGGCTGGGTGGAAGCCCCCTGCCCGGCTGCCCGCGGCGGAGCAGCCCGCCGCCCCCGCTCGCAGCAGCGTGCCCCCGGCGCTGCCCGCCGCCCGCTCGGGAGGGACCGTCCTGCGAGAGGAGCCGGGCAGGCAGCGCAACTCCAAACCGCCGCAGAGCCGCCCGCCCGCTCGCTCTCCTCGTCCTCTCTTCGGCTCGCCCCGCTCTCGAGCCCTCCCCTCTCGCTCCCCACCCACCCCCCTTCGAACGAAAAAAAAAAAAAAAAAAAGAAAAAAAAGAAAAAAAAGGGAAAATAAAGAAAAGAAGGAAAAGAAAAGAAAGAAAAAAAAGGGGGGGGGGGGGGAGGGAAGAGCCTTCCCCAGCCTAGTTGCCGCTGCCTCCCTCACGGAGTGACATGGTGCTCAGGGCTCGTCCTGTCTTTCATTCAAACCCCCTCCGCGCCGCGCCGCCGGTGGGAGGGACCTCGGCGCGCCGCTCCCCCGGGAGGTCGGCGCAGGCCGCGCGGCCGCCTCGCGCCCCCGCCCGCCCCCGCCGCCGCGCCCGCGGCTCCTCGCGCCCCGGCGCGGCCCCCGCTGCCCGCGGCCCCGGCGGGGCGGGAGCGCCCGGAGCGGCCGTGGGACCCGGGAAACCCTCGCGCGGGGGGGCGGCGGGGGGAGGGAGAAGCCCGAAGCCCCACAACGCAGCTTTTTTTTTTTTTTTTTTTTTTTTTCTTTTCCTCCCCCCCCTCAAGAAAAAAGCGGAAGGTCACGGAGCCCGGCCGCCGAGCAGGGAAGCCGGCAGCTCCCCACCACCACCCCCTACCCCGCGAAAACTACTCCGCACCGTCACCCGGCACTTGGCGCGGAGGCGACCCGCGGCCAGACATATTAAATACACACTTTGTTAGACCGCTTATATAAGACTTGGTTTATTTAAAGTTGGAACAAAATGGAGGAAGAGGGTAAAAAGGAAACGCGCCCGGCCTGACTTAGGGGTGCCGTCAGCCGGGCGTGCGGGAACGCCGCAGTGCCACACCAGTGCCACACCAGTGCCACACCAGTGCCACACCAGTGCCACACCAGTGCCACACCAGTGCCACCAAGCCCCCCGCTCGCCGCCCCCCCGCGGGCAGCCCGCCGCCGCCCGGGGCCAGGTGCGGGCCAGGTGCGGCACCGCACACCTGCCGCAAGCCCTGCCGCGCTGGACCTGTGTCAGCAGCACTGCCGTCCCGAGCATCCGTCCTCCCGAAGAACCGAGGGAAGACCACGGGCTATAAATCATCAGTAAGAAAGTGTGTGAAGAGCGAATTGTTTCCTCTCGTACACAAATCCCAGCGTTTCTCCTTTCTTTGTTTTTTTTTGGTTTTTTGGTTTTGTGGGGTTTTTTTTGCGAGCACTTACTCCTTTAACGTGTCGTCAGATTCCTGGGCCTTTCTACAGTGGCTTTGCCTATTTATAAATTTAGGGGGGGGAGGAAATGTGGGGCAGCAGTTTCTTTTTGTTTTTATTTAAATCATCAGTAGTATTGCAGCAGGATTGTCAGCTGCTGTATTATCAACCAAATTGCTTCAGAAAAAGAAAAAGAATTATAAAAAGAGTTTCTTTAAAGGGACACTTCTCAAGGCTGGTAGAGCTAAAATTAGACTGGCCAGCTGTGTTTTGGTTTGTGGGCACGTGCTTGCACATGACAGGAACATGGAAATATCACGCCTGGTTCTGGCAGTTTGCTGTGCTCGTAAGCAGAGGGGGTTGTTATGGATTCCTATAGCTGCCCCATAGCCAGTTAGCTCCCGAGCAAAAGCAGGCAGCTGGAAGAAGTGGGCAGTGCGGGAAGCTCAAAATACAGCCTGTGCCTCTGCCTATACTACACGGATACGCCGTGCTTTCATCACCAGGCATTACTCGTTATTTATTGGTATTTAGGTGCCAGCCCTATGCCATACCATTGGAAGAACATGCCATGCTTACGCAGGTATTTGCCTCCTCTTTCAGGCAAAAAACTTGCAAAATTAGTGCTGTGCTCCCCGAGCACTGCACAGGCATGACCCGGGCGCTCCTGCCCATCCAGAGGAGCACCATGGTGCGCTGCCACCACCCCAGCTTCCAAACCTGCCAAAATAGATTCAGAAGAAAGGCCCGGCTGGGTACACTATTGAGTATTTTCAGTTCCTACTGAAGTCCAAGCTGGCCAGGATCGCGTGGTCCCTCAGAAGCTCAGAGCAGAGGGTCAGCAAAGAAAAGAGTGGAATTGGGAGGAGAAGCTGCAATTCCCAGCTCCTAGCCCTATGGTTTATATTGCTGCTCAGCTTTTAAACACACTGCTTCTCATGGTAGCGTGTGCTACTCCAGTGATACTCTTGCTTGCTTACACTCTTTTTTTCTCCCCACCCTCCTTTCCCTGAGGGTGAAATAGACTGAGGGTTGATATCTGCAGAAGTGAACAGTGATTACTTGATGGTACATGATACTTTGAGCCCAACAAATTCAGATTGTTCTTTCAGCTGCCAGAATTAAGTTGTTGTGCTTCTCTCCCCACCTTCTCACTTTTCCCGCAGGATATTAACGCAGTTTCTCTTGCTAAGCAGTTTGCATGTAGAAGTGGATGTAACCAGATTTAGGGGAAGAAAGAACCTATGTGTACAGGGTGAAATGAAAAATAAATACTAAGGAAGTTGAAAACCGCACATTCTGACCAAGAGATGTATCTGAACATGCAAGGTTTGCTCTGGCCATCATGTGAAGTCCAGGAAGGACCATTTTGGCTACATCACCTGACTACTGTGAGTATTTTGCATCAGCATAAAATTTCAACACAACGTTACCACACACCCCCACGTCAGCTGCACTGGCCAGTTGCACCAGTAATTCTCGCAACTAGGAAAAGGTCAGGAGCTGCAGGAGAAGCCAGAGTGTTACCTGAGTGGGTAACAGCTCCACCTTCCTCCTGCTTTCTCCCAGCAAAAGTCCTAAATATGCAGATAGTTTGGATCTCCCTTTTCACCTCTAATCCTGACAAGGTGCTGAGCAGTCTCTGCCGTTCGTTCCAAGTGCTCAGCACCTTGCATGATTGAGCCTTCACAGATGCAAGATGGACTTGGAGGCAGCAAAAACAGGAATTCAATATGAAAGAGTGGGGGGCCAAGGGGAGAAGACGGGAGGCAATATAGCATAGCAAAAATGCAAATGAACAGCCACAAAAGCAGATTTAGATAGCACACAGCCTCTGAACAAATGCTAGCACTGGAAAATGGAAAATTTCCATTTGCAAAATACAGACATCAAAAAGATCATCTGTGACTCGGGAGCACACTGTTTAAATAGAATCCCCTTCATTTTCTGGCCTGTGCATTTGAATAACCGAATCCACTTGCAAACTGAAATAGCAGTTTGCCTACCGAGTGTTAAGTATAAATGTTCCTCAAAAGAAAAGACAAGCTGTTCGATCCCAGTGAGCAACAGCAAGCAAACTTCACAACTTTCTTCCCTCCTATTGGAGGCTCATTATCAAGCCCAAGCCAGGCCCACTCATGGGAATCTGGCAAGCAAGCCATGTCCCAGGGCACCTGCAAAGTCACTGCTGCCACTGGTGTCACCAACCTGGGGGAAGATCCACAAGACAGACAAGCAATAAGGATCTCTTCAATGGCAAATTTGGAAATTAAATGAAATAAATGAGAACAGATCAACTGTAAACCAGACAGCCAAATACATTCAAAGGCAGGCGCCAAAGGATATTAACTCGGCAACAATCAAAGCCCTGAGTAAGAAACTGGAGTTAACTGACAGGAACAAAAAAAAAAAAAAAAAAAAAAAAAGAATGCTTCTCCTGGCAGCCTCAAGTACAGAAATTACATATGTTTGGATGTATTTTTACCTTTCACAAAATGCAGATCTCTTCATTCACAAAAACTAAGTTAAAAGAAAAAAGCAGACCCCTAGTAGAAGAATGTAATTCTGGGGCTCTTATTTGTTTAAAATACAGTCCTACTTACACGGGGTTTTTTTTCCTAAACAAGCTTTTTACCAATTCTATGAAAACCTTCTAAAGTCACAGGTAGCAGAGTTCAGAATCAGGGAGCAATTCAAACATTTTCTAGCTCCTTCCTTGCTCTTGAAAAGTAGTAATACATATTCTAGAAGTATTAACTTTTTAACAAAATTATGTCAAAATTGTCTAAGTCAGGACTAGGGAAAATTTGCTTGCCGAGCGACAGAAATACAGCTACCAACCACCTAAAGCAAAACAATAAGTTAAAGAAAAAAAGAAAACAACAATTATCTTGGGCTTACATTTTGACACTGTCTTTCTGCTTTTATTCTCTCTATTTACTCATTAAAGCTATTTCAAAGGAGACCGTAGCGATGCTTGACAGCTTGTTTACAATGGATTACAAGAAGAATACTGATTTTATTTCTAGATCTGTCAGCTCCTTCAGTCCAGGCACCTTAAAACTATATTGATGAACACAAAGCCTTGCTATTTAATAGTTCATTTATCAAGCTCATTTGCCTAAGGATATCTAACTGAATTTCTAACAAGCACTATATCCTGATGCAACCAACAGTAAAGCATGTGATAACTGTGGAGGAGGTGGGAAAAAAAACACTGAGGAACAAAACACGTAGCTCAGTGACAACAGCATTAAGTGCCTGGGATGGACAAAACCTCTCTGAGGTGGGGGACACCCCCATTTTCAGATGTCCTCCCTCTCACGAGAGACCAAACACCACCGAGAGTGGCTCTCCCCACACCCACACAGCTCTCCCACCTGCATGAAAAATCAAGAAGGTTTGCTCTCTGCTCTTCAGCACTAACCATCACAGCACCATGAAGTCTATAATTAGGCAGAGCTGCATCTGGCCTAGAGTATATCTGAAAGAGTTAATGTATGAGATTTCGGACAACAGCAAAGGCTTGCCATCCATCTATTATTCAATTTCATTATTTTTCACTTTATTATCTTCTGTCTTAATACTATGGCTCAGGTATTCCCATTGGTCTACTTTTATGTAAAGGACCAATCCTAAATGAAATCTTCAGAGAGCAGCAGACTGAAAAATTTTGGGGAAAAGTGAACAACAGTGAACATTCACTGATACCAACTTGTTTGCGTTTTCCATCTCGTATAATCTCTTACCTGCACAGGCAAATGAAACTAGCAGCCAGTTGCACAGATAGCCCAAAGATACACGTTAAAGCATATCTTTCTGCATATGTTAATGGATACAACCAAAGTAAATAGTATTATCTTACTCTTTTCTCTGCAGTCTGTTTCCTACACATCTCAGAACACTTTAACAAGTGTTAATTCATTCTGCGATGTGGAAGAGAATTAAGTAACATGACCAGTCAATGGCAACACTCCAGTTGTCACAAAGAACAGTGGGTTCCTCTCTCCTCACATACCCTCACTGCATGGTAAAGGGCAAACAAATATAACTGATGGTGAGAAGAACTGGTACTTCCTTCCAGTTCCGGAGAAGATTAATGGGGAGAGAAAGCGGTACAATGGCGGAGAAGTGCAACATGAAGAAACGGGTGAGGAACATTGGCTGTAGCATATCACTGCCGTACCCTCAAACAGGATCACAGATCAGTCACTTAGGGCTTTCAGAAAACCCCCGGGCTGTGCACAGGTCGGAAGACATGCCTTTCGAAGGTGGTATTTTCTATAGCAACTCCACATCACAAATTAGTAAATATTGCATCTGGTCTTGAGTGTAAGCTTTTAGGATAAAAAGGGCAAACAAACCCACAAACAGTAAGAGGACTAACCAAGGCCATTTCTCTCTCACAGTGTAGTAACTTAATGCTACCAGCATTAGACGTGGTACAATTTCAGTGGGAGAAAATTCTCCACTTCCCACCTTCCTCCCTCCAAAGTTCTGCTTACTAGTCATTTTCCCCACCCCTCTGTTTACTTAATATCAGATTGTAATCAGGGAACATGGGATTTTTTTCTTAAGGAAGTTTATTTCTGAAGGTAATGGGGAGATGTAAATATGCTGTCTGTTTACTGAGGCTCATAAACACATACGAACACAGGCAATTAATTGTCACTGAGAGAGTTCCAGTGAGCACAGAAAATCCTAGCTTTTTAGGGCATGTTTAACTAAATGTTCACCCATCATGTACTGAATTACTTAGTGAGATATTAATTTTGTGCTCCAGCTGAGGGTAATCACAGAACAAACTGGCATTATTCAAGTTGCTCTATGAAATTACAGAGAGGGTAAGCTTAAGAACAAAGGCCAGCAGGAGCTGAGCCTCTCAACTTGAAAGGAATTATCTTTTCCTCTAATTGAAGTGAGGGCTGTTTTGTTTTGTTTTTTCTTTCCTTCCTCTTGCTAAATTTCCAACAACATTCCTTGGCAGAAGGTTTCCTTGCAATGGGGCTATCGCAGTTAAAGCCCTGGAGTGGGGGCTCATCTGCCTGGGAAAGTTTACTAGTGTAATTGCACCAGCATCCTTGACAGCTAGAGTTATACGCATGTAACGCCTCGTGTGGGCATTCTTGCCCAGAAGCAATTACGTGGGTAAATGCCCCTACTTACGTAAACCCAGAAAAGACTAGGGCTCTGGGTCCTGTCTTCCTGCTGGTCCTGCCCCTGACCTACGGTCATGACCTTGGACAAACTACTTCTCCTTCTCCCTCCCTTCTGGCTGTGTCTCATGAGCTTCAACTGGAAGCTCTTTGTGGCGAGAACAATCTCTTATGTTTTTACAGTACCACAGGGGAACCTTGACTTTGGGAGGGCACCAAAACAACACATCATCAGAAATCTGTAATAATGTATGTAAACAGCTTGTTCTTCCACCATCTAGACAGCTGCTGTTAGAGAACTCACAGGCTGTGGCATTTTTTTGCATGGGAAAAAGTTAACAATAGGCAAGAATAGAAGGGTCATCTCAGGCTACATTCCATCAGTATCAGATATAATACTTTCTGCTTTCTCCATACTTATCCTCCCCAGCATGCCAAGACACATTTCTTCTTGTCTCTTTCATATCTGGCAGGCTTATTTGCCCACTAAATAACTCTCCATCTAATGCTGGCTGTAAATAAGGCCTGAAGGAGCCTTTGCTAATACTTTCTATTTCATCTGCTAATAGACCCCCTTCTAAAAGAGCAGTACATATATGGCATTACCCTTGCAATTTAGCCCAAAACTTCATTCAAAAGTGTTTCTAAAAATAATTTTTCATTATGACTATTGCAAATTTTATGGGCTTGATGAAATCTCGACCTTTTTTTCAGATTAGTTCAAATTTTGATTTTTTCATACAAATTGTGCCTTGACCTGACTGTAATAAAAATTTCCCTACTTGGTCCCCCTGAAAAAGGAAAAATCAAAGTCTCAATAGAAGTCACTACCATGTTTTCAAAAATACCTTAGGCAATAATTCTCTTTTTTCTCTACACATGTAGGGAAATATTGTTTAGGAATTATACAGATGAAATACCACTATTTAAAGCAGTCTCATGGGGAATGTGTTCATCAGTTGTTTGTTTTTAATTGAAATACATTACTGGAAAAAGCAAACTGGACTTTAGCTTGTCCCAGCAAGCCCTACAGTAATTCAGAGCCTATTCAGTCCAAAGTATTTTATAAATAAAGAAAAAAACACAGGTTATGAGAAACTGTAATCTTCAGCCACAACAAAATGCTATTCTTCTTCCCACCTAAACACAATCGGGAAGTGAAGTGGAAAGCACATAAAAACACTCACTAGGACCTCTAGTGCCTTCTTATCAACATGTAAAGCTTCCCCATGACATTACAAGAAAAATTATAAGTGTCCACTAAATATGGAATCAAAAGACTGTGCGTAACGATTCCCAACAGAGGGGGAATTTCTGGCTCTTGAATTCTGCTTCACCCAGATAGGGAGAAAATGCATAACAAATGGAGAAGTACAGTACTGGGAGTTGGGTAAAAAGTTCCTCATGCAGGTATGCTGGAGACTCGAACCAATTCTCCCTTTTTCAAATCAGCTCACTCTTTTATAGGAATAATGGCATTTTTTGTAATGGACAGCTTCCATTTACCACAGAACCAATGCAACCCGCCGTGCAAAATCAAACCTTATGTCACGCCAGATTACTGTCCATCATGACCAAAGAAAGCGTATTGAACTGAATACATTTGGTTCAGGAAATCTGTATTTTGTCAGCTGCAGTATAGCTCATTGTCCATTAAACAGCACCAAGCCCATTCTGAACAGCGCACACTGTAGAAATGTTTAACCTCCCAATCCTATACTTGTCAACTTTCCAGCACAAAAGGGAGGGTGATACCTGACATCTAACAAAAACAGAGTTAGGGCTGCCACTTTCCTGTACCAGAGAAATGCTTTGGGTAAGAGATCATGTATTTCCTGCAAACAGGCAAATGCTAATTATAGCTCAGATTTTCCCTCTACAGTTTTTTTTTCTTTTCCTTCCTCCCCTCCCCAGTGCATCTTTTCTTCAGTCTTGTTCGTAAGTATCTTTTGCCTTCAAAAAAATCTCATCAAATCTCTATATTCTCCTTCATCTAAAAGTTATCTGTTTTGAGAATAATTTGCCTGCCGCCTTTTATATATTCCAGCTGGAGTTTTTAATAAAGCACAGGGACTCAAGGCTACTGTATTTTTATTAGGAGACAGTGGAAACTTTATAATGATTTCTATTCACATTCAGCAAACGCTCTTCCCTATTGTTCTACCCTATTCACCTCTCCCAACTTCCTATTCCCAAATCATTTTTACTCTGTAATCCTTCATCCGTTTTGTCTCCTTTTCGTTCTTGTCCTCACCTAACCCCTGTCTTGCCAGCACAAGTACTTCCCTTTTCTTAACCTTTTCTTCTTTTTTTTTTTTTTTTCCCCTCCCTGATTTCTCAGTCACAGATGCTTTAGGCTCCACTGTTATTTTCTTACTTTCTTACTTATGTCGCAGTTCATTGAATGTAGAACCAAAATATTCATGGAGGGGTGGCAGGGAGGGGGTGGTAAGATACCACTGAGCTAATCTTTGTAACCTGAAAACCCATCCTGGCAGATGGGAGGAGAAAGCACTGGGTGCCATAAACATCTACATTCACATCAGCCAAGGTGCCTCAGCAGGGCTGTAGACAGAGTTAAGGAGCTTAAAACATAGTAGAAGGTGAGGATATTAAGTTCATTCATAGGGGAAGAATTGGGTCTTACAAGGGATCCAATCAATCTCATCTATTACTGACTTCTTTTCAATAAAGGGATTTTTAAAAGTTTCTGCTAGGTGCAGGTGCGCACAGCCTCCCTTCTCCTCGCAACTGTAAGTTACACACCCCTGACATCAACACACTTGTCTTTTCAGGATCCTACGGCAGCAAAATATACCAGCTTAAAAACATAAAACCAGTCTTTGCCAAAGCAAACCTCACATACAACAGGGTAAGAATGACAAGGAGAAAACACTAAAAGTGAATAGGAATGAAATATTAATCTTTGGGTACAGTTTTCCAGCTGAAATACTGACACAAATTCAGCTTGCAGACCGTTTTCAGTTCAGCCATTTGGTGCACTCCCACCAAGCAAAGGTAAATGTTTCTGTACTGTGAAGAGGTTGTAGGAGAAAAAAGCCAACTCAATTTCATTTAATATGGGAGTTGTATTTTAGCAATGGATATTTCTTTGTGCTAGTCATCTTACTGGAATGTTTTATCAGAAGGGCCAGTAGCATTCTGTCACTGGGGTGTGGTGTGTGTGTGTGTCATATTTCCCATGCTATCAGACCTTCATTTAAGTGAACTACTGGTTTGTCAGATCTCTGCCATTTCAGCTGAGTATTTCCATGCTGTAGATCACATCCTCCCTTCGACTTCATGGTGAGGAATTTCAGCCAAACTCTTTGTCCTTTTCTCAGTCCTCAAGAAAGATAGGAGGTTTCTTTCCTGTGTTTGAATAAAGTGGTGCTAAATGTAGGCAAAAATGTCCAAGCTCACCTAGCTTCTTCACCGTGGATAGTGGCTGGAAGGAGCCCAAAGGCAGGCGTGGTTTCTTACACCATGTGGAAGAAGGTGCAATCTGGCCAAATGGGTGACTCTTTCTGCTAGGGAGGTGCCTTTTGCCTTGCTTGTGAAAAACTTCCAGATTCAGCCACATGAGAAATGTGGAATTACCTAGTCCCTGCACGCACAGCAAATATCTCCCTGGAGTTTCCATACCTGCTTCCCTCCCAGCTCCCACAGACCCCTGCAGACAGACAGGGAACGGCACCTCCCTCCCCCTGAGCTGTGGGGAAGCGTGCGCTGAGGAACCGGAGCTGCGCAGAGCAGCACAGCAGCAGGCAAGGATGGCAGGTGTCACAGGCGATGCTGGCACCTCGCTCCCGTAGTACTGTGGGGTATCGCATTAGTTTTGCAGTTATGGTACTGCTGTGCTGTTGGGGTATTGCCCATCGCATCAAAGGGGGATATGCCTAGGTTACAGGGGGAGATGAGGACAGTATCTCAAGGCACTGGTGTTGTAAAAGGAGCCCCGGGTGAGTGAGTGTCACAGTCTAGAGTGGAGAAGAATCAAGTGCTGAGCTGGAAATACCTGTGCAAAATGGAACGTGAGATTAAGGATCAACTAAAATTAAGAACGAAAAAGCAACAGCGATGGCGAGCAGGTAGTTAGGAAAAGCCAAATTTATTTGAGGGGCTGGGTAGGACAAGAGAGGAGCCAAAATGGTTGAGAATGGAAGCGGGCAGAGATGTGTATGAGGAAAGAAGAGGACAGCCCTTGCCGTCTGCATCCTGGCCATAAACCCCAAATTCCTGATGGTGACCACTCCTCTGTTGTCAACAAAAATCACCTACACCCAGCTGCAAAGCAGCCCAGCCCCTTCTAGCACTGGTCCACACAGACAATTAAAATCTAATGCTGCCAGAATCTCCATGTCTTTGTGATAAATAGAAAGATTTCAACCTTGCTGACAATCCATTTGTCAATATGCCATAGGATGGCATTTTCAGGTTCTTTTTTTAAAAAGCTGAAACCTTTTTCACACATAAATTAAATTAAAAGAACAAGTGGGAAAATTCCATGTGATCCCACATTTAAGGTTAATGAGTAATGGGATAATTATAATGAATAATAAAAAGATAATGAGTGTTCACAGAGAAGCCCATTACAACTATGTAGACAAACATTACTCTGTAATTTTATACCTTTTGAACACTTGACTTTGCAACCTTAATGTTTTTTTAACATTGTTTTTGCCTGTGTAATGATATATAACAATCTCCAGACACCATCTGCAGTCTTCATATTTCCTTGATCTCTTTCAAACAGATTTTAGTGCTGGGAATGAGAAGAGGCAAGTGATTACCTCATTGAGCAACAGCCAGGAGACAGTGAGGGGTGCATTTGGCTGTTTCCTCTCTGCACATCCATAACTTCTATCTCAACAGCTGAGACCACACTACAAGGTCTTGGGATTGGTTTGTCTGCTTTAAAGCCTCTGTGTTTATGACAGTTCTGTCAAAATTTCTTGATTCTGCAGTTTGCTTCTCCCATTGGTCTAACAACCAAACCCAAGTTAATGAGGCTTCAGGACACAATTAAATATTTAATAGTTCAGTTAGGGTTGTGGCCAAGAGCATGGCAACAAGCATTTTCTTGATTCCTTTTCATCTGACACTGTGCCGATTACTTTAGTTCTATGTGCTGTCCTTCACTGCTGGACCCCTGCTTAGACATGGTACTGGGCATATTTTTTAATTGGAAAGAGGCTTTACAGACTATCATCATATTTCAAGTTTACTGCTTGGAAAAGCCAATATTAATAAGGCTTGCTTTTCCATTTCTTCAGGCATTACATATTTTAGCTGCAAATGTCAGCTCTTAGCAAGTTTTTAGCTCTTGTTTCCAAAGTATCGTAATATTAATAAATGCCCCATAGGACTGTCCCAACTCCTTGTCACTCAAGCAACTCTGGGTCACCTGAAAGCCACTGCAAGTCCCTAAACATCTGCATCATTCAGACTGGAATCCTAATGTGTACTGTGTAGCAACCATCACTATGCTACCTGCATGCTTATATGCAGGTGGTTCTCTTGTCAGCTGAGATCTCTATTTGCAATGAAAGAAAAAAACTGTTTGCAGTAAAGAGCAAGACACTTTGGGGGAGCAGCTCAGAGACTTGAGTGCTTGTGAAGCACACGTTCTCATTTCCAGGCACATGACCCTGAAGCAGTCACTGCATTCTGAGTGGAAAAGGGGAGTTAACGCTAAATAATATTAGATAAGAGCCAATCTCTACTCAGCACTCTTCAAACGGCAGGAGAAAAACATGTCTTAGCTGTAAAGTGAGAGATCAAGTAGGAGAGAACAGTAGCGAAGAACGACAGGGCAAATGAAAGACCCTCTCTGCATGCCTCTCTGAATTCATCTTTTCCATTATTAAGTTCTGGGCTGTAAGAGAAAGGTGACAGCGATCCCATGCTCTCACTGTCATGGCAAGTCATTCACTTGTTCTTCAATGTTACAATGGGCTGTAGATGAACTTCACAGAATTTCTATCTCAAAGTTTATGCGACATTTTAGTTACTGCCTCCTTGCATGAAGGAAGCTTACTAACACCTAATTCAAGAGTTAGCCTTCTAACAGCGCTAACCAGCAAGGCAAACAAACAAAACGGATCAGGTGATGTATTGGTACTTGGTTGTTTAAGTCCTATAAAGATGAATGAAAACAGAGACTCTAAATTCCAGCACACTGCTTTGAAAAGGACCGTCTCTGAACTGAAATGATGGACGGCATTCTATATAGAACCACTTATAGACACGTAACCCATGATCCGAGTAGGCCGGTAGATGACAGTGTGCCATTGTACGCTTCAGTCCCACAGGACTCTCTGGAAGCAGTTTGACCCAGTTCAGCAGAACTTAAACACTGCAACTGTTTCCTGAACCAGCTATTAAAAAACACTTCCAGCAGCAGACTTTGCAAGCTCTGCACCCTGCCACTCGCTCCAGCTCCCCTAGGAGCCACAGCGCCTGTGGCTCGGCTAGTACATTGCTCCAGCATACCCTCAGTGCTCAGCCCCCAGCGCTGGCCTCCTCCTCCGAGCTGGCGGTTGTTGCACGCCTGCCAGCATGAATACCAGTGCCTTTTGGCCAGGGAAGAGGTGTCATACCAAGCATGGGATTTCTGGAATATGATACTAAGATTTCTGCATTAGCCTGATGGAGCTTCTAAATTTCCACCTCAGTTGGTTTATATAACACAACAGAAAGTATGTTAAAAGACAAGTTGCAAAGTAAACAGCTAAAATTTCTGGAGAACCAGAATTAAGACTGCTTGTTCCCCTCTTGAGCCTCCTCATTAAAATAAAATCTGCAGAATTACATCTAATTCTAATGTC
This sequence comes from Falco cherrug, assembly GCF_023634085.1. Lineage (NCBI taxonomy): Eukaryota > Metazoa > Chordata > Aves > Falconiformes > Falconidae > Falco > Falco cherrug. Next base: position 102,780,840 of record NC_073700.1, read on the forward strand.
AGGGCCCCTTACCTTGTTCTCAGTGTTGGCTGGGCATTGCTAACCGAATGGCAAAATATTTCATATTTTATTTTCTCATCACTTTTTAATGCCATACCATATTTACTGTACGGCATTAAAACTCTGCTCCGAAGACAGAATTATTAATGTTTGCATAGACTTTTGAGCAGGTGTTTTTCACTACAGTGACAGCGTGCTTTATAACACATGTAAATTTATCTTCCTAACACCTGAGAAGATAGAGAACTATGTTCATTTCCAGTTAGCAGATAGGTAACTGACACGCAGACAAAATTAACTAAAAAGTCAGCACTGGGTCTTGCTGTATGTTTTAAGGAAGGGCCCACATTTTCAGAACACTGTGCATCACATAGCACAGTGCTGCTCGAAGCCCAGGCTTCCACCAGGAAACACGTGCTTACTGGTCCCAACTTGTATGTAAACTGGGGGCTTCAAGTAAGCCATCCCTGATATGGCTCCTCTACAACATTAAAACCTGCAGCTCCTTCTCAAACAGACCTTGGCCACAAAGCTAAGAGAGCGACCGGTAGCCACAAGACCTTCCTGTCCTCCCCGATGGGTCAGCCCACCGAAGCACAGAGGGAGCCCTGGGGATATCCCAGCAGCAGAGACCTGCTGAGCCATGGAAGGCAGGTGCTGCTCCATGCCTCAGACCAGCATGCTAAACTCAACCTTCTTGCTCAGTAAACTTAATCCTACTCTTACAGCAACTGAAAAGAAAGATTTTTAACAGGAAAGGATGGGAAACCTTAACAATAAGCAGTTCCATCAATCCTTTTCTATATATAAAATTAATGATGCTGAATTGTAAAATTATCAGAGAATGAAGCAATAATTTTACGAAATAGAGAGCTAAAATAGACTCCAAAGGATTAACATCCACAGTAGATTATCCCCTCCATACTAAATTGGGTAATGGATTTCTCTCAATAGGATATTTCTTTATAGCTGAAGCATGAGATACTCTTTTTAAAAAGATCTGTAACATCTTACTTTACATATGCTTTCTGTTTCCTATTGCTATTTGCTACAGTCATTTAAAACTAGTGATCTTGACTGATGACACAGGCACGTATTCTTGTTGAGATGTTTTAATATAATGGGGAGGAACACACAAGCCACACATGATCTTGTTTAGAAAGATAGAGCAGAGTTCTCTGCTTGAAGATTTCTGGTCGCTATGGAGTACAGTGGGACTCAGGTAAGCAAAAATAGCATTGTGGTTAAGATATTGGACTGCACTTGGAAGACATCTTCTGGTTCCTGGCTCTGCTGCAGACATCCTGTGTGTTCTTGGATAAACGCCTCTTGTGAGGCTAGTTTCATTTATGTGCTCATGCACATAGTAATGAGCCTCATAAACAGCCTATAAATATAATCACTCGAAATAATTTTTAAGGTACAATCTCTCATACTCAGTGAGGGATTTCATGTTCTCCTGGGAAAAGAGAAAGTGTTTGCAAGGCTAAAGGCATGAGACGGGTTTGGATCTATCTCAATTTCAGTGGCATCTGTGTGCACATTTAAATTTGGCATCTGCAGACCATTATGATAAAAAAGAGTCTGCATTATTTGCACTATTTCTCATTTTCTTTCTTGGACTGGGATTGTTCCTAGTTACAGGAATTCAGACTGTAGCAAGCAAGGAGAAACACACATATAGATGATGATATCTTTGAAGTATGCACTGGCTCTGTGTCCTTTTTGTTCAAGATTCTTGGAAGCATCCTGTAAAAATCTCTGTGCATGCACAACAGTTGTTCTTATTCACACAGAGCTACTGAAAATCACAGACTCATATGTACACCTCAGAGTTACACACCTCAACACACACAATGTGTGTAGCTATCCAGTTCACAACTTCACAGGAAGGGTGGTCCTAGAGCAAACGCAGATCTGCCAAATCTGCTAGCTAGGGTGGTGTTTCACTATGGTGCTAACTACTCCTTTGCTGCTTCAGGGGCTTTGTTGGTGCTCGGGCAGCCTCTGCTACAGACGTCCAGTAATCCCAGGTAAACAACTGCTGCTTGCAGCCGGTCTACATCAGGCGGGCAGCAAGTGCAATACACCACGGACCCTGGGACTAGCCAGCAAACACAGACTGTGCCGAGGTTAGACCACCATAGTACTTCCAATTTTGTTTCTCAATCCTTCTTCAGCCTCTTCCTTTTCGACAAGAATGATCTCCTCCAACATATATCTTTAATAGATGTTGACCCTCTGTGGCTTAGATAAAGCAAAAAGTAATGGGAATAAGTAAATTAAACGAGTACATTTTGTAAGTCTATTTCTATTGTCTGCACCTACCACCTATGATTCTGCAAAAATACAGCCACCCGCTTTCCAGGGTACACATGCCTTACTTGGGATACGTCACTATAGAAACTTTTTTCTTCTTTTTGTTTTTTAACTTTCCATATCCAGTTAAAAAGCTATGCACAAGCAGTCGTTTCTGTATGGATTACTTACAGGCAAAATGGTGTCTGTGTTTGAAAACTCACCCCATCAGGAATACGTTTGCCATAAAGCAGAGTTTCATAATATGAAAGTGTAGCTGAAGACGCTCTTGATGATAAGCTAGGAGCTAGCATTCATTATTCATTTGTAAAGTAACCATTGTCTCCCTTAAATCTCTATAGCCTTCCTTGCATCATGTTACTGTTTTCAAATAACTAGAAATGCCAATACCTTAATGAATCAGACTACTACTAAATAGCCTAAGATTGTTTGAATACCCCCAAAAAATTATCAGTTCCTAACATAAAAGGGAGCAGGCAAGAAGACAAAATTAAGGACATAAGCAAAAGATACCTGCTATCTCCAAATGAAAAGCATCTGTTTAGATGAGATGCAATGCAGCTAGAAAACCTCTGCCTGCAGCTTTTACAAGAGCTGATAATTCAAATGTGATCACTTATATATGCAAAGAAAAAAGCAAGTACATAACCACTCTGTTAATGTATTTCCCACCCCCCCACCCCTGGATGGGAGCCCTAGTGCATTGTAGTTACTGAAGTGAATTCAAGTTCATTTAAGGGCAAAGGTATGTTTCTGGAACTACCCCTGCTGTCTGGTCTGTCAGAGAATTAACAGCCTTAGCAATTAGGAACAGAGCCTTACCAAGCAGCGTCCTTTTGTAAGAGAAAGGAGAGAAGACATGAAATGAAGAACCAGTGCCCTCTTTCCTTGCCTTTCAGGAATGGTCTGAGCTATTAGTTAAGTGCCTCGGCTCTGGGATGTCTCAGTAACAATAAGGCCTGTGGCAAAGCAAGAATCTTGACACTCCCAAGAACTTGTTAATTTTGGCAAGTAAGTTATGTCTGGGGAGCTGAAGTGGAGAAAATGAGGGTGTAAAAATGTCTCATTGCAATATTATAACATTATGAATAACATTCAGAATGCCATCGGATACCTTCCAGAAGACGACTACTGATACAGGAAAAAAAAAAAAAATTGGCTCATATTTTATTAAAGCTGAGGACACAGTGACAGCTCAACAGTAAACTGTATGTAACAATTACTCAATTACAGGTTTTACAGCAAGCTTGGATAGTTTTGCTTGTATCCTTTTGGCATTCTTTTTTTTTTTTTCTTTTTTTTTTTTTCTGTAATGTAACGACAAGGGCATTGCTCATGTTCACTGAAATACCTCCAACTACATACAAGCTGTCATCAGTATCACATTTACCACTGTCTCACAACGCCCCTATATTGCTATTTTCTAATTTTTAGGGAAATACATTTAACATACATGCACAGAGTAAATCCAAATTGAGCCTTAAATAATCTTGTTCAGGGCAACAGAGAATAATGACTGTGTCTTCAATGAGGGGCATAATTACAACAAGCTGTCAAAGGAAACTTAAAGAAGGTTTTGGGGCAGGGGGAATTAAAAGCTATTTACCTCTATCAAAGCAGAATGAATAAGGGTAATGAATAATAACCCTGAGAAAATGACAACAAAGGGGAACATTCTCAGCACCATGAGTGGGAAATTAATCAAGTCCCTCTTTTGTTAACAGGTGCTACACAATAAATTCCCTGTGTTCCACCCTGAAAAAACATCCTTAATATCAGAAAAGAAAAAGTTCTAAGAAGTAAACAAGAAAAATGCTACCTTGTCCTTACAATGCATCGTTTGCAAACGTCTCAAAGCACCTTTCCATTAAATACAGTAAAAGAAATACCAAAGCTCAGTATCTTATGGCATTTTGATTTAAAATTATGGAGAAAATACAATGTCCTAAATTAACCAGTAGGCAATGGAACCATGACTGTGAGATCCATTTGGACACCACCAAATGATTTTCAGGAAACTTCATGTAACAGCTAACCAGTGTGCCTACTGGAGATCGGCAGACTTGGACATCTTGATTACATCTACAGCACCTCGGCCCCCTAAGCCAGGGAATACTTAGTTCAAGTCAGAGCAGCACAATGCAGTTGTGTAAACAGAAGACCAAAAATCATGAAACCCTTAGTTCTAAAATGGGATCCAACTGTGCCCCTTTTTCCTGTCGACAAAAAAGTTAATGAACCAACCTAACTCACCCGCCCTCTTCTCCCTCTCTGGCAGAAAAAGTGGTATATAACTACCAGTCTCAGTGAAATGTTGGGTGGATTAAATAAATTAACATCTTTAACACATTTTGAGGAAGAAAATGCATTAAATATTATTGAAATAGTGAGCAGAAGATCTTTTCAAGGGGAATTACTAAATTTCCTTTCTTTATATATCAATTACTCATTAATGCAGTAAAACAAAGAAAGATTAGATTTGACCGTTCACAAGGAATGGTTTTCACTGTTACATATGCTCTTAATTTGACACTACAAATAAAAATGTTTCCAAACCATTCCTGAGGGCTACAATTTTAAGACTTTCTGTGCAAATTATCTTCTCTAATGTCCAGTCCAGCTTAGTCTTGTATAGTTATGTATACTTAAGAAATAGGCACGCACGAAGCATGTTACTGCTATTCCTTGTAAAACTATTTAAGGACAATTAGTTTAGATGCTTACTCAATTCAGGGATTATGAAATACATTTTGCACTTCTACACCTTCAGATTTATCTAAAAATCTAAAACAAATCTAAATCTTTTTATTAAAATAAATCTAAAAGAACTGGAAAATAAAAGCCACTCCCACGTGAAACGCCAAGAGTATTAACTGTTCTGCATGAAAGAGCTAATGTGAATGCCCAAGAGATCTCTGTTTTTTAATGAAAAGCTGTGAAAAAGGCAGATGAAGGTGGTATATCAGATCATAAAACCATGAGCTTAACAACAGTTCAGGAAAATGAAACACAAGAGGGTCACCTTGCCAAGATCATTTTTCTCTTTATATCATATATCAAATCTAAAAATTGCAGTAATTGAAGGTTAAAAAACCAAACCAAACCAACAAAAAAACCCCAAACCCAAACCAAACCAACACCTGTTCTTCACTTTTCCCATTTAGTCAACTGCTGTAGTTGTGGCAATGGATGTAGGTAGCTGAATGCCAGTAGCTAATATCAATGAGACTGAACAGGAGCGTGGCATTCAGGAAAGACCCTCTAGGAAGAAATGAGCTGTGTGAGGAAAACATGAGAAACCTTTTGCAGAATGCAAGGCCCAAAATTACTTTTGAATCTTGCTCTTCTTTTAGAAGCTATCTGAAAATAAATAATGTTTTCTAGTAACCGTAAATAATTGTTTTAAAAGGAGAATGGTCCTGTATAAGCAATCTCAGTGTCAAAGTCCAAAGAGAGAGAGCGTTCTAAAAGGCGCAAAGTCCAATTTACTCTCAAGCCAGGCACATTCCTCCTCTGTTGGCTTTGGAAAATCTTCCCCAAAAAGCTTTCAGAGGGTTTTTTTGATATGCACTTTTGCTTCATGTTGAACAAATATAATTAAAAGTAATGGTACATAAATGTGAGAGTCGTGGGACTTAGATAAATCAGTGAACCTACACCAAGTTATTCTGTGTGCGTATTTGGCCCTTAAGCGAGATTTCACAGGAACATATACAAACATTATATTGCGTATTAACTTGCTCTGTTTAGAATATGACAGGAAAGTTGATCCTGTCCCGCTGAATTTTGAAGAACCAATATATGTCTTGAAGCACAGGAAAATAAATCTCTTTTACCCAAACTACATGCTTAGAATACATCCAAACTTTCTGTGTGTCACCAGCCATGCTGAGCAGGCAGGTCTATGATTTCTAATCTAATCAACCTTAGAGTGATCGTGAAACCAACAGCTGTGTCTGAGCAATTGGAAAAATAGATACAGAACAAAGGGGAAGACCCATCTCAACAGGGCTTCTCCCTCAAGTGCATAAACTCAGCTTCAGTGGAAAGTATAAATATTTCATTCACTATTTTGTACTGTATTTCTCCTGTGATTTGTGCTCCAACTACTTTCTTTGAAAGGTACATTAATGTCTTCTTTTAACAGCATCCCTTCTAAACTTTTCCCCTTGCTTAATGGGCCTGAAGGGATTAAACCTTTAGCTAAAAAATGCATCTGTTGTACATAACATCACAGTATTAGACTATCATAATACCAACTCATTTATTTTCATTTTGTGGAAGTATACCTTCCCTTGAGAATGATGCTACAGGGTATATTTCCTTCCTGATGCTTCCTTTCATGTATTGTGTGATATTAAGGAGAAACACTTGTATTCAGACATCAGAAGCCCAAGGCCTGCTTTTTGCCTTGCATTTTGAGGCCACATTATACCAGAAAGATAGCTAGGCTGACTAGGAAAGAGCTCCAGAAATCCTGCCTGTCTCAGAGAACAACTGGTGCCTGTTCTTTGTGCTTTTCATGGTTCTGGACACTGACTAGACAGAACTGACTTAAATTTGCTTTTGGTTTAGGCAACTTCCTTGTGCATAAATTAGAGAAAGCTGAGCTTAACAGTGAGGTCAGGTGTGATGTCACTGCTAGAACACATACCACAACAGTCAGTATCAGCACAAACAATGGTGCCATTCATCTTGTATTGGGCAAGGCTTTATCTACGCGAAGTTACAGCTACGGCAGTCCTTTGGTTTTGCATTAAGTGGAATTCGCTGCAAGGAGTGCTCACAGTCTCCATCACACACAAAATCAAGATCTGGTAATTAAAACAGCCTTGAAACCAAGAAATCTGAGGGACTACAGTTATCAAAACTAGTAACTATAATTGTTTACTTTAGTAACTTATCTTTGGTAAACTAACCAAAATTTTTAGTTTACCTGAATGGAAAGGTGTTACTTCATCTGTAAACTAACGTAACATTAAGCCAGCTAAGAGAAATTGTGTGTATTTGGTGGCTGAATCATAAGGGTCTTTCATTTCCTAAACAGAAACACAATGGTTCAGTGGGATTTTCAAAAAGCATCTGGACACTTCTCCAGGGTACATCTGTGTAGAATCTGGGCAACTGCACGTCTTCAATCACTGGCATATAATTTGGCTGATTTATCCCCTTTCACACCTATATGTCAAAGCCCACCTGACTTCCCAACACATTTCTAATCAGTATAGTAATGGCAAAAAGTATTGCACATATGGTTGGAGATCAGTAAGTTCTTTCAATATTTTCTTTGAAAGAGCACCGGCACAGTGCAAAGCATTTCCTAGATACCCACAGAGGTAAACTCTGCTGGAGATACGGCTGCTTCAGGTGACAGCAGGAGCAACCCTCAAACCTGGGTGCAGTTTTATCTCTTCTCAGTGAGAGGTTAAAACAGCCAGCTTTCTCTCATTGCCACAATAAGCAGGATACAAAACAGTATTTCAGAGAGAATTACAAGGAGGCAATCACTTCTATTTGTTATATAGCACCTTCACATAGCATCAGGTAACATTACACACATGCTGGCAGCATTTAGGACAGAAATATGTGAAGACAGAAACAGTATAGTACCTTGACGCTTTCAGTGTGAGAATTATCATACTGGGGGGACCAAGAAAATGACAACTACCTTAAGCATTTAGGTGGATCTGAAATGCATCCGTTCCCTACCCAACAGCAACACGGAGTAGCTAATACACTGGACACTTCCTGCTAGGACTTGTTGAAAAGAAATTAACAGTTGCCTCTAATATTTCATAAAAAAATGAACATTCCCAAACATGCCAGGTTGTCATACTTTATCTTGGTTTTGTTAGCATACTGTGAAGAACTTATGTGTCGTGATATAATTCCACAAACTCACTGTGGGGAAGGATTCTAGTTTTGTAAAGAAATTACAGAGGTTGCATGTTGAAGAATAAAAACATAAGATAGCTACTTTCCTATTAGAGTGAGAGGAAGGACAGTCTTAGGCAAAATTTTCCAGGGGCAGTTCTGAAGAAGCAGTTTGTGGAATAGAGTGGAGAAGAGTGTTTAATTCTCCAAGCTAACATGATAGCAATCAGGAAGAAACACAGAGCCAACGCTTAATGGTTCAAATGGAGATGTTGGCAAGGAGCTGTTTTGGAAAGAGACAGATCTGCAGTGGTTTTGACTCAATTTTAGTCTACGTTTAGTGACTGAAAAGTCAGAGCGCTAGGAGTAAAAATGTACCAAATTTTCCCAACTGTTTCTTCATGCTAGCCTTTTGCATGATCCTGAACACTTCCAGGTCTAAGGGCAGTCATCAGTCTTACCTTAAGAAAAATTTAAGATGTCTGTTAAATAACAAAGGCAGAGGATGGAGGCAGAGGATGGAAAGAGCCATTACTTCTCTCACTCACTCAGAAAGTAGATTACACAGCCTGCAGTAAGTTTACAATGCAACAGACTTCCTAGAGTACACAAGTGTGTTAATCAATACTTCGAATGTGTCTAAATGTATAAGAGGCTTCACTTTTTGAGAACTCCTATTATCCGAGAGGGGGGTTAATGAATATTAGCACAAAGCAGAACTATGGTTGCAAAATCCTAAAATGACAGGGAGAGGAAAATAACACCAACTTGGAATCACCGCAGGCTTAGCCACTGAATGATGCTGTGAAGGGCACAGTCCCTGTTGACTGAAACTAGAGATGAATTCAAGCCACACAAATTCCAGCTCAGTTTCAGACTTGCCATTATTTCTGCAACCCTGCACAAATCAGCAATCTTCTGTGACTGGACTGCCCTTGCTGTCCTTCTTTGTGCCAGTGCAAGCAGTGGAATAGTCTGCTCTGCCTAACACATAGAATCACTGAGAAAGAAACATATGCTTCTTACCCTTTTCCGTGACTTTCTTGTTTACTGAAAAGTTTTTTCCATTAACAAGAAAAAGTAAATGCATTTGACTTCCGTCTCGCAGCAATGTATGGTTGCATAATCTTTCAGTCTCGTCAGCTTACCCAGTTGTCTTTCATCTTCCCTGCATAGCATCTGTTTTTCAAAGACAACATATTCTCCATTGTTGTCTTGGGACTACACTGGGACATCTTCCCCGAGGAAGACATTTTCTTGCTGTTTTGCCTTGTGTAAATTAGCAGCGACATCCTCTGAGATTCTTGCTAAACCTTCAGGGCCAATTTTCCTTTGTAAGGTGTTTGACTAAGGTGTCAACTGTGTCTTCGCACTGGACAGGCAACACATACTGTTTTGCTGGTGTTTTCATTATGCTGAACTATAAAAACCAAGGGACAGTGTGAAAAGCAGAGCATAACAGTATTGTATTATAAACGTCAGTGTCTGAAATATTTTCATGTTCATTTATCTCAGCATATGGACAGGATACCTGAGTCAGGGTGGCAACTGTTACTAGATTACTCTTTTCCATACCACCAATACATGCCCAGCAAAAACATACAGCCCTATCGCACAACTTTGTGGTCTGTTTTACTTCCCCTTCAGCTGATTGTTTCCCTTTATTTTTTGACATCACAGTATATATAATGTGGAAACTCCTGAGACCAAGAACTTTACTAGAACATAAAAAAATGACATTTTTTGGTTCTTCCTCCATTACAGAGAAAAGTTCAATTAGAAATCAACAAAAGAGACCAAATCTTCAATGTTTTGTATCTGGGCACTTTTAGAAAATTGACCCATTCTGAACTGCCTCTTGTTAAGCACTGAGGATTAAATTTGCTTATCAGTTTTGAAAATATGGATGCCTCTATCTATCAAACTCCTTTTACATCCATAGCACTATCTACACATTTAATAAATCTGAGATGGGTCCAAGACTATATCAATCTTCAAACATTGGCTGTGTATATTAACTGCCACTTCTTTTTTCAGAGTGTATTTCACTCATGGACAAAGTAATTGGACCACTGGGTAGGTATAATGCTACAGCCATGACTGTTTCCACAGAAAGCCCCTTTCTGATTACATTTTAAGTTACTTTACCACAAGTCTCTTTCATCAATAAGTGTTGACATTTGTGCAGCAACGGAGGATTACTTGAATTACGTAGAAAAGAAATACATGAAATTACCATTACTTGTGATGGCAGGCCAGAAGGGCTATAAAAGAAATAAGCACCTGAGTCAGGTAAAAAGTTTGAATATGTATGTAATATGAGAATATCGTCAGTCATAAGTACTCTGTTCTAGTCAAATCTGCAATAAACACCACCACCCAGGCTGAGCTTCAACTTGCCAAACGTATCAAAACCAAAGCTGTGCATGTGAACTGAAAAGTAAAAAAAAAAAAAAAAAAAGCTCCATCAGGCAGTTGTATGTAGTTCACCTTTCAAGTAAGGAAATAATGACTCTGCATGCATGCCTTTCTGCAGGATGACGACTGCAATTTTTGTGGAGCGCAGAAAAGGTAAGACCCTGGAAGTTAGATTTGGTTTCTTATCCCTTAAGTTGGCACATAACAACAGCTGTCCTAAGGATTACTAACAGGAAACAAAGGGAAACTCTGCAGAGATTTCAAGGTATCACAGAAGCTGAAGTTGAAAAGACTGAATCAGTATTGGGTCAGTCAGACCAGCATCCCTCTCACCGCAGGCACAGCATCAGCCCAATTTCCTTCGCACTGAAAGTCAGGAATCTCCAGGCAGTGATGTTTGCCATGCTTCAATAGGAAGATCATTTCATTATACTGCTAGGGTCAAATTCTAAACTCTGATGTATTAATATAAAGCTACTCCATCGAAAGCAGAAGAACTGCTTCAAATTATTATATACAAGTAAAATTACTATTTTTACCTGAATATAAGGAGACAATTATTTTTATTTATTTCCATGTACACTCTTTTTTTAAGAGGGCAAGTATGACCTTGAATTCAAGGAGAACTGAACATGCTTATATCCTGTAACAGAGAAACTCAGCCTTCCTCCATCTTCCTCTGCTCTCCCATCAGATCCCTGCCTGATTTCACAACTCATGATCATTGCTTTCCAAACCCTCTCCCTCCCAACCCCCTTTTAAGTGCTGAGTGAGAGAGACAGCAGGAGCTGGAGCCTCCACTGAAATCCTACAAGCCTACCTCACGCAAGGGCAAATCGGATGCTGAGCAGCCAGATCTTGCTGAATTCCTGCTGGCTGCCTTGCACAGCAGCAAGACAGTGCAAAACAGCTGATTGACAGTGACTGGCTCCTGCCTCATGCAAAGATAAGACACTGCTCAAATGTAAGGCCATATATATTGTAGAAAAATTTCCTTGGAAAAAAAAAAAAAGATTCTCTTAACATTCAGATTAATACGGCAGAATTGAGAATTCGTGTGTCCTTTTGATTTGGATTTAAAAACTTGAACTTACCTTTTGGGGAAGCTTCATGAGGTAAAATTCCATCTCCTCATTCCACAGTTTAAACCAATAAATTCACAGACTCCAGAAGTCATTCAGAAATTGTATTTGGCCAAATGAATACACAGTTTCCATCATCCTTCCTAGTTAGCTAGTTAAGTGACCAATTTTTTTCAGAGGGACTCATTTCACATTGCACAACTACTCCTGTTGCTCTTGTCTGTAAGTAATTTAACAAAGAATAGGTTCCCTAGAAATGGTCATTTAAATTGACCACCAAGAGTGATACATTTTTCCTTCGTACATATACAAAATACAATACTTTCCTCAAGAGGAAGAGGGTAATCAATTTTATTTTAGCACAAATTTCACCCAAGCTATATTTCTGTAAAGTCAACATTCTTACTACTTTCCAAAAAACTTCTTTTAAAAATATCCTGTATTTGCCGTACCTAAGGATCATACCAAAGCTTTGAAGTGATTTCATACAGCCAGCCACTAGCCCAAAAAAAAATCATCTGCAAACTTCAGAAGCTATAGAAATTCATCACTTCTTTTAGTTGATTATATAGCTAAGATTATACAAAACAAATTTTAATTACTGCTAAAGAGCAACAGAAGTGTAAATTCAAGCCGCGTCTCACAGAAAAAAATTAAACAGTCTATAAATAGTATCGCAAAATAAAACACACTAGCTACGCTGTGCTAAAAATAAATGATCCTGCTATTATTCTAGTGAGAGAGTAGATACAGCTCATGACTACATAGCTACCACAAGAAATCCTCAGTTTTGCTTGTGGAAAAGGACAAAATAGTGATTTCTACTCTGTGGTAACATATCCTCTTCTCATTTTAATGGTAGTCAGACCACTGCAAGATATCCAAAATACATAATTGCCAATTCAGGCAACCGTTTTAAACCCACCAAGATGTTAATTAAATGTTTCTTCCCAGCATGCATAAATAAACCATGGAACTTATTGCTAGAAGATAGCAAATAGACCAAAAGTGTGGAAAGGTTGACAAATCTTCAGACCGTCAGCAGTTACAAAATACTATGATTTACATATAACTGGGATAAGGAAGTCATACACTGCCAAGGCTGAAAACTGCATTAGTGGAAAGATCACTACATAGGCCCTATTCACAGCCTGTACTCTGACCTCTGGGCTGGCCTAAGCCTGCCTGGGTGCTCCTGCATATCCACAGGCATGGCCAGGAACTTCTCTCCACCACTCTGCAGGGCACACGGGTTGGGACATCGTGGTTGAAATGACCTTGCTCTCTCCTGAAGCCCCAGGACATGCGAGAAGACTCATTTCAAACTGAGAAGCTGATAGACCACTACACAGTAAACATTTTGGAACTGATGGAAATAGGGAATTGGTTGGTGACCTGCTAGGAAAGAAAGATTATGATCTGCCAAGGACCAAAATTGTGATCAGAATATAGGGCCTGTTTTGCAATGTGATTTAGCCAAAATTTGGCCCATACAGAGTAACTATAGTCTGTAATTAATGTACACTTTGTGTATTATTTATTTTATATCTTATTTTAATTGCAAATTTTATTTAGTTATTTCCCTCACATTTAAATTAAAAAAAAAATCCTTTTCTTTCACATACCTACCAGCAGGGGCAGTTGTCTACCTCATTGAACATTTTATTACCCCAATATGAAAGAGAAGGAAGATAACAGAAGTGATGGAAAATGTTTACTTGATCTGACAATGCTCTATACATACTGGTAGTCTTCATACTTTAACAATTTTACATACTTTAACAAAACTAAACCTAACTTTTTGTCCTAAAACCAAAGACTTTGCTGTATTTCAAATTTATTCAGAAAAATATCATAGGAATAAGCATGTCTTTTAAAAAAAAAATCCTAAAATACTTTTTAAAAAATGTTTCTCCTCACATTTCAAGCTATTTGTTACACTTGATCATGAAGGCAGTTCTATATACACTCGAGTTACTGATGACTAATGGAATATTTCACTGGGAGAATACAAAAGTATTTACAGTTCAATTGTTTGTTCAGATGAGAGGTATCAAGTGAGTTGGCACCAGCTGAAATAAAACCTCTGAAGGCACTGAAGTCCTTCTACCATCTTATCTATTCAGTTCCTAACCCTTCATCCCATGGGCAGCTTGACTTTAGCTTCCATACAACTAAAGGGCTATTGCAGCCATTACTGCTTCAGGCAGTGTCTCACCTCAAACACTACAGGAAAGAGGTATTTCACACCGAGCATGGGGTCCTGCCCTGGGGAGGGACAGCCCCTGCACCGGCACAGGCTGGGGGTGGGATGCTGGGGGGCAGCTCTGCGGGGAAGGGCCGGGCGGTGCTGGGGGACAGCCGGTTGCCCGCGGGCCAGCGGTGGCCCTGTGGCCGAGAAGGCAGATGGGAGCCTGGGGCACGTTAGGGGCAGCGTGGCCAGCGGGTGCAGGGAGCTGATCCTGCCCCTCTGCTCGGGCTGGTGAGGCCCATCGGGAGTGCTGGGCCCAGCGCTGGGCTCCCCAGTCACGGGAGACGGGGAGCTGCTGGGGAGGGCCCAGCGGGGGCTGCGGAGCTGGTGAGGGGCCTGGAGCACCTCCCTGGTGAGGAGAGGCTGGCAGAGCTGGGGCTGTGTAGCTGGAGAAGGCCGAGGGGGGTCTCACCCGTGCGTACCAACACCTTAAGGGTGGGTGGCAGGAGGACGGGGCCGGGCTCCTTCCAGTGGTGCCCAGCGACAGGACCAGGGGCAACGGGCACAAACTGCAGCACGGGAAGTTCCAGCTGAATATGAGGAGAAGCTTCTCTACTTGGAGGGTGACAGAGCCCTGGCACAGGCTGCCTGGAGAGGTTCTGGAGTCTCCTCTGGAGACATTCAAAACCTGCCTGGACATGACAGTGCAACCTGCTGTAGGTGAGCCTGCTTCAGCAGGGGATTGGGCTAGATGATCTCCAGAGGTGCCTTCCAACCCTGACCAACCTTTGATTCTGTGACCTCAATACAGGCAAGTGAATAATTTCATATCCACCAAACAGCAATCTGTCTTTCTAAGGAAACCCTCGCTCTCACATGCAACAATTATGTATTCTTTCTCGTTTTGTACCAGTAAACCAGCTCCTACGTGCAATTTTAATTTTGTCCCCACTAACCATGTATTAAATTGTTAAAAATACATTTCCCTTAGGCTGCCCCTCACAGGAACCGCCTAAGGGAGGAGTTCTCCATAAAAATCATTGAGGACAATTGTTCTTCCCATCTTTCCTTAGAATTGCTGCGATGCCTCCAAAAATGTTGGTATTTAAAAAAAAAAACACAACAATTCTGGCTCAGAAAGCACCCCAGCCGCAAGCTCTTGGAGGCTGGGAGAGCAGCGGTGTCCAGGACTGCGAGGTTGCCCTGCTCCCATACCATGTCTTAAGTCATCTGTGTTGCCACTGGTGAAAAGCAATAACTGGATCAGACAGACCTCTGTCTGAGCAAAATCTTACATTATTCTCACACCACCAGCTGCCTATACCCCTGACCAACACCATCGCATGGTTTCTTTGCACCACTCTGTCTTTTTCTGTCTGCGTGCTTGCTGTCTCTTGTGCCAGCCCATAACTCGCTTGTGGCCAGCATGGCCTTTCTTGCTCTTTGCCAGTTCAGAGGCAGCCTGGCCTCAGAGGGGCTTGCTGTGTGCGCTGGGGCCCCAGGCTCTGAATTTATGAAAATGAAACACAACAGCAGCTACAAGGTAATTTCTCACCAGATAATCAGGCTGTCTTTGAGGTAACATTTTGAGATACAGCCACAATCGTCTTCGCAACCCTCAAACTTTTCAAGTGAAATGGGGAGTCCGAGCACAGGGAATAACACGCAAAGCCACTTCAGCAGCAAATGAGTTCTTCCTGCCACTTGCCTGGCAGAAACTTCCAAGCCTGTCCAGATTACCTGAGCCAAACCTGCACACCCCCGGCTCTGCCCTTTGAAGAACATCATGGGAAAATACCCAAAATGGAAAGAAGTCTGAAGCATAAAATGGCCGATTCAGACTACTTGCATGAAAATGAAGGCTAGAAAAAATGTGAATGTATGTATTTAGGGAGTTATATTAGAGAATAATATTTAACAAGCTGGTGAAAATTCTTACTCTGTCATGATATTACTAGTGAGCATGTACTTGTGAACAGCAGGCAAAACTAAGGGTACTTACTGAACTCTCCCTCCCCAAATAAATATTCTTCATTTTTTCAAAATGTCCTGTGCCTAATAGATATTCAGTCAGATCACTCCCATTTTTAGGATGGTAAACTACTGTCAGGAACATGTAGAAATGCCCTAAACTTCCAGCGGCATCAGATCAGGACTCATCATCAAATTCTCAGAGCTGTTCCCTTTACATGCTTATTTAGATTTGAAACTACAGTTGTGCTGGTGGCTGGCTTATGTAGCACTCTCAGCTTGCTATTTATTCACAGCAAATAGAGCTCAAATAGTAAGTGCTTCTCCTCTGTACCCTAAAATTAATTCTGATAGATGACTATGGAGCATTATAAATAGTTTAAAATACAAAACCAAATAAAAAAAACCACAGCCCTCCCAACTACGGCACCTCCTGCTTACATGACTGATGGCAGGATTTCCACATATGCAGGGAAAGGTGGCTCTTCAGCTGGAATGAACTGTCATATTAAGGTAAAGTATAAATTTGCCATTTAAATCTGTAGCTGATTTCTACATCATCTGAAACATTACAGATTACATTTCTCATTATGAAGAAAACAAAATCACTTGGGAAATTAGTTTTACTTCTCACCTTCTTTGTGTTAAAAGCAGAATGTAAAAATCTGAAATGAAAAACAGGAATAACTGACAGACTATTTCCCCAGTGAAGGGTTATTATGGGAACATATAAAAATGGACAAGTATTCTAAATTCATCCTATAAAAAGAAAGCAAAAAACTTCTTTTGTTTGTTTTATGCAGGTATCAAATAAAAATCTTTCTGTCCTACAGCTTACAGACTTGAAAAGCCACTCTAAAATATTCTGTTAAGATCTCACTTATCATCAGTGCTGAATTCAAATGAGTTTCAAACATACTAGACTATCACTTTGCAACATATTACTTACCCAGGCTTATTTTAATTTTTATCCAGCGCTACTAAAAATTCAGCTCTCCTCCTTTGCCACATCATTGTATACATAATGAACCTCATGATTTCTCACAGGCACAATCTATTGCTTTGGGTTTGACTTTCAGGTAGTTTTTCCCAAGTCATTTTTCAGTAAATGAAGAAAGCCCAAATACAACAACTTGCCTTACAAGATTTGTCATCTTATTTTATTACAAGACAGGATACTTGGGTTTTTAAAGATTAATGTATTGACTAGGTCTTTGCAGAGCATAGGCTTCAGAAGCATCCACCCTCATGTCACCTCTAAGACGTCCATCAGCAAACTCTTCTGGAATTAAAAAAACAACCAACCAACCAACCAACCAAAACCAAAAAACTATGTAACTTCTCTAATTCATAGATCAAATTTGTGGAGGCTTCTTCTGGAAGTCTGTTGAAAAAGCACTTCTTGACCAGGTCAGATTTCATTTGACTTAGCACTTCAACTTTCAAAGTGAGAGATCAAACATGCTGGGGAAAAAATATCCCAGATGTTGCAGGGAGATCCATGTGGGAGGCCCACCTTCATCCCTACCTCAGGCAACTGTCTCTATGCACACAGGTTTAATGCTGTCCCAGAACTGATACTAGTTTCAAAACATCAGGACGGCTAATGACAGGTATTAACAAACCATTCTACTATGCAGGAAAATGCTACAGAAAAAAAAAGGGTAATACCTTCTGGTACATTTAGCGAGGTGGTGGTTAATATGAAACATGAGTGCCAGTCTCAGTAATCTTTCTCATTTAATTTCACTGTACATCAGTTTTCCTAAGCTATAAAGGAAATGTTCCCCCACTGAAATACTGAGGATAACTGCCAATACTTGTGGGATGCTACAGAATCGTTTCATTAATTAATCTGAAAATCATCATCAACTGAAGTGCAGGGGAACCTCACAATTCCTGGCTCTAGAGCCTGGGCTGCTTTCAACAGCCCACATTGACTCAAAGGGGGCAAAAGCAATTTCCAAATAAAAACAGTGGTGAAAATATATCTTCCACAACCACTAAAATAATTTCTAAAAGTCAAGAAAAATAAATTCACAAGAAGTGTTAAAGTAAGCAAAAGAAATCAGCAAAGGTATTTCCATAAGACAGAGCTGGGTGCTGACAGAAGAGTTGAGGGATGAATTCCAGCTTTGTAGAGCTCTGCAAGTGGGTGGCTGTGTTAAATATACTTTATTCCAGCATTTTTAAGCATTCTGAACACTTCTAACAAAATAGTGGGAAATAAGAACTATCCACAATTGACAGAACAAGTGTAAGCAACAGCAACCATACAAGCAATTATGTAAAATGTGTCTAGGGAATTTCCCTCCATCAACTGAGAAAACAACACTGAAGAAAACCATATGGGGATGGAATATAACATGAAAATATTTTAACTGTTGCTTCAATAAGAAAAGCGCGAGGATTTTCTGTGGGAGCATTCTTATAGATGCCATTCCCTACAGACTATGCCTTTGTGTCCTTTACCAATTGCAGGAATACTGGTATTTTTATATTAATATTATTTAAGAGCAGATACATAAATGAAAGGTGAATTTTCTAATCGCATTCAGAAATATTCCAAACACTGCTACTTATCCATTCTGGAAGTGATGCAGCAGAGTATTATTAAGGCAGCTTGTTAAAATGAAGTGTTACTACCGCTCTCCCCACCCATCCTAGGAAGTCAGTTTATTATCATGCAGTACTCCAGGAAAATTATTGCTATGTTACACTTTTATTTATAGACTTTATTTAATAAAATACTACCAAGATAAAGAATGTTTTTCTCCAAAATTTTAGGTTTAAATTGACCTGTAATGAAAGCAAATCCTTTGTAGATTTTCATTTTATGAGATTTGGAGCCTTTTAAGGATTCATCAAAATATTCAATGGTGTTAATGCCTACACTAATTAATCTCAGGCAGGCTTATTAATTTTTTTTCTCCTTGGGTTCATTTGCTGTTACTACTGCACAGCACTCTCCCCTCTGATGCATAAAATCCAATGGAAGCAAAGCGACTAGCCAAAAATAAGGTCATTTTTGGGTGTACGCTCCCATTTACAGGTGCTGGTCTTTGAATTTTTCACAGTTTGCTGAGCACTTCATTGGGGTTGGCAGATCTAGTGGGTCATATGGTGACAATTCTCATTTTCTGCAGCATCTGAAATGTCCACTCATTGCATCATTGACAGCTAAAATTAGATATTTGGCAAAGCAGCCCTAGGAACTAGGACTTGATTAAGTTGCCTAATTATAGCTGCCTATTGCCATTTGAGATGCCCTAGAGTACCCCCGGCAACCACAGAGGCCTGGCAGGTATCACGCAAAACCTACGGGAGACCTGTGGTCCTCCAGAGCAGGAGCTGTAGGCAAGGAAGGATAACCCCTACGACATTTCAAATGGCACAGGGAACTTTTGTTTAGACTCAGCTAGGAACTGAACACTACACGTTTGCCACTGGGATACTGAAGCTTGTTCTTGCATTGCATCCCCTCTTTGCAGGCGGGTGCGTGAACTCTCAGTGCTGCTCTGTGCCTGCTCTCCAGCAGGCAATGCAGGGAATACAAAGTATGAAAATAGGTCACAGCAAGCTTTAGTTTCGGGGGGGGAGGGAGGGGGGGACGGGGGGGTGGGTGGAGAACCTCTTCCAGGGAACAGGAGGGAGGGCTTGCATACTTTCTCCATATCCATCTCATCACTGTTCACTCAGAGAAAAAAAAGAGATCTGCTTAAGGAATAGTGCATGCTAGTTCTTATTGTATCATGGGTTTTCCTTGGAGGTGTCCAAAGCAGAAACCAGTCTTGCTTAATTTGGGAAATTTGACATGATTACAGACTGGGGTTGATAAGGTTTGTGTTTAGGGATGTCTTGATGGCATCTCTGAAGATTGTAATTCTTCATCCACCTTTCTTTCCTGACAAGATTGTATAAAAGTGGAATAAAAAATTGCTTTATTCTTCTTTTCCACATTAAGCAGAAAATGGCTTTCTGGAGAGTATGCATTTGCACTGGACTCAAGAAAACAGACCCCTGTGGAGCATGAAATGACACTAGGGAATATATTTTCCTTGACATACTGGGCTTTATTCATCTGTCTGCGGCGGCTCTCCACCATATCCCCACCCCTCCCCCTGACTTTTTTTTTTTTTTTAACAAAGTTATGCAGTACCTTATATCAGCATTCATTCTTATATTCTCCTTAAAAAAGAAAATGAGCACCAACAATACAGTGGGACAAATAATGCTTATCGTAATAAAAACAATATGGTCTCAAAGAACCAAGTACTATTTGGAAAACAGTATAAAAAAATACAATGCTCATACAGTTTCCCAATGCCCAAAATTTTACATTTACTCATGAAGGTGTAAAATATTTCCTATAAACCTGCTTAAATTACATGAAATCTAATAGTTCGGTGCCCAAGGCAGGGCTAATAAACTTTCCCTGCTTCAGCCCAACAATTCTACTGCCTGAATACACAATACTCAAACACCACCACGGCTAGAGAGTCTGCTGAATATCAGATCTCTTTCTCCAACAAAATAACCCTCATTGAAGCCAATACTTATTCTGACTGGCATATATTTCTGTTCGGATCAGCAACTCATTTTTTTCAAATCTGAATCTAAGTACAAGTGAATGGTCTTATATTTATGATGGGGAAACTGCTTCCAAACCCCTCTGCTTTCTGCATTACCTTGATCTGTTCAGCTGCCCAACTGTTTGGTTAACATGACTATTAGTGATACGACTGAAGTTATTCTGCCCACCGTCGTTATTAAATAGTGCACTCAGAGGAAGAGCTAGGAATAGCATGCTTAAAGACTGGCTAAAATGGAACAGATCTTTAAAACCAGTTGTAGTTAATGAACAAATATATTCATTGAAGTACTTCTCAGTCAGAAACTGAGATGAAAAACTTGCTGCTGAGCAAATGTTATTTAAGATATTTTGGGAGTCAGTGTAGACTGGTGGTGACATAAGAGCCACGGCAAGTCCCTTGTAGTGGGTGACTTAGTGGCGTGATTTGTCACTAGATGGCACAGCCTCATGGCCCTCAATCCCACCTTGCTCTTGCCTCCACAGAGAAGGCTGTGTACCCCGACTTCACAAGGGGTAAGTGCAAGAAGCACAGTGACTAAGGCACAGACTGAGTGAATGCATCCAGAAGTGCTTTGTTTGAGTTGGTTTGGTTTCACTTAAGTATCTAAAAATTTATGCGCCCTGGTTTGAACATTTTATTTTCTTTTCAACTGTTACTCATGTTGTTATAAAAACAGGATCCAAAAAATGTCTTCAGCTTGGCTGAAAAGCATATCACAAGTTTCTGCCATCTTCACATTAAACTTTAAGGAAACTTTGTATTTGGTTCAATATTAGTAAATTTAAATGTAAAAATCTAAATATATTGATACTCTATTTAATAAATATCCAACATTTAGCAGTCCCAAATGGTTAAAAGTCATTCGAGATACAAGGGATAAGATTTGAGGAATTCTAAAATATAGGTTAACCTATTAGACAAGACTTTGAACAGATTTTAATGAATTACATTTGGATTAAAAAGACTGTGTGTTCATTTATTTATGCCTTATGTTTCAGCTTTGGTCTTAAATCTGTCATAATGCTACAGAGAAGAAAAATATTTTAAGATGGAGATGGGAGAGTAGGACAGAAAATGAAAAGGTTGATGAACTGTTCTCCATTTCCTACACTGTAGAAGAAAGGCACACTCTTCCTGTTAAAACCCTGTGGCACCCTGATGCGACTATCACTTCAGTAGCATCTGGCAATGTCAGGTAGAGTTTCTTGAAGGCTCAGATCTTTCAGCCTCTAAAACAGTAGAGTTTTACCGTAACAAATAACCCAAACCAACATTTTTCTGAATCACTGTACCAGGCTGAAACAATCTGTACGGGGAGGCAGCATTTTCAAGGGGTTTTGTATGCGTGACACTAGAGAAATGATGTGGCATATGAATCACTAATATACATCTGGTGAAAAGATTCCTTCATTTGACACGTCTTTTGCTTAAAAGTAAACACACAAAGAATTTCACAATTTTAATCTTCTGTTTATCTGAGAAACTAGACACCTATTCCATATACTTAGAAAGAGATTTCCTGTCAGCATTCATGAATTTCTCTCTTGACCCTAAGCATTGAGAGAAGCAGCCTGAGATATATTGCAAAGCCAAACGTTTAAAGTTTATATCAATATACACGTGGGACAAAGGTAATTTACCCAGCAAAAGAAGAACCCCCTGCTACATTTAATCATGCTCAAGTACATGGGAAAGTGCCCTTATGGCTGTTGTTTCTCCCTGCCTTTTTAACCCAACTACTGAGAAGCTCCTTTCTTCTCATGAAACACCTTAAACCTAAAGCCTAATTAAACTAGTAAAACACCATTAAACCTGGTGAGCAGACTTATCTCCAGCCACTACAGTTTGCAATTAGATTTTGGGAGAGGGTAGAGGAAATCAATGTTAAGTTCACCCCTTAATGAGAACATAAACACTTGCACATTAAAAGATTGTTTTCTTAAAATCCCCACAGGTAGGTGGGAATTCACTTTACTTCTGAAAGAACAAAACATAGCAATGAAACTGGTGGAAAAAACCCAAAAAACTCTTTGTCTCAAGTGAAAAAGGTATTTTCCTTTCTCCCATGATCTCAAGAAGAGCCAGAAGGGAATGGAACAGAAGAACATATATATGTGATTAAAGCAACATGGTTAGGGCAAAACTCAGAGTGCTAATTTGCCTCTTTTTAGAACCACAGGAACCAGGCTTGTTTCAGTGTATCCATACAATAGGTAATCAAGACTTAAGCACATGACAAAGAAGTCCATGTCAGAGTCAAACACACCTTCTGGCTACTTCTGCTCATCAGACCATCAATGAATACAACAGGAATGTGGTGTTGGCCACAACATGACTTCATCAACTCTGGT
Source organism: Falco cherrug (assembly GCF_023634085.1). NCBI lineage: Eukaryota > Metazoa > Chordata > Aves > Falconiformes > Falconidae > Falco > Falco cherrug. The sequence goes on from NC_073700.1 coordinate 102,803,641, forward strand.
CATCTAATGGCTTGGCCAATTGTATTCTCGACACAGAAAGAGCATGTGTATACTTTGGGGGATTTTCACAGGGAAAAACAAAAGTGGGAGACATTCTGTGCAGTAATACAGATCATCACCTCTTCAAACTGGAAGCAGCATTATAAATGTCCAATATATCAGCAAGGAGTCTCATATGTAGCTGCAGGTCTGCTGATACCACAGCTGTCAGTGGACATCACTGTAGAAATCCCCTTGTTGGAGAAACCTTCTCTTCCTCATGAAACACAAATATTCTGCAAAGCCAGAAAAAGGCTTCTCCTTCCAGCTATCTTATTTACACAGGATGACTCCCAAGTTTCTCCTCCAGTTCCCTGTTTGGACCAGCAACTCATCCCTTTGTGATCACTTACATCTGCTTTTGAATTACATTTGATCAGTTTAAATCAGAATGAAGTACTTTCACTATGGGTGTAGGAAATCAGATGGGTTTAGTCCTCCAGATATCTGACTTTTAAAAATGTCTAAGGGCAGTTTAAAAGGCATTCCTTGAGTGGGAATGACATCTCTGTGGAGTCTGGTTTTTTCTTGGGACTTTTTTGGTGTGTGTAGGGGTAGGGTGTTGGATTTTTCAGGACTAATTTAAATATGGTGAAAACAGAATTCCTTAAGAATGTTACATGTAAAAATGTAAGTGCACTTTTACAGAAAGAGTTATTTGGAGGTTTTTTCCCTCCTTTGTATTTGACATGTTGTTTATACACACTTTAACTCTTTCCCCAAAAACATAATTTAATTGGCACTTTTTCCTCTGCGTGGGTTTGTCATTCCTTTTTCAGAGGAAGAAAACTTTCCTCTCCCCCTCCCTTTTTTTTTTTCTTAACTAAGGAAAAATATTTTTAATTATGCAAGTTACTCTACCCAGAGAGATCATGACCAACGCAAACAACCCTAATGATAACAAAATGACAAAAAAGGGTTTGTTCACACAAAACATCTTAGAATAAAATACCAACATTAGAAGTAATCCTTCAGATCAATTAATTTCTTTTTAGTCAGTTAACAACATTTCAATGCTGACTGCCCTTTAAAATGCAGTAATTCATGAAGCCATGCAACTTAGCCTTCAAAAAAGCACTAACATGCTTGGCTTTCTTTTATTAATGTTATGTGATTATTTTTTTTCTACTTCACTAACATTTCAAGAGAAACAAAGTGATTGTCATGTGGTACACTCAGACCTGGAACAGCAGCACAGCTGTTTATTCCCAGACTCCGAGCATTTTTTAGGTCTACACAGAAGTCTGTATTTTTTCTGAAAGGAATTATACATTTTACCATAAGCACATACAGTTTCCATATTCAGTTTGCCTATTGTAAAATACTTGGCTGTAAAAACAACAAATTGAATGCTTTGTCCTCATTCTATTGCCCTTTTTACCTTGAATCAACTCTTCTGGTGCAGGAAAAGAGGACAAAAAAAGCCATGGCAGAATCACAAAATTACTCCATTTTGCATTTCAGGAAAATCAAAACGACAAAACATCTGAATCAGACACCCTCTACTGGAAAGCATCAAGCTTATCGCTCTATTCCTGAATAAACTGATGGGGGGAGGGAGGGCATGAACATTTAACTGCCTGAAAAGACTGATATCTATTCTATAAATCATTCTTGCATTTAGGAGGAGGAAAATACTTGATGATTAAATTCTTTATTTCAATGAAGGTGGGAAATGTGCATCTGACTTCTTTGACTATGAAGTGGCAAAAAGAACTCTATTCAAAATTCTGTGGCAACTTGCCTTTAGGATTAGACCAGACCTGACAGGTTTCTCCCAGAAAAGTGCAAGTGTCATACACTTAGCAGCAAGTAAAAATAGGGACTGCAATGAAAAGACTTAGCCATGATACACATGAACAGTAACCTGACTTATGCTCCCCAAAGGTGAGAAAAATGTCTTGAAACTTGAACTAAATTTATTCATTTTGTGTAATTTTCAAGCAACAAATATGCTTGAAGGACACAGCTGCTCTTCAGTTGTAAGTGACCAAAGCTAGAAACTCTGCTAGTTTATCCAGGGCAGAATTTTGTTGTGTAAACAGATCTCTTCCATCATTATTCTATTAAATATCTGTTGGATATATTCACTCTGTGTCAAAACCTCTATGTAGTCAGGGTGTATCAACTCAGTGGTGGGCAGGGTTGCTCTTTAAGGAAAGGGTGGCATCTTCCTCTCTTCAGAAACAAAATCTGTGCTACACTTTTGAAGTCTGGGCCTCCATTTTCATCACAGTAAAAGAAAAAAAAAAAAAAAGAAAAAATATATTATCTGAATAATGACAGATCTACTACCACTACTTTAAGATCTACATCTCAATGAACTAGCTGAAGAACCTTCATGCATCCTTTTCCTCATGTAGGAGTGCCAAGAGATTTTGTCCTTAAAAGACTATTCTATCAAGCTTCAATCTATAATTATTTTACTTTTCTACTCCCAAATGAAGTATTATGATAAACAGCCTGATTGCGTACCAAGCATTCTTCATCATATGCTCTACTTGCCAATGCTACAGCTTTCACAGTTCTGTTTGACCTGCATAATGTACTATATGTGGGGCAGTGAATTACATTCTTTCTCAAAGACCATGCTGAATTACAATTTCTTTCCCAGGACTCAGAGGTGAATAATTGCACCTGTCCTCCTTAAGTAGACAAAAGACATTAACTAATGACCAAATGGAAAGAAAGATTTAAAAAGAAAATCACTTTATAGTTTGGTAGGAAAACAACTCAATCCAACCTTTCATCTGTCTGTCTACACTATGAGGATTTCTACTAAGTGCAGCTTCTGAAGAAAGGGAAGTTTTCAATCAAAGAAAAACTGTCCTGATAAAAAAGCAAAAATTGAGGTGTTTTCTAGAAGTTTAAAAGAGCCTACTTTTGAAATAAACCATTGGCACTACAAGAAAAATCAACTGCACATCTAAGTGTTTGTGGGCAAACTTTCTCACTTACATGATACAAATGCAGGAATGATGTAAGATGGGGGGACAAACAAAGCCACACGGCTTTTCTAAGACCACACAGAGACACAGTAGTAGAACCTAGTATAGACTATTCAGATATTCAGAAGTGAATATCCTGGAACAGACCGCAACCTAGATCTCCTGACAGCCTTCACACTGTTTCATAGAATCACAGAATCATTTAGGTTGGAAAAGACCTTTGAGATCATCGAGTCCAGACGCAGAGAGTGTGTGACTGTGCTGAACATAAAGGCTGAGTTTTGCTATTACTGACTGCAAGTGCTTGGCAGAGAGATCTGCAACGGCTCTGGTTTCATCAGAGCCATGCTGGCAGACATCCAAGGAAAGGTCACCAGGGCAGAAGGACAGAGCCTCAACAGAGCATTTGGCTTTGGTGCCAGAAGATTCCTAGCACCTGACCATGCCAAAGGGCTAATGCTTACAAAGACGAGAAAAAAGTGTGAAAGGTGAAAATACAGCAGAGCATCTCTGCAAAGATCTTGGCAATATTTCCAGGCCGTTTAAAATCTTTTTCCTTATGCATGGAAGCTGCCTGTATACCCAAGGAAGATAGGTACTTGCACATGAATGGACAAAACGGAAAATATTCTGCTCCTTGTGGAACCTAAATGTAGTCTATTTGGCAAAATCCAGGCAGCCCATCTTGCAGCTATAAAGAAGAACACCATGGAAAACGATACTTAAATATTGACAGCCCCTCAAAAAAAAAAATAAAAGCAAAGCAACAAAGGAGTAATGCTTGGGGCAGATGTTCTTGCAGGAAGCATGTCTCTTTTTCCCAAAAGCACAAATATCTGTATTTATGAGAACCTGATACAGCACAGAAAAAAAAAACCCAACAACCCACTGGTTAAAAGCAAAAAACATAACTAATCAACCAACTTTCAGCTAGAGGTTTTGGTTGTTGGGAAACATCTCCATCACCTTATAGTTACAGGTTTTAAAACAAAATTAAACACTGCTTAGTTACATACTTGGAAGAATACAGAAAAACAGACTAGTTTGACAGATAAGGCACCAACTCGAAATTAAAGAAAACCAAAGCCTACTGCCATTCTTTTCCTTCAACAGCTGCACAGCCTTGGGTAGGATCCCTTCTCTCAGTGCCCCTGCTTCCCTTCCTACTTTCCGTCCCATCTAGTTACATACTTTGGGACAGGGACCTACTTTTACAGTATGTTGGTACAATTCTGAGGTCAATAGAGTCCTTATCCAGGAAAGTCAACAAAGCACTGTGATGAGTAGGAGAAACACCCTGAGTAGCAGGAAAAAATAAAGCCTGGTTTCTTGCAGATTTCTGTTTTCAGGCTCACAAACTCCAGCTCGCTCCTTCATGTGTCCTGTGGGAACACCTTCCACACAGTGCTTCCAGTCTCCTCAACACAGCATAAGTCCTCCCCCAGTAACCTTCATCTTGAAACTGACTGAAAGTAGAGAAATGACTGGAACTCAAGCCCAAGACAGAGACACACATCAAATTATCTCCCAAGGTGTTTCTTTCAAAGGAAACCCAGCTAATAAAAGCAACAGCAAACATTTCAGCAGAGGCGACAGATCAAAATTAGCAGATTAAGCACGGCCATGCAAGGAACGCTAGTATTTTGATCTTTTTTAGATCATGTGCTCTGAATAGTATCTAAATTGCTGATGGAACATACGCCAGAAAACAGCAAGGGACAAATGATCTTTGGTCAGCGTTTGAGTTTCCAGTAAAGCAACATCTGAAATCTGTTAAGGGTTAAAAACCTGAAATTTTGAATGAAATTCAAATGAAAAGAACATTTCCATTTTGAGAAATCAGTATTTCCCACAGACATGCATGTCTTCCAGCTCCCTCTGTAAACAGAAATCGCTGTTGACAGTGCTGTTGAATATCATCCCATTTGCAAGACTGGTGTAAATAAAGCCTCCAGGCAGGGAGGTATGTCTAAGTGCAAAAGGTAAATTTTCAACGCCTATGCTTTTACAAAATTGGGTTGGGTTATATTAAATCAATACTCCAATTAAAACTAAAAGAGAACAGAAAAACTCTATCAGTAAAATTATTTGAAGCAGTATTTGTTCAGACTAGTCCAAAACTCTTTGCCCTTGGGGGCTGCAATACAACAAGGATATCTCCTGAGTGTGTTAATTTTTTAAAATGAAAGGAACACAGTTGCTGGCCTTTTGAAATAATCAATCTTTCAAAAAGTGTCAGGTGTCTCCAAAACATGTGGCAGGTTGGCAGTTTTTAGCGTCTACTCTCAAGCCCTAATATGAGGCTCTAATGAGCCTGGAGGAACTCATCACCTCTACTAACAAATCCTAAAGACAACCTGTCTGGCTCACTGAAAATGAGATGAAGCTAAATTAGAACCACAGACCACCTATTTGCTAAATCAAAGCAGAAAACCAAAACCAAAATAAACATTAGAAGCACATATATGCATATATAGAGACACACACACACATACAAGAATGCAGACACAAATACATGTACAGATATGTATAGGCAGACACATATCTGTACCTGTGAATTACAGACATTTACTGAGATCTGTGTTTACTGCCTCCTACAAGTCTGTTTTACAGGCTAAATTTAGGGAATTTTCTTGGCTTCTTTCACACACACACACAGACAAAATAAAAGGCAGCAACTGGTCTGTATTTTTCAAGTCTATTAAAAAATACCTTCTTTCTGCATGTATCTGCCACTTCAGTGTGCAAGAATAAAAATATAGAATCAGCGAGAAAATTCTTATAGTCTGTTTGTCAACAAAAGGTTCCCATCTCCAAAACAGCTGACCTTATTAGCACTAGGAGGTGGTGAGAAACTTTTCACCAGTACATATTTTAACAATACTGTGGATATATATCTATATATATTTTTCAGTCATTTCAAAGATTTAAATTATATTTTCCACAAATAAATCTTTCTTATTAAAGTAAGTGTAAAAGTTACGTACAGAGGAATTTTTTCCAATCTTGTTAATATTAATAGTGCAGAGAAGAATATTTTGTTTTGTGGTCTTTGTGGAAAATTTGACTTTTTTCTCTTAAAATACAAGCTAGAGAGAAATCTATAAAAGATGTTAATATCCATCAATCCACAAAATTCTTTACTTCATCTGTTGAGGAACGGTAACAAGACATAATGTATGTGACATGTAAATGAGTAGTGGATACAGGAAAAAAAAACATTAAAACAACATTCACACATAAAAATCAGATTTCTGAAACCAAATATCTCCAAACTCGAATTTAGGTGTAACTTCTCCATTTCCCTAGAGTGTTTGAAAAATATTTGTTACAAGTCCGTTGAAACATTTTGCATTATCTGTGCTCTCCACTCTGAGAGTCCCTGCCATTTCCAACCAGGGTCATCGACTTCACACTGTAATTGGCATCCACCAGAACTCCTGCAGAAAGGAAAACCTCACCTGGGCAGCCTGAACCACCCACTGTCACACACTCCACATTAGCCCTCCTGGGTCTGGCAGGCTGCATCCTAAGCATTGTACCTTCGCAGGAGCCAAGCAGGGCTCTAGACAGCATTTAAGACAACTATCACAGCATCCTAAGTATGTATATATATATATATTTAAATAAATCTACTCTGTGAGGTAAACTATAGTGAACTACTTTGGCTAAAGTCCTCCTTTACTGGTGACTTTTCTCTACAACTCTTCAGAGAAGTTCATTTTCAAAGGTTAACACACAAAACAAACATGCTGGATACCTCAAAGGCTGAATGTAAAACACATTCGTGGATTTTGTGATTTTTTTATTTTTTTTTAAAGGCCTTGCCAATTTTTAATGGGCTGTCACACACAAATGATTATGAAAGCGCTACAATGAACTGAGCGGATAAGCTGATCTGATCGGAATTAACTGCATGTGATTGCTACTTTGAAAGCTGGCCTAAAGAGGCAGCATTGAAAGCAATCTCACAAGTCACTGGTACCGCCTGCCTCAGCTATAAGTAAGCACAGATGGTGAGAAAAGTTAATTAAGAGACATATTTGTTTGGAGGTTTGAAATTTCCACCCTCTCTTCTCCAAAGAAGCCAAGCCACAGTGAAAATGTGTTTTACGTTTGCGGCCTAGTAAGTTCATGTTTCTGGGGCGCTGTTCCTGTAGATGGAGGTAATAGATAAACAGAATAAATAATTTATGTCAGCAGTTAGCATATGCATTTGCACTTGATCACTAAGCTACTTATTGCACCTGATAGCTACAACACCTTGTCAATTAAAAATAATCTTTTCTCCACAATTCTTCATTTACTTTCCTCCTACCTGGCACAGCTTTTCTCTTACACCACAACTGACACCCAGCAATGGAGATGTCATCCCTTTCATTCTCACTTTAATGACTGCCTCTTTCATTTGCTCCCTCACTTCTTGCAGTATTTCATAAGGAACATATCATCAGTTACAATAAATAGCTTCTGGTGATAAACCTTTGTTTCCTCCTGGTTGGGAACTCTCTTTCCTGCCTCTCTGCAGCCCACGCTTGAGCCCTCCCCAGATTAACTAGTGGGCTTCTGAATCTGGGGTATGACAGTGCTCTGTAAATTGTTTGCCATCTTTAGAGGATAAAAATACAACACTTAGACTTTACATACTTTAAGCCTGTGATCAAAGTGTCATATAGCAGACATTTTGCTCAATCGTCCTTCCACAGTGTATGATTCTTTGGACCCATTTCCTTTTTATTTTTATTTTTTTTTTCACCTCTGGTTATTATAATGACAATAGCCAGCAGCACCAGAGAAATACTGGCTGCAGAATGGCTGGGATCAATCTCAACTAAAAGCCCTTGATGGTAAGAAAGGGTTAACACTAAGGACAGAGAAAACTGAGATTTCAGAACTTCAAGTGAAATTGAGAGGTTCTTAGAGAGACATTTCCAATTCATGCCTACTGTACTATTTATTTCCTTTCCCATCATTGCTGATTATAAGGATGTGCATGTGTAAAAAGAAGTTTCTTCATCTCTAATCAGACCAGCTCTATTCCATGAATCCACAATCCACTGTTCGTGACATTACAAAATGAATCAGGCAGGAGGCTCAAGCCAGATCAGAAAGTGACAGCTTCTGTTTGAACAGGTATCTTGGAAATTAATGATGATAGGGGACAGTATTATACTGCATAAGCATTTAACACTTTGCACTGTCTCATTCTCTAAAAAGAGGTGCAACAGATCTATTTACTGGAAAGGTCTTGGTATTCAAAAAATTAATAAATTGGACTGCTGATTTGTTCTACTTATACATCTAGAGAAATAAAGGCCTGCTTTGAATAGGACACTCACGCTACATGTATTGAATACTCCCTGGAACAACAAGGAAAGTTGCTTCTTAAAACTTTATCTTTGCATTGTAGCGTATGGTCACATCATTTAAGGTCTGTCTCAAGAATTTGGCATGCATTAGTATATGGCCTCTGTCAATCTTATTTCTGTGCTACAGAACCGATGTTGAGTAGGATATTACACTTACAGGAATGTGTCCCCTAACTAGCTTTACATTGCAGATGACAGGATCACAACAGAAGACTAGAGATTGATACCCAAGACCAGCCCTGCACTGAGAACCTTCCTATGTTGTTCTGCAAGGATTTTAGGCAAAAACATGATCTGTGTACATAAATATACATACAAATTAATAATTTAGACATTTTATATATATATATATATGTATACATACAAATTAATAGTTGAGTCTCACATTCCCAGGTGGTCCCTAAGCAATCTATTACCTAATCACATAAAAACGGCGGGTTTTCTGATTTTATAAATGCATACAAAATATGTTGTTAAAAAAGTCAATCACTGAGTGCTCAGTACAGATGTTAATCCAATTTGTGTGGTAATGATCAAAACAGTCAGTTTACATAAAGCATTACAGCTGTGCAATATTGCAGTCCTGCAGTTCTGTCATCAGCAATGAGGGTTACGTACCTGCCACTGGGAATTTTTCCGATGGACTCTGCATAGTCATGCTGACAGTGAGTAAGACCTTCCATTAGTGCTGCCCACGGTGACAGCCTTGCTCCCTTTCTGCTTTTATGTCCAAGGATCGTCAGCAGGAAAGTGTAAAAGGAGCTATAGCTCCTTCTACTGGGTCTTAAGGTTCCCAAGACTAAAGATTTGAGTTCCTACCAGGGCTCAGAGAAGCTAGTGAATGAAGACCAGTAGCATCTCATAGAGCTCTAAGTCTTCTTTTTTAAAAAAAAAAAAAAAAAATTCTGCTTTGCACATTCCCACTAACAGCATAATTTCAGAAGCAGTCACGCATTTAAAGAAGTTAGCAATAAGAAGTCTGGGGACATGTTGTTGGAATGGGGACAAAACTACTGCTAAACAAACTGATTGTCTGATCCACATATGACATCTCAGATGTAACAGCCTGTAAACATTATCTGTAGAGCTCCAAATAATAAATTTACAGATTTAACCAATCATACTTTGAAGGCTGTCACTGATCTAGTGGAGCATGACCAAATCCCGTTAGAGTACAAAATAGATTCTAGCAGAAAGTCTTACATATGCTGAGTTGCATATCTAAATAAGGAAAGCAAAGACATCACATATGCTACAGAGATGTATGCACATGAAGAAATTAATACATGCAACTAAATTCATCATCCCATGGGCCTACAACAAAGGTTTCAAACCCTGCGTGGTGACTCAGTCTGCAACTGTACTGTGTGCTTCATCGAAGAGTATCGCATCACCAAATACCTTCTTAAGTACAGACTGACTTGACATCAGTGAGTGAGGCAGTTATCCGTGACCGCTACACGAATATTCAAGAAAAATATGAGAGACTCCCATACAATTTGAACTGAGATAGTCAAAAGCAGATGAGATCTGTGTTCCATTTGCCCACTTCACACATTTATGTCTTTAAAATTACAGCACAATTTCAGTAGTCATTTGTTAGAGTTAATTCACTGGACAAGATTTCCTAAATTCTGCTGAAATTCTATCATCCTTGCAGCAAAATCTGGGGAAAGCGAAATTGCGTGAGTCTTTGACACACTGAAAAAAGCACAGGTAGGAAACCTGCACAGATGTGAAAGCACTCAAAGGACTGTTCCTATCTTGCCCAGTGGGGATAATTACAATTACATTGACTATTTTTTAATCTTTCCTTTTATCTTTCTTGTGTGAACAAAGTTCATGGGAAAAAGCATGTTAGATGGCTAGGTGTCTCCTCCTATTCTCAGCAGTACATGCTGCATATTTCTGGCTGCAACCCTCTGCATGGGAATGCCAGGGGTATTTCTAGGCCCCAATATCAAAAACAAGTTGTCATATATTTTGTAAGGGCCATCTACCACATTATCACTCATATTAGTATACACAGATCCTACAGGGTATCCTGCCTCCCTGTATAGCCAGAAAAAGCATCTTGACTAGGATGATATGCAGTCTTTTCTTCCCTTAGATAACTCCAAGAGCTGAAAAAATCACTCTGTTTAAACAAACTTCCTGTTCTTTTCTTTCCTAGGGTGGAAAGACTGCTTTTAATCAACGATTGCGTCACTATGGAAGGAAGATGCAGAGCGTGCTCTCAGATAAAATAAAATAAAAGCCCCACCTTTGGCTCAGACATTTTTCCCAGGACTGGCTAGAATCATAAGGGTCTCTTAACACTGCATTTTGTATGATATTTTTTGTCTCATTCAGAAAAAAAAATAATTAGTGGATTTTTATTTTTTTTTTAGTTACATTTGGCCCAATTAACATGAATCTTTTTTTGTCTCCTACAGCTTTTCTCCAAACAGTAGAGAAATCCGAAGCTTTTCTCCTGGCTCTCTCTCCAGGGACTAATATCTTTAAGTACTGCAAGGCCAGATCTAACTCCCTGACATTTGTCTGCCTTGAACTTGCAAAGCGCTCCTAAGTTTGTTAGCCTCCAAAGCGTCAAGAAACTACAATGATCTTTAGACATATTCCAAGTGGGAGGTTTTGCAGAAATGGCTTCATACAGCAATAAAACTGACAGCTTTTTCTGGTGAACCCATGTCAGAGGAGGGCAAATAAAATCCTCTGAAGTATAGCAGATATCCAGTTGAACACACGGCACGGGGAAGATTCACGAATAAAGGAGTTCCTCCATATCCAGCTTTTATTGTTGTCATTTGCCACAGAAATGCTGGCTTGAACCCAGATCAAACAAATCTAAGTTAGAAACAGGAACCAGACTAATTCTAACTTTATCATATACACTGCAACAGATACTGAAGCAAATATTAAGGCACTGTTTTCTCTTGGAAACTTGACCTTCACCTGATGCTGCAGGAGGGAGGAGCTGAGTTTGCTGGAGTGCCTTGCCCAGGCCCCGCTTTCGGCCTCACCTTCAGAGCGTGCAGAAACAGGGAAGGCATGGAAAAAGTGTATGATCCCAATGGCAGGCACTGCAGTGACAGCCAACCTGTTACAGCTTCTTACCACCAGCCTGGGAAGTCAGTCCAGTCACCTACTGAGCTGTGCTGCAGCAGAGCTCCTCAGGTGAGCAGGAACCAAGAAATGTGCCAATTTTTCTGAACGGTTGAACCCAGGGACACTGAGGGCAAGACTAATTGAACAATCTGCACAAAGGTTTATGCAACTCCGGCTACTTCAAAATCTCTACTTTCCAGCAACCAGCTAAATCAACTTCCAGATTGAAGTCACATTTCCAACGACTACATATTAAGGTGCTCAATGAAAAAAAATATTCTACAGGTAAAGCAGTTCTAGTTTGAGGTACCATCAACTTTAGCCTAAATAAAGGAAAGAGAAGAGAAACTGTGGCATTAGCCTAAAAAAAGATTCTCATGTGCCTTGACTGAGATTTTAATTCATATGGGTACAAAGATGTCTCCATTCTGAAGCCATCTTACAGGAAGGACAGCTTTCCTCTTGCACACTCTTTTGCTTAGTAGAGTCAAAGCTTGAATTACAGAGAGAGTAGTGTTTAAATTATCAAAGTTAAGGAGCATTTAATGACTTGAATACCCACAGTTTAAGTTAAATTGTACAGGGACTCTTTTTGAGCCATCATTCTAGATTAGGAAAATATCTGTGCCCTTCTGATGCCAAATACCTTTTTTTCCTTCACAACAGTTTTTATCATTTTCAATGACACCGTAACGGAATTGAACAAACAGCTGAATCCATAGAGATGTTTAATTCATTCTGAGATCTCAGCACCTCAGAAAAGAGATAAGATTTTACAAATTTATTCCCCTCCTTTATTTCAATTACCATGTTCATGCTTGAGACAATTCCTAGCCCAAACTTCTGGCCAAAAATCTGTTGGTAGGTAAGATAGCAGATCTAAATCAAATCACAACGATCTTGCAATAAGATCGCATAGCACAATTTTCCCTCCGTAGTAAAAGCTGCACTCTCCCCTATTTTCCTACTTGAATTCACTATAGGGTGGCAAAACTTCATGACATACACATGACAGGACGTTAAGACAGTATGTCTTGTAAGAAGTTCTAACACTATCCAAAGCTAATTTCAAATCCAAACATTAAAACAACAGAGTGTAAAGAGTGGCAAAAAAGGAAGACTGCTTACAATAATGAGGCCTTCCCTTGTTAACACTCTCTCAGTCTTTCAAAATCAGAAATTAAAAGAATGAAAGGGCTCTGCTATAAGCAGTTTGCTACACCCATATGACAAAAACCACCATCAGCCTTCAGTTGTGGCCCCTTTCTTCGTTGTCAAATTAAAAGACGCAACAGTGAGCCTCCTCTCCATTCTTTCTGGCCACCAGTTCATGCAAATTACGGAAGACCAGTAGTCTTTGCTTAGCAACAAGATTTCGTGTTCACTACTGATCACATTAATGATAAAGTAGTGAATATTAACAAATCTACTGGTGAGAAGAGATGCCCTCCTTCACTGACTCATCCATACAATTTAAAATCTCTGAAATAAAAAGAATAATGCATTCATCTAACAGACTCACTAGAAACAGAAAAGGAGCCATCAATAATACTGCTTTCCAGTCCACACCTCTGACACTGAAACCCAGGCACACAACAGTAATTTCATGCAAGGAGAAGGACTGCTAAATGTACAAAAACATACGTATTTCTACTGAGCCATGAAACTTTCACATTTGCTTCCGTCTTAGACTCATTCTAGTATTTTCTAGAGCTAGGGTTAGTACATGTGAGCTGTCCTGACTGCCGTGGGACACAAAGAGCACTGGTGAAGTGTGCTGGACTGTCAGCCCCTGAGCCCCTCCACCTCCCAGGGAATCACACAGCTCATTCAGGTAACTGCAGAAAAGGTTATCATTACTTACAGCAGGATGTCCAGCACAGTAGGTGTAGCTAGCATGAGACTGGTAGTGCAAGCTTGCTCTTGGAAAGGTGTATGTATTCCAAGCAGGTTGGCTGCTATTCCACTGGGAGCTAAAGCCAGGGCTCATGGTCACTCTCGATTTACTGTTTTGGTACGTTCTCACTGTGGAGCTGGACTATCAAAAAAGAAAGAAATGCAACGTAAAAATAGCTTTTAGGCTAAAATACAAACAATGCAGCTACATATCATTATTGTGCATATACATACTGCCACATGGTCTGGAACAAGCTTGAACGTTTCCTGTAAGGAACTGAGAAAAGCAAAAAATTGATTCCTTCATAGATATCGGTGAAACAGCTATGTCACTTAATGCCCAACAGAAAGACTGATGCCTGTTAGACTTCAGGCTGTGATGTAAATCAAATGGGAAATGGGTAAGTGATAGAGATAAGGGGATGTCCTGAAAATGTGCAGAGGGTGCAATCCTGCAAGATTAATAGGTGAAATGTCCATATTTGTTTATCACAATGAACTAAATACTGACATTTATTGAGCTTCTGATCAGCTATGCCCATTTTACAGTAAATGGCAGTTTGGGGCCCGTGTTTGGATACATTTCTTGAAGTCTTGAAATCCCATCTAGTGGCTAGGTAAGGCCAAGCCGTCATAAAGCTACCCCTGCATTTCAAATATGCAACCTTCTAAACAGATTATGAAACATCATGACATTTTTTAATTATTTAAAATGCAGAAGAAAAAACCCCAACAAAATCTTAATTTATTTTTTTAAGTTAATTCAGTAACTTCATCTGAAAGTAACCCAGACTACGGATGTCTTTCTTGATCCACTTTCATTCTTTCTGGCTTTCTCTCATTTTACTTTATTTTGACTGCAGTTCTCTGCTTCTAGTCCTTGTTTTATAAAAGAATTTCCTAACAAATGCTTCCACTGATAGGGGTGGTTTATTAGGACAGAAAAAAAAAAGTCAATTTTCAGTAAGTGTAGAAGATGTATTAGAAGTGGATGCATTTTTAGCAGATATTTAGTTTGGCCTTCAAAGACACACAAACATACTTTTTCCTCCATATCCTGTTCTGCATTTGGGTTTTGCTCGGTTTCTTTTTATTGGCAAAGGTGTTCTCAATATCCCATGCAAATGTCCCACTGACTAATTGTAATTATTATTAAACCAAAACTGTTCTTATTCAAGCATTAAATTCACAGTGACCTTAGTAATACAGTGAAAGCTTATGAAATATGAACACAAATAATATTTCTTAGAAATGCTTAGAAATGTCCCTGTTAGTAAATTGGTGCTATCAATTTTAAAAGCTATATTCAAGAATGACACTTCATTTATTTTTACCCTCCTTTCAAAGACAAGTCTTGTACACAATGTATGCAGCATTAACCGAATATCAATATGGGCCACCATCGAACAAGGTGTTTCACACTGTCCAAGACCATCCTTGCCCCGAAGTGCTTACAAGATAAATGAGGTCAGGGAAAGGATGAAAGAGCAGAGTCTGATGCAGAAGCAGAGAAACAGCTTCGTAAACATCACTTTCAGTTTCATTTCAATGCTTGAGCTCAGTTGCATTGGGAGAGGATTAGTGAATTGGAAGGGAAAGGGGATGGAGAGGAGATTCACAAAAAGGTTTCAAAGACACATTCTAGCTATAAAAATATACACCCTGTACAATCTTTCCAATTTTTAACACTGTATTTAGATGAGATGGTTGTAGAAACTACAGACCATGCTGGCATCGGCTGAACATGCCCTCTTTATTTAATTTAATTTTCAAAAGTTTAAGTACACAAAGTTTGCCTCGGTTTTCAATTGCTGGCTAAGCTTTAAGTTCAAGAAAAGGCCAAACAACTTCCTGCGCGTGTTTATTTCCTGCACCACAGCTTAGGAAGCCTGAAAAGAGCAGTTTCCGCTCACCAGTTCTCAATATCTCGACAGATTCGCCTCCCGCCCCCACCCCTAAGCACAGGATTCCTGCGGCGTGATTTCTAAAGATTTAACTTACGACTAGCTGAACACAAAGCATATGAATGAACACTAAAACCCACACTAAACTCTCATTAGTCACTGTGTGTGACAAGTGGTTACTTTGTTCTTACAAAAGGCTTTAGGGGGAAAAAAAATCTGCCCCTACAGTTAAAGGGGCTTATTTGAAATAAATCTTTTTGCATGAATTTAAATTATGACAAATCAAAGGAAAGAGGCTATGGCTAGAGCTAGAAAAAAACTGAAGGGTTTTAATGTGGTTTTTTTTCTTGGTTTTTTTTTTCTTCCCTTCCCCTTTTACCCTCTTTCCCCAAGGAGCAGAAACTGCATTTTCTTTCTTTTGACATATTACTTATCTTTCAGATCACTCCTCAAAGACAAACCTCTCTTTCTGGGCCCTGGTAGACTTGCTTCTACATAAGAGATGAAGGCTAGGTTTTGTTTCGGACAGATCAAGTAGGTTTTTAGCCATAATGTACTTCTCCATGTACATTTCTCCCCTTTATAAATACCAGGTATTCAAGCGTGGCTGCTTATTAATTCTTGAGGAGTTCATCCCCGGCCGAATATTCTGTGAATATTGAGCTGCTGTATCCTAACAATAGCTTTGCTCCTTCCTATTATTTCTGATGGGTCTGCATTGTATGGACCAGTGGAAAATATCTGTGGCTGATGGGATGTGAAGATGCATTGTCAGCTGTGATAATTGTTAACTGATTATTTTCACTATGGCAGCAAACTCCACTACAGTAAGGAGAGAGAGAGAAGCTATTAGCACTATACAGATGTGCACAATACCTGTTCCTGTGTTAGAGAAAAGGAGCAAAAATAAGCCTGTTTTTTCAAAAAGCCTGCCTCAGGTGCTGAACAACCTTCTGCCTGTTGACGGAGTTGTGTTTCATGTTTGTGTGCTACACGAAATGCCTCCCTCTATCTGCCACCGTGCTGGAGGCACGGCTCAGCCCTGGTCCTAACTCCAGGCACAGCGATGAGCCCCTCTGCCCACTGTCTGCCCCTCCACCCAGGTCCCACCTCATGGGGTGTGCGCGAGCAATGGTGAGCCATTGAGACCGCCGAGGATGTACTGGGCATCCTACCCCCGTGCAGGTCACGCGAGACTCAGAGGTGGGAAATGAGACCCCACGTACCCCGCTCCCCTCAGGGTGGCTGTGGGAGGAGGTCCCTGCAGGGAGAGCCCTCTGCTCTGAAAGGCTTTGTAGGGGGGCTGCTATTTCTGGCCCGATAAAAGCTTCTCTCTTTCTGCTGGCCTATCTACAGAAAAAAACCTAAACCAAATCACCCCAAAAGTCAATACACAGAAACACTGCTGGGATAACTGGCTTTGAAATCTTGAAGCTATCCAGACTGTCTGTCAGCCAGAGAACGGAGACCTCTGCACTGCCAGCCACCAAGTCCTGGGACAGCCTGGCCACCTCATGGCTCTAATCTAGGGTGGCTGGGGAGCTACGAAATGATATCAGGGACCCCAAAAGTTGATGCATTGAATTCAAGGTGTTCTCTGAACAAGCAAACATCCCCGCAGCCTTCCCAGCTCAGTGCAGAGGCGCCTGTGGGAAAGACCCTGGGCCAGCTGTGAGAGCTGGAGGGCAGAGTGGTGCTGGCAGCGCAGGGTGCAGGGCAGCCTCTGTGAGGAGAGCCTGGGGCTGCCCCATGCCACACACAGAGGGTTCCGCGGCTCCCACCAACCCACCACAGGGCACGGCTGAGCCCCTTGGCCAGGATGGTGGCACCTCTAGGAAAACGTATTCAAGAATGGGCAAAACGCGGCTTGGGAGTGAGGAAAAAAGTGAGAAACATCCCTGCAAGCACTCAGAGGAGCGCAGGAGGAGGGTGAGGAGGCTCCCCTGGTGAGCCCACCTGGAGCAGATACAGGACAAGGTCCATGGAGGATCCCATGCTGGAGGAAGCGGGTATGTCCTGAAGGAAGCGTGACCCACACTGGAGCAGAGGAAAAGTGTGAGGAGCAGGAAATAGGAGCTGTTATTCACCATCCCCCTGTGCCAGCTGGGGTGCAGAGTGGGCACAGGCTCAGGAACGGGGGACCGAAGCTGAGCCTGGAAAAAAGGGGTAGGGGGGAGGTATTGTCTTAATTTGCCCTATCTTCTCACTATCCAAACTTATTTTCCCTGGCAATAAATTCATTTTCCCCAAGTTGAGTCTGGTTTTGCCTGTGATGGTAGATGCTAAGTGATCTCTCTGTCTTTTATCTCAGCCCACAAGCTTTTCCACCTTATTTTCAGACCCCATTTTGTTGAGAAGGAACAGTGAAAGAGCAGCTGAGTGGGTGTCTGGCAGCCAGCAAAGGTAAACCCACCACAAAGTGGCAGGTCTACAAGCTTTCATTTGAGATTTGAAAGTGCATCTATTCCCCCCTAACTCTACTGATTCCTCCAATAAAAGGTATCATCTCTCCTCATAACCCTGTCTTATTTATATCTTTTAGGCTGTCAATGGTAGCCCAATGCTGTCACTCCTGGGACAACCTGATCAGCTTTTCTCAGAAAACTTCTCCAGAAAATTATCAGATAACAACAAAAAGAACCATTGCCCTCCTTGTTATGTTTTGCCAGGAACAACAGACACTACAAAGCTAGAAGAGGATTTTCTTTTCCTTGAATAACTCACTCCAGTATCTTTATACCCTAAAGGTCTGATGCAATCTAGAATCACAATCAGTAAATTTTAACTACCTAAGCATATTTTAAAATATGAACCCTTTTTCCTGTGCCTTAATTTCTCTGGCTTATAAGTATGGATAATCTTACTCTAAAACTCCTAGGCTAACCTTTTCCTCATGTTTGTAAAAGTTTTGAACATTTTTGGACATAAGCATGAGTGAAGCGCAAAGTATTATTAGTATAATTACTATTTCTTCAGCTTAACCGCTTTCAGTTCTTAGTACTTTTGATAGCTGATATGTGAAGTCTAACTGGAAAAAATAGAACCTAGTATTTATGGAGCACTTTTTATCTTCAAAGCACTTTGCAGATGTTAAACGGTGACAAAATGTTTTACTAGTGCAAGACTTCCAACTTTTCAAGTTTATAGTAGATAGAAGAACTAGCAGCCACTCCTTCCTATTTGTATGTGAAAAAGGCATACCCTTCGACTAGGACATTAAGCAACAACAATAGTTCTGACATAGTCTTAGTCTCCGTGTCATCACACCCATGGTCTCCACTCTTTTGCAATACAGTGTCATCAAGCAGCAAACTAACAGGAAAAATCTATGCTAATTTTTGAAGTTCTACATCACATCAAATGCAAGAGGGACACCCTTCTGCCAACTCTTCCAAAATGTGATCATTATTGTCTTTGGCAGTCCAAATGAAGAGAGAAGGTCATATATTCTGCTCTAAGTTACCTCTCTACTTACACTGACTTTAAAATAAAATTAAAAAAAAAAGACAACAAGTGGGATTAAAGAGGTGTAAATGACATCTGGATTCAGCCTCCCATTACCCCATTTTTTAAAAGCAACTTCCCAGAGCTATGATGTCATTTTCTTAGACCACATAATTTGAGCTGCCTCCAGTCCCTTGGATTTTGGATACAGAATGGTTCCGTCTTCAGCTGCATCTTCTGTGTGTTTGTGGGTTTGTTGTTTCTTTTCTGAAAGGAACTGTGTTTGAAAGGATGTCCACTCTCTTCCCCCTATCCCTTCAAGGGATATGACATCCCTTATTTTGGATGTCAGAATGATTACAGGAGTTGGGAAAGGCCAAGCAGAGGAAGTGCCATTCTAGAGATACTGTTTAAAGGAACTCTATATGCCTGAATGTGGATCAGACCATGATGCAAAGCACGGTCCTACGCTCTTAAAAGTTTGGACACTTTACAAAATACTACCATTCCCATAGAAATCAAAGTTTTCCTATATTCTGGAGAAGTCAGAAATGAAAAGAGCTGCCCTAGAACTTTATTGCATGAGCTAAAATGATGCATTTGGTTTTTTGCTCAGAGAAAATATGAAACTGGCAAACCAAATCTGAAGTTACTTCATCACAAAATCCACCTGAGACACCTAAAAGATTTTGGTAATGGTGAAATTGAAGAGTGAGGGTCTTTTTGCTTTTTAGGTTGTTATGAAAACTGAAGATGGAAGATATTGCAGATTTCAATTTTTTTTTTAATGGCAGGAAAGAGGAATTTTGTGCTGCTACTTTTCCCAACATAATCTTTCACTATAGCTTGCAAATCTTTTACGGTCTACAACCAGATTCCATCTGTTTCAGTAAAAACTGAGCTCTTAATATTTGGCTACTGCAGATTTCAAGTTTATCGAGTTTGTCTCATAACCTTTATGAAAAAACTTCAGAGACATGACCAAATTTAAGAGAAACATTGTTTTTCCAGACATGGGGTTGAAACTCAATACACTGTACCTGGAAAAACACGATCAACTGAGAGAAGCAGCATTCCACTGAAGCCACAGAGAAATCATGAGGCTATATTTCATATCTCGGCATACATGTAAGGCTATAGCTCATCCAGTGGATCCAAGAGTGCTGAGCGCTAGCCCAGATCATGCCAAAACCCCAGGCTGTGCAGCCCATCTGACCCCTCCCTGTAGGTGGGAGAGGAATGCTCTCCGTGGGCTAGCTTTGCTCAGCAGGCTCCCTACCAAGAGCGTGAAGGGGACCCAGGCCTGCAGGACACAGCTGGCACAGCTGGATTTAGAGCTGTAGGCCAACAGGAATGCTAAGCTGAGAGACTTTCTAGGATAGGACCCAAATTATCTAAATAACTCTTGAGGAATGTATTCTAGAAAAAGAGTCAGGCACTCATTGTTATTTTTCCCCGGAGTTATGCCTTGAAAGCAAAATATATATGGTTTTCACACTTTTTTGGTTAGGACTGCTGTCATTTCCAATGACTCAACACTGTAATTCATGTTGTACTTTTAACTGTTACTTGAAACTTTGAAATCCTAGGCAAAGTATGAAATATTGCTCTCGTAGTTACAGAGGGTGAGCAGGGGAACTGAAAAAAAATCAGGCCTTCACGGTTTGAGGAAAAGGCCATGAAGAACCTGGTTTTCTGCCACCTTATTATCCACGCCAGTGCCAAGGGGCGAAGAATTAGCAACAAGAGACAGGCCAGTGACAATTCAGATTAGCCTTAAAGTCTTTTGGCAACCCGTGGGGAAGACCTGGGTGCTGCTCTTCTCTGATGGGTTTCAGTCAATTTTTGCACACATGCACCTCCCAAAAACCATTACCACCAGCAGCATCTCGGCAGGCAAGCTCAGTGCAAAGACCAAGTAAAAGTCAAAAGAACTGTTCCTGTGCTTCAGACTGATTTCTCCAGAATAAGAAAAGGAATTTTGCATGCATAAAAGAAACTTGTATTGGTTTTGTTACCCAAGTTGCACCCAGCCATAGGCAATGGGGACACTCATGCTCCTGGGCTGCCATTTGTGTGTCTTCTACAGAAGGAAAAGTGAAAGGAGAATTTCCAAAAGATATTTTTTTGTTTGTTTATCTGTATTAGATTATTTGCAAAAAGTATACTAGGATTAAAATGTATGTTGTTAGATGGAATTCTTATATGTCTGGTATAAACCTTTAATTTAGGTTTGAACACAGCGAACATTTTGACTCCAAGTCCCCTCCTCCTTCACTTTGACAGAGTAAGGGCACGTCAAAGTTTCTTCTGTTCAGAATATTATTTAGTCAATCTGTTGTGAGAAATTTAAGTCTTAACAACCTCAGAAGGACATTGAATATAACCTTGTAATGGCAGGTCATTAAGTAATTATTTTCTGAAAATAAACTACACTAGCATCTGTTCAATTTACTCCAGTCTTTTTTACAACACCAAGGTTACACTTTAAAGTAATGAGCACGACCTGAGTGTTCCTAGTGAATTCCAGCAAGATAGCACTGGGTAAGACCCCATCACAGATGATCTGCATAGTTCTGATTTCTAAAGAAGTCACTCATATAAAATAATCACTCACTACAATACTCCTATGAACGCACATACAGCTCATCTGTACAGAGTGACTGGAGAAAAGAATGTTCTTCCTCCAGGAGCTGTCGGGCACACAAGTCACAGAGGCAAAGAAACTGAAGGGTAGGATTTGCGCCAGGTGAGAATGTCTGATGGTGAACATTAATCTTAAGAAAAGTTGTTGATTACATAGAAAACATTTCATTATGTCTGTGATCTTGGCAGATCTTTGGAGGAGTGTTTTTACAAGGTCTAAGAATTCCTCTCTCATATGCAACAGTTGCCACCCTTGAAGTCTTTTCTGCGAACTATACAGCAGTATTTGGGACTCAGCATTCCCTTGGTAAAATAGAGGACACAAAGAGATGCTGCAAAATGTAGAAAAAAAATTATTGTGATGAGTGCATTTCCTAGAATCACACTCCCAGGTACAGAGGGCTCTTGAACTAGTTTTGCTGTACATCAGCAAATCACTTTTACCTAGGTTGTGGGTTTTTTGTTGATTGGTTGGTTTTGGTTGGTTTCGGGGTTTTTTTTGGTGGACCTATGTACTGCTGTCTGAAACACAAGTTCAAGAGCTTTACTGATTAATGACTGATTTTAGCATTTACCTGTCTGATAAATTGGGGCTTTTTACAGACACCTAAAATCTTTTGTGAAACTCATTATATTTTGATAGTTTGGGGAGAAAAATAATTATTTCATTAACACTTGAATTCCTTCCCCTTTTACAGTACCCAAAGGTATGTTTCACTATGTTCTGCAGTATCTTAATGTTTTTTCTGATGTATCTGTTTACTACATGTATATTGAACTGCTCCCTGAACAATAAATCAACCACTGTCTTGGATACAAAATGATTTTCCTCACGCTAGATCTGCAACACACAACTCTTTTTAGACAATCCCAAGAGTAACAACTGGCTGACAATTTAAGCAAGTCTGCAACATTAACCAGCGAACGCAATCCAGATTCACATACCAGGGAAGAGGGATGCTTACGAACAACCCAAACCCAGCCATGGCACAACATCAATTCTACAGTTCTACCAAATGAGAAAAAGTCAGATTTCTTTCCTCAGCTGCAGCAGTCAAAGCATCACGTGCATATTACAAGTCTCCATGTCCACAAAACGCTTACTTTACTGAATGCAATGCAGTTATGAAATGCATTTAGCCACTGGAAAGAATTCTGTAAATCCTGCAAAGCTACCCAATGTGCCACTCCGCAGCTAACTCCTGTGGATGAGCCTGCATGCTTTTGTAAACCTCACTGTGGGATTAGGACATTTATCAATGCTATGATTTCTTTCCTGCAATGTTATATCTATTGTATACCAGGAGTTCTGCAGGTGCATGATTTATCCATCCTGTCATTAGCTACAATACCCTGCAAACAGTTTTTATTTTCTGCTGGAGAAACAAATACTCCTCCCGTAGTTTCTTTTACTGCTGACAGGGGAACAGGCTCTTGCTCCCTTGACAACAGAACAGCTTGCTTGCTTGCTCTGACCAGGGAGTTATAATTTTCAGTTTAACAATCTGAAGCTCAACATCATTTCTTATGGAATTAAGTAATATAGGGAAAATTATAGCTTACTTCTTTTCAATATCACACCTGAACTGTCATTATCTGTTAAGCACCAACATGTCTGATCACTTGAGGGATGTTACAGACAACACAGACCCTAAGCAAATGTCAGATGAATCAAACATACAAAATTCTCTTTTAGGATGAAAACAAAAACTCAATCTGAATTTTCTTACTGGGATTAGGGTTTGCCAGAGATTTCAGTTTGGCTGAAAATATTCAATGAACTTTTTAAAAAGGAAGGAAGCAAACTGGATACCCAGGAAATCCAGAAATGAAAAGCCATTTCTTACTCAGTGAAATCATACTCACACAGGCCTTTCACTCAAATTAAATATTCATAGAACTGCATATATTGTATATGACACGTTCGAATGTGAAAAGGCTAATATCCTCTGGCTTTTCCAGACTCAACTAATCCATTAGAAATGTAATAGTCAGTCGAACCATTCCGTGACTTCAGTAGGGTGTAACAAAAATAAAAGGGAAAGCAGAATGAACTACAAAGAGTAGAAGAAAATAAGAAGAAAGACGTATCCAAGACCAGCTCTCAGGGTACTCAAAATCAATTTCAACTGCCCCAGATATCTCTTGAGTATCAAATACAAAACAGCAAAACATGCACACGTGGCTACAGAGTTGCCTAGAAATGTTGCTTTTTCTTCCCTTAAGCTTTGGGCACTCATGCTGGAGAAGAGAGAGATATCATTAATTTATTGAAAGGGATGAGCAAATTATAACTGGGAAGTCAACTATAAGGTATTCAAATTCAGTGTAGCAAAGACTGCTTTTCCAGTATACATCAATACAAGATTTCATTAAAAAATAAGTAAATCTCATTGAAAAATGACATTAAAAATTCCAATATAAAAGACAACAGAAATACCTAAGAGACAGTGTGTTAAGGCATGAGAGCTTATGGGATTTTGCTTTGTCTTGTTTTCATTCCCCCAGGGAAAACAAAGCAATGAAAGGCTATTAAAATCCAAATAATTCTGCAGATTAATGACAATCATATAGTCTAAATAGTGGGAAGGAGACATGGGCATCAGCAAACAAAAATACTATTAAGTCAATGAAAAACTTAGTGAATAACTTAAATGAAGGAATAAAGTAGCATGAGGTAACACATGCTGAAGGTTTCACCATGCAAAGCTTCTCTGACCTTGGTCAGCACAGCATTTAAAATAATGGAACTACTCATGACCTTAAAGTAAACCATGAGTACAAGCAAGCAGATATACAAAGCTTTGTAGAAACTACTAAACATGGTTCTCTCCTGCATAACTGTCTACTGCACATAAAGCGCTACTACGTGGCTAGATCACAAAAGAAAACTTTGCTCTAAATCATGTCAATCAAATGTTTCTAAATATATAAAACCACTTTTACTTTCAAGTGTCAATGTGAATGCAAACAAGCAACCTTCCCCTCATAGTACTCTTCTTTCAAAACATAAACCACTCCTTATATTCTTATCAGCTAATGATCAAGAGTTTTATGGGCTGACTTGCATTTTGGCCATGCCACAAGTGTTTCAGATTGGCATTTTGTAGCCTATGAATTGGTAAACAAACCAAAATAAGAACAACAAGAACAAAACACCAATAACTTACAGTTTGGTCAGGTTACTGCAGTAAGGAAAATTCATGCAGGTCTGAAAATAGCTTCAGCTTTCATGAAATTACACTGCTGAGAAAAAATAACCCCAACACATTACACATTGAACGGTCAAGGTGGAAAGCAAAGATCTTTTGAATCCTGTTGGAGGTGCTCAAATAAGAGAAGTTATCGACCCTCAAGAGAGGAAATCCAGCTGAGGCTCCTCAGAGCCTGGCATGTGGAGCTGCACTTCTTCACTTAGGAAATACTGACAGCCAGTGGAATAACTCCATGCAGCTCAGCCTAAGGGATTTTTCTGCCCCCATGCCCAATGGTAGAAAGAAGATTCAGATCCTTCCGACTGAACTTCGACATCACAAACCTGACAGGCAAAAGGAGGGGGGGAAATGAAGGAAAGCTTTGCTTTTGTGTTTCTCCCTGCTGTAATCAAAGCCCCCTTTCCTATCCCCAAATGTGTGTTAAAATGTTAAAATCTAGATTTTAGAATGTAAGTACAGCGGTCATATCCAGGCTGCAAGAACCAGATGAGAGATGAGGAACACAGACTGAGGACAAGAGAGAAGATGACCAGAAACCACAGCAGGAGGCTCCAAGGATAAACAGATGCTGCCCTGTCTCATCTGTGTTTTCTGTTTTGTGTTTTTGAGTCTACTTCTCAAAAGACTAGACATGGAATGAATACAGATGGAGATTTCTGTCACATTTGCTCCCAGTTGGTTTAAAACCTCTGCTTCTCAAGTCAAATCCTTTCTAGAGCTGATGAGTGCATTTCCAAAGCCTGAGGATGGATAGAATTTCTTGTCATGCTGTAAGGACACTGGTCTAAAAATGCTAGAGGATTAACAGAAAATTAAACTAATACAGTTACCATAGAAGTTCCTTTAAAGGGTATATTTTGAATTTCATATTTCTATGTCAGTAGATAGTCTCTGCAGCTCTGTGCTTAGAATATGCATTTCAAGAAAATTTGCCATATAGCATATTCAGTCATACGTTGTGTTTCTTGACACATGTGGGTGTCATAACCTTACTGCAGAAACAGTAAAAAACAGTAATATTAATAAGAATTGTACAGAAGCTTACAACATTAGTTATCCTGTTACCTACAAAACCAGTTCAGAATGACTGGTGGGAATAGTTTTGAAGATTGCAAAAAAGTATTTTTAGAGATACATATTTTGTTCAGTTTAAAATGTATTTTCAAACTTCCAATCACCTCTACTTAGCTTCATTATTATTTAAGTGCAACTTTTAGTATCTAGTGAACTGTTATATAGATACTAAGACAGAAAGCTAATGGGTACAGATGTAAAAGAAAAGAATCTTGCCTACTATACTTGGAAAAAAAGGATGGTCTTTCACCTGCAAAGGAGAACTATTATTTGGAAGATCAAAAAATGCCATTAGCTCTGAATCAGGCTTCTGCGACTCAAACTTTCCACAATTTTTCCTGGTGTCTATAACAGAGATTTTACTGCTTCCTCTATCGCACCCTTTGGGAGATGGTATGACATCTTCTGCCCATTCATACAGAACAGCAGCGTCCCAAATCACTAAATCAATCACCAATCACGTAACTACCACATCAATTTTTTGGTCAATTTTCAGTTATACAATGAATATGGAAGTCATTATAACTGGGAATAAACACAACAAAAGACACCGAGAGGCTTCCAGTAATACACATAGATACACGTAAGCATGAAGTGAAATAAAGAAGAACACAAGCAGAATACAGAGAATATTTCCAGCGATGTTTAAATCTATTGGCAAAGCAATTTTTAATGAAGCTAACAGCAGAACCATGAACTGGGTGGATTTAAGAAAGCTAAAGCACAGAGAAAAGCAAAGATGGGGGGAAATAGATTTGAGGAGATGAATCATAATAACAGCGCTTTGCTCCACCTCATTTATCTATGTATATTTACATTTATACATCTATGTGTCTACTACATGAGGGGGGGGGGGGTAATGTTGTGAAGCTATTCTTTAATTCATCAAGATTAAAAAAACACCTTGTTACGTCTTTTTGAATATTCTTCTTAAATTTTATATTTTAAAAGAAATATCTATAAAACCTCTGCTTCAGAGGGAAAGGTAAATTTTTTTTTCTTAACTGACTGTTGCTAAGATTTTATGTAACGTGGATGAAAAAAAACACAGGAAAAAAGATGATGTTCCACAACTTAAATATGGAAGAAAAGATCTATCTCATATTCTAAAAACTAGATGTGTTTATGCCCCGAACTCCTCTAATTTTAGAAATATCTGTTGTAGACTGTCATTATAGCCAAATTGTTTGCAGGTGCTGCTGCACAATGGAATAGTCATAGATAAACTGTTGAAATATTTGATGGCATTGTCAACCTGTTAACAAAACAAAAATTATTAAAAGGACACTGAATTGATGCTAGTAACACCAAAGTTTGAGGTTACCAATATTTTTACAGCACGCTCTTTTATTTTGACCATGATACAGAAAAACGAATATTTTCTAAGTAGACTCTTCTAGTAATAATTGTTGACTTAGATAGATCAAATTGATAGAACTTGCATAAGGTTTTTTTGCCATCACCTAAAATTCTGATTTGAGTGAGAAACATTTTAATTCTTAACAAGCTCTCTCAAGAAATTATTATGAACTAATGCAAAGAAATGAGTTTATGAAAAGTTTTTATTTTAAAAAATTATTTTTAAGTAGCAGAATGTTTTACTCTAAAAAAAAGAAATATATTATTGTATACCGAATTTAAGAAAAGATAAACAGGAATATAGTTGCTATAAATACAATATGGTAAGTTATGGTAAGGCAAATTGTAAGTAATCATTTGACTTCCTGGATCACCTCTAGCTGACCAAAGGATAGCACACTTGTTAGATGAAGCATCAGATACACTGTTTGTTTCTTTAACATTGGAATCATACACTTTGACAAATTTCTGCTAACTATTCCTCTGCAAAACCTTGATAACTTCAAGAAATGCTGGATGTCAATTTTGTTCTCAGTGCTAAGGTCCCAGTGCACTGAGATCCTTAGACGCATGCATTGCTGAAAGCACAGGATGAAGTCTACTGAAGCCCTCAGGATTTGTTATATTACTAGAATCATACACAGATTTTCATTGGAAAGGCTTAAATACCTAATGGAATTGACCCTGCACTGAAGACAAAAATTTTATTTCTTTGCAAGAACAAAAAGATGGAGACTTAGATAGGAAAGGGGAGATGTTGTTGTCTGTTTTAAAAGGATATACATCTTCATGATGCAGGCTATAAACAAGGATAGAAAGATTATTCCTCTCTGAAAGATTATTCCTTTCTGGGCAACGTATTCCGCTCTTATTATCTACAGGATATCTTGCACCTTGTTCTGAAGCATTTAGCAATGGTTCATGGAACAAGAGATGTTTAATGGTCTGATATGGCCTTGCTGCATCAATCACTGTGATACAGCAATCAAAACCAGACGGTACATACGGCCCTTTTTTATCTTTACAAGAGAATTCCACTATGCTAATCTCTAAAACATATCACCAGATTATTCATTTCTCTCCCTTGTATACTTCCTTATTTAAAAATAAATAAATCAATCAATACAGCCATCATGCAAAATTTCTGAACTTAAGGGAAGTCAATAGTGATTCTAAGTGTTTGGCAGAACACTGCCTCTGTGTGTATCAGGGTTGCAAATCGTAAGGAGCCCTATTGACCTTTTTCTTTTAATAAACTCATTTTTGGAAAAAACACACACATTCATTATGTCTCCTACTTCCTGGAGGAAATATTGGTGCAGCTGAGGTCTAGAGACAGAAGACTCAACAACAGGAGCAAACAATTGAAGTATTTCACTGTCTTGCTTTTTCCTTCAATATTCTTCTACACAAGTATTCTTCTTACTTCTACTTACTTTCTATTAGGGCTAAATTGTTCAAAAGGTGAGTCATTTGCTGTACCTTTAAAAAAATCCACATTTTTGCATGAAAAAGGATGACTGCACATGAAATAAATGGTTGTGTAATTTGTACTTGAACACTTACATTTGCCTTTAAAAATTCAAGAACTTGCAGACAGAGTAGGTGTAACTAGGCAACTTGCATCTAGATTTGAAATTGTGACCAGGTTCAGGCTATTCCTTAAAATCTTGGGTGTCTATTTCAGTGTACCCATGTCTCTTCCATTCTTCTCTTCACTTGTTTGCACACACTTCTTGTGAAACTGTTTTCACTTCTCTTTATTTAGATATTATTAACAATTAAAAGTTAGGTCAATATATGAAGAATTCCCACCTAAAAGTTTATAGACAACGATTATAATTTGACTTTTAGGAAACCAACAAGAATTTACAGTACAAGATTAAATGGGTAAAAAAAGAGTTTGAGGTTTATAATGGCCAACAAATCTTCAGTATCCAAATGACTGACATGAAGGATTCTACTTTTATTAATTGCCTCCAATAAGGAGCACAGATATCTCCACTGATTTTAAGAGCCGATACAAACTTTTCTTTTTATTTTTTTTTCTTTTATTCTTCAAGGTTGACTGAGTTATGTGGATATAGTTATCCATAAATTTATAACATTCTTGAGAAGAGAGATTGTGGACTTTTGTTGTTGGGGTTTTTTACTACTAAAACTTGAATGTATAGGCTGCAGAGTTGTTTCCCTATGACTCACTTTGCATATTATTATTATTATTGTTATTGTTGTTGTTATTATTATTATTGTTATTGTTATTGTTATTATTAATTGTTATTACTATCGTTATTATTGTTGAAAGAAAGCAAAACAGTCACAAGATTGTCATGGCTGGAAGGATGGGGTAAGTTAACTGGGGAACAAGAATTCATGCTGAAGTCCCAAACAGCAGCAGCACAATGAAAAGGGTTTCAAGGAGAAAGCCATCTGCAATGTACCATTACATGCTTCACTGTCACTATAAAACCCAAACGTGCTGCTGCTTGCTCTTCAACATGTTCTTGTAAGCACGCTCTATTAGCATCTTAGAAGAGTTTAGTATTTCCTTAGAAATAGGAAGGTCTTTTGACCTCTCACTGCATTTTGGCAAATAGAAATACCCAGGGGTAGCCCTCCTTCCACTTATTAATTGACAGCTTTCCCAATGAATGCACAGTCTAGGGTTTTCCTTCTTCCTAGTAAAATTTAAAGTCTACAAAGAGCAACGTGTGTTTGTCACCATTTTTTAAAATATCAGTGAAGAAAGTGGTGATAATCTGAAAAAAATCCAGAGATGACTAAATGCAGGTGGAATTTTGGAAGACTGCAGGAAAACAGCTGGGTATACTTCCACAGGGACTTTGTTATGCACAGATTATAAATAGGTAAACATTGTTCTTGCTACAAGTAACATTAAGGAATACTGAGAGCTATACAACTGTGGGACTTTCCACCTAACATTAACTATTCAATAGATAAAAAGCATTACAGATCACAGTGAAAACCAGTAAGTTTCTTCTATTGAACGCTCTCTAAATGTCATAAAATGGCCAAGTCACTCTGGGTGTGTTACCAACATGGGTGTGTTATCTACAATGCACAAGTTTCTTCCTTTTAATGTTACCCCAAACTAGGAAGCACCAGGAGAAGCTAAGTAGAAAATCTACTTCTTTACTTTTTCTTCCAAGAGGGTGCAATGAAGTATCAGCCTGGCGTGAGCAGATGCTAAATCAATTCTTTTTGCTTGTTGTATTCTAAGAGAGATGGTTGTAGCTGGAGAACACAGTTCAGTTGCTAAATTAATATTCACACTGTAGTTCCACATTTCTACCCCGGAATGAAAAAGGTCAGATCATGTGGAGACAGATCTGGGGGGGTAAGCCAACCACTGAAAGGAGAGCTAGGAGAGCTACAACCATGTTGTGTAGTGCAGAGAGTGGAAAGATCACACAATGAAGCACTTTGACTTCTTGCCAGGTATACCCTGTGAAATGAATTTCAAAATAAAGTTTTAAATTACAGACTCCTTTTCTAAGCCTTTGCTGGCATGAGCACTACTGTGGAAAAGCTGTGACACCAGCAATTAGGGATAGCAGAGTCTGAGATATTAAGGGAAACTTGTCAAGCAGAACTTAAAATATCTAAATATTTCTCCTAAATATTTGCTGAAAGAAGAAATAGAAATTGCTTTGGCTCTGCTTGCCTTTAAGTTTGCACCTTCTGGAATTTTTTGGAAAATGTTCACAGGCATTAGTTCAGAACTTCTATAAACGTAATACTAATTCATGTCTTAAAGTATCAGGAACAGGGAGGCTAAAGATAGAACGCTTTTAAAATATAGCATGTGGTGTGCCAGCAAAACAGTCCTACAAATTTTACGTTTGTCCTATCTGTCCAAGCAAAACACATTGTGAGCATCTAACCAAAGCTCCTGGAATCCCTTCCTTAATGTTTGCAAGGAATGCAGATGAAGAAGTATTTGTTGAAAGAATTAAGTTGATGAGAAGAAAGCATATGCATTAAATGAGTGACAAATGAGGTAAAGTACTTCAGTCCTGTCTTTAATAACCCTTTATCCCATACTAACCATTCATGGACAAAAATCCAAACTAATAACTGACATTTTAAAACCTCATGTAGTGTCTGCACAAATGATAGCAGCACCACCAGAAGGGACCACTGCAATGAAGTGTCATATTATTTTTCCAGAAAACCTTGAAAACTGTTAAAAAAAAAGATGCATTGAATAATGTACTTAATAGAAAATTGTATTTTTCCTAAATACATATCAATCGCCACCTAATGAGCCTGTTTTAAAATGTAGGAGAAACAGTTCTACAGTCTCCAACACTGGACTGCAGCGACAAAAATTATTTCGTACCCTTTAACTCCCAACAGAAGATGCAGAAGGTATTAAATGTAAATTACAAACAACTGGGCTGGTTCCTGCTTCCACGGGGTGCATGAAAAATTGCCACTGGCACAGTTTCAGAAATGATTTATTTTAAAAAACATCATCCTAATGTACAGCACCCCTCTAATGGCTCCACCAGGCTGCTTGTCACCGTCCCCAGCTTGTTAGTTAGGTCTTCTAGGATAAAGAAGTGGCAGAAAAGATGTCCAAGCCATGCTCTGGCTAACATGAGGTTAAATTCACATAGTTCCAGTTTGCTGCAGGAACTATTTCAGCTCTTAGTAAATCTCACAGCACACAGACTTTGCCTGTTACTTCTCCTGCTGGGTCTAGCTAAGGACTGAGCCCCATAGCTGAATTTTGAGTATCCTTAAAGTTTGTGGATCACAAATTGTAACAGATGTCCCTGCTGTGCAGGGAGTTTTGTTTAAAGGTCCATCTGCCTGCAGACTGAAATCTGGGATTCTTTGTTCACGTCCTGCAAAACCAGATCTTTCAGACCAGTCACCATAAAAATGCTGGGATTTTTCTGAGGGATAAAGATGATCAAGACGTTGCATAAATTCCTCCCTCTAAAAAGAGAAGTAGCTGAGACAGTCTCAAGGCTTGGCAGGACACAATCTTACTCATGTTAAAATTGCTTCCACAGAATCAGCTGCCCGCTGGAGGAAAGAAATGGATATGGCTTTTCCTTTAAACCTCACATATCAGACTTCAGTGCTCTCCGCTTCTGGCGGTGTGGGGAGGGAAGGAGTCACCTCTGCACGGCTAGATGGGGTACATGAGCCAGGCGGTGGAACACAAGGTCCAGACTATGGTCATTCAGAGGAGAAAGGCACAGAGACTAAAGCACCGGTATATTTAGCAGAATGACTTAGATATGCTTCCAAAATCAGAGCAAAAGAAGACAGGACAATGAAATGACATACAAAATCAGAATGGAAGAGAAGTGAGACACTATGGAGGAACGAAAATTAGGAGATGAGAAAATAACAGAAAGGGGAGAAGTGAAAAGAGGAGGAAAAAGTATTTACTATGCAATTAGATTTCATGCAGGGAAGCACTCAATTCCTTCCTCTGTACAGCTTACAATACCACTTTTCAGAAGAAATTCTCCACACTCCCCTTGGCATACGAAGGGGGAGGAAGGGCAGGGGAAGGGCTCTTCATCCCCGTCAGGCTCTACTGCTCTTTTCCAGGTTCCTCCATTAGATCACTACATTCTGGGTTTCAGATGAAAAACTTGCAGAAGTGAATGGGATCCTTGTACATGAACAGAGCCAACCCCAGCCCTAGGGGTTTTCTGTGCAGGCACTCATGACACCCTTGGGAGAACAGGCTCCAGTTACCTTCCTTGGCTTCCTCAGCTCACTTTCAGCCCAGCAGCTCTAAGTTTCTCCACAGAAGTAGCACCTCACTGTCTCTACGTTCTCCAATCATCACCAGCTTCCAGTAGGCCAACTTCCCTCCTACTCATCCTCTAACAGCATGAGGATGCTGTTATCTCCTCCTCAAAGTTTTAGTTATCCTATTTGCAGTTCATCTCCTTGGTGGCCAGCAAGAAGACCCACAAGCTTGAGAAGGGACTGTACAGACAGCCAAAAAATTGTTCAGTTTTCTAAACAGTCTCAAGTGTTGTCTATGCCTAGGTCAGACCTTCCTAAAAAAGTCCTTATTGCCCTTCCTTTGACTTCTCTACCAAATCATGCATAACCTCTGCTTTGTAGCCAGCTTCCTTCCTCCTGAATCAGGTCCTGCATAGGCAAGCGTGCCCAACACAAGCGCGCTTCTCTATTTCTCTCCCCTGTCCAATCTGAGGAATGACACACCTCTAGATATGAAGCAATGAATGACACAGCAATTTCATGAAATTAACCATAATTCACAGATTATGACAACATCCCCTTACTTGAAACTGGTTGCAAGTGTCCTCGTGTCTTCAGTTCTTTACTATTTTAGAATGGTGCACTTCACCTCCACTTAACAGTCAAAGGAAGTCAAAGAGTGCATCTTCCAGCTATTTCAGAAAACATTCAGCAACAGGAAATACATTTCTTCAGAGACTTATGGTAAATGTTTGCCATTGTTTTATACGCTTGCATCCTGTTCACCAGTTTAGGGGCAATCTATTAGAGAACCTGGGAAAAAATCAGTATTAAACACTTGGAAAGCTGGGTAACGCTACTCATCTGAGGATTGTTTTTCACATTTATATCTTGAAACCAAAGAATGAATTTTTTTTATATCTAAGTCTTTGTAAAGGTAGAAGGTACTGCTCATAATAACCACAATGTGGCCACAGCCAGGATTTTCCTGTAGAAGTATCATAGGTTCGATATTTTCTGCATTAAGTATTACTTTATGGAATGCATTTGAATTTTATCAGAAATCAGATGTCCCTGTTCTTTTATTGCTGGCAGAATTAGAAAGAGGAACAGATCAAATCTTTAGCATGGCATTCATAGTTTTTCATGTATCAGTGAAATGTTCTGTGCCTTCTTTCCAGATTTATTCTGTCATCTTGTTAGTTATCTATACTGTCCTCTTGTTCGCATTTGAAAAAAAAAAAAAAGGAAGTTCTCTGAATTCTCGAAATTTCCCCCTTTTTTCATGTTAGGCAATTCAATCGTCACTCTTCACATTAGAGCCACATGTAGAGTGGTCAAAATTTGTTGCAAGACTTCTTACAAGGCCCCATTAGTGGCAGACATATTCTTTATTCTTCTACTTCAAGCATCTAGTTAATCTATTTGCTTTTAACTACTGCTGTTTGCCCAGCAAGATCTTTCACTGCCTATCTGTGACTGCACCTCCTGAACTGACAGTCATGTCGGGTTTGGAGAATTTTTAATGAGCATTCAGTCCTACTGATAGCTAGAGAGCCGTTCAGTCCTCTTTCCGAGGAAAGACTCCTCAGGCACAGTGCAATCTTTAATTGTTTCCATAGTCATTCAGTGTGTCCAAGATTCAGACGCTACCATACAACTCCATTTCCCATTTATACTATGGGTGACAGGCATGCTGAAAAGGGGTCAGATTTTAAAATAAGGAAATGATTTTTTTCCCCAAAAAAAATAGAACACGCACACAAAAGCAGATGAAGAGAATGCATGCCGAAAATGAAAATGAATTAGCTCCACTCTACTAAAAGAAACCAACAAATGCTTTTACAAGAACAGTGAAAAGCTGACTAGGGCCTCAACTTGCTCTCACTAATGTCAGTAACAGTTTGATTCAATGGGAGCAAAGTAAATCCCATTACAGCCTTTTATAGCAAAATCCTAATAAAAGCAGACACTACAAAGTAAAGGCCCCCTTCAGCCCTCGCTTACACCATAGCCATTGTAAAGTCACACCATCGTAGCTGGGGTCCGCATTCAGACCTGGAGCATTTCAGTCCTAAGCCCACTGCGTCACAGAAAACCAAAAGGAGATGCTGTAGTGAAATGAGAATTGCAAGTCTCTGCCGGCCGTGGATTTAATACGTTATTGTTAGGTTTACATAAGATCTGGCTGGGTCCCAAACGTGCATTCCCCAACACTCATGCTGCCTGATTTATGCTGTCTTATTTGGCTGGTAGAAGAATCAAATTGGTAACTGGTTTTGAATGAAGGTAATTAGGGTGGTTGATTGGTTTTGTAATTTGGAGAACACTACTCTAGAGTATAAGTCAATTGTGTAGAACTATCCAGGTCTTTAATCACTGGTTTCCCTGTGCAAAGAGCTGATGCTTTACATCATCTGAAATTTATACCAGTTATAAACAATTCCATTCTCTCCATTACCCCTCTTATTGCTTCCTCCCCTGCCCCACACCTGGCAAAAACATGACATTTTACTGGAGAAAAAGTTAACTATAGTGTGGCCAATTATGTTGCAAAGGTGTATCCAAATTTAATTTACAGGGTCAACCATGTATGCGGGGGTAATTATCTTTACAGAGCATCTGACAGCTGTTGTGATATAGTGCTCCAGCAGTTCCTGCTAGAAATCTGTCAGGAAGCACTTGTTTAAATTTGAATAAGATTAACAACAGGCTTCTGTCTGCAAATCCTGGAAAACAACGTCACCCACAAAGACACCGACTTTAAGTAAGTCTCTTGGGACTCCCCTGAAAGACTGAAAATTTTCAATTCAAAGAGTTTTCTTTCTGAACGGATGCTAAAACAGAAAGATGTGCAGGTATA
This sequence comes from Falco cherrug, assembly GCF_023634085.1. Taxonomy (NCBI): domain Eukaryota; kingdom Metazoa; phylum Chordata; class Aves; order Falconiformes; family Falconidae; genus Falco; species Falco cherrug. Next base: position 102,839,227 of record NC_073700.1, read on the forward strand.
ATACCCCAAAATTAAGCCAACCACAGGACAGGAAATCATACATAATTTGCCTATGTATAGTAAGCATCTACCTTTATGAAACACAGTATGTAAACATACAGGCTCCAGAAATTCCAAAGCTGAGAAAAATTCACTCAAGTGTTGCCTCAAGCAATTTTTTATTCTCAAAAGTGGACAGGCACTGAAGTATATATTCATGGGATAAATATTTAAAAAAAAAAATTCTAAAGAGTCACATGATATTTAATTGGCCTCTAGGCAACATCTTCTGTTCCCTCACCGCAGTCTGCATTTCTGACATTCATTCAGGACAAGGCTGTGTTTTGACAATGGCTTTCGGATCACTAAGTCCCACACCTTTGGCCAATGGTCTTCACCACTGATCACTGACTACCATGGAATTATACCTAACATTTAACTGAAATGGTAGTACATCTATACAACGCTAAAAGTAGATGTGAAATCCTGAATTCCACTTCTCAGCAAGGATATATAACAAATAGTATGTGCTTTACTGAAGGCTGCCATGACACCTCTGGTCAGCTTAGAAGAGGCAAGGCAACTTCAGGGCTTTCCATAATTTTCCGTATCTTCACGCTCCTCATTGAAAGTCCTCACTACAGCTGAACCCTGAAGCCCTGTGCAAACTGACCACCACCACCAAATCACAGTTTGGAGATCCAAAAGTTAGATTAGTAGTTAATAAAGTAAATAAGTTATATTAGTAATTAATAACATGTAGGATTAAGTATCTTTGTACAAATTCCCTGTATACACCCTTAATTTATGATGGTCCTGAGAGTCTTGAGATTTTAATAAAGTCTGCCAAAAAGAAGGAAACTGCTTCCCATGCTCAAGTAGCAAATCTTACTGATTATGAGGCAGTAATAAAAATGATGTCAAAAGTTGTGCACAGCATGGAGTAGATGATGCAACTGTTAGTGCATTCAATACTAGTTACAGTAAGCAAATTCCATAGCTATTGAAATGATTCTACTCCTTGAAACAAAATACAGAGGAAAGAAGAGAAGCCTTGGGTTACTTTTTTGTTTCACTACCTCTACGCGACAAAAAATAACTGAAAATTCATTATCATGCTGGGAATATTGCTCCTCTGGTACTGTAAACAGCTGTGACGTTGCTATGCAATTTAAATACCTAATCTTCTCACTCCGCCTCACCAGAACACTGCACATGGTATGTTCGAGAAGACAGCTAAATTTGAATTTGACGTACTTTAAAGCAGCTGCTTACCTAATAACATCCACTATACATAGAAGGACTTATTTAGACAAAAATTGGGTTTACCATTGCAGCCATTCTGAAATTGCCCAGCACATATTTGTAATAACCCCTAGGAGCATTCTGGGTTAAAAAAACACAGACCGCCAGGATGCTTTGATGGACTTTCTCCTCCTTGGTGAGCGGGCCCAAAGGAGAAAGGGTGAGGAGTCACATCTCTGCCAGCTTCCCAGATCACCGTCCATGCCTGTGTGACATTACAGGGTAGTGCGTGGAGTCAGCAGAGCAGCATTCCAAGCAACTAACAGATTAATTTGTATCTCAAAAAATATCCCCAAACTGACTTGAGCACTTTGTTGTGCTCATCATATCAAACTTGAAAAATGCTTACAGTCCTAAGCTAGGCTTCCTGGGCCCTGCTGTCAAGGACAGAAGGTGTCACTTCTTCCAAGGACGAAGACACAAATGGGTAAAAATCAGTTGTGACCATGCCTCAAAGACCTGGCTGCAGTGTATTAGCCCTCTACGAGAAACCTTGAGTTATTTCTCCTCTTGCGTTTATGATGCGAGCCTGAAGGGGCACACAGCGTATTTATGACTGAAGCTGCATGTATACAAGACAATGGTGCTTTGCTGCCTTCCTATAGCTAGAGTAAATTCAGGAACTCAGATCCTGGCTAGAAAAAGGAAGTGAGAACAAATCCAAAAATTACTGTCCCAAGGACAGGGATTCATATATTCAGCAACTCACAGATGATGAAGCAACATCAGGGTCCAACAGCGAAGCAGAGAAGGTACACGATCTTCCAGTGACTCCCCATTTTGCAATGTGTGGTTTGGGTGTTTGTAGAAACAAAGGAAGAACCAGGAGCTCTGGATGCAGACAAATTTGTGATAGACTACAGGCCATGTCACACGCCTTGCTGAGATAATGGAGGCAGGACAGAACACGGTTATTTCCAAAACTGCCTCCAGATATGAGCAAATGAAGGCACAGCTCCAAATCAAAGGCCCTAATGATACCAGCCAGAAGCACAACCCAGGGCAAGCCAAGGAGCATGAGCGACAGCTGGCAGGAAGGGGAAATTCTTACGCATAATTAGTGGCACTTTCAGCAGCTCACTGAAAGGGATGGTGGCAGAAAAGCTTCACATCCCTCCCTCAACAGCAGGAATGCTGGCTCCAAATGAGGCAGGAGATTAAGGCATCCCATCCTTTGGACGGAACAAAGGAGGAAATAATCTGCCAGAAGCCCCTTGGGCTGAAATCCCTTCTACAAGCTTCTGTTTGGGGCAACAGCAATTCAAAAATATTAGGAGTACAAAAGGATAGTGGAGAGGAGAGCAGGAGGGTATGAGAAGGTGCAAGTCCTCCTCCTAAGTGCACCGGCCTCCCCAGAGACCCCAGGCTGAGCTGTGTGCACAGCTCTGGGCTACAAAGCTAAAGGGTCTGAATAACATCTGGATACAGGTATAATTGTAGGAGTCATTCCTTTAAAGCACATGACATTGGACTCACAAAAAGGTAGCAAATGGGTATTTCATCCTAGCACTGCCCACTTCTTATTGAAAAATCAGGCCCCCGAGAATTGGGAAATTTATAAAAGAGCAATCCGGCACACCTGAAGCTGACTTTCAGACTCCCCTCTGGCCCTCCCAAAGCAAGGTGCAGAAGGGAGAAGACTTTTGCTTTTCAGCCTGCAGTTACGCTCACACACACTTTCCATGCCCCCTGCTGCTCAAACTCAGTTTTACCTTCAGGCAAAAGAGCCATCATCCCATTTCTTAATAATATGGAAAATTTTCTTGACTGCTCTGTTAGCTGTTCCCTGCAACCCCTAAGAGCCACACATTTCTTCACACAGCAGTGGGAAGCAGAGGAAGGAGAAGAAAAACTGCTGCTGACTGATTCTAATAAGAAAACTGCTGATAAAAAAATCAATTAGAAAAAGCAGCAATTAAAAGTGCCACAGCTGGGTCAGGCAACAGAATTTCCAGATATTTTCCTCAAAGCCCAGCCCTCAGACACCAAGATTCTGTCTGCATATCTAATAGCAAGGGGGGGTTCATGTCATCAACCCTGAAGCCCTCACTAGAGATATCTCCCACTCCATCCCCAAAAAGCCTCCTAACAAGCAAGCTTCATGCACTTCTGCAAGGTGCCAAAACCATACAATGACTTCACAGAAGATGACTAAATGGTTCCTCTTGAAAAAGGAGGATAAGGACTCCCCTAAGAGACACAGGAGAAGGCTCACTTGAAAGCATTTAAGAAACTTGTCAATGCTCAACTGACTGATTCTGACTGATTTAATGAAAGTGGCCTGTACTGCTGAGGGGGGATTTACAAAAGCAGACTTTAATCTAGTGAGACTGTGTTCCCACAAGAGCCAATGAATAGACACAGGCTTGCCCTGGGCAATATAGAGAATGAAGTCATGCTAAAGACTGTCTTTGTGAGGTGTTCCACTGTTTCCCACCATGCACTGAACAACCATTTGCTGACATGGACCATTTCATGTATCATGCGCTCTTTTTGGAAGCACTTATATGATAATCTGAAGAACAATTCACATAGAATGATTCCAATTAATTAGAATAATGAATATACTAAAGAGGTCAACTGTAAAAGATTCTCATTTCTCCCCCAGCTAACTCACAGAGAACAAACAAGGAGGAAGTACCAGAAACTATCATCCAAGGTGACTTTTCTGAGCAGAAAAGACCTGTAAGCCTCCTGACCCAAACAGATTAATGGAGGTTATTGAAGGAGCAAAGGAAAAAAAGAATCTCAAGACTGAGCAGAAAGAATACAAACTTTGGGGATCCTGGAAAAAACTGACAAAAGACCATCTTCAAGCAAGGACAGATTTGTTTTGGATGCATCTCACATCATGTAAGATGTGTGACTGTACACATAAGCACATAAATATTAAGTTACTGTAAAAAAAGACTCCTACTTATTGTAGATCCTCCTACTACAAGAAACCCACTTGTTTTACACTTTCTAGATAATCTATAGTTTACTAAAAAAGTTGGAATGCAAAATGAAACAATGCAAACATCAAAATGCTGTTAGTAACATGAAAATGGCACATACCCTGTATTGGACAGTTTTGGCAAAAGACTGTCTTCTGAGGGTGCCAGGGTCTGGAACAATTCATACACTCCATTAGTTCTTGAAATAGGGAAAATTATCTAATTCCTTTTGAAAAACAATACAAACATATTTCTGAGAAAGGAAAACATTTCAAAAGTCTGTCAGTCATACAGACTAACATTATTCTAGATAATCAGATATTGGCAGAAGTCTTGGCAAACTGATTCTACTCTTACCACTACTGCGAGAGCACTTGGGCTAACCTGGCTTCATTCCACAGGCAGACGCAATTCTAAATATTTGGTGAGCATTACACATTATTCTTCACTTACAAATTACGAATATAATCTTTATTTGACATTAGATGTAGAGAAAAGAGCCCATAAGTACTCCTCTATAGATTTTTATTTTCAACACAGGAGAAATTCCATTTCAGTTAGTCTTACAATCTCTGTCAAGGTAGTTTATAATTTTCACCATGTCTTTTTCAATTAAAACAGGTCTTGATTAGAGATCCTACCCTAAAAACCACTATAAAGCAAGCATATCTTTAGGCAGTTCATCTGTTCACTCTACATATTCAGCTCTCTTCAATAAGTATCCTTGAGTCTCACGGGTTTCTGAGCATCGCTATCCATGCTTATATAAAGAAAATAAAAATCCTTCCATATTAACATCTTTTTTTCTTCTAATCAAGTGCAAGCCTCGATTCATTGCCTTAAAAAAACCCAGAGCCTGTTGTACCTGTTTTTCATGTAAATGTGGCCAGTCAGAGTTCATGCTCATAAGCAACCAGATCTGGCAATTTTCCGTGCTGCATTTCGCTACCCAAGAGCCTAAACAACACAACCAGCCTATCCCTGCTGCTTAATCTCTTACATTAAGACTGGCTGACTGAATAAAAATTGAAAGGACCTTGCCTGTATGACTCCTCTCCAGCATATAATTGCAGGTCTTCTTACCTGCTTGATCCATAGCAGAATTCACAAACAACTATAACAGGAAAAGATCTTGTTTTCTTGTTCAAATCCCGAGACCGAAAACTAACCATAACAAGGAGCTAGTAGCCAAGGCAGCAAAAGAAAACATGTACTTTGATTATTCATGATTGCAGCCTGATATCCCAGCTAACACTGCTGAAATGGGGCTTCTCTGAATCAATGTTTACCAGGGTGGCTAAAACCACTGGCCCCAGTATCCTTCCACCAACTTCAATCTGTCAAATCCTAGGGCCGCGGGTTTGGATGTTACTACTTCCAGCCTTCAACAGCTGCCACTGGGTACATCAGAAACAACCTGCCAGGTATGGCTACTGAGCAAGAAGCTCCAGGGTTCAGCAGGAAAGACAGCAATGGAAACATGGAACGGAGTAAACCAAATAAGCTCGTATCTCTGTGTCTGACTTTCAGGTACAGTTGGTTGTGAGTGACCATTACAAGTTCTACATTACCTGACATTCAAATCTGGAAATTGCTCTAAAAAAACCATCATGTGAGCAAGTCAGGTGCTGCTTTTGACTCTGTGGGCAAACATTTCTAAGAGCTTGTCCATTTCATTCAATTCACCTCTACAGCAGAGACACTCAAGAAGTGCTAATCAGCATTATATAGATCAATTCTGGCTATCAATTCTGTATTTCATTAAATTCCAAGTAGACAGTCATTTAAAGGAAACACACCCGAGGGAAGTTACTTGTGAGTGCAGCTCCCTACTGTGGGGTCACATCAGGGTGCAGAAGACATGTGCCATGCACAGAGAGCTTACCTCGAACCTACAGACCCCACTGAAGATGACCACAGAACTATGCAGCTAGCGAGACAGTTGAAAACCAGACTCGTTTATCATTACCAAAATAAAATCTGTGGGAACTAAGAGATTCATATATATATATATATATATATCTCTCACAAGAAATAAACCAGTAGATAACTTCTCTGATTTCTAAAGCTACCACATCAACACTAACGATCTGGCCAAAATACTATTTGGAGTGCGAGGGACAATGAGGAACAGGTTATTGTTTTAATAAATACTATAATATGCAAGGAGACCTAAAAAACTAAGCATTCATTAATAGCAAGCAATGCCTCAGAACACACTTTTTCTTGGCAAACATCAAATACAGATTTCTGCAGTTCTCTTTTTCCCTTTATGCTGAATGCAATACAAATAAAAATGAATATTTATTAATAAAGTTGCTTGAAGGCACTTCCATCTTCAACCCTCTTACAGTTACTTTTTTTACTCCTTGTTCACCTAAACTCATCTCACATATTAGCTATCAATTTTCAAATACAAAAAAAAAAATAGTATAAGGCAGGGAGAGAATGTAAAAAAAAAAAAGTCAAAGAAGAAATTTCTTTGTAAGAAAGAGCAAGAGGAACAGAATGAAAATAACTTTGGACTGCAGGAATGGGAAACAAAAAAAGTTTTCACTTCAGAATTAGATAGTTCCTCCCCTTTCTTGCTATTTCCTCCAGTCAAACATTTTCACTAGATATCTGCTTCACCCTGAAGCGTTGTTCAAGGCAGCAGACCTTAAAGTCTTTTTTTGCTACAGAAAATTAAACTAAAATTGATTTGCATTACTAGCATTATTAGTCCAGTTTCGTTTATTTATACTCAGACAAATTCCAAGGTTGTATTTTAGAGATCACCACGTAAGACGAGAGTGGAGAACGAGACCCGATGACTCTTTCTGATGCTTGCACTGACTTATCCTGTGATTTCTAGGCAGCGAGTGGCTGGAAGACAATGTGGTAATATTATGTAAGGATCTCATCAGGCAGCAATAAAACAAGTTGTTTATAAAGCCCATTGATATCATTACAGATTTTACTACTGATTATGTTACTACAGGAAAAATTGCTCAGTTGTTCCATCTTTCCCATCTTTATCAGTTCTCCTGTCCTATGAACTCTAGCTGTGAAAGGAGGATCTGAGTCCTCAAGGGAAGGAATAAACAGAGACTGCCCTGGCTCTGATCCTTCCCAAGCCCAGATTTAGTGACCTTGCTAATCTTCCTGGGTTGGTCCTACTTCCTTCAAGGCCTGAGAAGCAAGGACAGGAGAGACAGCAAAGTTTCATTTTAGGCAAATGCAATATGACTTGGAAATGCATAACATATTAATTGAGAGCTGGTGTAAAAACAACTGTATACCATTAACGACATCAACACCAGCTCAATGTGAGAAATTTTCACGAAAAAAAATATTTACAAACAAGCCTTCTTTCTAAAAGTGGATTTTTGCAGGAATTGTTGAAAAAGAAAAAAACCCACAACTTTTTCATTAAATATTTTTAATTTTATTTATATTCTCAGTATTTTTAATAATACCAACAATAATGTTACCAAGAGAGTCCCTGGAGTAAAAAACATGAAAAATTCTACCAAACAGGGAAAAAAATCCAGGGTGCAAACTATAAAACAGAAGTTATTGCAATGCTTAGCAATATGGTATTTCTATATTAGTTTGCATTAAATAATGTGAATGGAGATGTGGACACATAATGTGAATTATAGTTTCTGTCCTACAAACTCTATAGTAACCAGTAGCCTTGGTAAAAACTCTGGGTCACAGATGCTGAAGTCACGGGGCTACTTAACACCTCTTCTTGCCAGCTGCAACCGTCCCTTAAGAGCAGAAAACCTCCTTGCTTGCAGCTCACTTTGTACCATGAACACAATGATGAGACTAAACACTAGATATATCAATACTTAACAGTGTGACCTACATTACCTATGAATTATTATTAAATTAATTAATAATAAGTACATTAATCATCTATCAAAGGTCTTTGCAAACTCACTAGTGCTATATATTCTTACAGGTTTGACTTACAAAGACTTAAAAGCACTTGTGACACTACTTGTGTGGAAATATCCCCATTCAATACTGAAGGGGTTTGGGATTTGTTGGGTGTTTTTAAACTAGTTACCAGACCTAAGTGATCGGACCTTGTTATCGCCATTTCATCTATGTGCACAACATACAACGTCCTTTCAGGGAGTTTAATGAACCATGCAGAAAGAGGAAAAGAAAATATCAAAGGAGCTAGTGACTCTTGCCCCAGAAGTAAATTGTAAAGCATTTCTAATATTTTTGCTGAAGCATCTTTCTATATTTGTACTGTCTCTATGCTGGAAGTTGAGTTGTTATGACACAAAAAAAATTGATGTACAGCTTGGGAAAGTTTATTGACATGTCAAGTGTGCGCAGGTTTAGAGAACGATTTAATCAATACAAAAAGTATAGGGCATGCAGTTTGTGTTGCTCAGGTGCTTTCATGTTTTGTTGTTTATTTCAGCAGACTGGAAAGCTCCTCTTCATTTGAACCGACAACTGACTCGCTGAAGTTCCCCCGTGAAGGCCAGATGCCACTTGCAAGAGAACTTCAGAGGGTTCCACCATCCTTCTCCTCCTTTTGCAGGTAGTAGCTTCAACGCGCTTTCAACAGAAAGAAAACTACTCACCATTCCAGCCCAGAGCTCTGCAGCCAAAATACTGGAATGTAGAAGTCTGGATCCAGGTTTTGCCAGTTCTCTGATTTGTCATTCTTCATTGCAAGCAGGAATAGATTGGGCAACTATAACACGAACTAGTTGCCCAAGTTTTCAAGTATTTCAGTCTCATTGTTGAATCAAAAACGTAGCTGTTTTTTCTTAAGACAATTTCCATAATACCGTGGTAGCCAGCTTGTGCAAATAGCATATTTCTGCTGATTTAGAATAGTTTTAAGTGAAAATAGATCATATCACTTCAGCACAGCAGTTGTAATTTACTCAAGCTGAGAATTTGATTTTAAACAGTAATTTAGAGGTTAGTTTTCTCTAATTTTTTTACCTCTAGTTACTTCTCTGCCATTAGTTGTGGAACAGCCTACCAATATTAAAGGGTTGTATTTTCAAATTTATTTCTGGGGTTTCCTTCAATAAAATTGCCTATACTTATTGCCAATTTTGGGGGAAAAGAAATGCTTCACATTTAGTAGTAATTTTATAAAAGGAAAACACTTCTTCAGTATTGTACCTTGTCGAGAGACCAAATGCAACAATAGAACCAGATTGGAAGAAAAACTTTCATTAAAGGCAGAAAAACTGTCTGAAATGATAATTAGTCAAATCTAAACCTCATAGAACCATGAGAGGACACTTTGGGTAACAAAAACGTTGCCTTTATTTATGTTAATGTGCTATAAAACACAGAGACATGCTGAAGAACCCAACAAGTTTGACTCTCTCATTTTCACTCTGATGCAATGATTTGGGTAAGTGGACCTGTTATTTCCCCACAGGAAAATCAGATGCTTTGCTGGCAAGAGAGTAGAAGTGGAGGCAGGACACAGCTGCTCTCCTCATACCTCAGTAATCGGGATCATCCATGTTTAAACAAAACAAAATGGAAAAACAAACTCAAACCCCAACACAAAAACTATTTTTCTGTTCAAAATCTGACATTTTATGTGGCATTAACTTGGAATTGTTTCCCTTCTTGATCTCATTAAAAGTCAGGTGCTGTTGAGAAGTGTCTAGGTTTGGGCAGAAATAAAGGAATCAGTATCAGCAACACTTCACTGTTCAGAAGGGCTCAGATTATCATCAGGGTTATTAGAGTGAGGGATACATAGAAAAGTGAGGAACGTGAGATTGCAAATCTACAGTTTTTAATGAGCTCCACTACGGGAAAACAGGTGGCTATTTCATGCCAAACCAGAATTCTGTCCCTGGCAAACAGCAGTGCCTTGGGACCATCCTTTCAGAGCTCAGCGGCACAGGGTTCCCCAGGGTGGAGAAGCTGAGCCTGAGACTAGAAAGACAGATGGCCTCCAGAGTGACAGAACTTCACAAACTATTTAAGAAAGGATATTAAACAAACAGAGAGGGCCCTCTTATGCTCTGCTGTAACTGCATCTGAAATAGTGCTTAGCTGTCTGGGCACCTCATCTCATGATAACCACATACGTGAACTACAGAAGTTATAGGAGGAGGCAACAAAAGCGATTCAGAGGTGTGAAAAAGTTTCCACCTTGGGAAAGAGACAGCACCTGAAGAACGAGGCAATAAATTTATATTAAAGAAAACACGAGTGATATGGCGAAGTGGCAAGGATACGCGGATGAGGGGTTGCCCAAAGCAGCTACTTGCCAGACTAAAAGCCAATAGAAGAACAAGCTTTTTTCAGGAAATGCCCAGTTAAGCTGTGCAGGTCACAGCCACCAGATGCTTTGGTAGCCAGAAGTATAAACAGCTTTAAAATGGATCACGGAGGACAGATCCAGTGGTCACTGTGAAGGCTAACAGCCTGGATGCAACCTTGATCTCAGAGTCATTAAGGCAATTATTTCCAGGAACCGGGGAAGTAAGCAGCACAGCAGGACTGCTCTCAACTAGTGCTTTTCCTATTTAATACATGTTCAAGTTTATACATGCAATAGCACTGTATTTCCGTGAGAAATTCTCCTGGCTCTTTCCCAGAGAAATTTCATCAAAAAAGGTTATGTTCCCATAAACGCTTCAGTTTTGACAAAACTGGCTCTTTCCACCTAGAGAAAATAAATAAATAAGAAAATCCAACCAGTTCTTACACTCCGTGTAACTGAACCCAGTGGCAATTTTCTTCTGAGCTGCTGCAAACCTGGAACTGTTCCAGTCAAACCAATGAAGACACTGCAGAGTTCATAAAAGAAGCCGCCCACCGAGTCCCTGTGTGTACAGGAGTAAGCACTCAATTATGTCTGCTGCTTACCAAAACGCATTACATTTTAAGTTGATAATTCCAAATCATGAGAAGGGATGTGCAGCCTTTATTCAAATAGTTGTTTTAAAGTCATTGAATCCAAATTACTAAAAACTGGAAGTCATCCTCTTTCCTTGCCTTACTTTTCCCCTCTCATCCAACGGCTAAACAAACATAACAAAAGAAAGAAAATATACCATATAGGAATTCTCTTTCATCGTTTTACACAAAGTAGTTTAAGTACTATTTCCAGTGCTATTGTCAGCCACAACAGGGATGTGCTGCTGTATTAGAAATGGAGGGAGCTTGCCAACTGAAGGCAAAGGGTTCAAGAAATACTTATTACATTCACCAAAAAAAAAAGGTCCTTAAGCTGCTGGTGTTTACACATGGTGACATTCCAGCAAACAGCTCTATACTATACATGTTTAAGTCACTATGCATAAACTTGAACATGGACTTGTTTGATCCATTAGGGAATATTAATAATAACAGCAATAACAATTAAAATAATAGCAGTAATCAAAAAAAAAGTAAAGTTTCCAAAAAAGTTCTTTACAAAAGGAAAAGAAAAGAGCAAAAAGCCTCCTTTAAAAATTACAGATGCTGCAGGGGGGAAAAGCCCTCCTCTCTCCACTTGGAACAATTCTAAAATCAGAAGAGAAGGAATGAAGGAGGTAGAATGAGGAAAGTTCACCTCAGAGCACAAATCAAGCAACCACTTCTTTGGAGCACAGTTATTTTTAAAGTTACCATATCATTTTTGTTAATTATAAAGGCTTCTTATGATCAAAATTTAAGATTTTAAAAGCTTTTAAATATTATTTTTTAAAAGTCTGATTTTTAAAAGGGACTCATCACCTCACTGAACTGCAATACAGATCTGTGTTAAAGATCAACGATGACGCATTGGAACCCGAATATAATTTAAACTTGCAGTTTGTCAGGGCGCCACCTTACAGATAGCAGCATGGTTTTTGCAAAACTATAAGCAGTTCCTCCCTTACTGTGCACCATAGTAAGATCCAACGTTACAGAACACGCCCAACTGCATACCACGTCCGCTTCATATTTTTCTTTCTTTGCGCATAATTCTCCCATTTTTAAGGCATTAAAAACAAGACCAGAAATCAATATTGAAGGCAAATACCTTACCTTGCTCTTGAAAATATCCCTACTTTTATACAATAAAAATGCCACAAAAATTAGACAAACTGTAGGAAAAAACTCCCATATTTTTTCAGAGAAAAATGCTAATTTCCATTCCCAGTTGTGTTGAGGCTGTGCCAATGATTGGCTCCATATGTTTCAGCAATTGGAGCCATACTAACATTCCTACAGTTCTTTTGCTTTCACATGCTTTGTCTTGGTTACATTATGCAAACCTGGGAAATCTAGCATTTCTTAACACACACACACACACCCCAAGCAAATAAAGATCGATTCAGTCTCCTGGCTACAGCGGTTTCTCTAGCCCACTCGCACCAATGGTGACTTCACCAGACAATGCAAGGAGGTAGAAGGAAACCCATATCTGGCTTCCAAAATATGTTCATTTTTGAGGAAATTATGGTTGACTGCATAGCGACATGCGAAGATCACTCTTAAAGGAAGAGCATCCTTGCTGCTTGTTACAGCAAAATGTTAATAGATTCTGCGTGTGTCTTGGGGGGCGGAAGACAACCGAGCAGAAGTATTCATCCTGATCCAGTGACGAACTAGGAGTAAAATGCTAGCTGGGCTGAGACAAAGCAGACCAACTTAATAGCTGTAATTTTCGTCAGTACTGGAATATGAGTGGTAGGATGGAAAAATCACTTTCCAATGCATAACACTGGCAAATGTATTTTTCCAAGACAACCTGTTTTTCTAATGCTGTTGACCACAAAGCCATTCAAGCGCATGGTTTTCTTTGGAGGAAGGTAGATCTCCTTAAGATGAGTAAAACCACCACAACATGAATTTTACACAGATGGTTAAAAAAAGTTTATTCTTCATCATAAAAAGTAGAAGGCAATCCTAGCTGTGAGACAATTCAGTACTTCCCTTTCAAACAATATTACTAAAAGTCACTGAGTCAAATCACAAATCTTTTGTCCCATTAAAACTCCCATTGAAGTTAGCGCTGGGAGCAGGGATATAAGACCAGAGCATTGATGAGAGCAACTACTGGCTTCTTGAATTTTACTGTGTAGCTGCTTACAGGGTGGCAGATCATATGCCCACTCCTGACTAAAAGATGAAACATCATCATAAAACAGGCTGGCATGAAACAAGTGCTTGTGGTCTAGTTGGTGTGGGGTTTTTTAATTTTAAAATCTGACAAAAACCAAACCTGATTCTGATTCACATTAACTTAAAACAAAAAATTCTTGTGTGACTTCCAGCCAGCAATTTCACAGACCAGAGCTTTGAAGTGCCACCTAACCGGCAATAAAGGCGGCGTCTATGCTATGGAACACAGGGGAATTCAGAAAATTCCTTTCAAGGACAGTGGAATTTTTAGGACTGTGCTCCATTTAGAAATACCAAGCATTTTCATAGTAGTAAACCTCAAACCTAAAGCAAAAACTTTCTCCTAGCCAAACCACAGATTACGGATAGGCTTTCTGACATGCATTTTACAGCATTTAAAGAACTTAACTAATGAATCTCTCAAGTCATTGGTGACCGAGATCTTGCTGTAGCGAAGCCTTTAAAGCATCTACTTATATTTAAGTCAAGTGGAGCGAATGAGTTTTGAGCATGCATCAAAGATTAGTCAGGTTATAAAGTCATGAGAGTATGCCAAAGGAGCAAAGTAAAGCAAATGGCAATTAATCAGATGTTATTTTATGAAACACACACTTTCAAGTCTAAATTAATTTTATAAAACAATGCAGAGAATAGTCAAAAAACAGGAAGAAAAGCTCCCTAAAATTATGAAGGAAAATAACTGACAACTGCAGGCAGCTGTATCACTGAGGAAGAAATCATAACAATCACTCTTATATTTGACAGATCTTCTTTCCCCCGCCTCCAAAATGTGATGACGGGAACTCAGCAGACATAACAGATTTGAATTTTAGTGCCACATTTGTCAAATGCCATTGTGAAATCTTACAAAACTATTCAAGTTCCATTGGATGTAAATAGTGCCATGCAGACTCTTCTCAGCAAAAGGCATCTGGATTAAAATCAAAACTGAGATTGTGCAGAAGCATTAAACAATGCTGGCAAACTGAATGACCACAGTCTAGGCAAAACACACCGTTCCCTGCAAACTTGTTTTGCAGACAAATATTCCTCACTGTCAGGGTATTTTACTGAAGCAGGTATGAAATTAGGTACCTCTAATTTCTAAAATCCCATATTCTATCATTTACAATAGAGATTTCATTTGAGAGTTGCGTGCAAATCCTTCTTCATGTAGTGCTCCTATCTATTTGAAATTATTTTCAACATATTAAGTAAGTACAGAATATGCATTAAGAAAAGCCATAATAGGAATACAAATGGAAATACCTTCAGCAAAGATACTTTGTAACTTCAACAGATCAACAGATCTGATGAGCATGAGCTATATTTTGCCCAACTATCCTCATTTTACAGTGGGTAAATGAGGGCAGAGGAAGTTTGAGCAATTTGTTACAGAGCCGTGTGACCTTCAGGGAGAACTGGACCTAATCCTTAAGCCCCTGAGGCCCTAAATCTAAGCTCAGACTACAGTACTTCCTGGTGCCTTACTCTTTAGGTTATGCACTTGGCATGAAGACACACAAACCAGGCAACCTTTGGCCACTTACATATAGGATGCAGTGCTGTTACCATTTGCCTCTTGGGTCTTTGGAGATCTCTGTTGAAACTCCCCATCTCTCACTTACAGTAGCCAACAAGTTAATGGAGGTCCTGCTCTACACCAGTATCTTCTCAGCAGATCCCTCAATCACTGAGGAGATGATCGAGGAGAACAGTGTCACATGATGTTATTTTAACCAGGCTGCTCTACGTCACATAAGAAGGGAACTGGTTTTCTTTCTTTTAGTTACTTATTTATTTGCCTGTGGGGAGGGGGCTGCTGTGTATCCTGGAATGGTCCCAACACAGTAAGGCAGGCCCTGATGTATAAAGAAGCAGAAAACAGCAACACCTCCCATAGTAGCAGAAGCAGCAGCAGCAGGAAAGCAGAAATATAAGCTGGATTAGCAGTATTCAGCAGAAAGATTCAGCAGCAGACACCAACTGGCTCTTCTCTGAGGGATGACAACTCAACAGGGTGTACCCATTTTAATCCTGTGTCCAGTGGCATATTTATAAGCTGCAGAACAAGGACAAGTGCCCGTTGTGCACAGGGATTCACACACCAACCTTAAAAAGGTGACAAGCAGGTTTTTCCACATGATCACACCCACAGACATTACTTGGCAAAACAGATAATGAAGTAAAGCAACTGGGTGACAGTAAATAACTGCTAAGGTGAACTCAGAGTCCTTTTATTTTGCAAACAGGACTGCGTGCCATTAATTATGGGCAAGGTGAAACAAGAGTGTATCTCCAAGTAGGATACTTGGAGAAGCAGAAAACGACGGTGCCAGAACACTTTTCTCACACAAAGGGCGGATGCACAGGACAGGTACAAAATGCTTGGACAGGAACCTTAATGCTGCCTGAAACACTTAGCTCATCAATAAATTTGCCTGCCTAATGTGTACACTTGATCAAAAGCAAATATACTGAGAAACAGAGGGCTTTACTACTTTCAGCACAGATGTAAAAAATGTCTGTGTATTTCGGTATGAAACAAGCAAATGAACAATAAAACCCCTGCTCTGTGCTTGTAGGATGTCAACTCTCTTTATTAATATGAAGGACAATAGCATAGTTTATAGCTTTTGCAGGCTTTTTTATTTATTTTCTTATCACCATTGTTGATAGCAGTATCGGTTTTGTTTATATTTTTAAATTAACAAATAATCACCACAAAAAATTCAGAAATTGGCAAGGGACTCCCCGCCAGAGCATGGGGAGACAGCTGTGTTTACAACAATGTCATTAGTACTTTTCTGTTAGTAACTAACAGATCTCTTCAAGACTCAGAAGTATGGTGGTCCAGACACTACAGCAAGGACTACACCATGAAAGGCCAAGCCCAGAGATGTTATTTCATCTGCCTGGGCTCTGTAGAGACTTGCCAGAATGGACCCACACTGCATTTCCAGGGTACAGCTCAAGGGGAAGGGCTCTTTTAGAAGAAAAATTATATTATCACAGCAGAGGACCAGAGTGATGGCAGGGAGATGACCTTTCTGTGGGAGCAGAAGCTTTGGGAGCGGGCCCAGCTTTTTGCCTTCGAATGAACCTGACGTCCCTAACGGACAACATGGAGAATGGAGACATTACCCCTGCCACAACTCCCTCCTGCATGCTTCACCCTGAGCAGAGAGAAACTGTCCAGAGTTATCATGAAGAAGCCAATTCAAAAAGCAAATGCTGTATTTTGGTCTGCACATGTGAGTGTTAATGATCTCTGACCGACAATTGCCTCTTGACACCAAGGTAAGAGGAGCATGCAATGTCAGGCTGATACAACATGCAGCTTCAATTTCCAAACTGGGGATGCTGAGAAAATGATCAGTTTCATACACTCCCACAGGAAGCTAAATTATTCATTCAGAACACCTTATTTTTATACGTATTTGCATGCAAAATCTATTTTCACCTGTTTGCACGACTGCCAAAATGAAAGCCTCCACTTGCTCCGTTTTCTATTTATACATTAATTTTTTCCACACAAAGGAATGTATCTCTCCACTGCTTCCACAAAAATCTTGTCAACGATCCACAATTAATGATACCATGTATTATTTCACTGAGATGAAATAATACCATATGCCTCACCAACTTTTTAAATAAATGCCCACTGCCCAGCACAGGGGGGAAGAGTACGTAAGGCCAGCATCTGCTATCTGCAGATCTATTGTATCGTCCCTATTGGAAAAACTTTCCAGTTCTGGTAAGATTTAGCAGAAGGCATCCCAAGCAAAAAGACGACAGCGGCTGGCAGAAAGGCTCCTTAAGGTCCCTACAGGAGTCTGTGCACGCTCCCATTCATCACAGTCACTTCAAAGGCTTTGCTTCCTACCTTATGGGCAAGAAGGCACGCAAGAGGGCCTGTGAAGGACCACTTCACTGCCTCTCTTCCTCATTTCACTAATAGCTGCTATGAATGGCACTGGGGATGAGGAGTGGAATTATGATAACCTGTTACACGCCCTTTTGTCCAGTGCCAGCTGCAAGGCCCGCTGAGGCAGTGCACCCAGGCGTGCAAGGGTTGCAGTACCTGGCCAAGCATAGGCAAGCTTCAAGCACTGCCGCCTTTTCCTTGTGACGCTTCAGGACAGTAGGAGAAAAGGTGCCAACATCCCTCCACTTGGGAACTGTTTCCATGCACCACAACAAAAGGTTCTGAAGACAATAACATTTTCAA
The DNA here is from genome assembly GCF_023634085.1 of Falco cherrug. Classification (NCBI taxonomy): domain Eukaryota; kingdom Metazoa; phylum Chordata; class Aves; order Falconiformes; family Falconidae; genus Falco; species Falco cherrug. The sequence goes on from NC_073700.1 coordinate 102,856,771, forward strand.
ACCAGCTACCTAATTCATTGACTTTGCTGAAGGCCTGTGTAACTTCAGGTTGGGGGAGGTGGTAGGGGAAGTTGAGAAGAATTACAGCCCTAAACGCAGAGAGGAAACCAGGCATTTTAAAGGCACAGATTTCATATGAAACAAAACAAGGTTAGAACCTTTGTTGTCCCCAGCAGCCCCCCAACTCCCAACAACCCCAAAAGAGGGTGTTATTTTTCAGTTGAAGGGTTTCAGGACCCTAACATTCACCTTCCAGGTGTATCACATTTCACGTGCAACATATAGGCCATTCCAGAATGGGATAATAAAATTTCCTAACATGCCTCTGCCTCATCTAATTAGAAGGAGTCATTCATGGACATCTCTCTTGAGGTTTGGGTAGGGAGCTTGGAACAACAGAGTTGTGATTTCTACTGAGTCTCCTTGTGAAGAAAGGGTAATGTAAGCAATATTCTTCCAAGAAATCCACAAGACTTTGTAGGAAAAAATGTATTTTAAACATCTAGAGCATCTACTTCTGCTTCCCACTATGACTGAGTACATGGGGACTCAAAGCACAGGTCACTTCCTAATGTAGCACCAAAACAATGAACACCCATTTCTGAGGACCCCAACTGGTGCCACTGTGGCCCCCATTTAGACAGCTCACCCAGAATCCTCAGAATCATTTAAAAGTGTGGATAACCATTTTTTTTGTTCACATTTAGGGAAGGAGAGGCACAGGACTTGATAGTGACTTTGCACAAGGTCACACGACAACTCAAACAGCCAAGGCAAGGACAGAACTCAGGTGCTTTATTCCTAATAAAGTGCCTGGCTCTCTAAATCATTTTTTATATTGCCATTTCCTATGTACACTGTGGCACAGCAAACTCATTAATTTACTAACAACTGTTAGTAAACATTTTCCTGTAACATTTCCCCAGTTACCAGCTAATGTTTCATTTGAAAACTGAAGCTTTTATTGACAAAGCCATTTAAAATGCAAAATGAATCACGCAAACCTGCAAATGGGAGGTGAAGAGTAATCCATGGAAGAATTACACGGGGACGTTTCCAAACATGAGCGAGAAAGGCTGAGGAGACGTTGCCTGGGAAGGCTAGAGGGGAAGGAGAGATTTCACCTTTAAGTGGAAGCAGCTGTTGTAACCGGCCTAACCCCACCGGAATGCGTGCCGGGCCTGCATCTCGCCGGGGCTCTGGCACCAGGACCATGGCAGCTTTCCTGTGGGCAGGCAGCTAACTCACATTTCTGTTATTTTATCCTGAAAGAAGTTACCATGGAGACTGGCATGAAAATGGCAATAGGCCAGCCAGATAGAGACGGAAAGCACGGGAAGCACAGAGTCTGGCGCTCTTAATAATCTGGCCAAGATCTCCCACTCCTCAGGCTGGGCACTGGGCTTTCCGTGCCCGTGAAGTTTAGCTGTCTCTCCCGTAACAGCAGTCTATCAAAGAAGGTTTGATGGAGTAGGTAAATGCCAGTCATTAAAAGTAATCTATCACAGCTCATGAACACCTAGTTAACCAGCATCATATTGCTTAATATGTATTTGCGTGTGCAAAAGTTGTTAAAAGCAGAGTTAAAATGACACAGTAAAGGTGTTTATTTCCCAGGACAAAGTATAGAATGCAAACAGCTTTCCAGGAGAGTCTCGTCTTCCTTTAAAAAAAAAAAACAAAACAAAACAAAAAAAAAAGAAAAACCAACCAAACAAACAAAAATTATCAAATACTGTTCTCCGATTCTCTACATGCAAGAGTGACCTAACTTTTTAAGGGAATTAGGAAAAAGCTGATGTATTATGGGAGGAAGTTTCACATTTCTGATTATTATGATGCGCTTTGGGAAGCCCTGGTGAGAGCAGCAGGTCGTTGCAAGAGCTATGCTTTCTAAGGGAAGGACCTGAAGGACTTGGGAATAGTTTAACCAAGCCACAATATGCATGGGGTGGGGAGGAGGAGGAAGGGAGGAGATGCCATTTCCACCCGGAGGTACTGGGAGCCTGCAGAGTGCTGGGTGCAGGCTCTGGCATCTGGAATACATTGAAGCTGAGGGCTGAGACACGCTCCCTGTCCTGTTCTATCTGGGCACCACTCTTTAGAAAACATTTATGTAAAATTCAAAGCTTAAGGATCTGCCCAGGACAGCAATAAAACCTGTGAGAAAACAGAAGAAAAAAAGGGCTCAGGATGAGAGGAACTTCCCCCATGTGTGGGTTTTTGCCTTTTTTTTCTGTGTGCTTTTCCTTTCTCTTTTGTTTTCCTAAGCGAAGGCAGAGCTGATGAACCACAGGCTCCCCACCACTGAGTTTAGCCAACGAACACAATAGGACACCTAAACACATCTCTGCATTTCAGACCCATTGTGAACTTTATGGACCATGTTCTTCCTCCACCCACAGGGCAAATGTTCCAGGAGTGATTCACAGCCCTGCCACTTGGTACCAAAACATGCTCCCCTGAGCTGGTTAATTTAAGGCTGGAATTAGTCTCTTTGTGCTGACAACCTTTTTATGAAGGCAGCATAATCCCACAGAGCACTTACTGCAAGCATTTCAAATCCTGATGTTTTATAGTGTTACTTTTTACAACGTATGTGTATATTTGAGAGGTTTCTTTGATACATTCCTTTACCACAGTACAAAGCATAAAATACAACCCACAGAGCTTCCAACTTACTGACATTGCTCCTTGCGTCTGTGTGCATAATGGCAATGTCATTTAAATTGTTTTGAAGTACAATTTACAGCATTAAATAAAATGTTGATTTTTAATACATTTCCAATTTCACTTTTATACCACAGCACAATTGCTGGCGTCTGTCTAGACAAAAAGGTAGTTTAATCCAGTAATCTTTCTATAAACCACTGAAATAATGGCATCTATTTCTGCATATGTGCCTCTGGAAAAACTAATAGAATTTCTGACATTTCTGGAGATACTAAAAAAGCCATAAGTGACATGCAAGTGCTCTCCACAGAAAATTCTGAGGTCAGATGAGGAAACCGAAGTATTTTAACAGACTGAATAGCTTAAGTTTGCATATTATGACACTGAGTAACCATACTTAACCTACGGTTTTACATCTCTACCGTAATTCCTCTTAAAACTCTCGTTAGCAGCATAATAAATACTACATGTCTACAGTGACAGGCCTGGTCCTGACAGCCCTGACAGAAACCCAACAACCACGGTTCCTGGGGACGTGTCTCTTCCTTTTTAGAGGGCAACTTCACAGATGACAGTACCTGTACAGCAGAGCAGGCAGCAGGTCACAGGACGGGAGGTGCTGGAGCACACAGGAGGTAATTCTACTTCTTTTGCCTCTAAATAAAGTATGCTGAGAATACACCATAAGTTAAAAAAAAAGCCTCGCTTCTTGTTCTCTTCCTGTGCCTAAAATCTTCAACTTGATGTACCACAAAAGCTGCAATTTCAATTGACTGTCCAGTAACCAAGACCAGATGGGCAAGTCTTTCATATGTAGCAAAGGGCATCAAAATATTCTGGAAGCAAGAAGCAGACCTGATAATTCATTACATCCGGCTTCCAGAGCAAAAAAATCCCAAGGAAAGCGGTGAGGGGGAAGGCATATAACTTACACTTCCAAGATAACAAAGAGTTCTTTCCATCCTGAGCAGTCCAAATCAGGACAAACTTTTGCAAACCGAAGAAAACCAAAAAATACAATTAAAAGTATGTGTATGAACTTGTGAAAAAAAACTGTATGCCTTTACTAGCTCACTTCTCTACAGTAAGATGCATTTCATACCAAATTTTCTGTGAAGGCCAAAATAAAATAAGTTTGGAGCAGTCAGAAGGGGAGCAAGGTGCGCACAGCCACGCAGTTCACCATATGCTCCATGAACACCTATACAAAAGTGTTGTCTCCTTTAAAGCCATACTTAGTTGGAACTTTCTCCTGTGAAAATACCAAGCTTCTTACTTTTCCAGTAGAATTTTTCTGATTAACAACTTCTCATCAAAAAACAAAACAAAAAAAAAAAAAGGGGGGGGAGAGAAAAAAAAATCCCTAGAAATCACAGATGCTGATGATCTTAGAATTAACAGGAAGTGTGAAACTACCCTGAGAAAGAAATGACTGCTCACAACTTTGGCTAGGCTCTCCCCTCCTACAACTCACCTTAAGGTATTTATAACCCCATTAAGCACCTGTCAAACATATTAGCAGGGCCTTAGTTCACTACTTTCAGAGTTACAAATTTTGAACGCTAAGGTTTATCATTACTCACTTCTGTTTTTTTGCATGTACACACATAGGTGCACCTTTTAACGCTCTCCTGCCTGGCACTCCCACAGATGTTATTTGGGACCATTTACGACTTTTCTAGTGCACCTTGCCCATTAGGTCTCTGATTGTTGAAAAGACATTTGGATGAGGAAGAAGTTGCTATCGAAACAGAAGGAGAATTATTATGTCCAAAAAAATTCTTCTACCTTTTTTATTCCTCTCCCCAAATATATTTCAGAAACTGTTCCTCCTCTGATGCTCAAGCATCAATGCATGTGCCACTGCAGACAGAATACAATGGCAATCAAAAAAAAAAAATCAACATGGCACAAATCCTTCTCCATCAAAAAAAACAGGCAGACATAGTTTTGTTCACAAGACAAATTTACATATTAAAGGCTGTATTTATCAATATTTGATTTAAACGTCTGTGCCTGCACATTTATTGAACAAAGCCAGATGGGTGCAGGCAGTTGCACATCTGTATTCATTAATAGAAAGGAACAGAGACATGCACAGCCAGCCACAGCAACAAATAAAGGAATGAAAAGTATTTGGTTGGACTGTAAGCATTTTACCTCTGTTCGTCAACAAAAAATGGAGCCTTCCGCAGGCCTACTTTGATCCTTATCTTTAAGGACCAAAGTACTTAAGTCAGGAGAGTAACTGATGCAATCAGCAGAGAGAGATGCTCGCAAAGGTGCTACAGCTCACTTAAGATATCATTAGGTAGACCTCTCCTCCTTGGCCACACAGGGAAGCTACAGTTCCTCAGGTAGCTGGGATAAATGTCAGCCTCAATATTTATCTGCCATGAACAAATTTGTGTTTATAGTCAACTAAAATGATAAAGTGCCTTCTATGGAGCGGGCTTATGTTATCACAAATGCAATTAAGTTTTCAAGGATGTTCCTAGCACTAAGGATTGAAGCAAAAATTTCTACTTGTCCTTAAAATTAAAAACTTAAGTGCACTTTCCTACTGAAGCTGTGGCTGCATGACTTATATGAGCACCACGCGCAATGGAAAAAGATGTTCAACCCAGCTTCTCTTACATGCAATCTCTACTGATGGAACCAAGATGAAATGTATTCTACAGGAATTCATCCATTTACAGGACGAGGCCAACTATTTGGGACAACCTACTTTTAGATACCAAACAAATAACCTTCAGACATGCTAAACAGACATCAGTCTCACAGTTAACGTCAACAGGAAGAGGCAACTGCTCCCATCCAGATTTTCAGTAGCATCTAAAGTCAGATCAGCAAACCTCACAGTTTTCAAGAAACTCAGTTTTGAAACCAAAACTACCCAAGAAACTCCTAATTGCTAAGCATGGTGGGTACACAAGTTTTCAAATCAAAGATGTTCTCTTGCTTAATTGGGAGTTGAGTGCCTCACAAAAATTAATGGTTTCATAGGTGCTGATCTCCCATAAAGCTTACAGTATTCTCTTAAGACTGTGGGCTGAGGAAGCCAAGTGGAGATCACTCTGCATCAAATGAAAAAACAAATTAATGATTAGGACAGAGGACTGACACAGGCAGTACATGTTAACTCTGATGGATCTTTCTCAAGGGGAAGACAAGAGAACTGGTGAAAAGCTGGTACTCTGTTCTGCCAGTGTAACACAAACAAAAAATTAGTCTGGCATAAAACTGAAGGTATCATGAGGAAAGGTCTGTTACACCTGCATCCTCCTTACGCTACTTGCACATGCTTGCAAATTAAATGGGATAATGGGACCTCAGTGTGGGACTTACAGATAATACAGCACTAGTGAGAGATATGCCAACTGCCACTGCATTGAAAAACATGTCTTTTAGATAAATGAGTGAGATCATAGATCGCAAACCATGCATGGTTTGCTCTGAGCGAGAAGAAAACTCTATGCCTTTCAGCCTAGATCACCACCACTGATAGGTCTGCTTCCTAGAAGCAGAATCATACACAAAAACGTAACTGGATACATTACTGTGTGCAACAGAACTTAAAATTAAACACCGACATAATCGAGGAGTTTAGATCATAACAGCCTCCTGCCAGTCTACAATATTATGCTTAAATCTGCCAGTAGAACGTGGAACAACATAAATATTGCATCAGTGCTTTGGAGCTTACAGCATGTTACAACTTTCTTCACAAGGAATATACTTCACGTACTCTCCAGTGGGAGCTAATAGTAATTCAGCAACCCACTGAAGTGCTTTCTGCTGAATAAAGGCAAATACCTTAATGCCAGAAGGAAGAAGTTCATTTTTATATACAGGTTATGGAATAAAACCATCCAGCTTCCTACTTCTGATTTGCTAGGAAGGAAAATGGTGTCTCAGCTCCAGCACTGGGCAGCAGGGACTGAGCAGGCAGTGCTGCCGTGGGAATCACTGTGCCTTCCACCCAAGAACACTATCTCTGCAGAAAAGCCTCAGCTACTTATCTTGGTTGCTGATCACCACTTCTGGGAACACAACAATGCAACAGGAAAGGCTTCAGTTTTGTTCCAAGATCCTCAATATAAAATGGCAAAAAAAGCACTTTTAAAGATTTTTAAAACTCCCTCTTTTCCAATTATTTTTCTGTGTCTTAAGGAATAAAATGCAAAGACAGAAGCTCTGCTGATACCTCATGCTGCCTGAGATTTTGCATCTGATTTTGGAAAGAGGGCCATTTTGATATGCAGTGCACAGAGTCCCAACCTGCATCAGCCTCCCAGAACCACCTAAGCAGTGCGGAGGGCTGGGCAGGCTCCTCCTGCCTCCAGAAGCTCTGCTGGTCCCTCAGCTCTCAGAGGCTCCTCTGCCCACTGAGGGTATGTGTACACCTGTCTGTGCTTCATACTCCTTCCCCCCACAGACTCTGCGGGAACCCACTGAAAGCTTCAGCCAGCTTGCAGTTACGCCCAAGTTTTAAATAGGCTGCCCTGACATCTTGTCTCACACACAACTTGTCTCCCAAGGAGGAAATTCAGAGCCAGATGAGAGGTGCCTGGGGTGGCATTTCTCAAACAAGCTTGCAGGAGCTGCGTGTGAGGCTCTCCAGCAAATTGTCAAACCTCCAGCTATAGTGAAAGTATTATACTGGCAGTTCTTTGAAATTATATGTTTCACGTGGTGACCACACATGAAGTCTCTCACGGTCACATATGGCCACCAAGGAAGGCATTACTCGAGGATGCCTTGTTTACCAGCACAATTTTATGGGACTGGAAGCTGGAATGAGGAGTACTGGGGGGAGGGGCGCGGGGAGCAGAGTGTTTACATAAGGGAAAAACATCTCTGAGCCTGCCAGGATCACAATCCCTTCATGCCAGTGGTCTTGGCCCTCCTACAGTTTTTGTTCGTTTCCTCATGGCTCTTTTGGAACCCAACATCCACCCATTCTGCCAGAGAGCACGTACTTAGTAAGAGGAACCTGATGAAAACCCGGAGAAATACCACTTCATCACTAACCAGCTTCTTCAAGATTTTTCCTGAGGGACGAGATCTGGTCTTGATACAGCTTAAGTCACAACTGTGTTTCTACACCACAGTAGAGCCTGAAGGGTACCATAAAGGTGCCTTCTACTCTGCAGAGGCAGGAATCATGGCAGCCTCATCGGTCATCTTCTGCATTATTTGCTCTTCACTAGTAGCCAGCACAGTCTGGGAAAGAGTAGACATTTCAGCCTGTTTTCCCATGCCTAAGAACTACAATGAAAATTCCCCAAGCTCACTTTCCAACCAGTTTTCCAGCAGGAGCGGCTCCCAGGCACCACTCCTGCCCAGCCATGTAGAGCTGTCCCAGGCTGCAGCCCGCACAGCCACAGCCCTTAGAGCCACGAAGAGGAGGCACCAGGCAAGTCTTCATCTCAGGAAACCATGGGAAAGCAGGTGGAGCCATGTCTTGTACTTACCGTACACTGAAAGCAAAAATCTGACCTCCCGCCAGGCCCCAAATCAGAGAAGAGCTGCAGCTTCTGATTTGGCTCAAAGAGACACTCTCATGCATTTTAATAACGCAACTCTCTACAGCGTGTCATGGTAGATGAAATCACATAGATTTCCCTTCCAGAGTGCTTTCAGTCACTTATAAATTTGCCAGTGTTGCTTAGACCAAAGTCAAGGCCTTGGCTCCTACAAAGGGCAGCCAGACTGCAGCACCAGGATGTCCCTGTCCCAGCACCTTCTCTCCTCCACTGCCCAGGGCAACCACCTCTCAGCAAGGGCCTGCAGGCTGCAGGCGAGCATTGCTCAGCCAAAGCACTGCTCCTCTCACGGAGAGACCTGAGGGGCAACCGGTTGTCTCCCATTGCTCTCAGAGAGGGTGGGGTTCCCCTGAAGGTGTTTTGTAGATCTGTTCTTTATAGACGTGACACTAGAAGACTGGATGCTTTGACTGAAGGATCAAGACTGAACCACTGGGCCTGGACAATTTTTAATTTCCTCAGCAGAGCTTCTCCAGCTTTTCCTGCTGTAACTGAAGAGAGGTCTGCCTCCACTTTTTCAGTGGCTCCAGCCATTGCAAAAGCTGTTTTCCTCTTTCTCTCACCATTTACAACTGCCTTGTGCTACATGGTATACAAGTATATAAGTAATTAAACAGAAAAAAAATTCCAAATGTAAATGGGAAATTACTACCTCTGATAGTCAAAAAACTAGTCAGGTTTTCTTGCAAGTACATCACTCTAGAGCAATCAAAGTGCTTATTTAGTTTTAAGCCAAGCATGCAGGTAAGCTTGGTGCAATATCCTGTGAACACCTGAGATTTCACCTGTGAACACATTGATTTCAACTCTCTTCCCCCCCCTCACCTGTACTGGACGTAGTCAAACATCTCTTGCTTGAGGTCTGGATCTCACACAGAGCTGTGGTCTCACAGATAATTTTGCACGTAAGGAACAAAGAAACAACCATCCCATGAAAGATTTGTTCCCCCAAAATATCTATATGCTTGAGTGGTACATCAGCCATCCTCAAATTAAGCAAAAGGTCACTGACTTGAATGGCAGTTAAGGAAGGTGTCCACGTCAAACACCTAGCAAGCTGCATACGCACCGGTCTGGTGCCTCACCATGGCACAATTCACTGCTAAGTACTGAGGGACTCTGCTTCAGGTTTTTAAAGCTCAAAAAGCCTGAACTGCTCGTCTCCACAGAAAAAAAAAATATCCCAAGCTAAAATTCTCCCCGTTGGGCTGGGGGGAAGGGCATGAAAGGCAGACTGTAGCAAAGCCCTTCATATTACAGGACTGATGCCACCACTCCCCTGCAAGCAGAACTGCCACACTGAGGTCAGCATGAGCGGAGCCCAGGGTCAAGTTTTCTTCCATTTTTTGTTATAGACATTGGTTGGAGCAAGGCTCCCTTATCTGCACTTTTGACAAGTATGATTTGCCATTAAACTATACCAAGGCCCATGTGCTTCTCTCTGCTCCAACAACTTTTTAAGTTGTCCCCTGGAAATAAGAAATGTGCACAGTGTGTGTTGTAATCAACAGCACAGGAGAGTCCTGCTCCACTTTACACATAATTTACCCAGTCTCATTTTAAACAGAGACATCTGGCATAGACAGGAAAACAGATAGCTGTAGATGTAGATCTATAATCTCCATTTATGGACACAGGGAGCCCTAGATCCAGCTCCCTCCTTCATCTCAGGAAGAAACAGCTGGGCAAATGTTTGGCAGTAGGACATTTTATAGTTTAACAACACACACAATCCATAAATGCAATTCCTACCTGAGAAAATCCCATACTGTGCACTGACTGACATGTCTCCTGAGGTTATTTTAAAAGCTACTTGTGTCCTACAGGTTTATTTTGTTGTGGAGTTGTTCTTTAATCTCCCAGTACCTATACATCAGGACCACGTACCATCTGTCAGTTAGCTGATGGGCTGAGGCAAGATGATGGAGAGCAGAAAGCGATGAGATTTCACTGCCTCTTGTCAGTCACTGGGAGGGCATGCATTATTTTTCCCTGGTGGAACATATAATGAAAGGTTGCCCGCCGCCACATACAATGATGAGCTCCTCTGGATGTCTAATAATTTTGCCACACATTCAGGACTTTGGACCTCAGTGCAAGAATACATCCAGACCACTAGAAATGTCATAGTCATCAATAAGACTCACTCAGGGATGAGGGAAGAAGCCATAGCTGAGGAAAGAAGAATTTTGGAGAAACAACCTAGTCTCTTCTGAAGGTATATGAGACCACTTTTTCCTTTTTATTGCCATTATTCAGTGTTAACAAATAAAAGAGGCATTTTAACATAGTTCATTGCTGGTTAAACACACAGAATAGTCCCTCGTTCCAAACTCACGAGGTTTCAGACCACAGATGTTCTCCCCTGCTACAATGAATTCTGAAGAGCCTGACGGTGCCAGGACCCTTAGAGCTTGCTTGGCTTATCATTACTTCTATAGATTACATTTATGAAAACAAAGCAGGGCAATCTAAACGAACTGCTTTTCTAAGAGCAAACACAAGCAGTGATGCTGCTTGCCATGGAAGGAAGCATTTTCAGTATCTTTTTTGCACATGACATGGCTTCACCTCTCAGACCTAAGCAACCTGAAATTTCCTATGCTGGGGCAGTCTACATTTGCAGAATCCACCAGCTGACAAGTAGGATTTTGTAGCTATAAAGAAAGCTTGCACAAAGCATATTTGGAAATGCAGAGCCCTAGCAGGAGCTCTGGGAAACATTTGAGCCCAATGCCTCAGAGCTACAGGGGCAAAAAGAACAGATGTAGAATTAAGTTGAACGTGGAGTTCTCGGTTCTGCAGTTACCAAAGTGAATAGGAGGAATGTAAAAAGGTAAGGGATTTATTTCAACTACGATCTCATTCCCTCTGTGTTCCTGCTAATGCACACAAGAATTTTGCAGTTTTGCTTTTCAATGGCTGCTGTTTCCATGGGCACAGAGGTAGTACTGGTCTGCACAAAGGCAACTCCTCCGGCTGTCCACAAAAGCAATGGATATTTCTATCAATCAGTATTATTACACTAGTATTCACTAGTGTCTCCATATATAGCTACAGACCTTGTCCCAAGAAAAAACATTTGAAAAGACAGTATGCTAGTTCTGTCAGTAGTAGTACATTTATATAGACAGATGCTCAGAAAAGACCAGTTTCTGCTTTATTTTTGCATGGTTCTTAGCGCTTGCTTTCTAAATGCACCCACACAGACCACAACATATGGCAAACAGCTTTTGCAAATATCACATTGTGGGGCGATGTTGAAGGAGTTCACTGGTGATGTGGCTGTTGTAACATCTCCAGAAACCAAGACCAGTGGCCTTCTTCTTCTTCTTCCTCGCTGTGTAAGATAGTACAATGATATGCACTGCTTTTGTAGAAAAAACATCTGTGTCACTTTTGTTTGCTGAGAGTATACAAGCAGCTTCATGTCATCATATGAGTGTACAGGCAATTAATCCTGGCATTTCCATTAGCTTGTGCAACACAAGTGAGACCAGGCTGCTTCTGCACCATTACACTTACAGGTCAAGCCAAACTTCACCTCTCACATCTTAAATACATTTGTACTTTATTTTAATTCATCCATTACCAGTGATGAAAGCATCCTAGTTTCACAGCCAATTCAATTTTAAATTTACCTTCATTCACATTTAAGTGTTGAACAAGTCACTTCAATACGCATACTTTGACAGGGCTTCTTTCAGAACTAAAGATCTCCTAACATTTAAATGCCCAAGAGAAAACATGCCTTCTTTCAGATGTCTGCTTTAGATAGTGATAACTTCTACCTACTTCTCTTACCGTTTGATACCTTTCCTTTAAAAACCCTCATACTCCAGCGTCTTCCATTTGCATGAAAAAAAATCTTTTTTTCCCTTGTAAAAGATAAAGTTTAAGCCCTTATGAGCCAAAACCCAAATGACTCAAAGCAACCAGCAAATATAAAATCTATCTATCTTAAAATTAAACAGCTTTGTGGGATTTTGAGGGGAGTGGGGTGGCCATGTGATTTCCAGTTGCTGTGGCTGGCTTTCCTCAGAAGGGCAACCTGAGTTTTCACTGCCTGGGCTGAATCGCACATGATGCAGCTTTGGTGCTACAGTACCTAGGTTAACAAGGTGAGGTAAACGGATGATTTAAGAGTATATTTAGAAACCAAACCCAGAGCACGCAAAACCAGATAGAGTTTTCTGCCAACATCAGTGGAAAGGGAGTTGATGCCATGGTCTGTACTGTATGTAAAGACAGTAAACTCTCCGGTTCGGGATTCTGTAAATTCCCTGTTTTCCAAATTAACCTTTAAGAACACCGAGGGATAATTACTCTAAAGCAGGCTTATTTTCAGAGACATTCTTCAAATTTCTCATTGACTTCATTGGGAAAACAAAATACCCTCTACCATTTCCCTACACATATGAACAGCACACTTGCATACTTGCTGTAGTTGTACAATAGATGGTGGGAGCTCTCTGCCTTTGATGTCATCTTAATGAACTCAGCATAATTGCCTTCATGAAATAATGGCAAAGAGCACAGCAGTACTTAAACACAACTCAACTAAAGCAAGGGGTGCTCTGGTAGTGTGCCAGCTTCCCATCTCCAGGTCCTTCATAACTCTCTCTCCCTCTTTTTGAAACACTCCTTTTTTCTCCAAAATACAGGGCCAGGATCTCAGCTGATGTAAAATAATGTAGCTTCATGCAATATTTACTAAGCCATCAGTCCAGAAAAGGAGAGACATAAGCGTATCACAGCCTTCTCTGTGTTCCACACTCAGTTGCTACAGCTGCCCAGCTCCCTCTGACGCCCACCAGCCCCATGTACCATGCAGTGAGGTTCATTGGGTTCAGCATTGGTCTGCTGGGATGGGAATGGAAATTCTGCAGCTCTCAAGGCAACTTTCCAAAGCAAAACACTTTCTTTAATTAAATATGAAAAATTGATTAGCACAGCACTTGACTAATCTCTATGTTTATTTGATTCTTCAGCTCAAGCTTTCAGTATTTTACAATATTACAGGTTACCAACACACAGCTCTATTGCACAGACTAATAAACCGAGTGCAAGCAATATTTTGGGGTAACCACTTATTTGTGAATGCGTGGTGATTACTGTATTACAAAGTGAATGTGACAGGAAAGTTACAAAGAAATCATGCCTTTGTTGAAAGCTAAATTCATATCTGAAAACATCTCTCTGAAACTATGCACAGCAGGGTATACTTGTCATCTCTAATTTGGCAGTGATGGGCTTGGCTGATTGTGATTTAGAATTCAAATGTTCACTTTGTTAAGGGAAAAAAGAAGGCCAGCTCTTTTAAACCTGGCAACTGAAGTTAGATACTTAAATTTGAGTCTCATCAAAATGAAAGTGCCCTGGAATATGCTGCTCCTTTCATCTTTAATGGATTTCAAAGTGATTTCAATAGACTCCATAACTGAGAAAGCAATGCACAACAGCTCTCATATGACATCCAGTGAAACCAGTGACTGTTTTTGTGCAGATCTGACGAGTACTGAAGAGCAGGGCTGGGAATGGTGGGTATCGTCACGCTATGACTTTTAATCCAGCTCTGACAGTGCTCGCACCAACTAAAAGTTTTCTGATAAAGCTGAGACGATCTGAGCTATACCATTACATGATCAGAATGATTGTTTGTCTTTAGATTTCTCCCTAAATCACCTACGACCTTTGCATGCTATATAAATAAATTATAGCCAGTATTTTAGCTTCTTTCAGACACAGCCATTATAAGAATGTCACTGACATTTTAGTCAGGATATTCTATTTAGTTTGAAATATGATAGGAGACTAATGAGGTTTTAACCAAAGGCAGGCAAACGCTAAGAAGCCTGAATCCAAATATATCTAGGAAAATTAAAGGAAAAAGCCTATAAAGACTATACAGAGAGCAAGCTGATGGTACCTAATGTTGAGCACACCCTTCTTATCTGGAGCTCTAACATAAAAAAAACCCAATAGCAGGAGGACTGTAGCAGTAGAGATTTTGCGCTGGCTGCAGCACATTTACAGCAAGACTGAGTGCTACAGTAAGGGCACACTGACCGCAGCTGGTAAGTCCTTGGAGAAACAGGATCACATGTGGCAGGGTAAGACAACACATCCTGCGGTACATTTTCCCTTGGGCACCAGGCGATACAAACCAGGGGATGAGCTGGACATCCCGCACGACAGGGCACCAGCTGGTGCTTTCCCAGCACCGAGCCCTTACCCCACTGGGGCAGAACCAGCTGCATAAGAAAACATTCTCCTGTCTTCTCACTTGCCTTTACCCAGCCAAGGCAGGGTGCAGCAACCTCCATGCCCTCCTACTGTTGCACTCTTTCATTTTTTATGGCTTACTAGAGCATCAATTGTGTAGTTCACCTAACAACCAGCCACTTCTTTTGTTTCTGCTTGCGAAAGCTGAATACAGAGGTCCTTCATACCATTAAATATCCGTCAGTAAAACAACAGTGTAGTTAGTGAAAGATTAACATATTCAAAGTATGTATATGTTCTAAAGCTAATTAATTTCTAAGTACAAGTCACTCATATGACCATTGGTTAGAACAACCTAAGAGCCATGCTTGAGCAGTATAAATCAAATTAAATTAAATACCAAATCTGAAGCTGTGTTTTTAAATGGTGCCCCCATAAACTTGTACGAAATTATAAAAACTAGGAATTAGGAAAAAAACTCTGACTTGACATTCCTTTTCTTAATTTGAATTTAACTGGATTACACATGAATTACTAATTGCTGTTTCTAGTGACCCATGGTGATAATATGAGCTCTGTATTACAATGACCTGACATTTAATTAGTTTGTATGAGCAGATTATGCAAGGTTTTATCATAAAGTGATTTAAACTCAGATTGCCCTTGGTAATGCAGCATAGCAACAGTGAAGTCTACACGTTGGTACAAACATAAAATTTCAAAGAGAATCCATTAAAAGAAAAATCAATTGATTAAATGTAAAATGAAAACAAGCTCTGCAGAGTATTAGGTACTAAATTCTATTCATCCAAGCTTCAAAGTTTGTAATCATCAACTTGAACTATGTAAAACAAGTATTAGTCACACTTCAACTACCAAATAACTCAGTCTGTATATTACTTGCAATTCAAAAATTTCCAGAAAGCTCCACTAGACATTGATATGCGAGTTACAGAACCAGCTAGTCTAGAAATGGGTTTGTGTGGAAAGCTTTTGCATGACTGGTCCTCGTACAGAGTAACAGCAGCAAATTTGGCCACCTTAAAATACTCCAAAACAGTCAGGGGAATAAGCTGGCATGGACATCACAGTTCAGCTCTTCGATGAAGTATCTTCCCAACAAGCTGAGAATGCTTCTGAAGAGCTAATAGCAATCTCAAACAACATAGAGCAACTATAAAGAGGCACAGGTGCCACTGCAGACCATGCACCACTTCATTTACAGCTACTCATCACTGAAACATCTGATACAAATCAATAACAAAAATGTTGGCCCTTTCTAACTTCATTTATGTTTTTAGGGCTTGTTCTGATAGGAGGTGAAATTTTGTTTTGAGATTTTTATTATTATATTTTTAAGTTCTTAAAGATTTATTAGGGAAGAGGGGAGTATTGATTTGGAAAAATCTGACTCTTACCTTGAAAGACTTTTTCTCCTACTGAAGAGGAATTTACACAGATTACAGAGTTCCTACAGATTTCATCTTTACCTAATAATCTCCAAAACGTGTTTCCTTGCTGAACCATTTGATTTGAGACCATATAGGGCTGCCTGTTGAAATTCCGGGCATCTCTACAGAGAAACAAGTCCAGGCTCTGGAGGAAATGCTTCCTTGTCTAGAACAGTATGGAGTAAAAAAGGGAGGCCAAATGTCAGTTTTGCAGCCAACTATTAGGGACACATTCTAATGTTGCCAAATAACCGAGACTGTTGTTGAGCAATAACCCAAGGCCTGACACTGGAAAACAGATGCTGATTTTTGGTATGGAAAAATGAGTGATCAGATGGGCAGGCTGTACTGAGGATTGGTATCTTCATTTTTGCTGCTTCTGTGCCAGGAAGGATCATTTGATCTGCAGGTCCTTTCTGGCGAGGCTCACACGGCAACCCTTTTGCAGGGGCTATGTAGCATGAAATGTTTGGTTTAGTAAATCCCAGAGGGAGTTATTTCCACTACAGGTTTGCATTTCTCAGTGTGTGTGTGTGTATCTTTCTAGTTTCAGGTTTCCATCAGTGTTCATAAATGCACATACACTTTCAAAAATTATCGTTCCTGATGACCTTATTGCCCTTATATCTCTCAGGATCCATCAAGATACTTAGAAGACAGGAGCAGCCTGTCTGATTTGAAAATAACTTGAATACTTGGCAATGTCCGCTAGCTCCTTCAAACCACAGAAACAAATCATCTGTAAATCCAGCACATCGCCTGCAGCTAGGAAACTTTCCCCAGGACAAAAAGTGGCACACCCTGCATTTATCACCTGTAAGTTATGTACCAGCTGCTCCCAGATCCCTGCGCTGCAGGTCATCTTTGCCACCCGTGCTGGCTCAGCACAGAGCTGGGCTCCTACCATGCCTTTCATCAATGTTTCATGTGAGCACCCTGCTGCAGCCTGGTCTGCAGGGGTGCAGCTGCTGCTCCTCAGGATGATACATCTTCCCCAAACCATCTCCAACATACCGTTTAGCAGCACCCCAGAAGCCACCTTGCCCCCAGCAGAGCTTACTATGTCTGCCTTGGAGGAAGCTGCACCAGACCTGAGCTGGCCTCTTTAAATAATTCTTCACTTTTCAGCATTGCAGCCACCCAGCCCCTTAATGCCTCTGGTAAAGACCAGCTGACCTTACAGGAATTAATTTTATTTTTCAGTCAGCCTCCTCTACAGCCCCTGGAGAAGAGGAAACACATAACCAAGAAACCTGTGAGTCGCAGACCGCTGCGGCCATATGGTTTGCCATGCCCACCTGCCCACTGCTAGAGGACTTGAACTTCTCCCAAGGAAAACACAAGAAAGAGAAAACCTGCAAGAACTTTCACGCTCGCTTGCCATTACTCTTACAAGTAAAAGCATACTTCATTCATTTGCCCTTAATCTTACAAAGATGTCTGTACTTCACTGAGTCAAGGCTGATAATTTCCAAAACCATCTAGTGGCAACACCATATCAAAGCCATCCATTTCTCATTAGATATTAAGACCTTAAAATGTATTGCTGGCTTTGAAAACTCTGTGTAAAGTGTATATCTGAAAATTGTTTGTAATATTTGAAATCTACCCTACAGCTTGAGCTTGAAAATTGCACACTGCTGAAATCTACCTCTATTACTCATTGACTTCAATAAGACTATTCACACAAGAAGTCCATGGCAGTTTTAGGGCTTTCAGTAATATGTGTGTACATATACCTTTTTATTTTTAAAAATGAAGAGGGATTTCAGAATAAGTGAGATCATAAAGTGGGTAAAGATTTTTTTTAAACCATCACCAAAGCACAATCGCGCTGAAGAAGCTGACAAATTTCAGCAGCTCTTTTTCATTAAAGTACATTACTTTAAACAAAACCCCCCAAGGCAAGCTCTGTGAGAAGTTTGCCATGATGTGAATATACTCATGTGAAAGAAATATAGCACAATCTAGCACATTCATAGAAATGTCACTTTTAAATATAAAGTCCATTATTCATTATTAAAAGAAAGGGATACATATGTGAGAAAAACACCCATCTTGTGGCTACATGCCTGGCAGCAGCTTGTATTCTTTGCAGAGTATTTTACATCCACAATAAATGTGAAAGAGACATGTATATATCTAGCTTTTAGGATGTTTCTTCAGGTTTATCATCACTGGGAAATAGCTGCATTTGATTCAAGAAGAGAAGAAAGCTACATTTATCTTGTAAGTTAAAGTGCCAAGAGATTCAAAGACATGGGAATGCTGGACAAGTTGAGCCACAATGGCAATGGCTGCATTACTCGGTAAGACACACAGTACCCCCCCGATAACAGAGGGGAATTGTCAAGAGCTTGACGAAAAAGATTTCATAAAATAAAGTGGTATAAGTCTGATTTCACTGCACTTACAGTAGTTTACAACACAAGGTATTGCCTCAGCATTTTGTGGGGGATTATTCTGTCTCCTGTTTGAAACTAGTCAGAAAGATAAATGGATATTAATAGTACTGATGCACAAGCAAGTTATCAGAGTGCATCTATGTTAATTGCTGTTGTATTTTTTTCCTAACCCATAGTAGGGCAGTGCACACATTGAAAAACAGTCGTTTGGGCCAGAGAATCCAAATTTAATATCAGGTTAAGACTGAGATTGCTCTTCTACAGGATATTCCCACTGTTAAAACGTACAAATGATAGATGCAGTGAAGCTTTTCATAATATAGACATTTTAAATAATGTCATTTTTTTAAGCCTCTTTTTGGCCTGAAATTGCACATGTGGCAGCTCCTTAAGCTCTGATGGTCCTCTATAGCTGGGCAGTGAAGACAGGGTTTGGAGACTGGTTGTAGCTTTTCTGGCTCCAGAAGTTTCTCAAAACATGCTGCCTTAAACTGTGGTAATTTCAACATGTTGGGGCTTTTTTTTCCTTCCCTCCAACAACAAAAGGGAACTCGTACCTGGAGAATGGAGATAGAGTGGAAGACGACAGAATTCACTGTGGATTGTTTGTTCCCTTCCCAGATGGAAGGAAAATTTAAACAGAAACATTTTTTCGCTGCACCTGACACAATGGAAAGCCTGATGATGATGAGGTTGATTCTGTAACCATTATCTTCAGAATTGAACTACTTGGTTGGATTGAGACTTGAACTTCGGTTGAACTATTTGGAGACTCACTTGCACAAGGTTTATGTATGTGAACATGCACTGGAAGTGACATGTGTATTCCCTTACACACAAGATAGTATCAAAGGGCGAGACTAACCACTAGAAAACCCTGCCTCCACAATATCATACAGCAGCAGGTTTTAGTCAGCACCTCTGTTAGAATCAGCAGGAGCTTCTGCTCAGGTAGGAGCACCAGACTAGATTTAGCAGCTGATGCACTAAAGGGGCAGGCTGGCTTCTGGGGGTGCACGAGGCACCAGATGACTCAAAAGGTCCTTTTGAGCAGTTGCAGAGAGCTAGCACCTGTTGAGGACAGCAGCGAGGATCCATTTGCTTCAGTAACATGGACCAGGTTCAAAACACCTAACCACCCAGCCACCTCACTCTGTTGTGTTCAGGACATTGTTACTCAGCTTGTAAAGGTGGCCTGGCCAACATCTCCAGTACTTGGCTTCGGAATGGCCCAGTGCAGCTTGCATTCAGCCACCTCTGTGACAATACAGACCATCGTCTACTATGTCACTGGACCTTCTCTTTCAGAGTGCATGGACTGAAAGTGCAATGAAATTTTGGACATTCCTGCTTGGTGTGGTTTTCCTAAGATGAGGAATGGTTAGAGGAGCCAGACCCTCTCACGGACACGTCAAGAAGCTCTAGCCCTCAGGTGGTGCATTGGAGAAGGATGAGCAACAGGCTGCTTGAAACCTGCATTGGGAGAGGCAGTTTCTCTCTGCTCCCTGGAAAGCAAGAAGTTGTTAACCACTTCGCTATAACTAATCCATTGCCTTTCTGGGATTCATAGTCCCTTCTCAACCTTTGCATTTGTGGCACAAGTGACAGTCTGGCTTTAAACTGAACTGTGATTTCGGTGGGCTACCAGCACTTCTTGGGGCACACAAGGAAACAAAGTGAGGTGGAGATTTTTAGTATTTTATATCTTGGGACAAGCTAGATGTCATTCTGTGGAACAGGAGAAAAAGTAACAACAAAAAGGGGCATCTCCTTAGCCAAAGGTCATCCTTCATGCTGCATATCAATGACTCGCTGCAAACAGGAGAAAGACAGAAACTTCTCAAAGTAAAGGCTACTAGCATCTTTTGTATTGGAAAGCTTTAAGCAGCTTAAAAGTAGGCACTGCTAGCAACTCCTCCTACAAAACATGGGAGGTAAATCAGTCAATCTGGAAAAAATATACAAACCCAATAAAGAAAGGAAAAGCTTTGGAATGAATCTAAGAGCTGCTGATCTCACACAGGCACTGCTCCTGACTAGAACTGGAAAGCAGAATTTGCTAAAGTGGTATTATTTTGCTCTTGTGATTCTGAAGCAGTGTGAAGGGCAGAGAGAGAGAGGCTGGGTTTTAATAGGAATTACATCTAAACTCTGCTCATCACTAAAGGCAGAATGTAATCACTTAGTACAACTAAGGACAACCAGAGGAAGACAGTGAAAAAATTCTAGAAGTCAAAGTTCTGTCGAAGTGACAGCTATATTGCATGAGAACAAAGCTGCAGGAACAAATCTCTGTCATAGCTGGAGCCTGACACATTAGGGACCTCGAAAAAACCAAAAGGTAGATTTAAAAGCTTCAGTTTTCAGTCTCTCCCATATATTTACAAAGTGCAAAAACAAGGCAGAATATGTACCACAGATTCACAAGCTTAAGCATAAACCTGTACTGTTTCTCTTCCTAGTAATGCTGAACAGAAGTTCTTTTGCGTAATTGAGCAGTAGCCGCCTATTACCCCAAAGCACTGAAAAATGAAATCATTCCCTGTGGCCTGAATGAACCAGATTCAAGAGCTGGCCAGAGGTGGAGGCCACCAACCAGCCAGCGCAAATTTTGTAGCTAGCTGACAAGTAGCTTGAAATTTGGGACTGGAAATCAAGCACATGTTAAGCAGACAAGGAAAGTCATAAACAAACATAAATGACATATACACACATATACATCTGGGCAGCTGACAAAAGACATAAGACAGGAAACAACTGGAAAGGCAGCGGGTCTTCACAATAGCATTTTGGAACCATAAGGGATCACAAACTGAACGCAAGTCAAGAATACTTTGCTTTTGAGAGAAAGAAAATATCAAAGGGGGATATATAAACAGGAGTGCTGCTCCTGAGACAGCTGAAGTAAACCACCTGCTTTGCTAAGAAATGGTAAGGCTCCCGCAGCTGGAGCACTGCAGCCAGATTTGGGCACCGTATCTAATGCAAGAACAATGCAGGCCAACTGGAAGGAGTTCAGATGAAAAGAATTATCACTAGAGGTCTCAAAACCTATCCTCGGAGGGAAGTTGGGGAGAAGCAGAGTTGTTTAGTCTAAAAATAAAGATGTCTGAAGGGAGATGAGATAAAACCCTTCAAATATAGAAAAAGGCTACTAGAAAGAGAAAGGAAATAAGCCCTTTTCCATGTTTGCTAAGGGTAGGATGTGTAGAAATAGGCTGAAACGGCAGCAAGGGAGATTGAGGTTAGACTTTTGGAAGTGCTTTCTGATGGTAAAGACAGTTAAGCCCTGGAAGAGTTGGCCTGCAGAGATCCTGTGATCATCATTATTGAAGCCTTTTAAGAACAGCTATATAGACATTTGTCTCAAATATATTGGTTGTATCTGTACTGTCTTGGGGCAGGTGGATGACCTGTCCTTTACAGCCTTCTTTTCTTTCAGCTTTCACTGTAACTATGAAAAATAAGCGTGATTGGAATATTAACATGTTTGAGTTTCTGGCAGGCCAGCTCTCTTTGAAAATGTATGAGTCCTCACTAGACCAATGCTTGCTGTCTTCACAGCATCACCTCTGAGCTTTGGTACACAGGCCAAGGTGGCAGAAGGGAGTGCAGCAGAACTCACAGGCAGACCAGAGTACTGTTTGCAACAATAATTGGCTTCCTTTCTGGAATAAAAAGGAGACGATGTGACAAGCTCCATCTCTCTTCCTCCCCAAGGAGCAGGTATGCAGTGTTTGCTCTCCATCATCCCAGCCCAGAATCAGGGACAAGGAGACCATAGAAGGGATGGGAGCTGGCCTCCGTCACACTGCCCGAGAAACATTTTCACCCTTCAGTTTAGCACTGTACCTTTGAAAACAAAACTTTCTCTGTCAGTCAATGCGCAAGCAGGAAGACTTGGTCCATGTTTCACCAGGTATTCATTGAGAAGGCTATAAAAGCTCTGCATACATTTTGGACCAGTATTTTATTCTCTTGTGGGAGTGCAGTAAAACACCAGCTGCTGTTAATGTACCTTGGTGAACAATCACACTCAGCTAATTTTCAGCTATGAATGATTAAGCACTTCATACTGTATGTGAACATAAAGAGCCATTTTCTCACACTTAAAACATATTTGATTTGAGAACCCAGTGGAGCGAACCCACCCCATGCCAGTATAAGGACAAGTTGCAAAATTAGGCAATTACTCTTATGCATCCATGATGTAGTGCAACATACAAATTCTGCAGGAAAGCTGTGACACCCCTGCACAGACCAATATTCCTGCAATGCTATTCAAAAGCAGACTGCAGGTATTCCATGCTTTTACCTTTGAGTTGCCATGCATATATTACACTTTACAGCTTCCAGAAATACCTCTAGAAAACGTGAGCACAGTTTACAAAGAGGAAACAGTCTGAACTTGTCAGCTGACCTAAGATCCAATTTTGTAAGCCACACTTGATACCAGTAATTACTCCTGCAAACTGTTCTCTGGAAGTCAGTTTGACAAAAAAAAAAAAAAAAAAGCATTCAGTGATCTGACATAGAAATTGCCAAGTCATGCTATTAGCCTACGTGAAGACAACTGCTGTTGCTTTAGCACAGACCTGAGCCTGGGTTTTCAGCCTCAAGTTAACCAAAACCACACACTTGCAAAGCTTTATTACGAAAAAGACATTCAACATTCTCCTGAAGCTGGAAAAGTCAGCACCCCAACTGTCTAGAGAGAACTCTGTCCCGTACTCCTTCATTTGCTCTTTCTTCCTGTGTGAACACATGTTATTAAACAGGAGTGAGGATTGTGGGCTTGGCGACTAAAAGTGTGCTTCCACCGAGTGCAGTTATGTACTGCTCTCCACCACAAAAAAGAAAGATGCTGTATTGTTTTACTGCCAATAGGAATTTTGGAGGTCACACTGCCTGAAAGAGCCCTTGTAGTTATGCACGGTAGGTGGTCATCCTTTCACGAGTGGTTTTTGTTATCCTCCGTCCCCAAGAAGCTCCTTTGTATGACACATGGAACACAGCTACAACAAGCATGGGCTGTCAAGAAATAGCCATTCTGATTCTGCACCACCAAACAGAGGTCCGTACATATGGTAATAACAATTTACTTTTTATAGAATAATAATAGGCTTGGGTAATTCCTGCGCCAACAGATCAGCGGCTGCTGTTTCCACTCGGAGGTTATGAAAGATTCTGCCCTCACCCCTTTCCAATGGCCTCTTGTTCCAGAACAGCTGAGCGTTATTTTTAAGCCATAAAATTGTAGGAGAGTGGCCGAGCAGCTATTATTAACAATTATACAGAATTCTGCATAATGTGCGTCTCAGTCCACTTTATATTCTACCACTTAGACAGCCGAGAAAGCACAGACTGAAATAATTTACAGTCAAGTGACATTTTGCATATATAAAAGATACATCTATTTGAACAAGTTGGGTTCAAATCTGTGTTCTCTGTTCAAAGAAAACTTAAATATAAGTCAACGAGAACAATGTCTGTGAAAGTAGGCCCTGCCTGGCTGCCTTCAGAGCATAAGATCAAGTTTATTCTTTCAAAAAATCTTCAGTGGGCAGCTCAGGATTGGCTCTTTCATCTTCAGGTTCTCCATTCCCCTGATGGTCCAGCTGTAGTGACTACTCCAGCTGTCCTTTTCCTAAATATAATGAGTTTTTCTGCCTTTCTTTAACTGATTCTTACCTGCCCCCTGTTCACTTCCAACCTCTTTCCTAACAACAGCATCCTCCTCCCCTTGTCTATCTTATTAATGACGCAGGACTTGAGAGCGAGTAAGGACAGGAAATTACAATGGTGGCTGAAGGAATTAAGTGGCAAAGACGAATTCGGGTCTTTTTGGGAGGAGCAAGAGCAACTCCTATTCAGATTTCATGGCGATTTTTTCTTTTTTCTTTTTCCTTTTCAGATTTGAGAGAAGAAAACCAGAACTGAATCTTTTCCTCCCTCTTTTCAGGTCACCAGGAAATTAGCCAAACAGCTAACTGCCCACCCCGCAGCCCTCCCCCAGCACGCTGTATGAATGTCTCAGATTGCTACAGTTTGTTAATTGCCACACAGAAGTTATCGCATTAATGCAACTTGGATGCCAAGAATAGCTTAAACGAAGTTAAATGAGTAAAGCATGCCTAGTAGTTTCCATTGTTCAGACTCATAGGCAGGCAGCGAGTTGTATAATTGGGCATTCTGACACTTCCAACTCATTTGTTTCATCACACTGTGTTGCTTGCACTCAAATAAACATCTGCAAAAATTATGAACGAACAGATCTAGAAATTCTTCTTGGGGAAAAAGCTGCTTTTTACTTGGATTCAGATTGATTATGCACTAGGAACTTGTAGGATTAGGAGGCTGTTTTGTTTTAAGGATGAGATTTTCTTCCTCCCAAATGAAGCAGGTTATGCAAGGGCAACACAGGCCGCTGAAGTCAAAGCTCTGAGTACCACGTAGCGGACATCATATTTAAAGCAGGCTCCTGTAAGATCCTGAATTTCTTCTAACATCACATCCCATTACTATTATGTAGGTGCCCTTCACCTAGAGGGACATACAGTACTTTGCGAAGTCAGATTCCCACAACCAGATTATTGCAGCTCCTGGACTTCCACCACTCCCAAGGGTGCCAAGAGGTATCCTGCACTTAGGAGACAAGCATTCATTCCCTGCCAAATAAAATACTCTTCAATGGATATAATTCACGGTTGGCTTTTTCTAGCTTTTTGCTGGTATAGCTCCCCTGACTTCCACAAATCTTGCCAGCACAGAACTGCCCTGACAGCAATAGTTGCAGAATTGTCAAATTAGGCATCACTCATTGTTGCAGGCTAATGTGACGCTGGAACCCAACGATGACTCTCTCAGTGTCTTCACACTGGTGTTATAGGACGTGCCAAAACAGATCAAGTCCACTTGTACATCTAGTTCAGTAACCTGCCTCCAGCAGAACCTTCATGCTTCAGGGGGAGACAAACCTTTCGTACCGTGTATAATGAGAGGAGAATTTCCCCTTTCTAGCAAGTTGTACAGCAATTCGTGGATACGCTGATGAATGAGAATTGATTAGAAAGACTTAAAAGGTCAGAGGTTATGCACAAATCTCATATGCAATATAAAGGATAGTTTATTCTCTATATCACAGAAACCATATAGTGAAATTTTTGATGTTGCTGATATAATACGTGACATACTACAACAGCGGGTTGCACTCCAATACAACCTTTATCACTAAAAATCCCACTACAGCTATGTTGTTCTTGTAAGCACGTTTTCATCCTCCCCAGTTAAGACAGTTGGTTTTCTGAAGGCTAGTGAATCTTGCTTTTATTTGCTAAAATAAATTCATAAAGCTTCACATTCTTGAGATGCGTCAATCGGCTGACTGACCAAACCCCCTCAGAGTCCTAGCGCTAGAGCTGATTATTTTTATTTCTACATAATCTTACTGAACTTTTCTCCTCAAGAAATGCTGTTTTCCAGAAATAAAAAGATCAAAATTTTCTGCAGAAATGCTCTATTCTCCAAAATTTCATTAAGAAAAAAATTGAGCAGACACTGTATTAAATACTGAAACAAAACTGCAGTGTGGCAACTGACAACCCAAAAGCCCAAGCCGTTTCCAGTTTGGAATAAAATATTTCAGGTGCTCACATTGCTACAGAACAGGCATTCTGTGTTTGAACTGGTTCTTTTCTAACATTATAAACTTGTGAATCTATGGTGGGTTGGGGCTGGGGTTTTTTTCTGTTTGGTTTGGGGTTTTAACTCCAGGAAGTCTCACAGCTTTTGACATAAACACCATATACACAGGTTTAAGTTTCTGGCCCTAAGGTTGGAAAGAACCGTGTAAAATCATGAACCTAAAGGTCTGAAATCCATATGGTAAGAAAGAAGAACAGAAAAGTTGATGCTTTATGGCTTCGAGGAGTTTTGATTCAGTCTTGTCTCTTGGGAGCTGA
This sequence comes from Falco cherrug, assembly GCF_023634085.1. Lineage (NCBI taxonomy): Eukaryota > Metazoa > Chordata > Aves > Falconiformes > Falconidae > Falco > Falco cherrug. The sequence continues at coordinate 102,883,035 of NC_073700.1, forward strand.
AACCTTTTTCTTGAATGTGAACATGAGGAAAGTGCTGAGCAAGGAAATGAGGAAGTTAGCAGACTGTGCCATATCACTTACAAGTTTTGTACCATATAAATACTTTTATACAACTGCAGATGCATGGCACAAGATTTTTGTGGTGAATGAAAGAGCAATGGAGGGAGCTTGTGGAACACATACCTCCTCACCTAGGATTCAAAATAGTCCTTGCTTGTTCTGTCTCATTTCATATATATATATATATATACATACACATATGCACATGAACACACTCGAAATAGCTTTTACAGTCATTTTTTAATATTACTTTAACATTTCAGAATTGGAATACTAAGCACCAGGTGTTCAAAAGATTTCCACAAAGTGATGCCAGTGCAGCCAGCGGGATTATGCCAGCAATATAACTCTTACAGAATCAGGCCCTAAGGTCATAACAGTTGATCTCTCATAGCAAGTGACTGGAGCAGAATCCCTGGGAATGCTGTAAAAGTGGCAGATCATTACATATTTTTACACTTTTATTTAATAATTTTGTAAGTTGTTTCATTTCTGCACCCTTCCTCCATATTTCACAACTGTTAAAAATATTCCATTAACATACTCAAAATGATCTAGCTTCTCAATGTGCAGCCCCTGCATGAATCATCATTTCCACAAGAAGGGAAGCAACAGCTACACTAACCCAGGGCAGTACAGAACTCTTAGAAACCTCCATTCATAATTCACATATGTTCCCATCTTTTTTTTTTTTTTTCTATAGCTGCATCCTTTTATTTCCCCCCCAGCCAGGAAAAGTCCATAACTGCAGCACAATGAAGCCTTACAGCCTGGTAACAGGACCCGTTATTTATTCACATGTAGAAGGAGGATGCACAGCATATGACATTTTACTGTTTTATTCAAGTCCATATTACAGAATTTTCTAGTATCTCCTGAAGTTTACATTTAATTACATACACTGAATGCTACGCTAAGTGTGTCACCTGAGTAACTGAGGTAGAAAATGGAGTTTCATTTGGATCCAGCCTCATTAGAACAGAGGTACCCTTTCATTTAAAAATAAACCTGTGGCTGATAACATAACCTTGAAGAAGTCAAGAACAAGATATGATTTGATTATGATTTGACTCTGGGACAGGGAACCAGACCCACTACGCTCTAACCATTGTTTCAACTCAGGACTCATTTCACAGGTCTCGAAGAGCCGCTACTCAAAAAGAGGAAATAGATTTAAGTTTTATATGTGTGCATAACACACATCTAGGTTAAAAAAAAGAAGTCATATGCCACTCAATTGTAATTTCAAAGCATTTCAGAAATATATGGTTAAATCTCCATTCTTTGCTCCAGTCAGGTTTTCATACATTCTTGAACCTCAGTGTTCTCATTGGGTGGAGTTTTTTCCCATCTGAGCCCCACGCAGTAGTTGTAAATATAGAAAGTATTAGAGTGATGTTCTTCACTATTTTGCACTCAACATAAGTAAAAATCACTTGAAGTTATTTTGGTTGTGGTATCTTAATGTACCTAACTCAAAACTCACTAAAATGAAAAAGTGGTGTTACAGTGACCAGAAGTTTGGGGTACCCTGTTGACAGAGCTCCTTTTCACAGATCAAGGTATCTTCTCAAAACTAAAACTTCTTAAACCAGCTTGCATTTGGCACTCAAATATGGCCTCTCAAGTTACATTTCTGTAGGTCTAGAACAGCCGGCAAGAAAATAAACAAACTGGGGGGGGAAATAAAGACCTGAAGAGAAGAAGCGTATTGTGGGAAGGGTGGAAGAGCACAGTGAAGAACTAGGTGGGGTGGGAAGAACAGATAATAAATCACAACGCTGCTCAACCAGCAAAGATCAGTAGGTTTTAGCTGAAAAAAAGAGTCAGGCTATAAGCTACATAGGATTGAAATGAGAATCTGAGCACCAGGAAATTTAACAAAGTTACAAAACTAGGGCAAAATCAGAATTTATTTCTTTTTTAAACACATGATGCGGTTCCGTAAGGGCTCAGACACTGTTATTGCTAATTCTCAGCTCCTAGGGCAGGCGCATGAAGTGTCTGTAGTGAGTAAGCAAGTTTGGAGCCCGGTTTAGCCACCCAGTAAGATACTAAGTCTTTGGCCTGTGCTTGGGTTATGGACTGCATTTCAAACCCAGTACATGGCTTGGAAGGGGAGAAAAAAAACAAAGAGACTATGAGACACTCACTGTCACCAGGCAATATTACATTGTCATATGAATTTCACAACACATGCGCATATGTATGTACATACCATTATAGACATGCAGAGACATATGTGTTATTCAACTAGAAGCAGATTAGCAGCAGCTACATAAAAGTACACACACAGATTTCAAAGAAAAACCTCACAAGGTACAAAGTGCTTTCCTGCCTGTGGCATCAGTTTAAAAATAAATATGATAATAAAAATCATCATGAAATGGCATATGGTACATTTTTGTACACATATTATTCACTCATTTTTTATTGTATTTGACTTGACACTGACAATATATCTTACTCATTAGGGGAGCTTATATTTCAGTCTCAGCTGTATGTTAAAAATCTCCCACTGTTATGTGGCAAGAATACATAAAAAACAAATACGCAAAAGCACGCTTGCCTGGAAAGACTTAATATTTCTCAAAATGTTCAGAAATGATTCTTCCCATTAAAAATCCAAAGTCAAAAGGGGAAAATACAATTGTTACCCTTGATTTTTCCCTGGTGTTTCATTTATTACATCAAAAGTTCCCTGATTGGATTCAAATGCAAAGTTGCTCCCATGGCTTCAAAGTCAGACTAAATTGAAAAATGCACTTCAACAACATTGATACTGAAATAATATCCCAGAATACTGTCTTAATGGCTTTACCCTTATTAAACAAAAACATAACAAAACTTTGGGGGTCCTTTTAAATGAAATAACAGAACAATAATAATAAAAAAATAAATTAAAAAAAAAAAAAGAACCATGTACTAAAGAAAACTTTGTCCCCTTTTTAATAAACCCCCTCTGGAAATACTCGCAAGTTTCAGCTTTGCTGCAGCTCTGAAGATGCGCTCAGGCTGGATCCACAGGTGCAGACATCCACACACAGTGTCCAAGCCAGCGCTCCAGATACCAAGGGGAAGGCTGCCACTGTGGGCAGTGCCTTGATCAAACCATTAAGTGTTTGATCAAACCTTGATCAAACCAGAGCTGGGGAATCCCAGGAAGCACCGTGTCTCAGACGGAGCATTTAGACACAATTCTCCACAGATTTCTTTCCAGATATATGCAGCTGTCTGAGGAAAATCAGACTGGAAAGCAGGTCCACAAATCACTGCTAAACAGAAGTTCCAAGTTCTCAAAAATCATTTAAATAATCTACATGTACAGTTGCCCTATAGTATTTATTAGTACCTACTCCCTATTTTAGGTTACACTCTGGAATTTCAGATAGCTGCTATTTCATATCATTTCTGTAGATAAGAAGAGATTAAATATTTTGGGGGAGTTGTGGAAATGGCCCAAGAGCTGCTGCCCTTTGTAAATAATAGCAGATGATGATGATGCTCCAATGTCAGTCTTTTGGTACTCCGTTTAGGTTGAAATGACATTCGTTCCAACCCTTCCTTCCCCTTGGCAAAAAAACAATACGGGGAAGGAGCAATGACACTTCCACTGCTGGCAAAGGTTATTACCTTCCCACGAGGTCACCCCTTGTCCCCCTCCCAGGTGAGCTTCCATCTGTCATGGCTTTCTTCACAGTGCAGTCAAGGCTTGGCGTTTTCTTTCTGACTGGTCCGGCTCAGGCAAAACCAATGTGTTTGTAAAAAGTAAATGAGGGGGAAATGCTGTATTTTCCTCACCTAGATCCCATCTCTGAGCAAGCAGTCAGCACAGGAGGAGATTCAGCTGGGGTAGCGATGTCCCCCTGATCAGCTGTAATGAGCATGCCATCCCCTTAATGACAGGGGATAAAGATGGCAAACAGTCCCAAACATACCAAACTGGGACTGCGTTGCTCCAGTGAATCAGCTGGACAAAACCCTTTACAGTCACATGAACACAACAGGACAATGAAGATGCTCATGGCTCATCTCTTTTGCTAACTCACTAGCTGTCAGGGTGTCAGTCAGAGAGACTGTGCCGTATAGGGACAGATGCACAGGACGCTGTAACACTTCCTAACTACAGCAGCAGTCCAGGCAGATGCAGATTTTCTACATAAAGCATGTACTGCTCAGAAGAGAAGCAGCCAGAATAGCCTATTTTACCGATACTCCTTGCTCGGTAACAGATGAATATTCTCTGACTCCTTATCTTTGTTATAGAAAACATTTTTAAGTATTTTCCAAGGGTAAGGATCTGAACTGGGTACGGTTAAGCTAAGTCTGAGCTCTGACCTTAAACTGTGGTGTTTCTACATCATACAACCCTCGGAATGATGGCATTTTACAGAAGGTATATCACAGTCCCACCTAAATCACAGCGTGATTAAATAGGTTTTTCAGTTCTCACTTTTGCCCCTCCAGTGCTGTGGTACAGCATTGCTGACTGGTTTCCATCCACAGAAATAACACTTTCAAAAGCAATAGAGAACCTTCTCCAGAAGGCGGACACCGGAGCTGACACCAGGTTTTAGAGTGCATCCATCGTCACGCAGGTGGCCCAGCATAAAAGGATGCTGCAGTCTCTGGCCACTGCGATGCATGAGGGGACCGCATCTTCAAGCCAGATATGACTTTCATTACATTTATGAATTATGCCTGACATTTAATATTTGAATGTAATATTTTTTGTTTTAATAAAGAATCACTGGATCATCAGAATAATGGATAGCACTGGTGCAAATATAATGAAAATGCCAAGCTTTAAATAGCTTGTTTAATTATTAAAAATGTTACCAGAAAAAACTAACTTTGCATTGCTGTAAAGATCAAATGAACATGAATTTCAATCAAAAGAGAGGCTATTGTACAATATATTAAAACATGAGTTTCTGCCTACAGTAATTATTGTGCACAGTGCACAAAGGGGAAAAAAGGCAACAATATCAATCACAGTCTGTCCACATTCAGTCAATCCGAGCCCCTCCCCTGTTCTGTTGCACAGTTTTTCCTTTGTTAGCCATATTATACAATACATGGGGCTTTCAAGATCTTGGCCTTGGTTGTGCATTATGGAAGGCTCTTGAGATCCATCTTGAAAGAAATTCAATATCTTTTCTTGTTTGAGAAAATTGCAATAAACTATACAGCATCTTCTTTTTATTTATTTATTGTTTGTTATTGCTAAATCATCAGTCATCTGCTACTTACCACACTGTCCTTCCTATATGACCATGGCAACATGCTACACAGAACACAATCTCCTCACATGTTCATCCACATTACAGTGACAGTACAAGCAGCACTCATTCAAGCTGCTGAAGGAGCTATTTCTCCATCCAAGAGAAACACAAGGATCAAGATTTCCATTTTGCACCACTGTGGCAGGTTTGCTGACTAAGTAGATGCTGGTAATTTCCACGCTAAGCAACTGCTGGGAATAATACAGAACATGCTATCTTGCAAGAATCCCACCACTGCACCTGTGCATATTAAAAAACTAAAACCATATAAGCATATCAAGTCCAGACGCCCCAGTATTTTTGTTTTTTTATTGTAGAGAAGCAGGAGGTAACACTACGCATTTAGTCTCATGTCCTTCTTGTCCATTTTTCTGCTTCTATTTCCCAAAATTTTGCTAGTAGGCAATTTCTACATCAATCAGGATGTGTTGTGTGTATCCTTGGCAGGATTCCACCGACACTTGCTGCTTTTGAAATCCAAGTTCCTTCCCCCACCACCATAACTTTTTTTTCTTTTTTCAATCTGCATTGTTTTAAAAATATCCTTTAACAAAATTGGCTAAGAGGTCGAGTTGACTTTTTATTTTTCTATTTTTGCTAAAAGTTTTATTGTGTTACAGCAAAGGCTCTGGTGCTGTATTGCTCATTTGGATATCATTAAAGGGAAGTTCCACATTTTAAAAGAGGAGGTTCAACCTTTACAAAGTTATAGCTTTATGGTGACCTAAGTATACATTCTGAGCTATAGACAATGCATATGCTGAAAACACTAAAATGCAGATATAAGTTTTCCTCCACTTGGCTACAATACATCATGGCTTTATACACTGTGCTGCATCTGTGGATCTAGTACTAAAAGATCCCCTTTCAGAGGGGGCTTTCTCTTAGGCAAAGCATCTATGGAACCATTTTATGCTGAAGGTAGTGGGAGTTTTGTCCTCAGGCTTCGTCTGGGTTAAAAGAGCAGGACTTGCCGCCCATTCTACCAAACACAGAGGCGTTTGTTTATTTACCCACATCTGTGAAAATCTTCACATACTCTAACCTGAAGATTCACAGGAGTGCTTGAAATTAAACAGCAGAAACAAAATGTCTTCGTGTGCACGCTTGAGGGAACGGTCACAAATTCTGTAACCAGGTCTTTATCTCAAGAGAGCTATAAAGCTGTAATGAAAACCATTTTATTGCTACACTGTCCCATGATGGGGCTGCTGTCCTCTCATGAATATTGGAGATGTCCTGCACTTAGCCATAAATGCCTCCAGCATTACAAACCAATAAGCACTTAAGTCATTCCAGCAAAACACTTTAAACCCACACAACCTGAAGCATGTATTTAGCACTATGTAGAGTATTTCCAAGTTCATTTTCAAATCAGTGCAGGAGAAGGCTGCATGGTTACACCCTATACCAACGTCACAAAGAAAACCAAAGGCAGGTAAGGACATAGTCTTTATAGGAGTGCAGTGGATAAAGCATGTAAGCTGAAACCAAAGCTTCAGACTGGCAATATTTGTCGCCTGAGTTATGGGACAGACTTAATCTCCAACTTCTAATGATTCTCCTGGGAAAAGAGTAGCTATTCCCTCCTACCATACTATCCCATGTTACCTTATCTAGGTAGCCAAGAAAATTACAACCAAAATATATGAGGTGGATTAAAGAAAGTGTGAAATGCATTTAATGAAAAGGTTGGCGTTGCAAGACTTGCATAAAAGCCTTAGTTTTCTCTCTCTTCCTGCTATTAATACCCCATGCCCACCACACAAAGCCGGACAGAGCAGGACGACTTGGCAGAACCCTCAAAGAAGCAAGAGACAGATTTTATAGCACAGCCACCACCTTTGTGCAGCTAAACTACTTCCATCCCACAAGTGGTTTACCTGTGGCTAGTGAGGGACCTAACAAGTTCAGCCTCATCTAGTTACAGTGTACTTGGGCTTTTTAAACACCAGCATTGACCCTATACCTGCTCAGTTCTGAGCATGGGTTTCCATCACAAACTACAATTGCGTTAGGACTAAGAGCTTAGGGGATACAGAGAAGTAACTGCAGTGATGCTTCAGCTCTGTGTAAGTCAAGGGGAAGAAACATGTTCAAAGCAAGCTGGGAAAGTGCCAGATATTAAAATAATAATTACTGAAAAAAAATCCTTCCCATCCCTCTACCTCATAGCTTTTGTGGACACAACTTCTAAGGATCAAACAAGTGTAAGTGAAATACACAAACTTGGCCAAGGCACCTACTGAAGCATCAGGCTCTCTCTGCTCTAGATACAAACTTCAGGAATTCTGTTCTGTGAAATTTTTTAAACATTAGTTCCAAGTTTCACAAATCTCAATGCAAACATTTTAACTGATAATACCATGGAGAAATTGTTTGAGGAAAGTCACATCTTGTAGCTAGTTTAAGACTGGCTGTGTTGTCCCAAGTGAATTAGTTGAGAGGACAGGGACAGAACACTGAATCTATTAAACATGTTGGGCTAAAAGCAGTAATTGGCTTCACCCAATATTCTGTAGACCTTGTTGCATTATGCTGTATTAACTTTTCCTGGCTTCATGCAGTGTACATTTTTTGACATTGCTTTCCCCTTGTCCCCATGAGAGCAGTCTGTCTACTCATTCATCTTTGTTTACATTCTTTCAATAAATTATACAGATAACTCTCTATTTTGCCAATTCTTCACTACTGGCATTTTTAGCTTTGCATTTACATAAGACATTCTAAGTTTATGAATTGAATGGGAGGCGATAAAGTTAAAACTAACAAGGCTATAAAAATGAATTTGCTTTAATACTGCAAAAACGCTCACAGCAAAACATTAGTTGCAGCAAGCTTTTTCTCATTTTCTCCTGCTTCCCCTTCTCATACAGCACTTGCCTCAAGCCATGGAGGGGAAGGCACCTCACCCAAGCCTTTCATTAGCAGAATCTATCACAGCATATAGAGGAGCATCTCCATTTATAAATTTAGTTCTGGGGCTATCCAACAAGCCCATCCACAGCCAACCACAGAAGATTCTGACCCAGCAGGATCACTGCCATTTAGTGTGGTACGGTTTGGGGGTAAAGAAGCTTTCATTAGGTGGAATACAACTAGAAACACACTAAGCCGCTGCTCAGAAATTTCCCAGTAACATCCCTACAGCTGGCCAGAAGAGGGATTTATAAATATGTTTAAAGAATATTAAAATAAATCAAGATTTTGCAATTGGAGAAACAAAAGGAAGTATTTCCACAAGAAGAGCTGCCAACACCCATACCCAAACAAAGGAAATGAAAGATAAATGGGGCTCCCAGTCTGCTCCATAATTTAATCTTTACAGCATCTCTCTGGGAGGGTGAGTGCCAGTCCGTAACTCTATCTTCACCTAAACGATGCAGGCATCAGTTAAGACTTTTAGAAAATAACAGGATTCTGCTCAAGAGCAAGTCTTGTGCTTAAACCACATGGAAACAGAAAGCTGAGATGCTGCTGAGCTCCATTTAACTCACACTACCTGCCGATACAGCCCCAGGGAGGAGCAGGAGGCAAGGCAGAGGGTTTGCTTGCTCTTAAACCAGGGAACTTGCATGCAAAGATGTTAAGTCTATGCTAGCTGAGGAAGTTCAGACACTTGCAAACAACAGGCTTTCAAGATTCTGGGCCAGACGTGTATTTGAAGCTGCAGTGCACGTAGCTGACACTATATAGTAGAAAGTTTTGTGAAATAATGGATTAAAATACTACTTAAAAACACTTCAGCTAGATGTTAAAACCTTGCTAAAACTCTAATGTCACCTAACAAACCAAGTAGGATTTAATCATGCATACAAGGAGAAATTATGTGAAAATAATCTGAACAAAGAAATGAGAGCCTAATGGCAGATCTGAAGATCTAATCCTCAGAAAGCCTGCCTAAAAATTTCATGTCATTGATATGAAACCAGTTTCTACCTTAAACAACCACAGCTGATTTCAGTGTTTAATATATGAGTTATTAATTACAATTAGAAACACTTGTCATATTCCAGACAGAAGATTAAGATTATTTCCTTAATTTATATGGTACATTATTCTGATATTATCTAAACCCAGCATAAAACAAACAACAGCAAGAAAAGACCATTCCCAAGAGCACAACAACAAAACAACTTGTTACACTTCGTTGAAAGGATATTTTTAGGCAAAATAAACATAATGGATTAGTTTACTCCTGTAATTTGCATTTTATTTTTAGCTGGCAGAGCTTGCTAATGAGTAAAACTTCCAGATTATCAAGGACTTTTGTAACACAACTTGGGGAGAAATTCCAACTATTTAAGACAGGGATCAAGAGTTATACAAGTTGTTGATAAATCCAGCATTTTCCAAAATTAACATTTCTATGGAAAAGCTTTTTTAAAAATGGCACTTATAAAAACACCATCTCATCCCGGAAAAAAACAAACCAAAATATTCCCATAAAGCTGAACAACTTTGACCTTTTCAGAATGCATTTGTAGCTTTTGTGTTGTCTCATATGAAGCAAAAAAATTGATATTCAAACCCAAATGTTTTACTTTTTTCTGGAGGGAGCAGAAAAAGTAGATTTTTCATGTGAGATTTTGAAGTATTGTTCTTAATCTGCTTGGAAGAGGATTTTTTTATTTGTCCCAAAACTTTGTATGAAATGGAAAAAAACCCAGCTCCCGCAAGCTCCAATGTTTTCATAGCCTCTCCCAGTGCTAGAAGGTACGAGTGTGTGCATGCACGATCATGGGAGCCATAATCTGAAACCACAGCTGGGCACCTGCTGTTCATTTTTCAAAAGAAACAAGAAAGATTATGGTAGGTTATGGAGTGATTTAAGTCTTGCACGGTTGATGAAAATGCTCACTAAAAAAAAAAAAAAAAAAAAAAAAGGAGGCTCAAAAGGTAGGCAGACTTCTCTAACTATTTCTTGGAGGATCAAGGACCCTGATGTGGATGGGAAAGGCTGTGGATAGAGCTCTGCCTCCCACACAGCTGGAGCCTGGTTGGTCCTGGTCAGTGTTAGCAGAAAACAGCATGCAATTTCTTCCATGGAGGGGTGGCTGGTGGGGCTGCACATGGGGGATCTGTCACCCCTGTGTCACTGTGCTACCATGCAGCAATGCAGCATTCACAATGCCCCGGGGCAGGATAAAAGGGGCCTCCTCCTGTGTCCTGGGCCATCATGCCCAGCAGGCAACCCAGGGACAGCTGAGGGGAAGTCCTTGAGGAATCAGTGGAATTACTTGCAGGGAGGAAGACTGGAAGCTGGATGAAGCTGCTGGAGGTTCTCCACAGCAAGGCCAGTTCCTAGCAGGGCCATGCTCAAAGCCCATCTGATTGATGGAAATCCTGTTTCAGCCTTCGGGGAGCAGACACCAGCTCCTCAGGAGATCAGAAGAACCACTAACCCCAGCGGCAAGATCAAGGGAATGCCTACTTGAGGAACACTGTGGAGCTCTCTGTACTCGTCCTCTGCAGGGCCAGGGGCAGCAGCTACAAGAAATGGGATTCACAGATGTTGCAAGGGGACCAAGTGCTTTGCAGCACCCACTGGTGTCCTACCAGGCACAGGAAGGATCAGACCAGGGGCATATGGCCAGTCTCAGAAGCCCCTGAGATGGCTCCAGGCTGAGGAAGAATAGGGGTTGATCATCTTCTGGGAGGCATGACCAGCCTGTGGAATGAGGAGGTAGGTCTTGCTTATATGCTCAGGAAATAGCTGATCGCCAGCTCTAGTGTCAGGAAGGAATTTTCTCCTGCAGCATATTAGCATTAGTCCCCAGGCGGGGTTTGCTTTCCTCTGCAGCATTGAACACAGCCTTTGTCAGGGCTCCTCTGGTCCATTTTGGCTATGTTCTTGCACCTCCAAGGCACCACTTGTGCCTTGTGTCTCTCTGGCTCTTTCCCATCGAAAGTTTGTAGTAGGAGCAAGCTCTGCTCTTCCTTTGGCTCCATTTCACCAGGTGTTCTTGTTTGTGCAAAACAACCTCTGCTTGGAAGGGCTCCAGGTTTGCTGCATCATCAGGAGCTGCCACTTTTCAGCTCTCCCTGCACACAAGCACAAGGCAGGCACAAGAGCGCTTTTCATGCATCACTGGCCAAGAAGCACAGTGGAGCAGGTTTTTGAAGGTAAAATGTATGCTTGTCATGGATAAGTGTCATACTTTTGAAAATACCCATGGTACCATGCACCTTCTCCTCTTTTTTTGTGTGTGGTCAGTCCTGATCCTCATTCTTCGCATCCTCACTCTTTGGGAAACAGGGACTGCTTGGCCTGCGTTCCTGCTGCTGCTTTCTGTAGCTCTGTCACTTGCCTTTGCCAGACTGCAAAGAATGTTTTTTTCAAGCTAAACTGCAGCTAAACATCATCCTGCTCCTGGCTACACATGTGCATCGGCGCTGAAACAGATTCAGCAAAATAAAATCCTGTTTCTGGTTGTAACCTTTGTGATAAGTGTCCTTGAAAGTGGTTTTGGAGCTGAAAAACCCCTGGCATTTCATGCAAACAAGAGTCTCATTATTAAACTCATGGGGAACACAGGGAATGGAACATTCTAGCTCTGCTGTTTTATGCATGACCTAGGCCTGAGAGGCTCATCCAGAAGAGCAGCTACCTGCAGCGTAGGTCGCAGGCCCATCCAAGAGACAGGGTCAGACACAGGCACACCTACAGTATTGCTCCGGCAGGGACTGAAGGCCCCAGGCTGAGCTGAGACACATCCACGGGGCCCTTGGCAGGAGATGGTGCGAGTCCCACACGAGGCCAGCCCCAGCCACCGAGGCCTACAGGCACCCACAGGACCGTGACAAGCGGACCCGCACTGCCCACATGCGCTCCTTCAGACATTTATGGTTGGCCACTTTGGAGACACAGTACTGGGCAAGATGGACCTTTGCTCGGACAGAGTACTGTTGTTGTCAGATTCATTTATTATGTTTTTCCAAGGCAAACAGTTCAGGCATTTCTAAAAATGAGTACAAGGAGACAAAAAAAAAAGTGCATGGGGAAATTAACAGGTATTTGCTCACATCAAAAAGATTTCCAACCGTTTCTTCGCAATCCTTAGCCCGTTTTAGACTGAGGTGTTGATCTTTGAGCCTCGTTAGTGTCGGGGGGGGGGGGGGGGGGGGGGCGTTGTCATCCTGTGGAAACCCAGCTAAACTGGATGAACATAGATGACTTCCAAAACTGCACGCATACTTCTTGCAAATTTATTCAGATGGTCAAATTACCTAAAGATAACCCACAGCTCTCACCTCCATGAGAAGGTACATGCCTCCTTTCCACAAAGTGACAGAGCTAGCTCCTAGGCTAGAACATGATTACCCGTTCAATGCCTTCTGCTAGTGCAGAGCTGGGAAGAAATGTCATCAGAGATTTCTTCAGCACATACTGCTAAGGAAAGAAGGAGGTGGGAAGAAGAACAGAAGGGAACAATTCAGCTGGAAGGGACCTACAATGATCTAGTCCAACTGCCTGACCGCTTTGGGGCTGACCACAAGTTAAAGCATGGTATTAAGGCATTGTCTAAATTCCCCTTACACACTGACAGGCTTGGGGCATCAACCACCTCTCCAAGAAGCACATTCCAGGATCTGACCACCTTCTCGGTAAAGAAACGTTTCCTCATACCAAGTCTGAGCCTCCCCTGATGCATGCAGCTTTCAGCCATTCCCATGCATCCTGGCACTGCATCCCAGAGAAAAGAGATCAGCACCTCCCCCCTCCACTTCGCCTCCTCAGGAAGCTGTAGAAAGCTGTGAGCTTGCCCCTCAGTCTGCTCCTCTCCAAACTAGACAAACCCAGTGTTCTCAGCCGCTCCTCAAAGGACATGCCTTCCAGCCCCTTCACCAGCTTTGTTGCCCTCCTCTGGAGATGTTCAAATACCTTAAATCCTTTTTAAATTGTGGGGCACAATTATGGGGTTGCATTCCTGTACTGTGTTCCCCCACAGTATGGGAATGCACTTAGTACAGCTATAGCTAATTGTTTCAGGATGTGCTATTCAGCATTGCACAGCCCTTTGCAGAAAGGAAAGCAGATCATAAAATGCACTGGCTATCAGTTTGTTTCCAAGCACAACTCAAAGCAGAGGTTTTAGGTCATAAATCCCATGGCATTTGAATTCCTTGATAGATACTTAAAAAATGTTTTTTTTTCCAAAAAGCCCTCTGGACAAGGGGGCACTTACGGCAAGCAAATTCATCTCTAGCTTCACTGTGCCTGCTGGTCTTCCAGATTCGTGCTTGCATCAAAATATTAAGATTCTTTAACTGAATAGACATAGTCTGGCAGCTTTCTGCACTCATTGCACCAGTTTTGGAAACTAATTACTATGTGCATGCTGGAAGTTTTTTTTTTCACAGTTTCTTTTATTAATTTTTAAAAAGTTCCTTTGTACCTGAATAACATCATCAGTAATTTCATCACACTGACGTTCTGGGGTGGTTTCAGGTGAGCGTATAAAAAGCAGTCCTCCTTTGCAGCTACCTTACAGGTGTGTAGTGATTCTTCAAGAGAGGCCATTCCCTTTTCGTGTTGGCTAGCCACCTGGCCAACCAGCTCTTTACCTGTACCAGCATTATTAGCCACAGCCTTCCTCTTCACTAAATATTTGCAGAATTCCTTTAAAACCACAATAACTTTTATTCACACTCCTGGAGAGTAAAGCACAGCCCCACAGACAGCAGTGCCACTTAACTGCATTGCACTGACCCACCAATGTTTTGTCTTTTGTAGCTTTTTCAGTGTCTGGGCTGATTTAGCACTTTTTCTCGTGACACTTCCCAAATGGAAGCTCAGTTAATGCCAGCTGTGGTTGTTTTCTTTCCTAGGAGGCAGACATCCATTTTGAAAGTGCTTAGACCGACATCACCAGCTTCTTGTTCAGAGCCTGCCCACACAGCCCGTCTGCTGCCCAGCCGACTGCTGGAGGACTGGCATGCTGGTGGTGACTGCGGGAGGGATAGACTCCAGCAGGCTATTGATGGGTGAAAGCCTCATTAACATCTCTCTCAGGCTCCACCCTTCATGCTTTGATGTCATCAAATGAACAGAAGAGTGAGGTGCATGGTCAGGTCTTTCAAATTTAGATTGCAGAAAAGCATTGATAAAGTAACATAGCTTTCCTTGTCCGCATCGCGCTCTGGATTTCATGGCATCTCAATGAAGTAATGCATACCAGTCGCTACCTCTGATTATACTAAGAAAAGCAGTGAGCAGAGAAGATCAAAACCTCAAATGGAAGATCTCAGTCATTAAGAATTAGGGCCAAAACCAAAAATTCAAAATGTGTTTTTATGTAAAAAAAAATTTACTGTAACTGGGGTTTTTTTGCCAGTGCATAAGCACCTAGGACTGAAGTCACATCTACGCATTACCTACAAGACCACACACTGTATTCAAGCTCTTGCACAAGCTACCTCTCCGTTTAAAGGCAGAAGCTATGCAAATGTAACTCAACTTAAAAATAACATCTTTACAGCCTTGTTAGCCATTACAGAAAAACTCAGCAATTTCTTTATTATTATTACTTTTAGATCTCATGTATAATATTCTGCAGAACATTAGTCTCTGTAGAAATTTTTCAGACATTAATATTTAGGTAAAAACAATGGAATCTTGTTTACAGCTTTAACTACAACACACTTAGTATGAAAGTTTCCCTCACACAGATTGAGGTTTTTTGTTGTTTTTTTAAGAAAAAAAAAAACTAACCCAACTACATTACACTGATGAGAGTAACTAAGCTAAATTCAGCATGTTCTGAAGATCCAAAAGATGAAAAGCTACGCTAAAAACAAGTTGGATGACTTCTGCTCTCCACAAACAGGTTAGCCAGGCTGCACATTGGCCAGGGCTCAGGTTTAAGCACTCTCCTATACCTATGTGCAGAACTAATTTCCACCTCCAGTTCTCAATGGCTGAACTGCAGCACCACACCAACCCAATCCCTCTCCCAGAAGTAAACAGCCTCCTTCAGACAGTGAGAAACACAAGCTACCAAACCCCATCAACTGCACTAAGCACACACACAGCCAACGTGGGGTTTTCTGCACTACCGCCACAGCAGCTGGCCACAAACCTGCATGGCCAGGGTTAAAAGGATCATACTGAGCCGTTGTGCCATTTCTATCCACAGCCCGTTGCACATCTCTGCAAGGCTCTTCCAAGCCTCCCACAGCAGTCACACGACCGAGGGCTTTCCCTCACCCTTCTGATCCTCCAACATCCTTAGAAACCCTTGCTAAAGGACTAAATCATCTGTAAAATAAATACACAGATACTACATAGGAAAACATTAGAAGTGCCATTCATCCATCTGTGCTATGATGAATGTTTTGCATATACGCATTTCTGCAGCAACTACCACTTTCTCAGCTGAAGAGCTTCATGGCTACAGTGGTATGCTCTTCCCCATGTGGAACAGTCAGCCGGCTGTTGAGTTACACTTCAGTATTCCGACAGAAGACAATTGGTGGGATGCTGGGGTCTTTCTTTGTGCCACCTTCTGGTGTGGCAATATTAGTTTCATAACTTCATCTCCTTGGCTTCCAGGTCTGCTGTCAAAGGAGGCTACCAGAGGTCTCACCTGTGGGACTTGAATTCTTTTCAAGCTACATGCACTACCACTCCGTTTCAGATGTTTATAATCCTGTTAAGTTTTCAAGCAAGCGAGCTTGAACACCTAACATGGACTTCCAAGCTTATTTTGCCCTCAACAGGATCTAATCCATGGGCTCCAGAGTCACACTGTGGATCAAGTCAGTGCCTTGTAAGCAGGGAGGCTCAGCAGACTTGCTTCAGAGCTGCATTACCGTTCCAAAAAAAATGCTAATAATATAGGTACAACTAGGGATATGCTCTGCACTCAACTGCGGTTGGAACAAATCTTTTTCCAAGCAGTTCAGACCTAAGACTAATGTCAGAAGGAAAAGTAATTTCCACCAGAAATGTTTCTAGGCCCAGTCTTACAAGTTTCCCCATTTACAAAAAAGGTTAAAACTAGCCCTGAAATAATTAACCTGTGCATCAAGCACCAAACTAGCCTGCACTTGATGTCTGCTCAGTAGAAAAAAGTCCTCCTGGCTGCAGGAGTGTAACTGAGCAGCACCCTACCCTCTTTCAGCCTGCCAAGGGGCATCCACACGCCAGGATCTCTGCCCCCTTCCTCCAGCTGGCAAGAGGACCAGCAGGACCAGTTACTTGTTTTCCATGTTCAGTTCTGTTCTCTTTGGAGCACTTAGACTAGTCTAAAGAAATTGTCATAAAAAGATATTACATTCACACATAATGCAATGCCTTGAATGAAATGCCAATTCTTAAGTTTCGTTAATTTACTGTATGGCCGTTGAGTAAATACGACTGTAGAAAAAATAAAGAAATATATATGTTTAAAGTCTCTCAGGTCTCTTTTCCTATTTTCACTTCTCAGAATTAAAAAAGCAGACAATTTCAATTTCTTACGTAAAAATGAATAAGTGAGACTAGTCAGGAAAATAAATGTAAATCAGGTGTTTTTCCATCCTCTCGGAACAATTTATATACTTTTCACTTTTAAAACAAAAGTTTCAGTGTCTAAATAGTGA
The DNA here is from genome assembly GCF_023634085.1 of Falco cherrug. Lineage (NCBI taxonomy): Eukaryota > Metazoa > Chordata > Aves > Falconiformes > Falconidae > Falco > Falco cherrug. Next base: position 102,899,966 of record NC_073700.1, read on the forward strand.
AAACTGAGCTCTTTTACTGCATTCTTCATTGAAGAATTCTACTTCTTGACTTTAGCTTTATTCTAGTACAGAAAACCTAATTGAATGAAGGCAGCATTAGCCCCTTTTCTTCCAGACTGCCAAAGCAGACACACTGCAACCCAACGTGCTAATATCCATACCATGTACTTGCTCATAGTGGGATCTCTCATTAACAGAGCAGCTTATATTCAACAATGTGGCCATTCTTTTACTAGAGGCTGTGAGGTGCAAGGTACATAAAATAGCGATGCAATGTTTTCTTTCAACCCCAACCATACCAAGAGCATGGATTTCATCGGCTGTCTGCTGACAGATGTATCACTGTTTACTCTATGTCCTTGCTTGTGGGTTATTCCTCTGATCTCTAACAGGATCCATCGGGACTTGCCAAACTTCAAGCCTCATTCATGATATCTCTTCTCACAGGAGCCTGTAATGCTCATCACAGGAAGCCATGTAAAATTCAACTACAAGAGCATCATATACTTACTAAAACCCAAGAGGGACAAAATCAGCCCTCAGATGACAGTGGGCAGATCTCAGTTTCAAGAGAAACAGCAGCCACACACTTAAGGGTGAAATATAACCTAGGAATAAATCCCCAGTGCTGGGAATAACTGGGAACAATTTCTAGAGCCAAATACCTGCTTTTATCATTTTGTATTTTCATAGGTTTCATATCGAGTTTCTCTCCTTCTATTCAGCAGCAGAAAATTTATAACAGTGGGAGCATCATTATTTGTTATACTTTCTTAAAGGCTCCATTTGATTTATGCGGTGAGCAAACCAAAACAAAAAAAATCTCTGCTTCTAAATTTATGTTAGTGCTACAGGCTGTCAATTTTTTGCACAAATATATTGAAGTGGCTAAGAGATAATCAACTCTTTTCCAACATTAAGATATTTTAATGCTATTTACCTTAACTCGGGCTGATGCTGCAGTGAGTTGTCACTCCCGTACTGTACAGTACCTTCTGGGATGCATGGGCAACCAAACAGGTCAACATTGTTTATGGGTAAGCAGCAAGCATCTTCCCATGGGAGATGCAGAATTTCTAACCCAGAACAGACAGGCAGAAATGCTGGGGGTAGAACAACCGTTGTAAATAGATTCAGATCAGGATTAAGGCTTATAGGAAATTTCCTATAGAAGGTTGCCATGTAAGACCAGCATGACCACCCATAGAGACAGAAAGCAGCTACAAGCAACTGAATTACGCTATTCTGATTAATATCATCTTCACTGCTGTCATGCCCTTAAGACCCAATTATCTCACACTGGATAATGACCAATGTCTTGAAAATATGCTCATCGTTGAGAATAATCTTGAATTTAGCCATCAGAACCTTCCCTAGGCTAAAAGGCCAGTCCACTGCGAGGCTGATACAATTAGCAACAGCCCTAAGATAAGCAAGAGTTAACGCTTCTGAGGAAAGCTGTAAAAGGAAGTAGGGTTAAAGCTTTTATCACTGTTCTGTCAGTAAACTTGCACTTTAAAAAGCAGGTTGCCATAGATTTTTCAAGAATGAGGCTCTTGCATTTCATCGCTTAACATGGCATATTAGAAGGTTTCTACTAAGAAATGGCAAGTTTCTCATTTATTTCACATCACATTCGTTGAGATGTCTCTAATTTTCACAAGTTTAAGCGAGATGTGCAAAAGGATTGATCTAAAACATGAAAGCCTAGATCTATGACAAGGTAAATGCATTAACCAAGACAAAGCATGCTCTTGGTTAACTGTTAAGACACCCCATCAGCAACCTAACCCTAACAGCAGAGACCATTTTGCAAGACACTATAATGACAGAAAGTGTAAGTCACCAAAGCCGTTGTCAACTTCTAAGCTCATAAGAAATTAGGTAACCTTGGATACCCCTTCTGATCTCATGTGCACACTTAAAGTACAGTTTGCAGCGTACTGTGAGCACTGTGGAAGAACCTGAATGAATTATAATGCACATCTTACTGTATTACTGGCCAGATTACTATCAGGTTATTAAATTCACTTTTCTGTTTATTGTACTCATCAATATACTAAACTTCAGGCCTACTAAATTTGAAATTTATAACTACTTTGGAGAGATTAGATAACTCTTCCTGAATCTTAAATCAAAATGTGCCAGGCTCCTAAATAAACAAGAGCATTTTCCAAAATATTCTACAGGAAAGTAATATCTCACATAGACCTTGATTTCACTGCAAAAAGTCATAGGAGTCATAGGAAAATTCAGGTCAGAATGACCACAGAAGGTTTTTAGTCCAACCCCTGCTCAAAGAAGGGCCAGCTATGAGCTCAGACCTGGTTGCACAGGGCTTTATCCAGTTGGGTCTTGAAAATATGCATGGATGCAGGGGTGGACACAACTGCACAGCCTCTCTGGGCATCCTGCTCTGCTGCCACGTCCACCAGGGCCTTTTTCCCAGAGCTGCCTCCCAACCAAGTAGGCCTAGCCTGTGCTACTGCAAGTCTCCTTCCCTCCCAAGTGCAGGACTTTTGCATTTGCCCTCATTGACTTTCATAAGGTTCCTCCCAAGGCATTCTTCCAGCCCATCTAGGTCCTTCTAGATGGCAGTCCTGCTCTCAAACACATTGACCCATTTGCCCCAATTTGGTATCATGTGCAAACATTAAGAGTGTCCTCCATCACATTCTCCAAGTCACTAATAAACATGTTAAATAGGACAGGTCCAGCACAAATCCCTGTACTACTCAGAGGCAGCTTAGGCAGAGTACAGACCTACCTGGATCTAGCTCCTAGGCCTGATCATCCAAACAGGTGGGGTTTTTTTATGCATCTAGTCAACAACCCATCCCTAACTTGGACACAGGAATATTGCAGGAGACCACATCAGAAGTGATGCTAAAGTCAAAATAAATGACACTCACTGCTCCTCCCTTGTACACAGACCTAGTCATTTTACCACAAAAGGCTGGCCACGCATGCTTTAATCCTGCTTCCCCAGTCATCCTATTTGTTTTTCATCTGCCCAGAAATGTGTCATTCAGCTGTAAAACAGATCTAGAAACATACAGACTTTTTTCTTTCATTGCTTCAGGTCAACACTTGTCATAATTGTCCAATGGACTAGGCCAGCAATTGCTAAGAACAGAAGTAAGACACTTTTAGGTATTCACACTGTTGTGCTTTTATGCGTAATAGTCCAAATTCGAAACAGTTATGCCATTTTGTATTATCACCTACCTTCAAAAAAGAAAAAAAAAATTGGTAAAACATTGCATCTGATGTGCACACATGAAGCTTGGGTGGAGCCTTGCAGATAGTTCACACTCCAGACCCCTCTACAAATGCAGAGCCACAGAAAAATGCTGCCTCCAACTGAGCTACCAAGGGAAGCATCAGTAAAAGTGTATCTTTAAGTGTCATGATCCCATTTACTACCAGTGATTTCACGCATAAATCTTCCTGCTTGAAGTACTAAACATTCATAGCCTTTCAACCAACAGATGATCATCATTTTGTTAATGCTCCTTAAAGCAAATCAATATCCAAAAAAGTAAATACTTAAGAGCAACCAAGAGGCTTGTGAATAAATACTAATTTGTGAGTATCAGCATTTATGACTAATGCAGCTTACTATTATATCAAAAGAACAACTAGGGTACTGTGACTGTTCACTTCTTGGTGCTACAGCTATTGATGTAACCCTACTAACTTCAAGGTTACTATAAGACCAAAAAAAAAACAAATTGCGTGGCAAATATTGTCTTCCAAGTCAGCAAACTCTTAATTAGATCATACAGAAGAGTCATAATTTTGGTCCTCAAGTTAAATTGGTGTACTTTAAAAAGCTAGACTATTAAACTAGTGAGTGGTCTGTATCTTCTTACAAGTAGCAATTGAGTCAGTATGGGAAAAAACCAGTTGTATTCAACATGCACATACGCAGGGAACAGCCCTGACTTTAATGTTTGCCAGTAATGTCAATCAAACTGGTACATTTCCTCAGGACCCTAAGGTTAAGCATATAAATACTTGCAAGATCAGACCTTCATAGCTCAGCCACGGAGAGATCAATAAAGCACATATTCACATATTGTTGGGGTGCTACGCCGACATCTCACATATTAAAAAAAAGCCAAAACAAGTTGTTCATCACAAATAGGCCACAAGACAGACACATCCACTCTTTCATGCATGCAGCCTGCTAGCTCATACTTAGAGGGGACCAAAAAAAAGCAGTAAAACAGGGGAAGGAAAAGAATAAAACTAAGATCTGTATTTACAATCACCCAAACTACATGAGTGAAGATATAACAGATTTTTAACAGAGGAAACTGCAGTTTTTCCAGAAACCATACTTCTAGAAGGTATCTGAAAAAGGACCACAAAAAACATACAGGAAGAGATAAAAAAGAACATTTCACTGTCTTGCCTCTAACACTTGTTAAACAAAATGGGATGGAAAGCCAAGGCAGCTCCTACAGGCATGTTAGAAGTTAGAAACTAAGAGGTCTGAAAAAGCTGCCAACATTCAACAAAAGACAACAACTGATGTCACACAAGGTCTGCATATACATCAATCTGCTCTAACACATGTATAGGAATAATAGCTGCCTGTTGACTGAGTGCCAGTCAATCACAGATTCAGAGGATGGTTAGCATTGGAAGGCACCTCTGGAGATCAACTAGTCCAACCCCCTGCTGAAGCAGGTTCACCTACAGCAGGTTGCACCAAGTCACATTCAGGTGGATTTTGAATGTCTCCAGAGAAGGAGACTCCACAGCCCCCCTGGGCAGCCTGTGCCAGGGCTCCGCCACCCTCCAAGTAAAGAGCTTTTTCCTCATATTCAGCTGGAACTTCCCGTGTTGCAGTTTGTGCCCGTTGCCCCTGGTCCTGTCGCTGGGCACCACTGGAAGGAGCCCGGCCCCGTCCTCCTGCCACCCACCCTTAAGGTGTTGGTACGCACGGGTGAGACCCCCCTCGGCCTTCTCCAGCTACACAGCCCCAGCTCTGCCAGCCTCTCCTCACCAGGGAGGTGCTCCAGGCCCCTCACCAGCTCCGCAGCCCCCGCTGGGCCCTCCCCAGCAGCTCCCCGTCTCCCGTGACTGGGGAGCCCAGCGCTGGGCCCAGCACTCCCGATGGGCCTCACCAGCCCGAGCAGAGGGGCAGGATCAGCTCCCTGCACCCGCTGGCCACGCTGCCCCTAACGCGCCCCAGGCTCCCACCCGCCTTCTCGGCCACAGGGCCACCGCTGGCCCGCGGGCAACCGGCTGTCCCCCAGCACCGCCCGGCCCTTCCCCGCAGAGCTGCCCCCCAGCAGCCCACCCCCAGCCTGTGCCGGTGTGTGGGGCTGTCCCTCCCCAGGGCAGGACCCTACACTGGCCTTTACAAAAGTTCATTAGCTTCCTTTTTTAACTAGTCCATTGCAGAGACAGAGGTGAGGCTGACCGTCCTGTAGTTTCCTGGGTCTTCTTTTCTGCTCTTTGTGAAGGCTGGACTGACACTGGCTTTCCTCCAGCTCTCAGGCACCTCTCCTGTTCTCCATGACCTTTCAAAGATGATGGAGAATGGCTTCGCAAGAACATTTGCCAGCTCCCTCAACACTCTGGGTTGCATCCCATTAGGGCCCATAGATTTGTAGCTGTCAAGTTTGTCTAAATGATCTAACATGATCCTCCTCAACCAAGCAAGTCTTCCCTTCCCCAGACTTTCTCTCTTGCCTCCAGGGTCTGGGATTCCTGAGGGCTGGCCTTGGCAGTAAAGACTGAAGCAAAGGTGGCATTCAGTAACTCCACCTTCTCTGTATTCTTCAGCACCAAGGCACCCACCTCATTCAACAAGCCCACATTTTCCCCTAATGATCCTTTTCCAACTCATGTACTTGCGGAAGCACTTATTTCCTTTGATATCCATCTCCAGATTTGATTCCAAATGTACCTTAGTCTCCCTTGTTGCATCCCTGCATGTTCTGACAGTGTTCCTATAGTCCTTCCAAGTGGCCTGTCCCTTTTTCCACATTCTGTAAGCTTTCATCTTCTGTTTGAGTCTTGCCAGAAGCTCCTTGCTCATCCATGCAGGCCTCCTGCCGCCCCACCCCCCCCCCCCCCCACACCCCCCCCCAGCTTGATTTCTTACTTATAGGGATGCATCCATCTTCAGCCTGGGGGAACTGATGCCTGAATATTAAGCCAGCTCTCTCAGACCTTCCTACCTTCTAGGGCCCTAACCCAAGGTATTGCTCCAAGAAGGTCCTTGAAGAGGCCAAAGTTAGCTCTCCTAAAGTCCAGGGTTACAATCCTACTTATTGCCCTGTGTCCTCCATGCAGGTACCTGAACTCCACTATGTCATGGTCACTGCAGCCAAGGCTGCCCCCAACCTTCACATCCCCAACCTTCACACCCCCAACCACTCCTCCTTTATTAGTACAAGGTCCAACAGCACACCTTGCCTCGTTAAAAGTCCGTCAGTAGAATATCTTTTGATCAGAAAAGGAAAAAACCCTTCAAATATTTTAAATTGTTAAAGGCATGGATAAAAGGGATAATAAGAGTGGCCCTACTCTTAGTTATGACAGGAGGTTGTCAAAAACATCTGCACATTTTAACAGCAGAGGACCATTAATTCCTAGAAACCCTATACATCATTCAACATACGCCTTCTCAAATATTCAGAAAAATGATGTTTCCAAAGTGCATATATGATGGCAGAATTATATACAAACACTAGCAAAAAAAAAAAGTTCATCTCCCCAAATCCAACTGAAACACAAACCTTGCCTGGAGACCAATAGGGCCAAGGGCTCCTTTTCCTCTCTAAGTACATCTTCACTTGCAACTAGAACAAGCTCTACTCTGGTATTCCTTGCGAGTACTTTGTCAGTACCTATGCTGAATATATTTATTCTCAAAAGAATATCTTCTATTTTGGACTAGAATTTCTTGGGAAACGTGAAGGACTGTAACAGTATTTGTCTACAAACATCATATATTATCACACAAGGAAGCCTGAAACACAAGTGTCAGTATCTACTAACACTACTTACCGCAGTGGAACGGAAAGACTTCTCTCCTACCTCCGCAAAAGACAAGTGGGACCAATACTATCTGAAGTCACACAACTTGAAGTATGAAACTGTATGGGCAGAAGTGTTTTGAATTTCTTTCTCATCAGAGGTTATCCATATGCTCACAGTTCACTAGCAAAAGCACTCATTGGCCAGTTCCTCCACTCTACAGTTCAAACTACTATTAGACCATAAAAATAGTACCAACTCATTGAATCTCACATTTCTTGACTGGTCCTCACAGATGGGCTGTTGCAGCCAGAATCCACTAAATGACAGAAACAGCTTAGCAGCAGTGCCGTAATGAAGCTCAGGCAAAAGAAAGTACATCTGAGTAGAGATACCAGCTCAGTTGTTTTCTCCACTGAAGACTCAGCCTCTGGGTCAGAAAGGATTTTCTACAGTTTGTTCCTGGTATGTTTCAGGCTCAGCTCATAGCATGAATGGGACTGTGAGTGAGCAAAGATGAAGAAGGGAAAGGGGAAGGCCCTTCTACAAGATCAGCAGTAGCAGGTGCCCAAGAAGGAACACAGACGTGAGAAAGAAACGTGAGCATTTACAAGCGTAAAAAACTTGTGCGGGGCGGGGGGAAGGGAATTAGACTGTTAAGACTCCAGCCCATTCAGTCTTCCTTTTGTAAGCCTTTTTAATTACGAGGAGCTCCCAGTGGCAAACCATTGTGGAGGAACAGTTTGCAAACCTTTCCATAATTCCACTTGGATACAGTAGACCTGTCAGAAAAAGCCTCCAGAAAGAGACAGCTGGTGTTCCATTGCTTAAAAGGTCTCATCATGTGGTTTAGACCAAGTCAGTGGGCTGCTGAGTATCAGAATGTGAGGCTTCATTTCAGTATGCCTAAAGGAGGAAACAAAAGACTGGCAGGAGAAGAGCCAACACACTGTATCAAAAAGATTCCTCATCTCTTGGCCTCCTTTTTAAACTTACTTCTGTTCTAGTCACCAGAAGGAGCAGGTCTGAAAAAAATAATAAATAAAATTATAGTGCGTTCATTGGAGAACCTGCTTCCTTCCATGAAGGATGTGAGCATCAGGAATTTCCACAAAGTTTTAAAATGTTTTTGCCTGCTCACTTGTCACTTTGGTCAAGTAGCAGAGTTACTGCTAGCACCAAAACTGGCATCACACTGGTCTTATCTCTTGCTTGGTCATGATGGGACTGGTGACCTCCAAATGGTCAGTAGAAAATAGAAGAAAGATCACCCCTCTGAGGATGACAGCCTTTAAAAGAAGTTTTAGGGGTTTTCCTGAAATAGTCCTGGAAGCAATGATTCCAACCTTATTGAGTGCAAGATGCAAATGCCTACCAGGAATTGCACTTTCCTCCCAAGCAACAGAGGCAATGGAAACATTCATGTGAATTTGAGAAGCAGCTGCAACATGTAACACCAGGTTAGAAATCTTCCAGGAATACCAAAGCCATAGGCTGATGGCCTAGTAAAGACATCGAGCTTTGCTTCCAGGCATGATAGTAGGGGACTTAGAAGAGGGAACCTCCCCAGTGTTCAAATACAGGAGGTTACTATAAGATGTAGAGCTGTACCTAGAGTCAAAGAAAAGGAAGCACAGCTGAATGACTTACGTCATAGGCCAAGAGGAACTGATGAGAGAAAGGACAAAGGCACTGCATATAGTAGGTGCAGGAGAGGGTGATGATTGTATACATAGTGACTAAGAGGAGCATCTTCTGGCTTTCAGGGCTCCTGCAAAGCTACAGCCCAGTAAAAACATATCATAACGAACAATAGCAAAATTTCTGACTGACAATAGAGGACAAAAGATATATAGCTGCAAAGACAGGACTCTGAAGAAAATACAGTAACTCCACCAAGAATTAGACATGGGAATTGTCAGCAAACGAGTTCACACTGAACTCCAGGAAGCAGGCATACAAATAAGTCACTGAGTAGAACAGGAAAAGCGTAAAAAGGGGGGGGGGGGGGGGGGGGGGGGAATGGATTTTGCACAAGATGCAAAGTTAAAAAGTTAAACAGGAATGCAACAAATAAGTACTGTAAAGAAAAGCCATGACAAAGTTCATAGGAAAGACTTTGCACACAGAATCAAAGCTAATAATTATGACAACAGAATTATACCTATCCTTGCAAACCAAGGGAAAGAATACAGCAGCAAGAGAGCAGGCAGTCTCAAAGGATGAAATATTTTATGCATATGACAAAACTAAAAAGAATGAGAGCAGTTTTAAATCACAGACTAGTATCAACACCAAGGACATGTTTGTGTGCAGCGGGCACAAAATAGATAACACAAGTAAATGGCTCCAGAGACAGCAACGGACATAAGAATTACATCTTCACCTCTTTGCTAGAAACAGCCAGGGAAGTAAAACACAAGATAGAAGAAAAACAATACGAATCTCAGAGTAGAACTATGTATAGGACCATATGCTTGTTGCCCACCCAAAGATTACACTGTTACCTTAACATATATGAGCATTACAACACACCTTTCCCTAAAAAAAAAAAAAAAAAGACTAAGTGAATTCAAAGGTTCTATAGCTTTATAAACTGTAAGAACACCTTCTGAAGTTTTTGATTCCACAAATGGTGCTGCAGTTATCCAGCAGTCACAAAGAGGTGGGTCTCACTGAAACTGTGCTAAAAAAACGATCCCAGTCCTGAAATTCTTCAGTGAGGAAAAAGGGATCTTTCAGTACATGTTCCGGCAGCTCCCAGTGTCCAGAACTTTTGTGCCAGGGTCACTTCTACTGAGGGAAGAAATGATCACCCAAATGGGGGAAAAAATAATAGAATATAATCTGACAAATAATTAAACTCGCACTATACCATTGTAATAATTTTCAGGAGTGGGAAGTTGCACATAGGAAGTATCACCAACAGACAGGGAAGACTTTAAAGTCAGTCACTCAGCTACAAGGAAAAAAAAAACCAATCAAGGGATATATTGCTGACTTCTGTAAGACAGCCTTGTAACAGGAAAGCATAGCATCTGAACAAGAACATGACCTGTTAGACCAAACCAGTTTCAGACCACTTCAAGGTAACAGCTAGGAAAAAAATAAAAATTTGAAAGAGAAATATACAAGGCAAAATTTATATCAATTCTACTTGCGTAGTCAGCCACTGCAGAAAAAAAAAAACCTTGACGCTCAAGAACATTTTAACCCTCAAGGTGATTTGAAAAATACATCAGTATTACACACAGTGAGACAAAACACTTCAGCTGTATACTATAAAATACTTTTTTAAAGTTTCTCAGAAGTATGTGGGAGTCACTCTGAAATAGAAGCATTTCTCCGAAGGCTCTACAGATAGAGTGCATTCCCCAGCAGGGCCATGACTGTTCAAGACCCGCTGCAGAGCTCTGCATTGGGATATCCAGACTAAGCAATAGGCTACAGACATGCAGAAACACACAGCAGATTTTCAAACGTAGCAGGAATTGCCTATTACACTACAAAAACCACACAATAACATCATTATCACAGACTATTATCTAGACACCTGGGAACTAAAAAAAACCCTGTCAGACATTACCTCAGTGACCACTGTAATCAAGGCAATGGACCATTTGCTCAGCCATATCTGAAAATGTGAAGTATCATTACAGTAAACTGGACTCCCTTGTCTTTCTGTGATTTACCTGGAAATGGGAAGTCAGGCATATCACTCCCTTTCCCTAACACAGAAGTCTGTCAAATGGCAAAACTGAACAGCAGTTAAAATTATTATGGCTAGTCAAGATGAGTAAGAAAATGTGTGGCAGGCCATTCTTAACAGAAGCAGCTTATAAACACTGCAACACCAGAAGAAGCGAGTGCAAGGCAGCTCCTGGGTGACAGTGAGACACATACTCTGCTGCCCGCCAAACGTGCACAACAGTTTGTGCGGTGTTCAGATGCACAAGAACAACCCTCCTAAATACAGCAGATGAAAGGTCAGTTGACAAGGAGGTTAAGCGGTTACTTGCATTAATAGGACAACATAGAACTTCCTGGTTTTAACAGAACATTAAACAGCTTATGTATATAAAGCATTTATCTTCTACTCCTCAGTGTTTTTGAGAGATCTCTCTCACAGGTGACAAGTCTACCAATATGTAAGGCCTATAGCAGTACAACACAGCATGGATTATTTTTTTCTGGAAGCACGTGATGAAAGCATGAGAAAGAGCAAAGCAAAGCCTGGATGTTAAACTGTTTTGACTATCTCCCTTTTAACATTTAACTGTGAATGAAATGAAAATAACTAAAAAATAAAGCTGCATTTAATCTGAAAAGGTGAGGAGAGGAGAATAATTTTAGGTCAGAAACTGGACTTTATTGAAGTTATTTTAGTAGAAATTAACAATTATTTTCAATCCAAACCTTCCATGAAGCTTGAAAAAAAACTAACAAAACCTTCCCATTTAAAAGGACATATAACCATCACTTGATGTATACAGTACCTAAGAAAGAATGCAAATATATCAATGCTTTATTTACTCAGCATCTTCTACAAGGTCTGACCGGGTATTAATTAACACATGAAAATGTCCAGTGTACTTAACTAATTAGAGCCAAAGACAGATTATGTAATCCCAAATTCAAGCCTTGGGGTATGTAAAGACATGCCCTCAATATGCTGCTGAAAGATAAAGACAGTGCTTGTGGTATATGAGTTATAAGCCCCCCACAGCACAGCACACTGCATTCCATGATCTCCACTACTCTGCTCGTGCGCTGCAGCAGAAGTGGGGGAACACAAGCCTGCTCTCAGCAACACGCATTTGCGGTTGCATACAGGCTGCTAGTGAAACAATATGCTGCTTTACAGAAATGCAGATCTGCTATCAAATGCCTTTTTCCTTCTTTTTCAGTTGTTAGCTGCTAAGCCACAGGAAACATCATGCCTGTGTGTCTGATTGCTGCAAGGGTATAAGAAAGCACCTTTGAAGTGTCATAATCTGTAATTTAAACCTGTAATACATCCTTAAACAATACACTGCAACATTCCTTTACAGGCAGAAGAGGTTTTCCTTACACACACGTTTAGTTGGGAGAAAAATTCTCTTTTTAAGTGAATTTCAACACATGAACTAACTAACATTAGCAGAGATTAGCGGTCTAAAACACACACCAGAGGACCTGTATTTACAGTGAGCTAGATGAATTCTGACACAGATGGTAACAGCTAGGACATCTGACATTACAAATGATACCGTGTCCTTAAACAAATTCCATTATGCTCAGGTATGTATTGAGCTGCAGTTGTTTCAGATAACAAAGTGACCTTTCTGCCATATGTGGTTTGATACTTAAGCAAAGCAGGAGAAATTAAAGACAAAGTACCAGCCTTCACTTTGAATTTTGCCTTCCCTTCTCCATTTCTTTCACATGCATGATGAAGTATAAAAAGCACATACAATAAACCACCATCAAGCTTTCAGTACTCTGCTCACCAGCATGCAAGTGGGATTTCATTCGCATTCAGTAACGCTGTGCAGGGATCAGACTCAATTAAACCACTCACGCTTTTTAGAATTCTCTATGGCTTTCCTCTGAGAGAATTATCACAGTGCAATCAGACCACATCCTCGCCAAGAAAGTAGTCCAGAAACAAGAATATGCCATGCTGTGTTTCTAAATTACTGCAAGAAGCTGAGTAAGCAACATATTAGCTGAACAGGAAGCCAGACATTTGAAAATACAATTACTGCAATGTTAATATGTCACTGTCGCTGATCTGGATTGTAGAGTTGCCTTCACAAAGACAAAGTGGCCAAAAGTGATAGCTATGAAATGAAACAGGTGGGAAACTGTTACATGACTGGCACTGGGGGGCTGTGTGTGTCTCAATCATCGCTGATATGTTTATATATATATATGTTTATATAAATATATATAAATTTATTTTACACCTCGTCAAAACATCAAGCAAAACCCCACTACACACAAACTTGTTTGAAGCTTTGGATTCTCCCCTGAAAAATCTCGCTCCGATCATCTGTATACATCAGAAGCAGCTCTAGGTAACTCCAAAGCATAGTTTTACCGAACTGAGGCAAGCACCAAGGGCCTGGTTTAGAAGCGGTTTAAGATTTAATGCTTCTGCCTCCTTGTGGCAGACGCTGGAATGAGCCTCCCTCAAGAGTCAGCTCAGCCGCAAATGCACGTCAGCTCTGAAAAACACAGGAGCGTTGGCTCTCCTATAAAATCCTCGGAAAGCAGCTTAGAGTTAATTTTTTAACGGAGTGAGAAACCACAATAAGTTGAAGGACAAAAAGCAGCAAGGAAAAAACCTCACTGGGAAGTTTGTGGGGTTCTCCCCCCCTCTTCCCAAGTTTGTGGCTGTTAGCAAATCTCTTCAGGCACCAGCTCCAGGGAGAGCAAAGCTGAGCAGGATCCCAGTACTCATCCAGAGCAAGCTGAGCCCAAAGTTATCCAGCTTTCTGAACGTTGACTTTACCTCACTTACCCTTCATAAACGTTGTGTGTGAATTGGTGGCTTTGATATGGAAAGCCTTACGTTGCCTGAGACTCGGTCTGTGTGATGCTTACCTCTTTTTGCTATATTGACAAACACAATATGCCCTGGTGATGGATTATTGTCACACTGCAGCAGAAACTGGAAGAGTTGGCCTGCCCTACACATAAAAATTATTCTGTATAACCTAACACAGCCTTCACTTTTGGGATACATCACACAACATGCATTTAAGTAACAACAGAACAGCTCTAGCAATTCAGAGTAAAGGTCCACGTGAGTACTATACTCCTCCAGACCTGAGAGCAGCAACTGCTTCAAGAAAATGTACAAGAAACAGTGCTAGCCTGGAGTAGCACTCCTCCAGAGCAGGTAATCCTGTCTTCTGACCCCTACTACATCGACAGCTTTCAGAGACAAGACTTTGATATGCATCATTATGCTGAATAAACCTCAGCAGACATTTTTGTCAGGTCTTGTTTTATCATGTTGAACCTATCCAACTTTCTGCATCTACAATACCACATGGCAGTGAGCCTCCGCATTATTTATTCCTTCCGTGAGAACAATCTTCCTTTTGTTCTGGAACAGATTGCCTAATCACTGCTTTGTGGGGTCCTGAGAAGTCAGAGAACAGGAGATGGATTCTGTTAGGTTCTTCCACATAACCGTTATTTCATATAACCCCCTAAAACTTTCTCAGTGCAGTTAAGCTTTCAGCCTACTCTGCCCAAGCACTTTTTAATTGCTAGAACTGTACCACCCCACTATTATTCTGCTTTTTCAGGTCATTTATGAATGCAGTGATCATAGGCGCAAGAACCAATCTGCACCCCAATGGCAACTTTTCCCTGCTGTGGAAAAGGATAATTTTTCCTACCCTTTCAACATCTTATTAATCCACAGAATGACCTTTCCTCATGAGAATTTAGTGAGTTTTTCAGTTTTAGGCACCAGTCAAGGACTCCAGCCAGGCTGTTTTAACACTGAAACCCAAGTACGCTGCAGGATACATACCACTGAGCTAGATATCTCCCAGTTCCTTGATAGAGTTCATGCAGATGCTCACCTTCCCTCAGAAGATGCCCTTATATCACTTCTAAATTACAGAAGTGTCCGTACTGGTTGCAAGTTTGATATATATGACCTCAGCACCTCTTTGGGAGACTGGCATCATATTCAACATCTCCAAGACAAGTGACAAAGTATAGGCTGAAGCTGGAAGTTTGGTGGTTTCAGTTTACTTTACTTGCGGCTCTTAAGCAAGCCCAAACAATAGCTGTAGTACTCTTGTATTCAGGGACCAAAATGGAGTAATTCTTGAGAAACATCATATAAAGGGCAATATGGGAGAAAGACTGAAAGACTCAAAATTCATTCTGCGGATGCTTCTATACTGTAGTGGGAAAAAGTACATAAGGCATAAAAAAAAACCAATACAGCCTGTGAGTCCCTAAATAAAACCTTTCTCACTGAAGAAAAAAAAAAAAAAAAAAAATCCCTGCAACCTTAAACATGAGGGAACTCTGGAACAGTTCTAGCACAAGAGTAACCACTTAACTGTGACATGAGAACACTCCAGTTCATAAGCATTTCCCATACCAGTCAAAACACATGGCCTTCTATGATTCATTTCTCATACTTCTTAATACAGCTATATCAACAGTTTTACAGCCATTATTATAGGCAGGATTTCAGATTAATACTTGTGCTGCAAAGGCTGGTAGCCCCTATTGCTTAATAATCATAAAATGTCTTGGATCCTGTATTTGGGAAATAACATTAGAGAAGAAACTATACTAAGTTATAGTTTATAAGTTATATATATAACTAAGAAGTTAGGAGAAGACTCTGGATTTTAAAAAGAGCAAGTTTAAGATAGGTATCTGCTTCAGCATGCAATTTAGTTATTTGAATAACAGACTGAAATCAAAGGATGTCAGACTATTGTGCTGTGACAAAAGACTTGGACCTACTTACTAGAACTGCAAACAAGTAGCCAAAGGGCATGGAAAGCCTTTCATTTTGAACTGGCTGTTTATGGTGGCCAGGTCAGAACTTAATGCTATTTTCAGTTAATTTTCCATTGTCACGTTTCCAAATTAAGTGTTTTGGTACAACATTCCCAGATAAAAATCAACCTGTAGAAATTTATAAAAACAAACATTAGATGACATCCACCTCTGAGAACACTTCACAACCCACAGTTTGTTAATATGTAGTAATTTAATATGAATGTTCCCTGTTCTGTGCAGTAGGCAACACAAGCGATTGAAGCTCGAGGGTAATATTTATTTTGCCAAACTGTAAACTAACTCTAGGATTCACACTTTCCCCTAATGAAGCACAAGATCTCCTAAATGACTCCTGCAATGTCCTCTTCTGGCCAGTTCATGTTTTTATTTTTTACTATCAGATACCCATAGTATGCTTCACTAAGTATCACAGAGAAACTCCTCCTTCAGAAGTTCACAGGGTAGTATGAGGAGGTGTACTACACTAATTCTTTAAGGGAGATAAAGCTACAATAATACTGTTATCTAAAGGAATCTAAACAGAGCTTGCTGGCCTACTGCATAGGGTGTCCTACTACAAGGAAGAAGTATTCTTCCATTTTCTCCTTGTATGGTCTATTTTCAGTTCAATACAGCTAGATTTCCACTGAGACCATAACATCATCTGTTTATGTATTCTGTCAAGTGTTCCCAGGACCTACTTGAATTGTTTTTCTAAGTGTAGGGCCTCTGCTGTAGGTCCTCAAATGAAGTGCGCGCAATATTGATCAAAGTCCTGCTTGCACTCCATGCAAGATTCAATATATTCCTATTAGACGGATACAAGCAGAGCTTGATCTTTAGCAGGATAAGCAAGCACTGTACTGCAGGAGACTATAAAGCTCAGTTGTTCTAAGTGGCTTAGAGTTTTATCTAGTCTTTGGAGACCCATCTACAAGTCACTGGGAGGATTAACATTTCCCCGCCCCCCTCCCCCCCCCCCCCCCCTACAGTCAGCCATGGTTATGGAGGCACAGAGCACAACCTTGCTTACTATTTTCACTGCCCACAAATGTAAATCATGAAGAGAACGTTTGTGTGCTTTAAGTCTAAGACATTATCATACTCTGCCAGATTACCATTTTCCGCCACAAGTTTTGGATGGGTACATTAGCAATCTGCACACCATTTTCCCTTCTTAATCTTGCAACTATCCAATTAACACCTGCATTTTAACCTGTCCATGAAGAGGGATTCAAATCAATCTCAGCCATCGCGGTACTGTCACTCATTCAATACAATTAAGGTGCTTTCCCCATGTAAGCACCATTCATACTTCACAGCAGCAGAAACCAACTAACTGTTTTGTTAGTCAGGTTCTTCTTACACTGTTCATCAAACTTCAGTGTTTCCATTGAAGCCTGTAGGATTTCTGTTTTCACTGCTGTAGCCTTTTCAATAGCTTGTTAGTGGCTTTTCCTTCATTTTTGAATGTTTAATTCAAGATTGCACTCCTGTTGAAATTTTCCCCTGCCACATTAATAATTATCTTTCACATCCACTACAGCTGAAACAAGAAATACAGTGGATTTATTACAATACCTAAGCCAAGCTTATAAAGAATCGCATTATCTAGTTCTTTGCCTGCATTAACCCTATTTCAGCTTCTGTCTTAGAAGAGCCATATATTTCATTTAGACTGGAATTAGGGTCCTGGCCCCCAGCATCAGTGAACTTTGAGGTATTATTGCAAGTTATTTGTAGGGTTTTGGCTTTTTTTAACAACCCCATCCCCCAAATGCATGAAACATTGGTGCTTACTAAAAAAATCCCAGTCAAAGCTGACAGCCTACTTCTTAGATAGTGTGATGGTCACCATACAGAATGTTCTCAGACACTGGCAGAACAGCAGGGTACTAAAGACAATCATCATGGACCTTTGAAACAGAACTCTTCAGCAAGATACCAAGAACACATCAAGAAATTCTCAAAGAATTTACCTCTAAGTCTAAAAGCTGGTCATCAGGATAACACAAGGGTTCTAGATATGCTGGCAGGACCATCACTCTGAACCTCATGTCAAACTCAGTTGCAGATATAAAAGTCTCATTTTCTTTCTAGCACCACATTCCTGTGTCTCAGGTAACTTCCACCAATGCTTGGCATCAACCAGTGATTAACTGAGTCACTGTTAACACAGAATGGCAAAAAAAAAAAAAACCCACAAACCCTGTCATTTCCTGAGAAGTACAGTTTGATTCCAAATATCAGCATAGCTTGATTGAACAAAAAAGGAGAACTCATACAATCAAGACCTTAACTCAGTAGGCAACTGATCTGTACCCCGAAATGTGAGGATTAGTAAGCATCCTGATATAACCAAGTGTTACTGCTGTTCAATGACTATTCAAGCTTATGTAGAGCCATGTAGTAGACGGCAGGGCTCTCAAACTGCTGAAATAAAACTGAAATACTGAGGTCTCTAATTAATGAAAGATTCTTAGCCAAAACCAGCTCCAAGATTAGACAAAGTGAGAGTCCACATTAAGAAAACAACCCAGGACAAACAGACTGACTTTAAAGACAGAGTATCTGTTCTCTGACAGATTTAAAATGAATTGTATCTGCTGAGGAACTGGTCCATATGTTTGAGAGGTATTTTCCAACTCCAGCTTTTATGATTCATACATAGATTGCAATTTCATTGCTACAGGGTAAATACATTTTAAATTAGACTATATAAAGAAGCTCTAAAGTTGCCATGACAGTTGCAGCAAAATGCCTTGTCGTTTCTCATCACAAAGCATAACCTATCTTTATAACCAAATTAGCTTTTTCAGCTATTCCACCAAATGTAGCCTGCAGATCTATTTTTGTTGATCCACCAATTGTTTCTTTCAGATTTGCATGGTTAATGATCAAATACAATGATCATCATTTAGAATATTAAAACAATCCATCAGCTAGCTTTGTTCTCTTTCATGTGAAACACAGGAAAGGTGAAAGGTTTTAGAGAACTTTTTGTCAGGACCTTGTTTAGAAAGGCAGAGAAACAGTTCTATGCCACCAGCCCTGATCTGACTGTCTTCCCTAGACCTGCCCCTGGACACAGCTCAATGCCAGCTGTTTCTCCTCCAAAGGTTAGCCCTACCCCTTGGCTAATGTTTGCTCTGGAAAAATCATCAACTCCTTTGTTAGTGCAGCTGATGGTGGATCCAGCCATGGTCTCTTGGTTGCATTTCCTTTCCAGATTTAAGGCTTCAGGAGTATGAAAGATGAGAGGCACAAAGAGCAGAGTCCATCTGTTACTTTTGAATAATGGGTGAGGGGTGGGGGGCAAAAGTCTTCTAAAAATAACTTAAACTTCTGCTCCCACTTATCTTCCAATCTTTAAAAGCATGGGAACACTAAAGGCGGGGGTGGGGGGGAGAACGGGCGAGTGACACACAGTAGTATGCATGTGGGTTGCAACTTGTCATACTAATTATCTTTTGCATCAAATTGATTTCATTAACCAGAGAGCAGAACTTTTAAAAATCTCCATGAACTGTTCATTCCAGAAACAATTAAATCGAAAGTAAGAAGAATGATGAATTGCTGACAAGTGTTAAAACATCATCTGCAGGCAGCTTCTTTTTTCTTTTAAGAAGATGTCATAGCAAAGTCAAACGCAAGAAAACTACAAGAGAAGGTATCAAATGACATTTAATAGAACATGAGGCAAGATGGCAATGTGTAAAATCCTTTGTCAATCTTTGTTATTAGTCAATGTGCACACATCAGGGATACTACGGACAGTGTAATGGAAAGACCCCACTGTAAGATTATGTACTGCTTCAAACAATATTATCTAACAAAAAATTATCAGACAAGATCTGAACCTTGAGAAGAGTCAGGAATAATGTTTCTAGATGCAGCAAGGAGATAGTTTCCTTAAAAGACTTAAAGATTTAGAGAGTTCTGAATTCAATCAAACCAATATAGAATTTTGTTAGAATTCAATGGTGTAGCTGTGTGAACAACAAAACCAATTAAGCCTGATAGTGAACGTATACGTGTCTTGCAGCTGATTGACTTTAATTGAATTATTCCTTAAGCTCTGGGGTGAGCTCATCCCTTAACCAGAAAATCTGCACAGGAGAAAAAGTTTAGCCTCATTCTTGAAAAAACACAGACACCAACAACTGAGTCTTTTGCCCCATTGTTAGGGAATCCATCACATCGTTCTCTCCATGAATTGCCTGCTGGCTAGTGAAGGATGATCTCATGCTTTCCTTTGGTGCAGCACCACCAGCCTCTCTCCTCTGCTGCGTTTTTACAATTTGCGGAAGAACTTCGTATCTCTGGAAGATGCAATAAACTTGTACCCTTCCTTTTCTTCACCGAGATCAGTCAAAAAAGGCCAAGTTACAGGGAGCAGTCAGCACTCGCAGACAGAACATCAATAAGCTTCATTCAGCAAGAAAAACAGGCGAAAGTTATGCGAGGAATTTCCAGGAAGTTCTCCAATTGACACTCTGCAGTTTTGAGGTGAAGTTTCTGAAAGGGGTAGGGCACCTTTCGGTGACAATTCAAGATGTGACACAGGGAGAATTCTGGCTTTATTGGTTTAGCATTAGTAGAATCCTATTGGTTTCAGGGTGGGTTGGTTTTTTTTAATCTTCTAAAATTCACTTTCTAGGAAAAAAATACTTCTGAGTGACAAAATAAGTGCAGCTTACAGATACTTTGTGGAAATGTTTCATGTCTATAGAAGTCATTACAAATGCTGTCACTTCCCTTCATCCCCAGCACACATACTTCTCTAGGCTCTACTCTGAGCACACTGAGTAGATACTTAACATGATACACTCATTTGGTATTTGTCATCAAAAATAATGACGTAACAACAAAAATAATGACGTGAACAGAATAAAAAAGCTAGCTGGTCTAGAAAAAAAATCCTATTATGGCAGCTGTTTAAAAACATCATTTTGAACTAAAACGTTTTTATACTGCATGCTGATTTTAAGATTAGCCAGGGTATAGATGGAATCTTCTGAACCTCAACTTGAAAGTGCAACAAAATACCAGCAGTATCTCTGACTGAGTAATGATGAGAAAGGAAACCCATTGTATTTTCCTCTCATACTTGCAGAAGAGAACACAATGCCGCATCTTAGAAGAGTCCTCTTATGTATCCGTAACCATTAGACCTAAATTTTCAGGTTTATACACCATAATCAGGAGAAATTTAGCATAAATAATTTACCAAGACTTAGGTCACCATAACTTCTACAGAGCATGCACTCTCCAGACTTTTGAGCATTGTAATACTAGACTCACATAGTTGTTGTGTAATGAGAACTAATGCCCAAATATCATGTTTGGTGAAGGATATATATATATATATCTCTATATATATATCCATCTTCAACCTACGGAGTGGTCTAAAGGGACCAGTTATATAGATTGCAGAGGACAGTTGACCTGTGTGTTGTCATTTACACTAACCATGAAGCATAAGCCTAACTTCTAAACATAAGTTTTAGCTTCTTTCTAAAGATACACAACTGCTACCATAGCAGGATGAAGACCACTGACGCTATCAGATACAAAGGGTCTCTCCACAAGCACCAAGAGAAAGAATGGGGTCAGACCTTATCTACTGCCATTGCTTCCCTCCAGGCACAGGGTCTCATCCTGCTTGCAACTTACAAAATAACTTTACATCCAATTCAGTAGGCTTCTTGGTAATTTTTCAAACACAAGAGGTACCATACTGGGAGGAGCAACCTTCGAATAACGCTATGTACATTTACTCATATTCTGCCACTGACCAGAAGTTTCCTTTTTTAGTTCCTTTCTTACTTTGCTTTAAAAACACCTTAGCTTTTCAAAGCAAAGTTTATGTTGTACTTTGCTTGGCAACAGATATAGCAGCTCCTGAGTCTCATTTGGTTGAGTTATCGTCATGCAACAAAAATAGCTTACACATCTTGCTGTACCTATGCATTTGGCTGAGTAGCCAACCCAGTGTGCCGCTCTCTCTTGTTGCTTGCATAGCAGTCACAAAGATTAACAGGTCTGCTCTGCCCTTGCCAGTGACCTTGGTGAAGTCAGGTTTGTCAGCGCAGCTTGCAGATTCCCACTGCTTTAAAAACAGATGCCAGGTTCAATCCTCCCTTATGATGTCTTACCAAAAGCAACATGCTAGAAGCAGCAGCCCACAGATTTTACTGAGGAATCATCAAACTTTGAAGACAAGCAGGGCCTTTAACACTTCCAGTTGACTGGAAGAAACCAGCAACCTCTAGCAGGAGAAATGAGCAAGTGCTACAAGATATGAGACACACAAGAAAAAACTGTCCATGAGTCAGGGTTGTACTTGATTCGGCTACCTACTACACAGGTCAGTCTTTATTAATAGCAGACAAGATCCCACAAAGCTATAATATGCATAATGCGGCATATGCTACGAATGTAGTAACAGCAGCAAACTTGGTGCATTGACCACAGATACTTGATTTTTCCAGTCCTTCTTCCAATACTTCTTTTACACATCATGCCTTACAAGTACTTTAACTAGCTAAACTTGCTTCTGCAAGGCACTGCCTCCACCTCAAACTCAAGTTTAATGAAGTATCTGAGGCAAGCCTAACAAAGGCTTGTTGAAATTCACTGCGTTGATTTCACAGCATGTCAAAACAACGTTAAGAATTCAGGTTTTTTTTCATTCCATATTTGATTTTATCCCATATGATATCCCATTTATCCAATGATGATTTAAACCCAAATGTAACTAGGATCAAAGTGCAATAAGAACCAAGTTCAAATGTTGTAAAACTACGATGATGTATGGTACAGAGGTATATATAGTTCTGAGAAGATGTATTATGGAAAGGAGGTATTTAGGGATTTTACACATATGTCAATTTTTTGCAAAACTGACAAATTTCCCTCATTAACTCCGATGAAGCCCACTGAATTTTGCTACAGTTTTTTGGTTATATGCCAAGTGCCAGGAGGCAGTGACATATTTCTGTTGCTTGGGTTGTCTGGTCTGCTTTTGGAAAATTGCCAGAACTCATTTGACCTTTATAATAAGGTTTAACCCTAGTAGTTGGACTAAGATACTCATTTAGATAAGCAGACTGGTCCAGCTCAAACCTAGGTCAACAGTGAAGGAACGCTGTTGCCATTTGACAGCTGTTCAGTGGCTTCTGGGAAAATCGTTGGTGTTCTCAGTACATTTTCTAGTGGACAGGCACTTAACCTGAAGTTTACTGCCACAGTTTGCAGTGCTCAGCAGAAAGGCCAACAGCTGAGTCATCAGGGAGACAGTGACTTTCTTAATACTGACTTTTTCCAAGTCAGACTTGAGGCACTGAAGGGAAAAAGCCTAAAGAAGATTCAGAACAGGCAAATACAGAAATCTTTATAGTATTTAGAACTAGGCATCTTCCAACAGCTTAAAACAAAAGTCACTTCACAGGAATGGATCTTTTGAGCCATGGCTAACAAGCACTCCTATAACCTTTGTGTTCAGAAAACATGCCAGATCCCATAACGGAAACTCACCACTCCTCATCTCTCTGCTCTAACAGGTAATTAATTCCACCTGCAGGTCCCTGTTATTTTGGATACAAGCAGGCAGCAACAATCCCAGCTACTACTGGTCGAAGCACTCCAGCTACTACCAGTAGCCATACCTGGGATGCTTCTTAAAACTAAATAAATGCTCTATTTTTATACCAAATGATTGATCACAAGGTTCATTTTGACCTCAGGCACTGTGAAAGAGACTACTGAACTGACAGCTCTGTATAATTATCTGCTTATCAACACATTACTGCTCCAACACATATACAGGAAGAATAAAAGTGCAAAAACAAGGCAAGGGGAAAGCAGGGACACACA
Source organism: Falco cherrug (assembly GCF_023634085.1). Lineage (NCBI taxonomy): Eukaryota > Metazoa > Chordata > Aves > Falconiformes > Falconidae > Falco > Falco cherrug. Next base: position 102,923,375 of record NC_073700.1, read on the forward strand.
CATAACAGGCAGGAAACAAGACAGCTAAGTTATATACACTGAAATATCTGACCTGGAATTCAGTGAAACAGCTGCTACAGAAAAGCTGGAATATCATCCTCCCTAGCTTCCATTTTCTTGACTGGTATTTCCATCATCTCAATCATGAAGAAGCTGTATTATAAACTATCACATAGAGTGGTAGAAGAATTGGCATATTTGAAATGTAGATCTTACACTGAATGTTTACCAACATCCACTGTCTGTTCCAATTCCTCTAAGAAAACCGCTAACCACTGGGTACTAAAACATAGTACTTATTTCTATGTTTAAAGAGCAGGATATTGAAGTAAAAAAAACCCAACACATTCTGATCTTGATTAAGGCACTGATGCCAAGTTCAGCAACGGACAAAGCTTTGACTATCTGCAAGAAACCAAGAAGCTTGCGCTGCCAACACCAGAAAGCCACAGCAATTGTAACAAAGCAGCAGCAGCACCAGACAGAGGAACATTATGGAAGTTTAGCCGAGAGCCCTCCTGTCCTGCAGCCCATTCGACATACTTCCACTTTCTGCATTTTTACTTCGTTAGCTATTAAGCTAATGCCTTGCTAATAGATACAGGGAGGGGAAAGATGCTGAAGTGTTCTATATTATTTTTAATGGCATTTAAGACGCAGCAATTACTCTTTGGGCTCATTTAGCACCTAATAGTAAAGATGCAGTCATATCTTTCTAGAAGGTAATATAATCTAAGCGTGTCTAAAGATACTTCTGCTAACAACCCTTGCGCAAGAGACCTGGAATATTGTCACAAAGGTGCCAGCCAACAGTGAGGACCAAATAGTCAGACTTGATGGGCTAGCTCCCTAGAGTGTGCCCATGAGCAAGAAAAGACAGCCTATCTCTGTCTTCTGCTTGCATATAAAGTGGATTTACTTGCAAGATCTGTTTAGGTGCTACCCACTTTTTGCCTCTCATCAACATAAGCAAGTTAGGACAATGGTTGGTTGGTTGTTCCAGCCTTTCTTTTAAGACACTTCACTTACGGTTACTTTCAGTGCTTCAACTTTAGGTTTGTATCTGAGATACTGCATTTCTTCTGTTTTTCTAAGAAACAATTCTTTTTTTCTTTCTTTTTCATTTTTACATCTACTTTGACTACACCAACCCAAGAGTTTCCACGTCATTGCTAGTAATGAGAGAATTGTTAATGTTAAAACTGCTTCTAGGGACATCTGAGCTGCAATACCAAGTGTCTTGCGTCCCACCCTGCCTGTCTACCTATGATTCCTAATGAGACACAGACTGTCCCACACATGGATGTGCCATTACTATAAGACACTCTGCCTTGGCTGCCATCCCACTCGGCAAAAGCAGCGGCATGTTAGGAATCAGCTATATCATTGTGCCTGATAAAGTGCCACTTCCTCCTTCATTTTCATCAGCAGTAAGAGCCAGTTGCACTTCAGAAAGCACACACAGTCTGCAGAGTACCACAGAAGGACTAAGTTCACTTCAGAGCTTCTCACAAAATTGCTGCAGACTTCTTGACACATCAAGTGATGCCACTAGCCAAGAATGGCAGCACAGGCAATTCCAGCTCATTAGCATCAGCTTGTATCTTCTTGATTCTATCCCTCAAGCCAGTTTAGCACATCTGAAGGCAGTAAGGTCCAACACAACCCCCTGGATGCCAATTCAGACGCTGAAATTTGGTTTGGCTTCCCTGCCCAACCCTCAGTCCTTTAATTCAGTAGATTAATTCCTTGGCTCCAAGAAAGATCAACTTTTTATACTATTGGCTTCTTATTCTGACATTGAGAAAGTAAAGTGCTTGAGAAAAAGCTAGCGTGAAGCAGGTAGTAATGCTTCTTTCCCAGGGCAGTCAGAAGGAACCTCTTAATCAAGTTTTAAAGACGCCTCCCCTGCAACAAGACACTTTCCCAGGCTCAGGAAGCAGGAAAAAAAATTTCTCTCAACAGCTTCACATCAAAACAAAACCCCAAACCTGAGCACACAAATTCCACATGTCCATGAGAGCAATGGGTTAATAGGAACTTATTAAAAACCTTCCGCAGATAGTGTATTTGAGATAGATAAACATGCTTCAGCTTAGACAATACAAAATATAAGTATGTCTGGGTAGTACAAAGCAAAATAAGTCCGTGAAAAATGTGTTATTTTCAGCAAATCATTGACCCCACCTGCAAAACACCTTTCAAATCTCTCACCCAATGGACCTTCAAACTTCACACAGATAGAGAAAATGAAAAAAGAAAACTTGGGGGAGGGAAGGAGGAAATCAATTTAACTTTTAACATTTCTTAGATGCATCAAAGGTCTCAGCCATGTAGTTCTATTAGGCTTCTGTGTGAATTCTTGTAAGATGTATGTGGAAAAGCCTTCACTGGGTTCACTGCATGAGACTGAAGAAAATGCAGACAATATGAATTCGAACTTTAATCTTTTTCTTTCCTGGAAAGCCATCTTCAAAGAAAATGTTTAAATAAACTATATATAGATGCTGGCAAGTTGTAAGGCTGAATACAAGTCTCTGATCCAATACACATATTTTGCCACTCAGCTCATGAGAGTGCACAGCAGTGTTCGGGTCTCCCAAACTGAACCGCAGCATGGCTATACAGCCTCACAGTTGGTACAGGTATTTGTAATATCCGTGAGGCAAGTTTACAAGCTTATTAAACCCAGAACACAGAATACAAAAGCTTACAATAAACAAGGATGAAAAAGAAAAGATTAGGAGTGTAAACGACAAAGGAAGATGAGATTAAAATGTGTGTGGGACAACACAGGTGGAAGAAAGTTACCACAGGCATGCTTTAATACAGCACGACAATTTTTTTTCCTGCAGATGCTGGATGGTCTAGACATACTTTCAAAAACATTCCTGGTAGTTAATCCCTTGACTCTGCTAGTGATTTGACAGGGTTGTAACATTACGAACAATCTTTATTATGTACTTATCTTCCCCTCCCTCCTCAAAAAAGAAATCAAGCCTGTAGAGCATAAAGTGCTTTTCATACTATTTGTTAGGATGATCTCCTTCTGACTTAGGAATGCATCTCCCATTAACATTAATGGGCAACTGCAGACACAGAAAAAGGGGAACAGTCATTACTGTTTCAGCCTTGTACATGTTAGTGATAAGATACTCCATGAACTTTTTCTTGCTTGCTGTCTGATCCCTTAGCATGGGGCAAGCAATAACCACTGAAAAGAATTAACCTTCTGCCTACATAGTCTTCATTTTCACCCCCACAACAGTGAAAATTCCATATTCAAAAAGTGAAAGAAAAAAAAAGTTGCAAACCTTAGTAAGCAAAAAAAAAAGAACATACTTCTATATGGAGAGGAGGCACGAGACTCAAAATATTTTGTGAAAGCAGAACTACTAAGACTGGAAGGATGGTGACATAGATAGCTAACAGCCCATGAAGCATTTAGCCACCTTCTTTCCCTTCATAATTTGACTACAAATAAAATTGATAGTTTCTTTGGCTTTAGTTTTCCAGGCCACAGCTCATGTTGCTGAAGTTTCCCCTCTTAGTGCATACACGTCCTTCAAAAAACAAAAATCCAGTACATCAGTTCAAGAATTTGCTCACCAGGATAACTTAAATTTTTCATAACATCAAGGGCAAGGGTGTTTGAGAGGAAATGAATGTACAAAGAGGTCAGAAAGAAACAAAAGTAGAAGTTGGGGGAAAGCAATATTTATAGGGTCAATACTGAACAAACACTTGAAGAGTTTTTAAAGACGAAGTTGCCTTAGTTGACACACGTTGTTCTTTGATCACAAAGCAAGCCATGTCATTGTCTGTACGCAAAAAAAGGTCCTTTGGTTTTGATGAAGTAACAGAAACCCTAAATACCATTCAAATTCATTCAATAAAAAAAATCACTGCCAATAATACTGCTTCCTGGCTATCACCAAACAGCTTTCTAGCTTCAGGCTGGGCTTATAACAAGTTTTCCTGAAATTTTTGGCCATTATAACCACTTCACAACTCTGTTGTTTAAAGTAGTGTAAAGAATATTGGCTGGGGGTAGGCAGCACGGGAGAACATGACTTCACACATTGCCAAAGAGCATCAAACACTTCTAACTTAAGTGACAAGACACAAACAATAGAGGGATCCAGCCATAATAACCATTCCCGACAACCTACAGAGGGGCACCACTGCACTGAATGAGTCACAGCTGTATAAGCCTCCTCCCTAAGCGGCAACTGCATCTAACAGTTTGCCACAGGATATCCTGCAACAACCTGAAATTAGCATGACCTAGTCGGGCTAATACAGGTAGGAAACACTATTGGATCCCTTCACAGATTGATTTTAAAAGGAAGCATGTATCAACCTGAGCTTCATATCTATTTTGACAAGGGCATATTACCTGATGGGGCTGTGAACTGGACCATCTGCTGTAGGAAGGAGCACCAGAAGTCTTGTTGGCTGTAGTTCTCTGCAAAATAAAAAGATAGACATGTCAAGTAATCACCAACATCTCCATCATAACAGTCAGCTTCACCAATCTCAACTATGTAAGCTCCCACAATAAAAAAAAAATAAACAAAACCATCAAAAAACTACAAATACAATACATTAGCATTAAAATCAGAGATGAGGGTATGCTGAATTTGCCAGTAATGTTGCCTCAACTTCTGTGTGTCACCTAGATGCCAAATTTAAACGCTGATCCCTAACCTAAACTGGGGCTGCAAAGCACCACCTTCCAACCAGGTAATTTACTCAGATTAAGCAAACATGCTCTAAATGGAAAAACAACTGACATCCTCTACCGGTGTGGCACATGAAGGCACAGACCCCAAGTCAGTGAAGAAGTATGATCCTTTATTGCATACGTAAGTGCTGGTCATATGCGATCGCTTATCTAACCAAGTTCTGCCCTGGAATATGCCTACATGCAGCAAAGCACCTTTGCAGCCAGCTCACGCTCCACCAAGCCGTCTACTCCTTCCAAGCTCATCTAAGGAGGTCTCTTCTTCCCAGACCAGGATTTAAGCTGGGGGGGGGGCTTTGGGCATGCCCCTCATTGGGAGGCTTTGGGCAGCCCCTCATTGCAGGCAGGTGTGCACAGAACTGATGTGCAGGTGAGCTGAGAGCCAGAGTTCGTGCTAGTTGCTTCCTCACTACATTTTAAGGCATAATCACTCTGCAGCCTGGCACTCAGACAACAAATGAAGCCTTTTCTTTATCTCCACATCCAGGCCTCCGGAGCAAGCAGGGAAAGCCTGCACAGATTTCAAAAAGAGCCCTTACATACCCGGGCTTGTGCAAAGCTGTCCTGCACAACATCCATGTCTCTAAACTGGAGAGGTATGGATTTGATGGAGTTTGAGGGACCACTCAATGGATAAGGAATTGGCTGGATGGTCACACCCAAAGAGCTGTGGTCAACAGTTTGATGTTCAAGTGGAAACCAGTGATGAGCAGCATTCCTCAGCAGCTGGCACTGGAGCCAGCACTGTTTAACATCTTTGTCAGTGACATGGGCAGTGGGATTGACTGCACCCTCAGCAAGTTTGCTGATGACACCAAGCTGAGTGGTGCAATTGACACACTGGAGGGAAGGGATGCCATCCAGAGAACCTTTACAGCCTTTAGAGGTGGGCCTATGCAAACCTCATGACATTCAACAGGGCCAAGTGAAAGATCCTGCACCTGGGCTAGAGCAATCTCAAACACAAATACAGGCTGCACAGAGAACGGATTGAGAGCAGCCCTGAGGAGAAAGGCTTGTGGGTATTGATGGATGAAAAGCTCAATATGACACAGCAATGTGCACTTGCAGCCAACCATATCCTGGGCTGCATTAAACGAAGCGTAACCGGCAGGTCGAGGGAGGGGATTCTTGCCCTCTACTCCATGCATGAGACCCCACCTTGAGAACTGCGTTCAGCTCCGGGGCTACCAACATAAGAAGGACCTGGACCTGTTGGAGCAAGTTCAGAGGAGGGCCACAAAGATGATCAGAGGGCTGGAGCACCTATCCTGTAAGGACAGGCTGAAGAAGTTGGAATTGTTCAACCTGGGGAGACCTTATAGCAGCCTTTGAATACTGAAAGGGGGCCTACAAGAAAGCTGCAGGGCGGCTTTTTACAAGGGCACGTAGTGATAGGACAAGGGGAAATGGCTTTAAACTGAAAGAGGGTAGACTTCAGATTAGATATTAGGAAGAAATTCTTCACCATGAGGCTAGTGAGACATTGGAACTGATTGCCCAGAGAAGTTGTGGATGTCCCATCTCTAGAAGTGTTCAAGACCAGGTGGGATGGGGCTTTGAGCAACCTGATCTATTGGAAGGTGTCCCTGCCCATGGTGGGGGCAGGAGGGAACTAGTCAATCTTTAAGGTCCCTTCCAACACAAACCATTCTATGATTTTAAGGACACCATTTAGGATGTTTGTCTGCCTGTTCTGAGAAGTTATATCTGTATTTTTCCCTAAGTCATAGTGACGTTTCATTCCCTACTTCATAGTAGTTTTATAGAGGCTTTTCTTAACTTGTAGAAAATAAAGCAAAATTGTTCTTTCAGAATCACTTCACTCAAAAATGAAGCTTACATATTTTTGGAATAGGTAATAAATGAAATTAGCTGTTTATCAACTTCTTTTTGAAGAAAAGAACCACAGACTTTTATGATTTATCTCTACACTTCTTTCACCTGATTCTCTGTATTTGATTTCTGAAGCACTAAGAAAGAAGGCCATAACACGGACTTTCATATCCCTATCATGTATCACATAACAGACCTTATAATCAAACTGCCTTTGATATTGCAGAAGAATCAATGCAATATGGTATCCACGAGAACACCACCAATTATTAAAATATGTATTATCCCCAGTTTCAAAGTAGCTTTATACCGTGAACTTCTATGCCACTTACTCCTAGTTTAGGCTAGGGCCTAGCATAACACAAAGCTCCTCCAAGTCCACCCCTCGCTTACATGAATTTGTTGACTCTAAAAAAACACAAAACACCACAAGCCACAGTCAGTAGCCAAATATCTTGCAAGCATATCATTACTATACTGTGTAAGCTCAGGTATTACAAAAAACTTGTGACAACAAAGCTATCTGTATCAGAAAGATCAGGTAGATTTGAGTTACCTACTCAAGAGATCTTAATTGAAACAGGCTTTCCAGACATGAGATACTAATCTATCAGTACAATATGTCACCAGGAGGATACTAATAGGGGGACAGTTTCAAATTTCAACCATATGGACATAAATTATACTAAAAAATACAAGTAAGACAATCCAAGTGAGATTTATATACCACAATGTAGTATAATCTTTGTAAGTATGAAAATAAATAGCCTATGGTTTTTAACACCCAAGTGTATAGTACATTTCTATGCCAACTATAACCACTAGGGCTTACACATCATTACATAAAAAAAGCTGGCGTGTCATTCCCACTAATGAGAAACAGCCACTGCTGTAATTGTGCTTTCGTGTTAGTCTATCAAAAAGCAGTTATTTTACAAATTTAATTATTAGCATTACTGTTTAGTGTATTTAGCTTCTACTAGACACCCTTAGAATAGTCATTTTTTAATAAACAAATACACCATGCAACAGAATAACGGTTTCTTTTGACAGAAACTTTGGAAAAGACAAACTGCACACAATGCTGATTTCAGGTCTATAAAAACTTACAAAAACTATCTCTACCTACTTCAGAAGAAAGCCTAGTCAATCTATGAACAACCAGTTGAATAATGAGATAGCTGGAGTTTTTCTGGGAGCTGTTTTCCAGAAAGATGCCTTTCCACAAGCACCACACACCTTTTTTAATTTCAAAATTAATATATATAATGTATGCCTTTACTATTGTCCAATAAAAACCTCCATATTCCTCCTGCTTAAACACATAAATAGCAGCCTTTGGTTTCATTACTTACCCCAACACCCGTTATCTCTAGTAGGTACATTTCCTCTACAGCAATCGCTTTTGAACTCTCCCACCTCTGTTTCAAGGACATCCCAAAGAAAGATATCCTTCAGAGAAATAGTACTGCATTATTACAGAGAAACAAGAGAACCTTTCCAGGCTAGGCAGCCAGTAGACAAATTCCTCCAAAGACAGAGGCAGAAGGTAATTTTTTGCCTAACTTTACAAACAAGAAAAGACCAGGGCTTCAGAAGTATTTAGAAGCTGACTTCATTTCCCAATTTGTTTAAAAGGTACTCACTTAAAAAAAAAAAAAGGTGTAAAAACAGTAGCATAAAAGTTCTAAGATCAGCATTTATTTCCCCAATCCTCCCAGGCTTTTTTCCGCTCCCCCCCCCCCCCCCCCCCCTTTACATTCACAGATCAATGAGCAGGATCAATTGCACGTTCCAAGGCAATCAAAATATTAAGTTATAGGGCAAAGGCTTACACTGCTCACACACAGGAGCTTCTACATCAGGTCATTTGGGATAGATTCTGAAAGATCTCGAAAATACTTCCATCAGAGCTTCTTTCCAAGTTCTAAGGGGCAACACGAAAAAAAAAGCTGAAGGCTAGACCACATCCCCCACTTGGCTCAGTGGTTAAAATATTTGAGGCAGGTAACTTTAAAAAAACACACATGATCAAAGTCCAAAGACACAGACGTATATGCACACTCTCACTCCTATCTCACTGCAATTCGTAGAAATTGGACAATGCCCTAACTACCCCTAGGAGTAGGACCCTTCACACATAGCAGCCAAGGTCACACTGATGGACAAATAGCCTTTGCATGCAGCTTGCACCACAAAGGAGACCTCGAGGTGTTGAATTTTCACAAACTGTCTTACCAGGGAAAACACAAGCTGCATATAGCCCCTTAAGCCACATCCCTTCCTTCAGATACAATCACCTTCCTCATCACTCTTCCCTTTGAGAACGGGGGAGCACGCACACGGGACATTTAAGCACTCTCCCTCTGGCACAACTAGCACTTTAGCACAAGCCCTAGACAGAATCTCCCTCGCTGGTCTTGTCGAGCTCCCTGACAGCATCATTTGAAACATCTAAACCAAGCAACTCTCAGCTCCCCCAAGGCCCCTAGCAAGCCCCTGCACTTCGCTAATTTTACATCCAACCCTTCTACCTTCCCAGCTCATTTCTGCTCCCTGCGAGCTGTCTCTCAGCCATATGCAGGTACAATGCCATCACCATCACCACCACCCACCTATTAAAAACTAATTAGGACTGACTATTCTAATCATCTGCTTGTCCAAGCTGTTCCTTATGTCCTTGCCACTCCTCATTCCCCCACCTGTGAAGAGAGGTTAAACCCACACAGCTGCAGGTGACCACCAGTCGCTTCAAAAGACCAATGAACTTCTGCTGAAAACTTTAGAAAGGTATAACAACTTTCACAGATGGCTGTACCTCTGAAGGTAATAAAAATGCTAAGTGGATATGTGAGTTTAAGTATCTGAGGTGGAAGTTATGGAAAAAAAAAAAAAAAAAAGAGAGATGAAAGCTGGTGGCCTGCACGCTGCTGCCCAGACAACACTTGGTATGAGAGGAGAAAATCTGATCTAGGTTCAGATACAACATGTGCTTCAAGCGCACAACCAGATCCAGGCCTGAGTGTGAAGAATGCTGATGAAACATCAGACTGCTTCCAAATCCCCATGAGAGCAGGAAAATAGTACTTTTCATAGCAATAAAGTGGCACAGATAAAAGAAGAGCAAATGATGCAGCGTATGTGCAAAACCACTGTTTTATGTGCAGTTCACAGGAAAACTGTTTTCTCAGAAGTTTCCTACTACCGAACACAGTAGATAACGTAGCAAGAGGCCAGAAAATACTTTTAGGAGAATACATGGAAATCTGAGCATTTTCATGAGCAGGAGAGCCCATGAAAATATATGTTACTATTTCATTCTTGGGCTAAGGCTATTAGTGACTGTATACAACACAAGCATAGATCACATACAGTCCATAAATAATTACGCGTTCCGTCAAGAGAGCTTCGATGTAAGGCAACCCTTAAAAATTAGGAACAAAAAGCAGAGCACAGAGAAAGAGTTACAAGTGTCATTACTCTGGCAATATTTCTAAAAGCAAAGAGTATATATCCTGATAACAAAGCCAAAGCTTATAACTCGTTCTACAGCTAAATAAACTTATAAAACCTTCTGATGGGTATGGCAATTCATCTCATTAGCTTGGAAAAGTATCTTAAGAGGGGCTGAATTACTGTCTGGAAGTACCTGTCTCTTTCCATCCACTCAATGGGGAGAGAAGCTAAGCAGCCAGTTTAATTGAGACATCTAACTTTGGATGGCTGATGTTAGGTGAAATTAAATCTACCCACACTCCCTGTTTTCGATTTTACCAAGGGACCTAGGCAATTTGTCCTCTTCTAGGGTTTAAAGGGGTTTTCTGGTCACAAATTTGGTATGTAATAGGGGTATTTCTGAACAGCCTTGTGAACTCCTACGAACTGTACTAATCCTTCAAAGGCAGCTCGCTGGTAAAGCTGTAAAGTACTGTCTTGACTTTCAGAACTTGGAATATTTTGGCTGGGCAAGAAAGGGAGAAGAGATTTTTACTTATAAATAGAGAAAACATAATAGGAATAGAGAAAATATAAAAATACAAAAGTAACCCAAAGAAAATACTAAGCATTTAATCATATCAAAACTGCAGGGTGGGGGTGGGTGGGGGTAAGGGAAAAAACTACTTAGACTTATTGCTGTAGTTCTTTGAGAATGCAGTTATAGTTACGTAATATACATGACACGCTACCAATTCCTGGGCTCTTCGATTTCCTGGCCTCAAATCCTGCTGGCATTTAGCAGGTATCTTGCTCATCAGTTTTACTGGAGAGGTTGCTTGTTCAAAGAGTGTAATGTCCAGCTGTTTATGCAAAGGCTGATATCAAATTCAGAATATATTTGCACCGTCCAATATCTCGGTTACTTTTTTCCCTATTATTTGGTATAGAATTTCCCTGATTTTTCCTTAAATACAAAAATTCATTTGCTGGACAAAGTAATAGTGACATCTGATAACATTGTGAGATGTTAAGGCACTGAAGTTCTTCCTTTGAAGTTTGCTTTCTTTTTTTTCATTGAGTTCTGTATATCTGTGACTTTTGCAAAGAGGAACCAGTAATGTTATGTTTAAAAGGAACAATATTCAATGGCTTCTTATTGAATACAGGCTTTGAGGTTCACTTGCTTATTTTATTTTTTTTCACAGCAGGAGTTTATGAGGAGAAACACAAATTAAAAGGTTTTAACCTCATACTATCAAGGGCTATAATGTCCTTTATGACTCTTCATAAACAAATAGTGGGTGAAGTCCTTTTGCCATTAACTGTAGCAGAAAGAGGGAGAGGTGTTTTTTAAAGTACCGAGTTTTATTTCTTTTTACTTATTGAGTTTAGTCCACAAGAATGCAGTATAGAAAATGACAAGTTATTAATGCCTATATACAAGTTAAATAGAAAAGGTGACAACTTATCTGATTCTGTCTGATCAAAAATAGCGCTTAGAGGAACTAGAGAGTCTGAAATTTGAACCAGTAATATCTCTTGAAACAACACAGACTTCATGCCTACGTACCAATCCATCCCTGCCTCTGGTCTGGCTCCAGGCACCCTTAAGCCTTGTTGATTCTGTGGGGGGTAAGACCTCGCACACTTAATAATACTAAATCCTTCACAGCCTCCTCCTCACAAACATCATCTCAACGGATCAGAGGAGTCAGCTCAGTGGAAAGAGCTTCCTCTGCTTCCAATCTGCTATCACACCTGGCTCCATGGGGAGACAAACCCCACTGAAGCCGGTTCATTATAGATGTGATGCTCACCTATGAAGCCTTTTTCACTCCTGTGCCACAAATATATACAATTCCTTGCTCTCTTTGAAACCTCGACCCATTTTTCAACAATACCAATACTATGCTGGAAATTCATAGCTAATGCCTCTCTGGACATAAGAAAAAACAAATTGCAAATACTTTAAAGATCTATGGTTTCTTCAATCCTGTCCAAGTAAAATTAATTTTCAGGCTCCTCACAGTTAAAAATCCTCCATTACTGCCTGGAAAACTACCTGCTTTCTAGTGAGACTAGCACTATGAAATTCCAGAGATGGATATTTTTTTTTCTTAGAAAAGTGAAGATAAAGGTTGATAATTCGATTAATAACAGGAACATCATAGTGGTGTTGACAGCAGTGCAACGACAGTATGTGGCATGACAGTATGGTCTTCTCTTCCATGCAAAAGGTGCACGATGCCTTCAGCTAGCTTGGCAGCTGAGTGGATAGCATATGTCAAAGCGACATCAATGTTTTGCGGTGATGAGATGATGTGGGAGAATCATCAAGTATGTTGTCCCATAAAAGTATAAAATCAAGAAGAAAGCATTAAAAAAGCAGCTGATCTGGACACAATGGTCCAGATGGAACAGATGCAAAATATAACAGAATTACGAGAGGTAAAGTTTATAAGTAATGAAATACATTTGTAAGGTGTGTATGAAAAAGCACGCAGTGGGAAAACAAACTTTCCTAAAGATTGTTGCACAATGTCATCAGGGATTATTTCTTCTAGCTTACAGAAATCAATGTTATGACAGGGAGAGACAGAGCAGGAGAGATATTGACTGAGCTGTCAACCATAGGAGTGCATCTCTCTGAACCTGTGGGTTTGGGCTTTGATGAAGCAAATGCATTCAGTAGACATTTTTATAGGAACTCAGGCACTAACTCAAAGTACTCACTTGCATTTTATATCCACTATCTACTCCTGCTCATCAACATAGTGACTCAAAATTTTTGAGGTGAAATTGCCAAAAGTCATATAATTCATCTATTACTCACTCCAACAGTGGACTCCTGACAGCTTAGTAATTTGACATGGGCTCTGAACCATAGTGTAGGGCTTGTCATGATACTGTGATTCCCCCCTTTTTCCCTCTTTGTCCACTCCTGCTCACCAATTTAACATAGATACTGTAGCACCCTGGAAGGAAAAAAAATTCTGGACAAAGCCAGGGTTGAAAATATCCTCTCTTCAGAAACCCTCATTATACTCACCAACCAGGAGTTTTGTTTTAAAAAAAAAAAAAATCACTTCATGACCTCCCATATTCTACTTGATTGTTAAAACTAATAATGAATGTATTTGAAATTTCAAAGTATATCTTTAAATGGTGATGAAGTCCACAAGCCTTTTATATCTCACAAACTGAATAAGAACTGATATTAGAGATTGCATTACCCACCTCAAATGACATCTGCCTTAGCAAAACTGGCTGGTCAAGCTTGAACCAGCAATACTGTAGCCGTTAATTCCTTCTCCAATTCCCAGCTGTATTGACCAACACAAGCACAGAATATTTGAATCACAAACAAGCTGAACAACTGTTATGGTTGGTGACAAGCAACAACTTCTTTCTTAGGAATTTTAATATGGTGAAAGAACTCATCTCTGTGGAGATGCCACATACACCCTGACTTGCTGTGCAGTCAGTACTTTCTCCCAAAGCCAGAAAATTTAAAGATAAGCTGCAAAGAGATCGAGGAACAACCTTCAAGTCTTCCAGATGGAGTTGACATAAAGTTGGCATCTTTATCCCATAAAATGTACAATTAAGAAATTGTAAGAAAGTCACAAGGCTTGGAAACATGCAATAAGATAAGGAGGAAAAATCACGTCAGCTTAAGTCAAAAAAAGGAAAATGAGAATATAGAAACATTTCATGCTTTGAGGTCAAGAACTCTCACAGGCACTAGAGAGAAGGTAGGGGAGCACAACACAGCCGTATGAAAGATAATATAGTTTGAAAGTGGATTTTTAGAAGTTAGCAGCTGCTTCAGTGGAAAAAAGACTGCAAGGTAGGAAGTAAGTATTATATCATGTTAAGTTGTCATATTATCAGCATTCAGTAACTTCAAACAGTCAGGGAACACAACAGTACTGATCTTACTAGGACACGTACTCCTACTTGAAGAATGCACAATGCAATATAAGATGCATTATTGGAAGAACTTGGAACATACCACATCTTTTATGTCCTTTGAACTCTCACCATTTTCCTAAGTGAAACACTGGGGCACAAGGAGGTATAGGGAACTAACTAAAAAAGAAAAAGATGGTCTTGGTTATGGAAGACAGTGGAATGGGATTAGATTTGTGGGACTGAAAGATGTGGCTTTTTTCAGAAGTTTGCATAGGTCTGCAAAAATGGAATTAACAGATATATGTTGATTTGAGACAAAGGAATAACATCAGGAAGGTAAAAGAATTTCACTGTAGTGAGAACTGTTCTTTTCCAGTAACTATTCTGAGAAAGACATCCACCCCATTAAAAAAGCAGACAAGAAATATGAAAAGTGACCCAGAATCTTTGAGCAATATCAGGTCTGAGCTGCTAAAAGATAATGAAGTGTCCACACAGAAGACTGACAGTCAGTGGGAGACCTTCAATGATACGCTATGGAGAGTGCCAAAAATCATTAGAGGAACAAATGCAAATACAAAAACAATGGATGCTTTCATAAAGGGGGGGGGGGGGGGGGATCTTTCCTTCTTTTATTAATGTTCAGTAAAGATCATAAGAATTCAGGATTATGATTACATTGAAGATTATAATAAAGCCAGAACAGAGAAGAGTCTTGGTAAGAGAATGAAAAAGACAATTGTGCAGAATTTGAAGTAAAAGATGGTATAGAGTAGATATACTAATCAGAATATTTTACATGTATTTCAGTACTGGGAGGTAAAGACATGAATCATGAGGGTTCAGGAAAGTACAAAAATAAAAATCTTTATTTGCAAACAATACAATCACAGAAAGGTGGAGGAGGTACTCTAATGATCTCTTTAATGGCAAGACAAAAGGGAGAACAACAAAAGGCTATTTTCTAGATAAATGAGTCATTCTCAGAATAATCAAATTTTTTAAGTATTCAAACATTCAGGAAAAATGCTGGCAAGTCCCACTAAATTAAGACCAGGACACAATAAAAGTAGCCAAATTTTTGACAACCTAATTTTGAAAATATTCCCAAGCAGTCAAAAGAGAAAGTCACATTTCCCACTTCAAAATAGTGATGTATTGGAAATGTAAGAATTATTTGTACATTTCTTCTCATTACAACCTCAGAAATCCACCCTCCATATCTTTTGCATACTCATTAAACAAAGGAAACAGTGAGAGACAGCAAGTATTGGTGTCTGGGAAAAAGCATGATGTTCCCTCCCAAGATTAGTAAAAAAAAATGAAAACAAGCAATCAATGTCGGTTAGGTGTTGTCTCAAGAGAAAATGCTGATATAAACACAATGAAGGTGTAACTGCTTAGAGGATTTAGGAAGAACACACTAGTGGATCTTTGGCCTGCAGGGAGAAGATCTGACATCTTAGAAGACCATAGCACAAGCACGCAATTGTTTATCCAACGTGTAGGAAGTTGAGTGCTTTGTAAGCAGGGACACAATGAGATTTCTGCTCTGGCGGGAACAGGAAGAAGCCCCATACTTTCCAGAGCGGTCCAGTCACTGGGAGTCTGGGGTTGGAAGGAACTGAAGCGATCTGCCTCAATTTCTGAGCAAGTGGCTGCTGTAGGAAAGACGAGGTAGGAAGAAAGGGGTGTTTTTTCAGATCAATGAAAACAGCAAGGAAAATTCAAGGAATATAAAATCAGGTAAATAGGTGTGTCATGGTAAGATTTTGAGCAAGCCTTCTGTCATGCTTGACATGAGGTTTCAGTGAGTTTGGTAGCACAAACACCTGGCAGCTTTCAATAATAGTCCTAGTTTGTGGGAGGAATAAACTCAATTATTTGGTACTTTAGCTCTAGTGACAATGGGGAAATTTGTCTTTATGCTCTTATTTTCCTAAAAAGTCAACAAAGTAAAAAAAGGGAGCATTTGACTAGATTAGCACTGATACTGCCTAATCATGAACTGAGACACGGAGCTGACAAACTGAAGGGGTGACATCGTATTGCAGTTTGACTGCAGTCAGTGCTAGCGTAATACAACTGGCACGGGTGACAGCCGCTGCGACTGTGAAGCAGTACAAGGTTTGTTACTCGTCAACGACCACAGCAAACTTGCTGGGCTCCTGGGTACACACAGTACTCTCACTTGGTTGCAGACATTTATAAAAAGAATTACTGAAAATACGGTTAGCTGACTGTTTTGCCCAGGATCCAGAACATCACTCTTACTGCCCAAGCAACGTGTTGGATGTGATTTTTATAGAGAGATTCTAGTAATTCTGATAATAAGCTTTTGCAAACACTGTGCTCATTTGTCTAAAGGCTGTGAAATCCTACACCTATTGCCTTCACCTACCTTCCTCTTCCACCAGTACCAGCCTTTACGTTCTCCTTGTTCAAAACCCCTGTGCTTGCTCCCTGACTTCGGCTTATGCTCCTTCTCCCCCAGGCCTATCACGCAATCTAAATCCTGACACCACAGAAGGTGAGACAGGCATTCAAATTCAGCTGTCATCGCAAGAGGAGAGATGCAACACAGTGGCTAGAGCAGCAATAACTGCGAAAATATATCATTCCAGCTTCTTCAAATGCCCCTCCCTGCACCGCGATCAAGTCACACCACAGCAATAAATTCTTCTAAGAGCCCTTAAATCCATCACACTAATTGCTAAATGTGGAGTAGCCATTCATCTTTCCTGGTAACATTGCAATGCATAAATTTGCTGTAAGATTATTTTTTTTAATGTTTCCTTATGATTAAAGCATAAAATAACAGAAAAAGTAACATCACTCCATCTGCTTTCAGGCTAATGCTTCTTTTTGAAGCCTGGAGAAGAGTTCAGGATGGAAAACATGAAAGATAAGGAGAACCGACAACAGAAAGGGACAGATATTTCCCTACTGTATTCACATGCATTCTTAGCACTTAAGGCACTTATTTCTAGACTGTAGAATGAATAAACAACACTCATCTTTTCAGATATTTCCTAACAACCTTCTCTTTAAATTTCTTTCTAGAAATCTCACAGTAAGTCTCCATTATTTTAGCATAGAGTCTGTGAAACTGGACTGTATTTTAGCAGAGGTCAAATATTTAAAATAATAATATACTTTGGAGTTGGTTGATAAATATACATGGAAAGAGACTTCAAGGAAAACACAGGCAATAATGAGAGGCAAACTTGGGATTGTGAGCATGTCCTTTGTCAATTTGTTCAGCGT
Organism: Falco cherrug; assembly: GCF_023634085.1. Lineage (NCBI taxonomy): Eukaryota > Metazoa > Chordata > Aves > Falconiformes > Falconidae > Falco > Falco cherrug. The sequence goes on from NC_073700.1 coordinate 102,940,578, forward strand.
ACAGTAACCTTGCCAAATTAAGAAAATTCCAAGTGCATTAGGAAAGGCTGCCCTCTTCAGACAAACTTAATAAAAGGTATCCAGAAGAAGTTCTAAGCATCTTGAAGTTAAAATAAAAATGTAGTGAAATGAACTGTGGAGTGTAATATCAACATAATACCAACTTTCTTCTGCTTAATAACAATTTGCTACTACATAAAGAGAAGTGCTTCTTGTCATTAGCTGCATATTAATGTGTGTTTGTTTAGACTCACTACAGATCCATTTATGTATTTTTATAACGCTATAAAAACTTCCATTCATATGCTGAAATACAGAGACATAACTAGTTAAGAAAGCTATTGAGTCTGAGCTATCCCTATACTGTCATATAGAAAAATAACCCATTTTGCAGTGCCGAATTTCTATCACATGGGAATTTTCATTAAACATTATAAACTTGCTTCTTTTCTTTAACAAAATTTGGGTTTACATATGTTTTGATCTCCCTAACACTTCAGAATAGTGGAAAAATGTTTTCATCATTGTGATCGGTGTTTTATATTGAAGGCTATTTTTAATTTCTTTGCCTTAAATTTCTCATGAACAGTAGGAAACTGAGCTTATTTAGCCAGAAAGTTTCTTTTCTTTTCTTCACTATCGGTCATCTGAGTGTTTTTCACAGGTGAAATTATGGATTTTTATGTTGCATCACACTAGGTGGCAAAACACAAGGACACCGGCTACTTTCTTGGTGAATATGAAATGAATTTTCATAAGGAAAACGACCTGTATGAAGAAAATAACTGTATCTGGGTTTACTGCTGTAAATAAAAGCTTCCAGTTTATTGGGGAAGGTGAGGTGGATATAAATGTTTTTAGTTGTGTTTGAAAACTGAAAGGTGTATCATGGAATCTGCCGAGGAGAACCAGAAATACAGATTATGCTCAGTAATACCAAACCTACTTAAAAACTATCAAATGTTTTCAAGTCCTTTTAACAGGACCTGGGACTGTAGTAGGCAAACTTTTTGTAACGGTCATTAATTGTCAATATAGTCCCCTAGGGTTGCTCCAGAGCAGGGAGCTACCAAAAGAGGAAGTATTACCTGTGACAGAAAGGTACCAGGGATTTAACTGCCAGTTTGATGGAAGTTTCCCCATTCATCCATAGACAAGGTCTTTTTTCCAGCTTTTCAGCAAAGCCTCCAATGTCATGATGTCTCAGGGCAACACCTAACAGCCCAATAAGTTTGTGAGCTGAGATAATGGTTCTTTTTCACTGCAAAACACCTTTTTTGGTCTCAAAGCACTTCCTCTGAGCATGATAAATCCAGTTCATTCTATATTCTGCTCCAAAATTTCAGTCAAGTTCCTAGCTTCCTTCACCACATCACACAGGCTTTCTGGACAACAGGTAATATCTTCTTTAAATGTCCCTTTCCACAGAAAGTCTCTTGAGCCTCATGTGATACAGGCAGCGTTTCTAAGTTCACTGTAACAAAAGCCCCCACACTCTTAACTTTAACCATGTGGGAAGTCCCTCTGAAGGCTTCTCTTTTTTTTTTTCACTTTTCTTAAATAGGATTCGGTTTAAGATGTACTTTAAGTTAAGCATTACTTAAATGCTTTGTTGAACTGGGGCCTGAAATGGGACTTTAATTTCCTTAACAACTCTCAATACACCATTACCAGAATAAATGTAGAAAAATCAAGACTTTCTGAAAAAATGTGTCTCAAGGGCACTAGTACAAGCAAATTATGGAGAAGTTAAATAATGCCAAACTATAAATCTCATATCTACCAACACTTATCCATCTGTCTTAACAGTGTGCTAAGCAGCAGGTCTTGTTTAAAGGCTGAGATGTTAGAGCTGGAAATGAATACTTGCCTTTTAGTCCCCTCCTATACTATGGTATTCAGTTTCATGTATAATTGATGGGCTGAAATTTTAAGATAGATAGAGTAAATAAATTATGAGCATTCAAAATATTGCCCTTTTGCCAGTAAAACCCTGTTATTCTTCACACTAACTCAGCCACCTCTCATGCTGCTATCTTTATTTATAGGAGCAGTATTTTCTGTGATTTTGTGGTATACACTTACTAAAATGATATCGATGGAAATCATAACCATGATTTTGTAATAATCAAAATACAGTACCATTCTGTTTGGGTATTTTTCCTTCATTCAATAGAGACATAGTATAAAAGAAAGGCATATTAGCTGAATACCAGCATTTTATATGCTATTGCTAGTTCTTGCACAATAGAATTCCTGAGAACTATGCTGTAATTCTCTCCTGCAGTGAAACACAGGGGTGTCCACATTGGTATTCTTGAATTTTCTTACACTGTTAAATTATGAGACTGCTTGTACTATGAAGAGAGATTGGGTTATGAATTTTCTGAAGTGACAGATTCTGTTATATAAACCACTGGTGAGTCTGGGAATGCCATTCAACGTTTTCAGCTTTGGAATTAATTTTATTCTCCTTCTTCTCATGAGGAAATTAAAAATGTTCACAATTTTACTGGTAAGGAGTGCAGTTTCCATGACAAAGTCACATCCCTGGGAAAACCTCAAGTACTTCTTCCAGCCGTGGGAGGACAGAGCCCTGGGTGCAGAGGTACAATTCTGCCCTGACAGGTGTGCACCTGTTGCGAGTTACTGAGAAACTCAAACACGGGTCCTAAAATTAAAAGGCTGCTCTACAAGACAGCTGCAGCATCCCTCTCGCAAAAGGCAAGGCTAACAGAGTTGAAAAAACCAATAGAAAACATAGGTTTTATGCGATACATTATAAGTCTCTTTTTGAAAAAAAATACTGGTCTTTTCTCCCATTACATGCAAGTCTTTCCACTACTTTCAGGCCCAGGCTGGTGAGAGGGCTAGTCAGGTATGTCCACCATCCTTCAGCATTACAGATGTGGCATCAAAAACTGTAAATTAACTGTCTGATACCACTTATAAAAGTTAGTAACATATTCTTATACAGTTTACTTCCTTCAGTGACGACTTGTAATCGCAGCCTACAGAGTCCATTCAGGACTTCATAAAGTAACTACCTTGAGGAGTAAGAACTCTTCTATGGACAGCAGCTTTCAGTAAGAAGAATCTGAACAGGTAAATGAACACATGGAAATTTATTAATAGAGAAATAATACAAGAAGCGAGGTTTGTAATGGGATAAAATACAAATTCATGTTGAAACATTAGGGGAAGCCAGCATAAATTCAGGGATGAGACAAAGATTACTGATTTTTCCTTAAATAAGAATAAGAAAGCAACCTAACTGTCTCACAAGCACTGGCTGATAAATTCACTTGAAGAAATATAGTTTGATTTTGCCTGTCTCCTCTTACTAGGCAAAAGCCGTCAAGAACATACCAACACCATCATTCCAAAATCTGCAAGCTTCACAGTCCTCTCAAATACTCGCCTTCACACTTCTAACCAGAAGAAGGGAGGAGAAATGAACAACAACCCTCCCTAAATACCCAAACCTCTCAAACAACATGTTGATGTAGCCTCATTACCTCTGTTCAGAATTAATTTAGATTTTGCCCTGTAAAACCAGAAATACATGAAACTTGATGCTTCAGAGCATATCTCCAGGTCCCTGCAAGTATTCTGGGCAGAAGCTCCCTAGGTGTGCCCTAGGTGATTCCTAACACCATCTTGTCACGTCAAAGACAAGTGACAAACCCAGGCTGACCACCAGGCTCGCCCACATGCAAAAGCCAAGTCAACTTTCACATTGCTTGACTTCTCTGCAAGCATCAGCATGCCTGTTCACAGAACATTCACAGCCTGCTTTCAACACCTGAACACTTTGGAAGGTGGAGTATGAAACTTTTCAGAACCCTAAATCTAAGCTTCAGTCAGCAGATGCAACTCTTGAGCAAGACAAGTAGATCTAAACGCCTTAGCACTGGATTTCAGGAAGTCAGGCATGCGGAAGGGAAAAGCTCACACCCCTAGACCCAAACTACACGTTCTCTGGAATATCACAGTAAGAGCTGAAATACAGAGGGAAAAAGTTCTTCCTGGGATGTGGCACAGAAAATGCCTGCTCTTGGAAAAAAACTAGGAAAGTGAGCTGGTATTCATTAAAAATTGAATTGCTCAACACAGTTTTACCATACTTAAACACAGTGCAAATCCATTCAAGTAGTCAGGATGGGGCAGGGAGAGGTTAGTCTGAAATTTAACCTGACTGTTCAGAATGTAGGCAGAAAAACCACAAGTCAACCTACACAGCCTGCTTAAGTTTTACCAAACAAATCATCAAACAAGGGCAGAGATCCAGTGGAGCCCCAACAAGTCCTTCACCAGGTGTACAGAAGAGTTTCAGTTGTGTAATACCAGTGGTGTGTTAAGGCAAGTCCTGCGTCAGGGCATTTGGCGAGCAGAAACATAATCCGCAGTCGCAGCAGGCCAGCCTTCCTTGTGACATGAAGGTTGTATCCAGTATGATGCATATACACTGGCTGCATTGACAGGTTTAACATCAGGACTTCTAAACTCCCATTTTAACCAGTGGGTATTTCAGCACACTGTACTGGGGAATGATTCTGTGCTTGGCCAGCACAGCTTATTGCAGCTGCCTCGGAGAAACAGCCACTTGTCTTCTAGCTGTGTGATGTTGGCCTGACGTCAGATTTCATAACACCCCTGAGTTCCAGCTTAGGTACACCACCACAGAATCATCCTGTAGGCTGGGACTGTACTCACAGACACAGGCACTGAAAGAGGCCTTGGCAAAACAATCACTGAACTCACACTTGGCCTGTGTCTTTGTAGCTTCAAGCTGGGATTTTCAAAGGAGTTTGAATTTTGCTGGTAGGTGAACACATAATACCCCTTCATTCCTTTGAAGAGGCCAGTCTGAAGCTGTAATGAGCCTGCAAATAGTGATTAGCATTTAAAGTGGCACCCTCAATAATAAAATCTCCATAAACCGGATTCTAGTTTTCTGGAAGTGAAAGACACTATTCACATTTACCTCTCAGGAGCCTAATTTTGGTCTCGTACTGCTAAATGCGAGGTCACAAGATATCAGCTCCAGTGAATTACTCCTAGGCTCCTCAGGTAAGATTTAATTCTGGGCATTCCATTTGCAAGAGCTTTCTGGAGGCTGCAGCCTGCTGCTCCCTGCTCCGTTCCCCTGAGGAACCGCCTGAGGAGCAGTACCTGTTGTCAGCCAGGCTGCAGGAGGCTGAAGCGATGCCTTCCTAGTCCAAAGCCTCGCACCTCCTCCCAAGCGGGGGTGAATAATTGTCCCTGAAGTCTGACTTTCCCATTATGCTCAAAAATCCTGCCCCCCAAATGTGGACCCTGACGGAGTTGTGGGGCTGTGAGGCACGCTCTGTACCTCTCCTACCTGCTGAGACCAAGCCCACAGTAGGCACTTACAGTCCAGCTGCGTCTCCAGCAAAGCATTTCGTCGATAAATGCAAGGGGTAGTTAAAAACACACAGGAAGGATTTATCCTGACATCAAACTGAAGCTTACTTAGTAAAACCAAAATAACAAATGAGCAAACCTGCAGCCAGGTAAAAAAATCTGAACCTACAAGCGGGGAAGCATTGAAATAACAGTAAAGCTTTCATTCCTAGCTGCTTCTGCAGAAGCAGGTGTTAAGCAGACATGCCGCATGGAAACAAACCTAACCTAGGCAGGCTCTGTTGGGAGAGCGAATAGACAGAAAAGTTTTTCAGTGCCCATGTAGACGCCGGTACCTCTCTCTCTACCTTCTGCTGCAGCCAACACAAGGACATTGGTCAAATGGTTCAGAGGAAAGGCCGAGCTCAGGCTTAGGAACTACACATTCCCCAGAGAAGACCTCCTCTGCTCTGATTCTCAAAAAACATAAAGTTTCTTACTTTTCTACATTGATCTGGAAATCTATTCCATTTTCCACGCTTGACTATAGAAACCTCCTTAGAAGTTCCTGAAATAAAAATATTAAGCAGAACACCAGTGTTCTTAAAATACTGTAGCACTCGAGTCTGTCTGCCACTCAGTGGCACATAGCAATTTGAAATTATTGAAGCTCTTAAATTAAGTGCTTAAATCTGAAGGTGATCACCACTCTGAACATGTGAATTGTACAGAATCTGAACTATCAAAGCACTTCAATTTACTCTAAGCAGGTCATTTTTGGAAGTGATAAGAGAGCCTGTGATTGCCCAGCCTGCACTGATTTCAAGCTAGTGAAGTTTTCTATTCATTTTTACAAGTACTTGAGTGATTATGGTAGCTTAAACGAAGCCTGTGTTGACCACATTTGAGCAAGTTGGGGGTATGTGTGGTTTTTGTTTTGTTTTGCTTTTAAGTAGCAATTTTGTATCAGCATTTTCCTTCAGGAATCAAGTCAAAGCAGGTGTTTTTCCCCAGTGCTTCCGTAGTTGTGTGGATATAAAAATTGAACACCCTTATCCATTTCTAGAGTCTTCAATTCACTTAATAGACAATGTACAATTTTCTGAGTGTACTGAAAATTTCATTGCTTTGTAACTACAAATTGAAACCTATAATGCTTATCTCCAGGAAGCAATCATTAATGCCTTTTTTACAATACAATTTACTCTTGCAATTTTGACACACAGTGCCTTTTGAAAGTACTTTCTTAAACGAACTAGTAATAGCTAGTTACCCCCTGTAATATATTACTCGGTGATGAAATAGTTATATTCCATACACAAACCCTTTATAGCTGTAAGGACTATAGAAACGCGAGAGATCCTTACACTCCAGGACGATTCTTTCCTTTGCCATCCAAGTAGCTTAAGGCCAGAAGGAGGCCTTGCCAGGTTTTTTTGGATTTGGACAGCTTTCTTCTACATATTCCCAGAATTGTTAAATATTGCACTATTTCCCACACTGCATAAAGTTCAATTAGAGACATTCTTTTCGTGGGCCTTTTTCTTGGGCTCCTCCAACTGCCCCATGGCAGAGCTGTCATGGCTGATGCCCTGCCTTGATTCACAACTCCCAGCAAATATTTCTCATTTTCTTTTCTGAATAGCTTTACTGATAAAGCATAATTATCTGAAAACTCTGATGAATTCTGGTATTTGTTATAAATTAATTCCACTTCATGCCTAGTCTTTTTAAGGCACTTTCATTCCCTATCAGAGGTAACTTCTGAGTTGAAGATTTGTCTGCTACCCTTCCAGTTGTAAACCCTTGAAAATCAAGTCTCTCTTAAGTAGAAGCACATTTTGGCTCTTTGACAGCATTTCCTTTTATACATCTGTACTGATCCATAATCTACTGCAAAGGATGTGCATTATCACTTGCATGGTCTGCCTCCTTAAAATAATGTGTGACCTGGGATCTGGGGGGTTCTTGCTGCAATATCTGTTGCTTACTCATACCTGATTGATAACGAGCTCATGTTTACGATGCTGAACAGTCTTGAACTACGTGGGGAGGATTTTTGCCATTTGGAAGACTTCCACAACCAGCAAAATCTAACTAATTCCTGTGTACGGCTTCTGAGTCATGCAGTGTTTGTGCTACGCTTTTCAGCATAATGGCCAGTCAAATACCAGAGGTAAGATAACACAACCATGCTTGACATTTATCCGTTATCAAATCATTCACTCAAGTTTACATTGATTTAGCTATGCACGTTGCACCTTGATAAAACTATTTTTATTGGCATACCGTGACACATCAAGATGTTTCAGAGTAATTTATAAAGAAATCTGTCATGTGATTGCAGAAAAAGTATGAAGGGTTTTTTAAGCCGTTTGATGTTCTCTTGAATGATTAACCCCCGTGTGAAAAATCAGTTGACAGGTTAATTTTCCAGGTCAAAATCCAGGCTTCAGCACAACCACTTCTTTAATTTTGTTTCACATCATAATGTGGAAGAGTTTGCCTGTCACTGGAAGAAGTATAAAACAGTCACAGTTGCTTTAGTTTGCTAACTGCCATGATTGCTTACATCTCTGTTCTTTAGTATTTTGGCTATAATGCTGCAGATGCAGATTTTTCCTAGTTCCTTGCTTTGCTGAAGAGTTCAGTAATTTATCAGCTATCTCATTCTCACAAGCATTTTCCTGGTGGTTTGAGCTTCACCTGAAGCTTTCTCAAGTTTATGAATGTTTATCATATCTTTCTACTGTACCTGCAAAGCAAGTGCCATAACAGCAATTTCAGAATGATCAAAGTCTTAATCAAGTTACGTAGTTGAGCTGGTAGACTACTCTACTACAATCCCTTTAACCATTTCAGCTTCTTTATGAAATTGTCCTTGTTGTTCCCTTCATTTCTACAGTGCCTTGTACTGCATTGTCCTTTGTTTTACAACTTTTTGCCGCCTCTTTTTTTCAGAGGTATTTCTGAGGAGTTAATGCCTTTTTTGGCTCGTTTCTTTTCTGTCACTCGGTTACGCAGACTTCAGAGACACTTTTATGAAAATCAATAACAGCTGTTGCAGCATCTATGATATGATCATTCAAAAAAGACAATGGCACATCAGGGCTGACTTGTACAGGATCCAAGCCTCGATACATGTAGACTCCTTTCATTGGTACAACTGGAAATTTGTTTTGTTGCGCCTTGATTAGCCTTTTCCCTATGCTTTTTTAGGATCATGAAAAAGAAGAGTTGTAAAAGAATTTGAAGGCTGTTTTGGCCCCACTCTCTGCATTAAGTTGGGATCAAGCAGTTGTAGACTATCCCTGGCAGAGTTTTCTTTAACCACTTTCTAAAAGCCTCTAATGAGGAGACCTGAACAACCGTCCCAGGGTTGGAACAATTGCTCACTACCCCTTCCCATCTTTTGTGTATGTTTTGGAAGATGAAGTTTCCCCTCAGGCTTCTTTTCATTACATTAGACAAATCAGGTCCTTCACCTTGTTTCCATAAGCATGTTTTCTAATATTCTCTTCCTGTTACCCTGCTCTGGGGTCTATCCGGTCTGTCTACTCTTAAGCCCAGCTCCCAAAACCCTATTTCAACTGCAGCTGCACCAGTTCCAAGAGGAGCAGAGAACTTTTCCTGCCACTGACAAAAAAGTTAGAGCATCCCAAAGTGTCAATTTCATGATTTTGCAGCAGTATCATGAAAGAGGTGCACTTTTTTAATGAATTTGTTGTTAAGTCATATCAAACAAAAATTCTGGTAACTTCTAATATCAGCTTATCTATAGCATCTCATGTCTTCAAGAGCTGATGTAAATTTCCTTTTAGAAGAAGTTAAACCAGTGAAATCAACTCCCGGTGACTCCATTTGGACGACTCCTATGAGTTGTAGACAGCCACATTTTACAATGGCTTCCACTTCCTCTGAGCTCTGACTTTTCATTTTTAAAGTCATTTTTTCTTCCTGCTCATCTAGAATACGGGGATTGTGCTTGTTCATTGCTTTCTCCAAGTATATGTTAACTGCCTCAACGCTTGTTACTGCCATTACTGCAAAGATGCCAGCCCAGTCATGTTGTCAGTCGGAGCAAGCTGATGAGTAACTCCCCAGTCACAACTGGCTCTTAGCCTATGAGTGATGATGCTATTTCTGAATTAATGCTATGCTCACTGAATAGTAACTATTTTGCATCCTTGGATATATTACAGATTTTCTCATTTTTAAATTGCTTTTTGTCAGCACTGATGTTTGCATACTCCAAGGATTTAGGGCTTGCGTTTGTCCATTTCTTTCATTACTGCTATCAACTTTTATTATTGCAACTATTGTTCTAATGCTCTAGAAATTTACTTACATACTTAACTTCAGAAAAGACTGTCATAGACGCCTCGCTTTACCAATGACTCACATCAACACTTCAAAAACTGCAGAGTCCATAACCTTGCTTCTGTGACTACCTCAGTATATTTTTGATGCTTGACTTTATTTTGATAATGACTGCAAGTTATAGAACTATCAATCATTTGCCCGTCTGGCAAAACAGTGAACTTCATTTCATCTGGCCTCTTTGACCTGTGAGACTTAAGTGGCCCTAACAGGACTTAAAGCTCCAGCCAGCAGAGATGATAGGATCATTGAAACACAGGCTCTTTCATTACCGCAAGGGGTAGCCCTGTAAGGCTGAAATCTCAGTGGTGCTGCTCGTAAAGGTTAACATTCCTGCTAGAAACCACTACCCAGCATTTCAAAACACTTCTACATAAAGCTAATGCCTGAATGCATACTTAGGTGATGAAACCAAAGTAGTCCGGTTTGGGAAGGCGCTGAGTACCCACATCTTTCAGCAAATTTTTAGAATTAAATGAAAACAGGAAGTGAAATAACAGACCTAAGAGACAGACACAGCGGCATACGGCTATAGTCTTTTCAAGACAGAAATAAATCTTTGTACAAACTTAAATAAAAAATTCTTAAAAGGTAAAGTGACTAATTGCTTCTTTTTATATGGTTTAATTGATGGCCTAAAGCCAAGAACAGATTTATAATTAATCAAAGTTTCTTAAATAATTGTGACTTCATTGTGATACAACCCTGAATAATGGACTGAATAATAGGTTAATCAATTGACTGATTCTTTCACTGAACAAAATAACAAATGAAAATATTCACCCATTATTAATATTCATTTGTATTTAGATGTAAGCACGTACAAATCTGACTCCTTGCCATATTGAAACAGGACGGAGTATTACAGCATGAAGCGTTCACAGAGAATTTGTCATCCATCTGGAACTGGAGGCAAGGGTGACTGTAACACCTCCTCTTTGCACATGTGGCCCAGCACACGCTGTGTTTGATGTGCCAAAGAAAAGGTACTAACGCTTGCCCAGACAACATCAACATCACTTCCTCGGGAAACTCCCTCCCTGTTTTCTCCAAAGGTTCAGGGATGTTCAAGAGGGCACTGAATCTGGATAATATAGTCCATCTACACAGGTTGTACACAGCACGCTATGTCTAACACCGTCTTCCAGGTTTGGGGTGGATGTAGGGCGACCAATGCACCGAAGAACCTCTACCAAGCAGAGGAGTGTTTACCCCTGGAAGACTCACACCACTGACTCTATGAAGGTTTCAGTGCTCCCAGATAACTTTACACAATTAGGTTTTGAAAGCACTTATTATGGAAGATTCAAGCCAGTTTATAGTTTGCAAGAGAAAAGTAAGCAGTTGTTCACAAAAGGAACTGAATGTGAAGGAAGACATGGAGATAATAATGAAATAAATACATCCATGAGTCTGCATTTAAAAAAAAAAATGTTTTGAATATAGGGCGTCTATAAGTCAGGCGCTAAGCTAACAGGCTGGCAGGCCAGCATGTTTTCTTTTACTCCTTTTGCTAGTTCTAGGTTGTATTTTCAAGTGTCAAGTCACATTTCAGATCAGCACTGCGTATTTTCTTACCAGTAAAGCAAAGCAATACTGATCTTCTGCAATAAAAGTGCATATTTATTTGAGAGCACCCTGCATTATAACAGCAGCCAAATTAAACTGCATTTAATATTTCCTGTTGGTTTTGTATTATTTATCAAATGCTTCAGTGTAGTAAGATATATATATTTATTTATATTTATATTATATGAACATATTTGAAACTACATTGCCATTTCTCAGAACCCTCCAACAAGGGTTTTGTTGTTCAAAGCTGCTGTAAAGCAAGCTGTGCCAAAGGGAGCTATTTGGACTGCACAACAATGAACTTTATTGATCCTGCAAAAGCCATAAACACCGTTACATTTTTCTGAATGCCATCTATGGGCACATTTGCCATCAGCTGATAATGGGAGTGCATGTCTGCCTATATATTGTTGTTAAAGACGATATCACTATGCAATAAAGAATTCAGCCAAGAGATGCTCCAGAATGCCCAATTCTGGAGCGCGATCTTTGCGACCTTCATGTTCTCTTGCTGCCATTATGTAAGTTTAATTGGCATCAACTCTGGACCCACATTGAAAGTGCGACCTTATCCAAGCCTGCTAAGATTTTCTAGCTTTTTAATTAAACTAGGTTAAATTGTTCCACTTGTGGCCTTGACAACTATACATTTATGTCACTCCATTCACACACATTAAAAAAAAGAGAAAAAAAAAGCAAAAAAAAAGCATGTGCATGCAAGTGAAACAACTGCACACCTAAATAAGTGCTTTCACAAATAATATGAAAGGTTATTCAGTAAGCACTGATATTTGGATAAATTCTGTGTGTGTAAAAAGTACTACGATACAAAATACTGTCTGTGTCAAAGTACAGATTTACCAGTGGCGGTAAGTTAATGTATGACTTGTATTCCTGCTTGCCTAGTCCAGCACGGCACCTCTTGGAGCATGTCTGCTCCTACCCAGGCATGTTTCCTAGGTCTGGAAGAACTGTGTACTTGCACGGCCAAGTCTTACCCTATACAGAAATCATGGCTAGTTTGTGTGCCCAGACTGGGAAGCACAGAAAGGGGGGTTCTTGCAGTCTGGTGCCATAAACATAGCCAATGTCAACAGGGTTTATTTTACAGGGAACATTAAAGGGGAGATTTTCAAAGAAACGTAAGAAAGTCATGAGCAACCAGGGATCAAACACCTTTAGGCTCCTCTGAATAGCACAAGGTAAAACAAAACAACCAGTACACCGGCCCGTACCAATTGCCACATTATAATGCCCCCTGAGGCTTCAGTCCAGGAAATCAGGATCTTGTTTATGGAAACATAATTAAAGCACTTTCCTTGCTTTCCTGTAATAGACACTTTAGCACCTGGTAATCAAAGGGAAATACCTGAGAAGTCCGTCCTTGAGTTTCACTAAAGCCATGCGTTAGAAGCCTATTTGCCTATATGTCCTATCTATCATGCATTTTTAAGACACTCAAGTGCTTTACACTCTTTAAATGTTTGGACCCTTTACCTGCTGCGATGCTGAGAGTATCAAATGGGAATCCCGCCCCTAACACTCAGAAGTGATTCTTCACATACATGTTTCCCTTGGCTCAGACTGTGCTCAGGCCCATCTGTTTGGAAGCACCTACCCTGCTTGCCAGTCCGAAGCTCACACAGAGATGCCAAGGGATGGGAACACTGAGCAGGGTAACGCTCACTCACATAAGGCTAAAAAAGTCCTGTCCTTTGCTTCCACCCCGACAGTCACACTACACCACCTCTGCTGCAAGTCTCACTGAAAAAGGGTTCACATCTGCTCATACAAAGATTGCTGCCATGGAAGTGAGGTACGGTCCAAGGGAGCTTCAGCTATACATGGTGGCTGCTGTGGCTGAAGCCTGCCTTCACAAGCTTGCCCAGGAGCTCATGCTCATAGCAGAAATCTGTAGCTCAGGAAACAAAAAGTGATTCTACTGCGGACAAATTTCCTTCTTATTTGAAGGAATTAATGCAGTGGAGGTGCCACAGGGACCTTCACAGAGCTACACACACACTTACTCGAGCCCTAAAATTGTAATGAAAGACACAAGTCAGAAACAAAGGACTCTGAGTAATGAAATGATTAAAGAGAAAATACAGTTGAAAACTCCTGGAACACATTATAATTTAATATCTCATTATTTACTAGGCACATTGAACATAACATGAATTTCCCTCTGCTCCACCAAACCCACTTCATATTCCACAGAGCCTACACTTCTGTATCTCATCCAAGTCGAGATGAAATTGTCTTGTATATCAGACAAATGTACTAGAGAGTAGCCTACACTTTGATAAGGTACAATCTGAACGTTCCCAACAGTCCAGCTTCCACACCATTTAGAGCATTTGTATGCACACGTTTTCAATGCACAATGAGTGGCTTTAGCTGTTCATTATTATTAAGAAGTTATTTTACATGCCCTTGTGCCTGGTAAATAATACCACGGAGAAAAAGGTAACCACAGGTTTGAATAAATAATTCTGCATAAACCTAGAAGTTCTTGTTTTAAATCTGCATTATCATGTTGGTTCAGATCTGTAGGCTTAGGTCTGAACAAACATGAACTTCAGGGACATTTGAAATTCAGCTCTGAATCCTGACCTGGATTTTCTAAACGACCTTTGAAATTTGGAACTAAATCCAAATGTTGCAGAGTCTCTACCTGGAAGCCATTCGCTGATGGATTTTCATTCAGTCTAATGTAGGTGGCAAATTATGCCGGGAGTAAGTCATTTTCGAGAGATCCAAGGTCTGGCATACAGACTACTGCATCCAGCAGGTTTAAATGGAAAACAAAGGTTCCTCATTTACCTCTGAGACTTCTGTCTGATTTATTTTGCTTCTCTGGTTTGCATTTATTTGATTGTTTGTGCCAGGTATAATGGAGAAAATTCAGGCATTGCTAGGGAAAGCTGTAATCTGCAGCACTCTGAGGCAGTCCCTCAACCACAATGACCTCTTGAAGACACCTCTGAATCAGAGCAGAAAGGAGAGGTGGCAACTCCCAGCTGGACAGGCCTTTGCAGCTTGCCCAGATGTCAGCAAACTAGTCTTTACTGGCCAATACTGAGACAGCCGTAACTTTTTACAAAGCAGTGAAGCACATACTTAACTTTACTCACATATTTAAACTTAAGAATGCACTTAACTGCTCTGCTGAACACAGACAGGCAGAGCCACACACCGTGCTGCTCTGGGGACCTAGGGTCAGCCACCTTCAGAGCACTGAAAGCATCTCGAAAACTCCTGAAAATGGGAAATACAAGAAATACTATTTACCAGGTAACTACTCCAGTGTCAAGAGATAGCAGTTAGGAAAATGTCCCTTTTGCAGACTCTGGCTGCATGTGATACTACACTACACAACCCCAACAATCCTCTGCCATTCCTGTGAAGGCAGACATTCAACGTATATTGGTATGCTAGCAGATCTTTCCCGCACAGAAACCGAAGAGAAACAGCATCATAGGAGTCCTCTTCTGAATTGTACTATAACAAAAATTAATATATAAACAGAATTCTGAAAAGCTGACTTGCACTTATGACTATAATTTGTCTTGATTACATAGGACCATGTACAAGTAAAAATAATAACAAAGAAATATATTTTACAAATGCACAAATATTCATAGGCAGAAGTCAGTCACCTTTTCAGATGTCTATCAGTTGCTTTGGTAATTGTTTGAAGAAAATAAATGAAGATTTAAAAAATTAGTCTAGCCACTACCTGCAGGAACTGATTGTCCTTTAAAATAACTTCAGTTTTACGAAACTGTAAAACCCCAAAGCATCAATACAGTTTGAGAAAAATGTCCAGGTTCCAGGGACAGGAAGAAAGCTACCCAAGGAAGTATTTTATTTGCCTTTAGACCATTTCTGCATGTGGAACTCCCCGCGGTGATACTCAGCTCTGCTTCCTGAGTGGCTACTGTTAGAAAGAGGCAATCTACCTTAGACCATGCCTTAATCTGCATTTTTCAGCACAAAAATTTTTTGGCCAGTATGCTGATCACCCAAATAGAATTTTTAAGTACCCTCTGAAATTCTCCCATCTAAATAGCATTATGTCCTCTGCACATTTTGCTACCTCACTGTTCATTCTCTTTCCTTAATGAGAACTATAGACACATTTTATTTCTGCTGTATTGGCATGTCTCTACAGATTCTTCAGCATGATTCTGTATTTTAAGTGAGCAGTGGTAATCTTTTTAATTGCACTGTTTTAATTCGTATTTTGAATAGAAATTACACATAGATAAATAGAACTAAGTTCCTGCTGAGACGAAGACCACTGGAGTCGGGATTGTCATACTGGTTTTTGACTAGTATTATGCGTGGTTCAGAGATGACCTGAACTTTCATAGAAAAAGAAACATGAATCAAAAGTCAACCCCCCATTTTAATCAAATTGCCCTGATTATCTGGTATGGATCTAAAGAAGGAAGGTTTAAATAGCTCCTACAATGTAAATATTTCAGAACTAAGCCGACAGTACAAGAAAAAAGAAGTAATTAATAAAAGCAAATGAAATTACATTGTAGGAATCAGGGAATTGCTCAGGAAAGGGCACAAAGACTACGAGAACCAGCTGATTACTGTGGATTGTTTCTATGCAAAAAAAACCCAACAAGCAATCTATGCCCTTCAGGTTACCGAAAAGGAAGAAAGAAAAAGGAAAATATAAATTTGTCTATACAAATGCATTACTGGATTGCAGTTTGCTGGATTTTATGAAAAGAGAATAGTTTCATATTAACAAAAAAACCCAATATGATTATACAGTTTTCTTTCTGGGGAATCAGGGATAGTTTTCTGCAGAGGAGTTAATGTGGGTGTTAACTGAGTGACAAATCCTGAGCCAGGCTTCTTGCTGAATTCTTAAGAGGGAAAATCAAAATCCTTCACTGAGCACAAAGCTCCCATGTCTTGTCCTTCCTATTGAAGCTCTTGGAAATAGTACATTTTTAAATTGCCCAAAGACCTTCTTACCTGGAGGTATTGCTGATAACTGTCATTTTCTCACCTTGGCATAAGAGAGGAAAAATAATGGAGGAATGACATTGGGCTGTGTGGACAAACCCCAACATTATGGCATAGTTGAGGTTCACCTTCCATCAAAATGGAGGTTTGCTATTGAGCTCTGGCCAATGTGAAACTTGACAAACCAGATCTTGTGAGCACTCCCCAAGTCCTTCTTTAGCCAGTGAGAAATAAAGCATCTCAGGTGTTCTGCCTCAAAAATGTAAAGCAATCATGATCCTTACCATAAACTGCCAATGAAAAGAAATTTATATATCCAAAATTATAATTCATCAAAGGTCAGACAAAATCTACCATGTTAACAGATTAGTGTCCTAAAATATTTTAAAAATATTTTTCAACATGACAGATTAACTAGCAAGTTGCAAAATAAACTGGTATTCGGGAGGATGTGTTACAAGGACATGACTGGATTGCCTTTAACAACTGGTTTTCCCTGTAAGATTCATGCCTTAGTTATTCAAATGTTTGTTAAAGGAAGAAATTAAAGCAGAGCTGGGTGCAGCTCTAACCTCCTGGAAAACCCTCTTCTGTGAGAGGATCAAGTTATGAGACTGCAAATTGAAGAGCTGTGATATCAAATTTAATGTATAGTCATCATCATGTCAGGTAACTTAGAAACTGGAAAGCCATGTCTTAGAGTTAATGGCTTAATCCCAACATACTCATTCACACTGTGAGAAAAAGTGTCAGAAACTGAAAATCCGTGAAACAAGGTTATGGAAGAAAAAAAAGAACAAAATAAACATTGTAACTGACAATATGCTGATATTGATTTATTTTCCTTCCTGCAACAGGTACTTTCTGGTTTGTTAAAATCTGACAGCATCCTTTATATTCAGGTCATTCTGAGGCCTGATCTAGTATGCCTTTAACTAAATATTAACTATGAGTAACTATGCCAACCACTGCCACTAAAGATGGGGTATGTATCCTGTTCAATGCCTGAGCTCAGAGGTATTCAGCTCTCAAAGTTTTGGACTGCCAGAAAATAAAACTGTGATGGCAAAGGATGTGGTTATGTGATAAATAGTGGAGAAATTTCCTTTTTACTAAACACAAAGAGTAAGAGAGTTTCCTGATTACTAATGATAAGCTTGTGCTCGAGGCCTAGCTAAATCAAAGCTGAGTGTTCTCAACCACAGAAACAACAAAAATTATGATTGAATGATAATCACATGTGGTTTGATTATATGCATCCTACAGGCTCCCACAGATCCTCCTAGTGTTTAGCCCAGGCCCAGGTTATCTGCTGCCTCATGGCCAACCATGCCAGCCCCAAAGCCACCAACTTTCATAATTTTGTAGTTAAAGAAGTGAGGAGGACGTGGGCAAATGTACCCTGAGGACCACTGTTTTGCCGGGGCCCTGCCTCCATCTGCGCTCCTTGAACAGACAAGGCAGCAGATAGCCCCTACAAGCTCAGTCACACATGGACTACATGGAACAGGACTCGGCACCTCTGTGCTGTGACTGCAAGGCCGGGACTCTCTGACATGCCACATGAAATCCTTTCACCATTTTGCAAGAGGATACAGAGGGATTTGGATTCCTTCCCTTGGAGAGAGCCTTGATGTGGGAAAGGAAAAGAGGAAGGGAAAGCCTTTGGATTTTCTATTTGTGTACACAGGTTTTGGAGGTCTTTTTGGAGTTCCCAAAAGCACTGAACCAAGAGACACCATACCACGGGACAATAAATGGGGATACGCATTGGAAAAGTATCATCAAGATTCAGTGAAGGAACACAATAAAGACCACTGCAACAGCCGTGTTGGTCCTAAAGTTTTGTTTAGTGTTCAGAGCAAGGGCTGTCTTGATATATACCAGATACAGGCCAAGATGCTAGAGACAAGGAAGTTATTTGCCCTCAAGGGCTACATCTATGCTGCTAAAATTACAAAGTCAGGTCATGGGCTCCAGTACTTGCATGCCACTGGCCATTCTGGGTGTTACTTTAGTCTCCCCCCGGGATGTTTGAACCAAGCTGTCAAGTTTTGAGGGGCAAGAGACTTTAGCAGTGTGCACACACACAGTGCCACACCTCTTGGCTTCACGGTCAGCAAAGAATCTTTGGCACAACTTATTTCTTAGTGCAGAGACCTGGGTGCATAAAGGAAGTCCTAAAAATTTCCTCACTGAAGAGGTTGTCAAGCATTGGAACAGGCTGCCCAGAGAAGCAGTTGAGTCACCATCCCTGGAGGTATTTAAAAGACATATAGATGTGGCACTTAGGGACATAGTTTAGTGGACTTGGTAGTGCTGGGTTAATGGTTGGACTTGATGATCTTAAAGGTCTTTTCTAACCTAAACGATTCTATGATTCTAAAAAGCAAAGGGAGAGGCAGGCTTAGTGTTACCAGTGGTGAAATAGAGACGAGAATAGTACTCATCTTCAGCACAAGTATTAGAAGCAGAAAAGAAGAAGCTGTGCCCGGAGAAGTTATGGGTGCCCCATCCCTGGAAGTGTTCAAGGCCAGGTTGGACGGGGCTTTCAGCAACCTGGTCTAGTGGAAGGGGGGTTGGTACTACGTCATCTTTCAGGTCCCTTCCAAGCCAAACCATTCTATGATTCTACAAAAAGGTCTGCAGTGCCCTGGTCATTTCTTCCTCCATAGCGAGAATGCATGCTGCCATGAGTGCTTGTAAATGCAAGTGTTTCCCTGCCATGAAAGACGTGCCAGTACAGATGCTTGCACCATTTCAAAATCGCATGGAGTGTCAAGAACTGTTGCTGCTGATGACAGTGGTGCCTGCTGCCACTGCTAACTGTAGTACCCTTCAGAAATACCCCTCCCCTAAGAGATGGTAGAAATGACAAACTGAAGTGTTAATTTGTTAAACTGCGATAGGACTGTCAAATTAGCCTGGCTTAATGCTAAAATAATTCTATTCATTACTACAGAGCCAAAACAAGTATCAGTTACAGAGCCAAAACAAGCATCATACCTTTTGATAGTAAAATTCTGTGTGCAGAGAAGTCTTACAAGTCCAAGAGGAAAAACAGGGAAACAGGTAAGCAGCTCAGAGTATTCAGCTCCTGCAAACGGAGCAAGTCCGACAAGGCTGTTGCCTCTGAAGACACTTCAGACAGTGAGCATATGCTTCTGCTGAACACCCCTGAGGTTCACCAAAGAAGTGTCTTGAACCCTAGCTTCTCTGACTGCTGCTCTGATAGTATCAAAGATTGTTCACTCGTGACAAAACCAACAAGTAGTGAATTGCTTCCTAACACATCAAGGAATAAAATACACTGTCACAATCTTTTTTTTTGTGGATGGAGGCCAAGCTGAGTCTGTTCCAAGCATCAGGGCCAAAATATCTTCTACAATTAAAGCATTGCTGACAATGTTGTTGAGGCTACATGAGACGGAGCAGATTACAGGTCACCCTGCAGATTGGAGGTATATTGGCACTGTGATGGTAGCAGTAATAAAAATGTGTTTGTGTCAGTAAAGTAAGCAAATATGACTCAAAGCACACAGGCAGTAGACAGGCTGAATAAGAATTCACTTTTCTAAACCACAATTTGAAGTGCCAAAGCATGGTGGCCTACAGAGCCTCACCGCTGGACGGCTGCTGCGGAAATCTAACAGGACATAATTGAAATTAATGATAGAAGAAAGCAACACTCGCAAGGCTACCACAATTACTGCTCTGCAAAAGTAAAAGTTCTTTTCTCTCACTGATACATTCAGGAAGACATTAGATGAAGTGAAGCTATGTCATTTGATAAAATACTACTGTATAGGGGTAATTAAGAAGGGCAGTAGGTAAATGCAGACACTGCAGAGGCCCTGCCATATGCTCACAACAGGAAATACAGAGTTGAGGCGGGGCGGGAAAACAACAACAAAAAAACCCATTTGCAGCTGGAACAGAGAGCATAACCTACACCATCTGGGAACTTATTCCCCTTGTCTGGGAATGATCTCTAAGCCCATGTTAAAGGATCAATGAATTGCAAAAGATGTCTCAGCCTGCCTGGGAATCTGAAGAATGGGTGGAATTCGGTTTTGCTTTGACTTCAATTTACCCTGCCCACATTACAATTTTGTAACATACTGTCAACCTAAAAATATTTCTTCTGTTGCCAGTGTCCTATCACTACAGAAAGGGAAACAGTGATATTTTGATCGTGATGGGTAAATGGCAAAAGCATATGAAATAAAGTGGGGGTGTGGTGGTGGTGGGAGGGGAGGGGATAGCTGAGGGAAGAGCCAGTCCCTAAATAACCCAGTAAGGCAATACTTCTAATACTCATTGTGAAGCGTGATCATGCTGCTAATGAAGCAATAAATCCTCCCTTGCTTTGGTGCTTGAGGGAGGGGGGTCAGAAGGTGGAGAGAGCTCCCTTTCCCTTCTCATTACAAGCGGCAATGCAAAATGCTTTAATAAAGCTAAGTAATGTCTTAGAAGGAATAATCAGCTAACGTTTCTCCTCACGAACCCATGCCGCAGAATGGCATGGCTCCTTAGCCCCTCTGGCTTTCCTCTTTGGACCCCTGTCCTACAGCCAGCACCAAGCCTGGCCCTGCCCTCCCCATCCTCCTCACCAGCCAACATCCACTTCGGGACTTCGACACTTGACTTCCAGACTTGCACCAGCCAATTTAAGCATACGCATCACTGATTAATGCCTAATCCCCACCACCCCCCATATAATAAAATACCCTGAAATTGTAAAGGAAAGAAACATTTACTTTCCCCAAAATTGAAACTGGCAATGAAAAATGAGCAAAGCCTCTCTCCAATTAACGCTAATCTGTCTGCCTTGTGTACGCACTAGTGAGGGAGCCACAGTACACTGCAGATCAGAAGATAAAAGCACACTCAGGAGTTCAACCGCTTTAGAAGCACAACATCTGTTAGCCATGTTATTCTGCAGCTACCCAACAAGCAGGCACTCTTCATAACACTTAATAGCTTATGCATTATGTATGCAGCCGTTGATACAGAGGCGCTTGAGTTCTGGGTTTCGTTCTGCGCAAGTCTTAAATTAGAAAACTACGGGCGAATCTGGGGAGTGCCTCTCCTTCCTTGCGTGGTAAGCGAGAGCTTAGGGCCAAATTCTGCTCCCAGTTACATTAATACGTCTCCACTCAAAATCAGTCTGGTGTAACACAGAACGGTATCTGACTGACTCCATCTTAATTCACTCAGTGTGTGGAATTAGAATAAAATTGCAAGAACTCTCGTTAGAAGAGAACATTTTAAGTCACTTATTGTTGTAATATCCTTGAGTGATTTATTCACTACATTATTATTACAAATTAATAAAGGAAGGGCATGCATTAATGGAGTTTATAGGTTTTTCAATTACTATTTTCCTATTATTCTTTCTATTATTCAATTCACCAGCTTCTTCGTATAATTTATCTATAACTCCAATATATTATAGTGCTTCAGAATTTATGAAGTATATACAAAGCATATAAATCCTATTAACTCATCCCATCATACTTATAATTGAGTCAATTAAAACGTTCTGTGTGTCTACAGTATATAAAGGGGAGGGAGAATAAAACTGAGACCAGGGGGTTAATAAATTCTTGATTATTTATATTTTCTTAAACTTCTCTGCCACAATGGAGCCCAGATGCAGCATGAATATGCCGCACTGTGCTCTTTAGACCCTATAGCCCAGGATGCACTGCCTAGGGAACATAAGAGACTTGAGAGCAGCTTACAAAGATTTTCATATTCATTTTAAGGCCAAAGGGACCATTTTGTTCTTCTAATATGACTACTCACATAACACAAGCCCATAGGATTTCACTCAGGGATCCCTTTATAAAGCTAATACTTTCTGGAGGAGGTTTTTTTTAAAGTATCCAATCTTTATTTAGGCATTTCCAGCTATTTGTTCCAATTTTGTAACATAGCCTCGCTGATAAAAATATACATCCTGGCAGGTTTTCACACCATATATGCATGACCATGTTAGGTATCTAGCTCAGGAATGATTCAACAGATCACATCAAAGTGAAGGACTCCCTGCCTAGTCAATGAAAAGAGGCAGGCAGTCAGCCCCAGTGTTTTGAGTCAGAGCATCTAAATGAGTTGCCCGAAAGAGCTAAAAGCAGACTAAGAGAATAAATACCTACCCCAACTTCTGTTCTGAACTGCTCAAGATCCTCCTACTGATAGCTGCTCCTTCCAGCTATTGTCTTTGGCAACATACTTCATTTGCTAGACTGAATAGGCAGCTACTTTCTCTATAGCCATACATACAGCTCCATAATAATTAAAATACATGGAATTTGCAATGTGATAGCAAGATAGATTTTCAAGAACCCAAATCATTCACAGAGGTCTTTCCTCATCTCTTCCCTTTTTGCTGCTATCTTTATTTCAGTGCTGACCCACTGGAACTCAACATAGGGTTTAGGCAACAGAACCTTAAGTGCCACTGAATTGAATTTGTGCTACAAAGCCATTTAAGTGCATTCGAAAATCACACCCTTGAACCCTCGATAGGACTGCAGCATTATCCTGGCTACAGAATCCCTGTGCAACATCAATGTATTAATTCCTATTTGTAAGGCCTTTGAAGTGCTCATACTACCGCATTGCACCCTGCAGATTTTCATTGGTGCTAATGTGGTACAACTCTGTTTTCTCCCTCCCCCCAACCTGAACCAGTCTACTGAGAGCAACAAGAAAGACCAGAAAATCTGTTTTTCCCATACATTTGAGAAGACAAATCTTGATGTCCCAGCATGAATTATTCCACACCACACAAAAATGCTAATTAAGCCTTTATTCTATAACCTGACAGATGTTTCTGATGCTCTGTTCATTCATTTCATACTGTACAAAAGCTAAAGTTTTAAACTTTTTGTATTATGACGAAATTAGCATTATTCATGAAGACAACTATCAAAAGTCTACTTGAAGCATTGTCCCATTCCTCAGAAGGAAGAACATCAAAAAACATAGCTGATGACGGCCCTCCCTTGTGCATTAGGTAGACTCACCACCCCGCCACACACAAGGAGCTCACAGGCCGCCATTCCTTCTCTCCACACACCTTCACTTGTCTTTCCTACTAGTAGCATCTTGGTTTACACTTACTCCACATACCCAGCCCACACAACCTAACGCTGTTTATACAGGGAAGCAGTTCAAGCAAAAGAAACGGTTGCCTTTGTGGCTGTAGCACCACAGGGAAAAAGGTGAATCTAAAGATTTTGTGCCTGATCACCTTATTCCTCCTTCACATGGAAGTTTGTCTGAGTGCCCTTCTGTCCCGACAGTGGCCAGTGTCCACCCTGGCAGCAGCCTGCTCTGCAGTCCCCACGCATCCCCTGGCATAGCACTGGTTTTGGCTGACAGCCGCGCTGCACCTCTCCTGCTGTTGTGCTTACCAGGGTGGGCAGGCAAAGACAAACTCATTTTCACACACGGATTGCTTTACTCCCCTGCCTCTCCTATGGGTACAGCACGTATACCCCAGGGAATGGCCCGCCCTGTCCCAGCCTTGCCCTGTCCCCATCCCCAGGGAGAAGCCCGATGCCCAGGGCTGAGGCTGCCCCTGGTGCCCCCCATCTGCCTTGCTCCTGACCAGGGGGTGGGATGGGCCCTGGCTGCCAGGTCCGGTCCTGCTCCCCTGGAGCCCCAACTGTTCCTGGACCTCAGCCCTTGCTGTGCCCCGATGCTTCCCCCAAGTAAGCCACCATCGACTCCCATTGTCTGCTTCCCTGCAGTGCCTTCATCCCTGTTCCTTTTATCCTATCTTCTACACATCTACACAACATCTTTCTGTATTTTTGACTCCTCTTATGTATCACTATTTCCATTTCTCCTCTGTTCCCCTAAAAAAGCGCATTAATACTCCTATCTACTCAGTATCCTGCCCTTGTCACCAGACCAACATCTGAGAAAACACTTGTCCTTTTCTCTTTGCTCTCTGGAGTAACTGTCAGGAAAAGAAAGATTTCTTTAAAAATACAGATTCAGCAGCTACACACTGTTACTTGGAAGGAAGGTTGTCCCTGGGGTAGTGATTATACATATAAAGACAATAATAAGACTGAAGGCTGCAACGCTGTGTAGCAAAGGTAGAAATCTTAAAGTTCATCTTTACAATTCTCCAGAGATTTAATATATAGCATAAAAGAGCCTATTTTACATGTTTGTTCATCACAATTTACACTACAACACGTCTCAAGAAATGCATCAGTATGAGGATAAACAGAAACAAATATGCATTAAATAGATGCACATAAATGAACATTTCTAATAAAGTATCAACCCATCTTTTTTCTATTTGCAAATTTTTGAAATTGTATTTATTAACAATATATACCAGAGTTATTTCTGTTACTATAAAGCTGAAGACCTAAGGGATGTGGTCTATTATGTATCAGAAAAAAGCTACGTAGTCACCTGATTGTTGCTTTATGTACCTACACAGTACATCACTAGAAACTCACATGGGATAAAGTTTTCTAAAAGCAGAATTTAACCGAGCCAAAATGGTCTAGGCCAAATGCATTTCTGTACAGCAAAGACAGAGTTAGGTAAGTGAAACCTGGAAGCATGACACAGATAATTCAGCTACAAGTTTATCAAGAATCATGATGGAATATTAGACTAAGGATGCAACCAAAAAAAAAGACATGAGGACTTCCCTGTTAGGATCCACAAATCCTAAGCCTGATGTCCCTTCCTTCTGCAAAGCTGAATCCAAACAGCAGATTTACATACAGGGTCTCTGTTCATGGGCAGAAATAGACACTTCAAAGAGTCAGGCCATAAAATCTGTACTCTGACGATGTATCTAGAACAAGCAACTGGGCAACACTAAGAAGGATGTGATACTGACTCTGTCCTTCCTGTGAATGCATAGGAACGAGGAGAGCCAGAGAAAGGCTCCCCTGCTGAGCGGGATGGATGGCAGGGGAAACAGAAGGGGCATCTGTCCTCTCTCAAGAAACACAACTACTGTGTGGTTCAGGATTTATAACACTGGAGAGCAAGAAAAGCAGGGATGAATTTTCAAAGATCAATTGCACAGAAACCTTCTTCACAATAGCCTTGGGGTAAGGGCAGTCTTCTTGGATGCAGGACGGTGGGGTTTGAATGAACTCAGACTGAAGCAGTAACGGACTTCTGTTTTCCTACTGGGAAAAAAATAGTTTGAAAGTGTTCCTGATCAATATGCATTTGTATAGAAAACAGCTCCCTTCCTTTCTCAGGTGAGTGAAAAAGACAACAGCTGTATCTGCCTCCTGCTGAACTAGATATAAGGAAGAAACATTTTATAATGAATGTGGTGAAACACTGGAACAGGCGGCCCAGAGAGGTGGTAGATGTCCCATCCCTGAGAACATCCAAGGTCAGGTTGGATGGGGCTCTGAGCAACCTGATCTAGTTGAAGATGTCCTGGCTTATTGCAGGGAGGTTGGACTAGATGACCTTTAAAGGTTCCTTCCAACCCAAACTATTCTATGATTCTATGATTCTATGATTCTATGAAGGTCCGAGTCCTGCTAGCACATTTTCAGGGGACTCAGCATACCTACGAGGTAGTGGCCAACAAGAGGTTTAGGAGCTCATGGGTTAGGCAAAAGCTAACAGTCGAGGAGTTGTGTCTTGCCTGTGGAGCATGAGTGTTTGGTAGTGCTCCCTATAACCACAGTTCCTGTTTACCCAAGCAGAGGAGCTACCAGCGTGTACTCCCACATCACCGGCTCACCCATCTTCCCTCCAAAGGACCTATAGCAGCCAGGCATGGGACTTGCACACAGCCAGGGTGCTTTCCCTCACTGAAGGCTTTTCACTGTCTTGGTTTGGAAATGCTTGGTCAGGAAAGAGCAGCCCTGGCCACGTGCACCAGAGAGAACTGCAGCATAGGGAGTCTCAGGGACAAAACACTGAAGTTCAGACACTTCCAAGCTATGGCCATGCCTGTTGAAGGATTCCTTATTTCACTATTATGTGGGATATATGAGACACAGTGGGAATCAGCTAATCTATATTCTGATGTCCACCATACTGACCTAGTCATTCTTGATTCCCTTTTTAGCATATGGAACTTTTTAGTCTAGGTGTCTTTAGGACATGGTCAATTTAAACTGTTTTAGATGTCTTACCTAAGACATGAAAATTACATCCTCTCTCTTGACAGAAGAATGGTCTACATGACCCGTAAACAGTAGGTATCTGCTGTATGCACAGTGATGTACTATCAGAGGCTGGATCTGTTTTGTTTTCTATGATTATGTCCTGTGGAGCTAGCCCCAAAGATCACAATTACTCCTTCTGTCCTTAAAATCTATTAATCTTCTAATCAGAGCTAATTAAAATGAAATGCATTTTTACTTTTTTTTTTTCTAGACAACCCTCTTTCATCATTAAAACACTGACATTTTTTAAACGAGCTCCCCTAATAACAAGAGAACATTAATATACCTTGTTAGTATTCTTTTCTAATAGTAACACCACAGGCTTGTCCAATTACACATTTTTATACCATTAGAAAATGAAGTGTGAAGCTACCCTAGGAATAGGCTACATGTAATGGCACACTCCAGTTAGCACAAAGTACTCACTGTAAATAGAAACCAACCAATTAAGTGTTTCTTCCAGGTATCAATAGTTCTGGGAAGTATTCTGCTGTAGTTCATGAATTTTCTTTACGTGTACATGCAATAATTTTGTATTAAATATTTGGGATAAAGTTGAGTGATGTAGAAGCACAAGAACAACAGGAAGGAAGCAGGGGGCTGCTTAAGTAGGACATGTCTCCTCTCAAGCTTTCAGCTTCTCTTTATAGTTCTTAGGAAAAGCTTGCAGCAGCAGAAGACAACAGGAGATGTGCCATTTAAACACAGGTAGGCCATTAATATATTGTTTAAAGTAATTGAAATGCATTGCAGAGGATTAGTTGCCTGCCAATCATTCCAATTAAGCAGGCGTGTCATTGATCAGAATGGCAATTAAGAGGATTCTAGGGTATCAGCAATTTATTCTTAATGGCCTCAAAACTAATTGCTTTCAAGCACAGAACCAGGTTCAACATTCTTTACAAAAGAGAAAAGAGGGAGTTACTGGAAAATTTCTTGTTCTTTCCCCTGAACTGCCTATGGGCTAAACTAGATTAGGAAAATTTACAGAGCACAAAAAACAAAATTTAGAGTTACTCCGGAGCTCTAACACAGTAACAAATTATTCCGTCATTATCTGCTGTAAGTGACGGGAAATTACAAGATAAAATGGAGCGACACTTGGTGGTTTTTTTAATCTGGAGTTGTGACGTCCCCGTTAAGTCAATGAGCAATTCAAACTCGGCAGCCAGCACACGGTAAGGCAAAGGCTCTGCAGCAGCACACGGACAGCACTTCCCTGCAGGTTCTTTGACAATGAAGAAGTGTAGCCCTGCAAACCACCGAACTCTTGGCACCCATCCGTTAGACATCCAGTTTCAAACTGGTGGGACTTCCCACACTTACATGCTCCAGTTGGTGTCCTTGGGCTCAGCACCCACTACCATGGGCTCAGCACCATGTCTAACCTCTGAGCAAGTTAATTAGTTTGACTCTTGACTGCCTGTGTTACAAGCATGCCGGGACGTCTGGTGGTCTGCCATGTCAGCCGTGCTCAGGAAACCCTCTGTGCAAGCAGGAGAGACTGAAAGAGCAAGGCATCCAGGTAGCTCAGAGGCTCTTAGGAGCCAAGTTGCCACAAGGATGAGTTGGACAGAAAAAACTGGATAATTACATGGGCAGACTGAGCAGTCCCGGTCCACAGGAACACCATGGAGTCAGGTTTGGTCATAACCTCAGCCCTGGCACAAATCAGAAACCTAATAAACCTTGTTAAAGTTACAGTGAGAAAGCTTGTGCGTGTTGCCGCACACTACTCTGTTTTTTCAGGTGTTTTTTTTTTCTCCTTTTCTGTCACTTTTTTTCTGTTCATATAGTTTTTATTCATGTGCATCAGTAAGGAAATAAACAGATACCTTAACTGGAATGTTTACATTTTTGCTTTTCTTATTGTCTTGTTTTAATACAGAAAGTACTGTGAACTAAGCAAAGAAATTAAAAAAATACATAACACCTCCAAAATTATGGTATTCGAATGTTTATGTAGAGCAGCACTTGTGAATATTATTTTCAAGTAAATTTCAAATCTTTGCATAGGATTTTACCTTTCTGAAAAATCAAATGTTTGGTACTACAGAAATATATTCCCTATTTTAAAATATTTATTATGCAGAGAGCATAATGTTTGCTGTTGATTATAGGATACATTAATAACCTCTACATAAATACGTTATTTTACAAACTACTCTTTACATAAGGTGGGTTTTGCTTTAAGTGCATCATTTACATTAAGTGCATCTATAGGATCTGCAGTTCCTAA
The DNA here is from genome assembly GCF_023634085.1 of Falco cherrug. Taxonomy (NCBI): domain Eukaryota; kingdom Metazoa; phylum Chordata; class Aves; order Falconiformes; family Falconidae; genus Falco; species Falco cherrug. The sequence goes on from NC_073700.1 coordinate 102,969,318, forward strand.
AGGGAGAAGGCAACAGGGAAGCAGACCAACACACCGGAGATAGTAGAGGTGGAGGAACCTTATCCTCAGTCCTTCGAAAATGCCAGCTGTCTGGTCAGTTCAGTCTAAAATCTCCAAGCCCTTACACAGAAAGTGAGGACTTCACTGGTACAAACAGCCCACCAAGCCTGTATTCTGGCTTCATCTCCATAACAACACCTGAACATCTCCTTTCTGTTTCCTACTTGAATTTAACCTCCTCAGACTCCTAGGCTAGGGAATTTCTAACACCCCTGTTTTAGAGAAGTACGGCCCAGAATGACTCACACACCTGAGATCACGTAAGGAGCCTGGACAGACCCCTGAATGGAATTTGGAAGTCCAGAGCCCCAAGAGTCTGCTGCCCTAACTCTTGAACATAGAAACCAGGAGTGTTTTTAAGAAGCATCTCTTCTCCTTTAATGACCCTGGGACTTCCTCTTATGGCTCTGCTTTGGGCATTGCATAGCTCATGGTTCTGCTTTGCAGTCTTGGACAAACTGCCACGTCTCTTCCCGAATAATTCTCCCTGTAAAACTAATATTGCCATCCTTTTAAAAGGCTTTGATATCCTGGCATGACAGAGGCAGTTCCTATTTATCCATTAAATGCTATTTGACGTAGTAGACCCTTGCACCCACAGCTGAAAAGAACACCCTATTAACCTGCTCCTAGCCTAAACAATAATAATTGCAATTAAATTTTAAATTGGCTTTTGCAGAGGTCAGTGAGGCTGCTGTGGGTAACAGGGGACAGAAAGTGCAAAACTAGCAATTAAAATGGCCTCAGCCTCTCCTAATAAAAGGTGCGGGAGGATAATGCATATATACATACTGATTTTCTAGCCAGTGCAAGTATCTTTTGTAAATGTGTATTTGGCAACTCAGAAGGTAAACAAATGGGTCAGTGAGTTAAGAAAAATTGTTTCTTTGCTCTGTCATTTCAGGAGGGTAAAGCCTGCAACAGCCTGCATTTTCAGTTAACCAGACCCTTTCTACTTGCAACAGTGGAACTGTTGATTTCCACAGTTTCACGGTTAAGGATTTGCTTAGAAAAAGAGCACAGCCTTAGTCCCCAAACCAGCTTTTTCCTATTAATTTCACTTTGCTTGCTCTATGTGTAATGCAGCCGTTTGAAATCCTTCCATCTTGTTTGCAACTTGAATCATGTCTCTATTTTTAGAGGACTTGGAGCTACACTATGACTTTACCAAATGGAAAATGTAATCATGTCTGTGTTATGTGTAACAAAGTGTGTATTTGCCCCGAGCCAGATGAACTGCATCACCAGGATTTTGGATGGAGTTAGATTTTGGGGATAGTAACAATCTTAGGAACTAGCCCTGCCAGCAACTTTGTTTTTCCTAACTTGCATTAGCTGGAGGTTTGTGACAGTTCCCCAGAGAACAGCGCTGAGGCAGCACAGCAAGAAGACTGTGTGTCAAGAATGCATGAAACCAAATTACTCAGTTTGCCTGTATAGCGGATCAGGATTTGGTCTATTCAATGGGAAGGGACACAGTCAACCCGGGAAAAACACCCACATTTCTTCAGGAAGAGCATGTATACGACATGGTTGTAACTGACTCTCAGCTTAACTAGCGTTGGCAGAGATTCGAGAGGGTGAAACACGCCTCCCAGACTCCACTGGGGCTGATTTATGCCACTGGGCAGCATTTGCACATAATGAATTTCCCTCCCACAGGGTCACATTTACTACTTCTGCCCTGCTCTGGAGGCAATTCACATCTACCTTCCAGGCTCTGAATTTAACAGGAACGAGAACAGAGAAGCTGACAGGGAAACTGAAGAAACATATGGCAGTTCTGTGCATATGGAAAGGAGAGGTGTGACTGGGAGCATGCTGTGTGTTGTTGCTATTGGAGCCCCTCCAAAGACCTATATACATGCAGTAGGTAACAGGAAACCTAAGCTGTTTGTTCATATGCTGGTTTTCAAAGATTCTTAAACTAACACTTACTAGATGTATTATTCAAAGCATTCTAGATCAAATAACCAACCATTCTTTTAAAATACTTAAAACATTTCAATATATAGCGTGCCTTTAATGATGAAAATAAGAGAGGCATAACATAAAAATATCTGCATGCATCTAATCTGGTTTTCCTCTCACAGCATTTTTATACCAGCATAATTCCATTGATCCCTGAGAAATTGCTACAGATTCAATGGAAAAGAATCCGGAGAGAGAAGAACCAGCCGGCGAACATCACTGCCTTAAGACTGGTACATGATATTTTAAAATGCCGTAATAAATGCCCACAGAAGCCACAAAATCCCTTGAAAAAAGGAACTCTGATTCATCCATATGTGGGACAATTGTTCCTCAGTAGAGTGGTCTTCCCTCAGTGGAGCAACTGTCAGCATACAATTACAGATCTCTGAAAATCATTAAATCTCCATGTTTACTGGAAATGCATTAGTGAGAAAACATCATTCTATTTCTCCAAATGTCTTTTGAACATAATAGCTTTTTTTTCTGAAAATGAAATTCCCAAATCTGCTAAGAAATTACCACAAAATGTCACATTTCTGTAATTAATATTTCAAGTCTTTTCCCTATCCAAACCCATAAATAAATCAAAAATACAATTGAAATGTTGTTTGCCTGGCAATATGTATTCTACTTCACAGCAGCAGTTGTCACAAAAATACTTTTGGTGTTAAGAAAGACATTCCGGGCTTGGTTTATAAACAAATTTTTGCTGGTACAATTGACATAAATCAGGCTAACTACATGATTTACATCAATTGCATTAGATCAAATTAACTGCTATAATCGAGCAAAACCATTCAGTTCTCCTAAATATTGCTAAATGAAGAAAAGCAATGCACATCAGGCAGTTTGTAAGCATTTCCTAGTTGTTTGAAAAGTTACGCTCCCACTTTTAGAAATGCTGCAAAAATATTTGGCATAACATCACTCCACCATACGGTAACTTTGCTCTGTATCAATTATAATCTTTCCTTAGCACTTTGGTCTTCAGCATTACTGATGCTCTGCAATTTAACTTTGCCTCTGGTTCCATGTGGGGGAATAAAGGAACAGAAGGAGCGAGCTGAGCCATGGACCCAGACATTTTACCACTTTCTAAATAAAAACCTGCGCCAACCAGCACAGCTGTGGCAGTGAAAAGACAGAATAATTTATACAGGTAAAGGGCGATAACAAATGCTAGGGACCAGGGATCCATCAAAAACATGAGTGTCAAAACAACCTTCTACAGAAAAGTAGACCCATTTGGAAACAAAGTTATTTGCATCTTCTGGTGCTGTGTGAATTTGGATGAGTATCTGACAGTGTGACGTTGGCCCTCCATCTCCAAATGCTAGTCCGCTCACAGACAGACACGTTGTAAAAGGCTGCCTGCAACTGAAAACCTCCTCTCTTTGGAGACCACATCGATCCACTTCTAAAGTTCCTGGCATAATTTTGCATCACTAGGCAACCACTTCTTGGTGGGCTCCAACTTATTGCTTAAGACAACTTTTTCTGTGCTATATCCATCGTCTACCACTCCTTCCCTCGGGGTGTTGAAATCTGTCAACACTTCTTAAGACACAGGCAAACAGTTTTATTTCTACTTGACCCCATGGCAAACTTGTATTGCTTTCCTTCACTGCCTTAAAATTCCTTCTCAGCATCCATTTGCTTTGCATTGAAACTGAAGTGGTAGTTGCCAGGAGTCTTGTCCATTGAAAGGGATTTCAATTCTAGTCCATGACTTCAAAACTTTCTTTTAAAGATTATCTGAATTGCATTTTAAAGGCATCTAAAGCCTTTGATACCTGTGCTATGTACAACAGCAGCAGCAACAAAACCAGTGTGATGAGAGAGCGAGTCTTCAGCAAGGTGTGCATGCCCTGCAGAGGTGCAGAGCCCCGTGTGCCCCCAGCACCCTCCAGCTCCCCGTCAGAGTGAGACCTGGGCCTGGAGCATGTGCTAGGTCTCTGGGGGAAGGACGTGGGCCAGAGGAGCGCAGGGGTAATTCAGCCCTTTAGTTCCCATAAGCCGCAGCCAGTGTGTCAGGGTAAAGCCACGAGCCTCCTCTGCTTCAGGGCCCAGACACAGCAATGGGGATGAAGAAAGGGATGCATGCATTACTGTTCAAAGTGAAAAATGGGACATTTTGAAGAGGTTCCTGCCTCAGTCTCCTTCTTTCCTCCTCTCTTTAAGATTTCTTTTCACCATTTTACTCCGACCCACCTCTCCCCACTTTCTGACAATCTCTCGCCAGCAGAAAAATATGTTTTAGAAACCTATTTCATATCTCCAGTCCTATTGTCAGATTTGCTCTAACTGTTGACTTCTAAAGAGCACCATGTGCTGCTGATTCTTGTTAAGACTGTGATTACATTTTCTGACAGAACAAGACAATAGGAAACATTTTTGTATCGTATATAATTAGCCTGTGGCAACTCAGCTCCTTGAATTAGGAAGTTTCCTAAAAGAACTATGCACCTATTTCACCCATTGAATAAAAAAACCTGATACTTTGTAGAAAAGATTCTTATGAGGTGAAACTTTCCTGTATGGAAGAATTTTCTCCATGTAGGGAAACTATACCAGGCAGGAATCTTGCTGAACCTACTGTTAGTAATTTCTTTTAAAGTATAATTAATGCATCTGCTTCAGGGCATATGTTGACTCCATGTTTGGACAGAGAAGAGGTTTCCATTTTTCAGAAACAAGGATTATTTTGGAAAAGTCTTCCACTCCTGTTTGAATGATCCAATTCTACCCATTGTCAGTGAAGGCAGATAGAAAATGCTGTTTAAGGATAAACATCTCTCTCTGTCTCTGTATGCATGTATGTATGTAATCAAATTAATCCTTGAATGACTCCTTTGACGTCAATTTTGCATGATTCATGGCAAGACAACAAAGGAAAAAGTAATTCTCTGTTTGTAATTCAGAAACATGAGAAACCTGATTGTAATAAATGTATTGCCTTATGCTGAACATGCCTGTATTCCCATTTTGAAAAGCATATGCTCCTGGAGCCTCAGCATTTACCACAAGGGGGATATAAACCTCACAGAGGAAATTACTAAGACTGGAATACACCCAGCAAAACCAGAAATCCCGTACCAGTTGAGTGGAAATCCCTTGCCAGTTAGAGTGGAAAGTTAAAGCCCTGACTGGCAAATGCTAAGGTACTACTCCTGCAGAATTTTGAGTTCCCTAGTAAAATTATTAAAAACAGCTATCAGGAGGTGTCTTTGTGAAAAGAGGATGTACGATATTGCATCAATGCCAGCAAAGAGGTACTGCTGCCAGTCTTACACTATTCCAAATACATCTTGTCCATGGATTGTGCAAGGTATTTATCGTTCACGTAGCAATACCACATAGAAGCTCTAATTAATGATCTGGACTCCACCGTACCAGCCATTAAATGGATACAAGCAAAAGATTATTTCTTTCCGACGTCATTTGGTGAAGGGATCCAAAGCAGAGGATTGACCTAAGGGAGGAAGAATTGGTTTAGAAATCAACATAAACCCAAATTTATATTCTTCACAATGTAAACTGTCATTCTTTCATTCAATATACACCGTTCTGAATGCTTAAGTTCCTACAGTCCAGAAATCATTTGATACCTCTTTTTGTTTCACACAACTCATAAGGAGCTGGAGAGACCTAAGTATGCTCCCTTCCCCTTCACAAATTCAGAGTGTAATTCGTTAAACTCTTGGTTTAGGCAAGTCTGAAGGTTATTTAGAGCAACATCACGTACATCATGAGATATTTGGTATGAACTAGAGGTCATGTGGACAGCAATAATTCTAAACAAGAGCATTTTTCAACTCTATCAAAACATTAGGAAGCCAGAAACCATATCAAATGAAGCAGGACAGATTGTTTTACAATGCAAACTCAGTGGTAGAAGGAATGAGTAGAAAAAATTAGTTGTGGTTGTAAAGTAATCATGGTATTATATTATTAGCATATGGGGTTAACAGTTATGGTTAACCATTACACCAGAGGAAATAGTTCTGGTGCCAGATTACTTAAAATCAGCATTTAAATGCGCTCTGGTGAAGATAGAATTTATCAGTAAGTCTCAATCGAATAACCTCGTTTGAATTAGCCAAGACTGAGCTGCTGATACGCAATGTTTACGAAAGACTGATAAATACTAAACTAGCAAAATAAAGGTCAGTTTAAGGGAAGTTTGCAAACCAGTAACAATGATCTTCCTTTTCTCTTTGCCTTCTTTTAACAGTAGGTCAATGGAAGTTCCATTTGTTTAAAAATATACTGTTAGTAAACATAGTTCAGAATCAGGTCCTAAGTGGATGAAGAAAACAGCAGAAACTAGAGTAGTTTAGGAGGCAGGACTGACTGAAGCAATTAAGAAATAAACCCCTATCACTCCTTGGAGCTCTAGGTCAATCCAGAAGGCTGTGTATCTAGGCCACTAGATCTGCAAGTTTGTATTTGATCGAGAAGTGAGAAACCTCTTGGGCGCAGTAATAACAGCTCTGAAGGTCCCTTCTTGCTTAAGGAAAGAGATGGCCTCAGGCAAAGCAAGAATCTTGCAATGAAAAACCCCACTGTCCATCAGACTTTGTGGGTAGCACCTCAAGGCACTAGGCAGTGTACCAGTGTACACAGGCTGCATCCCTTCTGTCCCAGAAGGGTTAATGTGAAATGTATTGCCAGCTTTTGATTAGCAGCAATTGGAGCTGGTTTATTATTTTAGTCAGAAAAAAAGCCTGAAAAATCCTGTGTGTTTTATCTTCCATTGCGGAAAACTAGAACAGCAGCAGCAAATAAACCTTGTACCAATTCAATTTGGAAATCACAAGTTCAGCAAAAATGAAGACACACAACAAATTATTGAAGTTACCGCGTTTGAAAAGACCTTTATAGGGAGACAAGGTGAACTAGAGGTGTAAATAAGTTTTTAAAATTGAATGAGCTTTCTAAGAAAGCTTTAAAACAGACAACTTACAAGGTGAGGATAAAACAAAGATTTAGAATGTCATTTAACCATGGGAATTCAAACCAGGGAACGAGGCTGCTCACCTCTGGGACAAATCCTTCAGCTCCCCAGGGAAAATGCTAGAGAGCAAGAAACTGAGAACTGTTCCAGCAGCAGTTAGACCATGGCCACACAAAATCCCCTCCCACAGCTGTGTCTATGAAGACACTGAAAGCCTGCGCCATCCTGCCTGATCAACAGGATGAAAAAACACATGAGGACCAGGACACACACACATAAGCTTCCTAAAACTAAAGTGCCCCAGGCAGGAAGGGGAATGCATAAGAGAGGTTGTGCAATATCTCCACAGCAAGAACACTGGTGTGATAAGGATGGCAAAGGTCATGTCTATGGTCTCTCCAGCCACAGACTCATGTAAAACAGGCCAACACTGTAGACCCATCACTTCTTCCTTTCCCTCTCATCTAGAAATTGTCCCAAAACACACGATATTTTGGTGATACCAATGAAGGTGACAGAGCTTATGAGCTTTTGGCTTGAGATCAAGCTACTGAAAAACTCAGACCTTCAGAGCTCCTTCCAAGACTGCCCTAATTACCTCTATTGCAAACAGTGAATCGCCAAAGAACCGCCTAAAGAACTCAGCTTTTGCAGTTTGTGAGCCTTCCCTTTCCTCCCCACTCATCCGTGCTGGCAGGTCGATTTTCTCCTCAATCTGGACTAAAAAAATTAACAAAAAAGACATCAGTTTGTTTTTTTGAAAACCAAGAAAACCCAATGGGAGAATCAGGCAAGAAGAAAATTGCAGGCTTTTCAATCTCCTATTGTAGGGAAGTATGCTGGAAAGACATTCATAAAATGAAATGAATGTAAAGAGTACATCCAAGAGTGCAGATTAGTGAGGAACGCATGTGCTAGGATTTGCATAATTCCAGCTGGCTGGTGGAACATTTCATATTAACAATAATGCTAAAAATAACGTATTTTGAATATACTTGAATAGACTATGCTTAAGCGCTGCTGTTTTCTTCACAGTCGATGGGTGCTCTGTGAGAATCAAAGACAAATGCAGGGCAGGAAAATTCCGCAAGTGAGGTGGTTGCAGACAGCATTGCAAACAGCTACAGCTATTGCAGTGAAAAATGCCAACATATATAATCAAGGAAGACAAAATTCCTCCACATTCTCATCAATAATCCGTTGGTGCCTGCAGGAATCCAGACATTAAGTTCTTGCTCAAGTGAAGTTCAGACCTGTTAGACAGTGGGTCTAATTAAACATTGCAAGGCTGACAGACAGACTCCTGAAACCACATTGTCTTAAAAACTCACATGGTTTCAAGGGTCTTTACTTCAGCGCCTCTAAGCTTTGAACTGCTAAAGAGATACTACATCTTTTATGCTTTGAGTTTGCTCTCTGTCTCAGGCTCCTCTACCTCTAGCTCATAATTTTACTTCATGTCTTTTGATTTGGTGTTTTTCTAAAAGCCCGGCCCCTTCAATGATATGTTTATGTAAGGATTTCATTTTTTGCTTTAAAATAAAAACCCAGATGCTCTTAGCCTTCGTTATTGAAAAGAGAAGTTTTGAAAACATCACTAAGCTGAAGATAAAAAGATCAAAAACCAGAAGGCAAATAAAAAGAATGCACATTTTGTTTTAAAGCCCATATTTTTTTCAGCTAGCATCATGACGTTTTTGAAGTATAACATGATTTATAAAGGTTGGAACTGGAGAAAAAAAATACAAAGAAAATGCCTTTTCCTGCAAGCATGAAGATACCTGTTTAACTGTACATATCAGGATGCTCAAAAAGTTAATGGAGTTATTTACATGCATAAGTGTCAATGTGTATGAATATTCACAGTATGTGACAAACATTAGTGGAAAACCCACTTTTTGCTGACTCAGGTTGGATAGCCAGTTTTATTCATTTTTGCTGGATAGACAGTTCTATTCATTTTTATTTCTATGTATTAAAAGGGAATGTCAGCCTTGAGGATGTAACCATGGCTCAGCCAACAGACCATCCAAAACACAGATCAGAAGTGTTGGGTGTAAACATGCAGTATGAAGAAAAAAAACCTTAAATATCCACCAAGTTCTATAGTTACCAGATGCCTAAACTAATAAATAAAATGGGGTCAGTGGCCTGTGAATAGAAAATACCAATTACATAAAGCTAAAGTTTGGGTGATAAGGTGACAAAAAGAGGAAATTCTTGAACTGAGTATCTGGAAGACCACACCAGCAGCCTCCATTATACTCAGAAAGACCCAATTCGTAAGTCTGACTTACGAATGAACAGTAGATATGTGATTGACTCATTCATACCTCAGCTTTAACTTTTCAGTATGTCAGTAGCTTGATTTGCAGTCCGGGAGCACCTACAGCTCCACTGAAGTAGCAGGAGGTATAAGAATTTAGCCTCTTTGAAAATTCAGCTAAAGGCACTTGGAGTTATGAACAAAACGCAGACTCAGTTGCATGCCTATTACTGTATGATCATTATGACTACTCAAAAATTAAGCACACAGTTGCACACATGGTCTTATTCACATGGGGGCAAGTTTCAAAGACACATCATGGGATGACAGGAATCCAACTCCCTATAAAAGCACATGCCTTTGAAAAACTTACCCTGGGCTCTGAACAGCTTTTCACGATGGATCACTTCTTGGATTGGTGGCAATAGAAATCGTTGCTTATATATCACTGGATAATAAGTCAAGATTATTGAAAAAATGTTGTTTTTTGCAAGAGGAGGGAAAGTTTGCACATTGCTCCTGGGAAACGTATGTTGCAACGACAGGAACAGTGTAGGCCAAAGACCATACAAGAGTAAAAAAGAAATATAAGTCCTACACTGCTACAAGAGAGACAGCTCATTTTAATCCCCTATTAAATCCCTTGTTTGTTTACAGTGAAATCATGCCAGAAGGGGCAAAAAAATAAACTACCTTCCAGTTAAACTCATTCACAAAATTAACATAATTTTGAACAATCCCTTGTATGCTTTTGTTCCATTACAATTTAAAATTAACATAATCTAGCTTATTGATTTTCATACTCTTCAACATTTGCCTTTTTATACTAGACCTGACATTTAACTGTAGGGCATGTTAGGGGGGAAGGGGGGAAGGTAAGCACCTTGATTAATCTCAGTCAAGGGTTTCAGTCTCAATCTCACTTAGGATTCAGAGTATAATCATGCAATTAGCTTTTAAAATCACCCAAATGTATTTAAAATGTTTCCTTGGTTGAATCTGTTATGCTTTGATAGCATCGCCACTCTATACCATAAAAGGCAAGGAAATATAATATGAAGGATAGCATTAATAAATAATCATTATAAACTACAACCACGCCTTTACAGGCTCTTTTGATCTTTACCATGTAAAATGCATTTAGTCAACAGGTAAAACAAAGTTCCTTGGGATACACCATCTTCTGAAATGTTATGAAGGAATGGGAAAACAGTGATCCATAGGATAAAGCTGTGATTTCATGTGCAGTCTTAGTTCTGGTGAAGTCGGCAGGAATTTTGCTGCTGTTCGGGGAATTTTACCCTATCCAGAGACTGTTATCTACTTTTTTTTTTTTTCTGAAGACAAAAAGTAACACATAGCTAAGTAGTTAGTTCTGAAAGAAGAGGATGAGAACTGGACAAAAAGCCTTAAAGCTCACATAGGATAACCAAGTGATACTACCCAGAGTCTGTGCAATGTATTTGCATGAGTAACTGTCCCAGAAATCTGTGGATCAGCCCGTACTTGCAGCTTCAGGAGTCCCTTTATTCCTCCATTCCTCAGCTAAGGGCAACTTTGGCCTCTTATTAGTGCAATTATTGTTAAGGATCAGTGGATTATTAAATCCACCAGTTCCAAGATGATTTACAGTAAGCCTGATCTCTAAGAGACAATTATGAAACTGGGAGCTGGACACCTGAATGTTCTGTCTCCAAACTAGTTTCTCCCAGTGGATGAATGCTTGATGCCATGGTAGGTTTTGGTAACAAAAAGAATGCTAGATTCTTCACCATAAGCCCTGTAAAGGTTGATTCACAACCTAATACCATATTTTACAGAAATGCAGAATGTGACCAGCACATAATATCAATGGCTGACTTTTACCTGGAGAACTTAAACAGGTAGTTTGACATCCTGGAGACCAGACTTTCAATTTGAAACCAGAATATAACCTAAGCTAAAAATACACTGGAACACTACCAGAATATTATCTGTCCACAGAACATTTGCAAAGAGGAGGGAGGAAACATTTTGGGAGCTGTCACTAACTAATTATTCATGATCTAAGGGGAAAAAAAGTGAAGACCCCATTTGAAGTGTACATGATATTTGGAACAGTTTCACAGGCAACCGATGAAGTTACATATTATCTAGTCTTCAAGATGTTAGCTTTTCCTCTCTGTACCTTTTAATTTTGCCAGAGTCTGGTTTTAGCCCAAAACGTTTCAGCAAAGTATTTATATTCAACTTAGTTACAGGATAGTTAGGAGTTTTGTATTTTCTGAGTTGCATGCAAAGGACAGATGCTTATACATGCTAAGGTACAGTTACTTTTCTCATAGTGCTTATACCAAGACACAAGAGTGGAGAGAATTTTGCAGGCTTTTTCACAAAGAAAAAAACTGGGGGAAGAGTTGCAGTTATGCATTACAGTTCAGTCACTGAAGCTGGACTGGATCCATATCATTCGCTTACAACTTTGCAAGATCCAAGGCGTATCAGCTGCAATGCGTTATTCACAATGTCAAATATTCTAGACAGGCCAGAAATAAATCTGTCTATGAGCTATGACTAAGAAATCATCCATCAGCAACACAAAAGTAATCTCTGCTGTGTTCTAGTCCAAAGTCCAATTGAGAAGGTCTAACATATTGGCCAAGACTGGTTGCTTCTGAGGTTGGTCTTTTGCCATTTTTGCAGTCATCCCAGAAAGAAACAAGAAATTAGGCAGTGCGTTGGCTTGCCAAACCAATGACATTAAAAAAACTTTTAGCACTGATTGGATTATTGTGTTTTCAAGGAAGGTGATAAATAAAAAGAAAAAATAAATTTTACATTACATATGTAATGGAAAGACTCTTTAGACACTCTTCATAACATGAGGCATATCAGATATTTTTTCTCCAGGTTCTTCCTCTCTCATAAATCCTATCCAAAGAGGTGATATGCATCAAATTCTGAAGACCAGAAAGTCCTTATAAATTTATCACCTTATCTTCCCCTCAAGTTAAGGGATTCATTTGGTGGCAGACACAGGAAAAACATGATACACATAAAAACATTAAACCAGCATGAAACTATGAGATGTTGATGATCCCTAATGCATCATCATCATAGGTAAGCATGCTATGGATACACTGCAGACCTTCGTCTTCATTGCAGAAGTTAGGTGACTTGCATACAGCCAGCATTGACCGGAGGCCATCGGTACCTAACCCATCTCAGAGCAGATCCTTGCGCCTGAGTGGTGACGATCCGCGGTTTCAGTGAAGATACCCCAGCATCCGCTAAACTGGAGGGAAGGAAAGCAACAAGCCAAGATCCTATTTCTTTTCTCACAATATGATGTGGCAGACCTTTAAAGCAGGGCAGAAATAACAGAAAGAGAGGAGCATAGAAAAATTATTTCAATTGATACATTGCCTTTCTGTCTATGGATGCAGTGCATAGCAATAGCAATTATTTTAAATGAGAACTTTGTTTTACTGTAAACCTACTGACACAGGGTTTTAAAACCCACGAGCATTCATCCCTCTGTCTAAAGGACTCCTGCACATAGGTCACAGTCAGAAACAGCTAGTTGTGAAGCCAGGAAAGGGCAAGGTATGCTAATTGTTGCTAATTTCAGTTTGTCCAGCATACTTTGGGTTCCCACCTCCTCCCCAAATCCTGTCTTTCTGAACACTCCAGACAAACAGAACATTCATTACTGTCGTCTCAATTTCTGTAAACAGCAAACTTCAATACAGGCCTAAATCTGCTGCCGCTGAAGCTGATGAGAGTACCTCTTTAACAGGATTAGCGCTGGTCACTGCTGCCGACACAGCCTTATAGCAAAGATCAGCCTGCCCTTACACCACTTCAAGTCAAATCCCAGTCCCTCCAATTCCTTGCCTTAGTAACAATCGCCAAGGAGAAAGGAAAGAACAAACTCTGGGCATTTCCTTCATCTTGGGATATTTTTTTTTTTTACAAAAGCAAAACAGCCAGCCCATGAACTTCCCTCTAGAACAGGGTGTACTCAACTCATACGCTCCAGTCTCGACAGCAAACAGCCCGTGGTGCTAGGCTTAATTGCTATCTGGCAGCTCTAACCACGCAAACTTCTCCAGCAGTTTTCAGATGCTGAAATCCCATAGCTCCCTGGAAAAACATCAGAATCCATTCCCTGTGCTGTATTTTGGACACCCCTTGTCCTGAACGTTTTCCTATGCAGCTTACACGGGGTAACGATTGTCAGTCAACACAAACACTGGCTGGTTTGGCTGCAGCCCCACCCAGACTATACTGCAGGAAACTACGGTGTTCGGGACAGGATTCCCACCTAACTGACTTTATTTCAGTTAGGTCATGTAGCCTAGGCTAGCCTAGACCCATTATAATCAGTGAGGACACGGGCAGCTGAAGAGTCATTTAATTCCAACACAGGCTTCTAAATTAAGTTCAATGAATTTACCTCCTTAACTCCTTGACTGTAGAGGGAACCCAGTGAATTAGCTCAGGCTAGTTGCTTCCTTTTTTAGGTCTGGTTAAGCAGCAATTACATGACCTGAGCTCCATGCAACACTGTCAGCTCCCAGTGGGAACTTGATTCCAAATATATATTCCAAAAGATTTCAAATAGCTTCTTAGTGGCTCTCTGTTTACCCAAAACACCATATGTTCAGTAACTTCAAGCCAACCTCTAAGAAATCTAGCTGAGGTGTTCAAATGTCTTAATCTGTTCCTTTTAGAAACTGGAAAAATATGTTCTATGAGATAATATAGCACAGTCCATCTTTTCATATGACAGTCAGCAATACTTTGTTTTATGTTCAGACATGCATAGAAAATTAGGTGTCTGAATTTTTCAATGTATGATATTTTTCAGTCTGATTTTTCATCAGGCTTTCAAATCTGGATGTAATTTTTACTTTTCAGCCAGCTGAACGCACAAATAATACTATAATTGATTTTGGGATTCAACAGAAAAAAATGGAGTCTCAGGTATTTGGGGGGTTTATTATCAAAACCCATTTTAGTTACAATTTTTTAAAACAGTAAAAATTAATATGCTAGAAACTATAGTGGCATGCTAAATCTTTCAGACACGAGAACAAATTAATGACTTACTGGGTGCAACTGTAATGCTGATAACTGCAAGCTAGACTTCTGTAATGTACTGGTAGCATGGTTAACAGCCTGCAACCAAAATGTCTTAGAATCTTTATGTGAACCATCAATTAATGCCTTTAAACTTACCTTGCTACTATACCATTAGATCTTATTTTTTTTCCCTTGCCAAAGTTTATATTATTTTCTTGAGCAAATTCTACATTAACACAAAATTTTGTCCTGGGGTTGTTTGAAGAAACAGATGTCTATAAAAAAGAAACGAACATCAAACTTAGTAGGCATTCACACAGGGTAAAATAGATTTACCTTGCATGTTGAGATGCTGGAAGGGTGAAGTATCTGAAAGCGTAATGAAAAATAAAAATACTGTAAAAAGCCCTGCATCCCTTTACCCTAGCATAGGGTAGTTGCCGAACCCAGAAAGTCTATGAACAAGGTATCAGCATAAGCTCACCGAGACATCTGATACTTTTTTTCAGTGCTGGAGACAAGCATGGACAACCTAGACCTTCACTCTGACCTGTTTCTGGCCATTCTTGTCTCTACTAATTCCCACCTGATGAAACAGTCTACAAAACAAGGCAGCTCTGGGGCCACCCCTGGTATGAGACATGATCAAAGCCAGTCTAAAGTCATTTTTTCTCCCTGCAGAAACCCATGCCAGGACCTTATATTTTTGAAATCTCTACTGTAACATTTCATGTCCAATCCATAAGACACCACTGCTTACAGAAAGCAGTTATAAAATACTATCCCATAAACTCTGAAAACTATTCAGGGGCTATAAAATCACCACAGCAACTCCATTTTGTGCTACTCATCAAAAATAAGGGGGGGGGGGGCAATAGAAATTCAAACTTCTTGCAGGAAGGACAGTGAATATGTATTTATTTGATGGTAATTAACTCCACCTCCTTGTTACCTTCAAATCTTTTACGGTGTCACTTTAAGTGATAATTACTGAAAAGTAAATTTTAGCCATTTTTAAAAGGCAGAAAATTTAATCTGAGTAAGAAAGCTGCTTTTCTTAAAACAAGATATTAAAAAAGTCTTACAATAAGTACATCCTGGCAGAAATAACTGCATTTAAGACCTAAGGACTCTACTTTGGTTTTATGGTTATAGGGTAATACCCTATTCCCCCAAAAGCCAATGGAAATTTTGACGTCCATTTCAATGGTGGCAGAATTTCACTCACTGAATTCAGTGAGATTTATTAGATCTTAATATTCAATGCAGAGGAAAATCCTATTCAGGTTTTGTGCTATTCTAGACTCAGAGTTTCTGCATGGCTAAAGCAAGAAAGTTGGTAACCTCAGATCTTTTTGAAACTGTACAGAAATGACCCAATTTCCCACATTCTTTTAAATACTAAATCTTTGAAGCCTGTGATGTCGGGAGGAACTGTTATGTTGCACTTTGAGTTTCACTCAGTATTCTGAGTGCAGTCTTTGTAAGTCTGCAAGGATTTACATTCATTGTCTCTCCAGAGTCACTTGCAAAATGATTTCTAAAAATTTTCTCTTTCAACTACTATTAGACGCTGTCTAATACAGGAACAAGGAATTCCTGGCCCAAGGGCCAGACACAATCTGCAATTTAATTTCAGGCAGACTGCAGCCAAATGAGTTTGCATGTGTATTTATTATTGGATGAAAAACAAAAGCACTTATTAACATGTGACTTGCCAAACGCCTCTGAGAGACCTAGCTGGTCCTTCTCAAGGAAAGGTGCTCTGCTCCAGGGCTAATAAATTGCGACTCAACATTACAGCTAGGAGGCAAGCAAAAGAGAAATACAATATTGCAGAATATTATGCAATACATAAATGCAGCATTCCAATGTGATTGTCAAATAGGTTTGCCACGCTGGTACAAAGGGCACCATTAGCAGAGAGAGAGGCTACTCAGTACTGGCAGCTTCACTTTAGTCAGTGGCAAAGATGGGGAAGGAGGGGGAGAGAGGGAAGAAATTACTCTAACTTGAGCTTCAGAGTTGAAGGTTTGCGGACTGGCAGGAAAACAAACAAACAAAAAACCCCAAGTATCCTTCTGTTTTCAAACTGAGCATTTGATATAGAAATTGAGGAGGAGACAACATTAATATAAGACTCCACAATGTCATTTCTACAAAGATCCTTGTTAAGCAGACCTGTACTTTGATATCAAGCAACATCAAAAGTGAATGCAATAGATTCAGTGGGGAAAAAATGTCCAGAACTGTAGGAAGTTGCTCACATCCTACTGTTACTTGATCTGAACCATCCTATATCCATCTAGGTTATTGCTGTTTCCTGATGTCACTGATAAATGACTGCTCATGCAGTAAGAGCCACTGTCACGGAACAGCTGTGCTCTAGTGGACATGTTAAATAAAGCTCCATGGGTTGGGAGGTGGGGAGGGAGGGAGGGAGGGAGGGGTGAAGAAAAGAGGTGGGGGTGCAAAAGAGAGAGGAAAATGTAATGGGTTTACATCGTCACCCTTCATAAATCTTGATCATGTCTTCAACAAGATCTAGAAAAATCACAATTTCACTTCAGGACAGGGATGTTCATTACCCAATTTCAAACTGTATGAAAAATTACTGTGGGAAAATAATTCACAATTGATTTATGGCAAAATTGAGGGAACTGGAAGTGCCATGGCCAATCTGCTGCCTTCAAAACATCTTCCAATCTTGCATCCACACTAAAAGCTTTGCACAAAGCTGCTTCTATCATTTGAGTACCCAAACACAAGGCGTTAACTCAGCACATCCCATTAATCATTCTAGCCACCTAGAAATGAAAGCTGCAATAAAATGGAGAAAGGGGAAAAATGAATAATTGATCTCTATCTGGAAAAATATACCATTCTAAAATAAACACTTCTCTCTTTACAAGCCTGAGAGAGTCCTTAACAATATTTATATTTAAAAATCTAACCAATTTATTCATGTTTCTTTAAGGAAAAAAAAGAAAAATCTTTCTGTCAGAGGGAAGACTCAGGCTTCAGAATTTTCATTCATCTTATTTTTAAAAAACACCTAATTTCTTGAGAGCTGTTCAGAGCAAGCTAAACAGAGGGAAGGCTCTGTATGACAGATCTTTTCTGAGATCAGCTGTTCAATGTCTCCATATACTTCAAATCAATACAAAGGGCACATGGATGTTTAGATTAATATCTGTATTCCAAGAAGTGCAAAAATATCTAAGGCCATGCATTAACGTCCTGCTCTCCAGCAAGTTTATCAACAGGCACATTACTTTAGAGCTGCATCATGCCTCTAAGAAAATTTAACTCATGCACTGCCATGGCATGAGGAATATGTGAAGCCAGAGGCAGCAGCAGAATGTGAGGGGAAGGGGAAGGGGAGGGGAGGGAAGATGATAACTCCGCTTCGAGGAACTATCTCTCAAAGCAGCAGCCATCGTTCTGACACTGTGAAGGGAACTAGGACTCACTGGGGAAAAAGCCGTCTGTGTACAACCCTGAAAGAAGGAGGTAATGAGTCACTGAAAATAAAAAAAAACAAACCCTGTTATTTTTATTTGCATCCTACTGAGCAATCCCCTATCATGTTTCGCTATAAATTTATTTATAAATGCATACAAACACTCTCCTCACATGTTTCATATATACCTCAGTCAGTGGCTTTAGGCCAGCTAATCAGGCAATTAAATGCACTGTTTTTTTCCAAAGCACAGAAACTAAAATCATGAGGTATCACATATTAGAAACGACATTTTAAAGTTGCACAGTAGCTGAATGACACTGTAACAGCACAAGCACTAGGCATCTCTATCAAAGGCTTTTTTTTTTTTTGTAAATGAGCACAGTACACTGAATTATTAACTCCTCTTACAGAATGTAAACAGGATTTCAGAAGAGGCATGAATCAGGAAAAAATCAAATAACAGTTTGAAAACTGGAGCATGAAGTAACTAAGTAACAATCCCTCTGAAGAGGCACATTTGTCAGAAGTCAGGCTTTTGCAGGACTGCGGCTGTCACCTATCCTTTCCCGCTCTTAAAATCCTGAAGCTGAGTTTACGACATGAAGCCTGATCTGTTAGTATCACCTCCCCAGTTAGTCATAATCAGGATCTTTCTGAACAACTATGAAGTTTCATCCTGTGCCCCTGTGGGCCTACGCTATGGGACGAGAAGAGAGAAAGTTCCTGACCTCTCGTCTCCAACATAATGAGCAGCCTCCATACTTGCACCATTTCTCCTCTTCTCAGTCTTCTAAGGCTAAATTTCTGGTGCTTTTTCTGAGGAGTTTTCCCAGGCTCTTGAATGTTCTTGTCACCCTTTTCCCAATCTCCCTATTTCAGTCACATCCTTTTTGAGCTCGGAAGGCCAAAACTGCACATTGTGTTCTAGCTGAGACCACAGGCACAGCTTTATACAAAAGCCTGTATAATGTCCTCCCAGTTACTCAATTTCTTGGTAGTCTTGAATGATATGCAACCTAATATCACAGCTGGTTTTTGACTGTGGTTGTAATTTGAGCAAGTGTTCCTGCAGATCTCTCATACTCGGCTCTTCTGGATCCGGCAGGACTGACTGCTCTCACTCGGTCTTACTTTCTTAATTCACTGCTGATCCTTACCCAGCACTGTTCTGCCCACTTGGTGGAAACCTTTAACAAATCTCTGAAGGTATCCATAGTTCTTACTGCTCCTAAACAGACTACATAAGCATTTCCACTACAGATACTGCTACTTTGACTCCAGCCCTCTCTCAATACCAGCAATAAATGGGTTAACAGCAGGAATCTGTTAATTCACAGATGTCCAAAGCCCAACTGTGGTCTCTTTCTACCCCAGCAGATTAGCCTAGCACTCTGCTTTTCCTCTCCTTCCCACCTTTCAGCCACAACAGTATTTTGCCTGTCATTCCACAACACTGGATTTTCTGTAATCTTTTGTCATGAGCATTGTCAAAGATCTGTCACTCATAGCATTTTGTTTTCAATTACTCATGACTTCTCCAGCTCATTCTCCATGCTAGGAGATCACTGAAACATCAGCTCTCATTGCAAGAAAAAATGCTGGTGGACTACATCATCCCATAATCTCTCTGGTACTTTACTATTGTTTTTAAATGAGGATTTCAAGTTGGTTGCCAAGTCCAGATGTAAAATGTTACTTAAATATATCACTGAATTAACTAACTATGCCTGTAACTGATTCCCAGCCGAAGCTCTGTTTTCAGCCTCAGACCACTGCTAAACCCAGCCACAAATCAAAGTCCTCTGGCATATGGGACCAATGGGTCTAGCAGAAGTTTGCTGCTGGAGCACTCTGCAGCGCATGCTCGAGTCACAGCCGTTAGCCATACCATTTCTACTCAGAGGGCTTTGCTAGCTCAAATATTGCCCTGCTCTCCTTTGCAGATTTGCCATGCACCTGTGCAGATTCACTGGTGTTTCAGTATTACTTTGGGGATCCCAAACCTGCTCTGCTATTCTCAAAGTCCTTCAAGGGCTTCTCTTGCCTCAAAGCCCTCCAGAATTTGAATTCCCAGCTTCAAAGGCCCAGCTCCCATGCAGGAATTCAAGATTGTAATACGGGATGGGAATTGGCAATCCAGGAAGGACAGGAAAAATGAGCAGAACACGGTGTCTTCCATGATCTCTGCTGCATCAAGGAGGCAGTTCTGTCAAGGAGTTTTATTTAATCCTTCTACTCTGAGGAAATGTCACCTGGATGCTGTGTACTTTTGAGGATGAATGCTAGGAAAAAGCAAGCCAGAAGAATCCCACTGACTCAACCAGGATTTTGGAAGAAGGAAAGAGAGAAAGAAAGAAAATCTAGCATGCCTGAAATGGTCCAACTTCACTTCCATCACCTTAGATAGAGAGTTAGAGACTACTGAAACCGTACCAGAGGCCAATGTGACAGCAGGGTTATTGTAAATGATAGCCATAATAAAAAATGCAATAAAATTACAAGGGTGCACTGGTGTTATTACACCTTAGAAATTAAATTCCAGCACTGAAAAAAATCACTGGCATAGACATACTCTGAAGTCTTTCCGAGAGCCCTCACAATGACAGCATTGCTTCCTCAGGGCTCAGTCCTTCTTTGCCTGAAACTGGACTCTGCCTCCTTTCCAGTTTCAGCGGCCGCAGGACTAGGACCTTCGCATCTTTGCCCAGTGTAAGCATTCATACACCGTCAATGGCAGGAACTGCAGCTGCACTCCCCTGGATCCCTGTCCTGCACCTTGTTTATTCAGGAGTTTCCAACGTTTTCGAATGTCTCATTCTTGAACCACACACCAACACATTGATTGCAACGCAGCTCAAAAGTAAGCACTTTTTGTTTATTTACTCCAATGTATACAGCACACAGAGCGAAAGGACAAGAACAACAACAAACCCTATGTGTGTGCTTCCCCCTCTCCATCACAGCTGCATTTCATCATGTCACCCACCCTAGAGTCACCGTCTCTGGCTTGGGAACGTAGCTCTGCTCCCAGCATGCTCCCCATTTGCCTGTCAGTTCAGCATCATGAGTGCTGAGTAACCCTCCTTCTTCCTTACAGCAGCATCTTTAAGGATTTAATATTCTGTTTGAGGCTGTGGGAGGAGTAAGCAATTTTCTGTCTGGCTTATTAGTTAGGTAAGGAATACCGCCCAATAAATACATTCTGTAGTATTTCCTTTAGTCCTCTTATCCATACAATTGTTCTGCCTTTTTTTTTTTTTTTAAAGACTTTTTTGTTTAACTTTACGTATTCAGGCAAGTGGCTATAATGCAAATAACCTGAGAGCCAGCATTATTTATAACGTTACTGCACATAACACCCTCATTCTCCCCACCACCCTTTTACTCTATAAAAATACACAAGAGTAAACAGGCACTCCATAAAAAGAAACCCTGGCATCCAGTGTTAAAGCTGAACAGCTAAGAACTTAGCAGCAGCAAATATAACCTCACCTCCTTGTGAATAATGCTTTGCTATTTAGTCTGGTTACAAGATGACGCACTGTACTGCAAATACTATGCTGTGGTATCAGCTTTTCTCTACAGTCTTCAATACAAGGCTAGAAGATTATGTATGTGGAGGCCAAACAACCCATTTGAAGGACTGAAAGAAAGCAAATATGTTTGTAAATTGACAGTGTTATTAAAAAAAAATACACAAATCCAAATGAAAATGCTGAAGCACAAGATTCATCACATTCACAGCATAATGTGAAAAAAATGATATATATTTCAAAAGGCAGGATGTCACTGCACATGAAAGAAAAGAGAGAAAAAAAAGCAATTACTTTAGCTGAACACTTTTGCCCAACTTTCTGCCCAGACCCTGTGAGTGGAGAAGGTTCACATCAGTTGTCTTCACAGTTTCTTTGGAGATACTGACAAAGGGGTAAGTTTGACTTAAATAGAAACATTGAATACTCAAGTCTCCTGCTCACCACAGATGAGGCATATCCCTAGTTAACACCATGGGCTTCATCTTTGTGGAGACTTAGAATATTTTCAGAGCGCTTGGCCAAACGTCCCAACAACCCTGCCACCAGGCTGAGAAGTGAAGAGGCACCCATCTGCTTGTTTTGTGTTGTCTCATGAAGAAAATCTTTAGAAGAATTTTACAGGGAAGCTTTTAGAGAAAATAAAAATATTTATTTTTTTTTGTCTACTGAGGATTTCTGGGTTCACACTGACATTTGACTGAGCGGTTACTTAGCATGCTGTACATCATATTTCACTTACAACAACAGTGGATACAGTAAAGTTCCGTTTTTCTCCAGAAGATGACAATAGGGTGTATTTTTCACAGAAAGTTACATTTTCAAGGTTTTTGGTTGGGTTTTTTGGGGTTTTTTTTTAAAGGCTCAAATGAGGGAAAATGTGTTTGGAAGGAAGGATCTATGGTGAGAGTGACACTGAGTATGGAAGTACAAAATGTGTTTCTATGATACGTTAAATATCCTACCATGGTCAAACAGATACACACAATAACATTTACATGTGCAAAGGATCCACAACCATAGGTCTGCCACCACCTCTAGAATTCCCTTCAGCAGCAGATTGCATAGTCATTGACAGGCACCTGTAAGACAGAAGAAAAAAGAAAAAGTGTTAGCAGAGACACTTCTCCCATCCGAAGCCTGCTGCTCAACAGAATTTGCAAAAGTCTTCAATGTATATCAAGGATGACTGATTAATCTTCCTATCCAGCACTGCTCTATGATCAGCAGATGAATGAGATCTGATTTATCTGTGACCTAGGTGTACAGCAGGGGCAGCAGGGCTATCCATGAAGAACACCCATCAGTACCCAAACCTATAAGATCGATAAGTGAAGCAGCATCACACTTGTCACTCATATTCAGCAAGGCCATCCTCCATTTGGTGCACAAAGTGGGTGTTTCTACCCACCTATGCAGAGGTACTGAAAGGACGTAGCATTACATTTTGGGATTATGTTACTCATGTTGTTAACGGCACGCTGGAGAAAGGTAAGACAGCGAGCGTGCATTTGTAATACACCGCCTAGCTCCAAAAGGAGCAGTAAAACGTTTTAAACTGACACAACAGCAAAAACAATTAAGGAAACTCCTTTAGTTCAGAGCTACCTGGGGCAAGCACATGAACTGGCATACAAGCTGCCTGGAGGCCCTGGAGAGCAGCTGCTGAATTAGCAAGGACTGGAACAACTAATTGGTGATTGTTTATCAAATAATACACTAGCAATTCCACTGTACTCTAAGGGGGAGGGAAGAATAAAGCTATTTCAGGTGCCACCACTGTGAACTTAGCATATTGCTGAAATACACAAGACATATTCTTCAACTCTTTTAAGTGTCCATATGCAGACTAGACAGAGGCTGGCAGGAGGCACATTTATAAGTACATTTATTTCAAGTGCCTCTGCTACTTCAAAGGATTTAAACATAAACAGTTGTCTAAAAAATATATAGATGTGTATTGGAGAGGAGAAGGAGGAGAATTTATCACTTTTGAGGTGGGAGGAAGGGATAGGGATGGCAAATACAGTGCTAATTAATATAAAGCTTTCTCCTTCCTTGCTGCCCCCTTGTCCCCAAACACAAAATCAAAAGCATACTCTGCTCCGCTCTCCCAATACACTTGGCACGTACCTCCTGCCTCCCCCACTCTCTCTCCCTCTCTCCCCCTCCCTGGCCCTCCATAAAGGGGCATGAAATGAGAAATTTTAGCAAGGTTTCTTTACAGAAGAGAGGCTTGGCTTCAAGCCCAGTATACAGATGTGGGAGGGAGTCTTCAAAGAGAGGCTTCCTCAGCGCTGTCCAAGAACGTGGTACTTCTCACGGTCTGGAAGCAAGGCTTCCTGGGACTCACTGTCTCAAGCCCCACCAGTACTACACAGTCCCTCAAAGACAATAAATGCCAAAGGAGGAAAAAATATCTGCATGATGTTGTCTTGAATTTTTCTCAGCTTGAACTTTAGGCAAAAAGTGACCGCATGTTGACGGGGATGGTTAAAAAAAACAAAAACAATCAAGAACAATTCTCAAAAAACTTCTGGCATCCCAGGATTTGGTATTTCTTTTTTACATACCACATCCAGTCGTATGAATTAGCCAATTTATACTGAGGACTATTTGTTGTCTTTAGCTTCAGACAGATTATTTCTTTTCAGCAAGTCCTTGTAGATTCTTGTAATGGTTTATTGGTATAGTTATACAAGCGCAGACAATTTAGCAAAAAAGCCTTTTGCAGGAACAGTTTTACAACATTTCCATGAACAAATTAAGTTGCCCAAGAAAAAAAATCCTTTTCTTTCCCCTGGTGTAACTTCATATATACTAGGGCTTTTGCTAGCATAGCAATGATGACAAAAATATAATAAATCCCTTCCTGACACAGCTGTGCCAGCAAGACTAAAGCCTTCATCTCAATGAGATTGAACTACTTCATATTTCAGCAACATTTATATTACGAGCTTTTCCCCTCACAGCACAGTGTATCCTCCCCAGTTGCCTGGCTTTGTGTTGTTTCCTGCCCACAGCCTGGTAACCGTGGGTCTGCTAGGCAGTCTTTACAGTATCAAGTATGCAACTGTATGCTCACTAAGACCATTTAAAAGGTGTTTATTAGATATAGTTTAAAAAATTTTTCTCTCCATCATGCAGACAGATGTTCCACAATTTGTGATGGGCCCTCAGCCCCAGCTTACAGCCAGCTCTAACCAATTCCTTGGTATTGTGGTAGTAAACACTGTCCCACATGGTTGCAATGTATGTTTGCTTTAGTTATGTCTTTCCCTCCTGTTTTAAAATGTACAACATAAATCAAATGCATCTAGTTTCCACAGCTGTACTTCCACTTCGAACATATCAGGAGGTAAACAAAACAGACAGCTCTTAACTGACTCTCTTCTGTAATTAAAAGGGAATTTCTTACCATGCCCAATGAAATCCAGAACGTTTCAGTGCAGATGCCTAAAAAAGAGAAAAGAGTCTTTAAAAGACAATCTTTTGCTCAATGAAAGTTTAACTCTGAAAAACTATTGCCAGCATAATTCTATAGGTTGAGTTAAATAAATAAATACTTATCTGATTAATTGTTGCCTGGAATCCATTTGTGCTTGTATCTCTTGAGTTAGAGGCCATATTAAAAAATGTGCACAGGAGATTTGAAATATGAGGACAACCTAAAGCTTGATTCTAAGAAGGCTCAATGCACCAGTACTTCCCCATGGCGTGGGTGAGACAGGTTTAATCATCAGGTGTGACAGAGAGCAGTCTGTTGCAATCCAACATTATTTGGAGAGCCAACTAGAAAGCAACGTATTTAGCACATACACTGCACACATTACAATACCCTCAAAGAAAAGGAAATCATGTGTTTCGATATGTAGATTTTATTCATGTCAGCTGCATTTCAGTCTCTCTGAAAAGCCAGTTCCTGGGTACAAAGATGTTCACAATTTGGAGATTATAGTCAGATGTCAACATCACTGTTATTCACATGTGGGTGATATACTAACATACTCTGTATAACTATTAAGACAAAAAGACCCTCCAAAAGTATTAAAAGATCCTTGCAAATCAGGATTTCACCCAATATACATTTTTGTTCATCTCAGCCTTTTCTTTTTCTAAATTTTTCTGCCTCTTTCTTCTGCAAGGACACTCACATAAATCCTTCCACAAAAGCTCAAATGGGTTTTTAGGGGCAGGAGCTTCTTTTGTCATGTGTTTAAACAACACCCTGGAACAAGGTAGGTGTAATTACGTGGGAATAGGCAGATAGGATTGGCTCAGAGACTGAGGAAGTCAAGCATTCTATCAAGCTCACAACTTACACTTTTTCCTCCTCAGGCAAGTGCAAACATCAGCACACCCCTCAGTTCCAGCCTCCCAACCCCTGGGCCTCCCCAGCCCTTGGCAATCTCTAGCAAGGCGATTCCCTGAACCAGAACTGCATTTCTGCAGACAACAGCCCCTGGGAGAGTTTTCTTTAAGTGGTATGTCCAAACGCCACTGTCAGCATGGGAACTTTTGGCATCTACAATATCCCACGGCAAGTTGACAGCTATAGGAAGTCCTTTTTGGTAGTTTTAAAATTGTCACCTAACCATTCACTTGAGGCTGCTTGGCTTCCATAGTATGGGAGAGCGAATAGTCATTTTCTATTTGCTTTCTCCATGCCACTTGAGAGTTGACAGACCTTTGTTTTCTTCCTGCTCAGAAAGAAGGTTGAAAAATCCCAAGTGTTCAGTGGTTTTCCATATGGGAGTCACTCCACATCTTTTATCAGTATTTCCCCTACCTCCTCCCCTTCTCTTGCATCCTTTCTCAAATGAGGGAGCAAGGATGCAATATTCAAGTGTGCCATGCATTTATACTACACTATAAAGATCTTCCTTTTTGTTCACCATTCCTTTACCAATAATTCCTAGTATTCAGGGTGGTTTTTTCTTTTCTCATTCCTACTGCACATTCAGCAGGCTTTTTCATACAATTATTATAACCCAAGGTTTATTCCCGAGAGAGAATTTAGATTCCATTGCTGTGTATTTTGATTTAGAATTGTTTCTCCTCCTCTGCACTATTTTATATTTATCAACATTGAATTTCAACTGCCAGATTGCCCTTCAGTCACTCTGTGGTCCTCTAGTACATCCTCACCTCAGCTACACTGCCTGACTTAGTATCATCACAAGGATTCGTTGTCTTATTCTCCATCTCGTTCAGGACTATGCTGAAGAGCACCAGACTCACTAGAGAGACATCACTGGTTGCTCCATCCCTTTTCTAAAAGCAAGCCACTTTTTCCCTGACCTTTATTTCCTAAACTGAAATTATTATTAATCCATGTAAGGACCTTGCCCCCTATCCCATGGCAGCTCGATTTCATAAAAAGTTTTTGAAGAGGCATACATTTAAAAAAAACCCAAAACTTTAGAAAATTGTTTATTTTATTATAACAAAAGCACAAACATTCTGATGCTCAAAAAATCTCTGCTACTGTCCAATCCTTCTTTAAAGCAACTCTTACCCTTCACATACCAAGCTTTTAGGTTCTTCTCAAAGTAACAGCACATTATCTACCCCCTGGAACAACTTCTGCCAAACCACAGGAGCTATCCCCTCTGTGGGGAACGTGTTCCTTGCCTTTGAAGACAGCTTTTCTTACCATGCTTTCTTTAATCACAGTGAACTGCTAAATTGGAGGGCACCTTCCAGTCCATTGGGATTACCAGCAGTTATGGGCTGCAAATGCCCCATTACTTCCAGGGCCATTAAGCCAAGGTATGTAGTAGGAGACACCAGTTCTGCAGATCTGTCCTGTAGAGTCCATCTGGAAAGACTTTTTTCCTGTTATTTTAGAAAAGCTGTAGCTCTTCTCTCCCATTCTCAGCCTTCTTGTACACATGCAGAGGTTGAACAATGGTGCATATTCTTAATTGACTGAGCTATATTTTCAATGACATGTTTACACAAACCCTCTGGTTTTGCATGTCATTCAAGCAACGTAATGCCACATATGGTTTCCCAGTGTTCAAGAGCAGCTCAAAAGTCCCAATTTAGACTCTGAGGCCCACCAAATAAAACGGAATGTGACGCATTTGTTCCCAGATCTAGCTCAGCAAATGTGGGCTAGAGAAAAACATCAACCCTCGTTACTTCATATTACAGTCGATGAGTAAGTATAATCTTCCAAATAAAAACAATTGGCTTGAATATAATGCCAATAACCCTTCAGGGACTAGAGCTGGTGAGTACCACTGAGAATAATACAGGAGGCAATTCTTACTGCATGCATGCACTTTAACTACAGAAACCCAATATGAGAATTTTAATTCAATTTGGATAAAGCTGGCTAGCCTGAATCAGCAAACAAAATGCACAGGTATGGCAAAGTACAAAACCAAAAGAACTGCAAATTTCAGACAGCAATCCAGCCTCAGCCAAGCACAACTCCAGGATTGCCAGTACAACCAGTGGGGCTATGACTGTGCTACTGCCTGGAGCTTCTTTAGGAACAGGACCTCAACCATGTTAAGCACGGGCCCATGGCACACACCAGCCCTGACGTGGTTGTACGGTCCTCGCAGTGCAGTGCTGTGGATGGAAGGGTGTCTGCTCAGGCCCTGCATGGCCCTTTACCAAGGCACTGCACCAAAAGCAGTAAATGATTCCTCCTAAACAACAGAGTCAAAAAAGTAACACTTCAAGAAAACAGGTATTGGTAAGATTCTGATTCTGCCTTCTCCAGCAGAGCTCTGCCCACTGCAGCCTTACAGCACAGAAGTAGCTGGTCCTTTCTCTTCCTGAGAGACTACTCCAGTGACCAGTCAACACCAGTGTTAAAGGATGCACTTGTTCATTACACACACCCTCTCTAGATTTCCCCAGGGCACCTAGCAGAAACCCCAATCTTCCCTTTTCAAGGACATAAACTCTGTGAGAAGAGAGTAGTCGACCCCCTGCCAGCCTGGCCAGGACCGCACCTCCTGCAGCACACATGGCTTCCCTAGGATGTAGTGCAGCAGGTAGCAGGGAGTGGATTCAGCCCAGCTCATTCACTGTTTAAAAATTAATGGCAAATGCAGCCTCTCTAGCTGCAGATAAGTCACCCTGGAGACCTCTGAAAACTAATGTCAGCCCTCCAACTCCGTTCCTATTACAGTGTTAATCTTAGAGGTTCATCCACACACCGGTAAATGCTTAAAGTGGCCTGTTAGGTCTACCAAAGGACTGATTTTCACTCAGATCACATACACAGGAAGGTAAATGCAACATACCAATACACACATTCCACTATCAAAGAACAACTCAGAAGTGTGAAATTTTTAATATCACATACTTATTTACTGACGCCTGCCTTAGTAGGCATATATAACCTAATACTGTATTTTACTGATATTGCAGATGGTATAACCAATCTCCTAAACTCTCTACACTCTCAAAGGATTAGTATGATGTGTAGAGCAGTTTTAGCTTACAAAGCACTACTTTAGTGTGTAGGTTTATTGATTTAACTTAGAAATTCTGCTATATAGTGTAGTTTTACTGATTTACCTTTCACAGTAGCATAAGAATATCTTTTCTCCCCTAAAAACTTTGACACACTTCATTATCCAGTACAAAATATTGCTCCTGGTAGGATTTCAGGGGAGGCACTCAGTAATCAAAATTACGGACCTTTTGAAAAATTCTCTGTTGCAGGGTTCCTCCCTTCTTACTCATGTCTTTTTTACCAAATAAAACTAGCATACCCTTTCCAGAAAATTCTCAAAGAAGCACCCACAGTTACATATATCAGCATAACCCCTCCCCTCTTCCAGCCTCAAGCCTTTGAGTCAGATCGGGTTAGATACAGGGCAGATACTGACACAGAGGGAAGAGTTTTCTCCCCACCTGGAATACTTCCCAAACGTGTTGATCAATTTTCCTTCTTCTCAGCCATAGTAGTCATTTAAGCCTCTAGTCTCCTCTCATCTTGAATGCTGCAGGAATCTCCCATGTGCCATCCCAGTTCCAGCACATATGGAAAGCTGCAGCTGAATACTGCACACAAATGACAGCAGTAAGATAATCCTGTGACATTGCTAAAAGCTTATTTTGAAAATGCATTTTAAAAACAAGACCAAACCCCAGAATCACTGCCAATGGCATAGTTTTCTAGCCTTTCTTCATAATCAACTGTCTCTGCAGCCATGCAACTCTTAACTCCTACCTTCTGCCCTGCACCACTCCTGTTTCCTCACTGTTCATGCAAGCATATTATCCCCTGTTAACTATTCTATAGGTTTAAATGCTCCTTTATTCTGCTGTGTTTATCAGTTGTCCCGTCCCCTCCTGGCCTCTATTTTTAATTTCTCTCCTATTAAATGTGATAGGGAAAGAATTTAAATTTTACCTTGTGATGACTTTATGTGGCACAAGCCATGATCAAAAAGAAGTCTAATGTCAATAGCTATACTTTCCCCCCTTTTTTCTTTACATATGTAGAGTTACATAGAAGTTAAATCTATCAAAAAGCACTGTATCTTGAAGTATACCAACTCACCATATTTTTGTACGTTCAATGAATTATAGTCTTTAACTGTTTTAATCCATAACCTACATATGAGCCCATTGCCAATAGCCAGCGATATGACAACATGAGACTGTAGTAAGGGCTTAGACTTGCATATCAGTTGTTGCACATCTGTTGATTCACATCAACCGGCCACAAGTATTTTTTTTGGCCTGTGGCAAATGCAGGATAATTCACATCAGCTTAAAAAAAAAAAAAAGAGTTTTGCCCCAGGGAAAGAATGCCATATGGTTCTATCCCACTCCAACACCACAAGGAAAGAGTCAGTAACAAGTATAAGAATTACACAAAGGAATTACTTTAGTCTCAGGTATTTTGCTTTGTTTTACAGTGTTTCCACACCTTCATACTTTGAGATAATATTATCATAGTATCTGGACACTCCCAAACTCTCAATGTGCTAAAAAATATATTTAAGTTTATATCTAACCCCCTATTCTGCTAAGGTAAATAAAGCAGTGATTTCAAAAGGTACACAGATCACAGACAAACTGGTCTAGCGACCAAAACCTCCTCTCTCACACAGTGATAAATTGTGCCATTCCAGCAGCTATTTAGACCTCACTGCCTGAACTCACACTGACCCGAAACATACCCATTCCTTCATTACCCCAAGCTTTGTGCCACATGCAGCATCAAACAACTTATCTTCTTCCTGCTTAAAACACCTCCAGCAATAGTTCTCTTTACAAAGAAAGGAAAAAAAAAAAAAAAAAGGCAGATTATTTAAAATGGACTGATGTTTATAAAGTTAAAACAAAACAGAACGGCACATCCAACTCTGTTCTGTATTTTTCAGCAGCACAACATCCTGCGGTGGCCTCAGCCAGCTGGGCTCTGTGACCCTCTGAGCGCTCCCTTGAGTGTCCTCCCATTTTATCAAGCAATGAACTCTCTGGCCCCAAAGCCAGCAAGAAGTTTGTCACTGACTTCAGCTGCGAACAGGAACTGGCTCAATCATAAGAAACATTGAGCTAAATAAAGCCGCAAGAAAAGGCACAGGCGGGAGGTGGGGTGTGTCAGCTTGTAGTACCATGGGGCACAGCTCTGCTTGTTACCAAGGTTACTTGATACTTCCCCACATAAAATTTCATTTTCCGTTGCCAATAACTGTGCAAAACTTTGACTCCCCTGGAGTGGGAATCTGGAGTGGAAATGCATTGAGTATGTGCTGCAGCCTGATTTGGATGGAGGAAAAGGTTTCTAGAC
This sequence comes from Falco cherrug, assembly GCF_023634085.1. Taxonomy (NCBI): domain Eukaryota; kingdom Metazoa; phylum Chordata; class Aves; order Falconiformes; family Falconidae; genus Falco; species Falco cherrug. Next base: position 103,000,416 of record NC_073700.1, read on the forward strand.
ATAATATCATAGGCAGTTTTGAGAAAGAGGTTACAGGGAAAGGTGTGGAGGGGAAAAGCTTTTTTCCAGGAAAGGCTCCCCACTATCTCCCTGCTTTGGGTCTGACAATAAATAAGACATATCAAAAATTTACCCTTTGTGTCAGGAATGTGTCTAAACAAAAACCTACCTGAATTTGGACAAGGTGTAAGTCCTCAAACAGAACAGAAAAGAAAGACTCCAGTTCAAACAGTTCAAAAACCGTCAATAAAGATGTATTCAATTTTTAGCTGTTTTAGCCAATGAGCTGCTTAGGCAATTTCAGCCATTCCCTCAAGGCTTCCAACCCAGCACGTCCGTTCCAGTCTGGGGCTGAGCAGGACCTTCCTTGGAATGGCAATTCCAGTGTGCTCCCAGATCCAGACCTCTGAAACAAAAGCATGATAACATCTTCCCCCATCAGTCTTTCCCCTGCCAACATCCCCTGTTTGGTCCACAGAACATGGAAGAGAGTTTTCAGAACCAAACACAGTAGGGACAAAAGTGCTGCGCTTGCAAAGTTTAGGGAGAAATAGAGGGGGACAAGTATGTAGGTGGGGAAATGTCTCTCTAAGCTCCTAATGACCAGCCTGGAGAGGCTGAAATAGGAATGGATGAGAAATGGGATCTGAAAGTCAAGGAGACCGAGATCATTCACAAATCTGGCACTGAAATTTGGCAAAGAAAACCGTGGCAAGGAGTCAATATGGTGTGGAAAAGTGGGCAAGACTCACAGCTCTGATGATCTTGGATGCAGAAGAAATGCTGAGTCTATGTCCAAGGGGTACCAATTGGCTGAGGTATCTTTGGAAAGGAGCTCAGGCCTGAGGTTCAGTGGGAACAAACCAATATGACAGAAAATATCAAAGTCAAAGCAGAGACAGATCAGAAAACCCATGATCGGGGGCTTTGTGTGGCTGAGCCAAAAATTGAGATTTGTGTCACATATCTGTGAAGTGAATCATAAAGCTGATTGATGCTCCTTCATGCCAGCCTCTGGAGAAGATGCTTGGTGGCCACCAGTTACTCCACTAGCCCAAGTGGCCCTGCTTGGTATGGTGGACAAGAAGAGCTGTCATCCGTCCAATGATTTACAGAGGTACATGTTTCACACTATATCATTAATTTGCTTTTTTTAAAAAGTGAGCTGGCAAGGAGCAACTTCTTCCCTTGTACCTCTCCCTGCTCCATTCATGTAGGTTTATTTTATGAAAGTACATTTGGTTACCTACAGCTGGACTCATCTCTATGGTACCTCACCCCATACTCATCTACCTTCCCTTGAAGCTCAAAGAGAGTTAGGAAACTATGTTGTCTTTCACTTGCTGGGAAATCTGAGTGTTGTTTTTTGCATAAAGTCCTTGCACTGCGGAGGAGCAAAAAAAGGGTTATTTTACATGTTTGAGAAATAGTTATGGCCATATTTAGCAGTACAGCCTCCTTCCCCACGAAGAGGTTTTTAAATCTAACATCCTAATACAAGATGATCACTTGCACACTAAGGTAAAAGCTGATCTGAACAGCCTCATTGACTGAGGATAGCATTCCTTCTCATGAACAGCACAGCCAGCACTGTTCTGGGATTTGTTCATGAATTTATTTAAAACATAGTGATTTCAAGTTTTGCAGGGCACTTTCCATCAGTTACTTAAGAAAATTTTGGTAAATAAAATCTGTAAGCATCATTACAGATGAGAAAAACAGAGCCCCTGGAGAGAAAAGTATTTGCTCCAGGTCCCCAGGCAACCCAGGAGGTGAGTTGGAAGAGAAGACACAGCCTCCTGCAGCACAAGCCACCTGTACGGGAACAAAAAACCCAGATCCAAGGTTATTTGATTCATTTTAACACTTGCTCTTCAGTAAAAGGGTTGAAACAGATCTTGATCACTGTCATAGTTCATGAATTTGCACAAAACCTTCCAGTTCAAAGCACAAAGTAAATCTGGCACCTCTGAAAGTGACCCTGCCCCACCTGTCGGTCTGAGAACTACCAGATGATTTGTTTCCTAGAAGGATCACTTCATTCAGATCCTGGTGCTATTTACTTCCCAGTGCTACACTGGTTGCATGGCTAACAAAGGGGAAGACGGTTCTTGCTAAACCTGTAGCATCTCAGAAGTTTGATCACTTCCAGGGAATCTTCTTGTGTTTCCACTAGTCCTCCTTCCCCCTTCAGATGCTGCTGCTTGGTATTTGCCATTCAGCACAGATGTGCTGTTTGTTGCGCAGGGTTTGAGCCAGCACAAGCCATTTAGCCTCATATTTTGAAGAAAATGTTGGAGTATCTTCTACAGAAGAACTAACATTGACTCATGTTAGGAAATGTCACTTGCGCGATGTGCTATTTTGCAAGACCACCATGGTTGCACTGCCTCACTCTGATCAACCACATTAATATTTGAATACTGGATGACAACAGTTGAAGATTAATTCCAGTAAGTTATTCATGCCTGGAGGTTCAGATTTCCAAGTAAAAGCATGTGGGCTAGACTATGGCATTTCACCACAGCCCCAAGGAAAGTGCAGTGGGAAGTCACCCAGCCCCAAGAGGGTCAGAATAGCTTGTACCTTTATAAAATAATCTCTCTTCCTGCTTCTCTGTATCCAGGACACTTCACCATAGGAAATGATATGCCAGGGGCCTTTCCTTGCTCCGACACAGCACTGCCAGACAGCATGTTTACAAAAGGGAGTGTGGACACACTCAGAAAACCTTGTATCCCTCTTGGAGAAAGATGCATCAGTTATTCACCCAGGGAAGCAAAGGCGGCCGTTCTCAAACAAGCCTTCCTTGCAAGACTATGTGTTTCTGTGACTGATCAAGTCAGGACCAGTTTGGCCCTCCACATTTACTTCAGTTCCGCACTCCTTACATAAGAGTCTTGAAGCCAAGAAGGACTTGAGAAAATGACAGTGTGAGAAGAGATACTGTCAAAACAAAAGCGTGAAGGCCTATGTGGTGAAGAGCCTCTTAAGAACGCTTTCTGCCACAAGGACAAACCGTTTTCCTTGGATTGGTACTGACACACATGGAGCATGAAACTGATGCCTGGGAGCACTACTGGAAAGCTAGGGCAGAGGGGTTTGGCGAGTCAGCACCTGACCCTCTGCAGAAGGAGAGTCAAGGAGTACCTGCTAATTCTCTCCTAGGGTTTGAGGAATATAAACAGCAGTGAGGTTACCTGAAATATTACAAATCTTTTCCTGAAACCACCATTATACACAAATTCTTCTTCCTCCATTTTTTTAAATGAGGAAGAAGTAGCCTACTTCTCAGAAGTGTGCAGCAACCCCAGCTCAACTACAGCGACATCTAAGGGTGTACCTTCAACGTGCAAAAAATCCACTGAAGACAAGACTAGAAGATAGTACTTGCTGATTCCCACTTTCCAAATGGAAGTTCAGAACTAGCAAGAGGAAAATCTCTCTACCATTACATGCAATACTACTAAATCACTATGCAGAAATCACCCAGATTTCCTTCCACTCTGTCAAGCCTTAAACACGAGAATCCAGCTATTAGTGCCTGGCTGTCTTGAAACCCCTGACATCTCCATATAACAAGTAACAGAAAATGAAAATGTTGAGTACATATTAATTGAGGTAAAGGGCTACTGACTGAATTCTTCAATATACTGAACACTAGTTTAACAACTGAACCTGTGTTTATGCTAGCCAGAAGTTCATACAGAAATCACCCTGAAACACGTGGCTTTCAGTTTCCAAACAAGGACAACTTATAATAAAGCAACTATTAAAAGTAGCTGCAAGTTGTCTACCGGTTGGTACTCAAAATCAGAAAGGTTTTTAAAATAACTAGTAAGAGTGTGAGAAGTTTTCTTAGGCTAAATATAAACAGTACAATCATTGACCTTTTAGGCTCTCTGGAAAAAAAATAAATCCACATTTAAAATCCTCTCCTTCTTCTCCCTTCTATGACCTGAGCAGAAACAGGAGACATTCACAATGATATATAGTAAAGTCAATTTTTTCCATTGCTTTGCAGTCACATATACCTCTGTAAAATGCATAGAAAAAAAACTGCCAGTGGAAAGACACAGAGTATTCCTGGTCGGTGCCTTTTATCCTGCGCTGTTTTACAGCAGCACGGGCATGAAACAGGTGCACTCCACTCTCACGGATCATTACAGAAGTCCAGGTCAACAAGATCAGGCTCCTTGTCTGAACTCTCAGTCGTGACCCTAACGCTGGGATTACTTCTTCCAGTCTCAGGACTCTCCATTTCCTCTCCCTTTCTGCTAAGGACACACTGAGCAGCAGCAGTCAAGGCAGAGACCTTCTTCTGGCTCCCTTGGGACTGAGGGGCCGGGGTCCTTGCTTACGTGATGCCAGGCTACTCAGCAGTGCCCAGCACCATGAAGATTTGTGGGGTTGTAGATACTCCCACCCCTGAAACACACAGCGCTACACTTACAAGAGATTGCTGGAAGTGATTCAGTGCTGCTGACTGTTGAGATTACAGGAATTTGTGTTTGCGTTGTGTCTGCTGGCTGCCACAACCACTCCAAAGATTTCCACTGGGTTTAAAAAGCACCCCTTTTACATCTATTAGCCAGCAGCTGAGGTTATTGCAGCAAATTATCCACGTTGCAACAACAGTTTTACGAACCTACAAGTTATTCAAGATCACCAACATGCCAAGGAAATGGGGGGGGGGGGGGGGGGGGCGCAGAAATTAAACCCCTGAAACGGAAAATTGTCTTCACCTCTTGGACGACCATTTTAAAAGCAGCAAGTTCAGGATCTGACCCTGAGAAACAGACAGCACCGAGACAACAGGTTTGCCCCAAATTCAATATGACTAATATTTACCAGAGGAGGAAAAAGGTTCAGAATATAGAGCAGGTCAAGTAAAAGGATTGTGCAAAATTGAGAACACCTGCAAGGTGGGGCACATATGGAAGATGTACTGACTATTAAACAGTAGACAGAAACAAAAAGGGGCTTGCATTATGGCTGGAGTAAAGAGCTGTCTACTGTCATGAGCTGGCATCTAAGACTGTGAAACCTGCTACAGCCGTGTTCCAAGGCAAACAGCATTAGGTGAGGCTGGGCGTAGTCCTCAGGTTTGCTGAGAAGAGCATGGGAACTTACTAGAGAGAGTCCAGTGCTTTCCAGTTTCCATCTCCTGCCTTCCCAGTTTTCAACCTATACCTCCCAGCAAGTAACATGTTTAGGTGTGAGCAAGCATAGTGTTGATAGTCATCCTGCTCCAGCTTCCTTCAGTCCAAAGTAAAGCAGGGCAGAGACATGGTCACTCAGCAGATTGTGAATAAAATACTAAAAAAAGGAAAAAAAAAAAGGAAAAAAAAAGATGTCTCTAAACTACAAGGGGAAAGGCAGTGAGCTAACTTAATGAGTTGGGGTTTTTTTCCCCCTAAAATTTTGCATAAGAATCATGCGGAGCTAATGAGATAGGGAAAAATCTGGAAGAACAGCTGAAAAGATCTGGTTTTACAGCCTTTCTTGCATAGTATTTCTTCTTAAAATAAAATTTGCTTTAATAAAATAAAATATAATTATATTATATGTTAGATATAATAAGCTAGTCGAAAAAAAATGTGCTAAACGTTTTCAAAAAGCTCTGTAATGGTGTCCTTTCAGAGACACTCCCCAGGGCCAGCTGGGACCTGGCTGTGACAATTCTGATGCTTGCAGAGGGGCTAGGAGCGGGGCAGACAGCAGCAACTCACTTGGGGTAGCTTTCAAGATTACTCACTTTTTTCTAAGTACCAATCTCACAAGAAAATTTAGTTCCATTCCTCTTTTACTGTTCCATACAGGGCTTCTCCCCTCTACCCCAAATGTGGTCCCCCAGCACATTTAGGTCCTGATCCTAGCTGCTTCTATGTGTACAAATGTCCCCTGATAGTCAATAAAGGCATGAATTAATAAATGGATAATTAGGTCTCAGTATTTTCATGATCCAATTCTACCCTGGCTCTTGCTGCATTAACCCATGCACAAATGGCCTTAAAGCGTAGGTGATTAACACTGCCTGAAAACAAACACAGTACTTCTGTACTTCACAGTGGTCGAGCATCTGAAGATGCAGCGTATCCTTTCACATTAACTGAGGCTCCTACTAATCAGAAGCCCAATGGAGCAGTACTATTGGAAATGCCACTTGATTAGTCTGTGACTCAAGGAGAAAAAGAAAAGCCTTATTTATTATTAAAGCAAAAATTCTCATTAAACTGTATCTTTCAGTAAACCTAGGACAAGCTGATCTCCACGGCTTTTTAGCTTGTTCTGTTACAGTCTTAAGCAGGACACCAATTACAGTGTTTCCCAAAACTGTTTGGAAAGAGCATGCAGAGCCTTTTTACCTCCTCCTCATTTTAGAATCATAGAACCATAGAATGGTTTGGGTTGGAAGGGACCTTAAAGATCACCCAGTTCCAACCCCCCTGCCATGGGCAGGGACACCTTCCACCAGACCAGGCTGCTCCAAGCCCCATCCAGCCTGGCCTGGAACACTTCCAGGGATGGGGCATCCACAGCTTCTCTGAGCAACCTGTTCCAGTGCCTCACCACTCTTGCAGTAAAGAATTTCTTTCTAATATCTAATGAAAGCCTACCCTCTCGTAGTTTAAAACCATTACCCCTTGTCCTATCACTACATGCCCTACTAAAAAGTCTGTCTCCATCTTTCTTATAAGCCGCCTGTCGATACTGGAGTCTCCTGTAAGGTCTCCCCAGAGCCTTCTCTGCAGACTGTACAACCCCAACTGTCTCAGTCTGTCTTCACAGCAGAGGTGCTCCAGCCCTCCGATCATCTTTGTGGCCCTCCTTTGGACTTGTTCCAACTGGTCTATGTCCTTTTTATGTTAGCAAGTACAGTAAAGATGGAGATATAAACATTTAGGGAAAAAGTGAACTAAAATTTTTCTGCTTCCCCAAATTCTTATAAAACTTCACTTTGTGGGCAGTTCAGCTTCCTTTCAGAGCTACTCTTAGAGATCTTCTTAGAACAGATACCAATATTCAAGATCTGGAAAATGAGAGGTCACATAATGCAAAGACTTCGGAAAATCAGAAATGCAGAGTTACTGAGAGATCAGCATGTTTGTCACTGATTCACAGGAGCTTAAAGCACATAAGATCAATTCCAAGTCCAGAATCCCAAAGAAATAAATCGGTTACCTACACAGATGAGAGAGGGGGAAGCAGTTTTCCCTGAAGCCACTCAGACTTACATCAACAGAACACAGTAACCTACTGTTTCCAACCCCTTCAGAATGTTAAAGGCAAAACGTAAATTGGCTGTGTTACACCACAACATAGTCTCAATAAATAAAATCAGCATCACAGTCCTATCCTACCCACAACTGGTCCAGCCTACCCCTTTGAATTCATTATTGAGCTGAGAAGCAAAATGTGAAGGTGTCCATTTGTTTGTCTTTGAAGTTAATTGGTGAGTCAGTATTCACCAGTAGGTGAGTACAAGAACACTTCTGTGCATGGTCCTAGTCCGTGATGTTCCAGCAAACTTTCTGCAGAAATCAGTGAGAGTTGTGTCTCTGTAAGAAACAGTTCAGCCAGGTACTGTGAGATTTACAGAGTACACCACCTATTTATTCTATTAAAAATAAATGAGCTCATTTACCTTTTAAATTTGTGGAACAAGCCACTCTCAACAGGGCAGTTTGCTAGAGTTACTGCAGATGTACAGAAGTTATCATTTTCATCATAAATGCACATTACAACAAAAATCTCATCAGAGAAACCAGAGAACCAACAGGCATATTAGAGAAACTGCCTGTCTGGGAGGTCCCTCCAGATATTCATGAACACAGTCTCTTCTTAACTTGCAGTGTGTTGTTGCATAGCTAAATACCACAAGAAGTCTCATTAGTCAGAATGGAAATAAGTACAGAAAATATTGTACTTTTCATTGACTCTTTGAAATTATTAACACCATACAGATGGAAATCATGGCACAATATTTAAAGCCATAAATAATTTAACTGAACAAGCTCAAATAAATACGTTACAATAACTACAGAATGTACTGATTCTCCTTTCTCCTATTCAGGGTTTCATTTCTTTGAATCTTGTAGTCCTTAAACTAAGAACCATCCTTAACTAGACCGGAGGATGGAAAGGCAAACTCCACTGTCTAGGTGCTGCAGTGCACCAAAATACCATTTCAAAATTCTTCTCTCTTAGCAAAGACTGCAATCAGGGCTGGGTCAAAGTCTGTTTAGAGGATGAGGACGTTGATTTTACTGCATGCCTTTTAGAGTCACTGTGATCTTAATATCGCTCATGAGAAATTCAGGTAATATTTGGCAAATAACTATGGTTCAGTAAAACAACCCAAACCCTTCAAATACTGGAAGACCCTGGAATATGGTCTTTGTAAGTTATGATTTCTACAGTGGCAATCACATATTTATGAGGTGCTAGTATTTACAACAGAGGGACAGTCCTCATTTTAAATTGCTGCTCTTAGGTAGGAAAGGAACGTTAACCCAGGACATTCATTTCTGAGGAGACAGACCTAATCATTACGTTAAAAGCTATTGTGAGGTAGAATTTTCCTCCCTATTTCTACCAGAGCTTGCATCACTTTATACAGAACAATCATGGAAGCCAAAATCAGAAAACTTCTAAAGTCACTCTCCCTCTCTTTCTGGCTCTACTATCATTAGCATTACTGTTTTCATGATGGAAGAGCTTCAGGATAATAGAGCATCCCAGAAGAACCTATAGCTCTGCAGTGAGAGCATTCCCAAAACAGGGGGAGAGATGGTTTTGCACGAACTGAAGAAGATCTGAGCTGAGGCCAAGCACAGTCCAGACCAGGTCTCTGGGATCTCCAGTGGTGGAGTGTAACAGGCACTATTTCCTTCTTTCTTCTCTCCCATCTGTGACTTCAATCCTTCGGTCTTCTTTCTACCTCAAGATGAAATGAGTTTCCTGAGTTTGTTACATGCAAGTTATTTCTGTAACACAAACTCATCTCCCAAAACCCTCCTCCCTGCCACCTCAAAAGAAGCAGAGGGCTAAACCAGCATTATTGACTTATTCAGCATTCATTATAAATGTGATGGCAGTCAGATCATTTTCAAGAAGCTGTGAATGGTAAAAAAGGAAAGGCTTGATGAAATATTTTCCTAGATTCAAATTTTTATATGTAAACAGAGTATGGATTTAGCAGTTCTACCCACGCAAACCTTCTAAGTACACTATTGTCAAAGGAAATCATCACCTCAAGTAAATATTTTTAAAATTATTTTATAGACTCTGGCTTAGAACTGGGGCACTTCAAGAAGGATACCTTGTAACCACATGCATATGCTGTTATCTTCTCTAGCCTCGCACAGAAATATGCCTTGTGGCAGAGAGGGAAGCCTGTAGCCTACAGAGCACCGAAAGTGTCAAGATGATTTTGCTCATTCGAGGCCCCCCCCTGCTTATCATCATGCATGAGGAGGAGGGTGATCTATTGATACTGGGTGTAAAGACAGCCCTTCTTCTGATCCAGTGTTGCTTTTGTTAACAGCAGCGAGCCGGTGAAAGAGACCAAACGGTCTCCCCTACGTGCATTGTTAGGGTAGGAGACAAAAGAATACCTGTTTTGAATCACTGAGGACTATTACTGTAACAAAGTACAAGATAACATTTCGCCAGAGGATACAAGAGCTTCTGAGAGGAGCGACAATGAAACCAGACAACCTTTCTGTCATCTTATCAAACTGCTTGGGGTACTTACTGAACAGTGGGGGGAAATAATAGCAAATAGGGAGCAAACACCGTTAATCTTTATACAAAGGCTTTTTGATATATAGTACAATAGAGTTAAGACTGGCCTTTGCCAACTCACATTGGTTAGCAGACAGGATATAAGACAGGCCTAAACAATTTTAGGATAAACAAAGACATAAGCAACAGGGAAATGTTGCATGAATGAATTTCCTCATTCTCCTTTCTCAAGCAATTCAAGAAGCAATCAAAGCACTCTAAGGTTTGGTATGCTTTTACATACTTTTTTTGACACGTTGCTTTACAGAAGCTTCGTAACAGCCCACTATCAGTAGCTTTGGTGTCACTGTATGGTATGTAAATGGAATAGGCAGATCTTTGACATAAAAATAATAATCTCTAGTAAAATTACAGTACTACAGAGTATCATAGCATCAGAACTGTGGAAATATTAATACATGGATCTTTGACAATACAATGTAAGATGTCACTTTGAGCAGTTATTATGCTAATAATGGATACTTATTATAAAACAACATGAAAGAGGTAAGCTATGTGGGTGTAGAAAAGGATATTTAGTATTCAGAAAATGTATTAAAAAGGAAGAAAAAGCAAGTGCTTCATACAGTATCTAATCCCACATTAGGCAGATGAGGAGTTCCCTGGCAGATGGGTGTCAGGGTACCCTGGGACTTGGATGAAGAAGCTCATTATCTCTCAAGGGAGCACACATGCCAATATAACTCACAGCATCCTTCGAGCTTCTTTTTATTATGCAGTGGGCCAAGCTGGGACCGCAATCATGAAGGCGAGGGAAAAGTGGTACTAGAGCTTTGAGGATTACGTAGAAAAACTGCTCATCAAGTCTATCAGGGTTTCAAGAGAAAATACTCTGCTCTGTGCTCACTGACTTTAAAATAAAATAAAAAAATATATATCTGATAATAGAGAAAGAGAGTAACATACCACAATAAGGAAAAGTTCTCATACCAAATTGCCTATACAAAGCTAGCAAACAAGCCAGCATCATGACTGGTTCCATTTAAGCTATAAGAAAGTGTCCTTTTACACTGGGACATGGACTTAAAGCCAAAATAAATATTTACAAAGACTGTAATATAAGGAGGAATCCAAGAAAAGAGAGTCTCTGTTGGCCTGATGGCTAAAGAGTAAATTTCTTCAGGGTTTGTCTACTTGGGGAAGGCGCAAGTTATAGCTATTCTACATTAACTGTCACCTGGGCCCTCTTACTCTGCTTTAAGGCCCCCTTTTTCCACCTAATCTGAACTACAGAGGCACTCTGGGGGCAGAATCACTCATTTAGCACAGTGCTACTATCTCTAAATTCAAATCCTAGTTGTGTTTTACAAAAACTTCCATATAACCAAGCCACAAGCAGTGTTGTCCATGGGCAACCAAAACCACCCTCACCCTTACAAATACATGCTTCAGCCCTGAAACATGAGCCATGTTTGTGAAGACAGAGCATAAGGTGCAACACTTCAGACAACAGCCATAAATAAAATTCTTACATGCACAAACATAATCCATTTCAAACAGGAATGTTGGTACTTACGCTGTAGTGGTTTGAAATACCTGTCTTTCAACATTAAGCCTTGTGAGAATAATGCTTAGCTGCAATCTAAACCTTAGTGATTGCAGCAGAAAAAGTAGAAGCAGCTGTGTGATTACTTACACAGCTCCCAGTCTGGCAGAGCGAAACCTGCCACGTAGCCTGCATGCAGGTGTAAGGGACCCCTTACCTCAAACAAATAATGCAGGGAAGCATTTGAATTTTGCTTACAGCTGCAAGGATTTCCTCATGCATACTTCTATATACAGATGCATTTCCAGGACAACTGCACTGACCATGGACCAGACCATAGATCACTCAATTAGCTGGTAATTTTCTGGGTCAACTTTATTCAACCACTGACCCAGCTACCCTCTTATCCTTTCCCCCCCTTTTCAGATTCCTACAAATTTTTCTGGGTAGGTGCAGGCTCCCTTGTACAAACTTTGCAGCCTTTTACATGGTTTTAGCTTTTTAGGAGAGAAGGTAATGGCCATCTGCAAAAGTTAACAACAGAAACCTGGGAGTCTGCAAACTACACTGAAAGTTACTGCTTTAGTAGCAGGACCCAGTAGACAGCTATGACCAGCCACTACTGTGTTCAAATTCCTGAAAGCTCACAACCTACAGCTCCTGGGGCATGTCCACGGCAGAAAGAAAACTTGTCTTTCCCCTGCTTTCAATTCTGAATTTGATTGCTGCCCTCAAAACACTAAGAACAAGACTTTGAGAGTGGCAGTTTCTTCCAGTAGAAAGCACTACTGCAGTTATTATCAGTTAGCTCTGGACCAGTCTGGGAACATGATGAGAACAGAGGGCATATGTGAGAGAGCTGTAGGTTTTCTGCTATACACGCCCTTTAGAGACATGCAGACATAGCCAAAAAAAAAAAAAAAAATCCCAACCAAAAACCAAGCCTTGGGCACATTCCTACTAACTCTCATGATCAAATTCCTACTTTTATAGCATTTAGGTTTTTTCCCTAAACTTTCAGTTCTAATAATCAAGGTATTCTGTTACACTTGCAAATTTCCCTTAAAGAAAGGTGGTAGGCAGACCATAAGAAAAACCTTAAAAAGAAGATTCCTCCAGAAGCTGAAAAGCAGAAGTCATTCATAAATCATTCATCAGTCCTAAGCCATACTTAGCACTGGGATCCTGATTCATGATTTGAACTGCGAAGTCTAGCAGAACTGCTGAATTTCCCTTCCCGACAGGTGAACATAACTCATTTTACTCTGTGTGCTAGGGAGCCCTGGAAGTTTTCTTGGCATTTTAAGATAAACTGTCCCTTCAGGCTCTAACAGTCTCCTCTTCCCTTCTAATATCAAAGCCTCAATTAGACCATGATTAAAGAGGCTGTACTTACAGATAATAGCAGAAGGTACAGGTTGTCAGTTTTATTACAGGTCAGGAATTTGTTTCTCTGTGTACTCTGCACTTCAATGTGGGAATAGAGTTTACTAACAGGCGAGTCAGATTTGCTAAACAACGGGATTCACTCCTGATTATCAATTAAACAGGCATAAACCCATCTAAACAGATGGTTTCTGCCAGTCAACAGAAGTCTTAAGAAGAGAACTCACATTCATTCACAGAAACATTTTATGCAAGACTAAAACAAATCCAACTGAAGATGTGCCTCACATGATGCTTTAAACTCTTCTTTACTTGAAAAAAGTGAAAGTCTGTATATTGCAAAATATTGATTAAGCAACAGCATTCTGCAGCTCCATTTTCTTTGTGAATTTGTTTCTTACAATTCAAAGCACTGATCAGTTTCTAGAAAAATATGATGCAAAATTATTAAATTCTGTTGCTGCTTGGGAATGCCAGATTAAGGATCTCAATCTCACTGCATTAAGTACATCTACCCACACGCACAAGCAGCTTCAGCCCCACAATACTACCAAAAGTAAAGGCATAGAAGTCAGGCGTTGGAGCCCTCACCCCATCTTCACTGAGGCTTAACTCTGGTTATTCTCCTTTACTTTTGACCAGTCTCCCCCTGCCTTTCTCACACTTCAGCTTCTGCGCAGGTTCATACAGATACATATTTTTTAATTGCCAAAGAAAACACTGCTTTCTCCTGCGCAGTTCATCACGTGGTTTGCTCACAAAGATGACACTGTCCCATAGTGTTTAATGGGCAACATTCCCTTTTGGATCGGTAACAAGTTGAAAGTCTGGTAACACGCAATCTTCTAATTTAGAAATGGAGCTTTATAACACTGAAATACTGCAAGAAGCTCCGCTGCTTGCCCTTCCATTAATTTTGTTACTTACTGTGTTGGCTTCTCATCAGCAATTCTTAACTGATGTACTATGAGCCATGCCATCAAATATTCTCTATGGATCTGGTTGGCAACAATGGTTAGCTTCTAAATTTTGGTAAGCTACTGATTATTCAGTTTGTGATTACTTCAGAGTAAAGATCTTCTTATGTTTTGGAAAGCCCCAGTAAATAGTGGGCACCGCTACAGATAAATAATATACTATGAAAAGGATTCTTATAATGGTAATGTGTGATGCACAACCATTTTCCAGATGCTACAGAACTAACTGTGCTGCCAACTGAAGGAGCCAAATCCAAAACAGATCTGTAAGAGGAATTACTGTTGAATCAATCTCATCAGTGAGAAATGCTTCAGTCCTACAAACCCTTGTTCACAGCATAGTCTTCATAAAGTTAATGAAATGCAGGCTGCCCCAATAGAGCTGTAAAACCAAAGTAACTCCCGTACAGGTGACCCAAATCAATCTGAGTCAGAACTGGCATAAAGGAGAGCCAGGATCAAAAACATTTTCCATCAGAGGAAAAAGTGATCTCCTCACACGGGGGTGTGAGACCATTGCAAAGCAGCCTGTGTGGAACAAGAGCTGGCTGATACAGACTCCATCCTGAGCCAGGAAAACAATGTAGTGGCACAAATGTGTTACTGGAGCTGCACCACCACCCAAACATCCCTTATGGCCCCAAGTCTTATGGCAGAACTGGTTTGTCTCTAGGGTGAAATAATTCTTCAGGTAAAAAAGAACTGTGTTCCTCCTCAATTTTTAAAGAATTAGGTAAATAGGGTGTATAGGCTTTTAAGACCAGAAAAGATAACTAGAATATCTAGTTTGACTCCCTTGAAACAAAAGCCAAAGAACTTCACCCAGATACACAATACGAACAAAAATACCAAGAGGCAGACTTACATCACACCCATTTCTAGTCATCATTTAGCTAATCTTTAGATTTTTAGTCTTTTTAATCTTCCCTCATAAATCAATACCTCTAGCTCCCAATTATTTTAGTAGCAGCTCTCTGAGCTGTGTCGTGTAAAGAAAATTAATGACCTTTAAAACAGAAAGTTTACTTACACAGGCATTAATTGCTATTGTAGCACAGACAAACTGTTAAGCAGGACCATGAAATGTTTTACTCAAGCACCTAATTCCAGAGAAGGTAATACTTAACTCAAATCCTTGGATAACAAAAGGTCAAATGCAATGAAGTTCCTGTCAAAGAAATAACCTACTCAGGTCTATTTGCCAAGTACTGCAAACAAGTTAACCATATACACCATTAAGTTCTGAATCCCATTATGATCATATGGCATAAAACTGATTGCAATTACAGTGCCTTAAGCAGAAGGTGTCATTTTAAGTAGAGAATCACTACTCTGGACAAGTTTTATAAATGATTCTCATTGATTATCATTTCCAATTAGAGGAAATAAAAGCATTAAATGGCCACTTTGATGCTGGAAGTGACCTTTCACCTGGACTCTCTCCCTAACAGATGAGGGTTAAATTTACTGTGACAGCCCCTAACCACATTTGGTATGGCCTGTGATTTGATGGTACCAGCAACACATCAGCAGCAGGCTGAGTTGGTAAAACCATTACATTCGCTGTTTGTATCAGAAGTATGCTTATTAGTATCCTAGGGAGTTGGAAAACATAGGCATTTTCCAATTACCTACTTTACATTTCAGTAGCTAAAAATTGACACACAGCTATACTGTTACCTACAAAGGGATTTTTCACAGGAACACACATTTTTCTCTTTTATATTTTTTTCTGCTTAATGGATCTCAACTGTATTAATTTCAGCTCCAAAATGTTAGCGTTCCCAATAACAACCAATAACCACAAGCAAGCAAATCATAGGTAACATCCTCCTCTCCAAACAAAGAAAATAATGTATTTCTAACACAGTACTGCCTCTTTCAGTTAGCATAGTCATGTGAAATTAAATATAAAAGCTCTAGTGAGTGATTTTTTTACTAATCCTGTGTAACACATTTTGCAAAAGTGTCAAAAAGAAATATCATTCAGTCACTGAATTCAGAATGGAAATTATTTACTTTATAATCCAAACTTCTCTATTTACATAGAAATAACTTTGTTACAGCAGAAATTTTAAGCTAACACACAAAATTAACGGAGTCCAATTGCATATTATTCTAAAAAGGTTAGTTTATAGCCATCATAAGATTAGATCTAAATACAAGACATATACTCATCCTTGCAGTATACTTTCACGTGCAAACAGTATTTCAAAATATTGCAATAGGTAAGCATCAGGAAAGGGCTTTTCTAAAACTACCGCCCTCTCTAAAACCTGTATTTGTATACATGCACAAATGTCTTATTTCACTATTGATGTTACTTATCTCAGAATTACAATTGATATTCCCATAAGAAAAACTGACAGAATCTTCCTGGCTGTAGAATGAGCCATGTATCACCTTTGTTTTATTCTACGATGTTCAGTGTTCCTTTTACTGGCATAGTTTTGTTTTATATTGGTTTTACTAGCATCCTAACACTCATCACTGTTTGTTACACACGCCTCTCTAAAGTCCATCCACGAAGGAAATGAATCACCACAGCTTTTAGTTACAGGGCCTGACTTTTTAGCGCAAGCTGTAAGGCTCATGCTTCCATCCTCAGCATCACTCAGCACAGGGCCCCTTCGTTTAGACTGTGTTATTAGCCAGGAGGCCTCTGGAGAGCTCTGCTTCCACTGGGAAGAGCCATAAACATGAGCTGCAGTGAACACCAGCCGGCACTGCCATACTTCTTTAACAGAAGAAGTTGCTCCCCAGTGCAGCTGGCAAGCTGCTCTCAGGTTCCCCTTTGGAGCC
This sequence comes from Falco cherrug, assembly GCF_023634085.1. Lineage (NCBI taxonomy): Eukaryota > Metazoa > Chordata > Aves > Falconiformes > Falconidae > Falco > Falco cherrug. The sequence continues at coordinate 103,016,877 of NC_073700.1, forward strand.
AGCCAGAAGACAGCAGCTCACGTTCACCAGGAATTACTTTCTATTTGCTTTCATGTTCCTTTAGACTGAAGCAACGTTTTAACAAACAGAATAAAATTTTTAAGGCTGCCACCATCATATAGCTGGGACAGCCTGTAGGCTGCTGCTTGGGGAGGGAAGTGGCTCCCAACCACTTCACTGAGGCTGAGGGAAAATGGTATTTGTGTTAGCAGTAGCCGTGAGCCTGAGGAACACGTCATTTTCTCTGAGAAGCTGCCAGGCATCCCAGGGCCAGGGCTCCAGGAGGGCCGAGCACCCTCCTAGCAGCCACACCACCATGGGCTGGGAAACCAAAGCTTCCAAACGTTTGGTGCAGCTGCCTCTCAAGAGCTAGCTCTCCTTTTGAAATATCTAGGCTTTTTGCTGAGGACCTAAGAGGTAAGGACCATCTACTGCTGGGACTTCCACAGGTTTCAAAGTCTTGGCTCCACACCACCACGTGGGGAAGTGCAAGAGTATCAGGCTCTTCAGCAAGGAATATCTTCAAGTAACAGGCTCCCCTTCAACCTGCCATGAGTCCAGATGCAACTGTGAGAACTTGTCTTTGATTTACTGAAATCAGATTAAATGTGAAGTGTTTCCAATGAAATATTTTGGAAAAAACTTTTTACCACCTCTCCCACTCCATCGATTCATCAACTCTACCTCCAGTTTACCACATCTGAAGAAGCTGTGTCCTCAGAGATCCACAAAGAAGGACTAGAAGAAACGCAGGGGGGTCGGGGGGTGGGGAAGAAAGTAGCAGGAAAAACATTAATGTTAACTCTGTCTTGTCCAATGCCTGACTCTCATTTACATTAATGAAGAACAACAGAATAATAACAAAACAAAAACAAACAGAAAAATACATCCTCTAGAGGGTACTTCTTAGCCTTTGAATATGACTGGGTCATTGTCAACAGCCTGTAAGCCTGTGGAGTACACAGTTCATGACAGTCAGAAGACTTGGTGTGCAAACCAGGCCACAATAATGAGCAATAGCAGATTGCAGATTTGCATGTCAGGTACTTCCACCATAGTGCAATTAGTCTACTGATACTGTAGGCAAGACTAAGGACGAGGGGATGTGAGGGCAGATCACTGGGACAAAGTGAATGATTAAATGGCCTTAGACTTGACTTGTGACCTCATTCCATCATAATCAGCAAACTGAGAGAACTTGTGTGTGGATCAAACAACCTGGCAGGGTTAGCTGAGCACATGAAACAAAAGAAATAGCATACTGCACATATTCTTGGGCTGCCACAATGTGCAGTTTGCAGCAGCAGCTACACAGAAGATCCAGGTAGCTGCCAGGTCCCAGAACAACCTAGCTGTCTACCTGGGGAGATTATTAGCTTCTTCCTTAGACAACAAAGCAGCAGCTCCTGACTAAGGAGAGCCAAGAGGCAGCACAGACACCCTTAGTGTCCGCTGCAGAGCAGTAAGCAACAAAAAGGCAGGAACCCACACGAAAAAGAAGTCACTTTCCAGACATCTCTCTACTGCAGTCTTTCCTATAGCCTCCACAAATCCAACTCAGGAGCCTGATTCCAGGCTCTCCTGCTTTGAACAGCAAAATATAGTTCCCTTTAAGCTCTAGAAACTGTCCAAGATGTGTCTTTGTACGTCTAAGAGACTAGAGTCACCAGGGTGAGGAAGCAGTATGAGAACTGGTTGTCTTCATTTTCCTGCTCTGTCTGCATTGCTTCTCTATGGTTTTTCACAGAGGGACCCAACTGTATGTCCCATGACGCGCTTCCTTTACCAAGGACCAAGCATCCAGCATCACTGAAAGTTTTCCAGGCCTGTCCTATTTCATACCCTGGTAACGAGATAAAGGTATTTTCTATTATCCAAGTGTGTGGGACAGTCAGTCACCTTCACAGGCAAATTTGCAGCATTTGCTCCTTAGAAACATTGAAATGCAGCCATTCAAACTCCCAATGAGCCTGCAACAGAGTTTGCTGTAGCTTTTAAGGCATAACCAGACATGATGAGCTTTTGGAAGAAAATAGGTACAACTGTAGTAATTTGTACAGGGACAAGAAATTGCTACTGGAGATCTACCCAGCCAGAATCCTGCAACCAAAAGACTGCACAACCAGCTGGGTATAGGTAAAACATAGGGAAAATGTCCTTCTGACCTGATTAATAGCAGAGCAGCTTGAACCCAACAGACATCTACCTTTTTCACCGTTATTTTTGGTTTTTAATCCCTACCATTGCAATTGGATACCCTTGTTCTCTACATGAACAGGTAAGCGTATACATTAGTCCTGAGCTTTCTAAGCATCAGCATGCTCTTGCACCATCAAGCTGCAGAGCTCTTTCCTTCTCTTTTGCTCAAACCTCCTCTTTCAGTTAAGTTAAGCCTAAGCCTACCCTGCACGTTCCTTTGTTCCTCTGCAGTCCTGTTAAACTCTTGCCCTCAGAGACAACCAGTGACAACGAGTTCCGGCAGCAACTAGTTCACTGTATATCACAGCATTTCTTTTTACCTACTTCTGACTTTGCCACTTCTAAGCTTCACTGAATGCTCCTTGTTCTTCCCTGATGCTAGAACAGCATTTCTTGCTCTGTAAAGCCTACGCCTTTATTGTCTGTAACCTTTTATCATCTCGCTCCTGATTCATCTGACTCATTTCCTCTCCAAGGTAAACAGTCCCAATCTTCTCAATCTTGTACTATATGAAAGTTTTTCCATGTCTGTTTAAAAACTGATTTAGGTAAACAGTTAAAAACTTACTCTGTTAGCTTAGCTTATAGCTATAATTTACCCATGCATATTAAATTTGTATTAGCTTGGTTCAACTGAATCAAGTGTATCCACACAGGATCTTTCACCAAATTCCTTAAGTCAGTTTAAAATCTTACCTTTTGTGAAAGCAGAGCAAATGAAAGTGTAGTTAGGCCATAGCCAGTTTCTGGTCCACAAGGACTTCCAAAAAGAATTCAGACAGTTCTTTGGGAAAGGGTGCATTTCAGCAGACCCCTCAAACATAGTAATCTCCATTACCCTGAAATTCATGAAGCTCCCATGCATAGCAGGGAATAATTCTTCTGGAATATTTTCCATCAGCAACACAGGGATTTGTTACAGAACTAACTTAACATGTTGTATCTTGATAGCACCTCCAGTTAAGGGAGAAAGTTTATTGCCTAGGCAAGTCAAACTGCTATTGAATCATAGATTTTAATTCAGCTGCAAGTGAGCTGCCCTATTGTACCCAGAACACAACAGAGATATAATGAAATCTGCTATAAAAATTAATTCTGAAAATATCAAATACTAGCATTGTTAAATTTAAACAAAGTATATTTGCTAGTTCATTTCAAGACTTAGCTGCATTCAAAAATCCAATGAAAACTGGCTTTTACACACACTGACATACATACACATTTGCTCATGGAATAGAAGTTTTAAATTATGGCTATTAAATGCATGGTATTTCTTAATGATAGCATTCATTGTTATACTCATAATAATACATTTGACAGAGAAAAAAAGGAGAATTTATCGAAAAGCTGCCAATGGATTTTAATAAAAAGTACTTTCCAACAGAAGGCAATGTCCTTATCTACTAGACTACAAAGTGCTTGAGTATTTCACAAGGTTTTAGAGGTACTATTTTGCAATAGAAACTTACTGAAAGTTACAAAGAGGCAAATAATTCTAAAAATCAAATATACAGGCCACTGAGTTGAAAGAAAGTAATTTCCCGCATTAACACTAAGATCTATTATACATGCATACAAATTTTCATGCAAATCAGACTTCACTTATTGTGTATTTTGCCTTATTTGATTAAAAATGAAAAAGACAGAAGAACACCTACCCACCTCCATTTTGCCTATTAAGTTGTTGCTGCCAACAGGACCTTCACGACTGTGTTTCCATTGAGGCTAATCACAGAGAGGAGGTGTGCACATAAACACAAGAAAACTAATGCTGAGGTTAGAGAGAGCAGCCACCAGGCCTGTCTGTCACATTACTCTCTATTCACATGGTGGAACTGCTGTACTCCGGAAAGCAGACCAGACCTGTCATGATCTCAGAACACTAGTTATCCCCTACCGAATCATTTTCAGAATTGGTAAATAATACAGCTAATATAAAAGGAGAGAATGTCAGACAATTCAGCCTCAGAGACCTCACTTTCACCATATGCAGCGACTTGGTGAAAGCACTCGAAATACACACAGCCAATCCTGGTCAGTGCTACAGCTGCGTTCCTGGCAGAGAACCCCCTTGTTTAGGCTTCTCTGTGCCCACCCCATGTGTGTCCCCCCCCCTTGACAATTCTCTATAACCGTCATTCCTCTTTTCCCACATGGAAACATGCTGGCAGCCTCCTGCCCTTGGCTGCTCCACATCAGCAGGACACTCTAGCTGGATGGGCAGAGCTGTGTGGGAAAGGCTTATGCAGAGCCCCATTTAGCTTCAAAACGCCTTCCTGCCAGCTCACTTCCCCTGCCTAACTCCACTGTCTATAGCTTTCAAATGCCTCTCCTTCATAATCACACCTCCTACTATTCTGAAGACTATTTTGTGGGAACGCTGAACATATTTGTTGGCTCACTGGACCCTAGCACACTGACTGCTCATTCAGTAACATTCACACAAGACTGGGAAAGACTTGTCATCCTCTTACTATGTGGCACTCTGTTACTAGCTTACTACTGTTTCCCTCTGCCCTACGGGTCCAAATTGGATGTCAGACACAGTAAAATGCCAGCAAAAGCTCCAGTTCACAGGAACCAGTCACCAAACACAGTCCAAACCCAGACACACACTGGCACATTACCATTAACACAAGGTTTGCTATGAGTACACTCTTTGCCATTCATCTTCTTGTCAGTGAGGATTGGGGAAAATAGGGTTATTATGATGTTTTGAAATATTTGCAAGGTGCTAACATCAACAGTGATGGCATTAGTCAAAAACTCAGGCAGACACTAGGACAAACCGATTCTCCTGCTTCTGTAGCCAGAAGGACCAAAATTCCCAAGGAGATCACAGAACCTACCGTGCAGTTGTCTCCTGGTTGTCTAAATATTCAAGCAAGGAAGGAAGGGATTAGGTCCGTAAATCTGCCGGCTTACTAGCCAGCCTGCCACGCACAGCCATCACCCAGCCCCATTCTTCCCACTTTAAGGTTCTGCAAATGACCGACCTTCCCGGACTCAGCACAGCCACATCAAAACACACCTCGGGCATTCCTGCCGGTGGCCGAAATGTCAGCTAAAATAATCATCTAGCTGTCACCAAGAGCAACACAGGTAGGGCAAAGGGGAACAACCCAATACGCATGCTTTCAGTTGATATGGTAAACAGCTAACATATGGTAATTTAAAAGGGGTTGACATGCTGCAGCAATTATAAAAAGGCTGACACTTAGCTGAAAGAGCTGACAGTTGGAAGTTACGCCCTAGCACAAAAGAGAAAAAATGAAAGCAAAATGTGACTGAACTGTTGTCTCACATGCTCCTATTTTGTTGACAAATGTATTTGCAGGTATAAGAATCTGGCCCTTCCTTAAGAGTGTCACCATCAGCTGCTGATAAAAAAGCAACTTGAATCTATTACAGATGTGTTACTCTTCAAACTGATGCTCCTGCAAGAGTGAGGACAAAGCATTCTGCTCTTACAAATCTGTTGCGCAGGCTAAGGCTCTGGTATCAATAGCAACATGTGACATTGTTACACATCCTTCTACATGGAAAAAAAAAAGACTACTTGGAATTCGAACTAATGCATTACAATGAAATACCTCCTTAAATGTATCACCCTAGGAAAATGCAAGTTTGTTAATGGCTTCAACTTTCCAACATGTTTTCTCTTTAAAGTGCTTCAAACCATGGTTCAGTTATTACACTAGCGCTTTATATGAATTATCTACTACCAAAAATAGATTCAGTTTACATATGATATCCCCAGCACACTTACCGAGCATTAAGACTGTTTTTTATATAGTAGGTAATATATTTTTACACTGTTGAAATCTTATACTTACACAAATATACAACTATACAGATTTCATTGTAGCAGCAATGTTTAAATACATAGAGAGAGATGGTACCTACCCCTCAAAAGCTCAAAATCGCAAGATCTGATCCTGCAAGTGTGCACCTGACTATGAGACTGTATTGAGCAATTTTATTTACAGTTGCATTCATTTTATACAATTGTCAGGTAATTCATATCAACTTTTGGAGTTTGAGTGCATCTGAAAACTCTGTGTAGATCCAGTTTCATTTTAAAAAGCATCAAAGCATCTTCCAGCACAGAATCATACAAGAACAAAGTGGAAGATATACAGCATTCTCCTGCTCCAAGGCAGGATAATTCCTAATCCCAAACTGAATCTCATCAAGAGAGTTTCTGTCTTTTGTGAGGAACAGAGTAAGATCTGGACTATGCATGTTCAGTAAAATCATTATTTTAACAAACTTTAAACCCCCAAACTTATTTCAAACTGTGACCTGTCCATGTTCCTTCCTTCTTCTCCAAACATGAAAATTAGTCCCAAAAATATACTGGGCAAAACAGCTCTCTTACAGCCCTGAAGAGCTTAATGCACAGAAGTGAATTTCAAATTCCCGTTCATGCTACAGCACGTCCTTCTCCTAGCTGTGTACATATAAGAATCTTTTAAACTGCTAGAGCATCTGACTACCTCATCTGAACCTACTAATCCATCTTTCTCTGGATTATTTTTAACAATCTGTACCTTTCCACTCCTTCCCGCACAATGTCTACTCATAACAAGTTTTACTCGGTCATAAATCATTTCAAGTAGGTAAAATATAACATGTCTGTAAAAAAGGGGTGAACTTCCTTTGCCAGTAGGAAACAAAATTTGTCCTTAGCCTGCTATGAAGTAAAAAATTAGATCTCAGCTTTAAAAATGTTGTTAGCATATCAGAAGCACTTTTCCAAACTCTGTGTTTTTAAAATATATTTACTTACTAGTGCTTCTGACCCCTGCACATCTGGGCTGATGCTAAAGGACTAAAGCTGCTGTCAGAGAGATATGGTAATGCTCATGTCAAGGGTGTAGTCTCTGTCCTCTGTTCCCAAGTCCACAGCAGCATCGCCAGCACACACTGGCACTGGTTTGGAAAGAGATCAGGAAAGGGGACAATAACAGACTACAAATCCTTCGTCCCCCACTATGGCCAGTATTGCACTGGCATCTGGTATCACCTGGACAAACAAGAGTATCCAAAGAGTATTTTAGCTGTAGTGAATGTGCCTCCAGATACTCAGATCAAGCAGTGGCCTGCCATGCAAGCAGGTCCCATTCGCTCACACTTGCTAACAAGAGATGAAGATGGATAAACTGCCTCATTGTTCTTTTCATTAACTTTGTACTTAAAATTTATCACTAGATCCCATTGCTGCATTTATGCATTTTCTATTGTTTTATTATTCTTGCCTAACTGTCGCACATAAACTTTTCCCCCATAATTCTATGCACCATTATAATACAACAAATCTTGGTTAGAAGCAGAACTTGGTATTTTCTGCCTTCACACTGCATGATACATGTGCTTCTGTCTGTGCACAGAGTAGCTTGGTGGACAGTGCATTTCTGTACTTATCATTTGGTATCTCACCTTTTAAATTATCTGCAGTGATCTCCACACCACCTTTCTGAGGTCCTGACCCTGACTGCTGAAGTCCTGTACTCCTCCTCACAGTCTTCTGGGTAGCCGTGACAGTCTGCCACAACATTAGAAGGGAAATGTACGCTGTACAACAAAGCAAGGGCCACACTGCATGCTGAGACTATTTATACCACGGAACGTGTGTTAACAGGCGTAACTGCTCTGACCTGCATCTTAAAAATGGCAAAAGTTCTACCTATGACTGATTCATCTATAATTTTCCTTTGTGTAGCTAAGATACAAGTCACCTGTATCAGCAAATAAGAGAGTAATGCTTTAGGCACCTGTTCACTTTTGTAACACTTGTGTCTTCCTGCTCCTACTTCTTAATAACAACGTACAGTATACAATACGTAAGCACCTGTTATCTATGGTTATCTAATTTTAATGGCTCTGATCTCTTCCAGTTATTACCATCAGATGTGGACGTATGAATAAGAGTCATCATGATGTGATCATAGGTAACATGCACAGACACTTGTGAAATGCATACTGGCATTGCAGAACGACATCTTTCTATGGGCTTTACTTGTAGCTGCAGACAGCTTATGTGTTAGCTCTGGTTAGGTTAGTTAGGTGGATAGTTCTGAGGTACCGGGAATAAAGCCACAGCCCACAGGATAGTGTGATCTAACAGATACACTGTTCTGAGGATGTAAGTCTAACTCTAAAACAATATCAGTTAGGTATAATTGTGACTGCACTACTTGACCAGTTAGTAAGAAAGATCTTAACAATTGTTCTAAACGGCTATGAGTATGAAACACTGCCCAAAGACAGAAAGTTGGTGAGCCTTCCCAACAGGCAGGACATGCACAACAGAGACCAGACAGAGAAGTCAGAGCCTTGTTCCTGCCCTGAGCAACATTTCCTAGCACTGGGTGATTCCAGCTCTCATGACAGTCCTGTGATATGACCATTCTTGTAAAGATTCCCTGAGCCACACTGACCTTGATTACCTCTGACTCTCTAGCCCCTACATGGCTTCTCTTAGAATTGATTAATCATTTATTTATCTTCAGCACAGGATGCATCCTCTTGACAAGTTCAAGAACTGGCATGTTTGGTCCCCATTTTCAGGTCTAACAAGGCTATGCTTTGCCTAAGATCACAGTAACAGGTGACAGGTAAGTTTCCACTGCATTAGCCACGTCCCTACTGCAGGAGGCAGGTAAAGTCAGGTTTAGGATGAATGTCTGACCCTTTGTTACTGCCTTGCTCCTCTTGGTCTATAGAAAACCTAACAGCTTTCCTTCCCATTAAGCTTGCTGGTATCCTTCCTTCTCCCTCTGGAAACATATCCATGGCCTCCTCCAAACTTAAGTGTTCTCCACTTAAACAAAAATTTCCCCAAGTGCACAACAGGCACACTTTAACTGCACACACTTAAGCGACTACAGAACATCTGTGGAAGTCTGTCTTTGAGGTCATGCCAGCAAGCTCACCATTTCCCTGCATCCATCTTAACAGACATCTGATAATGGTGTGTCATTTCCTGTGTCACACTGCATATGCGTGGATGTAGATGATAGTGTGGATGGTGGCGACTCTGCTTCAGGCCGAAGTCAGTTTATCACTTGGAAATTTCAGCGTGTCTCCCTGACACAGTGAAGTTGAAACATGCTTCCAGTTATAAATCAGTTCAAACTGGCACGTACACACACTTCTCATTCTCTAAAAGTGGACTGATCTTCCTGAATCACTTAGTAGATCAGGAAACATTTAGTCTAAGAGCACACTGTCAGAGAGTCATGGGAGAAATAAGACAGGACAAAAAGTGGGGATTGTTTCACTTCTAAGATCTTTGGGGATATCCTTTCTAGCCTGTCATATGTCAAACCCAACTACCCTAAATATTATTGTATCTGTTGGCTTTGGCATGGACTCACTGTTGCCTTTTATTAGATATGAAGCAATAGGTGGGAGAGAGTGAGCCAATTAATTATTAAAAGTGGCTTTCACATACTTTGAAAGTCTGCATGTCCTCGAAGCACACTCAATAAAGCTAACAAGGCTAACCAGGGCACTGCATAATGTCTGTGAAGCCCAGATAGGCATTTTGTGAACTCTGCAAAATTCTGTTGTGTGCTTCCTTAACTCCACATGGACCCAATACACACTTCATAAAATTCTTTCGTCTCAAAATACGAAACTTACAAACTCCCTTCTTCCAGTCCTACTCAAAAGTTGCTGTTTTCAATTAGCTTTCCACCAAGGACTCCCTCTCTGCTCCCTGTGCCACTCCCTTTCACTTTTAATTCAGCTTAAGAGAGGAAGTGATTTACATCCTGCCCCCTCATATGTGATGTGTGCGTCCTCTTGACACCATGTGAGGTAAAACACGCTCACCTGCCCACCTGTGAGGACTAGCAGTTATCCTTCCTCTGTTACGGCTGATTCACATTGTAACTACCTCAAGGCAGTAACGTACTCCTTTTGAATTCTCAGCAAAGCACAATGCATACTTATTATGCTATAGCTAATATCAAATTACTACTAAATAAAACATCTAGAACAATTATCTTTGGTAGATACTAGCCCCTTAACTCCCTTTCCACAAAGACTTATCTTGAGTATGTTAGTTTGGATCCAAAAAGGGATTTTCTGCTATGGGCTCTGGGAAATGAGTATAGACTCAGTAATAACTTTAGTGAGACAATCATCATTAGTTAGTAGTGAAGAAGAGATGTCAGTGGTGCTTGAGGCACTTGTTGAAATCAATTAACACAGAATCTATACTAACGGAACAGGCACAGGTTCCACGCCATTTTATTTTCATTCTCCTGTCAATGATAACAATCCATTGCAGATGGTCTAGAACTAAATGGGGAAATACTCATTTTATCTGCTTACAGTATTTTCAGTTGTTGATCACATTATCACTTTGAACAACGTTTGTATAATACCTTTTGGGAAAGAATACACTCTGAAACTATAGGCCAAGGTGTTCAATGGAATGAACTCAGAAGCCTGGGAACAGTAAGTATATTAACCAAGCTTTGCAGCTCAAGTCTGTAATTTTTATTCACCCAACACTTGATTTTTAGTCAAGGAAACTATTTCTATTCTGCTTCTGTAACAAGATTGGTCTTCACTTAATAGAATGTATAATGAAAGTAACAGCTGTATTTAAACACATGGCAGAAGCCATTAGGCATGGAAGAATTACTCTTTTTCTAGTAAATCATGGCTGTCTAACAAATTTTATACATGACTGTCCTTGTCCATACTATGAACCAAATTGTGTCTTGTTTTATCCCAGTTAAGATGCACTGGTTACTATAGTTCCTTGAACAATTAATATTCCCCTTATAGCTCAGAATGCAACGTGGAGAAATGAAACAAAACCAAAGTTTTTGTTATAGGCAGAGAATTCCAGATCCACGGAGAAAGGATAAGGAGTGAGGAAGGAAAGAAACTACTGCAGAATACTTAATATCTGTAGGACCTTACAAATCTGTCTTTTTATTTTCTACATGTTAAAACATCACATTAGAACCCACTCTGAGCACTACTGTTAGAAATTATTATCAGTGCTCCTGTTGTCATTTTTCCTATTTACAGCTGCAGTCCCATTTTCTTTACTGTTTGGGTATTTTCTGAGACAGAAACTAATAACTCTACTGAGACTGTGCAACTTTTTTACCCTTACTGGATAATTGCTACTGGCAGCTAGTCAGTACAGAAATCCACCTAGCACAAGCTGCTGGGAAATAATCCCAGTCACCACATGAGCGGCACGGCTACAGCCAGGCAGCGAGCAACCAAATATGGAACCAAACAGAAACAGAACCACTTCACACATCAGTAACTATACTTCCCTCTTAGCTTCGAGCAATTAAGTAAACCTTAAGTATATTGAGAATTACTGTGCTGTAAGGATGCAGTACAATACAGTAAGCTTTGACCACAGATAGAGATGGTCTAAAAATACTGCGAGCATTTAGCAAAACACTGAGAATAGCTTGCAAAAACATAGGCATTGTTCTTTTCTAGCTTCATTGATTATCCATTGTTTGTAGTCTCGGATTAGTTACAAGTTGGCACTCAATGCTTGGACAGGAATTCCAGTGAATACTGGGCTTTGGAGAACAAGCTCTACCTAAGCAGGAAGGATATGCCGTGCATTGGCCAAGCTCTGGGCTGTGATGTGCAGTCCTGAATAGGGCTGCTTTCCAGCCTCAGCACACAGGCACGAACACATACCACTACACCTGAGTCAAGGCAATGTCCCAACTGCTCAAGAAGAGATAACAAAGCCCTTTTCAGTGCTGCAAATTCCTCCAAGCAGGAATCCTTGCAATCCTACTGCAACTCAAGATGAATTTGCCTTTAGCCAGAGAGCCAGTTCTGTGTCTTCTGCATATGAAATTTGTGGTTATGTTTCCAATGACTCAAGAGTGCTGTTTAGCTCCCACCCATGATGCTCATTGTTTATGTCCCTGGATCAACTGCATATGCACTTAATTTCAATTTGTAATGACTCTAAGTAGTACTTACTTTTCACAAAATCTCTGCATTACAATGAATATTCGTATGTTTACTGCAGGAACCAATCAAACTGTGATCAGCTTTTCAAGCTTCATCCACTTATCGATCAGTTGGTTGAAAAATTTAAACAGCTGTTCTCTCTCTGCCAAAACATTTCTGATGCAATTTATTTAAGAGAACTATTTTAAACAGCATACTCTTTTTTTAGAAGTCTCAGTATTGGGTAAGATTTTAAAGAACCATTCACATGCACTATCATGTATGTTGTTCTAGTAAAGACACAGACAAAGTGCAGAAGTCAATTCCTCCCTCTCCAACTTCATGCTTTTACTCTCACATAAAACCAGTGCTGGACCTCATTCTCTACATTCCAGATTCTCAATATGCCACCTGCAAATAAATACATTTCAAATGTGTATTTACTCTACTTAAGATTCTTTCCCATATCATAAAAGGAATTCTCAGAATACGAGATAAAAGGTAATTTTGGAGCTATGAAAATTGTGAGGCCTGATTACTAATACCTCTTCTCCTTATGGATTCTCTGATTTCTAATAATATGAGTTTATTAGTCTTGCCTTCAGTTGAGGTACTAACAGTTTCTCTCTGTTCTTCTCCTCTGCTTATTTTTGTAACAAAGGCACAATCCTAGGTTCATCTAAGGATTCTCTCACTGGAAGGCAAGAGAAGTATGTGAGGCAGAGTACATCAAATGCATGGAAATGCAGAAGTAGGCTTGCCTGCAAAGCAAGGCTTTCAGTTCACAGTGAATGTCCTCTTTTTGATTTTTCTTAATCTGAATTTGTTATTTATACTCCTCAAAGCAGATGGCCCCTGGGCCTTGTTCACCAAAACAGGTTAATGGCATGGTTAATAGCTTTGCTGCCCACAGCAGCAATACAAAGGACCAAAACCTCCCTTCCAGAGGCACCTGCCAGGCGCTGTGGCTCTGGCTACCCCTTCCAGGCAGACGTGCCTGGGACGCCGCCCCCCCCCATGCCAGCATGAATTAGAGCCTGCCCTGGAGCGGTGACCTGGGAATCTGCAGGACAAATATCCGAATATGAGCAATTGACCACATCCTCGGTCTATGGCTTTGGAACAGACTCAGCACCCAGACAGCCACCAGGCTCTGGGAACTCTGGAAGAACTGGGAGCTAGCACAGAATGGGAGCTAGCACAGAATTAGGTTTTTTCCAGACCATTTCATCAGGAAGGCACTGAACTATGCAGACCAATATCAGTATCACAATGTCCCACAGCACAGTAAGGAGCAGCTTAAGAACAAAGAATAGGTGCTTAAAAGTGGACTGGAGAAAGAGTTGATGTTGCTGGGCTGAGGAATGATTTCTGAAACACACTTAGCAATGAGTTAGAGAAAGACCCATTATTCTCCATCTCTGCCCATGCTTTAAAAGATACATTGGAGTTTCTGTCTGACATCAAACTCTCAAAATAGCAGCAGCTGCAAGTAAAATTTTCTACCATCTCTGGGTGGCTAAGAAATTGTCCATCCAGGCAGACAACGGCCTGACCTTGATTATCCGTGCCTGCATTACACCTTGGCAGGACCATTACACCTGGCGCAAAGCCTTCAGTACATGGAAACTCCAGCTAATACAAGGTGTCACATTTTATGCAATTATCAGGAGAAGCTGCTACCATCAGCAACTGGTAGTGTTGCCTATCTCTGCTTTCTTTGTCCCACACACCCTAGACTGGTACCTCACATCCATTACTGATTTCAGTTTCAGCTTTTGGTTCTTAACTTCAGGTTGCTCAATGTGCTGGGTCCAGGTTATCTGAAAAACCACTAAGTCTCCAGGGAAAGGGCAGTTGGTTGACAACTACTCTCCCATGTACAATGGAACTGCCTAAGGTAAGACAAGCACATCTGACCTGAGACTGGAGTGGTCCCCCACAAAAAAGAAACCTCCCACAATCTGTTTCAAGCATAAACTGAATTTCTTAGGCCTTCTCCTCTCTAAATGTAAACACACAGTAGCACATGGCTTTTAAAACCAAACAAAACTAAATACGTAAGAGAAATTATTAAAAAAGAATTGCTCCTGAAGCATCTTCCACTCTTCCTGACCTACCACTTGTAGAGGATGAGTAAACAACCACCATATTGTTAATAGCAGTAGTCCTGTAAATAAACTAGCAGAAGGCTTTCAGAGACTGACGATTAGATCAGATCACGTGTACAGCAGAACAGAATTCCCAAGTTAATACCAAGTGCCTTTCCCCAAAGCACTCAGTACTTCCCCTCTAGAAGCTCACACCTGGGTACCACTAACACAGCTTTATCACTGGCAAGCATTCTGGGAAATAACATACAAATAAGCCCACAAAACACTTCAGAACTCTTCTATCAAACACAGGCAAATTGTTTTTGAACCAGAATACAATGTACGCTGCCCAGATAGGCTTGCTTTTGCTGTAACCTTGGTGTGCTCATTTCCATGTAAATACACAGAAAGTTCTTCACCTTGGAGCTATTTCACAGGGGGAATTTTATCTGGAATGTAGGTATAAAGTAAAAGCTCTCAGTGTGCTTGTAAATCATTTGTGCTAAATGATTTGTGCAAACCTCAGACACGGAGATGTTTTCCTCAGTGGAAAACAAAATAAAATGCTCTTATTTGGGTATGCAATGTTATCTTACCAAATCCTTACCTAGGACCAACTTTTGGAGGACCTGGGGGCTACACAAGTACTTCAGAAAATGGAAACACTGTAACACACTGGCTGTAGCTAAGGGCTTGAAAGTCCTAACTCAGGCTGCCACCCCTGGGAAAATTCTGGTCATAATGTCAGCTGTCACCTATAGCCACCAATCTGCAAAGAAACTGCATAGCTGCCTTCAACTCTCAAAGCACTCCCCACACCGATACCTGCAGAGACGCCATCACTCCAATATGAGCTGGAAAGAATCCCTGGTAAAATTTATGAGCCTGCTTCCCTTTGCACCAAGTCACGGAGAGGCAAGATGGTGGGACAACACACCCACACAACCCGTCACAGGCATCAGCTGCACCTCCAGCTGGGAATACACAGCCAGGATTGCATGTTGTTCTCTCCTCCAGTCACCCACTTTGCCATACTGAAGAATGTCAACATGTTGCTGTATATAGGGTTAGACCTACGTGCTTTTAACTAAAGCAACAGAAAACATTGTAGGAGTGTTGAAAAACATTTTCTGATCTGTTTTGCTTTAAAAGAAAAAATAGCATCCTTACAGAGTCAATAGTCTTCCAAATCTCACACTCTACTATCTCTGCTTAATTTTCTCCCACCTAAATGGCAACTATGCTTTAAAGCACCAAGTACTGTACACTTAATAAAGCCAATCTTCATAATTTCTCTTCCCATACATTGGTCACAGATGGTTTCAACACAGAAAGATATATGGTAGGTAACCTAGGCCCTCCTCCAACAAACCACTTAAACATACATTTCAGCATGTTGGCATCCCAGCTGAAGACAGTGGGATGTATTTCAATTTATGCACGTTTCACAATTTTATTGAAGTTCAACGACAAATAAAAAATGAACACACAGCAGAAAAATAAACTCCAATATGCATATAATTGATGCTATAGTAGTACCTTCTACCGGAATTCCACAGATTTAGGAAAATACTTTCTTTGGTTAATTCAGCATTGTTCCTTTTGGACGCAGTGACAAAAAATAGCTTTATCAAAGCATAGATTTGACCCAGTCCATTTATATGGAAGCAAAACTCTTTTTACCTCCAGTGGAAACGGAGCTTAATGATAAAATATAAGGCTTTTTATAATTGAAGCATGATCCCAAAAAGCAAGTCCTGACAGTGGAATCATGAGATGTTGTGAAATCTTAATATTTAGTTATTCATACATATACACTTGCCAGGAAATCAGGTTCTAATGCCCTTTACAATTTCCACATAGTGCTTATACTTCTAGGATGTATCAGTATGCCTCTGACATTTGTTTAAGGGTCACATAAAGAATGGTACTGTTATTTAAACCATTTAGAAAGTTCTTAGATGGTGTTTCCAGCAAAACTTGTGTTTTGTTTTGTGGTCGGAACATTTTTTTCACAATAGCATTGGATTTTACTATTGCTTTAATGGGTTTTCCCCTTCGCATCACATTTCTGGTGCCACTATTTTACCAGATACCTGAAATACCTCTGCACCAGTAAGAAGTACTGCTTGTATCCAGAAAAGATACATACATTTAGGGAGGTTTGAAATATCACAGCACTTCCCAAAAATACGAGCTAGTCATTGCATCCACCTTGGCGATGCCAAGCCTGGAAAAGCAGAGAGCGGATTAAAAAAAAAAAAAAGGAAAATATCACAGTACTTTAGCAAGGCTACAACTAGTACCAAAAAAAGGGTAGTACATTTGTTTCTATGTCCAGAAAACACTGGCAAATACAGAACAGAACAGTGCAATATTGAGTTATCTAAACATGTTAATTAGCCACGCCAGAGAGAATCAGGCCTTCTCTAGCATTCGTTCACCTTCAGTCATACCGTTTGCTTTCCTCATGTCCACGATTGGGAAAACATCAGACTGACTGTGTGGCACGTCAGAAAGTAACTACTGAGCATGGTTTTCTGCTGATGGCAGGGGTTTTAAATGCTCAAGGCACTGGCACAACCATCTCACGTAAATGGCAACCTTGGAGTCTATATTTTAATTACTTTGAAATAAAAGCATTTTAAGTTCCAGTATGTAACACAATGCAAGGAAAGGGATCCCAGAAACAATCACACACACACAAATCATTTAGCTACATACAGTAATATGCAGTCACGACAGAATGAAATATTCATAAACTCAAGGGAGAAGAAATTCTGTGTTCATCTATCACAATATGTACACCAACAGTTACCATTTTACAAAAGCCCTTCTATCCACCTTAATAAACTGTACAGGCCCTGTTCAAATGATCAGTTGTTGATACTCCCTTTTAATTAAAACGATAGGACAGATTTTACCAAACAGTAACAAATCTAAAAGTGTAGGAGGTAAATGCTACAAACTCGGGGTCTCCAGTTAAAGAGGCCTTTTTTTTCAAAATACCTTGTCTTTCTCAGATAATTGCATCTCTTGTCATGCAAATACGTGGTGTGACATAGTTGTTGCATTAATTTATTGCATTGCTGGTTTACATTCCTACATTGTGTTACCGTTCTCTTACGCATTTGTAACCAAACCAAACTATAGTAAAACTAGTTGAAGAAATGGGGCTCAAATCCAGTACATGGCAACATTTCTTCATTTACGGCAAGATTATAATCTGTTTTAGGGCATCTGTCCATTCAGAAAATTACTCGGATTTCCGTAACATATAAACGGATGTGTTTCACATTCTAGCACACGCGGATCACTCCTTGCAACAATCACCGTATTACAGTGAAACTTACACATTTATCGGTCTCTGCCTATTGCAGACCTACAGACACGACAGAATTCATCAGCTTCAGCTCAGTAAACCCACGCCGAGAAAAATGAATGGAAATGAAGACAGTGCCCACAGACAAAAGCACTGATCAATGCACTTCGCTGACATTATCTTAATGGCAACCTTTTTCCATCCCATCCTCCCTACTTTCCGATTCTTCCAGCAGCAGACATATCCGCACTAAAGGATGCGATCTGACCCATTTCTCGTCGAACTCCGTCACCCACAGGTTTTCACTCGGCAGCGAGCCGCCGTCCCCCGCTCCACAATGACACAGCAGGGCCGGAGGGACAGGGCGCCCGGGCTCCTTCCCCCAGGTGACTCGCCCCTCGCCGCCGGGTGAAAACCGAGGCGCGGCGCGGCGAGCGGCGGCCCTGCCGGCGCTGCCCCCTCGAAGTGCGGTAAACTTTCGCGGCGGCACCTGGGCCACCGCCCGCGGCGCCGCTCCCAGGGCGGGCGGAACAATGCCCGGCGCCCCGGGCCCCGCGGCGGCGGCCCCGCGCTCCCCGCCCCGCCGCCCCCGTGTCCTCAGACAACCTCCGCCGCCGGCCCCCCGCCTCCCGCCGCCGCGCTGACAAAGGGCGGCGCGGAGCTGCCCGCGGCCGGGCGGCAGCAGAAGCGGCAGCGGGAGCGGGCCCGCCCGCCCCGCCGAGCGCGGCCCCGGGCAGGCGGCTCCGGGCAGGCGGCCCCTCCGGCGGGCGCGGTGCCGGGCGGCCGGCGGCGGAGCGGACCTACCTTTTTGTCCTCTTTCTCGCCGCCGTGCCTCCGCTCCGGGTGGCCGCTGTCGGCGGCGGGGGCCGGCTCCGCGGGCTGCCCATCGCGGTGGTGCGGGCGCTGGTGCGGGCAGCCGCCAGACCCCGCCGCCGGGGGGATGGGCTCCGGGCACGGAGAAACTCCCTTAACATCCATCTCCATCTTCCAGTTCACTGTATTGCGAGACAAAAGCAGGCAAACACTTTCCACCACCCCGCGTCTTTCTTATGCTTTCCTTTCTCCCGCTTTTCTTTTTTTGCTTCTTTCTTTCCTTTTTTTTTTTTTTTTTCCCTTCCTTCCTTCCTTCCCCCCCCCCCCCCTCAGGAGGCCGTGACACGCATGGCTCTGGCCGCCGCTGCCGCACCGATCCGGCGGCTGCAATTCTCCCCTAGATCCTCCAGACTTTTGTATCCAGCGTGTGTGTGTGTGTGTGTAAGAGTGAGTGTGTGCGTGTCCGTGAGTGTGCGCGCGTGTCCTTGGTACGACGGCCTTCAATCGCCCCGAAACAGCAAACGCTAACTAAGCAGATCTCTCGCCACGAAGATCAACTCCCGGCCCCAGCCTAATTGTGGTGGTTATTTACTTTACCCTATCTATGTCCCAGGCCCGGACAAGCCCTTCTGGCTGCAGCCCTTTGAACAAAGTTAACTGGAGGGAGCCGAGCCCGCGGAGGGGGTGGGGGCGAGGGGAAACTACCGGGGTTTAACACGGGGGAACTGACAATAGCCCGGTAATGTCAAGTAAAAGTTAAACCTCCCCCTTCCTCCCCTCCCCCTCCCCTCTCCACATCCCAGGCAAGCGCAATACAGCAAAGCAAAGCAAGGATTTCAGACCTGTGCAAGGTGCTGGTGGAGAGAAGAGACGAGCATTTACCCGATTGTTGCTTTTATTTTATTTTCCCTTCGACTCCCCCCCCGCCCCCCCCCCCCCCCCAGCACCACCCGCTATTGCAAATGTGGGCTCCTTGATGTTAATCTCCTCTCCGCGGTCTGAGTGTATGTGTGTGACTGGAGCTCCCTCTCTCTCAGGCTGCCAGCGCCACGCAGCACTGCACAAGGAGAACTGGAGTAAGGAGGAAAACAAGAGCAAATCCAGGCTGGAAATCTAAATCAGTACCAGCCACCGGCTCTCCGATTTTATCAACACAAAGAGAAGAAGAGAAAGGAAGAAAAATCGCGTGTAAACTGCTGAATCAGTCGTGACTGCAGCGTGCACACGATTATTTTAGTCCTTGTGTTAGCTTCCTTCTCAGACTGGAGTTAGACATGGTAGGGGAAAATGCAAGCTCATTAAGAGTGTTTTAGACCAAACCAAGGATTTCCTTAGTGGTGCCAGAGCCAAGCCAACTCCTCAGCTATTCCCCTCTTCATTTTGAAGAGATGAATGGTGAGTGTAGACCTGATTGTTCTTAAATCAGGACACCATCAGGTGACCAGTCTGCACTTCTAAATATAACACCACCACAGTGTCCTGAGGAGCAGCTGCTTTGAAACTTACCAGGAAACATCTACCGAGAGCCTGCGGTGTCAAGATACACCACCTGATCTATACCTGATCTGTCTGCTCCACGTACTGCCCTCCCTGACAGCAGCTACCCGCTCCGCAGAGATGCCGCGCCACATCCTCAGGAGCTGGTCTGTTTTAAACCAGGAGAGAACCTGTCCCAGGGTATTTCAGGAAGCGGGTGACTATCAGGTGTTAGATGATGCCCTTTCATTCCTCGCCTTGGGTTCTGTTATTCCCCAACAGGATTGTTACTGTGGGAACCTGAACAGATCTTATTGCAACAATATATTTGGACAAAGGGCAAGGACTAATCTCACAATAGGGAAAAAAGTCTTTGTCACACACCAAAGCTGTATTTTTACAATACACATCTCTAACGATCCTTTAGTGGTATTCTCAGTGTATGTCAAGTATTTGTGGGCCCTGCTGTCTTCTCAAATTGGTGTGAATAAGGAGCATTTCTATTTAAACTATCAGCATCAGTCTTTAAAACTGAGGTAGATAATAAGACAATCAAGTCCTGAATATTAAAGTCTATAACCAAATAATTTTGGCTACTTACAATCATTTATTAATAATCATTTAAATATAGTCTACATTTAGTGGTGGCAGGATTTAACATTCTGGATATTCATATAGTTTTAGCCTCATTAGCAAAAAGCAGTACTAACTGCAGACAAGCATTTTTGGGGGGGATCTGTTTGCACAGCCACGATGGCTGCAGAACATGTACAAAAGTGGACTTCCCTGCAAAATTGCCCAGAGTAAAGCAATGAGCCCACATAGATGGCAAGTCCCCACCACCCCCCTTCAGTCCACCTGCACAGTGAACCTCCCTCCACACACAACAAAGCACACAAGGAACAAAATTCTGTGCTCAAGAGCTTTTCCAGTTTGGGTTGAAGTACTTCCAGTACCACAGGTTGGAAAATGGCAAGATAAAAGTGAAGAAAAGTTCATTCAAGTGCTGCAGCGCACACTTACAAAATTACCGATAAATGACATAGAAACCTTCCCACATCAGGTAATACTAAAAAATCCTGTTAGAAAATAACAGATCCCAATCTACCATCTCCAGATCTGTAAAGTAAAATTAAAAGCAAAACCAAACCATCTAAAAATAGAGAAAAGCTAACCCAAATACAAACGTTTTACCATGTGCACTGAAGCTAACTGGAGCTGGACATTGGCAGAGAACCAAGGAAAACTAATTCCAGAGGTGGGGGCCCTTGACTCAGAAAGCTCTGCTTCTAATGCTAGAGAGTTTAACCCCCAAAACCAACAGAAGCTTCTTATATGGTTTGAGTGAACATGATCACACATGAGAAGGGCAGGCCCTAGACTATATGAAAGTCAGTACAAAGATTTGTGTTTGTCTGCTGAATTTCAAATTTGCCTTTCTTTTCTCTTCTTTTCCTCATCTTTCCTTTTTGTGCCGCAAAAGATTTACAATACTATTGCAAAAATAAAATTATTACAAATAATTCATAATAACAGCATGCTCCAAATTGTTCTCTGCACAAACCATGTTTCTGCCTGACTGCTGCTATTGCATAGATTTCAAGAGAATCCTAAGTAGAACATGTTTTGTCAGGCTAAGGTAAAGGTCTAAACAATCATCACAAATTTCTCTGAGAGAACTAAATGGTCTTTAGGCCAAATATTTTGAGATACAAACAGTAATGACAAATCTAGAAGCACTAACAAATTGGACAGGAAAATGAAATCTGAACCAGCAGGCTGAGGAAATAAGAAATACGACTACCTTCCAGTCTCATAAGTGGTCCTTCTCGCAAGTATCAGGTTCCTCAGGTCCAGGTAGAAGCATGTGAGATTTTGCCCTGAATTATTTTTGGGAAGCACTGAGAGAAGATGGGACTGCAGACTGTAATAATGCAGCAAGCCACAGAGCTGAACAGTTGATTGGTATCGTGTCATGAAAAGTGTTTGGTACCTTCAACTAAGTAAGCTGGTACATATGTCAAACTCAAAACGTTAAGTCCACAGAAAAGTGTTTGGAGCTGAGGTGGAAGAATGGTGAGCCAGAACCCTGTATCACATGGCAACTGTCTTGGAAGACTATTGCACTGAGAAGCAGAAACCAGGGAGTCTTACTGGAGGGCAAGTTAACCCACACCAGGAAGGCTGTGTTTGTAAGAGAACAACATTGCATTGAATGCCTTCCAGATGTGCCAACAAATTGAGAAAAATTAGCACAGATCCTTCACCCGTGTTCACTGTGGTAAAACAGCATATAATTTAGCTTCTATACAGAAAAATAAAGTATTGAATATGGATTGTCTATTACTATACACAACATGCATTAAGAATTTCTAAGCCCAAAACTATCATTCATTTTTCAAGAGAAATGGCATTAAAATATTGCTACTGAAATCAATACTGCAACTCATTAACACACACTCCATGCTCCTGCGTATTTTGCAGTTGTGGGTTGTGCTGTAAACCAGGTGTAGGTGACTAAATAGATTCCAGAGACAATGATGTTCTAAAATGCAAAAAGAAAACCTTTCAAGACCAACTCTATTCTTCATGTCTCAAAAATTAAAATTAGGGAGTGATGACACTATGAATTTAATCACAGGCCAAGTATTGGAACAATTTGATGGAAAGGGTCAAAGATTGCTGCTTCTAGAATAGTGTCATTTTTGCATTCTTGTTCTTGCTTACGATCAGATGACAGTACAACATACTGTGCAAGCTACAACTACACTGTAGTCCTAATTAATAAGGCTACAAATGGCGGGAAGACATAAGCAAATTAAATGATTTGCCTGAGATCATAAAGTAGTTCAGTGGCAGTTTAAACAGAACATTTATGCCCTTTCCATGGGCTCTTCTTTTGGCCGTTTATTTCATTTAGCAATTTGTCACTTTTTCTTATGAATAGTTAAGATAACTGCTCAGAAACTAACTATATCACTTACTGATATTTACTTCCATAACAATTCTTGTTCAAAGATATTTTCAGTTCTTTCTTGAGCGCATTTATGTTTATGTTAATGCGGATAAACTGAGGATGTGGCATGTCAAATGTACAAAAATGGCTATTACAAGTTAGTAGGATATATGCAATCTTAATAAAAACATAGCATAGCTATCATTGTATGAAAGGCGAAGCATTTGGCTTTCTGCTGCCTCACATATCTACTTGTTTAGGATTCACCTACCCATGTATTCAACATTTGAATAATTTTGACCTTTTACAAACCTTAGACAATTCAAAGGTTTCCTGTTGTCAACGCAAGCTCCATGGGGCCTCACTCAACACTGTCTCTGTCAGCTTGCATTCTAGGCTTGAGAGTTGCAAACAGAGTTGCTTTCTCCTGAAGATTCTGACCTTATCAATAATTCCCTCGATACTATACATTTCAAAGTGGCTAACGCTGATGTTCATTGAGTCATTTTCCCACCCATCGATCTCTGCTTCTGTTCTCTAAGGTGCCTTACTGCAAGCATGCAAACATTCAGTAACCTGAGGGCTCCTGTAACTTTCAAGATGCATCTATACAGGTATTTTCTGTCTCCGAAAGTCTATAATTGTATATGCTTAATAAATGCCATCCTGAAAGAATTACGTTGTGTGGGGATATCAAGACACATTGTGGATATTCTTACAGAGTAAAAGCTGAATATACTATTTGAATCCCACCATTCTCTGCACAGTGTACAACATGAAAATGGACATGTTACTAGCTGCATTTTCAAAAGCACCTTGTCTTCTAGTTTTCCACACACAATTTTGATAATATTGGTTCTCCCATGCATTCTAACATTTTTGCTTACAAGTACAGAAACCACAAAGAACTCAAGCCTTGAGTGGTATTTTAAAGATTTTGAAGACTTTTCTCCATTTCTGGTTTGGAACAAGAAGTCCTCTAAATCTTGTGAGGTCTCTCGAGCTCCTACAGCTCCTTTTCTAGAAAGCCATTAAAACAAAACTGATAGGCTTAATGACCTTTAAACATGAAGAGAGCTCCTTGTAGTTTATATTCTACATAACTCACAAACAAAACTATTCTGGCCATAGCCAGAGCTTCATCCTTCCTTGCCCAAGATACTGTGAAGACAGCAATAGCCATGCAGACCCTGCACACACTTTCCAAAGCAGTATCATGATTTGAGTATGTATGTATTTCAAGCATTGGAGCAGGCTGACCAGGGACATGGTGGCATCACCATCCCTGGAAGTGTTTAAAAAGCATGTAGATGTGGTGCTTAGGGACATGTTTTAGTGGTGAACTCGACAGTCCTGGGTTTAACGGTTGGACCTGATGATCTTAAAGCTCATGTCCAACCTAAATGTTTCTATGATTCTAAGCATCTGTTCTACTATGGAAGGCTTTATTCTCCTCAAAATTGCTGTGCGAGGTAGAAAGAGCAGCAGATACTTCTGCCAACTTTTCCAAGAGTTACTTGGCTCATAGTTAGTCAAGACATCACTGGGTGGGACAGAAGGCCTAACCTAGCAGACTCAAAGAAAGGACATGCAGCTCTGAGGCAAATGGGCGGGAAGCACAGCCACATAGACTTTAGTTTCACACAGTCTGAAAACATCTGTATTTCACTGGGTGATGCTGCAGTCTCCTCAGTTCCTGTGGTAAGCCTGGATCTGTGCCAAATGGAAAAAATTGACCTAGTTTTCAGGTTTTTTGGAAAGAAAATCTCCGCTGAGAAAATAGGGGGGAAAGTAATTTGTCATAATCATCATTTGTTCGAAACAAATAAACACAAGGGAGATGCAGTAAAACAAGGGGAAAAGAACTGGTCTATATTATTTCTTAATGGATGCCAAATTTTCATTGCCAGAGATTAAACCTTCAGGAGCAGACAAAGGCATGAGAATGCTCTACAATGGACACAACATCTCCAGTGGCAGCCAAGGGTCAGTGTGCAAGGACTGGTCCACTGAAGTTCAGAGTCCCACTAACAGGGAGAGACAGAGGCGACAAGAACAGGCATGGGTTTAGCCCTCAGGCATTTCTGCTTCACCAGCTGACCCCAAGCCCACACACAGCGCACAGCTCTGCTCTGTAAAGTGCAGAGATTTGTGTAGGAACTAGGGCAGGTCTTAGGAGCACTAACTCCTGTCCAATTCTCCATACTATGGAGTGTTCGTAACGTGTCTTTATTTGTGATATGCCTAGTGGGATCCTAGAGAAACATCCTCAGAACTGGAATATGCCATAGGAGAATGGCCAGAACAGATAGGTGTTTAGTTCCATTGATCTGCATTGATCTGTTTCTTCCTTGCCTTTTTTTTTTTTTTCCCCTCCTGGTCTCACTGGTTCTGTCCCTTTTAGTACAGAGCAGCATAAAGGTTTAATGTGCTATTAGCCGCTTCTTTTGTTGTAGCAGACTGCATATATACATACGCAAATAACAGTTTTTAGTTGAGGTGATAGGTTTTGTTTAAAACTGTCAAAACTGAAGTCTGGAGATCTTTCTTGATGGTGAAAATAGATGAGTTATCCATTTGGTAGTATTTCTGTAAACAATATGCACAAACACACTTTCTTAAAACATTTCGACTTTTAATTTTTAAATTAATGCATACTGCTCAATTTGTCTACTTCTTTCAACTTCTACTAACTCTCTGGCACTTCTGAGATATGCCCCATTCTCTCCTTGTTCCCTCTGCAGATTGGAAATGCATTTAAATTCACCAAATTTCTTGAAGTACAAAAAACCAACTTGTTAAGCATAAATTAAAGAAACAAAGTATGTTTCAGCATAAATAACACGAAACAAAATTCATGCCATCTTCTTAAAACTAAAAACAGATAACAAGTATGTACAATATCAACTCTTCTATACAGCTGCTGGGCCTTCAGTTTAGAGTTTTACAGTTTTGTCCACTATATTCAGAACTTAATCTGCAACTGGCTGAATTCAGTGAGTCAGAGAGTATGTATTTAAACAGTATAGTCTTCACCACTTTAATTAATCTTTATGAAATACTTTGCTGTCTTTGCAAAGGATAAACCTGTTTTGAGGTCACTGCTACAACTACAAGGTAGAATGAAAGATTGGGCTTTGAAGGAGAAAAACAACTGAGCTTTCCTTTTCCAAAATAATTTTAAATTCCATAAACAATTTCAATATATGCCTACTTTGGAGCTAGCAATGTCTCCTTAATTGTAAAGGCTAAATTTTCACTATTCCTGCTTTTGCAGGATACTACATGAAGAAAAAACCTAGTAACAATTGAAAAGAAATATTTGCGGAGTGGGATATCATATATTTTCAAAAGCAACATAACAAATTTTTTGTTTAATTTTTTTACCCACAATTGTAGAGTTTAAAACAGACATTTGAACAACTGATATGAAGCAAATTAATGAGGAGATATGAGAAGACTCTAAGATGCAAAAACCTAGGAAACTGATGAAAGTGAAAAGCCCTGCAAACAGTTTTCTGACTTTGAATGGCAAACTCAAGAGAGATGAAAGATGAATGCATCAAAAAGAACACCCTTTTGTTCCTTGAAAGAATAGGTTATTGTCTACTTGTATTTCTTGGACACCATCACTGGTACTGCACTCACAAAAAACAATGGAAGACACATCCCTGCCCCAAGGAGTGTACAATCAAAAAACCAGTAGAGAGATGTCCAGGTCCAGTAATTTCAAAATGAGTAGGATTAGACCCAAAATTAGGCAAACATACTTGAATAGCAATGCCTGCCAGCATATTAGGAATAGTTCAGCAAAAGACAACAGCCTAACCATTCAAAGATAGATGTTTTGATGACAGATTAAAAACAAATAGACATGGTAATGGATATACAGAAAATAAACTGAAGTTGCAAGGAAATGTTTTGATTAAAAAGCTGATGTTCTCAGGTCAAACATGCTGTCAACAGGGTATGACACTTAAGGTCTCAAAAAGCACTCAGGGCTAAACTTCAGCTTTGTGTATGCAAATCACTGGGGTGTGTGGCTGTTTATCACTGTCACTTGTACAAGCAAATGATAGAATTTACATCTGTAAAAGCCCATTTGTGCTTAGTTTGTATTCAGTTAGCACAAACAGCTGAGGTTTGTATGCATATCTGTCTTATTTTATCATTTGCTTGTAGAAAAAGCAGTGCTCAAAATTGGACCTGAAAAATAGAAGTCGTATTTTGAAAGTCTGGTTCTGAGTAGTACTCAGCAAAAGCAAAAAAAACCCAATACAGTGCTGCAGATACAATCTATAATCTATGTCTAGCAATGACACCAAAATAAGGTAACACAATTTAAGATCAAACAAACAAGATGCCAGATACCATGTAGATGTTAGAGTGTGTTTGTCTGTTTCCTTTCTTGTGCCCTTTAATTGACAGTGAAGTAGTTCAGAATTTTAAGTCAGTAGGGGTCAGTTAACTTCAGAGAAGTTACTACTCCTTTGCTACAAGTAGGCAAAGTTCATAATTCTTAGTACTCTTGTTTGATCCTGCTATGAAGACTCATGGTGTGTCGGTACTTCACAACAGTGCCAGACATGTAACCAGAAGTAAAATTCCTGGATTAGGACAGGTGTGAGGCTGAGTTAGCTAATGTGTCTCCCTATGCCACCTTCAGCACTGAGCTAGGTCCTTCACTGAACTCTGCATCAGTACAGCCCCAGCTACCCCAGCCCAATGGATCCCACCGCACTGAGACCCACTGGGTTCTGCCTATTTGCCTTTAAAATATATTATTTGATTATTTATTTGTGTTTGACAGGATATTGTAGCAAGGGTCATGAGAAAATTCATTTAGAGTGAGTGCTTAGATTCCAAAACGTAAGACAACTGCCAGGGAAAAAAACTTGGACCACTAAGGTCTTCACTGTCCAGTTTAACTCCTACACTTGTATCTAAGAGACAATGTTACCCCTCATAGAAGAAATCAAATTCACTCAGTCTATAGCCTATCTGTTCAGCTATTCCTTATTTCATATGAGCACCAGAACTCTAGGTTGCAGAAAATAGCTGAAGTCAGAATCCAACAGCAATCTCAGAGATTATATTTTTACTTCTTCATCAGACACTTAATCTATTCTCAACCTCCAACAGGTACTTTCCTTTATCTACCTGTACCTACCTCTAGAAATTCAGTTTCCAGAGTTTAAGCTCTGGCCCTCTGGGAACACTGTGTCAGCATGTGAAACCTGAGTCTTCACATTATCCTGTGTACATGTAAAAGTAGTCGGGATTCAAGCCTGAGCAGCAATACCTCCTAAATTATCTTGTGTTCTCATGAAAGTCAGTTCACAGCTGAACATAAGATAAATGATATTCAACCAAAGCAGACTTCAGTCTACTTAAAAATGGAATTCAAGTTTGAGAGCTAGAGGGCATGTCCATGAAGACAGAGCCTATGTGAAGCAGATCCAGTGAATGTTTTCTAGCTTAATGCAGGAGCTTTGCCTGGAAGATAGTCAAACAGCTAAACAGCTATCATTAGAAATAACAGAGCTGTACATTAACCTGAGCAGGTCTGGTACAGGGAAGCCCCCTGTCTTCTTAGAACTAAGCAACAGCAAGATGCCTGCTGTTTCTTGTGGCATTATGACACTGATGTCTCACAATAATGAAACAATTTTTCAGAAAAAATCTATTTTGCGTGCCTTCTGTGAAATCAATTTGTATTTCTATTACTTTCTAATGAGAAACATTACAGTTTACCTACTTGGCTATATTTATACTGATTTTATAAGCATGTCAAGTTGCCCATTTTGCTAACCCTACAATAACTGCTCCAGAATAATTATTTGTGCGTTTACTTTACTAAGCACTTCTGTTTTTTCTAAAGCAAATTATAAGAAAATTAGGAATTGACACCCTAGATAAGACCAACGAGCCTCCTGCTCCAACACCCTGACAGTGCCCAGTGCCAAATGCTCTTCAAAGGAAAATAAGCAGGCAAAAGTATTGACTAAATATGAAATAGCTAGTCTGTACTAGACATTTCCTCTTCATTCCCACCACGCTGTCATTAGTTTATGTAAAAAATAACACGTTTTATCGACAATGTAAAAAAACATTTCTCACCGTAACTCCTGTAACTATTGATGTTCTCTTTACCCATATAAAGGTCTCATATGCTAAGAATATTAAAAGGCCTTTTAAAAATCCAAAATAAGGTACAGCAAAGCAAATGCAAATCAGTTACTTTCTCAAACAACATGGCTAATGACTCAGTGTTGTTTAGATATGCATTTTGATTTTACAGCTGCATCTTTCAGTGCAGTGCTATCATTCTAAACTGGTGATTCTACAGTCTTGTGACATCTAATAGCTGATGTATTTTTTTTTACCTAACAACAATCTATTTAAGGAGAACGTTCAAGCTCTTATTTAAGATTTGCCTCCTACTAAAGAAACCTGTGTTCTGGGGAATGAATCAGAGGTATGGGAGGGTTAAATAGGTACAAGTAGATAATATTGCCTTTTGGTCATTCTTTCTCAACAAACTAACTTCAAGAATGCCAAGTTGAGAACTTTCTAACTTTCTGTTTAGGAAATATTGAATACGTTTCAAGCATATCTGCAGTGCACACAAAAACAAAGAGGACAAGAAAATATTAAAGCTAATCTCTATGTTTGATTTTTAAAATCCACTCAGATTACCCTGTATATTTGTGCATTTAAACATATGGGCATATATCAGTATATAAAGCGCAAACATATATAAAGCATATATTTCCATATTATACAGGCATACCTACACTTCCATATGTGAAAAGGAAGCATTCCTGCTTCTCTAGCTCTGTCCTATTTGCCACATTTCAACATGAACTAGAAAAGCATTTACAAGCAAGATATGTTATGGCATTTGGAAAAAGTAATATTCTTAAGGAAAAAAAAAAAAAGTGTTTATCAATGGTAATTGTTGGAAAATTCCCTTCAAACACAAAGGAGAATTGAAAGTAGTCTCCAGAGGGAAAACCAGAATAATATGTTGATTGCTGAAACAATTCTAAAATATTGGAAAAAGAAATTACCTGAGCAGAAACTTGTTAATTGGTGTAGCTGATTATGGAAAAGTCTTAAAAGAACAGCAATCTGATTCAGAGAGCCAAGTCTAAGTTTAAATGAAATGGATGCAGTAGACTGGCTGAAGAACAAGTTTATGACTCATGAGTAACAGACAGAAGAGTTACAAATTGAAAGGATGTAGGAGCATACTGGCTATACATGCCCTGAAGTGGAAATTCAGAAAATCTGGAAAGTTAAAATCACAGGTATTGATTTCAATAAAAATATGAAAAGATACCGTTACATTGTAAGGTTCGTTTGGCCAGTTCTGGGTAACAAGTTTAGCATGTATTACTTGTCATAGTACAAAGAATTCTTAATTTCTTGAGCTGAAATTTCACAGCTCAGGTCTTCAAGTGAATCCATGAAAGGGTGCTGATTTAGTGCTGTGTACATGTTAAGAGTTGTGGGAAAAAAATTCTCTGGAGTAATTTCTTTTTCAAAAATGAAAACTTGAATTTTTGGCACAGCAACCAAGTTATCTGTACTAGTTAAAATACAACTCCTTGTTATCTCACTAATACTTGACTAAAGAGATTTTGTCCTCAGGAGGAAACTGAAAGGAATGTGATGTAGGGAAAAGGTTCGAAAGCCTTACAGTGATGGTGGTGGTTTGATGAGTGAATTCCCTGGTTTTCTTCAGAAGTGATTTTGTATCAATAAACATTTCGTCTACACTGAAAAACAGAATTCCAAAGAAAACAGCTCAAAGAGGAGAGAAGTGTTTAAATTTTCTCTTGAAAGCCAACATTTGGATAAAACAGTTTCTTCTTAATGTTCAGTTGCTCATTGGTAATCAGATTTTTGTTTTATTTCTCATCTTTTAACACCTCTAATAACCAGGACACACTCAATATTTTTTACCTTGAAAACTTTTCAGTTGTCTGACAGCTCTGTTTTAGGAAAAAACCGCTCAACCTAAGTGCAAAAAACAATTAACCTGTTCAGTTAAATACAATTAAAGGCTAAAGGAAATGCAGTTGCATTACATCATTTAAACTGGTTTACAATTAATCCATCTTAAAAAAATCCTCACAGTGATATTTCAAGATTGTCTCACAGTCTGAGAAAAGTTGTACCTAATACAATATGCAAAGGGATTAAGGTGGATTCAATTTTTATAGACATAAGATAGTCAAAGGGAAAGCTTTTAGAAGCTTTATTGGAAAGCTTCAGTAAAAGGTAAATATGATCTAGCTACACAGACTTCAGCTACCAGAGGATGATATAGCCTATTTGTAAACAAATGGTTATTCATTAGCTACGATGTCCGAGGAATGAAAATTGCTAGGGATTTATAGGCAAGTCATCTAATTTCTCTTAGTCATGGCAATGACTCAATTTTCCTAGCTAGAGTGGAGTTTCAGTATGTTCCATCCATCTCACAATAGACTGCATCACTTAGATGTTTGGGTTTTTTCTTAACTCTAAGCAACCGTAGTCATAAGACGTGATATCTGTGGGGAGCAATTACCATGACCAAGTATTGAGTACTTAGCAGAACGCAGTCAAATTATTCTTTTATATTTCATTACAAAACTTCATTTGTAATTTTGAGTAGAAGTAAATATCGGTGCTATTTAGAATGACAGCAAGCAAGAAATGGTAAACAGTAAAAAAAGAAAAGTACTAAAGTTGCATAATAGCGCAGTTAATGTACAAAAGGCAAAGGAAACTCCTCAATGCTTACCAACACAATCAAAGTTTGTAACTACAGAGCACTACACAGTGTGTGGGAATGAGTTGATTCCTGTCTCTAGCCTCTAGTAAATTGGGCAACATAGCTGAATGATCAGAGGGAAATTTACAGAGCTTCTGGCCTTAGTCCTTGCAAATTTCTCATCACTGAACATTTTCCAGGCAGCTGCATTTTGAACTTACACATATAGCCCTGTCTTTTAAACTCTATGAGCTTGAAATGTCTCAAATATTGTTTTGTTGGATATGCTGATTTAGAGTTTCCCTCCTCAGAGACATGTGATGACAGAAACACAAAGCACGTGACTCTTAAAGGTATTCTAAGAATGATTGATTCATACTGGGTATCAGTGAAAAACTTGCCATTATGAATTTTTGATGATGTAAGTATATGCTATGCATAAAAGACTAAAGAACAACAGGACTATGTTTGGAAACTCAGTGCAGCTTCCTAGATTTTAAAAGCAAGAATTATAAAGTTACATCACATGCACATACCCTCAACTGGCTTGAGTTTTTAGGTGCAGCACAGATTTCTGACATGCAATCTAGAAAAATATTTGAGTAGTGAAAAGCTGTCACCTTTCTGTGGATCAGCCACAAGAGGCCGGTGAGACAAGCATTTTCATCTGGCCTACAGAATTATTACCTGGCAGGAGCAAAAGACTGGTTCTAGGGGGCAGGCAAAGGTAATACCTATCCATCATTTTCCAAACATAATTCCTTCACTGGTGCTATATCCATATTACAGTCATAGATTCCCTGCTGGCCTTTCCAGTGAAATAATTCCTTTCTGAGATGCAGACTGCTCCCACTCCTCTTATTTTTATATTTTAACTCCACTATTCTCTGTCTTCACATCTTTTGGCTAATAATTTCCATTATTCTCTCTTCTCCTGTGCTCCACCGTTGTCCCCATCCTTGTAACACTCAGATCCAGCTCCTAAGGCTCCACTTAGGCAGTTTTCCTTTTATTGCTGTGGCATCAGCAGGGGTTCTTTGACACTAAAAGAGAGATAATCTCCTTCTACAAGCTCTGTTCTCCAAACCACAATACTTGTCAAAGAGAGGAGGGACTGCACAAAGTCCCACTCAGCCCGTTCAGTCCAAGCAAGGAGCAGACCCCTTGAAGATGAAGCTTTGGAGAAGACAGCTGCCAAACCCTAATGGCTAAAAACATGGCTTTTTTTTGCTTTTTTTTTCCCTCAGCAGGTTATAAATGCAAGCCAAATGTATGCAGGTTTTCACAGGATAGCTCATGCCAAATTTTAGCCTGCTGCTCCAGAACATGAAGATAATACAGATAATACAGTTTCCTTGGTAATTGTAAACATTTTTCATAGGGGAAAAAATATTTTCCTGTGAAACCTATTGCAAGGCATAGATCTGCTTGCTTAAGCCTTCCAAAACAAGTAAAGAACTACATGCATTTCAGCCCAAGGCAGACAACCTGCTAATGAAAAACTTCAACTCAAGTATTTAAAATTTAGCAAAATTGTATTATATCTTAAGACACTTAATAATGGGAAAAGACAATGCCTTAAATATAGGGATTTCTTATCCTGCCAATTATATGTGTTTATTTAGATTTTGACTGTACCAATATTTCCTCCAAAACCTGGCAGTGTGGGGATTGAGTTATTTCCTCTCGAGGGGATGAGAGTCATTTTGCAGACAATCTTAAAAACAGAATTTAACTACAGTTGGATTCTTTGTTCTTCAAGGGCATGGGAGATACTCCAAAAAACCTAAACTGTGAACTGAACAATGCTTGTTTTAATAATTTTTGTGTATGCATTTGCAAGGCATTTGAAAAAATACCCATGTGATTTCTCCAGTTGCAGTGATACTGGATGTGTTTCCCAGGATGAGATTAGGCAGATTGCCTTGGGTTTGCTCCACAGGGGACAGGTCAACTACCTTTATTGCATGCCATCAGCAACGTGCCACTGAGGCATTTCCAAAAGATTAAATACTTGTCAGGATTAAGAGGCCTGGTAAAAATGGAAAATTTCCTTTTTTGTTTTTGCTGCATGTAATACCTATTAGGGGGCTATAAAGGGGATTATGGAATCTTAAACCATCAACAGTATCGTTTGCTGAGGTCTTTTTGTCCTTTTTGCTTATATGTATGAAAGTATGTGCATTTACAAATTGTATATGCATGTGAGTATCTATTAAAATAAACGCAAAATAATATGTTGTTTAGCCTCCCTAGACAACCGTTGCATTTCTCAAGTCACTGAGCCAGTTAAGCTTTGCTTTGTGGTTGGGGGTGGTGGTTGGTATAGTTATTGAAGAAAAGGTTTTTTCAAAGGTTCAAAGGATTGCTTATCAGCAAGTACTTTACGTGACTCCATAATACTTCCCTGTTCTTTAATAGAGGTTCCCTAAAAACTCTTTTTACAATCAAGGAAAATGAAATTTTAAAATTATGTTAATAATGGTAAACTCTATTTCTCGTTAACCATTTCTCAGTCTCACATAGTCAGTCTTTCAGTTTACATTATCTGACTGAATACTACAAGGCTCACATATTTTGGAATCTGTTCTTTTTGACTGAAATGTTATTGAGTACATGATACAGTATCTCAATCAATGAAATCATTTAAGCAATTATCAATGCTTCACATGACGCTTCTATATTTTTAATATTAAACTTTCTTTGGTGGAAGCAGTTGTAACCTTCTGTCCTTGTGTTTTCTCATCACATAAACGAAGGCTGGCACAAGGTACATGATTTCACAATGTGACAGGTCAGCCTCAGAGACTGCAGGACTATGGATGGAGGCTCTTATTTTTGGCAGAAGTCTCATGTAGCCACTCCCTTTTTCTTTCCAACTCTTTTACTCTTGAATCTGACCCTGTCTTTAAAATGAGTCATGCAGTGAAGCACAGAACCTCATATGTCATAGATCTATTCTGAAACTTTTACTCCCAATACATATCCTCTAGAACTTTAAGAAAATCAGTCTCAGCGCAGAGCCCCATTGTGCTAGGAGCTGTACAAAAAAAAGAGAACAAAAATGACTCCTACTCCAAAGAGGAGTCCAAAGAACAAATACAAAAGGGATAACTGTGGGGATGTAATAATGGTAGCAGATTTTTATAGACAGCTATGTATTAGTATAAGCATTAGTAGGCATTAATGATTTATAGGAAGACAAATTTTGACATTAGATACTATGCAGTATAAGTTAACGCTTTTAATCTAGGCAGGACAAAAAGAAATGTCTAAGGAAGTGCCAATGGAAATAGTCAAGAGACCAGTAGCACTGTTCCTTCCACTTCTGCCAGAACGGATCTTAGAGTAACTGAATTAGTCTAAGGATTGACATAGTCTAGCTGGGGAAAGTCTGACAGAAACAGATACAACCACTTGCTGCATTAGTACTAATGCTGCTTCAGGTTGGTGCTTAGACAATAAAACAGGGCCCTGCTCTGAGAGAGCGTCCCACTGGCACTGATTTCATGTTCATGCTCAGCTTCCCAGCTGCAGATACATGAAGATCCTTGCTTCTTTGCAGCTTAGTGTTTAGAACTTGGATAAGGTTTCTCCCTGACAGCTGGCCAATTGTTCACATTTTTCTACTCTTTTAGATCTGTTTTTTTGTTGGTTTGTTTTTGTTTTTGTTTTTTTTGTTTTGTTTTTTTTTGTGAGAGGGTTGCTGTCTGTCTGCCAAGCTTATAAAATATTTTGTTCCTTTGGAACAGGAACATTGATCCTGATGCCCAACTCAAATGTGGAAATCAACACAATGTATCACATCAACTAAGTTTTGGATATTGAAAGGTCAAGTGCAATTCTGAACAAGGTATGGAGGACACGCCATACCTGAGGAGATAGATTGAACCACCGTTGCCTAAGATACCTGCAGCCAGAAAAGATGAATGCAATCATGGCATAAAGTTGTGCAAACCTGGCAATGCCCTTGGAAGATGATAACTGTGCAAATTTTCTATATATGCACACAACAAAATGGCATGCAACTGTAGAATATTCTAGTGACAATAGCAGTGGAGATTTCCAGCACATTCAGCATGCTTTGGCATGCAGGGTACATATCCAAGGTCTCTTTAAGAATTAGCACATACTAACATCCTAACATTGTCTTCTCATTTACTATTACTTGTGTTAAACATTACAGGTACCCTTTCATATGCCAATTTCCATTTTATTGTACAGTACATATTTTGTTAGAAAATACTTACTAAATTCTCGTCAGTTATCTGATAGACATGTTATATAGGCTTCATCTCTGGTTTTGTGGAGTGTATGTTTAAAGCACATATTTTAAGGCACATAGTTGTCTCAGGCCCACACTGTTTGATATGAATGATATGTTTATTGTGAACTGTGAGACAGATTTGGGGCATGCTGCAGACTGAAAACTTAGATCAAGTCCTAGCAAGCTGGCGTATGCTTCTGTCTCAATTACATATTGGCCAAGCATCAGCAGCCTTGCAGTGATGTAACACGGCCAATGACAAGTCAGCTACGTGTATCTTCCTAGGATGCTCCCAATCTTGTGAAATACAAAGGCAGATGAATCTTTAGGTTGTCTGAGCTCCAGAAGCCTTTCTAAGCCTGTAGGATACGCTACAGGTGTCCTGTATCTGACCGTGCAAAGCACCAAGGCACCTTAAGGGTCACAGCAGCTTTAGTGAGCTCTGTGGTCCAGCCCCTAAGGTGCAATGTAGACATAACCATATTCATGAAGATATGTCTAGTTCTTTTACTCTTCCACAAGCGAACCCTTCCAGTATCAAAAAGTTCTTTTTTCATTTCAACTCTTCCTTGCAGAGAAAAGAAAGTTGTGAGATGCTTATAGCTAATAATGATCTTAAGTACTGACATTATTGTTATTACAGTGTTCCACCTCCTCTTCTCCACCATTGCACCAACAACTTACTTGTTCAGTCTTGACTTGAGTGGAGCACTGCAGTTTCTTTCTAGCTCCTCCAGTGCTGGAGAGAAACCGCAGTGCTGTGCAGCACCTGAAAATATGAGTGTGAAAAAATATGCTTTGCAGCTCTTACGTTGGCAGCATGCCCCACCATATGACCCAGTCTGCAGGGAATGACCTGAAACAATGAAAATGGGACGCAGCCTCCCCCTCTGCCATTAACAGCTGTACTGCATCTACCTCTGGCCTCAAATATACGGAGAGGGATCATTTCTCTGCATATATGTAGCTCACAACATGTATTAACTTTGCATACAATAAAAATGCTGCATTGTGGTGATACATCCTCTCTTGCAGCCAGCTCACAAAATTGGGGAAGTAAACTTGAGAGAACAAGACGCACTATCCTGAAAGATGACACAGTTCATGTGCTCTGCAGATCAGAGAGCTCAAGAAGGGAGTTTGTCTCCCAAATCAAATTGCTTGTTTTCCATATTCCAATTCACATTCATATATAATTTGCAGTTCAATTATTGTCCCCATGGCTCCTTTAGTATCGCGACGTTCTGTATTTCTAGTACTGAACTTTTTTCATACTATATTTCTCTATATAATTAGCTTTGAATTTTCTATGCAAAAATTTCCTTGTTTTAGTTATTTCCTTCCTGTATTTGAAAATGCCTTTTGTTCTTCTGTATAACTCTGTTTTCACTGTATTTTAAACACCTTGTAATTTAGCATCATCTTTTTTTTTAACACCCTCTTCTTTCAGATTATTAATAATAGTGTTAAATAAGAAACTTTTAAGAGATTGGGTAGTTTCCTTCCTTGCATTCTCAATGACTATTTAAAACATGCAACCTGAAGAAATCTGTTTCCCTAAATATCAATCTGAATAAATGGTAGCACAGATTGCCTAGGGAGCGTACTATGTTATGAGGAACTGACATGTCTCTGATCTTCCACCAACAAAGACACTCCTACTTTATCCTCAGAAAGTTTAGAAAGTCAAGTTTTACTAAATTTAAGTAGAAAATTCACAGGCTGTAGATGTAGCTAGAGACTTTTTATAAATCCACTGCCCTGAAGAATCTGTGCCCTATCCAGCCACAATCAATCTATTAACTCTAACCTAGACCAGTTTCATGCACGCTAAGATCCTGCTACAGGTGCTACTTTTGTCCCACACTGAGGGCCAGCTGAAACAAGGTAATGTGCTGTATATCTTCTTGCAAGGTACGCAGAAAAGGTACTACACCCATATTGCTCATAATGCTTTGGCTTTCAATCACCTGCTACGAGTACCTGAATAGTGAAAAACTCAGCGATGATTTCTCTCTAATACCTATTACTAACTATCTTTGGTCAAAATGTTCAGACGCAATGAAGATACCCAGAACCAGGGAATTTTCCTGTTACATCTTTCTCACATCTACATTTCTTTTGGCAAAAATTTAAGTATGTTAGTTGAGCTATTTATTCACTTATTTATTTAAATGGTGAAAGATTTATTGCTTTGTTGAGACCTCTGCGTGACAGAGAACTCTCAGACTAACATTTAACCTAATTAATCAGCTTTTCCTGTCTCTATTACTGTTTAAAAACAGGGAAGGGCTGGTGGGTGATGTGGTGTCAGAGGACGTCTTGGGCATAGCAATCATGAAATGACAGTTTTTGATTCTCAGAGAAGTAAGGAAGAGGCTCAGAAGAACCTCTACCTTGGACTTAGACAAAGGCTGGACATTATTCAAGAAGGAAGTCTTAAAAGGCAAAGGAGCAGGCCATTCCCATGTGCCAAAAGTTGAACTGGCAGGGAGGAAGACCAGCCTGGGTGAACAGAGAGCTTTGGCTGGAACTAAGGTAAAACGGAGAGTTTACCACCTTGGGAAGAAGGGGCAAGCAGTTCTAGAGGACTATAAGGATGTTGTGAGGTTATGCAGGGCGAAGATTAGAGGCGAAAGTCCAGCTAGAACTCAGGCTGGCCGCTGCTGTAAAAGATAACAAAAACTGTTTGTACAAATACATTAGAAACAAAAGGAAGGCCAAGGATAATCTCTATCACACACAGCAGGGAACATTGCCACAAAGGATGAGGAAAAGGCTGACATACTTAAGGCTTTATTTTCCTCTGTCTCTAACAGCAAGACCAGCT
This sequence comes from Falco cherrug, assembly GCF_023634085.1. Classification (NCBI taxonomy): domain Eukaryota; kingdom Metazoa; phylum Chordata; class Aves; order Falconiformes; family Falconidae; genus Falco; species Falco cherrug. Next base: position 103,055,563 of record NC_073700.1, read on the forward strand.
TCCCTCTGGGTACTCAGCCCCCTGAGCTGGAAGACAGGGATGAGGAGGAGCAGAATGAAGTCCCCGCAGTCCAGGAGGAAATGGTTGGTGACCTGCTGCTCCGCCTAAATGTGCACAAACCTATGAGGCTGATGGGATCCCCCCAAGGGTACTGAGGGAAGCTGCCAGAGGAGCTTGCCAAGCTGCTCTCCATCAGTTATCAACAGTCCTGGCAAACTGGAGAGGTCCCAGAAAACTGGAAGTTAGCCAGTGTGACACCCATTTAAAAGAGGAGCAAGAAGGAGGATCCAGGGAACTACAAATCTGTCAGTTTGACCTTGGTGCCAGGGGAAGATTATGGAGCAGATCATCCTGAGCACCATCACACAGCACATGCAGGACAACAGGGGGATCAGGCCCAGCCAGCATGGGATTATGAAAGGCAGGTCCTGCTTGATGAACCCAGTCTTCTATGACAAGATGACCTGCCTAGTGGATGAGGGAAAGGCTGTGGATGTTGTCTACCTGGACCTTAGTAAAGACTTTGACATCATCTCCCACAGCATTCCCCTGGAGAGACTGGCTGCTCATGGCTGGGATGGGTCTACTCTACGCTGGGTAAAAATTTGCTGGCTGGCTGGCTGAGCCCAAAGAGTGGTGGTGAGTGGAGTTACACCCAGCTGGCAGCCCGACACAAGTGGTGTTCCCCAGGGCTCAGTACCGAGGCCAGACCTGTTCAGTATCTTTATCAACAATCTGGACGAGTGGATTGAGTGCACCCTCAGTGAGTTTGCAGACAAGACAAGCTGGGCAGGAGTGTTGATCTGCTGGAGGCCAGGAAGGCTCTGCAGAGGGATCTGGACAGGCTGGACTGATGGGCCAAGGCCAATTGTATGAGGTTCAACAAGGCTCAGTGCTAGGTCCTACACTCGGGTCACAACAACCCCAGGCAGTGCTACAGGCTTGGGGAAGGGTGGCTGGAAAGATGCCCAGTGGAGAAGGACCTGGGGAAAACTGGTAACGGCTGGCTGAACATGAGCCAGCAGTGTGCCCAGGTGGCCAAGAAGGCCAGCAGCATCCTGGCTTGTATCTGAAACAGCATGGCCAGCAGGACAAGCGCAGTGATGGTCCCCCTGTAGTTGGTCAGCACTAGTGAGGCCACACCTTGAATCCTGTGTTCAGTTTTGGGCCCCCTCTCTTCCAAGAGGGAAACTGAGGTGCTGGATCATGTCCAGAGAAGGGCAACAAATCTGGTGAAGGGTCTAGAGAACAAGTCTTGTGAGGAGTGGATGAATAAACTAGTGTTGTTTAATCTGGAGGAGACTCGGGGGGGGGGGGAATTGTATTACTCTACAACTGCCTGAAAGAAGGTTATAGACAGATGGGTATCTGTCTCTTCTGCCAGATAACAAGGCACAGGACAAGAGGAAATGGCTTCAAGTTGTGGCAAGCTAGGTTTAGATTTGGATATTAGGAAAAATTTCTTCACTGAAAGGACTGTCAAGCACTGGAAAAGGCTGTCCAGGGACATGGTGGAATCACCATCCCTGGAGGCGTTAAAACAAAACCAAACGCATAGATATGGTGCTTAGGGACATGGTTTAGTGATGGACTTAGCAGTCCTGGATTAACAGTTGGACTTGAGGATCTTAAAGCTCACGTCCAACCTTGATGATTCCATGATTTTACTACTAACTGGTTGAAAAAAAGACTGAAGATTATTTTTTTTTTTAATGCATGTGAAATGTTGTATTAATATACATGTTTAATACAGTACATCATGCATGCTTGTATTTTGTTTTGTAAACTTCCAAGCATTCTATAAAGTTCAGTTACATTTTAAAGTATGTCTAATCATAATGCAGACAAAACTCTGCTAGCTCAAATAACTTTCATATTTTTTCTTAATGATCACCAATTTGACTGTTAAGTTAGGTAAAGTGAAATGCATGGAACTGTAGCTGCCTGGTGAAAATCAATGTATAGCTCAAAGATGTATCATACTTTATTATGGCCCTTTTAGGATACCTCTCATCATTGCTTTTATCACAAATCTCTCACCATTTTCATTTACATCTATGCGAGCAATTACTAGAGTTCAAGTCTGAACTGGATATAATTGATTTTACTACTTGTTCTCTTCAGAGTTAGCCACAGCTTCAAAAATAATGTGAAGCAAGCATAAACAGAAACTGTCATCAAAAGGAGGAATCCCCCGCAGCCACTATTCTCGCCCTTGCTCTAGTCCCTCTCTTATGTCATCAGATGTATTTATGTGGCTACATGGTGAACTGGATCAGCAAAGTAACCCTGCAAAACACTAACTCCTTGCTGGAGGGGATATGGGATTAATTTTGACCCAGATTGGTTTTCTGATCTAATTTACTAAACACCCACACAAATACTTGAGCTGCATCAAGTGACATCAACAAAAACAAAGCACTAAAGTCAGGACTAGACTGCAGCAATATTAATCTGATGCTTTGAAACTACGATATTACAAAACAGTTGTTAAAATCAAATAGTACCTAAAACACGTAAGTGGTCCTACCATAGAAAACAGTGATGAAAAAGCAGTCATGAAAGATTTCCTGGAAATCACCAATCTAGGTAGCATAATTACTAAACCAGAGTAAACTATTAGCTATTGGGTAAAACCATAAAACCTTATTTTTTCCTTAAGTGTTTCATATTGCTTGCTAAGAATTCCTCCCTAGTCTGTGAAGAAGCTATTTATTAAAGCCTTGTTTATATTGGCTCACTCACTTTTAATCCTTCTCGGAATTTTGGCCTTACCTCAGGGCCACTTTATTTTTCTTACTAGTTTCTTGTGAAAGATTTTATCAGAAATCCTTTTGAAAAATCAAAGTAAATTACTTCCTCAAGATGCCCTTTATACACTGTACTGTTGACTCAAAGAATTTAGCAGGTCAAGAATGCATGATTTACTTTCTGGCAACCAGGCTGGTTTGCTCTTATAAGCATATATTTATCCAAGTGTTTCATTACTTTGTCCTTAATTATACACCATCAGTTTTTCTAATACTGAAGATAAGTTTGCCAGACTGCGATACCTGTAGTCATTCTTGAATCCTGTTAAAAGATGGGAGCAGTGCTAAACACTTTTTAAACACAGAAATTTTTTACTTCAAATAATGTATAGATTTTATAGTTTCACTTTCACATTTTATGGTACTGCTTTGCTCTTAAGAGTTTGCTCTTTTTGTCTTTTAGTCACAACCAAATATAGCAAAGAAGAAGTATTTTCAAAGATAATTTATGTTTGCTTGAGGCCATAAAAATTACTGTAAGTTAACTGGCCTAAATGAAGTGATATATTACTTTAAATATTTCTTAACATTAATATATAATTGTCTGAAACTTTAAAAAAACCTCAGCAAAAACAGCTGTCAGAAATAATGTTTTAAAAGTATTAATGAAATGATTCTTATTTTTTAAAAGTCTCAATTTTTTTTTTTAAATAGCATAAAATAATTTTTAAAGGCTTTTCACTGAAAAATTTGTGTGTGGGTGATGACCATTTATCCTGTAGAATAGTGAAGTGAAAGCCTTCACATTCAATATTAATATTTTATCTGTCTCTTTCTGCCTCTTAATTCCATTTTTATCCACTTTGTTCTGTTTCTCTTCTCCTTCCCTACTCCTGGGGGTGGGAGGAAAGAGATGTGCTTTGATCTTTATTATGTTTTATAGGCTTTTCTGGTTTAAGTATAATTTTATTTGTAAGACAGTGAAATGGGCATGCTTTGGATGTTTCCTAACATATCTAAAAGCTGTGTGGCAGTTAATACTCCTGTGGACAAACATAGTATTTTTGAAGTGAAAAAAAACTCTTAGAGACAACTTAGAGTTTACAAAACTGAATTTTCCGGTATCGAACCCAATATTAACCAAAACAGATTATATATGAAGATCAAAGGACAATGAAACCCTGTTACTGCTTAGTATTGAAAAAAGGAATATAGTCAAGATTATACAGTTCAAATGTAGTTTCTAACTGCTGAAAGATTTGTGTAAATCAGTTCCAAACATATAAAGATCCAGCATTTTGCTAGAATGCATTGAGAATTAAAGATGTGTTTAGAATCAGAGAAGTTTGTATGTTTTTATTTTACCTGAAGTCATATTTCAGTTATCTAAAATTTTGTAAAATCTCAATAAGAATATTCTCTGTGAAAAAAATAAATACAACTTCATTTTTCAACCTTAAACTTGAACATACAGCAAGCTTGCTTAGCAACTGTATGATGTCATGTAACGGTCAGTTAAAATAATTATTCCTTTGAATAGTTCAAACAACTCTACTTCATTGAGAACCAGTGAGTTTGTAAGAAATTGAAGTATACGTGAGTAAACTTCATCAGGGGAGTAGTGATAGTGTAGTGATACAGGTTGCCTAACAGATTCTTTGATGGCTGAATCCCAGCCTGAGCAGGGAGGTTGGACAAGATTACCTCTGGAGGCCCCTTGCAACATCAACCATTCTGTGATTATGTGATAATCCTGTCATGATGGAATAATTTGGCCACTAGGAAAGGCAAAACAATGCAATGGTACAGAAGTACAATTTTAGCCAGCTTTTCCTGCATCTCAGGTGTGTTCTGAAAAATAAAAACCTTTCAAATCATCAAAAAAAGTTACAAAGATCTGATACTGCAGAAGTGCAGCAAGAATATGTTGAAATAAAGTATTATTGAATGGAAGATTAAAAACTGTGTAGAAATAAAAGAGGCAATACCCTGTGAATGCAGCACACTCCTAAAACTGAACAACATTCTGTGCTTTATGAGGGTCACTAAACTACAGTGATAATTATTACATAGATCATTTTTCATTTGAAGATTCTATTAGGGATGTGGTCAAGTGGGTACCAAATATAAGAGTACACTTCTGGTACTGCTGTTCCACTTATTTTCCTTAAAAGAGCTTGTGGGAAGAGGTCAGTTTTCTAAACAAATTTTAGCTAATTTATCCCTATTTTTTTGAATATACATGTTCAGTTTCAAGATATATGCTCAAAGTCTAATATATGAATAACAAATTACAATACAATTATTCTTGCCAGAATTGACAGAGAAAATAATCAGGAGATTGTGTTCTGAAGAATGTAACACCATAGCAAAGTCATCCAAAAAGACAATTTGATGAAAATGTTCTGTTAGAAGGCCTTTCAGGAAACCCAACTTTTTCACAGGCGATAATGTAAATAGTAAATAAAAAAATTATTATTTTTATCCCATTTTGCTTTTATTTATACTGAGAAATAATGAAGGAACGAAAAGTTTTCTTCCTTATTAACATAGGATACACCACTACCATCATTTTAGTTTATTACAACTCCATCAATGTTACAGTTTTCCTCTGTCACAAATTGAGAATCCTAACAAACTCTGTACCTAATATGTGAGTAGGTAAAGCCTGAAAGACAATCCACTTCTGGACTTTCTCTTCTGAATTCCATCGCTATGTGCTGGATGATGTCTTGGGTCAAATGCCTTGAACTGACAAACCATGTGAAAATACATACTTAATGCATTCAGCTCAGTCAAATATATACTATTTGATATCTCAAAAGAGATCTTTCAGTTTTGCGCATTTTGGAAAAAGATTTAATAAATTTCAGTTGAAGAAATGCCTTAGGCCAATACGGTTGTCTTCAAAGTATAATGCACTAACAGACAATGCACAAGTCTAGTGTTTCTCTTAAAGCCAAGATTATGACCCATCGCCTTATAAATAGTATTAATTTCAATCTGATCTTCCTCTGCACATACATACAAAACCACTCTGTCAAAAGAATCAAAGCAGCTTTGAGGTCATGCAGAATACTTAAACGCCATTACAGCCCTCCCCACTTGCCATTTTAAGTAGATCTGGATCTGTAGAAAAAAAGCATATGGATTCATGACCCCTTTCTGAAGGAGGGTGGGAAGCACCTATTCCTTTCACACCATAGTACACTTGGACTCAAAAACAGCCCCTGCAACACAGGTGAAACAAAAAACTTCCAAACCGTGCCCAAGAGGCTCTACAAACAGTGCCCATGAAGATGGGTTTCAATGCTAAGACATGTAGATTACATAAACATAGCCTTACCATATCTGAGCTAAAGAATCACGATGAGAAAATAAAGAAACAGAAGAGAGCTGAGAAAGTTCAAGTATGTCAAACGCATTTCTCTTACATGACCCTCATGTAATAAATACTATAATGGAAACCAAACAGCCTACTGTAAGATAGAACAAAACCCTAGGCTTCCCTGGGATACTGCTCCCAGGAGGGAACAGCAGAAGAAATGTACTCTCATATCCAAAGACAGTGCAGCCCACTGATATTTCACAGGCTGTGAAAAGAACAGAGCATAAGAGAGCCTAAAAATTGTCCCAAGTTACAAGCACCATTTCTCTGAGAAAAGCTAATTTGCCATTTCAATATTATCCAAAATATTTCTGTTTCAAATAAAAGAAAGTCTATGGAATAAAACAAATACTGAGTTATAATGCTGCATTTTAAAATATGCTGCAATAGGCTGAGACATCTTCATGAGGTATGGAAATTTCTTTCTTCAAAATCAATTAGAAATAAATTGCATACAAAAGGCAGCCAAATATACATGCCTACAGATTACCAACATTTAATAGGAAGTTTCCATGGCAATCAAAAGGCTGAAGTACACACACGAAGTAGGGACCTACTCAGGCATTATCTTTTCTGGTTCAAATGTTGTATTTGTGTTCAAATGCCAGTATGTGTCCAAATTCTACTGTTACATTTGCAACTATCATTGGAACACCAGATCTGTGTAACCAAAGAAGTTTGCTGTGAGATTGTTGGTCTCATTTGGCTGTAACATTTCATAATTTCCACACAGCACCATATATAGTAAGACTATGTAAGTCATCACTATTCTCTAGTTTTTTAAATTAGTTACTCACGAGACAGAGCTTGTATTGAATCTGGTTGAGACTTAGAAAGGCAGATCTCAGGTGTAACATTTGGGCACACAATGAGGCAGAAGGGAGTAGCTCCAACTTTTTTTCTAGAGGTCTGAGCTTAGAAGTACACCAAAGACCTTCAATTAAGAATATGATGGCCTGCTTGAAGGCTTACAGAAACCAAACACACTAGTATTCCAATCTATGCATCCTGTCTTGTCTGAGAAAAGAAGCAGAAGCATCAATGCAATGTGAAAATCAGTTTCTGTATCTGACTCTCCTTGATAAACTGGATGAAAAAAAAAAGAAACCAACACACCCAAAACAAAAAAAAACACACCACCACTACCCAAAAAAAAAAACCAAACTCTCAAAAAAGAACACAGACAGGCCACAACCCTTTCAAATTGCAGCGCTCAGGACTTGATCTATATCTGAGTCAAAGCAATCAATTCTCACTGATCAAGTGAGATTTCTAATAAAATGTAAATACATAACGGGACATGTGGATAGAGTAGCAGTTCTGGCTAATATAATATATATATATATAAAAAGCTAAACTAGGCCAAGAGTAGTCTTCCTTTTTACAGATGGGTCAAGTAAGTTACTTCAAAGTGAGTAGTACTGCACCCCTTAATAGACCTGGAAGTTCTGTAGGCCAACAAGAAAAGATTCAAAATTTTAGTATTGAATGTTCCTCATTCATGGTGTTCCTCATAGGAGGAGTTATTTGCCGTATATTTAAAACTTTGAGTTCTCAGCAACATAACTTGTTTTTAGAAAAAGATTTTATTAATTGCAAAGGGATTTTAAAATGTAGAAATTTAAAATTGCATTTTATAATTCTAAATAAATATACTTCCAAAACACGAAAATGCCTCTAGTCATCAGTTATCAGCAAAAATATGTATACTTTTCCCCTTTTTTCCTTGTATTTCTTCCTTCTCTCTCTACATGACTCACAAGCTCTTTTAAAACAGCCTTGCAACATGACTCAGAATTTGTTCCAGATCTTTTAATACGATTACTGTCTCTGAGATAACTAAAAAGCAAAATTTAGCTAGCATATACTTTATTATTTTGCACAATACTATTTCTATTATTAAATCGTTTAAAATAGTGGTTCTGAAGGACACTTTTAAAGAAAAAATATTTTAACCATTTGAAATGGGTTTCACATTGTCAGAACTAATAAAAAAAATCAGCCCTCATTAATACCAACGTGAGCACAGATTAACTATCTTTGCTTTAGGTTAGGACATAACTTATCGCAGAGTGTTCGCTTATTTGAAATAAGTGATTAATACTCAAATAGTTGTATCCAAATATGAAATTATTGGGTAAATGGTATAACTGACATTCTTAGAAACATCATTAAAAGCAAATACTTAAGGCAAGCATTTTATTTATACACACAAACCAAAACAGACATCTTCACCTTTTTGGACAGAACACTGTGGAAGAAGGATTACAAAACACCACATAAGTAAAGTGCCTGAGGCTGAGTTCTCTGGAAAGGGTTATAGATTTTTTGTTTGGTTGGTTTTTCCTCATCTCTCTCTCAGATACAGTATTAGGGTAGTTACAGGAGTTCTACCTGGAGACAACAGGATTCTGGAGACAAAGGACCATACACAGCCATCTTCCATACATGGGTATAAGACAAGTATAAGATGAAAATACATTATTTATATATAAAGTATATATGTAAAAAAAAAAGTTTATTTCACATCTACCACAAATACTTTTCCATTGTGCCCACTGAAAATAAGATAATTTTAAACTGGTCATACTAAACATGATTAATGTTTCTTCACAGCTAAAAATTACTTCTGTGGCCAAAGATTACAGTGGCATACAGGAAATCAATAAGAAGTATTTCACTACTGTCCAACATGTTTACATTAACTAATTTTATAACATACCTGCAATGATGGAAGAAGCCAAAGAATTATTGCTGTTAGCTATTTTTAATACAATGTAGTCAGCAGATAATTGTGTTTGCCTTAATGTTAACTAATGCCCCTCCTACTGTGTTTGAAAAGGAAGTGGATCAGCAGGAAACATTTAATTTACAGCAGCTTCTTGCTGTTTATGTGCAAATCAGCTATTGGAATACCAAATGGTTATGTATGATTTATTCTTCCTTACCGATAAAAATTCCTTTTTTAGAAAAAAACTTACATACCAAGTAACAGGGAGAAAAAAATTAAAATACATGAAATGTCAAAAGTTTACTTTTTTGCATTTATTGCAGGCTGTACTCAGGCTGTTTCAGAGTATTAAGAATATTTGTGAAACTGTGTCCCTCAAAGCTGTAGCTGAGGAAACACAGTTGTACACCACTTTCAATGCCAATACTGAGACTGCTCAGCAAGAAATCTGAAGAGCAAAAGGGGAAGGATTTTTTAAATCTGCTTTCATTATTTTAGGATGTTTTGTCTCATTTTCTTTGGAGGTACCTGACAATTTTCTTTTTGTCTGATTGACTGCAGTCCATATATTCATAAATGTGGATGTGCTTACACAAAATTTTATACAGTATTTTCAAGGGCTTTTCAAACTGGACCACAGCTAGCCTCTTTGGAATGCCAGACAAGAAAACAGCAAAATAAAACAAATAGCTGCCATTTAGCCTCTAGTATATTGGTAGTATTACACTGCAGGGTTATTTCACAGTCATTTTCTTACGCTTTTACATACTGTAGTTCAAAGTCACTTCATAGGTTTATCTAAAAAAAGTTTTTGACCTCAAAAATACATGGTTTAAAACTGGTTGTGAAGTCTAGCAGTTTTAAGCAATTTTTAGTGTATTTGAGAATGGAGTTTGGTCAAGCAGCTGTTTTAATTTCCTGTTTCTGCCTGTCAACTATTTCCCTGGAAAGCACAGGCATATCTAGCAAAACCAGAACTGGCCAAAGAAAATGACACAAGAGATTGAAAAAGTTTACACACAAACAGCTTGAACTCCACTTGGAATCACTATGACAAAACAGCTTGTTAGTACTTCCTCTTGTCAAAACAGGGTGAAAGAAAACCTCTTACTAATACTGAAATTACTTCTATTATTATTGTTTATTTCAAAAATGCTTTTATAATTAACAGTATAGATGAGGTTCAGGTTTCTTAAGTTTCACTTATTTGACCTTCTCCATATGGACCATATAGAACTATCTCTCTAGCAAAGATAAAAGCAAAGCAAGTCCAGATTCTCTTCCCTCAACGCTGCCCCTCTTTCCACTCCCATCCTTTCCTAATGCTCTGCAGCTTATAGGAAGATGAGTTTGGCTGGGAACTATAGCATGGCCACTTTAACCTCAATTTTCCAACAGACTTCGATTAAAGACTCTGTAATTTCATAGTTCTTACTGAATGGAGTCTTTTCACTCCACACAGCTTGTAAACAAAGTAACTGACCATCTAAGATGCTGCACAAAATCTGTACCATAGGAATACCACACAACTTAGCCCTCTACCATGGAAGATCCAAATCACACAATTTAGTTATATGTCAAGTTGCTCCAACCAGTTTTCAGCTGAAGCTAGTCCTACAGAACTATCTCAACTAAAACAATCTGAGACAATGTAAATGTTGTAACCTTTCAATATGCAATGTGTATTAAGACAGTAATGTGGGCCAGTAGACTAGCGAGCCATCCCATCTTCCAGTGCCAAATTGAAAATATTACTTACACTGAAAGGCTAAGGATATGGCTGCTGAAAATGAAAGGTTTATCTGCTTTTGTTATTTACATTATCATGAAATTAATAGAAGTGAAAGGTGGTATTACAGTAACAGATGCCTTTGATTTTTCCCCTTATACTACTTATATATACTTATTAAAGTAACAGTAGTACCATTACAGTTGTGATCATCTGAGGATATTTTAAAAAAAAAAAAAAAAAACCCACACAAAACCCAAAACCAATTTCTGTAAAAAAAAAAATAAATAATCTTTTCTTCAGCTATATGATATAGCTGGGAGAAGAAAACACTAGCATACAAGCCCTTTTCTTGGGCCTGAATTAGACACCTGACTGCCTGCTAAAATGTTGCTGTATAAGAAATTAAATTCTTTCTTATCCTGGAGAAATGATTAAATATTTCACATGTATTGTATGCCAGCTCTATATAAGTAATTTCCGATAAGATGACCCTCATAAATAAACAAAAGGTTTCTACATATCTTACACACCCACAACAACTGTTCCAACAAAGCACCTTAGTACACCTTTCCTTTACGAGGACTGCATAATTTTGGGAAACGTCATTAAATATCCTTAAGACTCAAAATTTCAAAAAGTTTAAATATGACCTCCAGCCATACCATTTCATAAAAGAGTTAGTGGCTGGACATCAACTGTAAAAAAAAAACAAAAAAAACAAAAAAACTTTTTACCATTTAGCAATCATTTTATAGTGCTTAGGTTATTCTGCTGCAATTTACAGGGCAATGATTCCACAGTTCCGCTTCTGACAAACAGCTTTTCTATCTATGAGCAATGAGGCAAAACTCTGTTGCCTAAATATCTTACAAACTAATCTAAGTTATGTAGAACTTTAAGTACTTGATTTCACTGATAAATGGGACATTTCAAGGTATAAATGGTCTATGCTGTTATCCAACAAGAACTGCATCTGCTGTTGTTTTCACCAACATAGTCTGGACCAAAACTTAAAGCCTGATAAAAACCACAATGAAAATCTAACTCATCAGAAGTAGCAGTAAGCTATTTAGTGAGGTGAGCAGATGTAAATTTGGGTAAAGGAATTCTTTCTTAAGAGTGTTTATAACTTCTGAAAAAAATAATTTTATATTTACTCTTTAGGGATCTTTAACATTTGTAACTATTACCTTATCTGTGTCTTCTCCTTCAAAATTCTCTGTTATAGGAATTGCAACCACAGGGAGCTTCTTCCTTTCAGTAGTGGTGTGAATTTGCTACAAAGAAATGGTTTTATCCTAGAACAGGGTTTCTCTTTGTCCTTACTCACTCCTCAACAAAAATACACTAAAAGTACGCTTGTATCCACATGAATCACAGATACATAATTACTACCTAAAGAATGCAGCAATAACTTCGTACATTATTCTGCATGTTAGACACAGTGTTATCAAGTAATTAAGAGTTACTAGTTTATACAGTTTATTAGAGTACATAAAAACATTTTTGAAAGCCTACTTCAAAACTTTCTCTTTTGTCCAAGTCCTGTTTTTATGATTTGTTCTCCCTAAAAGAGTAAAAAAATCTGGTATTTGAGCAAGAGCTAGATGTAATGCTTTAATTATTTCTATTGTGTGTTAATAAACTTGGCTACAAAATTAACTTCAATATATATTTATCATTGTAGAAGTTTTTCTAATTAAAAAGTAAATAAGATGTTACACACCCAGCATGTATGCGTAAAAAGTGAAGATTTGACAATTTTGCTAGTACAGTTAAGACTCTAGCCTTGATGCATTGGCTGAAATGCAGTGGGGTTCTTTTGCCTATAAATACCAAAAAGGGAAGGTAAAGCAAACCATGTTAATGGACTCTTGACCAAAGAGTTATACTTACTGCCAAAGGAAACAAAACCTATTTAATATAATAAACTGCTCCTCATCACCAGTCTTCCTTAGAATTACTTACTACAGTTTCATGACATTATAAGGAAAGTAAACTCCGGTCATTTGATTAAGACAGTCTGGTGATGTGGGTCTCACCTTTGACTGCCACTGACCTGTCCTAAAATATTGGGTAATATGTTTCATTTCTTTGATTCTCCATCTTCCATCTGATTATCCGTCAGCTCTATTTATGCAAATTTTGAAAATGGAACCCCTTTTAGTGTATTGCTACAGTGTCCCACGGAGTAGCCTTTCTAATGCACTTAATGCATGTAATAAAAATTTACTACTATTTAGTTAGATTTTCTAAATCAGTCTACACTAAGGTAAACCATGTAAATTTATTGTGATATTTCAAATAAATAGTAGTTAAGTAATTGAAAAATATTAATGGTTAACAATCAATTCAGAAGCACAAATCAACCAAACAATATATAGCTTTCTTTTCAAGTGCTGCTTGTGCTAACAAAACCTCAAGCTACCTCTTGATTTGTCAGCCTGTGCATTGAAACCAGATTATAGACCTGCACACATCAAACATTCAACCACTCTGCACAGCTATGATTTGTCTTTGAAACTGTTTCTAGGACCATTAACATATGCCCTGTAAATACTTCTGTGCAAACAAATAAAAAACTATGGTCTCTTTAACCTCTATTTATGTAAATTTTATACGTAGTTCTTAAAGTCTCTGTTCTAAGAAAACTTGTAATTTAACTGTGTCTCATCTCTTTTCCTTATACATAAGACAGTGATGTTCCTTTTCCTTCCTCAAGGCTTTCTCTGTCATTCCCTGAATCTCATGACTTTCAGATCCTATCCACCTTGTCAAAAATGTTTTTGGGCATTTGTAATCACTCACAAGAGAAAATCAATAGTCACCTATACTTGTTTTTCAAATGCCTAGAAGGTCAAGAAGTCCTGAAGTTTCTACTTGGAAATACGATCCAATGAAAACACATTACTTTTATCCAGGTCTGCTTATTGCAACTCTTCAGTCACACCAATGTTTACTGGTTATAACAATAATTATTACTTTCCCTCCTTTATAACACTAACCATTGCATAGTTAAAGAGTGCACTTGATATCTATCTCATTGTCATTTATCTGATTCTTCATACTCTCAGTCCTACAGTACTGTTCTACCAGGTTCTATTGTGAGCGCAGCCTATCTGCAAACCTCTTACTTACCAGTAATAATGTATTCAACAGCCTCAGCTTTTTATTCACATGTAGTTTCAAAAAATAGCAATTTAAATGTTTTCGATGTGTAAGTTTAACTTATTTTAAGGTGATACTAGTTTTATGCATTTTTAACACTTCTTTCACAGTAGATTTGAAGACTGCCTAAACAGTAGTACATGAAATCATGCATTTCTGGTTAATAATTGATTTTTATAAGAAGATGCTGTATGAAGAACAAGCATTTTTAATTAAGAGCAGCAGAAACTGCTACAGTAAATTCCATATTTGAGCTGAGCATCATTCTAATAAATTGTGGTTTTTTAACAAGAAAGCTTATCTAAAAAGTATACCAATATGCCAATTATTTTTAAATCATGTCTACCAACAATATACTTCAGCTCAATTAACATGATCCTTTAGTCCTAGCTGCTGTTGATTTCCCCTAAACTTTTTCCTGTACAGCAACGTGGTACACTGAAAACCTGCTGAAGCAATATAGCTACTGTTTAGCCAGTTGGACATTTAAAACTGGGATAGTATCCCTGTATCCTCTAGCAGATCATTGTAAAAACCCACCAATTTGGCATGATTTAACATGACACATAAAAACTGCAGTGAATGGAATAGCAACAATATTACAATTTTAAAATATAGTTACATAATGTAAATTATACAGAAGAGCTCACTTAGACATCTTCAGCATTAAAATAAATTTCTTTCTTATAGCTCTTTCCAGTGCAACTCAAAACATGAAGCTTTCTAAATCTCCTATTTAAAGACTAAAATAAATCAGTATTCACCCTGGACATCTGCTCTAACTGACAAATCCAGATGAACTTTGTACTTTCTGTTTCAAATTTTGCCCTTACAGAACAGAATTATGTAATGGTATACTATTATGTTTAGCCTCACCACATTTCTAAAGTAAGTGTTTCCTAAAACCCATTTATGTTCAAATAAATGATCACAAGTGTTCTGGACCAAAAATACTCCAGATAAATAAATCACAGAATTCCAGGAAAAGATTAAGTACCCTAGTGCCCACTTATGCTTTCATTGCTTAGAAGGCAAAGGTAGGCTTTTCCAGTAAGATTCTTTAACGTGTTTTTTACACTCCCCAATTAGGTGTCAAGCAAAAAATAAGTATAAATGATACCAAACACTTTCTAAGAACACTGTATTCTCTTTATACAGTTCTATAAGAAACAGTTGATTTCCTGTCCTTAGATCCTCAAGATTTTTTACCAGATTCATGACATTGCATAGGTTTCTACTTCCTGCTAGTGGCACTGTCAATTTATTTATCTGAAAAGAGACCACTAATGAAACAATTTTGATATTAAAAGTTTACTAGATGACAATCCACTAACCCATCTGCAAAGACTGCTCATCCATTTTTAATTTGCTCATCTAAGTTAAGACCTCTCTTAAAAGGTCACAGTTAATTCAATCTTCTGACTTCTACTTTTTGCACAATGTTAAGAAATGTTACCAGAATAATCAGTAGTTCTACATTTTTAAAGAGAAAATGTTCCTAAATTAAAAAATAACCAAACTATGTTTATATCTCTGTTCAAGCTTCTTTTTCTTCAGATGATAACTTAAATTGTTCAAATAACATCCAAACAACTGATATGACATGGGAAAACAGAAGAAGTGATAGAATTACATATTTTAAGATGCAGTATTTCTAAGCTTACTCATTTTTTATTCCCTTCAACAGTTTAATAAAAATTTCTTCCTTAGTTATTCACTAAGTAATGAAGCCTGAAGAGACAGCAGGTTAAATAATTTTTCTTTGTTACATTGAATGGTATGGATAAAGCATAGAACTTCTAAATTTTTCGTTAAAAAAACCCAGATATCCTCATGCCAGAGTCAATTCAAACACTGGTGCATTTACTCTTACACTTTGTATGGCTGATAAAATCAGCAGCACTGCTATCCTCTATGTCTGCCTATATTTCTCAGTGAATTTGTGTCTGTCTCCATAAAACTTGGCTCAAAAGAGCCCCAGTTCTTCCCTGTATGGTCTACAACCAGATTCCTACACACAACAGAAGTGGAACATTTTGCCTTTTTAGGTGGCTAGTGATATTTTTTACAAACGTTATTTTATTTTCATAGTTCTTGCAGCACAAAGAAAGCAATGCTTATTTGAAAACAGACTACCTAGGACTTAATTCACACTCAAGTAATCTTCACTAAATAACAAACTTTGTTGTATTATAAAAATAAGATTAAGTTTTCAACAGTTTACGATTATAAAATGCCATCATTTGCAGATTATCAAGGCTGGCCAGCAAGCAGGTTTCATTCTGTAAGGTTTTTTCCACCTAAGTATAGAAAATGAAGATTGGTGCATTGTACATGGCAAACTGAAAATAGAGGTTAATGTTATTTGCTTCCTTTTGCTTTCTGGAGGGACTTGTATATTTCAGAATTTTAAAAGTGAAGTAGAAAAATATCAAGGCCAAAAGGGACTGTAACTAAATTAGCATCACAACACTTCCTATACAGGCCAAAGAATCTCCTGCTTTTAAATCAAAACTAAATGTCTTTGTAAAGATTCCAAGTAAGGACAACCTAAATCATGCGTTCCAAAGGTTAGTTATCCTCATTGTTAAAAGACAGACACCTTATTTATTAGTCTGAATTTGTCTACCTTCAGTTTCGAGCTTCTGGACCCTATTATACTGTTTTAAGGCCATCATATACTATGAATCTCATTTTCATGCGCCTATTTGTGGACTCTGATCAAATTACAACTGAATCCTCACTCAAACGTATTGAACAGATTGAGCTTTCTAAGCCTCTCGTTATAACTCACATTACAAAAAGCCCACAAACATTCTTATAGCTATTTCTGAATGCTTTTTCAATAATTTTTCCTTTTTGAAATATAACAACCATAGCTGAAAATAATATTACAGGAATAGTCTAACCTACGCCATTAGATAATGTTGTCCTACTTCTCTATTGCTATTCCATTTCATTTCTATTGTTATACATTCAGCAGACAGTTCAGAAAATAAGTGATCTACACACCTAAATATATTACTCTGATCTCAGAGTACAAAAGACCTAAAACAACTTCTGAGGAAAATAAAACATTAAATATATGAGGGTAAAGGAAAAATGAGGTAAAATGACATGACTACCAAAGTAATCCTGTTAGAATGACTGGATGTCTTTGATAAAAGAGCAAATTTTATGGATAAAAAAAAAGCAGGATAGGATTTATCCAGAGCACAGTAGTTCACTACAAAGAAGTTTTACATAAAATGGGGATTAATGCTACAATTGTAAGAAGCAAGGAAGTGGGAGGAGATGCCAACTCCAGTGCGCTAGACCTCTGCCCTAGAGTGAGGTTAGTAGCGGAGCTTCTCAAAGATCATCTTTGCGAACAATCTTATTAAGCATTTTTAAAACTGCCTGGCATAAAAAGTTGGAGTAATGTCAATGCCTCCTAACCAGGTGTCAATACAGAGACCTGAACTATAATAAAGGAAAAATGGGGTGACTTGGGGACTGGAGCAGTAGAAGTGTCATGACATTTAATAATACAAAGTATGAGGTTGGGACACAGGCTCAGCGCTCAAGGCTTCTTAGCGGTGTATACCAAATTGGATTTTGATGCCCTCAAGGAAAGGATAAAATTACTTATTTTCTCAGCATGAACAGGCATCAAAACTATATTTCATGGTGATGACAGAGGAACCAGGATAGAACATCTTCCCTGAGAAGTTTGTGTGTTGCTGAGCTAAGCAATATCTTTATTACCAATAACAGATGGCCACAGTCCCACTGCCTTTGGCTCAAACCCCCCTCTGACTTAGGACTGGGTCCGTGCACCCTGCCCAAGGGAAACTGAATGCTTCCAGCAGCGGCAGAGGGGTGACACAGGCACATCCCAGGTCAAAAGAACTTCCAGTTCCAGTATTAGATAGCCAAGATCCCATGGTTTGCTCTGTGCTCACCTCTGTCGATGGCCAAATCCTCCTTGAACACTATGTTGTCTCCAATCTAGAGAAATGAAGAGGAGGGGAGAAAAGCCACAACTGACTAAAGCTTCCCCATCCCAGTAAAAGGTGGCTATTAAACATCAAAACACCCCACGCTGCTGGAGGTAAGGGCCAACTTTAAACCCTTAAATCCATCTGCTGCTCCCCCATGCTGAAATGAACTGCTTTCTAGTCTGTTATCCCTGCTAGCAGCTGAGTTGACAGGGCTGGGGAAGAGGTGTGGACAGAAGGGGCTGAGTACAAAACCAGTATAGCAGTAGCAGCCACATGAAATTAATGCTTGCGTGATCTTCGCACCCTGAGCTGCTGAGAGGATGAGCTATGGGAGCAATTCTGTACCACGATGATTTTGCAGACAAATCAGTCTCTCACCATACACAGTATTTATGCCTAAATCTAGTTCTATGACAGGTTTTCAGTGTATTAGTTTCTGAGGAACTATCAGGGAAATTAAGATCATAATTAGTCAACCTCAGGACAACTGAGCCACCAGTATGATGCAACCCTACAAGGCAAACATGACCTTAAATCAGAAAAGATCATCCCAGTAGAGTAAGAGAAGTCTTTATGCTATTTTAGACTGCACTAATGAGCCCCTGTGTATACAGCTATGCAGAATTTTAGCTACTTATATTACAGAAAAATGGATTTAAACTGGGACACGTGCAGAGAAATGTTACTAAGATTATCAGAGAATGGAAAAATCCCCTGTCCTGTAAGAACCAAGGAAAAGAACTTATGCCTGCATAAAATAATGTCACACTGTATTTCTCCCTTTCCCTTAATTCCACCATTGCTTGTTTCTGCCTCAGCATCACCTGTACCCTTCTACCAACCCAAATGCTCATGTAGCTATGCAGTAAACTGGGTCAAGGAACTAATTAGTCATTAAAAAAAAAGATTTTACTCATCATTTTCCTGATAGGATTTCTTTTCTGAGCACATGTCTATGCTGGCACATACAAAATAAGGCCTGAAGCTGAGGAAATACAGATTTATTCTGCAAGTGGAGATCATTGTTTGCTAATAAATACATGTTAAGTGGCCACACCAAGAAGGAAGGTAGCTGTTTAAACATAAGGACAGCACAAGCTCGAAGAAAATGGTTATAAATCTATCAGAAATCACTTCAGGCTGAAAATCAGGAAGCTTTTAACTATCACGAAAGTATAGCTGTAGTTCCAGTAAAGGAACAAAACCATAACTAGTCCTTACAGTAAAGCAACTGGTTATCAACTAGCACTTTAGAAGCTCTTTTTCAATCCCAAATTTAACAATTGTTCCTGTTTTTTGATAATAGATATACATTTTATTCTGTTGTAGTGTAGTATATTTTAAAAAATTAATTTTCCAGGAAGTCCAGGTTAGTAAATTAATACATTTTAAAATGGTTTAACTTGTACAAACTAGTATTATATCTGGAAATGCTACTAGTAGTCGTGTTTATCATTAAAGTTAAAAGAAAATTCAGACCAAGAATCATCTCTCTAAAACTCCAAAATTACTCAGACTGCTTCTTTCAAAGAATCAATCCCCTACATGCAGCATGAGACTTTCAGACATGCCTTATATGCCCTAGGATCCATTACAATACTTGTGACCTAATTTTTAAGAAATTTTTCATACTCACTATTTTCATTTTTTGGAAATCTGTCTACCTGTTTAGGTGTGTAAAGCCATTGATCTGACTCCAAAACGGCAAAGTATGCAAAAATAAATATATGCAGTTAAAATTCAAAAAAAAAAGCATGAAAAAAATCCAAAATGCAGATAATCTGTTTTCATATATGTTAAATGAGAGTTTAAGGGCAAATAAATAAAAAGCAAACAAAAGAAGAGGCATCCTCCAAGATCTTTGATGCACCTTTTGAATATGGTTAAAGCTTGCTGTTTTACCTAAGAAACTTGACAAAGTACGGAGTTTCAAAGCATATTAACCTGCAGAAAATAGTTTATATTTCACCATACACGGTAAGCTCTTACTTTTCATACAAATGGGTGTTATTATAGCAGCTCCTTTGGAAGTCCACACTGGGAGCAATGAATGTGCATTACTTTGCTTCCACATTCTTTGTAATGAATTAGTGACTTAGGGATTTATTTTTCTAACAACTCGGTGGAGATTGATTATTAGATACTAGAAAAATATTTGTTACCATTTTAAAGGCATTCTAAGTAATTAAATGGAGACATATAGTTTAAGGGTTTGCTGAATTACATTGTTGGGCGTAACCACACAAAAATATATTTTACATGCCACCTGTTAAATAACATTCGTATGTGACCATATAAACCTGAACTATGTCTAGCACATCAAAAAACACTAGCCAAGTTTGCAGATTTTAGGCTTGACATTGCTTTCTTCCTCCTCAAAGGATGTCTACTTTGTGCATCACAGCTCTACAGTGGTACACTTGAAACATCTACTTTTAAAATACAGAAAATACACATAAAAACATGCAAAAAAATTTAAAAACATGCAAAGAATAGTATTCTGAAAGAAATTAAAAACTCAAACAACATTTACAAACACAGTTGCTTTTATCATATCTTAAAATATGTTAAAGTCTTCTAAATATGCTTTTAAAAAAAAAAAGTTAAAGTCTATTCTGACATAAAGAATACCAGAACTATTTGGGGGTTTTTCCAGTTGTTTTTTTTAAGTATCTTAAAAGCTCAAAGTCTAAAAGTGGTTGACAGCAAAAAATATGTATATAGCAATTTAAAAATATGAACCTAATACCATGCTTGTCATCAGTTTTCATCAGAACATTAGAAATGCATACTTTACAACAAATTTTATAGGTCTCTCTTTTCTCTTGCGCAATACTACTTTAATTCACCTGCTTGATCCTTTAATACTGCCAAAAAACATTTCAAAAATCAAACTAAGTAGAAGCCAAATACTTGTAACAAACAAAATGAACTGTTACACTTATTATTCATGATATAAATGTAGTCCTTACCTGTTGAAACAATACACATGTAATTGATTATGTCACAGCAGAGACTAATATCAAAAAAATCAGCTAATTTTTCAAACATCTGCCTTTAGATGTGTAAATCAGTGCTTTCTGTTACTATTACTTTTAATAATTAATAAATCACATACAGTTAATAAATTGCATAAAAATATATTTGGGTGTTCTTTATACCATCCTTTTTTAATTTCTTTGTATAAGGTACATATTAGTACACCAGCATATATGTATATTTATAAATTAATAGATATACTAGTAGTATTTTTAATGAGAGCTATGTGAAGGAATACGCTTCATTATATTTTTGTTAAATCTTTGCGTAACACTTTGTGAAACGGCAATTCAACAACCTTGTTCTAAGTTCATTTTATTTCAATACTTGGTTTTAATGGTTGTCACAGCTAAAAAGATACTTGACAGAGATGTTTAGATCCCAGTGGAAGAGGTGCATTGTTGCCTGCACTTACTACATCATGATACTAATTTTTTAAACCCATCCACAAGTTTTGCAAAGGTTTTACTTGGAAGTTAGGCTAGTGAATGACCATCTTCCCTGATGTCAATCTGTTGTTCTTCCAAACTAATCAGAAGGTGTTGCATGCTTATGTTTTTAACAGATAGGTTCAAACCCCACTGAAACTGTCATTTGGACGATTTTTAAATAGGTTTAGATCTGTTTCTATCCTTCTGAATTGTACAGATATGAGAGGTTTTTATAGGTGACACACTCACATTGTGTTGAGCAACAAGAATGAAACAAAACATCACATACTGAGGGGAACATACCCAAACACTTGTTTTCAAAATGCTCTCTCCATAGCCTGATGAAAAGCAGTTACTTTCTCACTCACTGTTAAAATGTCCCCTTCACCTCGAAGGGACCTACTAAGAGTGTTTATTTTTTGGAAATACCTGCTAGGCAGCAAACGACTCACAGCCACCTGTCATCACTAAAAAGGTCAGCAAATTTGGAACATTTTACTCTTTCTAAAAGAAAATGCCTAAAGTTTGACAACTCTCTTAAGCTTTTTGCCACAAGAAAACCAGTGAACCTCTGTGTAGTATGGGAGATTTTCAGGGCCCCTCCCCATCTCATTACTAAGTCTGGTAAAGATGCTACTATTTGAAAGGCTTGTTTGTATAAAGTTAACTACAATAATGTCACCCTGTAGCACTTTATACACTCCTGGTTCCAACCAATTTGCTGCAGTAGCTCACCTATGAGTGAATTCCACGTGTGGTGCTAGCTCTGTAACTTTAGCATGGGATCCCTTTCTCATTCCAGTCAAAGCAACCACTGTAAAGCTGCACCAGTTTTTCAATAAAGCATTGGGCTTTGTTAAATAAGCCATTTTCCATTGGAATTTATCTTCTCCAGTACATCTCTCCTTTAGTGGCTCACAAAAAAAAAAATTCTTCATGCATTTCATTATTGAATGATGAACAGCGAAGTCAGAAACATCTGTACTTTCATCCAACTGTACAGCAAACCTACCACACTGTAACCTGTTTCTTCAAATCTTCAGCAGTGTCTTCTATGCATCTTCCAACAGCACTTACTTACAAAGGAGTGCATTTTAGTTAGTTGTCATATTGTTTTGCACATACTATTTCAGCAATTTTTACCATGGCAGGAAGAACAGCTGTTTCTCCAATGGTATGTGGTCTTTTGCTATTAGCTAAGAAACCTCTAGATACTTATCATTAGGTTTTACAAAATACTGGATGGAGCATCACAACTTGAAACATTGCTGAAAAAAATTGTGAAGGTTCATCTTCATGTTCCGAATGCTTAGTTTCTAAACATCTTGCTAATCATAACAGCTTTATATACTATTAGCTAATATCTCAAGACACAGCACCCACTTAGAGCAAACTTCATCATTAACAGTGGGTGTCAATCCTTATTTCAAACAGTCTTGATAATTTTTAATGGTTTTGATCAACTTATTGTCAGATCCAATCAGATTGCCATTGGTTTTGATCTCACGTATCTGACAAAGCTTGTACTAGGAACAGAAGTGTCAGCTCTGCCATTTTCTAATTGCTTGCTTGTGCTCATTATCTTCAATCTTTGTAGGAATCTTTTTAAGCCACTTGTCCATTTTGTGAGGGTTAATGTAGTTAGAACTAAATATAATCTGTAAATCTAGTTAAGCAGGCACATGTAAACTGCAATACAAAGCAATACACTAAACAAAGCAGGGTGCTATTGTCAACCCCTCTGCCTTGTAGAACACCCACTCCTCCCCCAGGGTATCTTGTGTACAACACCTGATGTGACCATTTGACATGCAGACAAAGCGAGGGCACCAGCATCAATCTGTATATTAAATACCAGTAAAACTTTTTTTTTTTACTAGAAATAACTAGAAGTGATAATTTCATTTTCCCCACATGCCAGTGGATCATCCTGTGTACTACTGGTGTGTACATGCCGCATTTTGGAGACCACTGGTCTAGATGATCACTAACCAAATGATTATATTAATAAAAAATTCAAATTCTTCACATTGTTTTATTACAACGACTGTCAAAAAAAAAAATATATATTTCTATCACGATCCTGCAGGCCCTGCTTCAAGTAAAAGAGTTTTCCAGTAGTAACAGTTTCTCAACAAAGCTCCCACTAACAGTGTCAAAGGGCTATTGCTGTTTGGGTTTTTTTTTCTTTTTTTTTTTTTTATTAAATGAAAGTACCAGGGATTGCTGGAACAAAGGCAGACAACAGGGAAGTAACTGAATCATCTTGCTCTACAAGAGTTGAAGCTTCCAGTTTTGTTTTTGATTTCCCGCCCCCCCCCCCCCCTTTAAAGAAAGACAAGTTGAAGAAGCTACCACCGAAGCATGTATAAGCAAAAGCAACCACAAGGAGAATAAACAGCAGCAACAAAGAGGTCATGTTGCTGGTGGCACCTTTTAATCTGGAGTTCTACTGAAGGGAGAGAAGTTTTTGCAGCAAGACCTAATAGCTCTGAACAGTTTAAACAGTTAAGGACAGGCCTGTGTGCCTGAATGTTGGCTTTGTCAAACCCTGAGATGCCATCCAAGTGAGCTCTCTGTTACTTGTGATTGGTTGCAACTACATTCTTATGGCTTCTCAGACCCAGTTAATACCAGTTTAATTCTGCTTCCCACCCCTGACTAGCCTGCCTGCCAGTTTACTGCTTCTGGAAATAAACTCTTACCCTGTCTTTCAATGTAGTAGACATTTTGGTTCTGTGGCTTTCTCAGGCCAAGTCTGAATCCTGAGTATCAACTCTTTTTCTTTTTTTAAAAAAGAATCTCTTTACTGCTCCTAATTACTATTTCAACTTTGGCTCACCTTAACATTGTTTCCAGCCTTGACTCTAGTCTAGCAGCAACCACAGAGCCCAGCTGTCTCTTAATAGTATCTACCTCCAGATGACAGTTGTTTGATATTGTGTTGAAGTATAAATCAGGAAGTGAAACTTTCACAGATACTGCACATGTTTAGAAGCTGTGACATCAAAACATCACCAAAACAAATTGAATTGAACACTGCTGTAATTTTCTGTATAGTTACCGAAACGTGAATACTCTTTGGGCATCTGTAGGGAATCCGGTGTAATTCTCCATCTTCCACAAGGGACGCTCTTCAATTCCCATAATTGTGAGCATTAGGCCCCTCACTAACTATAAAGTTTCAGCAGGTAGGTAATGTCATAGCATGCGAGTCAGCCTAAGCTAAAAATGCAGACTGTTTTCATACAATTTCTGAATTAATAAGATGTTACTTATGAAAACTGGTGATTTTGAATGTCAAATATTGTAAGTGCAAAACAGAAGTTCAAATTAACCTTTTTCGTAACTATTTCTAAATTTGATACAAGTCCCAATACTTTTGTTTATTACGCATATAAAGTCTTCAACGTAACACGTTACATTAAAAAATGATAATAAAATCTATACCTGTAATCTTCTTGAACAGAGATACAAAAATAAAAAACCGATTGTTTCAAAATCTGCTTTATGGCTTCTGTTCAAATCTCATGTCTTTTTGAGATATCTCGTTTTGCAGCTTTAGAAAAGCCTATATGAAAATATCTGCAGTGACAGAAGAGCATTGAACTTAATCTTAGTAACTTGATCGAAAATTTTCCACGAAGGATCAAAGCAGATTGTTTTCAGGATCATCCTTTCCCACCTATTGACAAGAAAAGAAAGTGAATGCCTGTAAGTTTTTGGCTTCTAGGCTTATGCAAACTTCAACATCTGAAAGCAGATGTAATCTTCAATGCATTCGTAGTGCTCTTGGATTTTGCTATACCCCTGTACCAGGACTTGTACCTGAAAAGACCAAGCAGTGCTAATATGAAGACTACCTCAAAAGCAGTGACCCTTATACTTGCTGTTTTTTGGATGGCATTGTAACTTGACAGTTCCTATTTAACACGTTTACCTTGACTGGAACATAGTTTAATCACACTGGACCAGATCCTCAGTCATCAGATACTAATGAAGGTTCCACTAAACCCTTCTGAGAGTAGCATTATCAAACTTTGACAGTTTGCTATTGTCCAAAACCTGTACACTCATGCTCCTGAACAAAATCTATGTTTTCTGCGCCGTAACACTCTTTAGGGTGGAGCTTCTAATGAAATACATCTTGCCACAATGAATTATGAGAAATAAATCAGCACCTCAAGAAAGTTTTGAAACCGGAGAGACTAAGCCAATGAGAGAATAAAGATTCTCTTGTTGAAGAAATGTACTGTTAAGAATTGCCTCTGTGTATTTTCGTTTGTGGAATTAGTAGCCTCTGATGACAGGCTTACAAAATCCTTGTTAGAGTTGCTGAAATCAGCATTTGAACCTGGTGTTTGTCTTAAATCCTATTTCCAAATATAAATACATTGTAAGCTGGTATAACCAACTAGAAATGCATCTTTTGCCAGTTTAATATCCATCTTTTTTTTGGTTGGTCATTGATCAAACGCTAGAGGACAAGCAATTAAAGGGAAGGATGGGAATTCCTCATCCAGTAGCACTGTTCTTGAAAGCATTTTTAAAAATTACTTGGGAGCATCTGAGAGTGAAGTGGCCATGTACCAAGTTAAACCTGTTCAACTGTGATGTTACCTTGAGCGAAGTGAACTTTGATGCAGAAAATGCAGTGGTAGAAAGTGTATATAGTGACAATTCTTGTAGTTTCCTTGTTAATAATGGTGGTTCTCTATTTCTTCAAGGACCTCTGTACATTTTTAAAATAACAGTCAGAAACACTACACAGAAAATAAGGTGTAAGTTGATCTTTAGCTAAATACAGGAAAGTGTTAAACAAAAGGCAAAGCATAATATTTAAGCAGAATTTCAGATTAAGGTACTGACTACTGAAGAAGAAACATTAACTGTTAGGGTACTCTACATACTTTAATTTGTCCATCTGCAAATAAGGCAATAGTATGTAGAATAATTCCAAATCAAGACAGAAACTTCAGTCAGAGTTACAAATGAAAATGAAACAGTTCAGTATGCAGAAAAACTCTGGATAAGCCACCAAGTTTTTCAGAGAAATATGCTAGAATTTTACCCTATAAGGGTCCAACATGCCATTGTAAGCATATAAGGATATATCAAACCACTATTGGATTTCTATTAGCACTGCATTCAGACAGAATAACGTAGGTACTTATGAATATGGGGTTTTTTTTTGAAGTTTGATATTTGTAAAGCTTTGGGGAAATTAAATAGTATACACAGATTAATGCCACGAGCCTTCAGGAAATCAACAGGTGAACTATTCACCCAAAAACTGGAAAAAACAGTTCAAGAGCACAGAGATCAAACAAGGCTGCTACAAACAAAACCACAAAACACACACAAAAAACAGAACAACAACAAAACCCCCACCTAACTATCTATCTATAAGACAAAGGACTTCCTTGTCTACTCGAGCATTTTCCGATTGCCAATTTTCCACTGTGGGGAAGACTGAAATTTTAAGACCGCAGGGTGGCAGCATGCAGCGTAACACCATAGTGTAAGTAGTGTTATTTTTCCTTTCAGCAGAACTTGCACCAAAGAATAATCTCATTCTCTTGCTTTTTCTTAACAGTGAAGTTGTGTAACTGGGATAGATCATGCTATAAGCTTAGGAAACATCCATAACGATAGTGTAAAGGCTGTATCAGATTAGTTTTAGGATACAGTGCTGGAATGTATGGTGCTGGTATAGAGAAAATGGATCATATATGCAGTGCTGCTGAATCACTGTTTTGAAGAACCACTGTTCTTCAAAGATCCTTCAGCTGATGGGAATATCGAATCACAGGTTACTGTTGAGAACGAACATAGACTGAAAGACTATTACTTCCACGCAAACTCCCTGAAGAAGTCTGCAGCTATCTGGATAAAGAAGTCAGGTTAATACAATCTTCTTGGATTTCAAAAAGGCACTTTGTTCCTTATGATAAACTCTTAAGATAATACCACAGAATATGGGTCCTCAAATGACTAAGCCAATGACAAAAAAAAAGAAAAATGGATAAAAGGATATTTAGTCTGTTTACTCAGTAACAGCATTTCACTAATGGAATGCCAAAATGGTCTCTGCTTAATTTATGAACATGTTGCACAGCAAAGCTATCTGGAGAAGGGAGTAAACACTGAACTTAATCTCTAAGTACCCTCCAATGAGGACAGTAACTTGTTCCAGAAAGATGAAAGTCACAGGGACAAGCAACTAAAAAAAAAAACCCCCACAAAACAACCAACCAAAAACCCACACAAACCAACAAAAAAATCCCAGCTTCCTAGGCTGTACTGGGTAATAAAACAGCAGATGAAATCCAGCATAAATTAAAACCAAGAAGTGATGAGTATGTGAAAGAAATCATAACTTTACAAATATGACAGGCTCCGAATTGAAAACTGACACTTAAATGTGACCTTGAAGTTATGACAGCTCTATGAAAACATTGGTTGAATGCTCAGTATCAATCAAAAAAGCAAATCAAGTATTAGGAATTAAGATGGAACACAGGAAAACATCACAATGCCGCTGTGCGATTCCACAATGCTCCCAAATCTTACAGGCTGCATGCATTTTGGTTCCACAATCCCAAAAACAACATAGAACAAAAAAAGACAGAGAGAGGCAACAAGGAATTAAGGTATAGAATGACTTTCAAGTACCACTATATAAGGTAAAATTCTTTAGCTTAGAAAAGGGATGGCTAACAAGGTGGTAAAATGGAGATGATCTAAATCTTGACTGGCTTTTCAAAGAAATCACTTTCTTTCAAAAAAAGTGAACAGGGAATTATTTCTACTCTCTTTTTTTTTTTTTTTTTAAGCATGAAAACTAACCGGCATCAAACAACTTTTATGCACTGTAGACTCTAAACTAACAGAAGAAGATACTTCATAACTTAAGTAGTTACAGTGAAGAACTCCTTGCCAATTTCTGGAAAAGAAAAAAAAAAAATCAGCCACCAAGACCTTTGCTTTTAAAGTAAGGCCCTACAGCTACAAACTGTTGGAGGCTGGGAGAGCATCCTAGGGAAGTAGTGCCACATTTGGCGTTGTTTATATACTCTTTGCTGAACATTCTGCAATGTCTGATCAGAGAAGTAAAGGTGGACCAACAGTCTGACTTGCTAGAACTATTCTTACGTTATAAATTTGTGTTAGATGCATTCATTTCACCACTTCCCCAAACCCTCTTTCAGAAAGGGAATATGTCAAGTTATTAGGTGGAAGAACATAAAGACAGGAAAATGGACTATTTTGAAATAAGGAAATAAAAAATTCATCTACTATGCAAGATGAGGAAAGAAAGAAAACCAAAAAAAAAGGCCAAAAAAACCAAAGGACAGAAGAGTGATATACTGGAGTACCAAGCATGAAACATGCTACCCTTTCAAGAGGTGACAAAATAAACTGACAGTAGAAAAGAATCACTGGGGTAGGTGGCAGTACTAGTTTGAAATATCATTCTGTGTCCAGAAAGAGAATCCTGGCCTGAAGACTAGTGAAAAGCCTCTGAAGAACTAACTTACCAGCAGGACTGTTAGTAAGGTAATGGCACTTTCAGAGATCTGCCACAACAAAAAGAGAGGCCAGAGACTTCCAGTATTCCTGTTTTGTTGTGGGGTTTTTTTATATATTTCCTATTTTACTATGTTATCACAAAAACGTCTGCAACAACAACAAAAGGGAAAAGCCATTGCTTAAAAGAGAAAGTAAAATAGTAAAGCTGTGAAGAAAGTCCGAATGAATGTTTGTCACAAAAGACTACCAAGTTAGCAAAATGGAGAGCAAATAATAAAGGCAGCTGAAGACAGAAAATGTTGCCATTAAGAAACTAACACTCTTCCAAAGACAGTATTAGAGTTGGGGGACAGGGGAAGGGGGAGGGAAAGGGAAAAATAGTCTTTGCAAACAGGTTGTGAAGAAAGCAATCAATGGTGTTAAGCTCCGTTACACATTCACAGACAGGTGTGTGACATCTACTGGCTACACAGCGTAAATGCGTTACAAACACAACGCTATAGAGCGCCTTTAGTTTTGCTTTCGATATTCAAAGCAGACACTGAAGTCATAGCGATCGGGGGCGGGCGGAATAAAATCAGGTGTACGCACTACTTACTATATATATGGTTAGTTTGCAAAAACTTAACAAGGGGAGCTACTAGCAGAGGCATGTTAGATCTCACATCTTAAATTGCCAAGTTCTAGATTGATATATGAAAGGAAAAAATAGTTGACTCAAATGCTGTTTTACCATTAAAAGACATGCTTTTATTAACACTGTTAAACATGACGTCAATTATTGAGGAAAACAGACTAAAGTTTGAGCGCAAACTGAACCCAGGTATCAGAGACCACCCAAATAATGCTCCCTCGGCTGTGAACGGAGTTGGAATTGAGTTACAGCACGTACATAGGGTATGGTTCTAGCAGACACTAGCAGCCATGGAATCTTGAAGACCCATGTGTGGGGAACAGCAGATCTGTTCATTTGGAAACCTTCCTGGAACACAACCTCCTCCTAGCCCTTGTTTTGCACCTTTAAGTGCAGTTCAGCTCAGCACTGCAAAAGCAACACTAATAATTTTAAGATCCTTAAAAGAAAGGAGTATACAGAATTTTTCACAACTACAGTACAAGCTTTCAACTATTACAGGTACTTTCTTTTACCTACTTTTAAGTTTGTGAAGTGGTTGAATATTTCATTTTACAAGTAAATATATCATACAGTTAATGTTGAATTTCAAAGTGTAAATATATTGGATAAGATTCACTGAGATCCATATTCAAGTGCAAATTAAGAATTAATCTTTTTTAAAAAAACACTCCAGTTGCCCAAAATATTAAATAAGAAAACCAATGTTTCTTGAATAAAATATGAATAAATTGACAGATGTTTTTAAAAACCATTTTATCTACTTGCCATCATTTAGATAAATCTACTGCCATGTAGAAATAAAGACATTTTTTATTCAACTTGTGCATTGATACACTTATCTTCTGTAGTAAAAGTAGCAGAACAAGAAAGTTTTGTAGTAAAATAAGCTGTTTCTATTCCTCAGCTTTCATTTATTCTCTGCATTTCCAGCAGTCCTAACTTTGAAATAAACAAACAAACTGCTTAATTTTCTGTCCTTGGAGGTTAGTAAGAGTTTATTTAAAACAAGTATTGCAAATATAAATAATAGAACAAATGACAGAACTTTATTTTTGATAGTCTACCAAATAAATTAAGTACATAAATGTACCTAATGCATACTCATATCTGAGATGTCTCTGGCTAAAGATGTCAAGAAAGGCATATTTCTTTATCCAAAGATTTATTTGTCAAGTGAGGAATTTAGTGAAACATGCAAGTGGAAGAATAGCTGGATTTTTGCAATCAACCTCATTCGCCCTCTACAATCCACATTTTAAGTAGTGAATGCTCCTTTTAGAGAAGCAGAAGCTTGCCTTTTAGGGACAGCCAATATTACATGAGCTTTGCTCATGACCATCATTCTTGGGCTATTCTTTTTCCTGAAGTTACTATGTTTGGCTTTGTTGAATTCTGTTATGTTATTCACTTCAAATAACCACAAAAGAGTTCACACCTTTAGAAAGTCCTGCAAAACTTTTCCATTACTTGTTCAAGGGGATTTTCTTCTCCCAAAGTCTCAATTACTATTTAGTCTAACAGCTTAAAAAAAAATTATATATCACAAGCATTCAGTAATACTGCAAACCACATTAACCAACTTTTTCTTTTTAAGCAACTTAAAATATTGACAAGAATTTAGTACTAATTAATAAAATTAGCTTAAGTAATACTCCCTTGGCATTTAAGTTGCAAGCTGTCTTTTCCTAGATTGGAATGAAATGTATTCCTGTGGAATACAGTAAAGTGAGGATTAAAGTCTCTCTTTTTTTTTTCCCCACAACAAGGATTATGAAGTGTTACTAAGACCTTTCAGAAGACTCCTAGTCAAGACATAAGGTCAGTTCAGAGGGAAGACAGAAGTACCCAAATAAGAGGCCCAGAGAAACTAGAAATACCTAATAATTAAACAACTTGACTGGGTAGATACAGAATGAGGGAGACTACATTGTTCTGCCACAAGTACTTTCTCCCAAGCATAATATTGTACAGCATGCACATTTCCAAGTAAGAGTCTTGATTTACATACAAAGTCAGTTCATACAACACTGAGTATAACTAAGCCATGACACAAATCTAAGAATCAGACAAGCTTTTCTGAATTAGCCATATGGAAAGCAGATAGTGGTAAGGGAGGTGAGATGACTTCTATACCACTACTGTCAGATCTGCGTAAAAGAAGCCATTACGATGCAATGTGATTCACAGTGTATCTGTCTGATTACTACTGGAATTGACAGAAACTACAAACATATCTAACACAAAACCATTCATGGTCAAATCTCCATCCGCTTATATTTGACAGCGGAAACTGAGAATACTTTCTATCCATTAGGTCATGATTTATCTACAGGCAGATTATTGCACCCCTGAACAGCAAGCCTAGTAAAATACCACCATCTAACCAGCACTTAGAAAAACTTGAAACTTGCAGTCGAGTCCTGCTGGTAGAATTTTACATCCACTTGACAAAGCTAGCATCCCATGTACTTGAAAAGCTAGATACCAGTATCAAAGCACTATCAGAATGAAAATAAGACATCCTCCTTTACGTTCATTAAAATGCAGCTTTCTTATTTGTGTTAGCTGCTGAAAGGCACACCTCTTGCTCGGTTTGATGGGAGGACAGAAAGAGAGGGTTCAGAGTTCTGGCACACTTACATGAAGCTGCATCACCCACCCCATCCCTCTTGGTCAGAGACAGCCTCTCCAACAGGGAGATCAGATGTGTCTAATGATCAGAACAGATGGGTATGAAAATTGAAATAGAGTCCTGAAGCATATTATCATGAAGTTCTCACTAGCAGATGGAATTCTCCACAGATCTCATGTACAGTAACCATTTGGAGTTAATTTTGCTGCCAATCAGTGCTGTGGGTAATCACCTTCTCAGGTATTAGGAAAAGTCTATGAAAGAAATCAACAGGACTATTAATCTCAGGTGCAATCTTTCTTCTCTTGCAGAGTGGCATAGCAAGCTTCCTCACAATCTTAACTGTGAGATATGCTTCAGCCAAAGGCAAGAACACAGTAATTCCCTTAAGAAAGATTTTTGTCCTTACAAGAATGAACATGGTCTTTATTGAGAAAAAGAACTGAAGTGTCTGAACATAACAGAAATGGCTATATTAAGAAATACATGAATGAGTTGGGTGAATTAAGCAGAAGTCATGTGAGGCACCTGGCAATACTTCCAGTCCAGCATAAAGCCCAAAGGTTCAGCTTTTCTCCACACACACGAAAAAACCCCTACATTGTTTCAGCCAATCAGAGACACGCTGAAAATCATTTACATGGTCAACTCTGCTTAAGGGCATATCTGTCCACACTCTACACCTTACCTTTTTAATAATCTGTCTGAGGTCCTAAAGATCAGTGACAACATGCTATCTTTCCTAAAGAAACCACTCAAACACTTCTCAGAGACATAAAAGGACAGATGGCCTTTTGTTGTGGGTTGACCCTGGCTGGATGCCAGGTACCCACCAAGCTGTTCTGTCACTCTCCCTCCTCAGCTGGGCAGGGCTAGAAAAATAAGAGGACAGGCTTGTGGGTCAAGATAAGGACAGGAAAATCACTTAACAATTACTGTCACAGGCAAAATTGACTTAGCTCAGGGAAATTAGTTTATTACCAATCAAACCAGAGTATGGTAATGAAAAATAAAACTAAATCTTGAAACACCTTCCACCCCCCACCTCTTCCTTCTTCCAAGGCTTATCTTTACTCCAGATTGTCTCCACTTCTCCCCCCACCACCACTCCAAGCGGTACAAGGGGATGGGGGAATGGAGGTTGCAGTCAGTTCATCACATGTTGCCTCTGCCACTCTCTCCTCCTCACACTTCCCCTGCTCCAACGTGGGGTCCCTCCCACAGGAGACAGTCCTCCGCAAACTTCTCCAACATGAGTCCTTTCCATGGGCTGCAGTTCTTCATGAACTGCTCCAGCATGGGTCCCTTCTATGGGGTGCAGCCCTTCAGGAACACACTGTTCCAGCATGGGTCCCCCCCAAAGTCACAAGCCCTGCCAGCAAACCTGCTCCAGCATGGGCTCCTCTTCACAGGTCCTGCCAGGAACCTGCTCCAGGAGACAGTCTCCACAGGGTCACAACCTTCTTTGGGTGTACCTGCCTGCTTTGGTGTGGGGTCCTCCATGGGCTGCAGGTGGGGATCTGCTCCACCATTAACCTCCATGGCCTGCAAGGGGACAGCCTGTCTCACAATAGTCTTCACCATGGGCTGCAAGGGGAATCTTTGCTCCAGCACCTAGAGCACCTCCTCCATCTCCTTCACTGACCATGGCATCTGCAGAGTTGTGTCCCTCACGCATTCTCATTTCTTTCTCTGGCTGCCATTTTCACAGCAATTTTTTTCCCCTTAAGTGTGCCATCACAGAGGCGCTGGCACTGACAGGCTCAGCCTTGGCCAGCAGCAGGTCTGACCGGGAGCTGGCTGGCATTGGCTCTGTCAGACATAGGCAAAACTTCTAGCAGCTTCTCACAAAAACCACCCCTGTAGACCCCCCACTACCAAAACCTTGTCACACAAACCCAATACACCTTTTCAGATTTTTCCTTTTAGAATAGTAGTCTAAAAACTAAATAAAAACAATAAAAAAGGACATTTGTACTCAGGTTGGTAAAGTTACACATAAATAAGAAAATTTCATGGTAATGTTACATAATTTTTTTAAAAAATGATCCAAGACTCCTTTCTGCACAAAATATTACATCTCTAAGGACAGTTTTTATCTATTTAAAAGCAATTTCTTTTTAATTTCAAGATTCAAAATTCCAGTTTGTTGGTATGCATGTATGCACAGGTATATATCCACAGATACAAAGCTGTGCTGTGCCTAACACTCAAAAATGACAGTACTTCAACAGTTTCTGGCCCAAATAAGTGAATGTTGAGAGTTACAGGCTCCTGTATATATATTAGCATTCTGCTATTTCTATCAGTATAAAATAATTGCTGGCTATGGATAACATAGCAAGTAGGCTGCAATGCATTATTGATTTGTTGAAAATTAAGGACATCTGAAAAATGGTTCTGATAATATTAAACAAAAAAAGATGGTACTTTTAAGCTGTTTTGTATTTCTGCAAGTGGGAAGCAAGTAGTAACAACTTCCAGAAAAACTTGCATGTCACCGAGGAACAAGTGCTGAACAGCAGAAGGAAGAGGGGATTCTAGCTGATGACAGCACACAGAACATACGCTCTTAAAATATCCATAAGCTATTTCACATTCAGAATTCCAAAATAAGACAGAGTTTTCATATTTGATTTGCTCTGGCACAAATCTGGGTGAACTAGAGTCCCGAGCTACCCAACATGAAGTTTTTAAAAGAAAATTATACCCACAGACTAATCTCTGGCAAGCACTCAAAAGCAGTCAAAGCAAGAGTCATGAGATGGTTTTATTTTATGGTAGATAACTGAGATTTTCATTAGTATACACTGGCAAGAAATGCATACTGATGTTCTGAATGCCTATAAAAAGCAAAACTGAATACACACACAGAGAAATTACAAGTAATTTAGGAAGAAAGCGCTCTTCCTTTTTCATATCAACAGTAAGCTCCTGAGGTTGCCAGCAAGTGCTAGCAGAAAAATATTTGGGGGAGAAAAACAGAAGGCTTTATACATAAGAACTGCTAAGTCAGAGTAGCAAAAGGAAATACCGTTTAGGGAAAATACACATCCACCCAGTTTCTCCTAGCACATGCCCACAGCACCTACAAATGTTGGGTTAGGGGTGCTAGAAAGCACTTACTTGCCTTCTCCAAGTCATCATTTTGTTTATGACAACAATTCCTTTTTGAACCTACTTACACTACCTAACTTTACAATCTCCATTAAGTTCAAAAAGTTCAATGCCCACTGCATAAAGCAGAACTTTGCTGTATCTTTTATAAATTCACCTCCTACTTCCTTAATTGAGTGCCACCTAGTTTTAGTACTGTGAGATTTGGCAAGTAACAGTTCCACATTCCTTTTATCCACTGCCTTCGTGACCATAGAAATTTCAATCACATTTCTGCACCTTCTTTTTTCCCCAGATTGAACATACAGCTTTGGTTACACTACTTGTTTTTCATAAAACTGCTGTAGATTCATACATGGTCTATCTGAAAGTATACATAACTTTTTTACATCTGTTCAAAAGTAAAATTTAAATACAAAATAGACTCTTAATCCACTTCTAAATTTTTTCAACTTTTGACTTGATAGTCAAAGAATCTCCAAATTCTCTAAATAATCTGCACATTGCTCATGTCTGTTAATACCTATATCATATGCAAAATCAATTCCTAACTACCTTTAAGTATGAACATATACAGTGACTCATATTTGAAAATATTCCATCAGTCATTTATGTGTAATGTAATTATTTTCCCAACCTTAAAGGAGTTTGGAATAACTGTTAAAATATTTTCCTGCAAGCCAAGCTCTGGAACAATGACTAACCAGGAATTTAACGTGATAGCTTAAACAAAGTCACCTAAATCATCCATCACGCACTGTCTGTTAACAGGATTGGAACACAATGTGTCAGGTCACCCTAAAAACTAACTGAAAGAAAATACGCTTTCACAGGTAGTCTATCTGGGAGATATATCCATATCTGTTACCATCAACTACTGCATAGAATGCATTAGGAGGCAGCAATGAAGTGCCTGAGTAGTCTCTAAAGATGAACAATTCTAACACCCATATTGACTTCACCTGAATTTTATGATAAACCTCTGTATCAACAGAGAGCAAGTCCAATCTGATATATTTAACAAATTTAGTTTCCCATATCATCAATATTCCTGCAGTAGCAGGATACACTGGCTGTTCATTTTTTGACTTAATGGATTTGCTTATTATAATATGTAAAAATACAGGCATAAAGCTTAGAAGATCCTTCAGTGATCAAATTTCCAATTGTCATTTGTCTTTATAGACATTCAGAAATTCTTACCATGGATTTGAAAGACCTGTAGATACTAAAAATCTATTTTAGTACTATGACACAAATATCACAGTCATGCAGATTTGCTCAACTAGGGATCATCTTAATACCATGTGACACCAAAATAAATAATGGCTGTAAAACTTCATTGAAGGAACTTCCACTGGAATAGCATGCATGTTTTGTAATTTCTACATTCTCAACATTGTTATAAAAGCAAAATTCACAAAAGGAATTAGAAAGCTTTCCTGTTCCACAGCAAAGGCCTACACATTCTGTCCATGCCACAACTGGCAAGCAAGAGCTAACCTTTGCTCCAGAAGTGCTGCAACTCTGTAGAATCAATGCAAACAGGCTTGGAAACGGTAAATCTGGACATATGACTGTCTGTGAGCACTATAAAAAGCATTGCTGTAGGCACTGCCTAAGAGGGCAGCTCTTGCTGTGAGGTTCTCCAGAGAAACGGACAGAAGAGTTGTCTGTTAGCATCAGGCAAAGGTTTGGAAGAGTTCAGCATACTCATTTGCGAGCAAGATAATGGTATGGTTTCCAAGAGAGTAAAAGGAATAGAAAGCCCCAAGAAATAGAAAGCTTTGAAAAATGAAGGGGTGAGTGGGGAGGTCAGGTCAGATTTTGGTCTGTTGAAAGGGTAAGATTAGCTTGCATGTTTCTGTATACCTAAAGACAAGTCAGTCTTAGATCATCAGAGAAGTCATCTTTGCTCAAAGGTAACTGGTACTAGAAACTGGAAATCTTTAACAAAGGCTTCTTACAAAATATTAGTAAAGTTAAATAGGTGTCAATAGAGACAACACAAGGTACAATGTAATTAAAAAAACCCAACACTGCTGCTGAAAATTAGATATAAATCATGTTCCCCCAGTAACCAAGCACAGATCCAACAGTGATTGAAATACTATTAAGTGGGTTTTTTACAACTTATTTTTATTTTTCACACTAAAGAACACATCTGAAATATTTCTGTACATAATACAAAGTAAGTATATGCATGTCTCAAGAAAAGAGACTATGATAAAAAAATAAGGTTATAACACCTGTAATCTTATATTGGCCATCTCCACACTTTTCCCAGAACTACTTCCTAGAGGAAGCTCTGGACAGATATATTTACTTCCATTTTTATGGAGCACAGATTCTACAGGGAAACACTCAGAAGCCAAACACTTATTAAATCATGGATGAGTATCCACATCACAATACCATGGCTAATTTGTATAAACTTACATAGCATCATCACCTGAAGACAGTCCCCGTTTTAAACATTTTTCCACTTTCACTCTGAACACACACTTCATCTAGTTAAAATTCTCGTTTCTTTCAAATTTTTGCTAATCCATCAAAAAAGTGTCAAACTGTATTTATTCCAAATAAAATTAAAAAACCCACAGTTATAAGTACAACAGATATTTTTTTCCCCCCAAGGAAGATTTACTTATCAATAAAGTGATTTTTATTTCTTTTTATGATCTAAAAGCAACATCTTGTAACAAAAGAATTTTATCTTAACACTCAACAAGGATACCAACAAACTGTCAATCAGTGGACATGTAACACATTACTTCAGCTACTTACTTCTCTATCACCTAATGATTAAGGTAGAAGGAAAAAAAAAAGTCAAAATGTTGTGGAGAAAAAGTACAATCATCTAAAATATATTTGTCAATTCAGTCTCTTGAGATCTCCATTTCTCCATAATTATTACATCCAAAAGAATATCAGATATTCAAGAAGCATAATGAATTAGATGCACATTAATGATATTTTTTTTTAAATAACCTATTTTCATGCATTTTGCAATTTACAAGTCAGCTGTTTTATCACAGAAGCATGACTATACCTTAAAACATTTTTTTGCTTTTAATTTTGCTAAATCATAATACTGCACAAAGGAAGAAAGGGAGTCTCCTTAAAAATGAATTGCTTTGATGCTTGAAAATGACATCAAGTATGACAGCAAAGACCCTTGCCCATACTACCAGGTCAGTGCAGTGATTAGAGAGCATGTTAGGCAGAACTTAAACCCAGGACTGCTTTAAGTGGTTTAACTGCATAATATGACATTGATAGTACATGTATGCAAGAAAAAAAAAAAGAAATTAAAAAAAAGCAGCAATGTATACTGATATCAGGATGAAGTGCCTGGTCCAGACTATCTGTCAAATATATTCAAGACTATCAGGAAAGACATCCAAAAATGCGTTCTCACACAAGAGCCCAGTAGAAGAAGAGAGGAAAAACACAAGAATCGCAAAGAACATGGAGCCTTCTTTCACTACAGTATACCTTTCTATACCTCTCTCTCATCTCATGGTTCATAAAAGATGGATGAAAAAGTCCTCAGGATAATACTCCTTTTCTGGGGAGTACAATAATCTATCCTGAACTGTAATTCTCCAAAATTAACAAAATTAATTCTCTTTCT
Source organism: Falco cherrug (assembly GCF_023634085.1). Classification (NCBI taxonomy): domain Eukaryota; kingdom Metazoa; phylum Chordata; class Aves; order Falconiformes; family Falconidae; genus Falco; species Falco cherrug. Next base: position 103,094,341 of record NC_073700.1, read on the forward strand.
CGGCCTTCCGCAACACACTACAGTTCTGTTCAAGGAGCAGACTGGGACATATCCATACATTTCTTTCCATGCTTAGCAACTTGTGGCTTTGAAACTGTCCTCTTAGATCTTGAGTGATTCAGCAGTATTTAATGGTATAAAACAGGTGGAGTATTATGCCAAAGGACCTTCCTGGTTCATGAAACAGTGGGACGATGCTTAGATTATCAACAGAAGGCCCCGAGAAAGTAATTTCATTTTCCTGAACTGAGAAGACACAATTTTCTTGAATGAGCCAAGGTATTTAAAACATTGAAGCCATTGAAAAAGAGTTCCATTAGTTAGCAAAGACTTGAGAATAACAAAGCATTTACAGTGCGTATCACTGAACTGAAGACTTATTAAGCCAGTCTCTAATTAACATAACTATCTCAGCAGAAAATTACTCATTCTTCTTATAGTACCAAAGCAGCTATTTATCACAGTACCACTTAACTTCTGGGAATAAGGAGTACAAATGTTTCCTTCCTACAGTCTTCCTCCTCACAAAACACCTCTTCCGCTGCCCGCCCCCCCCCCAAAAACAACCTAAATGCAACCCACACACAAATTCTCCTCCTTCCCTATGCTGTCTTAATGTATTTCACTAAAATTTGTGTAAGACATCAATAAAGAAACACACGAACAGTGGGAATGCCTGTATTTGAGCAAGTTCTTTAGACTCTTAGCTACAAAAGTAGCTAAATTTCTAAGTACTTATAAAATGAGCAGTTTGGGATTAACACTGAAACAAAAATTAAAAGCTTAGTCAAGAAAGGGTAATAGAGTTTTAACTGCTTTTATCATATTAGCATATAGAAGTTCAAGCTTGTTGCAGCTAATCAGAATGAGTTAGCATGCTCAGGACCAGACTCTGCTCCCTTCACTTAGCTAAAACGCTACCACAACACACTGCCCTGTCAGTCAACAGATCTCTCTGGCTTGGATACCTGGATTATATACTGCTAAAGAGTAACAAAACACTAAACACCAAGTCCCACAGAGCTTTCCAAAAGTGAAGACACCACTCATGGCTCAGGAGACAGCACTATTGTAGTTTAGGTAGTTTTAACTTTTTCAGAGAGCTAGAAGTGTTGACCATTTCTACCTTGTATTTTTACATTTTAACAGAGTAACAGTTTGTTACTGAAAATTACAATAATACTCATACAATATAAAGATTCACTATAAAAAGGCTTATGAATAAGATGACAGAAGATGCTAGGCTATTTATCCGTAAGTCATTAACCTGTACAGTAATTTAAATGAAGAGTTATAGGACAGTAAAAGTATTTCACAAGGAAAGAAAACATAAATAGTCATAAGAATTCTGACCACGTAGTCAAAGCACACACTGGAATTTTCTGAGAGTATCATTAGCTCGTAACACCTTCTTCTGCTGTAGTCCTTGAAGGTAACAGTAGACAAGCCATGGCTTTTATTTAGGTGACATTTCACAGACAGATTAAGCCAGAGCCAACTACTACCTTAATAATAAAAATGTCATAATATTAATAATTACATGAGCTCCTTTATCATACTGAAAATACCCAGCTGTATTTTCCTCTGGCTCATTAGCACCATATCCTAGTTGTACTGCATAAGAAAACTGAACACATACATGAAACTGGTAAGAAAAAAGTACAACCAGCTAAATGCCAATTAAAAAAAATTAGTTTGATTCCATGCTTACTAAGCCAGTGGCAAAACTCAGGTGATACTCTAAGCTTCCTCCACCCATTCCTGACTCCTTTCTAGTCCACAGCCTACTTCTCTAAAAACTGTAATGAAAGTTTGTAAATTGCCGTATTTGGAATGGCAATGCTGTAGTGCCTTAAGTTTATGCATTTTCTTGACTACATTGTCTTTCAGAACAGTGTCCCTTCATAAAAAGGGCTGACCATTCTAAAGCACAGTGGTTTACCATCAAATTAGTTCTGGACAGACCTCTTTCCATTTCCTTTCTCTCCTCATTCACATGCATATTGACCTTCCGGCACCATCAAACAAAAGTAAAAATATGACTTCTAACAATCTTTTCAAGTCATCTGTAAAAATGTACAGAGCTTCAAACACACAGTTCTTTCTTTTGATACATAGAACAAGCCTGATAAATACAAGTATTTTGGCTACACAGAAAGAAAAGTTAGTTAAGTTTCCCCAAATGCAAATAGGGTCTAGTTTTTGTTTTAAATCTCAAAATGGAGAAGGGACAAAGCAGAAATATCTAGAAATAATACTCATTTAAGCACAAACAAACATTTAATTTTAATGCACAATTTAACATTTTGAAACCTACAGGCATTAAGGGAACAACAAAAGACATTTAGCTCAGCTGAATTCAGTAGAAGGTTTGTCATTGTTTTTTCAACCAAGAAAACCAACTAATAAAGCTATAGATGACAATGAAAGCTCAAACTTCACTATTTTAAGTTTTTAGCCTCTTTAAAGTATTTTCATCCTAGTAGGACTTAATTTTTCATCTGCCACAGCATCTGTGCTCTGCAAGGATTCACCATTTCAACTAACATGGGTTCCAAGGCAGCAGCATTAGAACTGAGCAAGATACATGGATGTATTGTGGTTAAAAATATTCTTCAGCTCTGGCATCCTCTAAGGAGCTTGCTATCAGGGCTAATAAACTTCCAGAATAGCTTTTCAGACAAAAGAAGGAAAATAAGAAAGAAAAAAACCAAAACCACACCAAGCTACAAAAAACACCCAACCAAAAATTGCCCAACCACTCAGCTCCTGTCTGCAGCCACTTCTCCCTTCAACCTGTTACGGTTCGGGGGGGGAGGTTCTCGGGACGGAACCAGAGCCGTCCCGCACTGCCGGCACGCCCGCTCCCCTCAGCGCCGGGAGGGAGCGCGAACGGCCCGGGCGGGGCGCGAGTGGCGGAGCCGCCCCGGGGCTGCGCTCACCGCCTGAACCGGGCCCTGCCTGCCCGGCTTGGGCTGCCCCTCACGGGGGCCAGCTGCCCGCCTCAGAGAGGAACGCAGTACCTGCGCTACTTCAGCAGCGCCCACCACCTCGAAAAAAACCGCGCCCGAGCAGCAGAGGGGTACGGACGCAGCCGCCCGACGCGAGGGGTGGCGGGCGCGCCGCAGCATCGCGACCCTCCATTTCCACGACCAACACCCTCGAGCCGTCAAGATCACAGAAGAACCGACCGCCGCTAACCTGCACCGGCAGCTCTCCTATCCCTACAGCAACCAGCGGAGCCTTTGAACGAGCAGATCCCGCCCGCCGCCTCAGCGAACCGCCCTTACTGATAAGCGGCGCCGCCGCCAGGCGCTGCCCCGCCGGAGGGAAAGGGGCGCCGCCCGGCCCCGCCCCGCCCCGCCCGCGCCTCGCGCCTCCCGGCTGAGCTTCCCGCCAAATTCCGCGGCGGGCGCGTGCGCGGCCGGGCGGCCGCCCCAACGGGGTTGTGCAGTGCTCCGGCCCGCCCCGCCTCACCGGCCCGGGAGCCCAGGCTTTTCCGTGGGCTTTGCGTGGGTTCCAGAGCTGTTAGCGGGCTCACTGCCGCCGTGAGGCGGTGCTCGTCCTGCGGCGGCTGCAGCGCGCGGGGCTGTGCCGGCGGGTTGTGAGGGAGAGCGCAGCGGCGGGCGTGAGGCGGCGCCTGGCCCGGCTCGGCTGTTGGCCCGGGTGGCGGCCTCGGAGCTCGTCAGCCTTTTAGCTTTCAGCATAGTCGTCTTGTTCTTCGCTGGCAGCTGGGTAAGCCAGTTTTTAGACAGAAACATGTCTTCAAAGCCTCTTCCACTACAGGAGCTACTGGTGCCCAAGTTAGCAAGTCCTGCCTAATTAAAAACTAGTTTTACAGCTCTTTCTCAAATCCTTTTCTCCTAAACCTTCAGAAATTGTGCTTCCCACATCATTTGCTACTGCAGTAAGAATAAACTTACTAATGCATACTGTGAGGCTCAAAGGAAAGGTGTTCTCCTTTGCTATAGTGTTTGTAAATTGTTTGGTTTCATTTGCAGCTTGGTTCATTAGAAGTTTCATCCACATCTGTCTCTCAAGTGGTACTGAACTTGTATGGGTTTTTTTTTAGTCATGGTTTTCTTAGGGGACTGAAAATACCTCAGAATTAACTGTGGGAGGTACACTGCCTTTGATAAGAAAACCATCATGTCTTTGCTTTTTCCTTCGTTCCTTAGTTTTCACCTACTCTTTGCCAGTCAAGATTACCCAGTTAGGCTTCTCTATTTTAACAAAAATCCTAAAAAAGTAATGAAGTATAAACATATCCTAAATAATTTCCAAAGAAAAGACCTATATTTTATGTTTATTTCTGTGTGTATGTTACCAGCTTCTGCCTTTCATATCCTTCATAAAGAGGCCCTGTAACAATAGCAAGGACAGAACAAGCTCCACTTGCCTGACTGAGTCACCAAAAACATGGAAGTTTACCTTCCAGCATGTTCTGCTGTCTGCTAAGACAGCCAGGTAAAAAATATCAGCTCTGTCATCATACAAAGTTTAGCAATTTTGGCAAGGGTTATGTTGTTCATGTGTTTTTGCATAGCCCAGAGTTTTCCAGGGGGAGTTACTATAAGGACTTTTTTAAAATCTAACAAAGGCCTTGGTTTTGTTAGAAATCCTTAAATAAGGGGCTGCAGAAATAATGTTGTAAAGTGTTTTCATTTGGGGTTTGGTTTTGGATTTGGTTTGTGGGGTTTTTTTTACTTTTTTCTACCTCTACAGCTAGCTATTAACCTCGAACAAACCCATGCTGGTTGAACTGTGATTCTGCTTACCACGCTTAATGGGTGTAGAGCTATGTTCCCATCTATCTCTCTGTAAGATGCACTGTGCAGACAGGAAAATTCTGCATTTCCACTTTCACCGTGTTTGAAGGATTAATGGAGTGGCTGCCTGTTTTACATAGGTCTATGTATATGCTATTTTTCTCTGAAAGACTTTAGTTCATTTGCTACCAATTTCTACTGTGAATCACCTGAAGATCCTTGATGAGTTGATGAAACAATATTGTAGCAATAGCTTCAATCTAATGGGTGTTTAAAGAAAAGTATGCTGTAACATTAAAAATTATATTAAGTACTTCAGTTTGAGTGATATATCTTGAAATGAATGACTTGTAAAATAATATAATACAGAAGGGTTAACCTATAACTAAAATTCAGGAGATGCCTTTTGTATTTAAATGTTACTTGTGCTTTATCAACAGTCTAGAGAAATAGGTGGCAAGGGGTCTGACTGCATATATTACTGTACTTCCAAGTTTTTACTGTAATGCAGCTTTGTGTTCTACCATGACTAGTAGAGGATTGCAAAAGCGTGAAAACTGATAAGGCATTACCTTTGGGCAGGACATGTTTTATGTGATCTTTGCACTGCTTCTATATAATGTCAAGTACAGGAAAGGATCTGAGGAGAGCAACTATGACTTATTTTTATGTTTGCACGATATGAGGAGACAGTAATACCTATGATTACCACTTATTTTAGAGGCTAAGCTACCCTGAATGAGTAGATGAGGGTGTTTAAAACAGCTTTTGCATCTGCCAAAGTGAATCTAACTTGCTGTGTTTTATAGCATGCTGATTTTTATATCAAGTTCATTTTATTCTAATTATGTACAATAAACATTTTGTATCATTCTAATTATACATTCTTTAAATCACACATAATAGTCAAGAGAATTAAACAGAGTACAAGAAATAAGCTTCTAGGCACATACTTCTAACGTATCAGTTATTTGTCATCTAGGGCCTTAACATTTCTGAATCTAATATCTTCTATTTACAGTTTTCTAGATGAAAATCTGATGTTGTTTGGTTTGATATTGCTTATGCTAAACAACTGTATTTAATTGTTGATCAGTGTTTTGTTTGTGATAGAGTTTTTAACTTTTCCGTTTTGTAGTAAAGCACATAATCTTTCTGTAACTCTGAAAAAAACCAGCTATGGAATCAGTTTCTTTAAAGGACATACCTCTCTTGTGGGTCATCAAACTGGAATTTATTTAGTACTGAAAAGTTACTAGTGTAAGTGAAAGATGATATGCCTTCTGACACTGGATGTTCTGGCCCACATCCTTGTGGCCATTTGTTGTATTGAATTATCTGCAAGAACTGAAAAGATTTAGGATTTGGTTTTGGTGTGTTTTGTTTTAAAAGCCTAGTGTTCTGGTTCAGCAGGCTTATGCTTGTGCCTGGCATTTCACTAAATGTGCCTAACGTGCTGGAATTAGGATGTCAAACTGAAGTACAGAGAAATGTCTTGCTAGTGAGATAATAATGCTTGGTGGCTTGCAAGGTCTAGACCGGACAGCTTACAAAGAGCTATGTAGCAACGTGATTGTATTTTTTAAAAAAATCTGTCAATCTGTTGGCACATTTCATTCTTTTTTCTTTTTTTTAAATTTCTAGTTGTTCAACAGCAACATTGTATGCCCATGTGCAGCTGAATTACATGTTTTTTACGCTTTAAAATTAGCTTTTTAATCCATACTCTGCTCTAGCACATTTTATATAAATGGGGTGATAACGAATTAGGGGTTTTTTCTCTTCAGAAATCAAATAATCTGTTCTTTCAGAAAAGATAACCAATGCCATGAACTGTTGTCTACTTAACTATTCAACACTTCAAAAAGAAGAAAAAAGGCTTTCTACTATAGGAATAAATTCTGATATTAATTCTAGTATTACTGTCTTTAGGCTGGTTTTAGACACCTGCCACCAGGTTTTACAATGTTGGCCATTGCTTGGGGCGATTCTTTTTTTTAGCTGCTCTGCAGATGTGCTCCCAACTGTAATTTTTTATGGATGTATGTATACATCCATAAAAATACATAATTTTAAATGTATGTATGTATACATAATTTTTAATATGTGTATGTAAACAAATTACATACATGGATAAAAATAAATGGGATAGTTAATGCTGTTCACAAAAATAGCGCACATATCTGATAGCCCAAGTCCTTATATTCTTTTCTTCTGGATTTCATAATGGCACTAATTCAAATCAATGCTAATGTATGTAATAAAGCCTCTGTTCTGTAACTTAACGATACGCAGACACATTTGTATCATTATCACATTATCACATTACTTATCACAAAGAGGTATTAACTTGGAAACAGTGATTTTTGGACTTTAAAAAAACACTGCTTTTGTTAAGAAGGATTTTAAATACAGCTGAGAGCAGAGCGCTGTACTACTTAGAATCATTAAAACCAGCAAAATTTACATCTAAGCTTGTGGTGTAAGTCTTAATAATGGTAGCATGCTGAAAACCTTAAAAATTTGTTTTGAAGTCTATAAACATGATTAATGGAGATCTTGTGGTTTTGGTTTTTAAGTTAGGTTCTTGTCCGAGTAACAATCCGCTATGCACAGCAGAGTGTGAGGTCCTGGTTACGTTTGGTCTTTAGGGTGTACACAATATTGCAATATTCTTCCATATATAGAGCACCTCCCTCGCTCCAGCTGACATCGTGGCACAGTTGCATAAGGCCCTTAGGAACTCTGCTGGAGAAGTCTCATAATATAGCAAACTCCTGTTAGTTTTCAATTAGTCTTGGAACAGTGCAGCTGCTCTCCCCTGTAGATCTGTATTAGACTTGTTGAATCAGGGAGTTTTTATCCTCAAAACGGAGGTTCTGAACTGTGGTTTAGACTTATTCTTGCTTCGCTTTGAACTTGGCAGAGGAAGAAGAGCTGTGTTTTGGTCAGATGAGGATATGTACTTATCAACGCTGGTGCAGCAGCAGACCGCTTCTGCCTTCGCACCTACCTACCCTTGTTAAACAAAAACAAAACAAAAAAACCCACACCACGACAGTAAAAGGTTTCAACTGTGCACAGGTGTAGACTTATTGAAAACCTGCAAATATGTCTGAAGAACGTAAAATGGCCAACAGAGGGGAAAAAAACCCACAAAAACAAAACAAAAAAAACATTCAGCTGGGGATGGCTGGGAGCGCCAGCTGCGGAACGCCTTCCCGCCGCCGGCCCTGCTGCCTGCGTGCAGCTGCCCGTCAAAGCACCGATCGTTACTGCTTTATTGCCGTCTCGCTTTGGATCGGTTCGGGGAACTCGGTGCGCCTCTAAACGGAAGAGGCTGTTCGTACGCCGCCGTGCCCCAGCGGCGATGCCCCGCGGGGCAGGTGTGAGCGGAGAGCTGGAGCTGGCGGCCAGCAGATTCGCGCCCTTGTCGGGGGAGGGGGCGCGGTGGAAGCAGCAACGCCGGCCCCGACCTGCCCGCAGAGCCTCGGGCGCCGCCGCCGCGGCCGTTGCTTCGCCCCTGGGGGTCAGAGGCGGGCCGAGCCATCCCGGCGCGGGCGGAGACAGGGCCCGGCTCCCGCGGCGCCGCGCGCGCGCCCGCTGGATGCCGGGATGCGCAGCCCGCCCCGCCCCGGCCGGGCGCAGCCGCCTGGCTCCTTCCGGGAGCAGCGGGCGCCCCTGGAGGCGGAGCGGGGCCGGGCCCGCGTCACGTGAGGCGTGTGTTGACTTCCTCGAAAGGCGCGGGGCAGGGTCGGCGCCCCGGGAGTTCCCCGCGGTGGTGGAGGCCGATATCGCGGCCGGGCGGGCGAGGTGGAGGCGATGGGAGCCCGAGGGGGCCCGAGCGGAGACCGTGACGGCCGGCGCTGCCTCTCCGTCGAGGTGACCTCTCGTTAGTGCCCCGCCTGGCCCGAGGAAGGCCCGCAGAGGTTGGTCCTGGCATCGGGAATGGGCCGCCGGGCGGGCGCAGGGGGCTGCGGGTGGCACCCGCCCGTGGCACCCGCCCGTGGGCGGCTCCGGCCCCGCGGCCTAGCCTCCCGCCCGGTGGCAGCTCCGTGCCCCGCCGCCCGGTGGGAAGGAGCGGTTCCCTCTGGGGACGCGGGCAGGGCTGGCCCGTCTGTGGTTTCTTTCCCTGCGATGGCGGGGGTCCCGCCGCACGGCCCTGCCCGCTTCGCCTTGGCGGGCGGCGGTGGGGGCCGGGGAGCGTAGTTTAAAGGTACAGCTGATGAGCTGGGAGCGGGTCTCGGGTAGCCAATAAAACTAGTTAAAAAGCTGCGCCTAATTAAACTGAAAAGCTGGGTGAGATTTTAGAGCGGCAGTTTGTGCGTTAGTGTAGGGGAATCTGGCGAAGGGCATGAACGAGGTAGGATTATGGGTGTGAGATGTGGAAACAGAAGCACGATGGAATGCTGGACCAGACTGGAATACGGGTGTTGCAGGCCACATGGGTTTGGAAGAAGGGACTGCAGACGAGTGTTGAGATAGCCTTGTATGCCGGTGATGCTTTCAACTTTTACAAAATTACAGCTTTGAATCCTGGTATTTTACCCAGTGGGGGGATTACCACGATATCCTTAAATAAATCTGTTCCCCATCAGCTTACAAGTGAGAGTGGGTTGGGCTGTAAACTGTTGCAGTGAGGGGTTTCAGGAGCTTTTGCATTTGGTGAGGGATCCCTTAATTTCCCTGCTGTTTTACACTCTGTGTGTGCAGTAAAATCGGGACACTGGAAGCCAACTCTGGAAAAAGTAGAGAGGAGGATTATTGTTTTAACAGTCAAGCCTACTCTGGACTCCAAAGGTCAGGTGCTCTTTGGAGACAGTTCTTTGAGGAGTGTTATTATGGACTGTGGGAAACATTTAACTTCCTGGATATTGGTGTATGATCAGATGCTACTGCTGCTAATAATACTAGTTACCCATTAGCACATGTATCCTGGAATTTTTATTGTAGAAACAAAAATAAATCTGAGATTTAACTATTACATTTATGAAATACTAATTATCCAAAAAACAAAAAGAACTTGTGATAGAAGTGTTTCTCAGATGATTGCACTGTAACTTAAGCAGGAGACTATTGCCCCAATTCTAAGCACAATTTTTGAGCAAACAGCTCTAAGTAAAGTCAGAAGGCAGAAAATGCTGGCTGAGTGCACTCTGGATCAGATGATAAGAGGATTGTAGCTCCTTCCTGCCCCCCAAACCCCACATTTTTTCTCAGACTACTTGCTATTTTTTCTGTCCTTGTATGCTATAGTTTACAGTTTGGAAAACTCTATAAAGTGACCACTGCCAGAATACTAGCTAGGTTATGTTGTGCAATTAAAATCAAATAATAAAAAGGCCTTGAAAAGAGCAAAGGGGGTGAAGTGACATCTTTGTGCAGCAAAAATGGGTAATAAATTAGAGATAATTTTAAGATTGCCTAAATATAAGCAGATGTTTTGATTTGGTTTTCAGTAGGTCTCTGTTTTCTATGTGACTGTTAAAAGGTGGGGAAAGTGTGAAAATTACCAGGTAAAATATGTAAGTAAACTGTATTTAGTATACTCAGAGTGGAGAAATTGGATAATTTCCTCCCACAGTGTTGGAAAAGCTCAGCATGAAGTTGCAAATCCAGTAACGTTTGTTCTTATGATATCAATAGGTACATTGAATTGGGGATTGTGTGTTATGACTGGAAAATGTTAAGTGTGCGATGCCTTAGGAAAGCGAAAACTACCCTGGAAAGAATGCAGACCTGTCACTGCACGTGCTATTGGTGTCTGACTTCTTTAGAATAGAATTTGAAGAAAATAAGCGAAAAGGTAGACGTAAATGGGATAAAATGCAGTGTGGATTTACCTTTTGATGTATGTTTACATTCATTTCCTAACCAGAGGAAGTCTAGATAGACTGTCCATATTCAGTAAACAGTTGCAGTGGCAATGAGATCTAGTTGGTTAAAATGGTAGAGTCGGGCTAGTAACTGGCCAGGTAGACGTCAGTGGTGGGTTCTGCTGAAGGGGACTTTTAGGGATTTCGTATGTATGCAGTTTATTCACAATCAACTTTGCAATCAGACTTAATGTTTTTGCTATGTTTATACTATAATTTCATTAATTAACTATTAATTGCATGATTATATAATATTTTATGTGGTATCCTTAGTGCATAAAAATCATAGATGCAACTGAAATTTGACAGTACATTTGGGGAGAAGAAATGAAGTTTGAGAAGGGAAGTGAAGCATAAGTAACTTGAGCATTCAAAGTCATTCACTTAGAGACTGCTAACAGGAGCTTGGGTTCAAATGACCAGGTTTGTCTGAAATAATAAGGTGTAAACTTGAATACAGAATTGTAGAATGGCCCAGGTTGGAAAGGACAGGGAAGGATCAGCGGGTCTAGGCTTTTGTGGGAAAGAGCCTAGATGAAATTATCTAGCACCCTGTCCAGTTGTGTCTTGAAAACCTCCAGATGTTACGTTAGTGAATTGCAGGATGACCAAGGGCCATCAGTGTGACTCAGTTTAATTTGCCTTTTAATAGTTGTAACAGGTGGGGTGTGTTTCCAGTTGAATTAAAAGTTAATGCAATTATACAAGGCTTTCATAATACCTTATCACTTGTGAACTTACTGAATGTTAATTAATCTGACAGTTTAATTGACTGGGAGGAAACTTATGACTGGGAGGTAGGACCTACTGTTTGTTTTACAAAAGAAGATTTTAAAAAACCCAAACCAACCCCTCATAGCTTTTTTTATTTATAAACATTTTGAAATGGGAAGAAATGAACGCCAAAAAAGTGTCTATTAAAATAATATTCAGTGTTAGCATGAGGTTTTTCAGTAACCTTTTAATATACTTAGATTTGGTACTAGAAAGGTTTAACAGCCAAAAGCCATCTTGCTCCTACTTGTGTTTCTTTGGCAGTATTGCTTCTCATTAGTTTCAAGATAAAATTTAATAGTTTAATAAACAGCATTATATGATGCTGAGAGGACAATATTTAATTGACTCCGACTTGGGGTTTTTTTTTTTACCCCCCTCTCATTTTCTGATAGTTGTCAGGAAAACTGGTTGTTGTGGCAGTATCCACAGAAAGGCAGACTGAGTATGTTATGTTGAGGATGTATAGGGTTTGCAAATTAGCAATGAAGATACTGGAGTATGAAACTGTTCAGAGAAAGTAAAATTTATTAAACACTGTTGTCATAAAATGGGCTTTTTAGTACTTCTCTAGTTCTTGTGAGAGTAGGTTATTTATTCTAAAAAACTTCAGATTGAAAAAACTGCCTGTTGTACCTAAGGAGACACTGCTTGGCTCTCCTGTAGCTTACCCAGATGTTCACAATGGATGAACTACAGTGATCTGGTTTGTGAGTTTAGAGTCAGTAACTTTCCACTTTCTGGAGGCAGCGAAATGAAAGCGATGCGGAGGTCTGATTTGGCTGATGTGCTGACCTGTTTCTGCAAGAGTACCAAGTATGCTGAGGCTGCAGGGCTGTGTCCTTGTACGACTGGACTTTTAGAAAGTACGTTGGGGCTGTGGACTTTGAAGGATGAACAGTAGCCAAAACTAGCAGCTACTGAGACGCATGTATGCAGATACTTTTTTTTTTTCCCCCTAAAAATGGAGTAAGTATCTGTAAAAAGTGATGTCTCTCTCTGTAGAACACAGTGTTCACAGCTGAAATCAAAACGAACCTAAGGTTTCTGAGGGATAGATGCATGAAGAGTCTGGAAGTCTTGCTTGTTTTAACAGCGTGTGTTGTATACTCCATGTACTGTACGGAGGTTTTGATGCAGGCTGCAGGATTCTGTATTTTTCATTGCTGTGCTGAAATGTCTTTAAAAAGAAAGAAAAGCAGTACAACTTTTTTGAAATTAGAGGCAGCAACACATTCATTCAGGGTTCTGGTGGACCAAAGGCATTTCTTGAATTTAACGTTTTGGTTTTATGTCTACATGCATATATACACTCTTCTATGTAAGGCAAGGTAAACTAGTATAAAATCATACTGTTGTTACTAGCAGCTGGAGACTGCTTCATACTACCATTATGAAGTCAAACCCCTCAATTCTGGAAAATAAACAAAATGAAATGGTTCAGACACTCAATAGTCCTGAAAAAAATCAGGAAAATACTATCCTGAAATTACTTGCATTTGGAAATATTTTGAAAACCGTTCCATTCTCTTTTAAATCAACGGCTGGGGCAAAGTGGGAATTTGCTTGATACTGGGAAAAATTTAATTTAATCCTGGTTTTACTGTCTCGCCTCCTGATCAGAAAGTAAGATTAGCATTTCAAACTACAGAAATCTGTTTGTGCAGTGGTCTGCCTGCTGTTAAAGCCTCTGCATCCTGTGTTCCCTGCATGTAAAATGTGTTTTGTATTTAACTACCTCCCATGGTGTTAATGACTAATATTTGTAAAGCTCTATGAAGAGAAAAGCTATATTTCTGCCAAATATTAGTAAGAAGTGGGAAAGGATTCTTATTCTCAAGATATTTAATACATTAAATCAGAGCTGTTCTATATCCTGCATTAGCCATCAATGAACAACAGAAGTAGGTTCTGGAAACCCTTCTTTTCTACAGTATGTGAAACAACACTTAAGTGGTGCCATCGCTTCAAACTCGTACGCTTATAAGTAGTGGACATAATTACCCCTGCTAGAACTTAATACTGCGTCCTGTCAACAGTGTATTCATGTTGTGGGTTTGGTTTTGTTGTTTTTTTTTTTTTTAAAAAAAAAATACTTAAATACAAACACTAATACTGGTATTCATTTAATATGTTTATTTTTGGAAGTAAAGATTAAAGTTCTTTTAAATAGGCTGTTTCAAATGCAGGTCATCCTCAAAAAAAGTATAAATGTAACTTGTTCTTTGTCACAGGCAAAAGTATTAGGGAGACCTGTCTTGGGATGGGATGTATGGTAAGCGGGATTGTAAAACTTGCTTTAAGTAGGCAGAGATGGACATAAATTGTATTCATAAACATTAACTTGTCTGTGTATTACTCTAAATATTTTAGTGGAAAATCTTTCACTTCAATTGGTTACTCTAGTACCAATTATCTCATGGATTGCAACTCCAGAGAGACCAAAATTCATTCGGGTGCCTCAGAGCAACAGCTCTGAGGCATTTGCAGCAGTGCATGCAAGTGTAGCTTTGAATTGGAGAAGGCAAACAATAAAACGTGGGCAGAGGTCTGTGGTTGGACTCCGTGAGCTGTCCTGCAAGCCCTTCTGGGAATGCCAGTTTTGAGGAGTCATAACTTGTGGAATAATCTAAATGCATGCATTGTGTCAGGAAGCAATTCTTTGATTGTTGCTTACAGTTCATATTTTTAAAATGATGTAATATAGTACCGGAGAGACTAAATTGATTCCTGTCCTTAAAGAGTAAAATTAAAGGCTACAGCAGTAGTCAGGGATTTCTTACAGATATTGGCCAATTTTGTAAGGTTTTGCCTTCTAAGGGTTTCTGTCTAATGCTTTAATATCATGGGAGAGCTTCTTACGGAGAAAGAATTTGCAAGCATACTTTCTCTTTTTTTCTGGTGTCTTGTTGTCAGGAAAAAAAAAAAAAAAAAAACCAAAAAAAACAAAGAGCTGGATGAACTGTGTATTTCACCATGACCTTTATAGAACTGCTGATCTTAACGCTGTTTAGCAGCCAGGTTTTATTCTTGTATGAGCTTATATCCTTTATTGGCCTTTTAATACGGGCTTAGCAGGTGCTGGAGCAATAACATTGCTTTTTTTTTTTTTTTTTTTTTTCCTTTGGAAATACTTCAGAGAGTTTTTTGCAGCGTAGAGATAAATTGCCCGGGGTTTTTTTTGTTCCCCCTTTTTTTTTTTTTATTTTTGTTGGGTTGATTTATTTAGATACATGTAGCAATGCTGCTCTAATTTTTCTAATGTGAATTTTTCCTCATGCTTATCTAATGTATACTGCACTTAGTAGTGCATATATTAAAACTTAGTTTGGAGTTGTCATGCACCTATCCAATACAGAAGTCTTAGCACTGTTTGTCTTTAGGAAATGGCTATCATATAGTTCTGTAGACTGAAATTTGAAACTTTGAAATATGCAATAAAAGGAATATTTTATTAGTACAGACTGACGTTTACTAATAGTTAACTGTTAAAATTATTTTTTATCAACTCATACCTGAGGTTTCATAAATGCGTTTTTTCCTGCATTTTTTTGCTCTTTTATAAATTCGTTAATATTTTTGCAGGTTTCTTTTAAATTCAACTGTGTGATCTTGTAGAAAAACTATTATGGGAGAAAACGGGGAGCTATTTAGAAAAAAATATTTAAAGAATTTCCTTTTCAGATTGACTGACAAGAGCATAATGAAATCTCTTAAATTATAGTGTCTTGTTTATTTTGCAAAGAGAAGGTACTTTGGTTTCAAGAGTAGTGCTCCTTTTCAAAAGGAGAAACATCTTTTAAGAGGTAGGGGGATATCTCAAAATACCTTTTTGTTTTCTGGCTATCTACGCTATGGCTTTTTGAAATGATCTTATGCTAAACTTAGAGTAATGTAAATATTACTATACATTACTGCATCTGATGCTCTAAAAATCTGAGTAAATTGGTGTTCAGTGGCATTTAAATTTCAGTTTATGTAAATCTGTCCATTTATTTAAAAGTTACCTTTGTCTGAAGTCTTGGTTTTGTTTGCATGTTGTTGGGCGTGATGACAATAGTGATTTGAATCAAGTTTCTTGTAAAGCTGAAACAACTGCACTTTTTTGCAGTCGTGGCAGTGTAATATGGTGAGTGGATATTATTAATACTTTATGTTAATAGATGAATATATCCATAGTAATGAAATAAAAATGAAGTATCTACAATGTGAATATTGTGGTGATTTTGCCTTCTTGACAGGCTGTTGAGCTTCTGGTACAGAGAAGCATGTTTCATGACAATTTTAATTATTTTTAATAACTGAAGCAAAACAGTTTAAAAATCATACAATTCCTTCTGAATATCCCATTTTTACTTAATTCAAGGCTGTGTACGGTGTGTTGCCTCTTCCCCTCCAAAGTATTACATCATCAGATCTGTTCTTTAAGGGGGTGAGCTGAGAGGTGGTTGTCTTTTTTGAGCACCTGTCTCAGGAGAAGTAGCCTTTTGTATTGGAGGCAGTTTGTCGGCACTTAGTATGCATTGAGATTAGTTAAAATGTGTATATCCAGTCTTTCTGAAACGGTTACCTTGTGTGTAGAAATTTAGGAAAATGTGTATTACAGGCCCCTTTGAATTATGCGGAATTATATGCTTATCTTCTAAATAGCATCCAGTGCTGGCTTAGAGAGCAGCATCGGAAGACCAGAGTTGAATAATCCTGTACACTAAATGAGATCTTTTAATAAAAAAATATTAATGTGAATAGTCCTCTTAGTAGGTGCAGCTTAAGTGTGTACCTGAATTTATAAAATAGTGTTTGTGTATGCTGAATCTTACTTGGAATGTCTTGCTTTTTTGGAAACTCATAAAGGCAGTAAGTTTTAGTTAGCAAAATACAGAATAAATATCGTCTTGTCTTCTGATGTTATCTCCTGTTTTCCCTTATTGCCATCTCCTGGTGGAACTGATGTGTGCAAGAAGTAGGGAATGTATGATGCTCGAGTTTAGGAGCTATAGGAAAGTGTGGAGATGAAGATGTGTTTTATGTACAAGGTTGCACAGTCTGCTGCTTTCTTCAAGAGATAATAATGAGCTGTGACACATTAATGACACTTGAGTCTAGTGTTCAGAGAAAATGAGATGTGTTGCCATGAGAGGGCAAGCTCCTGGAATTTGACAAGATGGGTGACAAGACTTGCAGGGCCATCGGTAAAATGGGGGTGGAAAAGCTGGAATGCTATGCTCATTTTAGAAGACAAAATGAGCGATTCCTTCAGTCAGTTAATGCAGTTTGAATGAGGTAGTACTTTTGGTCAAGGTCACCTTGTGCGCACAGTGATATTCTTACAATGAAAAGGCATCAAACCTATTTTGCAGGGCTCTTTCTACTTAAGTATGAGTCGGAACAACAGGTGAGGGAAGCTTAGCCTACCTATTTTGTTAGAATACATCAAACAGTACGCAAGGCATCTGTTTGCCTTTTGGAGGTAACCCTTAGAAGGACTTCAGTTCTAGTTTGTTGTTCTATTGTCTTCTTTCACTTGCAACTCCATTGCGGTCTATTTAATATAAACAAGCTGTCACAGTTTTTTATCATGTTGTCTAGCGCTGGCTTGGAGCAAAGTGAGACAAATGTGATAACACCACCATAGTTCAGCTATAGCTGTGCTACAGCTCTTCATAATGCTGCAGTCCATGTAGCTTTTCCATTGCTAGCACAGTGAGGGAGATTTGACCACACAGATAAGCTCCAGGGCAGTAGATCCCTTTATGTCTTAGTATCACTAAACAAATGGAAGTCTAGTTTGAATTTAAATACCAAATACACAGGGGTTGTCACCTACTGATGCCTGCCTTTCCTGCAAAGTTCAGCTTGATCAGGGCAGTTTTCCATTGAAAAAACATTTTCCTGTAATACAAACTGCCTTCATTAGGATCATTTCTTTCATTCCAGCATTTCTGTTGGTTCAATAGCTAATCACCAGGAACCGAAGGATTTGTTCGAGGGGAAAAAATAAAAACCTGTTTTTGGTAGTAGCATCAGTAGTTTGTTCAAGGTGGGGGGAAGAAATGTTACCAGGTACTGTATAGCATTTGTTAGTATTACATATAAATGCAAGGAATCTTGATCATAAATAAATAAGAATGAGCTGTGTCTTTTTGTTTTGTTGGGTTGTGTTTTCTGTTGGGGGGGGGGGGGGGTGCAGTTCTTTATTTTGAAATAAACACCCTGAACTTCTTCCTGATAACTAGTAACATTAAGGAAAATGCTGTTGGGGATTTCCCCTTAAGACCTGGAGTTCAAGAAGGTATGGGGAGTTTTTTAAAGGTGCCATTTTCTTACTGAATGTTGTGATGTGCCTAAACAGTGTGGTGGTGTAACAAAAACTCAATCTAATGGTTACTTTGCATTTGTCATTCAGGTGTTTACCTAGTATTTTAGGGCGATACTTTTCTTACAGTGAGATTATTGTCAGTTTTTTCCATTCGCCTTGAGGCAGATCATGTTATTGAGTACATTTTCATTCTTACCGTATTTGCAGTCCAGAATTATTATAACTGTTCAGCAGGATGTTTTCTACTGTGACCAAGCGAAGAATAGCTACTCATGCATCTTCTTCAAGGACTAAAGCAAGTGTACCTCAAGATGCTATTTTGAAATTTGGGAAAAGTATAAATATTTGCAATTAAGATTGAAGGAAATTTGGCACTTGTGCTCAGGAACCGCAGTAGTTAGTCCGTTTCTTGCAGCTATAATCTCTTTTACAGCTCAGTGCTGGCTTGCAAAAACTCTTAACATGGTGTTCTTTTGGAATTAAATAATTGGTACTAGCCAAATTTTAGGATGGTGTTGAGCCTTAATAACAATTAATTTGGGGGTTCATAAATCTGATAAGCGCTCAAAAAATTTTATCGAGTTACACTGGCTAGAAAAGAAGCATCTTTCACTGTATTTTCAAGGTGAAATGGATTTCAAGATTTTTCTGCAAGATTAAGATATTTCCTAATATTTGCTCTTGTCATACGTAGACAGAAACACCCTGCAGTATCATTTTGGAAGGTTTTCAGACTTCAGACTCTTGATGAATTTGTCTTTGTGGAAATTTTACACTCATATCTGCCTTTTTAACAGCTGTCATGGAGGAGCTGGTAGAGGATGACATCTGTATTTTGAACCATGAAAAAGCAGACAACGGTCATAAGAGAGACGGGGAGATTCCTGTTTCATCTTACAGTGGAGATGAATCTGTTGCCTCACACTTCGCACTTGTCACTGCATATGAAGATATCAAGAAACGACTAAAGGAGACAGAGAAGGAGAACTCCTTCTTAAAAAAAAGAGTGAGAATTCTAGAAGAGAAGGTAAGAAAAAAAGGTGACTTACCAGCTTCTGGTAGCAGCTACTTTTTTTGCTCCTGGCTGGATAGCGGAACAGATGGTTAAGTTTTTAAAATTTACTTAAAATAATTTCCAAGTTAAAAAGTTTTGGTAAATTGTTTTATTTAAGTGAAGCACAGTTTGTTCCTCTGGTAGTCTGGTTACATAATACCGGGAATTCTGATTTTTTACTGGGGATGTGTGTGATGCAATGCTGTAGTGCCCTGCAAAGATATGTAGTTGTGTTGAATCATTACTGTATTTCATCTTCCTCTTTGTGGTATTTCTTAACTTAGGCAAGCATAGTATTGTTGAATAGTGAGGTGCCAAGTCTATAAATTGTCAGAATCCAGGAACTGTCTATCAAAAGAATCTCTTGGGCTCAGCATAGCAAAATGATAAGGGAAAAATTGGTTCTAGCTAGGTCTAGATAACAGCAGTCTCAAACACGAAATACGGAGTTGCAGTGCTTAATGTAGAGGTGTTGGCTGGCTGTTTTTTTATGCCGGCATTCTAAATTGTAAAGGAATCTGGGAATTTGTTTTATATGCAGTTTCTCATGGCCTTAGTCTAGTGAAGTTCATTAAAGCTGAAAATTGATCATGGTGCAGGTTTTTCTCCCTTAGTAAAGAATGCTATTTTTAAATGTATATCCGTCATTCAGTAGTGAGGGTCTTGATTGATTGCTTTCTTAATTAATGTAAGATGGAAAGATAGATCCTGGAGTTAGAGCCAAGACGTTTATTAGGACTTGGGACTAAGTATGTCCTACTGACTCTTAAAAGCTTACGAAGTCTGTAGTATTTTGTGGCATTCAAATTAAAAGCTTGAGTCACAGTACAATTTTGAAACACTTATTCAGGACTCTTGGTGACTAGTTTGACAGGATTGACTTTCTGTCAAAAGGCAAAACTTTCTCAGCGCTTTCTTTATATAAGGTCCGGGAGGAGTGATGGGGATAGGAATAGAGCTCTAGACTGGACAATGTCTGAACCATGCCGAGTGTAACACCTTTTACATGGTTACTTAAAATCATAATAAACAGGACTTGACCTTGACAACCCCTTCTGTCTTTTCTCTTTTGGTTCGGCTTAATTGTCTTGAAGATGATACTTTGTTTTCTATGTTTGAGAGAGGGGCATTGAGAAGGCCTGGACCATTAAATACCGGAAGGGACTTTCAGTCTTTGTTAATGGCTAGTATACCTCTATGATAAAAAATACATGGGGGTTACTCCTTTTTGAGTTTTCCATTTGAAAGTGTACGGAAACTTCCAGGAAGTTTGGTAAGGCTTATATTCTATCTGAATGGCTTTATTTGGAGGAGGAAAGTGTAAAGGACAAAACTTAAAAAGAGTAGTGTACATACTTTTGGTGGTCAATACAAAAAGCAAAGGGCAGAAGCTTCCTATCATTACGGCTGGCTTTCCCATACCTTTTCTCAAGCGAACACCTAAAAGAGGAGAGATTTAAGGGAGATATATAACTGTTACCTCTTTGATTTCTGTAATTTTTTTTTGTGTGACTATTTAATTTTTATGAGAATATATAAACAATCTGTCACAAGTATCTACATTAGGTACACTGAATCTGTTGAAATGCCTCAGTAATTTAAAGCAAGTATGCAGGATAAACAGTGAAAAGGATAATGTGGTACTCAGTCAAAACAAGAACTTTATGTGTGAGCAGATGTAATTGATGTAGGACTTCTTGCTGTCTTACTAAAAATACTGGATATATTTTAACTCTGTCCTTCTCTTTCTGACGATCTAGTTGATAGTGCTTATTCCCCCTTGCTTGTCTTTGACCTGAGCAGGCAATGAGGTAGTGGTGATCTGGAAGTTAATAGTTATTTGTAAAATAATTCTGCTTTTGGCTTTTCTCACATAAATACAGTGAAAAAAAATCTTTGTTTAAATTATGAGTCATTACAAAAATTGTTCGGTTTCTTCTGAATTTTCTCTATGTTGTGTCTTCATATGCTTAAAACTGATTCCAAAAAGTAGTTTGTACATCATCAGAGCTTGGGAAAAACATAAGGGATTGTCAGTGTGAGTAATCATGACTTGTGGATGTTTTTTAAATACTCATAGCAGTAAACTAGAGGGCATTAAGTATGGTTAGAGATTGCAGAATTTGTAGACAGCTTTTTTGGCACTTGCATTGATACAGACCAAAATTTTTTATGAATCTGATTTATTTTGTAAGCTAAAAAAATGCTGTTCGTTTAATGTTGCAGGCCATACTATTGCACTTTAAAATTTTGCAGTTCTCAGTATAACATACAAAACTTATTTCCCATGTTTGTTAAACTTTTAGCTGCTGGGCTCTCGACTGGAAGAGGAATGCAGTTCAGTTGGACGTGAACAAGTAAATAAGGCATACCAAGCCTATCGAGAGGCCTGCATTGACCGAGATAATCTGAAAAACAAACTGGACAAAATTGTATGCCTTTTTAAGTAATGACTTAAATGCATGTTATAGAAGTACTGCATAGTTAGTAAATGTTTACTGTAGAATTAATTTTATTTGCTGAAGATCAGTGGTGTTTATTACTCCTTTTGTTTTTTTAAGTACAGCAGTACTTTATTTAGAAATAACAATTTTAAGTATCTCAATTTTATTACTGCAGTAGGCTAATGCTAAATAGAAAAATCATAGCACTATTTTTCTTGAGTTTGGGGTTTTTTGTTTAAAACAGTTGAATTGTCAGGTATGATAGAAAAAAGCTTCTCAAATGATTTTGGGGTTTTGGGTTTTTTGTTGTTCCCCTCAAACCTGAAAATAGATGAAAGAAAGTGCAGAATCTTTGAAAACCTTGAATGAACAGTTGCAGTCCCAAGAAGTAGAGCTGTTACAACTAAGAACTGAAGTGGAAACTCAACAAGGTATGCATTTGGTTACTTCATCTTAATGTATGTCGACTGATCTTTGTGGTTATGTTCTCAGGGCGTGAAGAGGCGTAACCCTATAGAGTGGCTAGGCAAGAGAGGCATATACTGCAGTGAGGTACTTAGAGCTTGTATATGTGCTCATTCTTGTGAATGTGCGTGTTAGATTGTCATAGACAAGGAACTCCATGGTAGAGATCTAAGGCTGTTGTGCTCTTCCACTGTAGATTATTTAGTAATTTGAGAAACGTGCACAACCTGACAGCTTATAGGCTAATCATGTACATCTCTAGACCCCACCACCTTTTTCCCGGAGTCAGACAGGGGCATAGTTGTTCAAATATCAAACACTATCTGGTCGATACCACTTCTTCTGGTACCTGCAGATGATCCAGTATATTGTGTTGCCTCACTGTTGGGATATGACACGTACAAGAAGATGTTGTATAGCAATAGCTGCAATCGACAACAGTTACTTGAAGGGCTGGGAGATAAGGAAAAGTAGAAAGATGTTGGTAGTAGAGAGCCTGGTGGAAAGAGGAAGAAGAAGCAAAACAGTGTACCCTGGCAACTCCAAAACCCCCGTTACTGCTATTGTAAAGAGTGCTGTGTAGATGATAGGTACATAAAATAAAACGCTATGGAAGAAAAAAGTAATCTTTATTAATATAGTTAAAAGAAAATGCCATCTGTGTAAACTTAGAGATATAGATTGGACTTCAGGTTCTATACAAATGCAGTCATTTGACAGGGGCTCGTAAGCATTGCTGTGCTTGAATTGGATTGCTTTCCAAGAGGACCTCAAGCATGTAATGCACTGCTTCAGCTGCACAAGGTTTTAAACCGAAAAGAACAAACCACATGTAGTAGGTAGTAGTAGTAGTACCATTACCATTGTGGAGGAACTCATGTTTTAAGGAGGTAAGAAATGCAGAGTTTATAAGGAAAGCTCTGAAAGCGTGGTGACTTCAAGCCTTTTGTAATCAGTTTTACTCCTAAGTGGGGTCTGAGTACCTTGTCTAAGAAAAATTAGTGTAGCTTAATCTTGTTTAAGTTGTCAAATCGGGAAATGAGTGTAGAGTACCATGCAGTTGAGGACTTGGGGGTTTTCTTCCTGTCATGTTCTTTCTTGTCTTGCTGTCCGACTAGTGCCGTACTACTGATTTGATGCTAGGATCGTCTTAGGTTGCTTCTTCCTAGTGACCATGTGAAATGCTTCTGTCTAACAAGAAAACTTACGTAACTTCTAGGGTTTGCTCTTTTGTTTTGATTGAGGCTTTGGTTGTTGTTTGGAATGTCTTCATATTAAACTTGTGGTTTAATATGAAGATGCAAGTCTGAGGGGAAAAGGCTTTTGTTTTCAAAGCATGTAAGAATTATGCAAGTTGATGTGTATATCATGCATGTTTGCCATTATTTTGGTTTTGTATTTCTAGTACCTTTTAATGCTGTTAATTCCTTTTTCTTTATGTAAAATCTCCAGTGCATTCCTGGAAAGTAAGGCTGTCTAATTAAAGTTCAGAAGGTAGACCGCTTTTCTGCCAACTTTACCAGTACTACTATTTCCCTGTTGTCATAGACTGCAGTTTCTTCAGAGTGTACAGGATAACATTTTTGTAGGGTATGGGCTGGCTGAGGTGAAACCTTACATACCGAGTAACATTCCCTGAACTGAAACTGAAATCTGATTGTCTTGCTTGTCATCTTTGCAGTGATGAAAAATCTGAATTGTACTCAGTCCACCTGGGAAATGCAGAAGCTGAGCAGTGACCTGAAAGTGCATAGTCTGGAACAGGATCTGGAAAAGCTCAAGCAAGAGTGTAACAGTCTCAGAAAGGAGTTGCAAAAATCCAAGCAGAAGGTAGGTACCTTAATCTTTAAGGAATTTTTTGTATGAATGGATTATTTTAAATTCCATGTTCAAGGAAAATAACAGGTAAACAAAGATTAAAAGTATACAATTGCCTGAAAGATTAACATGTTAGAACATTTAAGGTTAATTTTGCTCACAGACTGTTGTAACATGCTCCCCAGAGAGGTGGTCACATCATCAAGCCTGTCAGAGTTCAAGGAGCGTCTGGACAATGCTCTTAGTTATAAAGTTTAGTTTTCGGTAGTCCTGGGAGGAGCAGGGTGTTGAACTCAATGATCCTTCTGGGTTGTGGTTCTACATAGGTGAGATTTCCCAGCCATTGCCCATGTAACAACAGAAAATAAAGCTTGATGATTTCTTCTAAGTAGCCATCGACATCAGCGTTCTATGTTAGACTTGGACTGGACTGCCTAGAAAGTTTGGGCAAAACCTGGTGTATTGGGTCCGGCTGAGCTGCACAGCAGCCCTCATAGTGCTGCGCTCCCATCGGCACCTAGGAAGGTGGTGACAACGCACCAGTGTTTCGACTAGTGCCGAGCACTGCTCACCCAGTGTCAAGGCTGTCTCTCCAGCCTCCCACCCAAGCCCAAGTAGGCTGGGGGTGGGCAGGATCTTGGGAGGGGACATAGCCAGGACAGCTGATCCAAAGTGACCAATGGGATATTCCATACCATATGACCTGTGCTGGGATATAAAAGCTAAGAGGAAGGTGGGGGCATTCTTTTTTCTTAAACAACAATAGAATGCTTATGTTAAAAGATGTCATGGAACTTTAAGGAGTCTTTAGCACTTTTCTTTAGGATAGTAGCATGAAGCTTGTCAGGAAAGTACCTCTTTTGTTGCCCTTTCCTGCCATTTCTGGGACAAATATGTTTGATGGACTCGCTGTGTAATGTAAATGCTAGGATTTCAAAAAGATTAAGATAGCTTAACAGTAATACAATGCAATAAGTTTTAAAAAAAAAAAGTCTAATGAATGCTTATTGCTTGAGGAAAGGTACAGTGACAGTCTCTAGGACTCTGCAGTCATGTTGAAGTTACACAGTAAACTTAAAAAGATTTAAATGTGATTGTTTGAAGACTATTTTAGGTTCCTTGTGGTCATTTAAAATTATAATTACGATTCTGTAATCTTGATTCACATAATTTTGAGTGAGTCAATATTCAGGGTATGTAAGATTTGCAGATAGAATCCATCATCTATAGCCATCATCCTGCCTGCAAACAGGATTTGGTTTAATTCGGAAATGTTTCTTCAGCACACTGACACTACTACAGAAATGTATTTTTGAAGCAAATCTCCTAATCGCCACTGCCTACTGTGCCTTGCATTACAGAGCAGTCTAGAGTATAGGAACCAGATTCCTTTAAGATGAAGTTAAGATGCACCCCAACCTCTCCTGGGCATTCAGGGACCAGACTGGTGCTACCCTGAAGTCCTTCTCTGCTGCCCTCAAAGCATGTATGGTTGGGGCACTGGGGTCTCGCACTGGATGTGTCTGTGCAGGTCTGGGGCTGTCATGCCTCACCGCTAGCTTACACGGGCAGGCTTGGTCGCATCTCCTGTCGTGTTTCGGGTTTGGTCTGTGGTTTTTCCACTAGATGGGGATAAAGCACGTTACCTGGAAGGTATGTGAGGTGTTCTGTGAACTTCTGCCACTGTTGGTCGTTGCTTTCACTGGAATTCTTTCAGGTGTTTTTAATAACTTGTAAATTCTGAAGGCATACTATAACTTGTATGCAGCTCTGGTGTCTTCAGGTAACCTATAGCTTAGAGTAACAGCTATATAAATAACTGAAGGTTGCAGATTATACTGTGAGAGTGAATGTTGCTAGAAAGAACAGACTAAAATAGCAGTTGTAAGCACTAAAGCATCATATCTAATATTTCTTATGCCAGCAACTTTTGTTGCTAAGAACAAATAAGGAAAAGCTTTTTTTTCTTTTTTTTTTTCCCCAAATATAATTTCTTTTTGCTCCTGGTAACTGCTTAATGTAGGAAATTAAAAGGTACAGATTTTTCAAACGTAGGGTAATATAGCACAGCTTTGTGGTTTTTTTTCTTTTAACTATGAAATTTAATCTCTGATGGGTGGTAGTGGGAAAGTCTTCAGGAGGGGGAAAAATTGTGAGGTAAAATACAGGGAAATGACAAGTCGGTACTGTTCCAAACACAGCTGGTATTTTCGTTATTATTGGTTTTAATTACATCACCATTTTCAGATGTTTTCTACCTTAGGCAGGTATACTTTCTATTTTTGGATATTCTTATTTGGGGTTTGCATTTTAATTGATGCAGTGTGTGCGTTATATGGACAAGTTGCTTGGTGAATGTTTATAGGCTATCATCAAGCCAAGTGACCGGTGTCAAGTTCATAACAGCTTTGGCTGGAGGGAACAGTAGTAGGAAAGGAACATGAAGAGAAGGGTAATGAATGGGAACGGCTCACAGGTGACTAATAAAGTGAGCCCAGTCCTGTTAACTTCAGTGAAGCTGCTTGTATGCATAATTTTAAAGTGGTCTTTCACACTCGAGATAAATTATGTTCTATCATAAAAGTAACTCGTGGAAGTAAATCTATACTGAAACAGTTTCCTTGCATTTAAAGGTTTTTATATACTGAGGCAGGGCAAGAACAAGAGAAGACTGATTTTTTTTTTTTTTTTTGGTTTTTTTAATGGAAGTCAAAAGTCCATCTTAATTTTTGCTTTTCAGAGAATCACAAACTTTGAGATTTGTTACAAAAAAAAAAGTATGGTGGTGGCTGAGCACTGCTTTCATATAAGCAGGTCATTTAAGCATTAAGTGGAAATTCTTAGTCAAAGTCTTGTCTGTTTTGAAAACCATGGCAGCCAACACAAATGAAGACTACTTTACTTCTGAGTTTCAGTATTGGTGAACTTAAAGTTTCACTGCAGTATTTTTAGAAGGAAAATCTGAAATCATATGTTAATTCCACCTCTTTCTTCCCTTTGCTGTGTTATGCAGGACCAGGCTGAAGAAGAAAACCCATTGAATGGAGACCTCCTTCAAAAGCAAGACGTCCAGAGGTATGAAAATCAAATGGCTTTCATGTTTTGCTTTTAGTTTAATGAGGGACAGTTATTTGAACAAGTAAACATTTTTGTAGCTTGTTCAGATGTGTTATTTCAAATTATATAATCTAATTGCAAGTCTAGGTATACTAATTGAGCAAGATCATTGTAGGGTTTTTTTCTTCGTGTTGGTAGTTCAGGATGATGATGATACAAAAACATTTACACCTTCACATTGTTGTACAGAACATGAAAGTTAAATTATCTTGGATTTAAAAAATCAGCTATTTAATAATTATTGGACTTGAGGAGGTGGTAGATAAATTTCCAAGTCTCATCTTAGCTACAGAATATTGTCATTTTGTGTATGGGGAGGTTTCAGTGTTTGCATAGGTGACGGCTTCAGATCTCTTGCTTATTGTTGGGACATACATTCTTATTTAGTGCAGTGCAATAATACTTATACTAGAAGACATTTTAAAAGATTTTTTTAAAATATTGAGGAGCCATTGTGTGACCTATTTAAAAAGAAATAGCAATTTTCCAGAAAAATGCTAAAATATCAGAAAGCGTTTTGTTGCATTTTGCAGCCATTCAGATAATTGTGCCTATGATATGAACTCCATTATCCTGTCTTGAGTGTGTGTGCCATGTTAGAAAATATGTATGTCCTTTAATTCTTTACGCAAGATAACACTTCATGAATGTCTGAAAATTCCCAAATGTTCTATCTTGCAGAAATTAAATACTAACTGTGTCTCTTATACCCAGTTACGCCTGTTCATGTACTTACGCGATTTTCCACAAGAGGGAAGAGTGGTCCTTCGTAATGACATTGTTTAGTGTAATACCTTGTTGCTTCCTTGGGTACGGAAGAGAGGGAAAGGGAAATCGGTCACTGAAAGAGAACAGTGCAGATTTTTTTCATATAGTCTGCGGTGTAATTATGATAATATTGTATGTGCTATGTGCAGATTACACTTTCACCTTTCACCTTGACTGGACAGCTAGCTAGCTAACAGGTTTTCTTGTGGTTTCTACTGGAGTTTCATACTCCGTCTTTCACGCCTGAAAAAAGGTGTTATCCTAAGGTATAGTAGTTATCGGTGATCTTGCAGAGGAGATTTATTCCACAAAGTGACGTTTAGGTGGCAACCATCTGAATTAGCATATGCACAGTATAGCATTCATTCTAATATGACATAAATAATGAACGTGTAATGTGTGCCAAAGATACAAGCCCATCCAAAATTCTGTGGAAAAACACTTGAAAAACCTCCTATGCAAAACATTTGTTGCAGCACGCAGTCCTGCTGTTCATGGGAGATGGAGGCATTTGCAGTTAGTTAACTTTTTGGAAAGTAATTATTTCACATTTGTTAGCAGCGTGCAAATCTGACTTTAAATCCTTGTTTTGCAAGCCTGCTTTGCTGTAGGTTTAGATAGGCTGTCATATCCGAAGTTTGTTATGTGTTAGAAGGCAGTTTAGGATAAACTTAAAGCATGTGGAATCCTTGGTTTTCAATTGCAAATTCCTTGAAAATTAGGCTGTGCAATGGGAGTCTAGGTCAGTGTCCACAAAACCAATTAAAATGTTGTGTGTGATTTCAGTGGAATTCTGGTACCTGCATCCCCTTGCAAGATGTTTTTAAAAGCACGTTACAAAATTTATCTAAGCGCTTTCCTTATGGTTGGTGGCAGACACTACACTGTTCTTATATTTACCACTTCTGTATTGAGTATTGGACAGTTCTGTTTGAGACAAAACCACATGAATAAATTAAGTGTGATTGCCACCTCAACTTAATTTTAAAATCGTCATCTCTTTAAAAGTTCAAAGAGCCAAACAGATTTTGCAGTAAAAAGGCTGGAGGTTTTAGCTGAACTTAATGAAATATGAGTTGTGAAAATTTTAACTTGTTACCTATCTGAATTGCTGATACCTAATACATTACCTATTAAACCATCAGCTTCTGTTCTGTAACTGAGTTTTTGAATGTGGATGTTTGTATTCTGGGGAAATAACCTCTGTGCATAGAAGAAAGTTTAATGTCTCTGTTTTAAGGGAACTCTTTTTAGTGTTAACTTGCAGAACAGATTAATAGCTGTTTCTCAGAGTGCTTTTGACATGTGTCTGATAAATTTCATGCAGGATTGAGTGATCCTGTATTGCTGTTGTAGAGGGATAGAAATCTGTATATATGCATGTTTGAAAATACAGTTGTTATATAGCTTAATAGTTCTTAGTCATCTGGACAGTAGTTTGAGGTACTGAACCGTTTTCAAATAAATATCTTGGGTGAAAATAGTGAGGAAGAAATTCTGAAAACTCTTGTCCATGATACTAGTCCTCAATAAATGTGTTTTGGTAAAATGCTAAGCATTAAAAAACATTAAATCATTGATCTCAAGTTTAAGTTGAAGTAACTGCATCCTTATGTCTTAGAACATTAGTTATTAATTACATAAATATGGTGTTCAGTGAGCCTTTGCTCAAAATTTTACCAAGAAACATATGGTGATGCTGACTTCTCTGATTTTGTTTTTTGTTCTTGATTTTCTTACCAGCGGAGAAACTTCAACATTGGAACAGTGCTGCTGTTGCTAAATATGTTCCTCGTATTATGCTGTCTTATCAGAGAATGAATTGGGTCGCTGTTTTTACACTGTCTGATGAGGCAGTGTATTAACATAAATTAGATTACTTGAATATGAGCACCCGCACACAGACCAAACTAAAATATAAAACATCCTGTTTCATTTTGGATCTCGGGTATCTTGTGTGAATTCATTGTAGCCAGGTAAATGGTGTAAAGACCCAAATACTGATTTGATTGAATATTTAAAACTATGATCAATTAACATTACGAGGATCATAGGACATGGTGTGCGTGGTCATTTATCAGAAGCCATTCAAAATTAAAACTTCCCCTTGTTTGTAGCCTAGTGTAATTTTTTTTTTTTTAAGTGTTCTTTTGAGATTACTAGTTTTATAGGAAGACAGTTTCAAATAATGGAATTGGAGAATATGCTTCATACGTCTTTCCATTTGGGGAACTTGAAGTTATTACTATCATCTAGTATGTTAATACATAATACATTATATATTGTAATATGCAAGAGTCAAAGTATACAAAGGTCTGTCAGATCAGGGTGATTATCAGTACTGCTCAATTCATTTTGAAGTATGGAGCTCTAGCAAAATCTGCAGTGTATGTCGGGCAAAAGCAATTCGTTAACAGTTAACGCTTGATGAGCATGTTAGTAGGCATGAGGGTGCTTTAGAGGTGGCAATTTTTTAACTTTTAAAAAATCTTTGTTTTGAAAGTGTGCAGCAAGCATATTGGGAACTGAAGAGAGAAATGTCTAATTTGCATCTAGTGACTGACTTGCAAGCTGGGATTCTACAAAAACTGAAAACAAACCCAACAGCGACCAAGAAAGGCAAGTCAGTGTGTCTGTAAGGTCTGTTACTGCAAACTGTTGATTCAAGCTGTACCATTTTAAAAAGACACTAGCTATCATATCTTATCAGAATCTCATCAATTGAAGTTGATAAGATGGACTATATTATGGTTCCAGCCTACCCATTTTCTGCTTTTGCTTCTGTCTCATACTGGTCAACTTCACACATAAAGGTGTTGCTGATGTGTTTTTTCTTCAGTACTGTGTTCTGTTCCCCTTGTGGCTTTTTTCTCAGTCAAGTGTTGCTTATGTGCACAAGGCTGAGGTGTTAAGTTTACTCATATTTGACCTTTTACCACAACTACTTCATATTGGGGGGGGGGGGTGATCTTTTTGCAAACACAGTCTTTTTTTCCCCCTGTATAGAATATATAAAGTATTAACTTGGCAACATTTTAAAGTCAGACTTTAATAGAATGAAATTCCCTTATGGTTGCGTATTTCTCTATGTTGGCATTCAGAAAAGTTGTCTTTTCTAGCAAAATGCTATGCAGGATTACATTTCCTGAATGTCACAATGCTGGGGCTGCAGAACTGCCTTATTTCGGCTGCTACACTGCAAATAGTCAAGGGAGGAAAGAATCTCCCCATAAAGTATGTATAATCTATGTGAGCAGTTCATCACACAGCTCTTATATTTCATACATACGTTTCTTTCAAACCAAATGCTTAAGGAGGGCGTGTTCTTGCTCTGGCAGGCCAGACCGTCGGTCTGTTTATTGCAGTGTTTATTTCCTTTGTTGCTCACTTCAGTTGTGGTATTTACTGTGTTCAGAATACAGAAGATGCTGGTGAAAGACAGTGAATTTGGTTACAATACGTTGGTGGCAGTCTCTGCTGTCTCTCTCTGTTACAAGATCAAGACGTTTTGTTTCTAAATGGCTTTGATTGGCTCGGTGAGGTAATGATAGGATTCACCTCCAGGTCAGTCACTGCCTTTGTGGCCCACAGTGGCTCTCTGGTACTTGGCTGATAAACTATCAACACATGTTGTAGATTGGTCAGATTGTCACCAGGTGAGTCCCTGCTCCTACAGTTCTAAGACACATTTGTTAAATAACTTCAGCAGAGAAACTGGGAGCTTGAATGAATTTTTAATCCTTAAGTCTGTCAGGGTTTGAAGTGATCATGTAGTGTCTTTCTGTCCTTATTTTTAAGTTAGAGCTGTCAGTTTTGCCACTACGCAAGTACTGATTTTTCTCTTCCCCTGCTTGGTGAACAGTCTGATTTTTCTGCAGTTGCTAATGCAGTTGTACATCCACAAGATGGATTTCTGCCTTTTACTCTGTAGGCTTTTTTCAGTAATTTTTCAGAAGTACGTAAGAGTGGACAGGTTCAGCAAAAATGAAAACTATTTGTTTTTTCAGTTTACCTTGCTTGTCAGCCACGCTTATGAATGCAATGCAGATATATCTGTGCTTATATTTACAGAGAAATCTTTGCTTATGCAAAATACGGGTAGAATTGACTTGAACCTTCAGTTTTCTGTACTTGCAGTATTTTATCATGTGCAAACTAGTTGCCACTGTAAGAGGTGCTTTAAGTCTGGAGAACAGAGTGTATTTGTTGCTCTGTGTGATGTTAATAATGTCATAATGATATCGATTAACATGCAGATTCTACTTAGCTGTCATTTATGTATGGAAACATTTTCAACATCTGTCTGCTTTTCTTTTTTATCTTTTTTTATTATTTTCAATCCATTTTCAGTGGATTCTGTTTTTCTTGAAATTATAAGAGGCCTGTAGGCCTCGGATTACTTTTTATACCTCCCAGCACAAAGAGGCCAAATCCAGTGCCTTAGCACGTCTTTCAGATCTGATGCCTGAGCCGTTGGAAAGTGCTTTTGGCTGACACTTGTGGATCGGGCACTGCCCTTCATTTACTGTGACAAACAGAAGTTGTATTCTTTGACCGATATACTGGCTTCTCTTCCAGTCCCTTAAGAACTGAAGTTACTAATCACAGTTCGTACTCAAGATTCGTAGCTGTTCTAGAAAACCACCTGTAAGATAAGAGCTTCCTTAACTGCAGGAATTATTAATCTACTCCCATTACATCTATGTAAATCATCACTAAAAAAG
The DNA here is from genome assembly GCF_023634085.1 of Falco cherrug. Lineage (NCBI taxonomy): Eukaryota > Metazoa > Chordata > Aves > Falconiformes > Falconidae > Falco > Falco cherrug. The sequence continues at coordinate 103,126,469 of NC_073700.1, forward strand.
AATTACCTGGTTGTATGTGGCCATCTGTTCAGATGTGCGTTGAAGGCGCAGCTCTTTCATTTCAGGTAGATGCTGTCCTATTTCAAAATCACCCTCTTCCTAGCACGGTTTAAAATTCCCCTGGAATTTCAGATGGCTGAACGTTGCAATCTCTCCAGAAGTCAGACAATAGTGGAGCACAGAGAACCTGTGAACACCGTGTGTTTCCCTCTTGCTGCTTCATGGACAGTGAGGATGCAGGTTCTTGGCAGCTTGAGAACACAACTCATTAGCAGAATCAGTAGAGTAGGAAGAGGCATGCTCTGTGTAAGCAGTGTTCTGAATCTGATCGATTTCTCCAAGTGCACAGGAATCCTCTTTCAGCATTCGTTCCAGTCTTGTCAAAGAGAATCATCAGTTTATCTGTGTTCGAGGGGGAGCTGGGAGGTTTCCTTGGTGTTGGGTGTATTTTGACATTGCGATCTCAGGATCTCTGGTTCATCTTGCAGAATCAGACCGAGGTTAGTATGTTCAGTTTGTAACTTCTGAGCTACTGAATACAGTCTGAATATTTGTAGCTTGAAAATACTACTGTTTTACGTTAACATCCCTACTATACTGCCATATACATTTGGAGTATATGAAAAATGCATTAGGTAATGTCATTTTAAAATCTTTTTATCTTCTTTCTTCAGCTGCCTCTACTGCACCCGTACAATGTGTTGACTTGAACATTTCAAAGCTGAATTTGACATCTGGGGTAGTCTATAAAAAACTCTCACAAAATGATAAAGTACTGTGCAATGCTGTGTCTCCCCCTCCACCAAGAGATGTAAAAACCCCATCTGAAAGGATGACTCTGCAAGCATGGACAGATGAGAGACCCATTCCAGTTGACGGCAAACCATTTCAGGAACACCATTCTTACGGAAAGAGCTTTCTGGAAGATAATTCCTGGGTATTCCCAAGTCCTCCAAAGCCTAACGAGAATGTGTTTTGGGAAATTAAAAATAAAACAGCTTTGTTAAACTGTCCAGCAGATTACCTGGATCAGTGTAATCAAAACTGTCTGCACAAGAGTTAAAACAATTCTTGGAATGAACCGAGGCATCTTTAGAATGGCTCTGAACAGGCACCTTAACGATTGAACTGTTAAAGAGGGGGGAAACAAACTGCCTGAAATGTTCGTTCTTTATTTTTAATTCTAGTTCTGAAACAGAAAGCCTAGTCTTCCTCTGCTGTAAATCAGGAGTGAGCTCCTTGAAGTTAAAGCTGCGCTGGTATAATGTAAATATAAAGAAATACAGCATGGGGCCCAGATAGTCTTGTACTGCAGATGGCATAGATTTGCAAAAGACTGCTCTGAAAAGTGAGTTCTTGGAATTACACAAAATAATAGAGTTCTTTATTTGTTTGTTATTTGTAAGTTATCAAAAAAATACTTGGTATCCTGTGTTAAAACTTGTACCAGCTCTGAGCTTATTTTTTTGACAGTGGTTTCTTTCAGAGTAAGACATAAAATGAAGAACTGGATTATTTCTCCCTTCCTCCTTTCAATTAACCTTCTGATTCCTCTGGTTTAGAAATGCATTTTTATGTGATTTTTAACAAAGAAAGGTGAGCTATTTTTTTTTTTTTGTCAAAATCTGGATTTATATTAGATAGCAGCAAGAATCACTGTTTAGATTGTGGCATTTTGGGCTTCATTGTGAATTGTAAAGGATCGTAAGTAATGCTGCTGAACGCTGTGAGCCCTGGGTGATCAGCCTGTTTCCCCTCAGATCATGCTGTAGGAAACAGACTTAATTGTGTGCACAGTGGTGCCCGCCGCAGTCTCCCTGTTCACCGTGCAGTTAGCCTTCCTTATTGTGCCTCCTCTGCACAGCACCAAAACCCTGACTTTTTATTTGTGTGGTGGTGAAGGCTACTAACTTATCTTGTATTAAAAGAAACAAAGCCTTAATTTAATCAAACTAGGTGTTGGAGTGTTGCTGATACACATAAGAAGGATTTTCGTGGTGTCTTTAGTATGCCACTGAGAACTAGAGTTATTTGAATTACAACTACCTGCTTTATAGATTAAGGGTGTCTGCTTTTTTTTTTTCTTCTCAAGAACTGGTTTTAGATAAATACATTTATGCTTTTTTTTTTTTTTTAACTGCTCTGCTTCATATCAGGCTTAATACAACCGGGTTAAGTGAAATGCCTTGACTGCTCAATACGTTGGAGAAAAATGCTTTGTATTTTAGATCCATGATTCCTAACTTGTAATGGATGGGAACATACATAATACTAAAGTTATTTACAGGTGGGTTGGTGAAGTATTCAACTTCACAGGTGCACCTTAAGATCTGTGTAATAAAAGTTAATTTGTTACTAAACAGCTTTGACATTATCTTGAAATTGCTTGCAAAGAGGGGGGGAAGCTGTGGCTGTAGCACAGCCACAGTAATGATGGGCTGTAAAAGTGTTACCAAGGTGCTACATGACCTGTGTGGTCCCAGAAACCTCCTTCCCTGTGGAGTCAGTATTTCCTCTGATGGCCATCTTCTTCTCCTCTCTGTTTGTCTTATCAACGTCGAAAAAATGCCTTCCAGATACCTTCTACTGTATTAGTGAACAGCATCCATAAATAATGTTTCCCATTCACTAGATATTGTTTTTATCTTTCTATTATCTTGCTCACGTATACTGGCTTGTCTGTGATTAATGGAAATGGTATCAGATGCTGGAATTTATTCTGACCAATGAACACAGCTGACTCAGGGGAGTACAATCTCTTGGAAGGTAATAGAACAAAACCCAATATGCATAAAACAAATCCAGCTCACTAGGCTTTAGCTGACAGAACCAACTACCTGTGTAATAACGAAGCAGCAGAAAACATTTCTCATCTGGCTGCATAAACTATATCGTGTCTACTTCTAATGTAGCTTACTTTTTGGGGCTCCCCACCTCAACGTTACAGAGGGTTTTTATTAAGTAATGTATTATCCAACAGACATCAACACGATTAATACTTTGATTTGTGCAATGAAGGAATTCTACTGTGTAAGATTTTAAATAAATTTATTTTTGTTTGAAATGGGTTTCCCTTACAAATCTCCTTTCTGTATCTGGCGCAAAATGTTTGAGTCAGTTTTAATGTCTTGGTTGTGTATAAATGTCATTCCAAATGCAAACAATTAAACTTAATTTCGTCCTCTTCCATTCAGGAAGAAAAAAACCCCAAACCAACAAACCAGACATCCTCTGTAGACTGCTTCGGTGTGTTCTGGGAAAAGTAATCTCTTGGATGTTGAAACCTGAAGGATTTGGTTCCCTTAAGCTATGGTGTGTTCCTGTGGTCTGACTGCTTCTGTCAGAAGGCTCCTGGTCAGCCTGTCCTGTCCTCTGTGACCAGACAACTTAAAATAAGCTGCTCTGTGCAGTGCCGAAAAAGTCTGTGCTTCACCTTTGACTCTTGGTTCATCTGTGCTGCTTTCTGTGCTGGAGGAGGGAGCGGTGATGTTTGCCGAGAGGGACTTCAGAAGAACTGCTGCTACCGGAGAGGGCAGGGCAGGGTGATGGAGAGCTTGCTGTAGGCGGCATTTCCAATCCAGTCGCTCACTGCCGTGGCCAAGCTGTAACATTTGAGAAGGAAGGCCCCAGATGTGGAGCCACTCGGGAGCTAGCTGGCTTGTGAAGCATAGAATCAAATTTTGATTCAAGATGGTAGAGTCATTTAAATCCATGCCACTAGTGGCTTACCGGGCCTTTTCCATTTTCAGAAGTGAAATCTTTTCATCACAGCGACAGCAAATTACATGCAGAAGTAGCTGTAGTAAAGGGGTTCTGGTGTTTCGTGTGCACGTGGGCATTTGTGCCACAGAACTGTAAAACTGCATAAAGTAAGGACTGAGGTCCTCATGCAAGTACGTTACATGACACCAAAAAGAAGAATTTATTCGAATACAAACTTGGAACATTTTAGAACTTCACCCACCCCACTGATCTGACAATTTCTAATTTAAGAAAGCACTAATTCCATTTAACAGAAACGGAAGACTGCTTTTTTGGGCAGGTGGAGGCTGTTGATGTGCACATTTAAGTGAGCATATGGCCAACTGATGAATATCTAGTTGCAGAGCTGGACAAACGTTTTAGTAACTCGTATGTAAACTTCCACTGTTCGGTTAATTTTAAATATTTTGAAAATATGGTAATTTTAAGTCTCCCTGCCAGTTTGGTGGGTTTACAGTTGACCAGTTTTCCTCTCGTGGACTAGCCATATTGAAGAAAGCAAACGCTGAAATTAGCCGTGATGCACTGGCAATTTTTTACAGCTGGAGGAAGACCAGAGTGGTACTAGACATACGGTGGAGTTACAGTAAGACAATACCCATTCCCAGTAATTTAGCACAGGCCCGTGTAAGTATAATATGAACTGTACTGGTGATGTAAAGCAGACGAAATCTTACTTCAAAGCCAGCTTGCAATACACTTAAGACTCCCACACTCGGATGCCTGCATTTGTGGCCCAGTAAAGGAAGAGTGAAAAGCTCCAGTACGTGACCGGCTCGCCTGCGTTTTCTGATCTTCAGACAGGCCCTGTGAGACAGTGGCTGCGAGCAGTAAGGGGTTTCCCTATTGCTCTGCGGAGTCTGAATACAAAAAGGCATGTGGGGTTTTGGGGGAGGATGGGTTTTTTATTTTGGGGGGGGGTTTAGGGTTCAGGCTTTTGCCCCTTTCTGTGGGGGAGTGGTGTGCAGTTCGCAATTGTATGAATGTAAGACAACAGACAAGAACTATTTCTTTTTTTTTAGTACCAGCACTAAAGGTAAACCCTATTTTTAATCAAGTTGCAGCTGAACCATTTAAAAAAAAAAAAAAAACCAAAAAACAACAACAACAAAACCTGTTCTCTGTCGTAAATGTGATGTGAACTGAGGTCAGTGTCCAGAGGGATTGATTGCATTAAGATGGAAGAGACAGAAGGGTTCAAACATCAAGATACAGTAATTGAGGGGTAAGATGATGATGTTTGATCTAGGGGAGGAGCATGAAAGGAAGAACCAGGTGTTTGCTGTTACTAAATGATTTTTAACTAGATGGAACATTTGCGCTCCAACTGTATTTAACCATTTTTGGACCAGCAGAGTAAACACAGGAATTACTTGAGGAACAGTGTGTCTGTACTATGTATAAATACAAGGTCGAATGGGTTTGGGGCTTAAATCGCTGGGTGATGCCTCAGACCTGCAATGGCACGTAGCTCCACTCCTCTTTGAAAACTCTGTTCCCCCTTTCCTCAGAGTTGTCATTCTAGACTACGAAGGCAAACTTTTGTATATGACACCTTTTCCCTCCTCCTTTTTAGATCTTGCAGTTGTAGGGGGCTGTCTCAGGAGTTTGAAGAGAGCCCCAAGTGAAAAATGTGGGCGCTAGCTGTGAGGAGGCAAAGGTAGGCCCCTTTGCCGCAGAAGCTGACTTCGCTGCACTGGGTGAGGGGGTAGGTGACACAGCAGTCTTCTGGTTTTAAGACCTTATTCCATCGCTGTCCATCAATGGTGCCACAGAGCAGATGGTTCCCATGCAAGGAGGTAAAGCACGGGGTGCAGGCTCGTCTTCAGGCTACAGTGCAAGCTTCTACTTGGAACCACTTGGTAATGCCACCTTAATTTTGAAGAAGGTCACACGTTAGAAAACATCAGCCGCTTCCACAAATAGTAACTAGATGGGCCAGTGCCATTGCTGTACTTCAGTTACCCCCTGCCTCTGCCCTTCCCTAACCTTTTTAAATTAACAGGCTCACTGGCAAACACTGGAGATGCACCTAGATTAATTCCACCAATGGCCTATTCAGACGCAGAATAATGTGTAAGAATCCTGCAGAATTTATTTCAAAATGAAGAGGAAAAAAAACCAAACCCACAGCTAGGGATTATTAGTTAAGAGTTCAACCCCTGGTTTAGATGGAGATGGCTTATTGTGCACTGATGTCTGCGCCCTTCCTGATCGCTTACAGCTGGCTACTCTCAGTAAGGACAAAAACCGTGTTGTGTTTTGTTGGGAGGTGGAGGGGGAAGATGGCCAGGCTTCCAGAGCTGTACCCTCTCCTCGTTCACAAGCAAGTTCTGACAAAATAGAAGGGCTTTTTAAAAAATATTCAAGGTGTAGCAGAAAGAGCTTACAGTTCACTGGTGAAGCACAGCTGAAGGCTTTGTCAATACTACTGATGTTTTCTTACAGGGATTAGAACCCAGGGCTGCTTCCCGTTAACCTCAGCAGGAGGAAGAAGCTGCAGCTGACAAAAAGAAAACCAAAAGCATTTTACTAGTGTGAGTCTGTCACCTCCTAGTATTCATTTTTTCATTTAAACTTTAAATAAAAGATGTAAATGCAATTAAAATACAGGGTACTGCACAAGACCTTAGGAAAGTGAAAGGTGTGAAATCAAGAATTCGAAACCAGGAAACGTGGCATTAAGGCCATGGGTGTGTGAGAGGAAGCTGATGCCAGAGCCAAGGGCAGACAATGGAGGAGCCGCGCTAACCCCGTTCCTGCTTCCGCAGCAGGGTGGGTGAAGAGAGGCGAATGGCTGATGGCACAATCCAGTGTGCGCAGCTTCAGGCTTGGCAGCAGAGGCTAGTTACCAGTGCAGAAGGGAGTTGCGGTCCTGCCCATAACGCGCGTATGGAACAGCAGGGGAGTAACACCTGCAGGTTAAACTGGACTTTGTCCCGCTGTAGGCATTAATTGCTCCCCGGTCAATGCACTGGAGCTGCCCCTTACCTGCTGAACATGCTTTCTGCTAAGCCAGAAAAGGAGAAACCCGTGGCTGGTGCTGCTGGCTGCGTTCACCAACTGTGGGGTGAACCCGAGTAAGACCCAGGTGAGCCCTCGGCGCAGGTACGTACCACTGGCAGCACACAGCACTTGCCTCTTAACAGAATGGTCCCCCCAGCCCAAATCCTCTTTGGAAGTGCTGTGGACAACAATTGCAAACACCCAGGCTCGCTGGTTGAAAACGTAGCAGGTTTTCATAGTGGGATATGTTTTTAAGAACAGTGGCTGTCCTTAAAAAAAAACATTTCACCATCTATATTAAGTTTCCTCTTTTTTAAATATGTACAGGGAAACAATTTCCCACTTACTGGAGTATTTTTGTTTCCCGAAGTGCTTGAACCAAGGAGCCAAGAGCAAAGTACATATATAGGAAACAACTGCACAGAAGCTATTGCAAGGCGGTGAGTTTTAGAGCTGAATGCCACTTCAGTTTGCCTCACAAGGCAGAATGCTACACAGCTTTCCAGGTTTTCATTCACAAGCATTCCCTAGTCCTCCAGCCAATCTGCTGTCTAAGAGCAGAAGCAACGTTAATTATTCCCAGTAAAAGGCACAGAATAAAGGGCAAGGATTAACCTGCCATGTTAAGTACTTTTAGAGCGATACTGGTTTTGTGGTGAAACAGTACTTAAGTCAAATTTTGCATCTTCTGATAGAAAAGTACCAAATCCTACTACTTACTCAGACAATTTTTTTTTTTTTTTTTTTTTTTTTAAATCGGGGCATTAAAGTTACCATGCGAATAGGTCTTCTAAGTGCAGCCTTTCCTTATTTGTAAAGAAATTATTTCAAAATGCTTCAAACAATACTTTAAAATAGTCACATCAAGTTTTGCAGGCTGTGTCTAGAGAAGCCGTTTACGCATGTGAGAGTTCTACAATTCAGCAGCTTCAAGTATCAGTACACAAAAGATCCTCTGCCTGCCCCTTTTTAAATAGGGACTTGCTTACAAGTTTCTGCAGGAAGTGACCTGCATCTTACTTAGCTGGTTTAGGTTTTTTACTCACCTGTACCTGTAATAATTTTGCAAGTGTGGTCACCGTTACCGAGGTGTGGAAGCTTACACAATCCGCCTCATTCTGAAAGAGGAAAGCAGGGGACGGATCCTGCTGCCAGTGATTTTGCCTTCATTGTGCCACCTTCTCCTGTTCTCAGGGAAGGTCTAGATCAGTTGACTTTTTCTCTACAGTCCAACAGGTCAGTCTGGGCCACACACGGGCACAGGGCACCCATCACTTCTGACAACGCAGACTTAAAAATGAGTCACAGTGTAGGCAAAAGTACTATCAGGCTCCCATATGAGTCAGTATTTTCACGAAAAATTGGTCCAAGAAGCTCTGCGCTTCTCCATTTGCCACCATTTTCCCCTAGTAAGAGCATTGCCACACATCCGCAGCTTCAGATGACAAACAGACCAGTTTTAATGTATACCCAGTATGTGATCAGCTAATGCAACTTAAAGGTGAGCAATTTAAGTTTTTACGTAGCCTGCTACATGTAACAAGACACAAGCTTTGAATTCCAAAAGGCCATTTGTAAATCGGTAACAAAATCTCAAGTTCAGACAGAGCAACAGACCTTTGCAAGTCCTCTCACAAACTGTGACTGCATGCTTTGTAGCTTTACAGAAAATTTAAAAATTCACTTTTAAGTTCAGGGATTTTTATTCTCCATTCATCTCATTTTGTGTATTTCGGTTAAATTCCACACAGAAGGGAACATACTATTTAAGTCTGCTTAAATCAAGTCAAATCAGAGGTGAATAAAAAATTTGAGACGTTCATTTTAACTACACATTTGAAGTCATCTTCTGTCTTTTTTTCTTAATTCCAGTTGCTCTGTATTCTTCTCTTTGCTTCAAATACTCTGCTTTGCATTCTTCATAGAATAATGGATCAGAATAGCTACAAGACAAATACATAACACTGTTTTTCATCTTGGCATATGGAACAGATATTGCATGAATAACACTCGTAACTGATCTTTCCTTTCACACCCAAAGAAAATTTGCTCGTCTTCAATAATAAAGATTTTTTTAATAAAGTACATAAGCACTAAAGTTATCTCTATAAACTATAAATACCGAGTTGCTCTGCATTCTCTCGTATACTGCTCTCTCTTGAGGCAGAGTCCTTTTCAAGCCTCTACAGTGAAGCCATGAAGAAGAATGGCAGAAAAAGGAAAAGACGTTTGGTACTTCAGCTAGATCATCTGTTATTACTTGCAGTTAGCTTCCTCAGTGTGGGAATCTGCTGGATTATGCTTATTTATGCAGGTTTTATGCACCCAAGCAATTACTGGGTACAGGTTCAAGTCTATGTCTCAAACAGTAGGTCTAATTAAAAAATTAAATCAATTTTTCTCATAATTTTGGTTTTTTTCATAGTATTTCGGTTGAGTGGTGGTGTTTTCTCTTTTTTTAAAAAGGCAAAGGTACAGACAAATGAAACCGAGTAACTCCAGCAAGTTCTTGCTGTGGTTAGGCCTGACCTCTTGCCTAGCTGCATATGTTTTTTCATCAGTTCCCAAATACTTGAGAATAACTGTCACTAGTTCAAAGGCATTTAATCTTAGTTTCTGGTTTAACAGGGCAGGACACTCATTCTACCCAAAACCGAACCAGCCTCCTTCTTCCCCCAGGTCAACCTCAAAAAATCCTCAACCCTGGGAAATTCAAGAATCTAACCCTTCAGCCTGATGGCACTGGGGATAAATCAGAACTTCCAAAAGAGACGTTTCGATCCACCATGGCATCAAGTTGACATCTCTAACAATTTCCTGCTGCTGTTCACAACAGCAGGACGCTTTCAGAACAAAGAGTAAATCTTAACAGTTCAAGAAGCAAAATCAAAATAAACGTACCCTGTCTCACTAACACAGTATGAAGGTACTTGCACTGCTCCCCCCTATCCCCACATCCGTAATTCAGCATAGTGAATACGGGACAACATGTCTTCTGGGCTGAACATCTAGATCCATCACCGTTTAAATCAAGAGGAGAGTTTATAGTCACAGGACAACTTCATTAATGAAATAAAATCTTGTCACATTTTTTAATAAAGTGAAGTTACAATTCTCAGAAAATACATCCAAGTCACTAACCTTACATAACTCTTTTGACAAGAAGTTAAGGTTTCTACTCATCTTTAGATTTTTATAGGCCATGCAACAAAACAACAAAAACTGGAAGGGACTTACTAGCCAACCAGACAGTCTTTCAGGGCTGTGTTCTCCTGCCGACACTTCACCACCATGAGAAAACCCGTTTCTTGACAGCATTTAGTAAATGCTGGGGGAAAAAAAAGAGGAAAAAAAAAAAACAAACAACTCACAAACTAAATCTGAAGTTAGAAAAATGACAATTGGTACAAAAATCCTCCTATGTGTATACCGTTCCATAAAAAAACCCTCGCAGACCAGATCAGATTTATTATTAGTACAACCATAGTTGGCCTAGGGTCTCCTACTGTTTGTAAGGTCTTTGTCACTTGTTTAGCAACAAGATTTTAATTGGATTCCTCCCCTCATCATGCAACACGTTCACACACATACTGCCGTTGCTAATGCCAACGAATTTCTGAAGTTACTCTTGCAGCAAATCCATGAGTCTTGTGTCTGCTTTTCAAACAGACTACTCGGGGCTATCACAGCAAAACAAAAGGAAGCATGAAAAGTTAGGTAAGCCACGGTTGTTAGCACTTCCTCTGCAATGAAAGCTTTTGAAATTACTGAAGTACAATTGTTTCTACAAATTAAGAGGGCAGTAATGTTGACAGAAACTACTGTCTCAAGGAAATGCCACTGGCAGTCACCTCCTGTGAAGGTTTCCTTGGGACAGGAGCTAAGAAACTGCGAGGTCATGGTTCTTTCCTGGCATTTCCAAAACTCTTCCTTGGGAGTGCAAGGAGAAAGCCAGCAGTTTACCAGCTGGGAGTGCCAGGTTGTGCTCCACAGCACTACAGTGCTCCAAGGACCGCTATCTTCTCTGTGCCAGGTAGCGGCCTGTAGCTGTTCTTCAATACAGAGTTTCTCTGAAGTCCAAATGGCTATTAAAGAGCATTGCCCTCAAAAATATTGATGATCATCTACATTTCTGGGATCATGACCTCCAGCATTTAACAAGGGAGCATAAAAGGGGAAAGAGTCAATGATCTCTCTTCCCAATCTGTTTGCTCAATGAAATGAAAGTACCTGGTCAGTCTTAGGGATCTTGAGACTTTAAAAGTCACCAACTCACTGAAACAGAATGGCAAAGTCAGGGTTAAGGGTGTGTTTTTTATCTGGAAGTAACTAAAATTACGCCTCATTGTTTCCAGGACCCTGTACAGATGTTTCACTAAATAAAAACTCTAGATTAAAGACTTGGCTGTTACTCCCATCAGGAGATTTCAAACTGTTTCATTATAAGGGGTCTGAGTTAGTAATATCTGCATTTAACAGGTGAGAGAGAGCGAGCCAATTGCCCAAGATCAACCAGTAGCCAGGTCAAGAACAAAGTCGAATCTGCTGTGTCGCCTTCCAGAGTTCCATCCGTTTCTCCTCCTCTGAGCTTCTGGTAGTGATTTAATATCCAGCAAATTTAGGGCATATAGGAATCATTACATTCTTGCACACCTTTAGCAAAACTTACAGCTAATCCAGTAACATCACAACTAAACGATGCTATGTTATACAAAGGGTAAATCACATTATCTATACTCGGTGTATGTGAACACCGAGTATGTTTACACACATTGATTTGTGCGCACTGAGTATCACATATGTGTGTATATATATGCTCAATGCATTACTCTTATTCTGTTTTGTCCAAAAACTTGTACTTCATGTACCCACAGTAGCGTCTTCCTCTTTTTGTACACACAGCAACCAGGTATGTAATATTTACAGAAACAGCAATTTTGCTATCACTTCCATTCTTTAAGTTTACTGTACAGATATACCTTCTGAAGCCATGCTGGGCATCCAAAAGGCACCTCAAGCACCTGCAAGTACCTGACCATGTGAATATATGGGCACAACTGTTAAACACACCAACTGTAGCACAGTCCTGTACCTGTTGTATGTTTTCATGACATTTAGCTGAAGTTTCAGATCTCCCTACTAAGGAACTGTTGATCCTGTACAATGATGTAGCTTCCATTACATCAAAACTTAAATAAACAAGAAAACAGATTTATGCCTATAAAAGCAGCAAGTCTCTCCTTAGCTCCTAGCAGATGCCCACTGAAATGGGCATTAAGCAATCACAGGCCTCAGTGGAACAAAACCCACCTTCTAGTACCCTGGACACTTCTGGCAAGACTTAAAGGAGGAAGTGATCGAGCAGCTGCAAGCAACCCTTAGGTGAGGATAATCTGCTTGTCCATGGCTGTATTAATCAGACTTTTGATAAAGACATTTATTAAAAAAAACAGCGTTTGCTCAAAGTGTTGACAACAGTCTTAAGTGTCCTTACACTGCCAAACTTACATGTATCTTTGCAAAACTTTGCAAAGAATTGACATCTTATCTACTTTGAACATATTACTGATGAACACTTAAAACATACTTCAACAAAGCACCTAATGTTACACGCTGGTAACGTTACCATATGCCATCTGAAAATGCACCAGATTCAAGTATGCAAAAAATGGGTTTCAATTAACCAGTTCACTCCCAGTTAGGAAGACACTGTAACCTGTGCTCACAGGTATTTACTAACAACCATACTCAATTGCTACGATCCCATTTGGCATATGTGTTTCATTTTCAGACCTAAAATCACCCAAGTACACATGCACAGATCTGAGGGTACTTCTGGATAGCTAAAGTTTACGAAGCAGTGTAAGCTCAGAACAACACGACTATTAGGTTATCAAAATGTTTCTTTGGTTTTGAAATAAATCTGATGATTCTTCTGTTCTTGCCTGGACTGTTTACACGGAATGTCCCTACCTCAGCATCTCACAAAAAGCATACCTGTATCACATTTCTAAAACGGTCCTTTTGTTTTTACCAGGAAAAATATGAGAAGCCTTTGAAAGCTTATGGTTTGCCTTTTGACCAGTCTGATTTCTGCTCTCTACAGGCGCTTCCTTAAGTGCTGTGCTGTTTGGGTTTTTCCCTAGTAATCATTCCTTCTGGAAACTGTGAAGTAAAAAATCCACTGAAGGCAACAGGAGGTCCCTCTCACTTGTTAACTCACCAGTCTTGATTGGTTCAAGGCGCGATGTCCCAGTGAACAAAACCTGACCTGCAGCTGCAAGCACTCCCTGGCTTCAGACAGCCCACTTGCGGTATGTGGCCAGGCAGTTGCTAATTCATTAAAACTGCTTCCAGCTTTCTAGCTTTAACGTTACTGGTGCTCAACAGCAGCCGGGGCAAAAGGAGCAGGGTAAAGCACGCTGGGCATCCTCACGTGAGCACACAAAACTTGATTCTCTCTCTCCTCTTACTTCCAGCACTTCAAAATCCCTTTGGCGGTCACGTAAGGAGTGAGACAGGTTTAGTTACAAACATTTACCAGAAACCTTACAGGAGTCTGGAGAACCTTGTTTTATTTTTCATTGTGCTCTGTCACGCTCACAGCTCTGTCATGAAACAAAACATCTCAAAATTGTGCAGCACAGAAGAGTGTTAAAACTACTTGTTTAGAGAATAATCTCACAAATAGTACACAATAGTTCCAGATACGATCTCAAACCAAGAATTAATCTCCACTTCCATAATCTTAACAATCACCACTCGTTCCTCACTCAAGCGATATCTGTGCTGTAGACCAAAGCTTCAGAGTGCACAGCAAGATACCACAAAAGGAGCGGATACACAGGATCCGATTAAAGCCCATTGTAGTTTAACACTTCAGCAGGTATAAGCGGTAATCAGGAGGCTAGAGAACCTGGTCCCACACTCAAACCAACCTCCTTCCTGATGTTGCGACGGAGGGAAGACACAGTCACTCAATATGAGTGATCAGCAGACTTCGTTTATTGTACCTTACAGTCACCTTTTATGCCTTCTTATAATTAGCTCATACATATTACAAAAGTTAAGCTCATTATTGGTTAGTTGCCTAAATACCAAGCCCACCCCTAGTTTCTCTTCTGTAGTTTTCTGTTCCCACCTGCAACATTCTTTTCCCACCAAAATCTTCCTGTTATTGTGTAACAAGGACAGCCAAAGACAGTGTATTTTGCTTTACTTCAGATAAGCTGAGAGCGATGTGCATTTTTGTCCAGCCAGCTGGACTATGTCTATGTGACCCTTTTCAGCTAGCCGGTTATCCACATCCTGATGTACTGAACGTGATACAAAGAACAATTGTTCTTTCAGAGCAGGATTGACCTTTGAGAAATCTTGTGCATCTTCCAATCTTCACAACTTTAGCAAATAGCCTTCTGTGACTCTACAAGATACAGTGCAAGCAGCAAGCTACCAAAACAGAACCTTAGGCGGCAGCGAAACTAGATGTGAATTGGGGGCAGTCTGCAAATCCACTGCAGACTGTAACACAACAGAAAGAAACGTTACAAACAAACAATAAAAATTTTCCCCAGTATTTACAAATACAAGCTAAATAAAATGAAGGATGGAGGAGCCAAAACGCCTTGTTAGAAAGGAGGAAAAGCTTGCCCTCCATAAAATGAACACTGATGAGGCTTTGCCAGGACAGCTACATATGTCCATCACTGAATGCTCCATGCACAGATCCAGTACTGCGTCAACGAGCTGCAGGTGCCTACTAGTTACCACGGAAACTGGCCACGGACCCCTCTCTCACCTGCGGCAGTTACGGTTCTTGACATCATATCTGACATAGGTCAGCCCCACAGGCTGTGTCTGGAGGGACGCACACCCAGCAGAGAACTCTTCTCGAGGCTACAGCTCAGAAATAGTTCACTGAGCAGTTCATCACTGATTTGAGGCTAGATTCTGTCGTCTTCTCTCTCATGAACAAAGCTTTACACTTCTGTTTTAAGGGAAATCCCAAATGAATTTTGGGCACAGTTCTGAGAATTTTTAGTCTTCTTACTTTGTTGGCCATTACAGCCACCCAGAGAGATTTTAACTGCTAAAGCAAGCTTGCAATTTAGTACCTTCTCTAAATCAGCCATGTGTGTTAAGGCTGAATGGTATCTCTGCCAAGACGAAGGTCTGCTTTTAACTGAACAAAAGCTGAATTACTGTATTTGAATACAGAGCAATTCAGTTTTGCCAATTCTCACCTGCTAACTATGGCATGCTGGCACACAGAGGTGACCACTCAGCTCCTACAGTTTTCAGGGACAGTCACGGTGGCTTTGTGGGCCGGGTCAGCGATGAGCGAGCCCTTCCGTGGACTGACTCTTCAGCAGGGAGTATCTCAGGGAAGCTGCTCTGTTTGGTCCCAGGCACCTCCAGATCTCTAACTGCCCAGGATCTAAGAGCAGTATTGCACTGGGTCTCCCTGTATCAGCTTACCGACTTGAGAAAGCAAAACATGAAGAACAAGGGGAAAACCAGCTGCTTTTGTAGGTCCCGGCACATGTAAGGTCACAGAACAACAGAAGAGCTTTTAAAAGCCTTCTAATTTTTTTCTAAAGCTGTCCGGACATGCGTGTTTTTATTTTTTATAAAATCCTATTCCAAGTCTCTGTATAATTCTGTTCAGATACAGAATTATACAAATAATGTTGGAGGTTATCAAGAATTACTTTTGAATGTCTGACTACTTGTTAGTATATCCGATGGTTGATTAAGAACTGCTTCAAGTTACAGAGCACTCTTTTATTAAGGTTTCTTTGATAATTAGCTAGAAGATTAACTCAGTAAAGAAGTTTATAAACAAAGATCCTTACGGTCCACCTAAGACTTTGCTGGAAAATAGTTGGTATTTAAGAAGAACATTTGTCTTTGTTATTTTTAAGAGGTGTGTCGTCCCCGCCCCCCTTTCTAACTTTGCTACAGGATAATATGGGAAGCAGGCAGAAACCAAAGTGCAACAGGGTAACGGTTCAATTATCTCAGAATAAAGACTGGACAAATGATTTCCCTGTCTATCCAAGCAGAGAGGCATATGAAATAATTAGCACATGAAAGTATTGATTTTCAAATTTTAAAAAGATCAGATCCATTACCAGAGAATTAGTTATAACAAAGTTGGTAGAGTCCACCAACAGATGTCTGGGTGCATATACTTCAATTTAAAAAAAAGAACTAAAAAGCCAGGGCACTGCCCATTTTCATCTTGGAACACATTTACAGTTTCAGGTAATATTTGCTCCTACATGATGAAAATAAAAACTTGCAGGATTTTGACTCAAAGGGACAAACCAACATCTGGCATAACACAGAGCCACAGCTCTGCTGCATAAAGATACCGCTTTTCTTCCACACCAAGGTTAATTTTAACATTCTTAATCTCAGTGCAGACCTACAAACAGTGGACACAAAACCAAGGTGCCATATTTAAGATGCAAGTGTTCCACCCTCAAGCAGGGGTGGCTGGTCTCTTCAATGTGCTGCATTCAGCATGAAATGGCAGAACTGGCAGCGTGAAATGGCAGAACTGGTGTGTGGGACTGCAAAAGTTTCAGCTACATATATGTAAAGGAAAGAATTTATGAAAAAAAACCCACAAACCCAACCTGTAACACCCTGCCCCAAGCATTAAAAATAAACAGAAAGTTTTTACTTTTTTGTGGTTTAATAAAAGGGAATAATCAGTAAGCAGATTACATTTGGGGGGGCGGGGGTAAAGTGTTGGGTGGTTTTTTTTACTTTAAATTTAAAAATACTAAATAATTATATCTTTCTGCAAACATGGAATTCTGTCCATGCGCAATGCAAGAGAAGAGCAAAAAGCATTTGGAAGTTATCTCCAGCTACCCAGCTGCATGGAAACTGCCTTGATATGACAATGCCAAGTGACCATCATCATTACTTTCAGCATATGAACTGTGTGTAGCATGAAGGCTATTTCTGGAAGTTCATTTTTTGCAGATTCAGATTATAACAGTACTTGGCACTTTTGTATCAACTCATACTGCAAAGCATTGTGCAATTCATATAAAACTGTAGTTTTATCCATCATAATTATGTATCTATTTTGCAGATGTTCTTGTACACAAAATAAATGAAATATTCCCCATTATCAAGATAAATTGATCCTCTCAGGTCTGGCTCTAGTTTATTTAAAGACTTTACAATTTTACTACTTAGGAGAAAGTCCTACAGAGGTGTTATCTCACCATTTATATTTTCTCAACACTTATGATACTGCTATCACACTCTTAAAATAAAAAAAAAAGCTTGTATCATGATCCAGACCAGGCTTATGTTTTATTCCTGGGTTAAGTTTTTTTCCTTTACACAAAAAAGGAAATAATTTTGTCCAATGCTTCGGTTGTTCCTGGAGATCTAGCACTGGGTGGAGAAAAGATGCCCAAGTAACAACGAGGATTTGGGGGGCAATGGTGGAAGGAGGAAGAAACAGTTCCCTTTAAAATGTGAACAAGGACAAGGTTTTAAATTCTGTTTGTAAAATGTGTACAAAAACATGAAATTGATATAAAACATTATCAGCAATGTTTTATGGTGAAGTTACTATGCTTTTACTTTTGTATTAAATTGTGATGTATCAGCTTGTTACTTTAAAGATTACTCAGTATGCACAGCACAGATTACTGGCACGTTTAATGAGACAGAGGAAGTAGTACGATGAACATGAAAAGATTGTTTTAGATTGTAGAGTACAAGCTATTTGATATTTCCAACACAGTACAAAAGAAAGCTTCTCTGTAGATTGCTCATGGTTCAGTTAACATCACTGAATATCTAATACCTCCAACTCAATTAATTCTCACCTGATTAAGATCAGTCTGATATTCAAACTAAATCATCTCTCCAGTCAAGTAGAAATCAATATTTCTGATTTTACTTTTAAATTACAATAACAAATAAAATACATGCATCGTCAGTATGCCAGGAGTAGCTTTCCTATTCTAGTCTACTATGGCATGCATAATACAGCTGATTAAAGAATTATTCTAATTTGAGCAACAATATATATAAGACAGATTAATTTGAATAGAGGGAGACAGCATGAAATAATTAAATGCATCTTATATAGGGCAAAGAGAAAATTGACATAAAATAACCTTGACTCTTTCAAGTGAACCTCTGTTATCAGATCAAATACTTTGTCTCCACAAATATTCATTTGTTGTAACATAAAAATAATCATATACTTTCTGTTTTCCTGCCCATCACCACCTCCCAAAAAAGCTTCTCCCCATTTCAGCTTTTGTAGCTCCAGCATACTGCTGGGGGCATCTGTCCTGGGGCAGATGGTCAATACATAGTAACACACAACACAGGACTGGGGAGGAAGGACGATTCCAGGAATCCAAGAATTTTAGGGAACTACTATTCACTGTGTTAAAGATCTCTCCTCCTGACTAATGCTTTCCAGGGCACTCTCAGCACAAATAACCAGCTTTGCGTTAAAGCACGCAATACAAACTGGATCCTCCAGTAGACTACAGCATCTCTTGCACTCCTATATTAAATGCTGAAAAGTTACTTGTCCCATGATTGAGAGGTGAATATAGAGCAGGCATCTTCAGGAAGACAGACAGCACAACTGCGATCTGCAGAGGAAGAATACTTCCCCCAAAAAATAGAAAATGTTTCTCTAAGCACACTGCCTTGCAGTAAAGAATACATGTTACCAATACCCTAGAAATAAATCTGAAGACTTTGCTTTAGGGGACACTTACAGTTAGAGATGAGAAAATAACATACTGAATCAGACAAAGGGCCCATTTGCCCTGTATGCCTTCTGCCTCAGAAGCCAGGAACAGCTGCTTCAGGGAAAGGTGCCATGAAGTCGACGCTATGGAAAAACGAATTCTCAAGTGAAGTTTCTTCCTAACTCCTATCAACTGTAAGCTTGGCTTATACCTTGAAGCATAAAGTTCTCACACGCCTTTAAAACCCTTATGATCACCTGCACAGTGGGTCTAAAATGACAAGCCTCCAACAGAAGAGGAGGAAGAAAGTGGAAAAAAACCACCCCAATACCAAAAAGGCATAGGCTAGCCGGAATTCCTTCAACATCTGTCTGCCCCAGCTTGCTCAAGTCCTGCTGAAGTCCCAACTATTGCAACTGTGGTTATATGTCATACCATGGATGCCTTTTTCATTAGCAAGTTTTCAAAATCCTGCTGCAAAAATAAACTGGCTTCAAAGTATCCCTTGGCTGAACGCAGAATAAGCCAAAGCAGTAGGGAGGAAAGGTGTCTGCTGATCAAAGCTGTTTGGGAGTGGGGTTTTGTTGGGGGTGTGTTGGCTGGTGGTGTTTTTTTTACAGAACAATCCAGTTACTTGTTTGGTAATGCTACCTACCTTCCCTTAGAAGCAACAGTCTCAACAGTTTTCATCTTTTAAATGCACAGATATTACAAGTTTCTGGGTTTGATCTACTGCTCACACCTGGCAAGAGCGTATCTTTTCTGAAATTAAGGCTTAGACAGGGCTTTTCAAATGGAAACCAATGGCTTATTTAAACTTTCTGTTTCAAAAGTTATTAAAAATGATTGGTTTTTTGCTTGTGCTGTTTGTTGGGGTTTCTTAGAAACCACAGTACCACACCAGTTCTGAATACACATATAAGGCACGCAGGGATTCTCCAAAATCACTTAATTCAAAACAGAAGTCATTGCTCAGCTGCCGGTCTATTTTTTTTTTAATAGAAACATTAACAGGGTTTCTGTTGTTTTCAAACCCAACAACCATTAAAGACGGAATTTCTGGGGAAAAAGGGGGATACTAATAAACCACCATCAAGGGATGTCAAATAAATCCAAGAAAGCCATGAACAATGAAGACAGTCCCATTCCCATACGATACAGAGGCTCACGGTGGTGGATGCTCTCTCACTGGACTCACTATACGTGCTCTGCAGTCTAAAATTTACTCCCAGTTAGACTGAGCATTGTGGCTGTTTGTCAGAGGTATACCCAGAAACCCAAAGCAACAACAAGGAAGTACTTCTGTCTGTCCCAATTAACCCACACTTGTCCACAGCAGATTGTTGGACATTTTCTTCCGAATTTCATAATGAGCATTAGGAGACAGTGAATGAAACTGAAAAGCAGCAAGTCAAAGAAAGAAATTAGTTTAAAAAAAAAAAAAAAAAGACTGAGGAACACAGCCAAACACAGTAATTCAAGCAAACCCAATCAGTACAACTAACAAAAAATAGACAAAACTGTTAACAAAAATACACCAGATTAATTAGAGTTTAAAACTGGAGTTCTGAAGAAAGTACACATGCGATCTTACAGTACTTTCAGCAGTTCTTAGTTCTGCTGCTTGGACAAGGACAGGTCAGCTCTCCTCATTCCACATTTCTGTATCAGCCCTGCACACGTGAAATCTGACCAAAATTATTTGGGGGGGCTAAGGGGTGGAAAGATTAAAGTTAATTGTCAGTTTGATAAGAATTCTGAATGCACACATGATACGTGACTATGGAAAGTGTTTTCCTAAGTTATCACAGAGCCTGAAAAGATGAATTTTTAAAAATGTACAGCTTAAAATGTCAGACAGTATTTTCCTGACTATCGCTGAATGCTGATGAAATGCTGTGGTAAACATAATTTGTTAGTAATATGCGCTTAGTCACTAGAATTTCAAAAGAACTTGGATTTCAACAGTAAACGGAGCTCTGACACATGCAGAGAAGTATCTACTTGTTAGCTTTAGTGTAGTAGGCACAAGCCTGACCTGATCTAATCTCCCATCTTGGATTTCCAGATTTGTCAGCATTTTGTGTATGCATGTGTATACACATATATCTATACGTGTATGTATTCTGCCTCAAAACCACAGAAATATAGTGCACCGCCACACGCATTAAGTAAGCTCCAGCTCTTTAAGAGCCAGGAGCCAAGTCCTCCTCCCTCTGACTAAGCAAGACACCCAGAGCACAGCAGTACAAAGAAGAGGGTTATGTCCTCAGAAAATGGAAGAAATAGCAAATCATGTATCAGGCTTTACAGTGCCTGTACTTGCTCAGGCAAGGCAGGTTTAAGTGCTCAAAGATGATAATGTGCTGGACTACTGAGGCAGATTTGTCAAGAAAAGCATACCTTCTTTTCTTCCCATTGAAATTATGAAGAAAAAAAAAAAGAATCCTTTTATGCAAAGTAAGTATGTTGTTGTGAAACAGTTTACTTGGGTAAATCACGATTTGCCCACTAAAGATACTCGCTTTACGAATGTTCTTGTCAAGTACAAGCATTGTCTTCCATGTAAGGTTTCAGGTGAAGCACACCCAACGAGCACAGCCACCTAGCTGAACTGCACTGTTTTTAAACAACTGCTTCCTTTAAGACTGACTTGATCTAATTCTCCTCTTACCCTGCAGTAAGTATCCCTGACATCAAGCGTTACCATACCAGGCACTGGAAGAGGCAGAACTGGAACAAATGCAAGTTCCCCCATGGCTACTGTCTGTCACCGCCTGCTTTTCTATAAACAAGCGCATCCAACTTGAGCTGCGCAGAGTAGCCTCGCTGCTGCTTATCCTCCCACCTCCTCCGGGAGCTGCTGAGCCACTCAGGGACAGCTGAGAAGTTAGCATAACAGATGATTAAAAGAAACAACATCCCCCTCCCTCTGTCCCATAGTGACTGACTCCTTAGCTGAACTCCAAGTTAAAAAAAACCCAAAAAACCCAAAAAACCCCAACAAACCAAACCCCTATTTACAGAAGACAGATTCACCCAGAGGCAGAAAGAGCAGTGATGTCCTTCTACCGCACGGTGGAGGTAGAGTAGGTCATTTATGTAACTCCTGAAGAGGCGATTACACAGCTCCGCCGCCGTAACACCAGCTCTAATTTACAGCATGCTCTTTCAGGGATATTTTTTCCCCCCTCAGTTCAATTTAGCGTATTTCTAAAAGTATGATTTTAACTCAAAGTCCCAATACCAAACTTTTTGTGTGTGTGTGGGTGTTTGCTTTTTTATTATTATTAGCTCTCCCTCCTCTGAATTAAACAAAGTATCTTCTAAGCAAAAGTGAAACGGATTTCAAGGCTGAAGAGAGTGGGAGTGGGATGGGGCATACAGCATAGGGTCAAAACTTCAGGCCGCCTGGGCACGCCAACAAGGATACAATATTAAAGATTAATACACTTGTGCTCTTTTTAAAAGAGGAAGTGACTTTCCCTTATAGATCAAAATTAATCCCCGATCATCAATCACTCCAGCATCTCCAAAACAGACTACCATGTACTTACCTTAGTTTCCAGTGTATATTTAGTCTCTTTTTTTAAAAAAATTACTAGCCTTTAGCATATACCAGTGTAGAGGCACAGGAAGAATTCCTCCCAAATGAGGTACTACTCAAGCATTTCTAAGGATGACAGAACCAGAAGTGCTATTTTCCAGCAAAAAAAACTGTGCTGCATCTATATCCTGAACAGTATACTGAAGAGTAACTTGACCCTTTGCAATGGTGGCCAGAGTGTGACAAAGTATGTATAATCACTTTTTCAAAAGAAAGTACGTCATTGACTATGTAGGCAGTCAGTATTTCAGACTTCCCTATTCATTTCATGATTCTGAATAGATGAATTTTAACAATGTGACAAGAAAGCACACTACTAAAGCTTAGCAAGATCTGGCCATTTGGTAGTAACCGTGTAATGCTTATCTTCCATCTTCTGTAAATGGTTTTAAATAAATGACTGTGATAACCAGGTACCTAAAAAGGACTGAACGCCAGATATAGCCAATAATCCAGCCACCATACTCTTCCTGTATCTTTGAAGCTGTTACACAAAAGAACGACAAAACAGTAAAACTCAGTATTTTGTTCAGTTTCTGGAAAACTCCATGAGCTGTGAGCACTGCACACTGCCCTGCAGGAATAGGATGGTTATGATGCTCCCCTTGACCAGGAATTGCCCCACGCCACACACCCTCCCTGAACTGGCAATACACATTTTCTTCAAACTTTTCAGAGACGTTAAACTGAACAGATGAGGCCAAGGCTATTGAGAACCAGGCAAGACTGGCAACTTTTTACAACCCTACAGAGCAGTTACGTTCTGAACCAAAAGCTTGCATTAAAGGTAGCTCATGTGCTTCTACTCACGGAAGGAAACTGATCATAGAAGGGAGGAAAAAAAATCCTAAAAACAACCAACCCACCATCCCCTCTAACCTACCATGTCTTTTGGTCCAGTGCACAGCTTCCAAGAATCATTTATTTGCCCAGGCAGATCGGGCATGGACATCAAGCATCAGAGAACAGGAGAAGGCAGAACTGATGACATAAAGCTCTACTGAAAAAGTCACTGGTTTTGACAAGAAAGCACCAGGCTGAAGCTGTGATGTCATGCCTAAGAATACAGCAGATACAACCAAGCAGATGTTTCTGTGATGTTATTGGCTATCGGAACCTAACAGTACACCTGGCGCCATAGCATTACACATGTATAAGGCACTGTAATAACAGACCTGATTCTACAGAGAAATGAAGAGATGAGGTCATTTCTCCATAGCAAAAATTATAATGTTGAAGACAGTAAAATGGAGTATTTGTAGACAGAGGATTTACAAATAAGCCTTTGATAAATCCACAAAAAAAGCAACAGCCACTGTTTGTCAGCTATGGAAGTCCCTCAAAACTATTCTTCAGTGCAAAGTTTAATAAGCAAATGGCATAAAAATCTGTATAGCACCATAGACCAACGCATCTGCTATAAAACTATTGGCAAAGGAGACATTAAAAATATGGAGGAGGACAAATACATATGTAGCTTTAATTTAGAAGCCATTTTAGTCACACTTCTTCCCGTGGCATGAGGATACTTCCTATGAAATATCATACGCTACCCAAACAAGAACTACTCAGCTTTCTAAACAAGTCCACAAAGTTTGTTTCTAACAAGTTCAGTCACACAGGCTCAAGCTGCTGTAAGGCAAGATGTGACACAAGAACTGGTGGCAGCCGAGGACACTAAGAACTCAAAGCAGCACTCGGTGGCTAGGACACAAGCAGAAACCGTTAGAGGGTCTTAATGCTGCCATGACCATGGCCTTCTCAGCAGCACCATTCATCCCCATGTAACCTTCTGTCTTCCATGTCTACTTAGAGCTGAAAGCTCCTTGGGGTATATCCTGACTTCTATGTCAGGATCTTTACTGGTTGGGACCTCTCAGTACTATGACTGGATTACCGAGTACCTTCTCCACTGGTACTCTGAAATTAGAAGAACAGAACGTGGCTAAAAATCTTTCTTCCATTTGCTGGGTTCTGAACTAAATGAGCTGTACTCACTGAATGCAGATGTACACATGCCTCCACCACCACAGATTTGTCAGTAAGTTTTTCCAAAGATTTCTCTCAGCTTTATTCTGAAAGGAAAAAAAAAAAACCCGCCCAAAAGCTAGCATATGCTGTATTAATGTAAAACCCCTAGAGGGCAACTAAGCTTCAATTTCAACCTGCATAAATATTCAGCTCCTTAACTAGTTTACAGATTATGTAAACTATTTCCTTCAACCTTGGGTTTTTTCCCCTCATTTAAAAGAAATGAATCCTTTTCATTCTCAAATCACATTACTGCTGCCTATTTAGTGTAAGTTAATCACCAGGGCACAACCAGAGACTGAGTTCTCAACCCAACAAAGCTCAAATGTGTGCAAAAGAGAACAATAAAGAAAACACATGCAAGGGCTTCATTTAAAGACAGAAAACAAGCATATGAAAGTCTGGAATTACTTTCTTTGCATTAAAGACCTTTAACAATACATCTTGTTTATTATTCAGCTTAGTATTAATTTATTGCATGGCATCTGTTTTCCTGTCCAGCAGGCTGGTTGCAAGTCTCAGATTTATGAATTTAAGTTTATACTGTTGGGATTATTTGCCTTTTTTTCCCCTATGTACTATGATTTCAGCCTTATATATCATAAATATTTGGGGACAAAAAAAAAGATGAACGGGAAATCAAATGTCAAATTAGTTATGGAAAACAGTTTCATTTATTCTTCAGTCTCCAGCTAGAGTCTGGGTCTGCTGCTAGTGATGAAAGAAAAAAAGGGAAGTAACTGGGGCCATAAAAGTAAAAAACCTTCATTCAGTTCCAAGTGTTCTTCCCAAATTTTAAAACTGCTAACTCCAGTGTTTAGCTGGGCCTTGTTTATAATGAAGTAGCAGGCATCAACTGCCCTTCCCCTACTTCCCACCGTATCTTGGCGGGAGCTGAAAGGCACTTACTATCCTGCCAGTCCACATCTGCACAGAACCTGCAGACACACTGATGTTTAATGTTAGAGGACACACTAACAAATCAATGGGACTCACAAGCATTGTGGAAGCAACCTGAGATAGGGACGAAAAAAACAGCTTAAAGGAATCCTTTAGCAAATGCCCACGAAGCCCAACGGTTTCGACATGGCTTTTGCAGGAGATCAAATACCCTAACAGAAATTCATATTTTTATGCATACCAATTGCTTTATGCATACCAATGCAGTGCCACATATGCACTGACCATGATAGTTCTCCTTCATGTATGGTCTTATCCTCATTTACATGTGTGAACAGAGACTAAAAATGACTACCAGTGGAATTCACTTTACGTAATTTTAGACACCTAAAATTTAACTTGTCTCACCTAAAGCTGATTCTGGAAGTAGTACCCTGCTGACCCTTCTTGTTGCCTGAACAGAGAGACAGAGCGAGCCAGCAAGCACAAGTTACTTCCAGAATGCTGTCAGGTCCCACTCAAGAGATTTAAACAGGACGACTGGTTTAGACTAGACATAACTTTCACATGACTAGAACAGGGATGAATGTCTCCCATCCTACATGACTTAACAAGAAATCATAAAGGAGGAGTTCAAGGAGCCAACATAAGTCTCCAAGCTTAGTGCTCCACTCACAAGCATCTCCTCTCCGAATACTGTAGAACACTATGAAGTCGCTGCTGCCCCACTGGAGCTCTGAAAGACTGCATAAGGGAGAAGAGGAGGGCTAGACACTGTTTCTTATTCAGATTCATCCCCTCTGCCTGCCTGAAATATAACAAGCTTTAAGTGATCATTCTGACTTTTGCCACAAGTTCAGCCAAGGCTTAGAAGGCTTGAGCACTGGAGAACTGTTAATACAAAACCTGTCAAAGTAAAAAGTTATTGTGCAGTCAGTTAGGGTTAGGACCACAAAACACTCGTTGCTACCGTATCTCTTTATATGGGTGCCCATAGCACACGGTAGAACCTAAACTTTAGCATATCAACTTTGTAATCAAGCTTTAACATCGACTGTATTACATTAGAAACTAGGGAATTCCACCTGCTTCACATAAAGCAATTGTACTCACTGTTGCAATTTACCCTTCATGTGAAATATACCTAGGCGGACCTGAAATAAAGGTAATTTAGAGTTTGTATTACCATAAGTACTTTTAACACACTTAAAGAGGTGACTTTTTTCTCCTCCTTATTAGAGTGGCTGAATTAGCTTTCAGGCAAGTCAAGCAACTCAAACACTAGGGCAACGGTGATATTAATGCCAGGTCTGGAACAACAAGCACTGCACCGAGACCACTGCTTATGCCTCAGAGTGAAAATACTTCTGTGAACTATGAGCCCTGGGTAAGACCATAAGATCAGAATTCAGCTGCACTAATAGAATTGCCAGTGAAATGTTGCACTGATTTCCTAAGTTCAGCTCGTCATCGTTTAGAAGAGAACTTCATTCTGCAGTCACAGCAACCCAGCAGTCTTCCACAGAGACTGTAACATATTTTTGCATTTAAAACTCCAACACGGAATCTTACCTTTCATTAACAATAGCAGTAATGAGACACTAATTAAATTCAGGTACATAAATGCATATTTGAATATGTAAGCAGTTATCTAGAAGATAACTGAATTAGCATATTTTACTTAGGGAAAAAAATTAATCACATGCCATATTTTCCTGAACTACTATTTAAATGGCAAGAGCAGAAGAGAAAAACCTGAGACCAGAAATATTCATCTGAATTACTAGCCTGTTGGGAGAATGCAGCTAAAGCAAGAGTTGCCAACTCTGTCAAATACCTTCCCTCTATAGAAGCGCAAAAATTATTTTTTGGCGTGGTGTTTTACTAAGTATTCTCTGCCCAACAATGAATGTTTCTCAAAAGTTTATGCACAGTCAGTAACTAGTATTTACACAAATCTGATGGCAGAGTGAGGAAGACAGATTCCCTGAGCAATATTCTGTTTTAACACAGCTGAAATTTCATAGTTACTCAACAGATGAAGCATATTAAAATGAACTTACACAACAGCCTTGCTGAAGCAAGAGGATTCCTTTCCACACCATTCTCACTCCCCACAAAGGACTTAAAATTTTTTCAAGCTGTTTTAAATGTACAAAGTTAAAAAATTCCATCATATATACATGTATATGCTTTTTATTTTCCAAGTAGCTGAATCATGAATAGTTTTCCAAAGTATAAGATGAGGACATCTCTGTTAGAAAGAGAAAGCTGAAGAACAATTAGTACTATTACTCAGTAGTAATGAAGCATCATTAGATGTACATAACACAAAATATTTTAAACATAGCACACTGGATATAAAAGTGGATATTCCTGTGGTGAAGACACCACAGGAACTCTGAGCACTGTTAGTACCCTGTTAAAGATTAGTTAGCTACTTACTAATTAATTAGTAATTAAATATTTGGTTATATAAGCCCAAACAGTATACATTCTTTTATATTCTTCTTTTCCATACTATATGGAAAGCAATGGTAAGTTTCTGTTCTTTAACTAGACAGATGTTGAAGCCTACGTTAAGGTACTAATGCAAAACAGTGCCTTAAAATAATGTAAGAATGTAAACACCATGGCCTGGCAGAATTCTGAACTTCCTGACAGGCAGAAGGAATACGCCCATCTGAATCCCTGACAGTCCACGTGCTTGCCCTGCTGCACTGCGTCTCACTCAGCATGCCATGCTTCTTCAACTGTGTTGACTTTTGCTATCAAATATCTCCCTCTGATCTGCAATCTGGAAACAGAAGGGACATTTCCTGCACACCCAAACTTTCTGCAAGCTGCACTGTTGGGGTAGGAAATGGGATGGCACACAAGACAGGTACCATCTTCCCCAGGTTACTATTCTACAGCCATACACAGGATGGTATCACAGACAAATTAATGCTTATGCGAAACCCGTAACACACAGGTTTTCTATAGTTAGGAGCTCAATTTCTTCAGCAATGCTTAGACTGTACGTTTGTTATGTTTCTTAAACATAAGGCACACTGTAAGTTGGAAAGTTTATATACATTAAGAAGGAGCATTAAAAAAACACTCAGAAAACACAAAACAAACAAGAGGAGGAATCAGGACAGATGAGGGATGACAAACCTGGATTTACACCAAAAAAATAAATAGTACTTTTCATCACTGGGCTTATGAATTATTTTGACTGGGCTGTCAAGATTCGCTGTAGAAAATTACCACCACAAAGGCAGAAAATAAAGTAATGGGCAATAAAGTGCAGTATTCGAAGTTGCAGACCACGGTCACTCTTCTTTACTAGATACCATTTTCTTCAACCTGAAAGCACTAGTTTTCCCTGTTTTACTTCATGACATTATGATTTTGGGCATTTTTGTTTTAAATTCTCCATGGTCCTGAAAACAACCCTGGAATCTCGGGGTCCAATACCTTCCCTAAGCCATCTCAGGAACTCAGCAGAAGAAACAGTTTTCCAGGGTGGTTACTGAACAAGCCTTTTATTTTCCCTTTTCTTTTTCCTCTTCTTGCCTTTTCTAGGTAAAAGTTTGTCCTATTTCTTCCATTAAAAGTGCTGATTTTATACAGACCGTTACCAGGAATCTGAGAACATAAATGGCTTAATATAAAAAGAAAAGTTAGTGTAGGCATTTAATAAAGCCCCAAAATGTAGAAAAAAAAAATCATTCTTTGAACAGTAAAAAAACCCTAGGCATTGGAACAGCCTTTCTATAGAACCTGCAACATCGATCAGGTTACAGGACAAACACAGGCACACTAGATATGGCCACGAGAGAAAATGATGGCCTAAGAAAAGTCCTTTCCAGCCCTGCATGCCTCTTACACTTCATAAATGTGCCCTCCAATGAGGAGGGAATTGTCTAGAGCACTCAGGTTGGATAGTCTCTTTATACAACTGAAGCTAATGCTATTAAAGCACAGTTAGACCAGCCTAGATCACATCAAGAAGTCCTGCTTTCAACCCTCTCCTATGTGCTTCCACGCTAAACATTTCCTATACAGTAAACAATAGCATTCGGAAGTTCTTTTTGCCAACATAAGCTGTGAATTCATAAAGTGATTTTTAAAAGGTCTGACAGTCTACACCCACAGATGTGAGATTACACCTCAAGCCACATCTTTGCAGTGCTTTTCACCAACTTCATGAGCATCCCGTTACAGTAAAGTATACAGGATGTTTCTGTCACCAAGAAACAAAGCAAGACCTGTACCAAGGCTGGTGTGCAAGTGTAATGATTAATTTACACACATAAGCAGACTTATGATTTAGTGTTTCAAAAAGGACTATTTAAATATCCTCAAAATATGTTCTTGATCTGGAGGGCTTGGAGGGCATATTTAGTTTATATTGAAAAGGGGGAGAAAGAAGACTAGATACTTTCTGGAGAAATTCTGCATCACATACAGGAAGAAAGAAGGCTATAAAGTGCAAGACAACATATGTGACAAAATTCATACAAGGAAATCCTGAATTTGACTATTAGAAGTGAAAAAAAGGGCATTTCAGACTTAAAGAAAACTTTCTTTAAACTCATTTTAGGAAAAAGGTAAGAAGGCAGATCCCTTAATACCATAATTGAAGTCCAAAATTCCCTACTATTTCAACTCCTTCCCAATACAGTGGCTATCAAGATAAGAATCTGTTCATCCAAGGGAAATTTTCATGCATTGCTCTTTTACACTATCTTCTTCGAAATTCCTAGTGTAGGTCCTTTCCTACTCATTATCCCATCAGAATTATTACCTTCCATCCCTTACAGGATTCCTTTCAAATCCTTTACTAGTATCCCCCTCAAATCTAGAATACAGCAGCTAAATTGTTTTTCTTGTTTCCTGATCATAAATGTAAAGCCTCATCCATACCTCCAAAGCTCTGTACAGCTCTAGCATTCCTTGTCCATCTCCCTTCACATCTTCTGACCAGCTCTGCAGCTCTTGATTACTCATCCAAAATAATTCTCGCCTTCTGTCACATGCTTACACGTCATGTAAAAGTATCTATCCTGATCTTAGACAGCACGCATTCCAGGCGCTCTTTTCTGCAAGAATGTTAAAAATAAAATTCAGAGGGATGACAACAGAGCACACGTGTTTTACGGCCTTTCACTACTGCAGCCTTTACTCATTCCTCAGGCATCAAACCTTTAAGTGAAACATTCTTCAGAGCACCTATCTCCCTACTCTATGCAGCACCACAGAGACAACTATTGGAAAACAACATAGTAACAAAACTAAATTACGGGGTGGGAAAGAGGGGGATTATTTTCTGTGGCAGTTACTAAAAGGACCTGAACAATAATGCACAAGAATGTGGTTTTACTCAGCAACAGACAAAACTGTTTCAACTTTTTTTTTTTTTTTTTACGTTCTCATCAGTCCATGTTGCTACCACAGGATCCACCAATTTCTATAAAGAATAAGTGCTGGAGGGACAACTCACTCTATTTAGCCTAAGCAACCTTTAGAACTACTGTTCCACATGGAAAGAGAAGTTTAAAATTATTTCATCCCAAAACAGGATGAAAATTTGAGATTTCACTAAACACACTGATGTTTCCAGAACACCAAAAAGCATGAAGAATATTTAAACCACCACATCTTGTTGAAAGTGTGTTTATTTGCCAAAATGTATTTCAGCTTTAACTCGCATTCCCCTACTGCCTGATAAAGCCTGTAATTCCTGCCCTTTTTTTTTTTGACTGGCTCTGCTGACTCATAATATTCTACACAAAGATATATACACAGGAAATAAAGGAGATCAAAACTACAACTTTCATAATGCACTGTGTCGTAAAATCAAAATATATTAGATCAAACTGCAACTACTATTCTGACTCCCATTTTGCTCAACTGGAATTAATGAAATTAATTTCAATTTTTGTGATTCATATGAGCAATTTTCTTTGGCAAATACACTTGCCCACTTCATGTGCTTTCTAAAGAATGATGGACAGAAGTTTTCCCCTACTACCTTACCATCAATATCATACATTCTTTACAAGGTCAATACTGCTTGTAGGCTATCTGAAAGCTCACTATTTATTGTATTTCTGAATACACAATAGCTACTTTTTGACCAAGTTAAGTTCTGTTTTCCACTGCTGATCCAAATGGTATCTCCACAAAACATTCTGACTTCAACAGTTGAAAAATAACCTATTTTCTGTGTGAAAGTAACCCCAGGGTAATATTCATAATTCATACACAATATAAATATTCATACACATGCAACGGGAATACAGCATGACCTCCTAGAAGTATTAGAATTATTTACACAAAGTGCTAACTGTGTTACTGTTGAATGTAGTATCTAAGAGGGGTTTATAATCCAGAACTGCAAAGCAACTTACATACTTAATACATCATTAAGGATATGCAGTTAAACTAACAGTTACCATAAGTCACACATGATGCCATTAATAATGCATTGCTATGTGCAACTATACCACAGTAATACTGTAACAACACATGGCATCTGTAGGTTACCACCATCATCAACGAATGTATACAAAAAAACCCCTATGGAATCCCAAGTATGCCCTCACTTGCTAGTAGTACGAATGACACAGAAGAAACAAAACCTGTCAACTGGGAAGGAAAACTATGAGAATCAGCAAATATTGTATGTAACAACTAGGAAAAGATACAAACCTGGTATTAGTAATAGGCCGCAACAGTAACTACCCTAGCCTCCTCTTTTTGTTGGGAGAACAACTTGACCAGGTGTCCCCTGCCCACTGCCTGCTTCCCTATGGATACTCACCTCACAATCAGAAAAAGTGGTTCTCTAAAAACTGGTCTAAATACCACAAAATACCCCAAGTTCAGTAGCTACAGGCAAGCCTGAATTTCTCTATTTTCACAGCTTTCATCAAACCAACCCTACCAGGACTGTAACACATGGAACCAGCTACTCAACCCAACAGTACAGAGTTTACCAGTGGAGAACTGGAAATAATTAAGAGCATATAAAAGGCAACCTTAGCCTCAAAGAGCTAAACACCAGATATAACCCAATCAGATTCAATTCTTCCCAAGTCACAGGATCTATGTTAACATAACCTTGCTGAAAGCAACAAGCTTGAAGAAAGGATGTCAAAGAGACTTTTCACACTTTTCTCATCACTGGTCAAGGAATTTCCAGGTACAGAAGTCACATGAAGAGAGAAGCAATGATCCAGATTTGATGGGAAGTTTGTCAGGGAGCAGTGATATGACTAAACAACTGATGATCTTGGATCTTTATTTCAAGTCCCGCACTTCAAACGATCCAAGAGAAGATACAAAAGGACAAAAGCAATTGCTTTTCTCCTTTCTTTATATACAATTAAAGTACTTCCATTCTGCAGACACAGTCTGAAAGAACAGTTTTCCCCCTGAAACTGGATCACCAAGTTAACACCACAATGTAATACCTGTGTCTCACCATAAAAGCTGGGAAAGAAGCAATCCCATTGTTCCATCCCCAGCAGCTAGCTTGGTCAGTGCTCCTGTCATGGATATTACTACCATGTACTACAGTAACCCAAAACCATGCAGACATTCTCTACTTAAACCAGCATTTGTTAACATCATGTAATTAACCTACGCTATGTTAATACATTTATACTGGACAGGGTAAACAATTTGAAATTCAGGATCTTAACTGGAAACCAATAAAACCTCTAAGTTGAGAAAACCAAACTGAAAGACTAGACAACACACAGGTAACCTCTTGAGGTTGTCATCTACGAGCTCTGAACTACCAATATCACTTTAATATGTATACACAAAAATCTCTACCAGGTAAGATAATCAAAATTAAGACAGTGCTTGTAGGATATGGCAACCTAGCTGAAATTGATATTCATTAGAGTACTCTTTGCATGAATAGGAGCATTTGGACTCTGTGGTCTTTATCAGAGCCCCAGCTGGTAATGGTTGAAGGTTAATGCCTTACCCCATTCTGTTCAATTTTCTGTCCTAATTAGTCCTCCAAATCTATAGCTGTGAGCACCAAGTGTCTGTGCTCAAAAGAAACTAATTAATGCTAGCAAATTAGATCAAGTCCAAAGATCCAACAGCCAAACTCTTAAATGCTCCTTGTTAATAGGAAGTGTAGCTGTCAATAACTGCTGTTGGTGGCTATAATGAGGCCTCTTTCTTTCATTGAAAGTGATTTCATTTCTCTTTGTCCCTGTAAAAGCTGTTCCATTCCCTAATAAATAAAAAAAACCCCACACAACTAAGTTGCAGTGGTAAAGCTAGCAGTCTGACCCATTTCTTGTCATCAGCTGGGTTGAAATGACATAGAGAGGGGAAGAAAAAAAAAAATCAAATAGGGCAAGTTCCCTCCGCAAACATTTTCTTCAAAGTCCTAACACCAGCTAGAATGCTTAAATTTCCATCGCCAAGCCACGCAATATGCTCTCATATTTCTTTTCTATAAAATCCCCTGAAATAGCTTAGGGTAGTTAATGCTCTAAGTATCATTAAAAAAAAAAAAAAAAAAAAAGAAAAAGGAAAAAAAAAGACCATGAGATCTAGCATTTCATCTCTTCAAACTGTAATTTACATATAGCTGTTTCCTCTGCCCAGTTTGTTGAGGCAAAGCTCAATATACCATAATCCCTCTAGAGATTGTACTAATTCACATAGTTAAATGTGATGAGAGTAAATGTTCACTGGAAATACATAAAGCTGAATAATTTTTTTCAAAATAAAAGCTATTATGTGCAAACAAGAACGTCATATAAAAACTCAGCAACTTACCCTTGAGAAACTCTAGCAAGGGAAAAACACATAGTAATTTACTACCAATACTAAACATAGCTGTACACTATCAAAACACCTAAAATAATTTAAGTAACTAACAACTGCACAGCATATTCAACAGTAATCTCAATAGCTTCGTATAGGGTCACAGGGTCACACACAATATGACTATAATGTACTTTAATAGTCAGACAATAAATACAGCAACAGAGGACAACATTTTTCTCCACTCCTCCACCTGCATTTTTGTCACTGGATTGAAACTGTTCTCAGATTATAACAACCTTCCTTTCACGAAAATGAAGTTGAAGGCAATAAGGCAGCATTCTATTTT
Organism: Falco cherrug; assembly: GCF_023634085.1. Lineage (NCBI taxonomy): Eukaryota > Metazoa > Chordata > Aves > Falconiformes > Falconidae > Falco > Falco cherrug. The sequence continues at coordinate 103,160,664 of NC_073700.1, forward strand.
ATTATTCCTCCCATGTAACCTCTCAGGCTTTCCATCAAACTCTGAACAATATGCATGCAAGCACATGTAAGCAATTTCTGGCCACAGCAAGTGAACTAGAAAAAAGTTACCAGGAGTTGTCATGTAAATTACTGATTTTTATCAGCTATTTCACAGTTTTGCTTTGGTCAATTAGAGGATTCCTGTATTCCCAAATACTCCTAAAATACGTGAATAAAATAAAAAAAAAATTGTAAGGACTATTATTTTACATTGAGGCAAAGCAGATGAGCAAAGTTCAGCTACAGATGGTGATTTGGGGTCTAATTTGCTTCAAGAAAGTAAGATTCATCAAAATTTTCAAATGTGACCATCATGTAACTTCCCACTACTATCAGTTTTAGCATCTTTTTAGTGTAAACCTCAGAACCATGACTGTAGGTACCAACAGGTTAATCCTCCCGCAGCATTCAGCAAGGGCTTGCATCAATTAACAGAACTTGGTCTGCAATACAAAGGAAAGTGAGCAATACTCCTGAGGAACATCAAGCTGCAATTTGCTATGTATTTTGCATATTTCATTATCTGCATTTCTGAGAATATATATATAACAAGACTTCTTTTTGAAAAAGTAATATGTAAAGATGTGCATTTAAATGTGCAGCATCACACGTAGTTCAATCAGGAATTTCTTTGGTTTTATGGGCCTTGATGTGTCAGGTGTAAGGGTCATGGTCTAGAGCAGGTGGCCCCTACGGGGACAGAGATAATGTCAGTGACAGGGCTGTTGAGTAACTGCACATTATCAAAACTCTGGTTGACACTGGTCATGCTCAACTGTAGAGAAGCCTGCAGTAGTGTTGCATCCCATCATTTTCACTAAGTATCAACATTAGCCCTGAGGAGGAGATGGCTAATGGGGAAACTGGAGAATGGGAGGAGGGTGGCTGCTTGGAAATGTCCTTTTCCAGCCACACTTTCCAAACCATTTTTTAAAGCCTTGCGAAGTAGCAAGAGCTTTTTCAGCAATGTGAACCCAGCTGCCTTAACTACACAGTTCCTACAGACAACAGAACCAACCTAACAGTTTTCTCCAGAGAAGGTCCTCAACTCTGCACAGACAGAAACATCCCCCTTTTGTCTCCCTCTCATAAAAAGAAGAAAGAGAACAAAAACAAAAAAAACCCCAAAAACTAAAAAAACCACACAAAACTCACAACCAAGACAGAAAAGAATATCTCCCACAACAAGCTTCAAAAAAGAAATGGCCACATGCTTATTTACAGAGTCACAGGCAGGATCAGGTCTTCACTCATCCAAATTGTTTCCCTTACTTCACCGCCTTCCTAACAGCAAGATCAGGCTGATTTGAACTATCTACCCCTGTATTCACCCTGAAAAGTGTGTAGTAGGTTTCCTACTTGAATCCTTGAGACTTACAAATGAGTCACAACTACAGAAGACACCTGCAAGTCACTCTTGGTGACTTTTAAAGGACCAAACCCAGACCACGTATCAGTAGTAGACAACAAAATTTAGAAGAAAAAAGTTTTGAATTAAAACCCCCATCTCTGGAGCAAGATTGCTTTTCTCCCAGCAAAAAAAGACTGAGGTTTTGGAAGGTGGGCAGAATTGCTTTCTGTTATAATAAAACAAATACACAAAACATATCCAACAAATATAACACAAAATTATGATCTCGTGACTGACTCAGTGATCCAGTAATTTCTTTTGGGGATCTCAAGACAAATCTTTCAAAGTCCAAACACGCAACCTATCGAAGTCACTCAGCTGTTTCTGTTTTTACAAGCCTAGTAACCCAAAAATCAAACTGAACCGAATGTACAAACCTTAAAGTTTGTGTATTTCTGTCCTCAATAGTTCCTCTCTAGCTAAATCCATCAAGTTTCAAAATTGGTAACTCTGAAGAGCAGAATAAGCGCTGTTAAGAAATGGAACAAATACTTCTGTAGATATGATCAAGATCAATCAAAGCTCTTGCAGTTTTTTTCTAGTGAGTGTCTCTAGCTTCAGAGCAGAAAGGAGTCATGGAAAGCACAGTACAGGCTAGATGAAACTACAGAAGTTTTGGTAAGCTAAACGAATAATGACAAATGCTAACTTCAGGTAATTTGCTATGATTTTGCTTTAAAGAAGTGTACTCAAATTTAAATTTTCTAACTAGAAATTAAAGCAAAAAATAACAACTTTAAAGGAAAACAGATTGATTAAAAAATTATTTCACAAAAGCAATAAACGAGGGAATGGCAAATAAACATTTCTTTTAGCTACTCCTGTTTGAAAGCACAAATTTTTACATGCCAAGGACACACGGATGCAGAAATACATGGATTTAATATTATTTCAGACAAATTCATGCTACAGTTTGTACAAATACAGGGAAAGTTCCTGTATGACAACACTGTTGGTTTTTTTTTTTTGTTTACTTGCTTTTTACAACACTTTAGATACTCCTACAATAGCCCACAATTTCAAATACATATAGCGCATGGATATTAACACGATAAAGCGTATTTACATAATGGTCATGAAAAAGGGACTAGCATTTCACAGAAAGCATGTTTACTCTCGTAACAAAATTACTAATATATGCATTTTCACTGAAAAAGTGCTTGAAAATCTTAAACACATAGAAATTATTCTGCACCTGAGATGTACTAAATTCCTGAAAAATGTGCAGCACACCCCAAGAACTATACTAGCACAATCTGAAAAAAAGAAGTTCAAAATAAATTTAAATAATCTAAGTAAAAAGAAATATGACCAGACAATATTTAATTCTTCTTTAAAATAATCAGATGGAAACATTTTCATGGTTATTTCATCCCTAAGCTACTCTGGTATGTTAACAACCAAGCATAGCAATAGGTCACCCATTTAACTGGGCTAGGGCAGCAGGATCATCTCTTGAGTTAACAAAACTTTTGGGTTTTATTTATGTTTTAACCCTTGGGGTTTCTTTTCCCTGGATGGCTCTTGAATACGTGCTGGACAGGCTGTCACTACTTGCATTATTAGCTCTGATAAGCACACAGCTCTAGGTGGTATAGCTGCAGGCTAAGGTAACGGACTGTATACAGATGGACCCCTGTGTTCATGCAGAGCACTATTGAATGTATAGGGGCTCCCCATAGGGACGCATATGAACCTAGCACGACCAAGCAAATTGTAAAGGCCCACATTTGCAGAATAGCTTTATTTCCTGTATTACCAATCCATTTACCACAATTTCCTAAAAAGAAAATGAAACAAAGGTGTATTAATAGGAGCTGTTCAAACAAAATTAACGTAAAGCAGAAAAATCCTAGAGAGCAAGTTAAATGAGTAGCTATGCCACTTAGTGTAAACAGCATGATTTCATACACATGTGTACGCTGTGTAGCAACAAACTGAATTGCAGGAGTTTTCATTACCTAATTACGCAGTTTATGTTCATAGCTTGTAATTGTTTACAGCATAGAAAACACAGCCTCTTTACTGTGATTAACACATAACCCTGTGTACTAAGATGACAAATTTATTCCAGGAATAATTTCAGGATGGATTTATGAGATGATAAATTCTCCTGTTCACAAAACTCCTTAGGCTTCATTTCCTGTGGTTTGGTTCCTCCCTGCCCCATCCAGATTAAAAGGTATGCAACAAAATAGCTGAACTTATGCTACCATCTTATTTTAAACAAGGGTAGCAGTGCAGATTTTGCTTGTCTATTTGACCATTAAAATTGCATCAGAAATACTCCGTTTCTACCCCTAACTTTCACACAGTTTAATCAAAGCTGGCTTAGAGATGACAGAGAAATGAGGGGGAGAGAGATGCATCCATAAACCTTATTTTACTCAAAATACACAACTGTACTCTATTCAGGAAAAAGAAGAAAAACCTTTAGTTCTGCCTCATACGACAGAAGAAAAAAAAAAAAAAAAAAAAGACAGCACTTTGCTTTAAAATTATGGACACAAAAACATGGAGAACCTGCAAGGTAATGGTCAACAACTCACAGCTCAACAATCTCCACTACTGGTCGCTGTCACAAAAAATTAAGGTGCTGAAACCAAAGTTCTCAACCTACACAGAGAAAGTCCAGAGGAGAAACACACACACCCTCTTTGGTCTGCCCCCAAACAAAATTACATAAATAGCATACTCTCAAAAAAGTTTTAACTGACATCCTCTTTCAATGACCCGCATTACTACAATTGCTTTTCCTCTTCATTTTTTTTCCACAAAAGTTATAGAGTTCGAAGTAAAAATGATTTAACTACATTGAAATGAAAAAGCCATGCGTTAAGTCCTTCTGGCAGCACTGGAAGTTACCTGTCATGTGATACCACTTCCCTTGGGCAAATATTCCCACCTTTTTTCCTACTTAGTTTCAGAATTACTTTGTAACACTACTCTTTTATGTCTTTTGGAGAAATCCTAAAAGCAGCTGCTTGAAAATACGCTGGTTCACTTCACCTAGACTTGACTCCAAACCTAGTGATAAACATCTAGAAACCTCCCATGACATTTCCTAAGTAAATAGCGAAAAACAAAAAGCCACATACCACTGAGGAAACAATTGTTCTTCCTGCCATGGTAAAAATCACTGAAATAATACATATAAAAGATATGGCAATAAACTAAAATCCACTCCTTTGTCAGTAAATACTCTTGGAAGATGCCTAGAAGACACTGCTGAAGATTTGAAGAAACAAATGTTGGGACAAGTTAAAGAGTGTGGGAGGTTTGCTATACAGTTAGATGGAGGTACAGGCATTTCTAATTTCTCTCAGCTTAAGATATTTGCATTTCAATAACGAAATGCACGAAGAATTATTTTTTTTTTCTGAGCCACTAAAGGAGAGCTGTACTGGAGAAGACCTATTCTCAACTGAAAACAGCTTCTTTAATAAAACCAAAGTGTTATGGATAAACTGTGCAAGTTTAACCACTGATGGAGCAGCTGCTTTGACTGGAATAAGAAAGAGGTCCTAGGGTAAGGTTACAGAGCTAGCACCACATGTGGAACAAACACATAGGGAGGTACTGCAGCAAACTAATTGGAGTCAAGAGTGCACAAAGTGCTACAGAGTGACATTGCTGTACTTAACTTTTTTATAAAAACAAGCTCTTCAGATAGTAGCATCCAAATTTGCTGACCTTTTTAGTGATGACAGGTGGCTGTGAGTCGTTTGCTGCCTAGCAGGTATTTCCAAAAAATAAACACTCTTAGTAGGTCCCTTCGAGGTGAAGGGGACATTTTAACAGTGAGTGAGAAAGTAACTGCTTTTCAGAAGAAACTCAGGCTATGGAGAGAGCATTTTGAAAACAAGTGTTTGGGTATGTTCCCCTCAGTATGTGATGTTTTGTTTCATTCTTGTTGCTCAACACAATGTGAGTGTGTCACCTATAAAAACCTCTCATATCTGTACAATTCAGAAGGATAGAAACAGATCTAAACCTATTTAAAAATCGTCCAAATGACAGTTTCAGTGGGGTTTGAACCTATCTGTTAAAAACATAAGCATGCAACACCTTCTGATTAGTTTGGAAGAACAACAGATTGACATCAGGGAAGATGGTCATTCACTAGCCTAACTTCCAAGTAAAACCTTTGCAAAACTTGTGGATGGGTTTAAAAAATTAGTATCATGATGTAGTAAGTGCAGGCAACAATGCACCTCTTCCACTGGGATCTAAACATCTCTGTCAAGTATCTTTTTAGCTGTGACCATTAAAACCAAGCACTGAAATAAACTGAACTTAGATGCTGTTTCACAGTGTTCAACAAGGATTTATTTTTTAAAAAATGCATATTCAATCACATAGCTCTCAATAAAAATAGTTATTAACAGTAATATTTATTTGTACCATTAATAGCATAAAGTTATTTTAAAGTACTGTTTATTTCATTTTTATATCATCCTTTTTTAATTTCTATTTTTATGTGTTATAATGTACATAATGCACTAGTACAGTGGTACACGTATATGATTTAAAATAAATAAACATATATTGGGATTCCATGCTCAGAGGGTTTTACTGATGGAGTGCGCAATCAAAAGAGTTTATAGAGAACACAGATCTAGATGACAAGAGGCATGCACACCCTACCAAAAGTGTGCCACTTGTATAGAACAATTCTGTGGCCTGGTTTTGTTGGTTTTTTTCTTCCTTTCTTATATCCCTCTGAACAGGAGCATTCTTGGCTAACCTGCACATAAGTAGCTCTATCTTTCTCATACTTCAAAAAGTTCCAGATTTCTTCCAGGACTGTATGAACATCTGTGTCTGAATGTGATACCCAACTTCAAAGAGTTACTGTCCAGTACTCTTCAAAAGAAAATGTAAACATGCAAAAGTGGACTGCATTATCCTGTTTCAACATCTGCCTAATAACACGTTTATGTGCATGTATCATTAAAATACTGGGGCAGGGAAAGGATGCAGTTAGTTGGGAATATTTAAATACATTTATCATAATAAAGGAGACCCCTAACTGAAGGCTCACATGATGCAATTCCATTTATATAAGTATCAAATATTACGTACAGGAATACAGTAAATCTTGTGTTGTTCTGTCATCACATAGTCTAGACTGAGATGTGGGAAGCTTTATATTAATCATACTAAATTCCACAGCCCTCAAGAACAAGTCATTTTCAAAAATAGTCCACATCACCAAGCAGCCAAAGCCAACACCACAGACTTATACACGTTACTACCAGTTTCATAGTGTACAGATAAGATGCAGATCATACGTATTAATTCTATGATTGCTTGGCTTCAAAAACAGGGATTATATTCAGGGACAAAATGGAATACATCTGATCTCCCAATGAATATTTACTCTTACCTTGCACTTTATCTGAACACAGCTCCTTGGCTCGGTCCCTCATTATCACTGGAATCAAAACATCTTTTTCTACATGTCTCAGCTTAGAATTTTCTGCAAGAGTGGAAAAAAAACAGAAAATAAGAAAAATAGGGAGTTTTACCTATACATCAGAGAAAGTCAATCTACAGAAATAAACCCACATTGTTTATATAAGATACACGAGTACACTAAAACTGTCCCAAACTAGTAGCATAAAGTACCATGGGAGGACCACACAGATCAAAAGGCAGGAAAGTCCCAAGACTTAAAATTGCTCAGATACAAATGTATGCATTACCCTGAATATTTCTGTTCTGTTCAATGTGTACAATGAACCAAAATTAATGGAGAGAATTCTGGCAACACATTCTAATTTCTGCATTACTAAATAGAAGGTCTGCCTACAGACTGCACAAAGGTTGAGAATTACTTTTATTTCAGAATACTAATATTTTTCTATGTACATTATCTCTACAAACTGGCTTTTTTGCTCACTGTCACAAAGCTGAGAAACACAGCACATATTAGAGCACAACCTGAAATTTGCACTGCTATATGGAAGACTTCAGTTCTTTAAAAAAAAAAAGCCTAAGAAGCCTAATAAATGGAGGATCTAGGAGTTTCTTCACTGAGAAATTCAATTTAACATGAACAAATGCTGCTGCCTGAATTCTGCAATTAAAGTACAGTTGCAGTTTGCTTTCAGTTGTCTCAAAACAGAACTCGGTACTCTGAGTACAGCTAGTGATCTTGAATAGTTAAACACAGACCATTTAGAAAAAAAACAGTGCATTTCCAAATCCACTTTCTTTAAAACAAAGGGATGAGAATTTATCAAGTACAGCTTTTCATTTCTCAGCTTCTCAGTTAAAAACCCTTTAAAGGATATTCGTTCAGAACATTGTATAGTCCAACACAATTATATCAAATACCTGGGTTTCCTCCTCAAACACACTATTTATTCACCCTTTGATGTCAATATGCTTCAGAATAGCATCAGATGTGATGCTCACATTATGAAAACTCTACTGTCAGACACACTGTTATTTTGAATATTTAAACAAAAATAATTTCATTTAAAAATTGGTTAACAAAAAAAGATAAAATTAAAGAAATTAAAACTGTGATGTATTCAAATTCAAAAGGAAAGAAGCAGAATTTAAGTTACCTACCGCTTTCAAACACTATCTGTTTTTCAGAGCATCCGCAGTTACTTCTAGATCAAAATGCAACAGAGACAAACATTTCTCACTTACCATGTTTTAAAGTTTATTAACTCTATGAGGTTACACAGTATTGAATCTGTGATATTACTAGGGGCATTGGGTAACAAAAGAGAGGATTACAATGAGCAATATTCAGAACCTGAATTAAAGACTTATCTTTCTCAAAAACTTCCAATTCAAAAATTGGAATTTCTACAGCAAAAGATAGAAAAAAAGTGTCTTCTGTAAATACAACAAAAATGCCAAACACAAATAGCTCACGACTTAGATTCGCTTCTATGCTCCTGTTTTCATGACTGACATAAAATAATTACAATGAAATATCTTTCATTTTAACTTTCTGCAGAGTATCAGTACAAATATGTTGTACCAGGCATTTATTACGTTACAGACAACACAAAGCTGCCATAAAATTTTACGTACTTTTTTTTAAAAAACGGGACAAACCACTTCAGCTGAATGACATGGCAGGAAACAGCACCACCAAGCTTACATGCCTCAGCTCTACTCTGAACAATTTCAACCAAAACAAGCTGACACTACTGCAGTTCTGCCTCTCCTGATCCCTGTGATGCTATTTTTCCTCTGCCCACACAGATGTGGCTCTGCAGCCCTGTGGTGACGCAAAACAGGGAGTTAATTTGGTTTAAAGGTAAATAAACTTCTTTGCAGGCAATTTTTCAGCTAGATAAATTCTCTGATCCAGTTCACTATATAAATGCATAAATAGCCCATGAGATGGAACAGCATGAGACTAGGACAAGAAGAAGACTGAACTGTCATGACCACCGCTGGCTCAAACTACAGCAGCCTAAGCTTCCTGCCTTTCTTTTTAAATTTAAATTGGTTATATTCACGCTTAGAGTAGGCAGAAACTAAGCTAACCTACGAACGTGAATAGATAGCAAGTGCGTTACTAGCTGTCACCAAAAGGGAAGTTTTAAGTCCCCCACTGCCCTCATTCACCCCATCACATCAGCACTACTACGCACTTAACCACACAGTGCCTGACCAGTTCAAGACAGAAAACTAACTCAAGCACATGCAAAAAAGTATGTCTCACCTGGTTTACACTTTGAAGTAAGTAGATCTACTTTCAGAGTTCTAATAATTACTTAATTAAACTTTTATACCCCAGCACAGGTGGAAGCGTAGCAGACAGCACAGAAGCCTTTAGGGCCTGGGAAGGGCACCTGGGTTCCCCTGCTGGCAGAGCTGGCTACAAGTACCCACAGCTCCCACAACAACAAAGCGCAGGGCTCCAATGCAAGGGTCAGCCACCCACTACTGACAAAGAGCAGAAGCAGTTGGAAACCCAACGAAGACTAGAAAGAAAACAGGACAAGGGCATCCCCTAAAAAAATTAAAAAGAGAAGGCCTCGCTGCCCCCTTGTTAGCCCAAAACAGTCAAAAAACATTTTCAGGTTTTATCAAAGCTTAAGCACCCACTTTTCTGTTTGATTATTCAAAAAGAAAGGGGCATAAGACTGATAGCAAGAAGTAGCTGTACTGGTGTTAACATCAGCTCAACCAGAACCATGACAGAGCCATGCTCCAGGCAATGTTCCTCTTTTTAGTCCTGTGTTGTCAAACCTGCAGAGGCTGAAAATGCAGGAAGGAGAGGGCACATCAGGACACGGGGCAGTGTCCAGTACGAAGAATCAGAAGAGTGCTACAACAGTAATTCAAATGTAACTTAAAAGTTCTTCTACAGTTTTTAAAAGAATGTTGGTAAGTATCAGTTTTCGAACCATTACGCAAGCAATTCAAATCATCTTCTAATGTCTAGGAGGTAATTTTAGGCAACTGGGTGCCACCATCTCTCCAAATAGCTCAAATGCAGATGTTCAGTTTGGGCAATACTGTATCTACTCATGAGTTTCAACTGTAATGTCTTCAGTTTTTTAATATTCTTCCTTGATCTTAAACTATCCACTGCATTACATTTACAGTGATTTTCCTTCAAGTATCTTAAAACAGGTGACTAAAGTTGGTATTTCTAGCATTTATGCAAAATATTAAAGAAAAATAAAGTACAAATATTAACAGTACCTGATACCAGCTAGAAAAATATGTTTATGTGCAGAATAACTGCATTTCTGATACCAATGTACAAACACTTGCAAGATCATCATCAATTCAACCTAATCAGCTCTGAAGTAACATATACGGCAAGAACTTTCAAGGAAACAATCTCGCAGAAGCAAGACTTCATCAAAAAACATGAGACAGCCATGATGTGAAACCATTGATTCCTTTTGCCTTTTTTCAACTATATTACAGTTTCTAGAATAAGAGCTTTTTTCCCCTTTTAAAAGTTCACTATTCTGCACTAAGAAAGATAATTCTTATTCTAATATCAGATTTGCTGCAGACTAGTCCCCACAGAAGAATCTGCATTACAACAGACCTACTACTGTTTTGTTTTACCTTCAAAACATCAATACAATTATCCTCAGAGAAGCAAGAAGTAAGTTTTTCTACAGTCTGCCTTCTGCATTTGAAAGCCGATAACCTCTGGTCCCCACCCACATCCTCCACACACTTTGCCTGGTCTTCTGGGTAGGCTCTTTGAGATGATCATGGTGTTTGGCCACAAAGTGAACCAACAAGAACATATTACCTGTCAGCTTCCAGTGGGCCAGACAAATGTTAGCAGCAGCTTTTCCTTTTCCTTCTCCTCCTGCCAGCCAAAACTCAGGCACATCTGTAGAGTAACTTAACACTCTGAGATTCTACCTTTACCTTACATTCTGTTGAAATTCCCAAGTACCATCAAGGTACAAGGGAGAGATAGATGAACACAAGCTTTAACTGAGTAAAGGTTAAAAAAGCAGACTAAATATAATTAACAGTAAAAACTAAGTATTTTGTAAAAATACATGCAGAAGTTAAGCCAAAATTAAAACCAAATGCAGGCTTGTAGATGTTACAGCATCTAAGTCACTAGATTCTTGAAAATGCAAATAAGGCTACAACCAAGGTGTATCATGAAACTACTGAATGTTTCCTAAAGACAGAGGTCAGCACATTCCAGAACGGTGACACTCCTTGTGGGGACAAGGAACTGAGGAGAGGATAAAGAATGGGTATACAGGTTATAAGCTTGCATTTGCCAGGAAAAAAAAAGACAGAATGGCAGAAAACTACAGAAAAGGGAATACCACTGTGGAAGAGAAATTTTCTTCCATACCACCTCAGCCCAGTGTAAAGAATTAAAGGAAGGAGACTAATAAACTAGGAGTTATCTCTATTCAGCAACACACTAACACCACATTGAAGACTTTTTGTTTTGTTTTACAAATAAAATCTGTGGGGTTTGGCAAATCTCAGTGCTTGAAACAGTTCTCTAGTTGCATACAATATACAGGGCACAAGACTACAATTGTAACAGTTTTCTGTGGTTGATCAAAACCTTCAACTGCAAAAGCTATTTATTGCCATTGAAGGCCAAGGACCACAGCCACTTTTTTTAAAGGTTTTAATTATTTTTCTAAAAATCACCAAAAAAACCTCCCAGGAAATAAATGCATCAATAGGAACAAGGGCATCACAACCACTAGAACAGCATAGAATACACATCAAATTCACTCCGTACTGAAGCTGAGAAAACAGATGATGAATACTCTCCCGGCTTCTTAGCCTCTGACCACAGGATCCACGAAGGCCTTGGGAAAAAAAAAAAAAAAAAAAAAAAAAAAGAGGACCGCGGTGTAGACCTGTGCTGTACCCAGCAGACCTTTAAGAGGACAAGAGGAAATTGAAACACAAAGCTGCTTTACAGTCCTAATAATGAAAGGGACCATAGCAGCTTGTCGTATTAATTGGTATCCCCTTTTTGTAATAGTCTAAGACAAAAGCTCTCATAGAAATGAGTCCTGAGAAAAGTCATACCATCCCCTCTCTTCCTTCAGCACAGTTGGTAACTGACTTCTTCACCCTTCTGTCACTATGTCCTGCTGGTAGTTTACAGCCTTGCTTTCACCTCACTCATGACTTCAGGTAGCAGGGACACAGATTACTCATACCTTCTGCATTCAAGAGGATGCAAGTCGTGATTCCAGCAACAGTTTTTGAAACATGCACTTCTCATTATACAAGCTGTAATTTGGATATTCTTGGTTTAGTTTATGCACATTTTAAAAAAACAGCTCAAAGTAGTACTTTAAATATTATAGCTATTTCAGTAAGAATCACAGTATATAAGAAAAACATAACAAATTTTATGGAGTTTTTAACATTTTCATTAGCAACTGTTATACCTCATGTTTTCCTTGAAGTCCCAGTTACATAAACTTCTAGCCATCAGCTATGTTATTTACTAACAAAAATGCTGTAGAAAGTTCAGTCAAGGTTCAAGAATCCAAGTCAAAAAATATAACACTCTTCAAAATATAAACATTTTAAAACAATCACTTTAATTATTTTGTGGCTTTGGTTCAGAAATGCAGAGCCATAAAAGGGACTGTTTTTTTTTTTAAATACACCTTCCTATTTTTTTCCTACCAGCTGCCATCAAAGACAAGCAGTTGTCAGTGGATAGGTTTCTAAGATGCCTTTCTTTTTTAAGCTAAGAAATAGAACTTCAAAAGTATTAATGAAACTTCAGCAGCAGAAATAATAGTTATTACAGTGAAAGGGGAGAAAAACAAGAATATATATGCAGAATTCCAATTCTCTAATTTACACCACATTTAAAGAAAATCTCATTCTGAAGAAGTGTAATACAGTTCTTTTCCTGGAAGGGAAGGTCTTGCCTTCAACTGTGCTGAGTGTACTAAACTTGAGTTTACCTGCCACCTCTCATTTTTTTCATATGCAGACCTACAGTATAAACCACACAAAGTTAAGATGGGCTGGAGAATGAATAACAAGTTTATTACTAAGTTATGTAAATGCATTAATTTGGGGGATTGAGTTATTTTTCATATCATTTGGGAAAATTATTTCTATGCTGTAAATAATCTGTGTCATCCCAAAGGTTTTTTTAAAACATTTGCCTGTGAGCTAATTATAAAACTACACTGAAAACGTACACTTTTATTCGTAACAGAAGGACCAGCACAATGTTAATTGCATGCTTATTTGCAAACATTCCTTTCATCGTTCAGACTATTGGCTCTAGAGGTTAGACTTTTACAAAAACCATTTCAGATTTAGTATACCTGCAACAGCGTTTTGAATAGGCAAAGATAAATTATAGCTTACTACTCGTCCAGGAAAAGAATGCATTCAATTAAAAATTTTCACCTCCTTTATTCTGCCTAACTTACCCTTTTTGTATTAAATAAGAAGTCACCAATCTTAGGTTAATCCACGCAAATTCATTTGTGCGTACTATCAAACAGTCTGTATAGCTGAGTATGTTACCAACTACTTAAAACCTCTATTCTGAAACACTATGCCACACATCAAACAAATTAATTTAGAGATAAACCCATTAAACTCATGGGAGGAAAAAAAACCATGTTTCTACAATCTAAGTTTTTTTTCCTACAATTGTAATTTTATGTATCAATGTAATTAATACTTTAAGTACCCAATCCTGTGAGGGGGCTCCTATGCCCTTACTGCCAAGAGGTTCACGGGGCCAAAGAGGCAAATCATTTCAGCATACTGCTTTGCAACCTCAGTCGCACAAAAACGTTCAGGATCCTGTTAAAGATAAAGGATTTTATCAGTCAAAAACATCCACTGTGAACTGACTGATGACTGACCAGGACCAAACAACTTTATGCACATGTGAAATGTCACCGAGTTTGGTAATTTAATTTGCACATAGCGGTTTGCATACAAACTAGGGTCTTCAGTACTTTGCTCTCTATTAAGGTTTTAAAGTATAGAAGGACAACATGAAGTGACAAAAGTGTTATAATCAAAGTGAAACAACATACATGCTATCCTTAAACCTGATTTAAAAGCAAAAGAGGCAGATGAGTGCAGTTTCTTTATGCAGCAACCATATTTTCTTTTTTAAATGTATATAAATTTCTTTTTATTTAAAAAGTTACAGATTTTGAGATCTTTCTATCTAATACTGACATCATTTTAAATTAAGATGGAGTACAGGGATGACAACACCAAGGAAAATTTCCAAAGCTTTAACTTCTCACCATTCTATCATCACCTCAAAGTCAATTTTCACCTTTTTCACTGGCTGAATTTGTTATCTTACATTTTGCTTTGGGGCTCATGTTCTTGCAATATGGCAGTACTGGATTACGAGAACACTGACAAGCCTGTTTGCTAAAAATGAACAATGGCCATATTACAGCAAGTCTGTAATATCTAGAAAGAAAAGGAAAAGCAGACCCAACAAAGCACACTTACTTGTTAATTACATGCAGACTGCAAATATTTGTACATCTAGTGAGTAATAAGTAAAGCCAAACCTGAAGTTGCTTGCCAAGGTTTTTGACACCAGGAGAATTTTTTCACATTCTTGATCACATATGAAAGCCAGTTAATGGCCCAAAAATTAATTATAGATCAGAGCTTAATATTTACTACTGAAAAAAATGCAGGTTCATTAACATCTAGCCTGAACTACTGTTCAAGTATGACCACGCTGCCAGGTAGGAAAACTTAAGGTGTGAGGCACCTATAAGGGGAACACCCCACCCCACCTCAAATCTCTTCTGACAACTTTAGATGAGGATTCCAGCAAAACACACAAAATACAAAGTCACAAACACAGCTAGGGACACGGACCAGACAAGGACTAAAATGGCACAGGCAGCCTTAATTCTGCCATTGTAAAGCTTCTGAATATTTCACTTGGTAACTGACGGAAAATCCTCAATGCAACTTTCACTTACACAAAGACAACCATGCAGCAATATTTCAGCAACCAAATACACATTTTGTTTTTTTACTGGGACAGCAAAAATATAGTAAAAGCACAGATACAACTGGATACCTGCATATAGGGTTCCACACTTTTTAAGCAAAGCCCAAACTTTTGAGCACCTCTTGTGTGAAATTGGTCCCGACCTTTCTAACTAACAGTGGATGTTGTGCAAGAATTTACTGCTTAGTTCCACCTGAGGTAAGAAACAGAGAAAGGTGCTGCAAAAATCACAAGCTATCTGAAGTATATAAACCAAACTGATCACATAAAATACAGCTAAGCAGTGACCACAAGAACAGTGCAATAACTTGCATCAGAAACAAGGGATGAGTAACAGGTAAAACCAACATAGAAAAAAGGAAGTAACCAGCACCTGGATGAAGAAGGCACACAGGAAAAATCTAACAACCAATGAATGCCAATTATTATGGCAGGAAATGTTAACCACCTAAGATTTCCCACCACGTCCAATAACACTAATGGTGGCTTCAGCACTACATATTCCTCTTTACCAATTCTCTGAATTGTGTAATAAGGCATAAAGAAAAAAAATGTAATTCACAAATGGAAGTTTCATTTAAAAAAAAATACCTGCCCAAATTCCTTGAGAGCAGCTTGAGTATTTAGCTCTCTGACTACTCCTTTGAAGATAAAGTTTACACCTTTCATTCCAAGTAACTAACACCACACAAAAATTAAGAGCAAGGCTTTTGAATAACAGGACCGAGTACATTCTTCCTGCCTTTTTGGTTTGTTTTTTTTTTTTGACTGGGAGTAAGGATTAAGAGACAAGAAAAAATGCCTACCTTAGATTTCTGTACCTATGTATTTAACAATCAGTACATAACACAAATGAATAAAGATTTAGAAACTAGCACCACAGATATGATCAAAACACATCAGTGTTTTCAAAAGTAGCACAGCATGAGGCATCCTGACACGGAGAGAAGGCTAAAAGCCTTTTGGTTATATTAGCACAAGGACTGCAGATAATATTCTGGATTTTAAACTCTCTTTAAAGAATCCTTTCAAACCTTTCAGTATTATGAAACTCACTGCAGCTTCTCAATACATCTTTCATTTTTTTAGTTCTTTTCCCTGAACAGTTCTTCAAGATGTGGTGTCAAATAACTTCTGGAAATCATAATTATCTTTTCCCTTCATGTTCCCAATCACGTCCCAGGTCAAAGACACCAGGAATATCAAAAAGGTCATTCTCATTCAACTCCCTTCTTGACAATGGTAACTTATGTTTTTAAACACGCACATTATCAAAAGAAGTTTAATTAAAAGCTGGAACTGTTCTTCATTTTATTTAGATATTTTGCCTTTAAATTCAACATCGCTTTACCTCCCATTAATTTTTCCTTTCTACCTTTGGAAGCTGTAATTTCATTCCTTTCAATGTATTCTTCCAGCTCCGTCTTAACTGCCCATGCCACTTTGAAACAAGTCACAACCATTTTGCAAGCCCAATTCTCTCCGTCCACTGATATACTGTTGCTGTATTTAACAACTTAGATTTCCACATGACAGTAAGAAACTTAAGTAGCTTAGGAAGATTATGAAATCAGTCTTTGGCCCCTCTGTTTTTAAGACCCCAAAAAATGTCCAGGATAGGTACCAAATCCTGCACTGTGTATCTAAGCTACTGTCAGTAACGCTGCTCTTCTCTTTACATGCTTGTGAATCTTCAACTAGGGATCCAAACATCACTATCCGAAAATAACAGCTACAACCAAGTGCACATTAAAAAGAAAATGAGCTTTCTTATAACCCATGACCTCTGCTGCTGAAAACAGCACCCTACAGAGTTTTAGAAGCGCTGCATACAAAAGCCAACTTCAACATTGGGCTGCAGCACATTCATGCCGAGGAAGGATAAAACAAAACAGTGTAACTAAAATTTTGTCAACAGATTTATCTACTAATTTATTTACTGAATACAATCACCTAATGATGCAGCCACAGTTCCCTTCCCAAACTGTGGCTGTCAAAAAATCCTCCCATACAAATCACAACATAATTCACAGGTTCCACATTCTGAGCTTCAGAAGACTCCTTGATATTCACTCCCTACTGCCTGGCAAAGCCATGAGAGTATTTATGTCTTTTGCGACTGTAAAACAAAGCATCAGTCACAGTAACAATTCACTAAACTGTGATTCTTCTTTTTTCTGGTATGGAAGCCAAGAAGCAGTTAACAATGATGACATTAAAAACTACCACATTGGGGTACCTGAGCTAACATCTTACTGATATGAACAGGGCAGCTCACACCTCTTGCAGCTATTGTTCCAGTTTCTCTACAACCTCACTTAGACACCTTGGCTTTTAGGTTGTGTTCTGAGGTTTTCAAGAGAGCCGTAACAGCCAGGGACTGAGGGGGAGAAGGGGGGAGTAAGCAAAAGATACCAGATAACAAGGTAGCAGATTTAGAGAGGTGTCAATAAGCAATGCCACTACTCAACAGATGAATCTCAGTATTGGTGTCACATAGCATGTACTCAAAGTACATCCTCAGTAGCCCTATCACAGCTAACATACAACTACAACGTGGATTAGGATGGACACATAACATTGTTATAGACATGAATTTGGAAGCAGAACACTGATGAGCTTCCATGTTTGGAGCCATCCCTTTTGCTATACAGCAAATGCACAATAGCTTGATTTAAGCTAGTGTACTAAGTAGACTTTTTCCAAAGAGCAAACAAGAAGCAAAACTACACTGCAAATGAACAATCCCTTGAAATGCAGCAGTTAAGTTTTACAACATTTTCTTAATTTAATAAGAGATCAATGCTTAGACGGTATGATCAACAAAGCCAGAACTTGATTACTCTATAAATGCCTTGTTTGTAGGGGCCAGAGAGCGAGGCTCAGTACAGGTTTCCATCAGAAACTGAGAGCTTGGCCTTGGCCAGCACCCTTCAGCTTTTGAAGAAAAGACCAAAGGCTGCTGGGACCGAGGTGTACAGTCACAGCTGCTGCAGTTTGCCACAAACTACTCGTGTCTCAACACCTCGTGTTACCTGAAGCATACCGATGCCTGCTGGGTTCGCTGGGTTTGGGGCAAGTGGCCTTTTAACATCAACATAACCAGCCAAAGGCACCAGCCTCAGGGCAGGGCGGATGAGTGAATATTAGGTGGAAGCACATGGGCAAACGTCACTGCTGGGGATATGCGGCTGTAGCTGTCCAGACAAGATCCTGGTAACACGAACCCGAGGACCACGTAGCCTTGGTATTTTCCCTTTACGTTTGTTACACGGCCAGGGAGGCCAGAGCAGGCCGGGCGGCGGCGGCGAGGCCCCGCGGGCACCTCGACGCCCCGGAGCAGCTGCGCCGCTGCTGCGGAGAGGCCGCAGGCCGCGCCCCGTGCCTCGCCGCCGGAGGCCACGGCCGGCGGGAGGACGCGGCGGGGAGGGCGCTGCCCAGAGGGCGCCAGCAGCCCGCGGCAGGGCAGCCCCGGCCACAAGGCTCGCCGAGCGCGGGCCGAGCCCCTGCAGGCGGCCATTCCCAGCCCCCGCCGGCGGTGCCGCCCAACCGGCTCTCCTCGCCCGCGTGTGTGAGGGGGCAGCGGAAAGCGGCGGGGATTTCCCACAGGAAGCCCTGTCGAGGCGGGCGGCGGCGAGCCGAGGCGGCGGGGGGTGTGTGTGTGCAGAACAGAGGGGGCGCTCCGCCGCTGCCGCCCTCCCCCTCGCTGCACGTGCGAACCGCCGCCCGCCCGGCCGCGCGCCAGCCAGCCAGCACGGGCAGCGGCCGCCCCTACCTGCGGCGCCGGGGGGAGGCTCCATCTGCGACTCCACGCTGCAGCGGCAGCTGCGCACAGACCGCATCCGGGCCCGCCGCGCAGGCGCGGCGCCGCCGAGCCCCGCCCCCTCTTCCTTGCACCGGGCGGGCGCACGGCGAAGGGCGTTGCAAACGAGCGGGCGGGGGAGGCGCCTGCGCCAGCGGTGTGGCGGGAGGGGGGCGCGGGCGCGCGCGGCCGGGTGCACGCGCAGCGTTCGTTGCCGTCATGAGGCGGGCGGGCGGGCAGGCAGGTGGCGGGGCGGGCGGTCGCCGGGCTGTTGCCGTTGCGCGCCGTGCTCCCGCGGCCGAGGGCAAGGTGCGGTGAACGGGGCTGAGGAAGCGTGGGTGGGCTCAGTGTCTGGGGGTTAGTGAGGGGTCCCTGCAGGTTCGGGTACAGGGAACGGCGGCTTCCTCGGGAGCCACAAGCAAACAGCTGTGTGAGTGCAGCCCCTGACAGGGCTGCGGGCGAGGGGTGGCACAGCCTCCGGCTGAGGGAGCCCTTGGAGTGTCCGCAGCTTCCACAGCAAAGGCGTGAAGTGGAAGATGAGTATTACAACGGTGGTCGCTTTTATTCATGAGTTGGTTTGTGCCCTTCAAAAAGGGCATCCAGCCATGTGGGCAGGAGGCCCTCTGTCCTGGCTCTGTATTGTATGTCTCTGGGACTGCCCTCCTGTGACAGGTGTTCAGGTGGTGGAGGAATCAGAAAATGTAGTGTCCCACCAGAAACTCGGGCAAAATATTACCATGGAAAGTTCTGCAGGGGTGTTGGTCAGCCTAGCAAAATGCAGCAGAAACTATGAAAACCTGAAAATGAGGCATAGCTGAAACTTGGGACTTATTTTAACAAAGACAATACAGAATTTTCGGAGAACCCACCGTCTTTTCCTGTCTTCAACATTTTAGACTGATGGGCGCTATGGAAAATTGGTCATTTTATGCAGTAGCCTCTTATGCAAGGCTGCAAAAATTCTTCCAAATATAGCATTTCCTCTGTTATCCTGCAATGTTAATTCCTGTTCAGTGGAAAGGTAAGCTTTAAACATCATGTTCTCAGGTAAGTGGGAAGCCCAGGAGCCTTCCCCAAGCACCAGACAGACTTTGTATGCTTCTGGAAGGTAACCACAAGCAGTCTAGAAACAAATCAGTGGGAGGAATTTAGATCACAATTACCATGTTATTTATTCTTAAAATGAAATTTCATTAAAGTTTCAGATCCACAAGTTTTCTGCAGATTTACATAATTTTCCCCATGTGAAAATTCAGTCCCTTTATTTGAAAATGGATCGTTTCAACTTGAGGACACACTGCGAGCCAAGTACTTTGTGCTGATATGTTCACAGAAATTAGTAGAGCGTGATGCAGGCAGAATCTTCCACACAAATGCTTTTGGCCTTACTGATCTAGAGCATTTCTGTTATAGAGCATTAAGTGTCTTTGTGGGTTGGGCTTTTTTAATCCACAAGTTTGTTCTTGTTCCTTGGAGTAAAATGTGGCTATTACAGTTGTTTTCTGTAACTTTAAACTGTACCGCTTCAGTTAATGCTTATACTGTGATTTGAGAATTTTAATTGAACAGGGCTGTGAAAACGCAACATATAAATTTATTTGTATTTGTTTTATTAAGGGGTTTTGGACTATGCCACTTCAGCAACGACTGTGAGAGAATGTTAAAACAAAAAGGTAACCAACAAGCTACAAACAGTTGTTATATATATATATGCAATGAGACAATACAGAAAAGCACACGGTACAAAGAGAAGCTTTCAGCATAAGAGCCAAAAAGGAGAATGTACGTTTACAACAGTAAGTTGAATTTAAGGAAAAAAAAGAAACCTCCTTGAAGTTGGTAATTTTGCTGCTCTTAAACTATTGGCTACTGGTGTTTATCTATGCCCTGCAGAATCAGAACTGTGAAAATTTATTTAAGATTAAGAAGTTTGAATGTGCATGTCAGCTCTCTGTATTGTCATGTTAACCTGACAGTTTTCAGGGACAGGATACTAGGCTAGATATAACTTTGCTTTGCAGTAGTATTTCTGTTCTTTGATGAAGGCAATAAATAGAAAAAGAAAAGTCCAACAACTTTGTAACTCAGGGAAGTTGTCCTCTCCTGCTGCTTCGTCCAGTAACAGGCCTGGAAAGCAGAAACAAGATTTTTCTGCAATTCTTAATTTCATGTCTGACAGACAAGAATGAAGAATGCTAAGAACTGCAAGTGAGTAAGAGGCATCTTGGGGAAATAAAAACAGATACAAAGGAAAAAAATGGATAGAACAACTTTGTTCTGGAGATTTAAGGGGCAGAAAGGTGTAATGCAGATGTGGGTCTGGTACAGTCTCATGCTATTTGGGGCTATTAGAAAGTATTGAAATGAGAAAGTACCAGAGAAAGTGTTATCATGACAGATACATAAGACATTATGCAGAGCAGGTATGGCTTAAGTAAGACAGAAACTGTCCTCAAAGAGCTTTAAATTAAGATTAACAGTTTATTTCTAACCTGGGGGTCAGTGCAGTGATCCCAGGAGGTGGTATACAGTGGCCAAGTCAATGGTTTCGTTATAGCAATTTGAATGAATATAAGCAGAACAATTTTCACAACCAGAAAAGAGGAGGTTATTGTGTTAAAGATATGAA
This sequence comes from Falco cherrug, assembly GCF_023634085.1. Classification (NCBI taxonomy): domain Eukaryota; kingdom Metazoa; phylum Chordata; class Aves; order Falconiformes; family Falconidae; genus Falco; species Falco cherrug. The sequence continues at coordinate 103,182,033 of NC_073700.1, forward strand.
GTTTTAAGAGTTATATAAAGAATTTTAGTAGCATGGATTAAAAGAGTTAAACACTTTGTAAATACATGTATGCTTTTATATGCAGTCTAGATATTAAGATCGTCGACCCGTATAGAGAGAAAAGATGTATTTACTTCCTTCCATAATGCAGAAGTGCCTGTTATGTGAACTCCATCCTGTGGGAGCATTTCAAGGGTATGCAGGGTAGTTTCATTAATAAAAGAGAATGGAGCCAGGCTCTTTTCAGCAGTGCCCAGTGACAGGACAAGGGGCAATGGGCACAAACTGCAACACGGGGAAATTCCGTCTGAATATGAGGAAAAACCTCTTTACCTTGAGGGTGGCAGAGCCCTGGCACAGGCTACCCAGAGAGGCTGTGGAGTCTCCTCTGAAGACGTTTAAAACCTGCCTGAACGTGACGCTGTGCACCTGCTGTAGGTGAACCTGCTTTAGCAGGATGTTTGACTAGATGATCTCCAGAGATCCTTTGCAATCCCAACCATTCTGTGATTCTGTGAAAAGTGCAAAGTGGGTCTTCCTTAAACATGAGGTCTAACTTGCATCTTATCCCAGGAGAGAGTTTTGAAATGGCATCTGGATTACGTAATTTGTGTTTAGTCAATTTTTTTTTATATGAAACTTGTGCAAGCTCTGCAGCCCTATGAAGTTATGCTGAAATTGGTGGGCTTTTGGTATAGCATTTTGATACTAGTACCATATGCTTTGTTTAACTGATATACTTATCCAGCAAAATTGCTTAATTGGGACATCTCCTGGGGCACTGATGTAAGACCAGTAGTACTTAATATATACAACTGTTGCTTAACAGGGCCTTAATGTGATGGTGGCTACAATTTACTAGTATCTGCCCCTGGTTATTCAGTGCTGCTTATGTCATCTGTCGGTTACAGTCTCTTGAAACTTGTCTATACAAGGGAAATGTTTCCGGCAGTTAATTCCCTGAGAGTAAAATATTGAGTGCTGTAGTGAAAATAGATTGGTGATGGTAGTCGCAATTTCTGCACTGATTATTACAGTGGGGAATATCTGGTAACTTCCCTTATAGTCTTGGAGGATGCTTGCCACAATTTTTTTCTGATTAGATGAAAAATAAAATACAGTCATAAGTAGTGTTGGATTGCAGTCATTCCTCAGTTTCTAAGATTCATATTGTCATTTGATTAGTTAATCACCCATTTTCAAGTGTGAACATATTTTCACACTTCAACCAAGACAGTGTTAACAATGAAACTATAGATAGCAATAGAGATTCATTATCTATTGCACAAGTCTCTGCACCTTGTTCTTAGCAGATAAAGAGAGCCTATGTCTGCACACAGGTGTGATTGATTTTTTTTTTTAACTCCAAACATTGGTCAAATGAGTTCAAAGGAGTATTTTCAAACGGCACCTCTTCAGCATGTTTGCTGTTGACATTTTTTATCTTGTTTCATGAAATATAACTTCCAGTAAAAGCCTGTGATTCTTTGCTAAGCTTATGCATGTGAAATACATCGCTCATAGGTGAGAGATGTGGGGGAGGTTTAAATGAAAATTAACATTTAGAATCAAAGAAACATTTCTTTCTCTTTTTAAGGGAGCATACTTTTACTGAAGCTGCTGTAAAGTCATTCAGGGTGCCTTATTTGCAATTGCCATCTGAGATTTTCACTGACTGGAGACATGTCTTCCAGATGAGGAAAACACATGGAGGAGCAGTTTGTAGTGTCTTTTTGTTGTTGCAAGTTGCAACATTTTGTATTTATTCCCTCATATAAAATTAAACCCATCCATATGTCTTGTTTTCTAAAGGCTGAAGATCAGAAGTCTTTACAGCAGAATCTGCTCTTATAGGAAGAGGAAGCACTAGGCATGTTCAACTATTTCTGTCCGGTCTTACTAATCAATAATTCTGCCTGTTCTAACAAGCGGATACTAGTAGCTTGCCAGCCTCTGAACCTGCAGCCTGTCAAGTCTCACATAACTGATGTGAGACTTCAAGCATTAGTGCTGTGTTGCCTTGGCCTCTCTTGCTCTAGAAGAACTGCAGCTGGTGTGTGGCTAGGTGGCATGCTCTGGAGTGGCAGTGCCTATGTCAAGTCCTGTGCCTTGTCTCTTTCCCCTTCACCAAGAATGAAACCTTTCCCTTCGTAGGCCTGGCCTTTCCGTTCATGTTTCAGGGGAGTTGGAAGCATCCGATCAAGGTGACTACCATAATTTTTTTGTTGTCTTTCTAGCAAGACATCATTGAAGTAGTATCTAGGGAACTGCCATCTGTTGAAGTAGAAAAAATGCATCAAATAATAATTACGTTTGCCAGTCACTACTGGATGTGATTGAGAGAGTAATAACCACTTCAGTTCCTTTTCTGAAGTCCATACACAGCAGCACGATCTTTCATTGGCTTTTGTTTCCTTACAAATGAATCTTTTATCTAACAGATTCAGATGTACCCTGAAGTTATAAGCTATACACCAGCTATAGATGACTTGAATGGCACCAAGATTTTGAATAAAAATAATAGCATTTCAGTAATGTAAAAGGAAGGGAAGGTCCACCACCAAAACAAAGCCAAATATAAACTTTCATAATTTGATTTATCCTCCTTACAAGAAAATTACTTTTCAGGCTATGGTCAGAATGTTTTCTTGTCTGAATAAATTTACAACAATTATAGGGTGACTGTCACTTGCACTGAAGGTTTTATTTGGAAACTTATTTCAGACATTACCAAAGCTTTGGATTTTTGTTTTCCTTCCTTGTGGCTCTACATGCAGTCAAAAGTTTTCTTTGTCGTCATGGTTTTCTTTAAAAAGCTACCTAGTCAGTCTCTTGTTTTATCCTTTCCCATTTGTTTAAATGCTGTACAGAGAAGAGCTAGTCCCTGATCATAAATGTTGAAGAGGAAATTGTTCAGTATTCAATGTGGCTTTTAGGCCATAGTAACCACTGTGTGGTGCAGTCCTCTGTGTGTGTGAGCTGGCAGTTGAGCCCTCTCTGCTGTCTTTCCATTAATACTAGCCTGGACACTTCCTAATCACTCCCGGGTGCGGTTTTAATTTGTTGGGGTTTTTGTGTCACAGTAGAGAATTACTCTGGAGGCAAGCTCTGAAGTCCTGAAGTACTTTCCAATCCATTCCTTAATGTAGACAGGTGTTAAAGCTCTATCCTTGGTATCAGGAGTTATTACAAGTATAGAAGAAGAAATTGAGTAAACCTTTAATAACTGAAGCATGCTACATAGTCCTGTTTGAGTGCTAGTCTTGTTTATACATGCTCTTTTTGTGTGGTAAATCCCTGCTTAGAGACACAAATCTTCTTAACTGCTGGTTGATTCTCTTAGGAATTGCTGTTTCTTTAGTTCTGGAAATGTTTGCTTCTTAAAAGGGCACGCCACCCTGTAATGTAGGATCACTGTTCTCCCTTGAAGTTCAACTGAAGTGGTTGCTTCTTTCATCTCTAAACCTCAAAAAGCCTTATAGATAGGGAAACAAAAGTACAAAGAACTTAAGCAGTTTGCCTGACATTCTGGAGGAATGCTAGTGGTAGAGTAGAGATCTAAAGATCAAGTCCTCAATTTATAGTCCGTTGAGATGACATGAGATTGTAACGGTACTCATAGTTCAGGAAATTACACCTAAGTACGCTTTTGCATTTGGATTGTATCATTGGAAATGGTAGGGTCTGAGTCATTGGAGCAGAAGACAAAGGTGATGAAACAAAAGCTACTTATTAATGTATGTAAAGAAGGATGCAGAAATGGATGAGAAAAAAATGTCATTGCTGAATGTGATCCTGTTACTATCTAAAAAAAAACTTTCTTTCAGCAGGTGACTTCTTTTTGCATGCATCATACCCTGAATATTTAGCTTATAGTAGATCCTTATGCCTATCTGTAGCCAAATGTACAGTAGGATAGTGTTATATAATTATCTACAGTGTTATATTTGCATACATCCTTAGTTTACGTTGCTGAGAAGTCTGTTGTTGTTTGTCTCTTCCATAAATTATAGAAAACAATCTGAGAAACTGGGATTTATGTTCCTTAAAACTTACAGTAATTAAATAAATTCACTGCACTTGTTTCAAGTTCAGACTTGACACTTAAAGACTGATAAACAGGATGCGAGGAGAGGAAGATGCTTTTCGTACCACAACAGATCAAAACATGTTGGTTTTTTTAATAAAAGCTTTTCCCCTCCCTTTAGTTTTTAGGTGTGTAAGAGTGATGCAACAATAATAATGCTGAACACTTAGCTTCTCTGTATTCACCAGTCTGGAAAATTCAATCTGACTTTAAATTTAACACTACTCTGCTAAGGAGCCTCAACTGACCAGCGCTCATTCTGTGGTTTTACTTACTGAGATATGGATGTTATGGAGAAGCAGTATTGGCAGTCATAAAATTCCATGACCTGATATTCTGTAAGGGGAAAGAAGTCTTACATGCATGAACTTCTTAGTTCCTAGTATCTTATCTATGTTGTGCAGTTAAACACTTGCCTATTTATAAGTACAGGAGTCTTATTGTTGAAGGCAGTGAAATTATTGTATCATATATTTTTGAGCTGAGAAAAAAATTCTCATTGTAACTGCAAACAAATGTGATTTATATCCCTGGCTCTCTTTCTTATCTTTTTTTATGTTGCCAAATATGATTTTATAGCCACTGTACTTTCATCTACTGATATTAATTTCAGTGTTCAGGGAGTACTGAATGCAAGGAAGGGAGATCTGATTTGAAAACTCAGCTCTTGACATATATTCCTCCACAATAGTATTCTGGTGTGTTCCTAATTATCTACCTTACAGGGATATTTGCATCCTTAAGTAATACGGGTTTTATGCAACTCCAGTTCTGATGGCTGGTTGGTGGGGGTGCAGCAAGAGTTAGTTGATGTTGATGTGACAAACCACAATATCACCTGTAGAATCCTGAGATATATTTCAGACTGAGTAATGTGACATATAGTATATAGAATCAAAATGAAAACTCAAAAGCTTTATCCCACTGATTCCAGTTGTGTTTAGAAGCTCGTAAGAGCCTGGCAACTTCTACATTCAACTTCTTTGTTGCAAAGCATTCAATTAACCACCTCCATTGCTTTACAAGCAATGTTCAACCTTTGTTCACAACTGAAAAGTATATGAGTATATGTAATGTAATGAAGCTGGATACAAAAATGGATACTCAATGGAAGCCCTTGGCAAAGTTAGTCAATCAAATTGTACAAGGTTTTGGAAGTGCTAGACATTTTTGAAATTTCAGCGACAATGGTAACAATTTTAAGTTAGGGCAAACTGAAAGTAGGAGTTGAATATAGATAATATGAGTCAGGATTTCATAATTAATCTCTCTGCTGTCCAATTAAATGTTTAAGGTGTGTCCTATGTTTCTTGACTTTTCCCAACAAGCTGCAATTGGAGATTATGGATTTTACTGAAATATTTGTATTATTTACCTGTTTCCAGCATGAGTCTGATCATGTGTATGGTTAACATCATTATCAGGGACTGGGGTTTGTTTCTTTGGGCATTATAGAATCATAGAGTCATTTAGGTTGGAAATGACTTTGAGATCATCAGGTCCAACCATTAACCCAGGACTGCCAAGTCTACCACTAAACCATGTCCCTAAGCACCTGTATATCTGTTCCAAAAATCTCGTGGTACAAACAATTGAAATGACATAACAGGCAGAACTGAATAAGGGCAAAGAGAGGAAGAAGACATTACAAATGTCATATTTTGATATGAACAGATCTACTGCATATCTGTTATCATTATACATGTCATACATGTGGAATTTAGTATATGTATTTTATATATATAAGTATTTAATTCTCTTTCCTACCTATCCTATAGAATTAGGAAGAAGCATAACACCAAAGAAGACATAGCTGAACAGTGATGTGTAAAAGAAACCGTAACTAACGTTTAACTTTCTGTCATGGTTTTACTTAACTAGGGTGAAGTGTTAATCAGCTTAGAAAAGCAGGGATTTTTGGTCAGGCTATTTTGAATTCATTGTTTTGGGGGGGTTTTTTACCCCACTTCTTAGAACACCTTTTATTTAATTTCAGTGACTAATTCACATTTTAGAGAAAAGAATAGTCAGTGCTCTAAACTTTCAATAAGGTTCATAACATCTCTGAGATTTCCCAGAACTTCTACAACAAAATTATGGGAGAGCGAATTTGGTAGTTCTTATAAGTCAAAGGCTTAAAACAAAAAGAAAAAGAAAAAAAAAATTAACAATTGTATAAATCAGCATACAGAAGTAGAAAAGCATAGAAAATCAAAACACTCATCCTCCCATTCTTTCTGTGTTTTACTTTTTATGGGAATTTGGAAATGTAACTAAATCTACTGCAGAGGATAGATCAACTTTTTTTTTTTCCTGAGCATTGCATTCTACGACACAAACATGTAAATCTCTCTCAGTATCATAATTTGTATTCAGTTAAGTACCAAAAAGTTGATTGCAGAGTGTGATGAATCAATTCCCATGCTGGGATAAGCTGTAGAAAGGGGAAACTGAAGTTTGAATTTCATTATTGTCTGATACAGAACATCAGATTATGACTAACAGCAGGATTTTAACCCCAGTGTTCTAAAAAAACATTGCATTTGGAATGTCAGAATAATACTTTTTAGCTTCGCTATGCTATATACTGTTGCTAGCATGTATTGAAGTAAAAAGTTTTGTTTGTTCTGAGGGTCCTTTCTCCCTGTTTAGAAAAGAAGATGTGGAAATTTGCATAGCTTGGTATTTATTTCTTGAACTAGGAAATCTTAGCTAAATGGAGACAGCCAAGTTAGTTGGAGAAATCATAGCACCTTTAGAGAATCACAATTATTGGGTATTTTTTGATATTTTTGTTGGGTTCTTAACAAGTGCTTCTTACACCTTCTTGTTACACTTCTTGATTTTTATTTTCAGAAATATATACTGTATATACTATAAGTATAGTATCTTAATGTTACGTCTTTTCTTCCATTGCTATAGAAAATACGCATAGAAAAACATTTATTAATCCTTTGTTCTCTATTGCAAGTGTGAGAGCTTGGCCCTTTGTAATGCATAAGGATCGCTTTTTGTCAATTTTAGCAGGAGAAGCAGCAGTATGTGGCAAAACTGTATCTACGATCTTTGACAAATTATATTCTTGTTATGGTTCCAATTTCAAAACCATCGGTATGCCAGTTATGCTGTCATCCAGTGTCCTCCAATTCATTAATATCATTCCGGTTTTACCATAGTTCAAGTCCAAATTTGTCATAGTAATTGTCTGTCTTACCATCCATGAAAGTTTTTGTTTACTTTTTTAAATATAAAGATTTTATTGGTGATGGCACCTGACCTGTACCAGTACTGACAGATATACTAATGCAAATCGGGTGTGTGGCTGAACTGGAGTTTCTGCAGATATGCTTTTACAGTCCCTTGAAATTCATCTGCTTCTTGCTTAGGCATTTACATGTTAACTTGCTTTTTACCATAAAAAATAATCTCTAACCTGGAATTTCAAGTCATTATAAATACTGCATATGCATGGATGCTACCATTTTGAAGTACTGAAATGTATTTGCACTTTTACAAGTGATGGTAGCTATTAATACTGTAACTGAAAGTAAATAAATACGTTTGTAATTCAGCTATAATAGTCTTCGAATTGACTTGAAATTCAGTCTTGTTAATCAGAAAATTAGGGGAAATATTGAATTTAATTTTTTTTTTAAGCTCACGTATGGGTTACACAAGCAGGAATATATGTTAATTTAAAAAAAAAATGATGCAGTTTCCCGTATCTTTAAGCTTCTAGAATAGTATGATGTTTAAGAATTTCTCACATTGATTTCAGTTGTAGATTTCATTGTGGAAGACAGAGTTAGTCATATTTAAGAGACTTAGAATATAATCGTAACTAGGACCATCCAGTGTAAGTGCAAGCAAAGTACCTCTAGGAGAGTGTAACCAGTTGTGGTGGCAGTTTAAGTTCCAATCATGTTCTTATCGCGTCATCAACAAAGAAATGTAAAGGGCTGTTTCAAAGAAAATATTACAGTACCTTGCTTTGTGCAATTAAAAGATCATTTTGAACAATTTAGCATTAAGCTAAATTGACTGTCTGAATAATGATTAGGACATCTGTCTATTGAATGCAGTTTGCATTGAATTCTGTCTTACGTAGCCCAAGTTCTGCCTGAACTAACGCTCACCTAGAACATGGCAACTGCATAGACATAATTCTTTTGATATCAGGATAACACAGGCTGGTCATTTTATTGACTTTCTGTTCATCAAGCCATGTTGTGCTTTGAATATAAAGAATTCAAAATGTCTAATTCAGCATCCTTTTTTCCTCACAATTTAATTCCATTGGAATAGCAAAAAACCCACAGTGTACCACCATCTGCAAATTCTGAGCACCAACCAGCTTAGACCCCTGTAGACTTACAGCTGAGGAGCTCTGGTTCCTTGACAGGTGATACTCAGTCTCCAGGGTCGAGGCCATAGAAAGCACCTTCGGGAGACCTCCTGCTGGTGGTGAACACCAAGAGAGTGGGAAGCAGCTGCACAAGAGCTGCTGGCCAGCCTGTCTGCTGGAGGTATGGGGCTATGGCAGCACAGAGCCAAGGCAGGGGAAAGCGGCAGAATCTCAGCAGCGTGGTCCTTGCCAGGTTAGGGAATGTGTAACAGAGCAGCTGTTGGATATGCAGTGACAGTTACCACGACCACCATGGCTTTGCTGGCTGACAGCATGTCTCCCAAAGGGGGGTAAAGCATGGGCTACTCTAATCAGATGTTCATCCAGAGAAAAATGAACTTTCTGTCATTCAAGTCCTTGTGGGTACTGCAAAGAGAACAAAAGCATACAGTCATTAAAAAAAAAGTCACTGGCTACTGACCTACCTGTCAATAAGCATTAAAGAAATGTGATGCTACTGCTGAGAAACTATCAAATTTGCTTTAAAGAGCAATGCTAATGTCAAACTTGAAGTCAGAATCAGTGTTGATTTGTAACAATCATGCTGGAAACCAGGAGATTCTTTTGGTTTTATTGTGAAAGGAAAACCCTCCACAACAGATACTTGCATGAACAAAGGAGAAAAATTGCTGCTGAAATAGGGAAAGAACAGAGAGGGTAAAAGTAGTTTTTCATTCCAGGCAGTTTGGACATAGTATATTCCGCACAGTTCACAACAGCAATTAGGCTCTGGAAATTGGCAATAAACCCTGAGAAAGGATAAACATATTGTCAGAATAGTTGTTTTTTTGAAGAGGTGCATTCAGTCTGACTCAGGGAGGAGCTGGAGTCTGCAGTGAAGGGAGATTAGCAAGCACTAACATACTTGCAACTCATTGGAGTTACTGTAAAACAACAGTTTTTCTAAGAAACATCTGCATGACCCTCCTCAGAAGACATGCATACACCAGTTCTACTTCTGCAGACTTAAATTCATATCCTGTTCCAGAAAAGAGAAAGAGCTTTGTGGTCTCACTTCAGCTTTTACTGTGTTTGATGTACATCAGAAATACCCTCCTAGCTTTTTCACATGCTAGTCAGAAGGCTACTGTAATTCTGTAAGTGCTGTGCTATTCTGGCAAGGTGGTTTTGCATTAAACTCTTCTTAGCACGTTTTCATTCAGTTTCTCTCTCCTCTGTCATTTATTTCATACCACTTCTGACTTCTGCAGTAAAAAAAAAACAACTTGTAATGTATATAAACATGAATGATACTTGCTTAAAACAAACGGGTTTTTCCTTTTGTCCATTCTGTAGTCATGTATGAAGCTTCTACTTTTTTCTTGTATTTTGGTGGTTAGTCAGAAGGCCATATAGACATTTGGGCCTTTGGGAGAGATTCTTCCTGCTTTTCATTTGAAAGCAGGTCACTGCTCTTATTGATTTCTGGACTACCAGATAGTGTATGTGTCAATGTCAAGTTTTAGGTCTCCTCTTGTGTTGGTATGGGTGATGAAGAATATAGTATTTCAGTTGTATGGGGGCACACCTAGGTCATTTTACCATTAAAATTACCAGAGAACCAGAAATGCTCTCCTGTTTTCAACTAAGAAATCTCAACATTGTTGAAATATATTTAGAAAGTTCATTGTATAATTGTCTTGTTTAGGGGGTTGGTTTGTTTTTTTTTTTTCCTTTTGGCATTTCCAGCGAAAACTCAACAAAGGAATTCTCTTTTCTTTTACTATTGTATAAAAACTAGGCTCATTCTTGGAATGTTAATATTAGTGTTACCTATTTTGGAGAAAAAAACTGAGATTGAGAGGCTGAGTTATTTTCTTGCAAAAATGATGAATGATGACAAAAATATCCGTGGGGAAATATGTAAAATTACTGAGGTATGTGGGAATTAAATGTTATTTTATTTAAGATTTGTATAATCTGTCTGAAATACAGAAAACCTGAAAGAATGTTGCCAGACTTTTAGCTAGAAATGTATGAATTTCTGTCCAGGTCTTATTTTAAATGTTAAAATTAATTCTGACCCACTTTTGAATAGAAAGATCTTATATTTTTCATACTAAAATTGATGATATTTTAATATTACCAGGAAAATTTATTGATAAAGTTTACAAAACTGAATGCCATTTTGGCTGGGAAATCTCACTTCTCCCTGCCAAGTAGCACTGGATATTTTGCAACATCCAGAAGTGCAGACCGACAGCAGTCTCTTTAAGGAGAGGATCTTAGAATTGCTCAAACCTTCCTGTCCTCATTTCAGCTGGGATGGAGTTAACTTTTCTTAGTAGCTAGTACAGTGCTGTGTTTTGGCTCTGATGTGAGAAAAACGTTGCTAACACACTGTTGGTTTTCGTTGTTGCTGGGTAATGTTTATACTAAATCAAGGACTTTTTCGTTTCTTGGGCCCTGCCAGTGAGCGGGCTGGAGGGGCACAAAAGGTTGGGAGGGGACACAGCCAGGACAGGTGACCCAAACTAGCCAAAGAGGTATTCCATAGCATATGGCATTATGTTGAGTGTATAAGTTGGGGGAAGAAGGAAGGGAGGGATATCTGACATTATGGCGTTTGTCTTCCTGAGTAACTGTTACGCGTGATGGAGCCCGGCTTTCCTGGAGATGGCTGAACACCTGCCTGCCCATGGGAAGCGGTGAATAAATTCCTTGTTTTGCTTTGCTTGCATGCACGGCTTTTGCTTTGCCTATTAAATTGTTCTTGTCTTAACCCTAGAATTTTACATTCCAATTCTCTTCCCTGTCCTTCTGGATGAGGGCTAGTAAGCAAGCAGCTGTATGGTGCTAGGTTGCTGGCCAGGGTTAAACCATGACACTTCCCATGAAACTAGGAATACAAACCACAGAATAAAGTGGTTATATTTATTAATAACACTAATTTTTTGCCACCTTTTCACTTCCACTGTCTGGAGACTGCAGCAGAAACCATGTGGCCAGATAATTATCTTTCAAATAAGTTATTAAATTAATCTTCTGTCCTTGAAAACACAAGCAAAACTAAGAATACGTTAAGCAACCCCAAACATTTCCAATTGTGCGCATGCATTTAGTGGGACAGGCACATTCTATTTCTTCTAAGCATAAATTAGTGTATTGCAAAAGGAAAAAAGGAAACCTAATACTTATATGTATAAATTAAAAAAAGAAATTCTTCTAAGCAATCTAGGAACTGGTCATTCAGCTGATTCAGTTTTTGTCTGAAGCCTGCATATGAGGTGCAGTGTGTTGTATTTCCAGTCTGAAGTTCCAGGCAGAAGAGAAACTGCTTCAACTATTCGGGTATTTAGGTATGGAGAGAGAAAGGAACATATTCTACTGTCTTACTGAGCTTAGCTTTGAATTGGCTGGGTTTGGACTGTAGAGGCAAACTTTCTCCACTTGTGCTGTACCCATTTTCCTTGGCTCAGAGTTCACTTTTTCCAGTAGAAACAGGATGAAGTTACCAATCAGGTACTCTGCAAGCCATCTTTATGTGGTTGAATTGTTTCTTTTGTCATGTTAAGGTACCTTTCTGGACTGCTTGGGAACGGGAAAGAGCTCTGACAACATCATTGCTTTAAAAAGTTTTAACAGCCGGGTAAATTCTGCCTATCTTTAGCAGCTGTCTTCTTTAGATTCTTTCATTCCCTGTAAGCAGGGTCAGACTTTATTTGTCTCATGCCTGTGACCTACAGTACCCAGTGGTCTACACTTCGCAGTCACAGACTTTGAAAAAGTGTCCCTAAATACTCACTGTGCAGCTGTCCTGAGGCAAATGGCTTAAGGGCAGATATGATTATTTCAGAGTTTTCTGAAAATCTGAATTGGAATGTTGCAGGCAGTTTTTTAACATAGTTTGCTTTTATGCTGTATTGTCTTTTAACAATAGCTGCCTTTTTTTTTTTTTATGTCATCTTTGTGGTTCACCTGTTTCATATTTGCCAAGGAATAGTCATTCTTCAGCAGGAAATAAAAATGGCCCTATGAAGATGGATTCTGCAAACTCCTTTAAATTGTGATTCTAGAGGACAAGAAGGATAGGAATAGAGGAGGCATGTTTAGCTGAGAGCAAAGAGCAATAAATGACGTATAAGTTCACCAGAATATCACACAGCTCCTGAGATAACTAAAAGGGCTGCTATCGGCCACTTTGCAGAAAGCATGTGGAACCATACCCCAGCAGTAATTACAGTGGCCAGACAGCTCTAGGTTTTGGTGTGGGAGCACAGATTTTTCCACCCATCCCACTCCAGCAAGGCAGTGTATTAGGCCTTCTACTCACCTGGAGGAGAGAACAAAGACAATTGCTGTCCTGATCCAATCGTTAGCATTCAGTTGTTTTCCTAGGCTGTTGAATGTCTCCTGTTTATTGCTGAAGTGATTGTGTATAGTGAATTGTGAAAGCAACGATATGTTTAGTTTCTTTTGCAAAAAAGCCTTCTGAAACCTAAAATCTAATATACCTCACTAGGTTCATCAAATTTACCAGCAATTAATCGAAAATCTAGAACATGCCAAAGCCAGTGTATTGATGAAGTTGCAAAAGCTAATATTAAGTGATGTGTTGCTTGACTATAGCATGTTGTAGTGCTTTTAAGACCTCTCCTTCACAGTTCAGCACCTCAGTATGCTCTGCCAGAATGACTAGGCAACCGCTCCATTTGGTCTCACAATGTGTCCCCCTCTAGTGTAGCTTCACAGATGCTCTAAACCCAACGTGCATAAAGAACAGGAGTATTTGTTCTGACTGCTATGTCAGTCCACCAAACAACTATGTAATATGAAATTACAGAACGGAGACAGGTGATTTTAGGACTTACCTACTTCCCTGAAAAGAAGCCTAGTAAACTGCAGTGCTTTGGGAAAATGTTCCAAGAGGCAATGGACTGGCGTGAAGAATAAGGGACACTTAAGATAAGTACTTAGATAAAGGTTCTGGTTTTTGCTCTCAGACCTCTCAGTGTAAATAAGAACATGCTCTATTGGTAAGGAGAGTGAACATTTTGTGCACTCTAGTGAGTTTAGACCATGGCTGTCTGTCACTGATAGTTTTTTTTGGTTTAACCCTATTTTGGTGATAGTTTCAGTTTGAGTCATTATTACTCGCTGAAAGACAAAGTGATGGAAACCTTCAGAGTAATAAGAGAGGTTATGTAATCTCATCAATCATTTTGTGTTTGCAATGTATACCATAACTTTAATTTTTAGTAATTTCAGTTCTTTATAGTCAAATGGCCAAAGTATCTGGGCTTTTTATCAGAATTTAATTATAAATTGTTACAAAAATGACTAAGTTACATGAAGCTGATTTAGCAAAGCTTGGGGAAGAAGCTTTTGGAAAGCGGGTAGCTTAGGACATATTTTATTAGCTTGTCCAGAGGTAGCATGTTTTTTGAAAAAAGATAACTAGGAAAACTGTAGGTAAGACAGGCTATTTATGTAGGGTAGCAGCACAGGAAAAAATAGTGTCTGATGAAAGGTGGCACAGTTTTAATTCTTACTAAGTTTCCTTGTAATTGTATGAAACATTTTGAGTTTGTTTTGCCTCAAGACAAAAATGTAGGAGGCTGAGAGATTTTTCTTTTATACAGGAGGAGAGAGACAGAGAAAGAGGAAGAAAATAATAGTGAAAACAGTGGCAGAAAATAATACTTGGCATAATAAAATCAGTAACATATGAACCTCTTAGTTTGCATAAGCACACAATATTTTCATAGGTTTACCATTTCAAATGTTTGCATTTGAGTGAGATTTTTTACATCTATCTGTATATGTCTGGTCTTATTTTTTGACATGAAATATTTGTGTTATATTTGCTATCTGAACTTTGCAAAATAATCCCAAAATACAGTGACAATGGTGGTTCTGTCAGACTTGCTGAAATTACGTAAGCCCTGTGCCCTTTGGAGAAGATTGTTTCTTGTCTCATTTTTTGAATATTTGCCTGCTTTCCTAAAATACTGAATGGCCTGTGTCAAATTCTGGTCTTCAGTGCAACAATAGCACCCTGCTTTGGGACCACTGATTAGTCATGCAGTAGGGAGCAGAATTTGTTGCTGTGTGTTTGCTCTTCTGTTGCTGTTCCTTCATATTCTCCATGACTTGTTTGGCAGCGCATTAGGAAGAAGTCTTGTCTAGTGGTTCATTTAAAACAACAATGTACTTGAGTTTGTTGACAATATAACTACTACTTCTAATTTGAAGATCTGAGCTGTCCCAAGAATGAGTCCCCAACAGTTATTTGCCTTATACGCTAATGTCCAGTGGAAGGAAAATCTGTGCTACAGATAGTTACCACATCAGAAATAATTCAAAACTGCAAGAAAGAGAAAAATAAAAATAACTGAAGCTCCAGACAAATTGGCAGGCTGGGTTGTGTAAATAAAATGGCCAGCTAATTGTATTCCCTAGTGAATCCAGTCCAAATGGACCAGACGGGTTGAGTGCATAATAGAACACATGCACCACAGTTTGAAAATCTCTGGGAATACTGAGCTGTCTTGTGCCACCCCTGATGGAGCTGAAATTGTAGTGAACAGAATGCTGGAACCATGTTGTATTATCAGAGGACGTGGAACCACTTATTTGAACTAAACACTTAGTGCTGTCATGCTGGTGTGACAGAAAATGGCACTAAAGCACAGCTGAGTGGCTATTTTTGTCTGGATAAATACTCCAGTTTGTCAAGCTCTGTCTTCAAATCTGCTAAAGCACAAAGGTAGAATTCAAAATTAGACGTTAACAACTTTATGTTAGCTCAGGAAGAAGTATCACCTTTTTTTTTTTTTTTTCCTTTTTTTTTCTTTTTTTCTCCTCCTGTGTGCAGTTTCAAATGTCTAATAAAGTAATAGGTCTCAGGTTATTCAAAGGGGATACTTCAGACTATGTTTCATATTGTATTCCATAAAGGCATATTTTGTATACATTTCCTTGTTACTTTATTTCAGTTCATCAGTTTCTGGCATTGCTGGTGATGGATGTAGTCTCCAGTTCAAAAAGCATCTCTTGTAAGAGATGGTCTTCACTATATAAGTATCACTGTAGCTCCTGCTCATACAATTATCTGTACTGCTCTGGAGCATTTGCTTTTGTGTCCCCAAACTAAGCAAAGTATAAAAAAGATAGAGGTTGCAGATAAAAAGATCAGTCTTGCTGGCTGCGCAACCAGGCTTAGGGATAAGTGGGAGTTCACAGTTTCCATTCTTCAACTAGAAGTCTAAAATTAATTCTTGCTTAATAATTCTTTGAGGGCTTTTTGTCATTAAACTTGGCTAAAGTTGGTGTTTAGATGGATCAGGGAAAAATCATAAACTCAAGGTTCATGAGTTCTCAGAAGCATTTTCTGCAAATATGTAAAGTGGACCATTACCCCAAGACATGTTCATGGCACCTTGCAGCTCAGGGATGCTCTGTGGCAAGCTGAAGAGGCTGTTGTCTTGTGTTGGGGTGAAGAGCCAACAAAGAGTAGATCGATGGTAGAGGAGTACTTCAGGCATATCTGAAGGCACCCCAGGGGCATAGCTCTCAGGATACAAAACTGAAGAGGGAGCCTCAGTATATAGGCCACCATACGGAAGGACTGTGCTTTCTATGCAGGAAATCTGGCTTTCTGGCAAGACTGCTGGAGTAGAAATTTTTTGTTTGGTCAATTGTCAGAACTATAATTTTAAACTGAAATAGTACATAGAACTCAGAGAAAGAGTTCGTTCAATCATACTGCCTTTAGTATAGCTAATGGGTGTTCTTGCTAGGCTTGCTGATAATGTTGCCTTGAAGCCAGGAGTGCCATGCCCTGGCAGAGCAATGGGAAAAGATGAAAACAGTGGTTTGCCTCTCTGGTCCCCTAAAGGCAGCGCTCTTGAACTTTCACTACCCTCTTCCTGCAAGGAAAGAGAAAGTGGTTTGGTCAGTTCTCTCTTCCTCTTTGTTTTCTTCCTTTTCATTTGAAATTTTCTCTATCTGAAACTGATCTGTGTCATGTAAATAGTGGTATCCAAGATACCAAAATTAAGAGCTGAATATTGCTTTAAACATACGGTATATTCAAAAGCTTTTACCCTTAACAATTTTAAGAATTTTGATAACCCATTTTTAAACTCTTCATAATACTCATACTGATTCTCAAGTATTGTTCCTGAATTTTTAGGTCAAAGCATATTAAGAGGTAGAATATCTTCTAAAAACTTTTGTTTCTGAATGAGGCATACATTTTACAGCCAGATTGTTCATGAATATATGTGGGGAAATTTTGACTTCTAGTCAGACTTGAGCTGACTTCTGGGATAGCTCCTCCTGCTTGTTGTCTGGTGAAAATATTGCTAGGCAGAAATTAAATAAAATAAAAGTTCAGAATCAATAGATTTAATACATTAACATATTATCAGGGATCTAGGATGGAAAGATTTTCTTCGGTTATATTTTGTTAGTTTCACTGAAAGTAGGATTAATAGCTAAGGCCAAGATCAGCCAAGTATTTTTACATATTTGGTTAAATACTCTACATACTTTATAATTTTAAAACATATTCGCTGGATATCTATCACAATTCTTGAATATAACTATTCAGTGTAACACTGTTGGCCATTCTAGTAGCTGGATAATGTACATACACAGAGAAATACTGAGTTATTACAGGGGTAGTGTTATTGTTGTTCATGGCATTGCTTGTGTCGTTGTGAAAAAAACCCAGGAAATTAGGTTGAAACTAGGAAGGGACACAAAGAGAAAGTATGATGGAGAATCAAAATAGTTTGTTTGGAGAATCAAAAAAAATTTTTTTCCTTTCCAATTTCAAAATAATTGGAAAGGAATTTCAAAAGTAATGTGTGTATTTGACATTAACAATGCCTGCTTTATGGTGATAGTTATAAATACCTTGATATATTTAGCTTATCGGAAGAAGACAACTAAGATGAAAGTTGGTCCTCACCAGCAAGCAATAGAGTATTGGGACAAAATATATGATCATTCCTGCTGTATACACTCATTAGAGAAATACATTACAAGATATGGAGGCTGGAAATGAAGGCAAGACAAATGAAATGAGCAGCATGGTCCAGTTTTTAACAAGCCAAGTAATGGATTTGGTATCAGTCACTTTTCCCATCAAAATGTTTATTTTTTTGCTGCACGTCCTGTAGCTCAAACAGGAACTATAGTCTCCTTTGCTTAGGAAGTCAGCCACAGTAGTCAGAATGTTGCTTGCAAAATATGGATATAAATACATGAAACAAGTGGAATGTGTGTATAATCTGTAATAGAGTCATTACCCATCTAAGTCGAGACCTCGACAATACTGGTGGAAGCATCAGTGGATCTGCAAGAATGCCTAACTCTAAGAATATCTAATTGTACTCCTATCTCAAATAGGTAATTTTCACTTCTCTGCATTGTATTAAGGCACAATAGTCTTTCTTTAGTATTTAACAATTATCCAGGTCAATCCAAAAGGTATTTATATTACAGTCATAGCAGAAGTTCCATTGTGCTGTGTGCACTGTTCTTGTCACAGTGAATATATGCTTACAGTTAGGATGGACTGATAAGCCTTTGGCTTTGAGATATAGGAAGCCATACAGTTTGAAATACTTCCTGGCTAGAGTCTGCTTTGACACTAACTTTTTTTTAAAAGTAGCATAACAAATAAAATCCATCTCTTTTTCTGGAAGAAAACTAAGGAAAAATACGTTGTTTTCACTGTGTATTTTTTTGCTTAACTAGTGCTTTGCTGAGAAATTCTGTTGCCTTAATGTTTCCAAACAGCACTCTGTAATTCGCAGAAATTTGCTGTGTGCAAATCTGTTCAAGATTGATGGCATTTTAGTTGGTGAATGCATCTGGGAATGTATACTTTAAACAAATACATCTTACCATTTTACTTTTTCCTGCATGTTCTATTTCCAGGAACCAGAAAGGTACTGAAATAAACTGGGGTCTCTCAGCCTTCGGGATATATTCACCCCTGGTTAAGCACAGAGCTCCATTTGGTGCGTGTCAGAAAACCAAACGCAATTATTTGAGCAAATCAGAGGACAAGACCCTGATCAATTTAGCTTTGATTGATCCTTATGATCACATCAAAAGGGCGTGGTCTGACACTACAGCACGTGCACGCCTAAAAAAGCAGATTGAAAAACACTGATTTAATTATGGATTTTTTTGTCCTGACCTGTAGTTTGTTTTTCATTTATTCTGATAATGCAGTTACTTATTTATTTTTAAGGTGAGCCACATGCTAGTATTTTGAGGCAAGTGACTTGTAAATACTTGGTTTTGCCTTTGAACAGGAAATACAATCCTCTGCTGCTAGGCTGCATGTTGTAACTAGTAACACTGACAGATACTATGTCAGAATTGCTGTATGTTCCTCAGGACAAATCCAAAGCAAGTGTAAACTTCATCATGTGTTGTGCTCTGTACACAGTGTCACATAGCTTTTCCACAGGCTAGAAAGACATTTCCAAGTGAATTTGTTGAGATGGTTCACTCCTGAATTACGTGATGCCAACCTAGAAAATTGACAGGAAGCAATTATTTAGATTCTTATAAATTTTTAATTTTTAAAGCACATTGTTATGTATTTCTCTACTAGGTAGGGTAAAGCATATTCCTGGTCATACTGGAATGCCCTGAGGATCCCCAAAAGCCTTTTAAAGAATATTTTATTTACTGTGAGGAGGACTTGAGATAACCCTTTAAGGTGTCTGCAAAATTTGTAAAGTATGGTGAGAACAGATTGGCAGTGGATGCCTTCGTCTCAGGCTTCATTGTGTAAGGTTTACTGTGTATGGTTTCAGGCTACTGACAATACTATGAGCATTAAGAGTGTCATTGTGACATTGGTGTTGATGACGTGGGAACTAGTATGCATGGCTGATCCACCCAAAACTCAGGAACAGATTTCTTTCTTTCCTGCTGCTATGTGGTTGCCAACAATCTTTTTTTACATACTAAATCCAAAGAAAGAGGTGCTGGGCAAAGCCTTACTGTGGTGCTGCTGGTTTGAAGAGGTGCCATGAATATAATTTGGTTTTGTCTTTCTAATATTCGACGAGACAGACAGAACTTCTGTCAAAGCACTTCTTGTTTATTTGCAAACAAAAGTAAACTTGCTTTCATTTTATATGAAGAAGCAAATTTCTTACCAGTGTCTGACCCTTGGTAGCAGGTAGAAGATCTCTGTGAGGAGAAGTGTGGCAAAAGAGCTGAGTTGGCGTAAGAAATGGGATTGAATTTGGACATGCATACCATTGGAAGTTTGTATTGGATTTGCCTGGCAAGGTTTCAGTACTGGGGGTTTACAGGGGTGGCTTCTGTGAGAAGCTGCTAGAAGCTTCCCTTGTGTCTGATGGAGCCAATGCCAGCCGGTTCTGAGTTGGACCCACCGCTGACCAAGGCCAAGCCCATCAGTGACAGTGGCAGTGCCTCTGGGGTGCCATATTTAAGAAGGGGGTAAAAAAGCCTGCGTAAAAAATTGCGGTCAAAGAGAGGAGTGAGAATATGTGAGAGAACGAACTCTGCAGACACCAAGATCAGTGAAAAAGGAGGCAGGAGGAGGTGCTACAGGCACCATGGCAGAGGTTCCCCTGCAGCCCACAGTGAAGACCATGGTGATGCAGGCTGTTCTTCTGCAGCCCATGGAGTTTAATGATGGAGCAAATATCTACCTGCAGCCTGTGGAGGACCCCACACCAGAGCAGGTGGATGTGCCCAAAGGTGGCTGGGACCTCATGGGAAGCCAGTGCTGGAGCAGGCTCCTTGCAGGACTTGTGGACCCATGGAGAGAGGAGCCCATGTGAGGGAGCCATGCTGGAGCAGTCTGTTCCTAAAGGACTGCACCCCGTGGAAGTGACCCATGCTGGAGCAGTTCATGAAGGAGTGCAGCCCTATAGGAGGGACTCACATTGGAGAAGTTTGTAGATAACTGTCTCCCATGGGAGGGGCCCCATTCTGAAGCAGGGGAAGAGTGTGCAGAGTGTAAGGAGTCCTCCCTCTGTGGAAGAAGAAGCAGCAGAGACAACATGGGATGAACGGACTGCAGCCCTCATTCCTAATCCCCCTGTGCTGATGTGGTGGGAGGAGGCAGAGAAATCGGGAGCGAAGTTAAGCCTGGGAAGCAGTGAGAGGTGGGGGGAAGGTTTTTTTAAGTTTTGGTTTTATTTCTCATTACCCTACTCTGATTTGAATGGTAAATAATTAAACTAATTTCCCCAAGTCGAGTCTGCTTTGCCTGTGATGGTAATTGCTGAGTAATCTCCCTGTCCTTATCTTGACCCACAAGCTTTTTGTTATATTTTCTCTCCCCTATCCGGTTGAGGAGGGGAGTAATAGAGCTTCTTTGGTGGGCACCTGGTGTCCAGCCAAGGTCAACCCACCACAAAGTTAAAAGGTTTTTAATTTTAAGAGGAGTGAGCTCTGGACAACCTCTTTAAAATACTAATGGAGAGAGTAAGATTGATAGATTTAAAGAGGACATTTCATTAGTCCATGAACAGGATTACGGGGCCCAGGTGTCTTCAGCAGCAGGAGTCTGACATGAGTCATGAAAAACATAGGAATACACTCTTGAGATTGGTTTGTTACCAGTTATTATACTTCTGATTCTGCCTCATCTGTTTTTCTTCCACATCTTCTGTTTTGGGGATCCCAGTTCAACTGAGCTGACTAAATGGTAGACCCATAACATTTGTGATCCCTATATAAATCCATTTTCACAAAGGAACAAGTACTGCACAGAAGGCCTGGAGCAATTCTGCTGTTCTCAGGTCCGTCAGCACAGAGCAGCTTTCTTTCTCTGCTTAATGTGAAAAGCCATTATCAAGGCGGTAGACTGCTGTTTAAGACTACTTGGCCAGGCAACGTAAACATAGTCATTCTGTTTAAATGGCATTCAGAACCATCAGAGATACTTTTCTTCTGGTATTTGAAGAAAGATTTTATGAAAAGTATGGAGTTTCAGTAACAACTTAATATGAATCTCTTTTTTGTGAATGATTAATGAAGTCAGAAGTTGACTATGCCTAATTAAAGTATGGATTAATTCACTTTAATCACAGAATAAAAGAAATGTTGTTTGGAAGGAACCTCTGGAGGTTACCTAGTCCAGCCTTCTGCTCAAAGTGGGATGATTGTCAGCGCTAGAGCAGGTAGCTGTGGTGTTGTCAAGTTAAGTCTTGAAAACATTCAAGGATGGAAATGCATAGCTTCCTTCAGTAACCTATTCCAGAGCTACACTGCCCTGCTAGTAAAGTAGTGTTTCCTAATGTCTGTCACTAGTATTTTAAATAATACATGCATAGATACAAGTTAAGATTGAGAAAACTGCCTCTCTGGCATTTTGTTTCTGTCTGATTACTTTAAAAAGTAGGAAGGAGTAATTTCCTGTGTGAAAGTGAACAATTGCCCTCAAACTGCCTACTGCCAAGGTGAGTTACCACTAATAGGTAGACAAGTTACCTACTTGAAATGACAAGGAAAAGGTTAAAAGTACTTTGTATTCCACTTATTTAATCTATGCAACATACTGGTAAATGAAATTTAATTTAGCAATGTAACTGAATAGATTTTAAAAAAAAATAGTTGAATCCAATTATACCTATTCTATCAGGATGTAGCTAAAATAACTTCATTCTTGCTATGTTCTTCTCAGCACATTAGATTGAGTTTATTAAGGAAAGAAGGAGATATAAACCCCTTCTATAAATCTCTTCACTGACCCTTAACCTGAGCAAGAATCAGTTTCTGATTTTCCCATAGATGTTTTCTGCGCCAAACTTCATGCAGGTGAAGCACCAGAAATATTTGTACCTTTATAGATTTTGGAAAGTCTGTGATCTTTGTCTGCCTTTCCTGCAGATACCTAGGCTATAGCTGAGTTCAACTGGAGGATCAATTGAAAATGTCAACTTGTAACTGGAAATATAAAAGGAAGCATACAAAATATAAAATAAAATGTAGAAGTACACTTCCCTTTACAAAAAAGAAAGTGCTTTACTTGATAAAATATAGTGCATCTAGGTGTCTTAAGATGCAGTATGGTAAATCACTAACAGAAACAGATGTAATTCTTAAAACAGTGCAGGCCACAAACTCTAAATCTGATCGTTCCATTGTAAGCATGGATTATTTAATGCATTTGCGTTAGCCAAGACAATTTTGTAAATGACCAGAGCCCACAGGAAGATATCTGACTAGGTACAGAGATAAAATAGTGAGAGATTTAACCAGTTCAGACTTGCAGTTTGTAGCAATACGCAAACTGATGAATTGTCCCCCATTTTGCAAGTGTGAACATACACGTCTTGGTATACAGAATGTCGGTAGATTGATTGGGTTCTGGTATGCAAAATGAGGAAGAGTGATCCTAGTTAGATAACAAATGCCTGAACTCCTTGTCCAATTTTCAAACTAAACTTAAATAATTTCTTAAAGTTCAGAAGCTTATAGTGATTCTCAAATGTTAGGTACTGTTTGATTTTCACTAGAAGTCTGTATTGAACTAAAAAGAATAAGTGGCAATGATCTGTGTACCCATCAAAATTAGTTTAACTTGGATAACTGTAACATTATTAAAATTTAGTCATAGAAACAAAAATTAAATAATCAAGTCTTTACATGTGTGTTGCTTCTTTTATAGTATATATTAAATAATTTTATAATGTGGAAATTACTGCTAGCTTTAGCTGAACTTATTTTAGAGTGAACATAAAATGATGACCATCAAGAGAAGACATAAATTTAGTCATCTTCAAGTATATAAGTTACCTACCCTACTTTTCAGTGGCAAAGTAAATTTCATGTATGCAGAGTATTAATAATAAAAATACTTATTTAATTCACAAATATTTTTTAAAAAAGAATTTAATGGGTGTAGACTTCTGATAGTAAAAGATGCTCTATTCATCTTCTTAACTGAAATACTAGGGAGTTTTTTTGCAGGAGAGTACTCTTTTTTAAAGTTTCAAATATCCTTTTGTTCCAGATGGTAAATCTTCCTTCATTTAGATATACAGTCTTGCAAGAACTGCACAGCAAGAAGTGAAAAAGGCAAAAAGAGCAAAGAAAACCTAGGAAGTTCAAAACAATGTTCAAGGTACAAATACTCTTTTGTTTTTAAAGAAGAGTTTGAAAAAAGTCAGAATACAAATCCATTCACTTTCTTTATAAGGCACTTCCCACCCTCCGCCCCCCCCCCCCCCCCCCCTTATTGTTCATAGCTCTTCTGAACCATGCACAAGTGAGTTTCAGAATCACTACAGATTCAGATTTCTGTATTTCCACAGGTGTTGGGTATGCTGAAATACCTTCTAGAGCTTTAAGATTTATCAGTACTGCCAGTATGTATTGGGTATTTCTTTCAGTTTGAAAGAGAATACCAAAGAAATTATTCTCCCCTATTTTTTTAACGAAGACTGACACCAGATTTAGCTATGATACAAGTAGTTCTAGACTTTATTCTACAGTAATTCATATTCAAGTTCCATTTTAGTTCAGATGCATTATTTCACTGCTTCATACACTTGCCCATTACCATCATAAATATATTCTTTCTTATTCACACACTTGCGTATTAATACTATCAATATATTCCTTGTCAGCAGATGATGGCAAATGTATCTTTCCTTTCCAAAGTACTGTTTGCAAAAGGTTTCTTTAATTATAACTTTTAAATAAGCTCTTGTTAATAACAATAGCCAGCTGAATGAAACATTCCTCTTCTTTAGCTTTGAAATTTTCTCTCAGCTGGCTTACATGTACCACATGAGTTAAAAAAAAGAAGAAGAGAGAGAGAGAAAGATGTGCAAGTTCTTTGACTCAGGCTATACAGCATATGATTGAAGTAAAGAACATCATCTGCTTTGTTCACCAGGGTCTTTTATTATTATTATTTCTCTCTGGTCTTATACTTTTCTGCTCCTCAAATAAGGCTAATTACAAAGGAAAAAAGTTGAAACTGGTGGAGAGAGATCCTTTAAAGCCATTCCTTTTGCAGAATGGAACAAAAGAAAGTACCAAGGGCATGGATAGGCCTTGAAAAAAAGAAAAGAGAAAAACCATCTAATGAGGATGTTGAGATAAGTGCTCGTGAAGAAAACTGGCAAAAAAGGGCTTTTAGTCTAAAATCCATAAATAAGTGGGCATTAGATGGGTACTAGAACATTTTTAACAAGAGAGGCCACCAAACCGTATCATCCTATGCAAGAGCTACAACCCTAAAATCTCTTCTTCTTAACAAGATAAGGGTTTTTCTCTTTGAAATATTAATTTGAAAAAGAAATACTTGAAAATTAAGGAGTATTATTCATCTCTGTGAATCCATTATAGAGGAAGACACCATCAAAGCTGCTTTAGATATAATTATGAATGCTGTAGACTTTCTAAAGGTCAGAGATCCTAAACAGTATGAAGAAATTGTTCACAGTATATGATGGTTCAGACAGGATTTGACCTCCAATCTCTCTTTGGGTCTTCTAGGCTGTGCTAAAGAAGCAGCATGTACAGCGTCAGCTAGAGAACAGTTTAAGAATCAAATCATTTGCCCATCCTCCAAACCTATTTCTTAATACTCCTGGGTAATTGGGCACTCAGACGTGCTTGATATCCATAGATGTGCAGGTCAGGTGTTTGAGACTCAGTCTAATTACCAGAGAATGACTGCCAGCTAAGCATTGTCCATTTCAGCTCTCAGTACTGCCCTTGTAACACATAAAGGAGAAAAACAAATCTGAAAGGGAGAGAAGATAAAAGGACAGAGAAAAATAAACGATAGGACCTGATCCAAAGACTGTAGAAGTTAATAGAAAGTCCCATTAGCATCAGTGAGGTTTAGATTAATCTCTGTTTTTAACAAGACTGGCAGTTCTTTATCCCATCGTGCATTAGATCTCCTTTCATCCATGTGTACCAGGAAGTTTGCATTTAGTACCAATGTTCTGATTTTTGAATGTGTTCTGCAGATACATGAATCAGGGAATTATTATTTACTTTAACTTTGGGTTTTTAGAAGTTTCTCTTAATATGAAATTTTAAGGGTTTTGAGAAAAGATTACAACAACGGTAGTCCCCAAATATAATAATAATAATAGCTTGTAAATCCCGTAGGCTATAACTGAAAATCTGTTTTCACTGCCTGTGGTGCATTTTGATTGTGAATAAGTAGTAAAATACTTAGTGCAGATTTATGAACAAAGTGTTTCCTAGACATAAGATACACTTTACACTGCTCCTTTCTTATTAACTTTTAGTGAAACTTCTGGCACATGTTCTGTGCCACAGATGGACCAGCAAAGTACACATGTATCTCATGATCAGGTGTTTGAACTTGATTGCCAGTTGGTGTGATAGAGGATTCACCCACAGGTGTCCTACACACAGGAGAGTAATCACTTGGCACTAACTTTTCACAGCAGGCTACCTGATAGCCATTGGCCCTTTTATGTCACTTGCTGCAGCATTTCCCAAATTCTGCACCGATGATGAACAAATTTAGCAGGATAATGCCAAATGGTTTGATATATCTCCTGCGATAATTCAGGTTTATTTATTGTAGTTTACAATTTGATTTACTGAATACTGAAGCTGAATTAATATGAATGGTGATTTTCTTTGCATCAATGTTTTCCTTGTATCAGGGTTTTTCCTGAACCATCACTCATAAAACTGATGTTTTATGAGGTTTTGATAGCAAAGATATTATGATAGCTATTATCTTCTGCATAAAGATTAATAAACTGGCAACAACGGCAGAAGAGATGGTTGAGAGTATTTTTCTGCTAGATTCAAGCTAGAGAGATTAATAATGTTCTTTACTTGTGAGACAGTCTTTTATTTTGCTTTATATGGCACACTCAGTATTAGTGAAGCCTCAAAAGCAATTTCATAATTAAATTCTGTTGATACTTGCTTTTAAAGCAAAGTCATAATCCTTCTGTTTCACACATTAAAGATTGAGTTCAGTCTCTGAATAACACAGTAACTCTTCAGAGGACACTTGAATTTTATTTATCACATTTTAAGAAAAATATGTGCTGACTGTAGCAGAGAAAATATGTATAAATACTCTCTTACTGATATTTGCACATTTTTCTCACATATCTTTGAGTTCAGTTAGCTAAATAACCACAGTTCCCACAAACTACAGACTTCTTGGAATCTAATAATGTCTTAAACATGAGAAGGTTTTGAAATATGAAAACTGTATGCAGAGCTATTTCTCTTATATTTGTTACCTACAGGAGTTTGACCTAAACTAGACAATGAAGCTACTGAGAAATTACTTGTGTTTTCCATGGGAGGGAAAAAAACCCTGTCTTGGCTTTTTTTTATCAAGATGTTATAGAAGTTATGTGGTGAGATTGAATCCCTTCTCAATGATCTATATGCAGGTTGTATCGTAAATAGTAGACAACCTAGGTGAATGCTGGTTGTCTGAGACAAAAGGGAAAAATGTGGACTGAGTGGATGATGCTGATTGATGTTGAGGAATAATTAAATGGGGAGACTGATAAATATTGTACCTCTATTAAATGTAACTGGATTAAGAAAGGGACAGAAAGGCATGTTGATAATAAATTAAGTAATTTAGTTCCTCATTTATTTTCCTTTTATAATTTGTGTGGGCCCAATGGTTGGGGGTTTTTTTGAAAATTGTGTTCAGTTCCTCCTTGGTTGAAATACCTTGTATGTTGCTGTATTTCTTGACAAAAGGGATTATAGAAGGCTGCACTGAGATCAGTTACTATTTTGGACCCTTTTTTAAATTTTTATTCCTATCTTTCTGCTAGTATGTATTGCTTCTCCTCAGTAAGAATTTATGTCAGTATATTAGTAATGTGACTTTTCTAAAATTTGGAAATGGAGTTGTGAGTTGAGCAATAAAGATATTCTGAAGTACACATGTAGTCAGTTACCTGAGCATTTCTCAGCCAACTTTAAATGAGCTTTTTTGGAAGTTGCACCTGCTAAATGTAATCTGTCCACTGTGCTGTATGTTGTCTTACATGTTTATGTGTATTGCATCATTCACTTCCTTCATGTGAACAAAGTACTAGTACCTGGTGTAAGTCAGGATAACAGCACACGTCAAATAGATAAAAATGCATTGCATTTTTGCTTAGATGATTGTAGTCATTAAAGGAGAGGAAGCAACTGGAATTATCTACTTAATATTCAAAACTGTTCAGTTTATATGGAAAACTACTTTCTGATGGCTTGCAATTTAAGTTAAAAAGAAAAAAATATTTTTAATTTTTTATCTTATTTTCCTAGCTGTGATCATTTAGTTGCCTAAAAATAAACAAACCGGACCGATTGTGGTAGCAGTAGTAGTTTTCTTTCAGTGTAGGCTTTATATAAACTTTGACAGAAATAATTGCACATAATTAATTGCTAATCTCTAATTTTGAAATGTGGGGCAGCTTCTTCATGGTCACATTTACTTTCTTAAAATTACCAAACATAGCTATATTCATCTCTACTTACCTCGGTGAAACTTCCCAGGTGCATGCCCACCTATATAAAGCAGTGTCATCCATGGTTCAAATTACTAGAATTCAGTGCCTATATATTTTTGAAAGGACTTCTGCCCTGGATTTCCACTATACTCATTTGGAATTTCACCCAAATAAGGAAAAAAAGGACATTTTGAATTATGATTTATGTTCTTCTGTACAGAACAGGAAGTAGGAGGAGATGGAGTTGCATATCTTCTGCTTTTGTTTATTAGTCTTTCTGAGTTTGATAATGCTGCCTTATTTGGCCTCTTGAAATAGCTCTTTGTAGGGTCTGTTGGAGTGATTTTGTGCTAAACTAATATAGAATCCAAAACAGTTTCATTAGGCTTTACCTTTCCTCAAATACATGTTGGAGCACTACACTTTTACTTTGGTATTCTGGGAAGCTGATATTTCCTGGACTTGCCTGTGTTGATTTCATTATATTTCAGACCTTCAGCACTCTGAGAAATTTCCTTCAACTGCACAATTTACACATTTTTTGTATGCTCAAAGTGAAACAGTCTTTCAGCCTCTAGTTGAGGAAAACCAATGCCAAATCACCTCAGACTTGAAGACTCTAAGATTAGTAAAAGTGATTTCAGCAGAAAATACTGTCAAGCTTATGCATATTTGACTACTGTTTCCAATATAATGACCTGGCTCAGTTAAATATATCACTTAATTGGAAATTGTATATGGCAATCTATACACAGTGAATGGACTGTATAGTATAATTTAGTAAGCTAAAGGGTGCATAGGGGAGGTCTGAGAAAAAAAAACACTAACAAATTATGTTTAATAAATAACAAAAATATTAAATGAACTATTCTCAGCTCTGAACTTTTGGTAAGTGAAAGATCTGCTTGTGTTTCAAGTTGGAATATGAATATATCTTAGTGACAGTGTGATCCTATGCATTTCACATGACTTTTAGAAAACAGATTTTGCTACTTAATATGCCCAAAATCTGCTTTATCTTACTGCTTGCTGAAGACAAACACTGTGATGGTTGGAAAGCTTTCTGTTTATTCTTGTTTCTACACCATTTAAGACTGAAAATGTGAAGACCAGAAAACTGTTAAGAAGATACATTGAATTGGCTTTAAAGCAATATTTGGCTAGATGCAATAAGTATATAGATGGAACATTGTGGCAGCAATCAGTGTATTTATATGTTTGTCACACAGAGAAATTTCAAACTTGTGATGCAGACCTCCATTGTCCCCTATATCTAAATATCAGCTGGAGTTGGCGGAGAATGGTGGTAGCTAGCGTAAGCGGCCTTTTCTCCTAGTTTCTATCAAGAGATAGGCTTTGACATATTCCATTCAATAACTAACACACAGATAATCAACAGTGAAACACTGAGACTCAAGCCATTAATTCAAAACATAATGATACATTGTCATTGGATGTTTATTGCCAGTTGAATGATTTATGAAGTACTATAAAGCAATAAGATACAGTATTTTAATAGGGCAGTCATTTGGGGAAAATGGTATTCATATGAGAAAGTAAATGCCAGGAAGTGGTAGGTCTAATATTATCTAATGTTATGAATTTGTGCTACTGGAATGAACATAGTCTTCTTAAGTACAAGTTTAATGACAGACAAAATGAATTTAAACTTTTTTAGTTGCTACTTTAAATTGTTCCTTCTGCCCCCTGCCCCTCTTCCCCCGTCAGCCACTGGCTGTGTTTTGGCTTTTACAATTCATGTGAGAACTGTAGAAAAATTACATGGACTATAATGCATTTTTAGTGGTAATTCTTATTGTGGAAAACGTGCAGCATATATAATGAAATGTATGCTGAAGCTGTTGTTTAAACCAGGATGTCTTAACTATTTTTTGAATGTGTCCACAAGGAAAAATTATTATATACAGTTGCATGAATGAGTGACAAAAGTGGCCTTGCTGGAAATTTGGTTTGATTCTTGGCTGTAACCCAGTTAATAGAAGCCAGTCGTGGAAATAAGTAGAAGTTCTCTGACAGTGAGAATTAGACTGCGCTTAGTACTGCACTTTGCGCTCTCATGGTAACTCAGATTGCAAGCTCACATATTTGATTACAGATCCCATAAGTACCCACTGTTGGCTCACATTCAGTCTCTTCTT
This sequence comes from Falco cherrug, assembly GCF_023634085.1. Classification (NCBI taxonomy): domain Eukaryota; kingdom Metazoa; phylum Chordata; class Aves; order Falconiformes; family Falconidae; genus Falco; species Falco cherrug. The sequence continues at coordinate 103,212,126 of NC_073700.1, forward strand.
TGGTGTAAAACAACTGCCTTCCAGAAAAGGAAGCTTCAACTGGTAATATAAAATTCAACTGGAGCATATATGATAGTTGCTCAGACCTTTGTGGCGCACTTAGAACTTGAAGAGGCAGTTCAGTAAATCTGTTGTAGGCCCTTGGAGGCTGTTGTGGAAGTCTCAGGAATCTATCTAGATCTAGACAAATGCAGAAGTGTCCTTTCAGGGACTGTACTTAGGCCTAGCGAGGTTAGAGTAAAGAGCAAAGAAATACTGGGTCCTATAACTCAAGGGATGTCAGCGTCAAGGCAGGGGAGCCAAATCACCCTGATGCCTCCTATTCACATCCCAGACTTCATCAGCTCTGTCATGCAGTTTGCTTGTGCAGGAAGTTCAGTCCTGACTGAGCCAATCAAGATATGACGTGCCAGGGAGATTGTCACCGAGTGTGCTGAGAGGTCATAAGATGTGTGAAACTGCATGTTTAATCCTGGAAAGGCCTGGCATTGCTGAGTGCAAAAGCAGATGAGCCCAACAAGCCTGTTAAAGTGAGTTGAATGCAACAGGCATCAGTTGTGAATGAAAGTAGGATGACAGTGTGGGCACAATTGGCTTTAGCCATTTGGCTTTGGGAGCTTGAACCTGGCAACCAAGAGCACATAGACATGCAAATAAAAAGCACCAGAAAGGTGGGAGATTACTAGCCATCTTTTTCTTAGCGGTGCAACAGATTTACAATGGTGCACTGCAACAGGTTCATTATGTACAGCCATAAAGAAAGTCTAAGTATATTGTGTATTACAATTTTAAATTGTATTCAGTGATGAGTCTGCTTCATTCCAGTTTTTCTTACTGAAATGATCTAAGTTGTATAGCCTATATAATATCATTAGCATCTGTCTGGTAAGACAGCTGCAGGTTTGATGAACATCCTTATCTTATGTAAGCAGAATTTTTAGACCTAAGGTTCACATTTTAGGTGATGTTAATGGACAGCAATAAGTACTGCTTCACCTGCATTCTGATTGAAGGCTAAAATAGAAATAAGAAGGCAAAAATGAGGGAACAAAGCTAAAACTGAGATTGGCAAAGCAAAACAAAGAGGAAGGCCATGCAGCTCTCTTTCCACCAGTACTGCAAGGTTTCAGTCATGATTGTGAAGTCTCTGCTTCTGAAAAAAATGGATTGTGATGAGATATTCAGACCTAGGACTGCTTTACTACTTTTAGCTGACTGTGCTGCTAAATCTGCAAATAATTATGTGAGCAAACATCATTTGTGGAAACAAACTGTATCGGTGCACACATGCTGTTGGACCAAAGGTATAATATGGACAGCTACACAGCATTTGTAGTAAGTGAAACAAGAACAAGAAACTGTTTTCTGAATGGAATTTGGCTTGAAGACTCCAGGAGGCATAGATCTTCGGTGTAGCACTACATAATGAAAATTTATTTTCCAAGTATATAGTGCTGTATTTGTCTACAGATACTAAAAATATTTACAAAACATATAGGCTAGATCTTTTTTTAATTGTTTAGTGCACAAGTTTACAAACATTATAGAGCCAAAAGTATATATACATTTATATAGTATGTAAGTTGCACTTGCAGTCAGTGAATCACCATGTAAATTAGGCTGAACTTTTATGCTTATGTTTATACAACCAAAGGTTTAAGAATATCATCATCTTGGCATAGGAGATTTTCACTGACTATCCAAATATGGCTTTGAAAACAGAATAATCTGCATCAATGTTACACAATACTGTAATATAGAAAGTGGAAGAAGTACCCTGTTCAATGGGTCTGAAGAACTTTCTCTTTTAAAATTTACCATGTATTAATTATGTATGACATTTCAGGGAGTGAGAGTTGTTTGTGGCCTATGGCAATGAGTTGGTGAAATGAGACATTACTGAGACAGAAAGTAAAAGTGTGTCAGCATATCGAATTACAAAGCCATTGGTAGCCTAGGTGTATTTGCTAGTTTAGAAAGCTATGTTTGATATTGTGAAATTAAAGCTTTGCACACTGGTTTTATATAGCAGTACCACATTTCTTCAAAAATAACAATACTGAAGTAGCTGGGTGAAAAAGGGAATTCTCATCTTGCAGCATCACTGCAAAGAGAAACAATAAATAAAGTATCTTCTCTTACTTAACCTATTCTGTGGCTAATAAAAATGATGATAGAACTACTGAAATGCATTTCAAAGCAAAAAAAACTTAGCAACCTCCTTCTCATTCAACAAAATAAGCAAAAAGCTTATGGAGGATTTATATGCTATGTGTAAATATTTTATTTGGTTTTCCCCTTCTTTGGAAGAATATCTTTCTCTAGTAGTGCACTTAGCTACAATATTCAAAAGAACTTTCTTCTTTCAGATATGTGAAGGAAGGATCCCCAACTTTCTGGGGATCAGTTATTGTTTTGATTTAATAATGCTCTATTTTACAGTGTGTTGGTTGTTACATAGTCTATTAGCTGTATTTTTCTAGTATGTTTCCTTGTTCTTTTTATATCTTTTGATCACGTGGAAAGAGAAGCTTTCTTTCTCGCAGCCAAAGACAAGCTGTTGAAATGGCTGCCAGCAGAACTGTAGTGTTAAACAAACAAACAAACAAACAAACACAAAACCCACAAACAAAAACCATCTTGCAAACTGGAAATGGTTGAGCCAGTGAGAGGTCTTTTAACATTCCTCCTACCCTACCCACTTGGGTGCCTGTCGCCCTCCTCCTGAAGTGTGAGCTTCATGAGTATTAAAACAGCCACTTTACCAATAGTATCTAAGAAAGATTTCCTTCTAACACCTCTGATATTTTAAGGATATAATGTTTCTCCTCCTCTTTTATGTTGCTACAATCTCCATTGTCTTCTTTAGTGCAGAGGAATTTGGATGGGAATTCCTCAAAGTCTCAAGAGTCACTGCTGCACAGTGCAAGATGATCCATCCTAAAGCCCTCCCCATCTGCGCTGACACATGTTCTTAAGGATCTGCCGTCCTGCAGCCCATCTCAAGGTTAAATCAGTTAGGTACCTGTGATGCCCAATAGACTTAACATTCCATTTTATCAAAATGTAAAAGAAACTGCCTTTATCTTAGCAGGCAAAAATGTCAAGTAGGAATAGCACTTCCTACAATATGGGCAAACTGTAGCTATCAGCTAGAACATCAGCGTCCATATCCATGCCTCACAGTGTTTTCTTTTCACTGATGCCCCTGTTTGGAGTTTTCTGATTTGTGCTATCCGTGTTCAGTACTGCCAGAGTTTCCATAGTCACTATTCTTACAGGAGGCTTTGAAATTTGTAGGGAAACACTAATAAATTTCATCCTTATTGATTTACTTGTTAGATTTTTTGCATCTTCTAGCTCCTAGTTCTCATTTGTTTTTAAATTTAAATTAAAAAAAAAAAAAGTATTTGATGCAGATTTAAATTATTTCAACAGTTTCCAAAGTACTTCACATTTGTTTTGCAAAAGTAGTGTATATTGTACCGTGGTATTTATAGTGGTTCAGTACTGAGACCATGCTTTATGGGAACTATGAGTGCTTTTAATTTCAGTGATTGATAGTACTTTACACTCAGCTAACCTTTACAGAGGCTTCTGTGTTCTTATGCTAAAGCACTTCCAGTCAATTATGTCTGTACTGAAGTATTTTGTTCTCTTCTTCACAGTTTTTATCATTGTATCCATGTGCCATGGATCAGTGTGTTAAGCAGTGTGCAGATGGCTAATGTTTATTGTTTGTTCTTGGAGTTCAGAGAGGCAGCACTGTGTTCAGTAAAGTGGTTTTATTTTGAAAAGGTTATATTAGGAAGCTCAAAAGTATATACTCTAACTTCAATAGGCGGACATGAGGTTTGTGATGATCTGTAGTTCCTCAAAAAGCAGTGAAATGAACAAGCATCCAAAATCTGCATCTTCTGTGCAGACAAGATTTTCCTGATTGCTGAAGGCTCCACTGAGCCAAGCAGAAAATTGTTGTCGATCATTATTTTCATCTGTGTGCATTAGGCCATCTTTCATATTGATACTCTTTGTGTCAGCAAATGAATGCCCTAATTTTTTATACTGGGTGGGTGATAGGTATACAGTTGCTGAGACATTGCAGTGTTTTGTATCAATTGTATCTCATGCATAGTTTACAGTACTGCTATAGCAGTCTAACAACCACCCAATGGATGGACTTTGGGAGAGCAGATCATGGTTTAGGCAGGATGGAGAAGTGACCTAGTCAACTGAAGATATTGTCCAAAGAACTGCTATGCAAAAAGTTAGTGTTAGCTTTCTAAACTACATACCAAGCTTGTCAACTGTAGAATGCAAGTCATGAATGATGTGGTTGTACAGATAATGGTTTGTTTATGACAGAAATTTTTATAAAATGTTGCTCTAAAAAATGGATTAACTACAGTATTCCATTTAATCCTTAACTGAATGCCCCAGCTGAATAAGAGGAATTGTGGTAATGGAGGAAGCAGTAGTAAGAATGGCAAACTGCAATAGCTATAAAATCTTAACAAATCTTGATAATTTTTGAGATAAGTTGGGCACATGCTGAAATTAACTGACAGCAAATGGAATTCAGTAAAATTATTGCTGTTAAAAGAGAAAATCATGGTAAAACATGCTGTTGGTTCTTTAAAACAACAGCAAAAACGTATCTTCCATCTTTAGCCAATATAAAACAAAAGAAAATGTCAATAAAATATGGAAGGAAAAGTGACAAGGCTTTAGGCATTTATACTGCATTCATCTCTGTTGTATGGAACTATTACTGTGTTGTCTATTACATGTAATAAATAAAAAAATGGATCCTGGGTTTGACAAAAGCTAGGATAATATTTGTGAGGATTGCTTCTTGACAATGAAAAAGGAAAAATGGCTCTTACTTACTTAATCTTCCTAGTCCTTTATGTCTACAAGGACATGCATTACTTCACTCTTGTTACCATGTCATCTTCCTCTTCATTCTCTGTTAATGTCTTCTTCTGGTCTTATCCTGCTGTGACTGAGCATTACAAAGTTTTTCACGCCTCCATGCGTAAGTCCATCAACCAATTAGTTTTCAGAGCACATGATACATATAGATGGCATAGCAGTGGGTTCAGACCTAGGTCAGCATACTCCAAGCTTTCAGTCAATATGAAAAAAATATAGGTCTACATTATCAGTTGTATCGATTTAGGGAGTGGATTTTTCATTGTTGCTTCTTTTTCAAACTTACTTCCAGCTGTGATCGCTTCTGTTTTTCTGATTTTTGTCTCAACATTCACCACAGAATTTCTCACTATGGTAAACATTGATTTTAAACAAGTACCTGAAAAGTATAGGTCTCATATTGACTCTTTATAGGCTTTTGTTGCACACCTTGCATACCCGTGTTTTAGAACGTTTCAGTAATTTATCCAACTTTTAGATCTAATCAGCTTCTGTTTTAATCTGAAAAAGTTTGGAGGACTTGTTGGTGAGGACTTCTGTGATAAGTCTGCTCAAAAATATGTCTATCTTGTAAACTAATGTAGAACACAATGGGTAATTTATTTTAGTTGAACCGAAGTGTCAGGTTTTCAGAGTCCAAATTAAAATAACAGGGATCAAGTATTATTGATTGTGTTTAATGTAGACTGAAACAAATGTGAGTAAAACAGTGAGACATCTTAGATTGGAATGAACCCACCTTGGCATTTTGATGGAAGCAATGAATCATTGTACACATATACTGAGGATTTGGGATCAAGTGTATCTCAGTGGAAAAAAGGAAAAGTGCTTTTCTGAAAAATATGCTGTCTAATTTTTTCCTCCATTGCTATCTGCCACTTTACAAGTTAGGAAAAAACTTTTCTGTTGGTTGCTTTGTCTTTTATTTTATAGTAAAGAGGGATATTATACCTTCAGAATCTCTTTAATTTTATTTAGTATGCTGAAGCATAAATCTGTTTGGCTGTGATCTACCTCTGTCTGTATTAACCTGATTTTTTTTGTTGTATAATTTCTGTTTTGTCATTATAACTGAAGTGAGAAGTAGGCCTAGTAGTTTAAAACAAATACAGATTTATATTATTATAAAGTTTTGAGATTAGAAAATGAGATGGTACTAACTATTGTTAAAGCAACATAAAACTGGAAGCAGCTCCATTCAGCTGCAGTCTGAGTGGAGATGAAGAGGGTTGTCTGCAATTAGAAGGCACTGCTTAGGTGTGAACTGCTGCTGCTTCGTTCTTTCATTTCTGCTTTCTCCATTCTTCTGCTCTGAGGTAAATGAGATTACAAGCTCCCCTGTAATCAATAAAATTACAATGAGTTATATTAATTCTGAAAAAAAAATATCCAGTAACTGGAATATACGGATATCAAATCTACTCAGGGTAGGTAAAATATTATATTTATTTATATTATTGTTCTATTTTTATCCTTATAATGATGAAATCCATGTCCCACTACCACACATTTCAGTGGGGACAGAAGTTTAGCTTAGATACAGAAACTTTTTGGAGATCTGCTTTCTGTTCTCAGTTACATGCCTATTTGTACAATCAATCTGTGGAGATCTATGTAACTATTCTTGTACTGAGACACAGTCCCTCTGAACTGAAATTAAAGACTACAGAGATCTCCTTGGATATGTTAGGTAGTTTAATGGATCATGCATACATGTTTAAAGGGTTACATCTTTTGTTGTGTAATAAGAAAAATGGTTTCAAAAATGGGAAGCTCACTGAAACATGTAACTTTGAATTCAGAGTATGATATATATGAAATCATCAGAGCCTTTCCTTATCCAGAGAATTTCAAAATACCTTTCTAGTCCATAGGTAGAGTTGAACTGAGAAGGAAGGTGAAGGTGCTGTTATGTTTCATGTCATTCTCTTGATAAATCAGAATTTTAAACAAATAAAACATAATTAGGCTTCCACAGATCATTTCAAAATGTCCTCAGGCCTCTGACGTGTCTGTATTTCTACAGCAGATAGTGGTAAAGATGTCTTTAAAAGAAAGAACAAAACAAAAGTCACAATGCCTCCACCTCCACATCCATCAGAGGCATATCATAACAAAGACTGGATCAGGGGACTGCCTGCCTACATAGAACTAAAAGTGAGCATCCGCTTTCAGATACATAGCCAACAACTCAAGATACTTCTGGAAAGCCCTTTCAACTTCAATCACATTACCTTTGCTACATATTGAACTGCTGGTGTATGAGTAGCTTCAGGTCAAAAAGATAGGAGCTTGAAAAAATTTTAAACTCTAAGTAATAATTGACCCTCAGTACATACCAGGTACATAGTTTGAGTTAAAAGAAGAGATTTACTAGGAATATTGAATAAAAATCATCCCATAAATTTTCACATCCCAAAATCAAAGTCAGAGTCAACAATTTCCATCGTTTCTAGACAAATAGGCTCTGCTGCTTCTACTTTCTTTGACAGAGATTGAGCTGTTATAAGTTCATATAATACACTAAGTGCACTGTAATACAATAAACCTTTTAAAATAGTTCTGATACTACTAAAAAAAAATGTTTTACATACCTTTATCTATGGGAATGTCGATTATCAATGACTGTGGTAGAAAGAAGCTGGTAAAATATATTTTTTCTCCAACTTAAAAAAAATGGCTGCCAAAGATAAAACTCTCAATCCATATTTAGGTAATCTAAAAATTGTTTGATATTTTAGAAGTAATTATTGTAGGCAAGATAAATGGAAGCTTCTGGGTAACCAGCAGTGTTGATTATAAGTCTGCTGGACTGAGTAGTTCAGTATAAAATATAGGTGCTTAACTTCAGACATCAATCAAAAGTAAAAATAAAAGGTCTCATGTTTCCTTCTTTATCATCAGCTCTGTCCTGCTTTGCCTTAATTCCCAAATCCACTGAACTGGTTAGTTGTTACCAGTTGTCTTCTGTCTGTGTGAACATAGACAATTTGTTCTTTTTATGACAAAAAGACATGAATTTTGCCCAAGTTGTTACAACAGAAAGTATAGAATTCTGAGCTAGATAGGTACCATTGTGGGAAGGACAGTCTAGAGACAGTCCACTAAAGCCTTTTTTCTTTTTCTGTTTACTTTATTTGAACTATTGACCTTGCAAAAATATTCAGCTTTCTGTGAGGGTTTTTTTTGGAGTGGCTTTTGGTGCCTGAGCTTTGAAACATGTATAATCAGACCCAGCTTATCTCTGAGGCTGCTGGGTTTTCTAACTCGCTGTGCTGGAAAACACACCAATCTTGGGAAATCAAGCTAATGTCTCTCAGCTGTGCAGAAAAAGTGTGAACAGCTCTGTCAAATGAGCTACCCCCATCTCCTTTTTTTCAGGCAGCATCTTATACTCGAGCAGTCACTTCACATTTGCCATTTGAGCAGTTGTGATATAACTGCTGTATTATTGCCTATAGGAGATTTTCTGTGAGGAATCAGAAGCTGGTCTTTCAGCTACCCTGGCCAAAAAAGGTTTTAGTCACAGGACTCTCTTACTGGTGAATGAGTAAGGAGTCCTGACAGGATTACAAGAGAATATGAACACATAGCTCTGGCCTAAAGGTTGCTAATTGACCAAGTGGTAATACGAGGGGAAGTATTTTCCAGCCTTGAACCTCTTTACCCCCAGATAAGTATATTAAATGCCATCAGTTAACCCCTTGAGTGCAATGACCCAGTGCTGCCAGGGACATGCCTGGTGTAGTAGTCCCTTACGCTTCCTAATCAGCGGTGATGTACAAAGTACAGTATAGGTCTAGATGAGTCATAGGTCTGTTCCTTTGTTGGATGGAAAGATATGTCTGGGCATTTAAAAGGTTAAACACAAAATTTTAAGCGTGCAGTTACAGTGCCTTAAAAACACATGAAAAATATAAAGCAAAAGAGAGGTCAGGAAAGAAATTAGAAGAATGTAAAGTGAAAAAGATCTCAGGAATTTTGTTTTGGAATTGAATTGATGCTTTTTTTGGTTTGGTTTGGTTTTTTTTTTATTTTTACTGTTTTCTCCAGATAGTTCCCTGGAGTGAATGTGCTGAGTTATTTCCAGCTTAGTTCCTTCCCATAGTTATTCTCACATCAGGGACGATAGTAAATTTCACTGAAAAATATCAAAGCTATTATGTCAATTGGGGATAAATTTATGAATAATAAATTAGATTTTGTAAAAAATTTCCAGTCCTATAAGTTGTATTTTCTCTACTTTTTTTTTTTCCTGTGGCATCTTTCATTTAATTTTCAGGCAGAATATTTCTGTTGTCTTCTAAATCAGTATTTTTCCTGTGGTAAAAAGATGTAAAGGTCTGTATCAATTTGTGCGTGTAGAAAAAAAGACATTGATGACTTCACTCTTGTTGTCTTAGAAGATGTTTAAAGTCAAAATTATCCGTTCTGGGAGGTGAGTACTGCCCTCTCAGTTTAGTAAAGCCTAGAACCTTCTTTGTACTTATATTACGCAGGACTTTACCTCTTGTCTAATTTCACTGAAATTACTGGGGTTACTCATATAATATGGTACCAGTCAGAAGATATATCAATGGCAGACTCAGCCATGTGGAAGCTGTAGTTATTTAATAAAGGTTTTCTCTACATTGACATAGAAGTATTTATCTATATTTTACAGTGTGATAGCTAATTCTGTTGTTTACTCTAGGTATCTTACAAATAATGTATATTTGGCCATCAGAAATCATCTCAGTTGCCATGAGGCAGCTAACATTGTTGCATTAATGGATGAAAAATTATTTTTTCCATTTCATAATTTGTTTCAGGTTTTTTCATAGAAAGCAGTAACTCATAAGCTATTTTGTTGACTCCTGGATGTGAGATGTGTTACAGAGGCTTAATCAAAACCAGTGCTCCCCATTGGAACTATTGAAAGAGCCAAATGCTGGTTCTTCAGGCCAGGCCAGAAAGCAAAGCTAGGAGGCAAGAGTTCTCCTGAGATATGCAGTCATGAGACATTGTAGGCTTTGCGTGGTGCCTTTGAGCATGTACAGTAATGGATATGGCATTGTCTTTTAAAGAGGAACACTGAAAATTGTAGGGAGGAGAGAGAGACTTGAGCTGTGTATTACACAACAGTGCACATCTGTGTTTCTATAGTGTGAAAGGCTTTTTAAGTTTTCATTTAAAAAACTTAAATGAAATGCTTCTTTCAAAGCACCAATCAGTCCTCCTTTGATCATATTAAATGAGGCTGGAATATGCTGTTTCTCAACTTGATTCTATGCACCTACATTGTTTCCAGCATCCACACTGTACGATTGCAGCCTGAGCTGAGGCTTTCCACCAATACTAGTTGCTAGTCTGGCAGGTGATATTCTAGGAGAGGTCCCTCTGTCATGTGCCACCTGCATACACTTCAGTCTTATATGTGCTTCAACCCAAACTAGAAGGCAGCATAAAGGTGAAGTTTCCTCCTGTGTGGACAGTTGACAAGTTTGCACTATGAGTCATTACCCAAACCTGGAGGAGATGCACTGCCCAGTTTCCTGCCTGTGGTCTTTTTGGTGTCTTATAGCTCCATATACACACCCATAAGTTTTAGCCTGCCTGGAAACAGCCGAGGAGCTTGGCAGGTGAGAATCCAGACTTGATTTCTCACCAGCTGTAGGTCAGTTGCCACATAGCATTGCACATGTGTGCCCACCCTCTACAAAATGCAGCACAGGTACAAAATAAAAACTGGGTATCCCATCTACAAGGGAATAATTGTGCTTGTGTTTCACTGTTTTGCTTGCAAGATCCTGCTTTACAAAGGCAGGCTGATGAAATACATGGTTCCTTGCCATACAGCTGTTTGCAGTTGTTGGCTTGAAGAAATACTAGTGATGCAAACTAATGATATCATAATATTAATATCCATGTTAACTGTAACCTCTTAAAAAGGTGCATCTTGTCTTTAGATTGCTAATAATATGCATATTAATCCTGTCTTTAAATTGGATTTTTTCTGATTAGGAAGAAATCACCACTTTAAATGCAACTGATGCACCTGGTATGGTGGGTATTTTCTAGATAAAAGGAATAAAATTATTCTCCTTTTGGAATGTCAGGCTTGAAATAGAACCAATCCTAGGTTTGTCTTGCATACTCTGAACTCCAGAGCTGCCCAAGAGCTGCATTCTTCCCCAGCGTACATGCACTACCAAGGTCTGTTTCTTCCATGAGCCATCAGAGCGGGCCAGTCAGAAGTCATACTTTTTATATTTGTTTTAATTGGTTTTGGTTTCTGCATTATAATAAATTTAATCAGATTATGGCCACTTGACCCCCAGGGGCTCAACTCTAATTTGCTGCTACTGCCTGATCATTGGTTAACTAGATCTAGACATGAACCATTCCTGGCAGGGTTCTCGGCACATTAGCTTAAGAAGCCATGATTTTTCTATCCATCACTCTTGCCTTCATTCAATCACACCTCTAAGGTTTCCCAATTATATGAGATGTAGAAATTCACCATATCAAATTGCCCTTTGCCCTGTATGCCATCTTTATCCCATCACAAACTAGACATCATTCTGAACTCCCCTGTTTCTCCTGGGGGTAGTGAGGTTTGTGCCATTCCATGGGCCAGCAGAATTTGTGTGCATGTACTGTACCTTTCTCTAACTGTAGAGCTCTTTGTCCATCACTTCTTTGAAACTTAATAACACAAACTCCCAACTGTATATCTAGAAATGGGGTAAATGTGCAATCTATAAATATTCAGATCTAGTTTTTACATATCTCTTTTAGCCTCCTTTACTGAGGAAACAAGACTTCTGAAATTTCCCAGGGAATACGTATATGTATCTGTCTCCCCCCAAACTACTGACCAGTTTCAATCAAATCCGACAAAGAGATCTCAAACTGTAAAGATCATCAAGTTGTCTGAAACAAGGCGTCTGAGCAGCGTGATAGACAATGATCCACAAGACAAAGATTGCAGTGTAAATTCAACTGAGATTAGATTCCAGAGAATCCACACAGGGGAAGCTATTTAGTAAGACACAGAAGAGGCTTTAATTACTGATAAAACACAAACCCAAAACAAACCAGGAGACATCAGTTGTACTTTTATTGGAATTACCCATTATTTTGTTGTGTAAGTAACATCCTACTATTTCAAATAAAGCTGTGTGGGTGATCAGTAAAAAGTATTATCCCCAGCTTTACGGTAGACTTCATTACACAGGAAGTAGCTTAAAAGATGGCCTAAAATGTGAAAGAGTATTTTGTCTGCTTTTTTATCCTTTCTTACTAAGACCATTGTACTAGAAGGAAATATTTGACTACTGGGTCCAGTCTCTGCTACCCCTGGAGACCACACTGTGTAATCCTTTTCAGTAACTGGCCAAGCTCCACATTCAGAGTAACTGTTTCTTGCCATGCATTTTGCTCTACACTGGGCATGCTTGATGCATTACAAGGTCTAGTTGATACAGTGAAAAAACACCATTTAGTAAGGCCCAAAACTGTTTGGTTCATGTTTACTGCTAATGCCTATTTTACCTAAACAATTAAGAGGGAAATTTGCTGTGTAATGCTTTCTGCATTTCATCTTTTCATTTCAGGGCTAAAGCTCAGTCACAGTCACTTAAGACATAATATGATGAAACTATCATTACTTTATTCTTTGCTTGTTCCTCAATCCCTATATCCATAAAAAAAGAAGTCCAAAGTTTTTAAAACTATTTTTTACTTCCATCACTTTTATTATATGCTTTTATGTAACACAAGGCAAGTTTAAGTTTTTTTGATATATTTTATTGCTTCCTACACCAAATGTAATGAGCAAGCATGAAGTGCTTTGCCCTTTTATTCTCTTGAGTGAACAGTTGAAGAAAAAAACATTCCTGTTTCTCCTAGAACAGTCTGTGTCCATTGACTTAATTAGTGTTATTCCTACTTCATGAAAATATTATTTATTTTCTGATAGAGTTTATAATAGATCTTTGTTGCGACGGAGGGAAGACACAGTCGCTCAATATGAGTGATCAGCAGACTTCGTTTATTGTCTCTTACAGTCACCTTTTATGCCTTCTTATAATTAGCTTATACATATTACAAAAGTTAAGCTCATTATTGGTTAGTTGCCTAAATACCAAGCCCACCCCTAGTTTCTCTTCTGTAGTTTTCTGTTCCCACCTGCAACATTCTTTTCCCACCAAAATCTTCCTGTTATTGTGTAACAAGGACAGCCAAAGACAGTGTATTTTGCTTTACTTCAGATAAGCTGAGAGCGATGTGCATTTTTGTCCAGCCAGCTGGACTATGTCTATGTGAACTTTTTCAGCTAGCCAGTTATCCACAGATCTTAACCAGTAATTGCCATCCACTGCAATTAATGTCTGATTACGTAGTAATAAGATAACTTTGCTAGTCTGCCACTTCAGTCACTGGGAAACCTTTCTAACTGCTCTCTCTTTCCTTTTTCAGATGTCTTCCATGCTAATTACAGACCTACTAGATTCTTAGATTTCATTACCTGTCTTGTTACTTTGCCCAATTTGTTCCTGATTTTCCAGGTTTCAGTAAACACATTTCCAGGCATATGCAACGGAAAACTATGTGAAGTATTATATTCTGGTGATCTTGTATAGTCGTGAGATTGCAGTAGTTATCTGTTCCCTTGAACACGTAAAATAACGAATTCTTACAGCAAAAATCAAGTGATTCCAGAATTACTAGTTGTATGTAGAAGGATGAAATAGCCCACATGAGGAAATATAAAATAGTTAAACACTGAAATCTTGCCCAGAAGCTTTCAGAAGCCTTGTTAGTGAGTTTTATAACATAATAGAATCCCAAAGGCTTCTGTGCTTCTTTTTCCTCTTCCTGTACAGAATGCAGAAGGGATTTCAAAGCAATAAGATCTCTTAAGGTCGGACAGTTTCAAGCATGAAACATGATTGTTGTAACCACCATACCCCTCTAGATTATGAGTCTAAAATCCAGAACTCAAGAAGACGGGAATAGGTTTCAGAGAAACATCTTAGTCCCATCATTGGAACCTTTCCAGTGCATTGTGAGTTTGTTCAGATCTCAACAATGGACATGAAGGCAGGGGGTGGGGAAGAGTCACAGAAAGAACTGGTTCAAGTATTCTTAATTATTAAAACAATACAAATAATAGTATTCATATATTATTCCCATTCAATGACCAACACATGTGGGGAAGTGTATAGAAGATTCCAATACCCTACAAGGTCGAGGAACTCTACAGTTGTTTTGGGCTGCTATTGAAGAATATTTTAAAAGGTTATGAATGCTATTCCAAAACTCTACTTTAACCTTTACTTTCATTTTCAGATTAAAAAAACTATTACTATTAATTTCTGCAGTGAAATCTCTCTTAGCTCTGTAAGGAAGTACTGACAATCTAACACTCTTAGGCCTGCTCATTCATTCATTAATACATTCAAAGCCAAATGAACAAAAAATAAACAAATTCCAGGGAAAATCTAGAGGGGGTGAGGAACTTTTTATATTCCAAGGCCTAATCTCGTAACCCCTTGCACATATTTTGATTCTTAAACATTAAGATAGACCTACAGGGCTATCATTTGTGGGATTCACCAAATAACAGCATTTGTCAAATACATCTTCCCTGTGACTCTCAGTTATTTGAGAGATTAATAAAAGTACATTGGCTGTATTAGCAATGTATTTCTTCCTCTTCCTTGAGCTTTATCAAGAATTGTTGCGCATTATAGTTTGGTGACAGTGCTAGAAAAAAGTGAAGACAGAACTGACCTCTCATAGCATTTTTGTGACCATGGGGCTCACACAAGCAGCTTGGCATCTGCCGGCACATCTTTAGCGAGTTGGCAGCCCCAGCGCCCTTTGCAGGTTGCAATCAAACCTGCCTTCTACAGCAGCCTCTTTCTGGCTGATTAAGTTTAATGTAATTTTAATTAAAAACCACAGTGTCAAAGGGTTTAGCTGCTCGAGAAATGAGCACAGATTGTGGCACAGTGGCAGCAGTCACTTGGAAAATGGAAATGCATCCTGACAATATTGTGTAGGGGCCAGATAAACAAAGCTGCAGCTACTGTACCTTGCAAAAAGCTGGGAGAGACCATCATTGCAAGAAACCATATTCAAAAATAAAGTATAGAGCAGTTCTGATTCTTGTATTTTAGCAATTTTGAAGTCATCTCAGCAACTAAGTAGAGTAATAAGTGCCAATAATTAATTTCAACCTTTTCTCCCCATTTTTACATTTGTTCAGTGGGATGTTTAAATGTAAATTTAAGATTTCCATCCCTGTTTATTTTGAACAGCAAAAGATTTGCTTCACACAGTAGACTACTACAACTTTTCTCCTTAGGCTATAAAGAAAAAAATCATTAGAGATTTTACCAGTGCTGAAAGCAGGTTCCATTTTCAGGAGTTTTTGCTTTTATCTGCTTCCAGCTTTTCTTGTCCCTTGAAGCAGATGACAAGGAGATTTTAATACTTTACATACTGCAAGTATTGAGCAACATTTGGAGAATGACCAAAAAAATCACTTCACTGACAAAAGGTTGCATCATATCTACAAGATTTAATTTCAGTAGGTCCCAGTATACATAGGGATATTGTTAATAATGGTTTTCCAAAGAAGTATCTCTGTAATAATTTATTTTCTTAGTTGCCATATTTTTTTGAGTAAAGAGAATTGCTTTGGAGTTATTAAACACCCTTGTCTTGGCAGAAGTTGCTATTTTTTAAACCTGTCCTTTGAACGCATGTATTTGTGAAACAAAGGCTTGATCCAAAGTCCACTGAGATCAGTGGAAAATCCCCAGTGACTTAGGCTTTGGATCAGGTCCTGAGAAGTATACATGCAAATAGGTAGGTATTGTGGTAATATTGTTTGCAGGAATTCCTTTCAGCAAGAAGCCTTTTTATTGTTCATAAATGCTACTGATGCTCCAGGGCCAGAACCCCAGGAGAATTCCACCTAGTGACGTCAATTCTGTAGAGGAGAACTTCCTCTGTCCCCTTTTAGGTTTGTGGGACATTTTCGAACAGATGGAGCCTATATAGGTGGGACGGGTTCCATCTGAACAGAAGGGTCACAAATGCACCGACTGAGAGGATAGACAGAGCTATGGGGGAGAGTTTAAAGGAGTGGACAGGGGGATGGGAAGTCTGTATAGAATCCAGCAGAGAGGAAGAAGCAGCTAAAATAAGCAGATGGGTAGACAAGGGGAAATAATATTAAAGACTGAAATATGTAACACACCTACAGAAAAGGTTAAGAGAGAAAATCAGAAGACAACTTCTGTTGCAATACAGTTAGGAGTCATAGAAAAAGCATGATTAAATGACACACATAACGGGTCTGACAAAGAGTCCGTTTTTGAAAGTAGTAATATTCCAAGAGAAGGGTTGTCCTGAGCATCACATGGTAGATGCAGGAACTAGAATATATTTACAGGCATTGAAAATACTATGCTTCATAGGGGTCAACGTGATAGAAAGTTCAATAAAGACCTGAATTAGGCCTCTATACTAGAATTTACTGACAAGTAAAGCACCTTTCACATGAATACATGAAAGTATAATGGATTCTCTGCCCTGAAGAAAATAGAAGCTGTGAGGGAGGAAAAGGAAGCAGAAACCAAAATAACATCCCATCACGAAGTCTGAAATGGAGACCACCATGGAAGTAAGAAGCCAGGATTCGGGCAGAAAAAGATGACTGACTATAACCAAATTACATAGAAGACACCCTGCAAAGTTAAAAAAAGAAATTAGAAAACTGAACTTTAACAATACAAATGTTTCACTTCCAGTTGCACTGACCCTGGATCTAGATGGAAAAAGACACTTGAATGCAGCTCCATTTACCAGTGGTTTTAGATACTGGTTTAGAAAGGACTTTCTCCTACTCTCCACCTACCTCACTATTATCTAAATTAAAATTTAGATAAACATAACCAGCTTTTATTTAGTAATGGTTATGATGTGAAGTTAAGGTTAACTTATTAGCATCATTTGCCAAGTGCAACATTTCTCCCATAAAGCAGCTATGAAACCTCAAGCTGTTTCAAATTAAGAAGCACTGCCACTCATTACACGTACTACTACTACTACTATTATTTTACAAATAAATATTTTGTTTGTTTCTAAATAAATGCTTTGAGTCCAAAGCATTTGTAACTTCTAATTACAGATGATTCTGAATTAGAGAAGCATCAATCAAGTCCAAAATTAATATCTGGCTTTATAACTGATGAGAGCGAAGCCCCAGAACAGAGCACTGCCAAGCATTTAAGAATAGCAAGGTATCTTCCATTATTCGTAACACATTGTGGTGTAGACAGGAACCTTCTCCTCACGGTTATTATCTCAGAAATCCTTAGGGTGCCAGAACCACTCAGCTTTCCTTCTCAGTTCTCTCTGTATTTGTGAACAAGGTTCTAAGGATATTCCATATGGAAACATGCGAGTGGTGCTTTTATGATCACCAAGGGAAGATGTTTCCCTGAAGCCTTTATGTGTTTTCAGGAAAAATCTGAGCATCTGCCTGGAGCCCATTTGAATCATATATGCAGTTCACTTCTACAACAAAATCTGACTCTGAATATAAAGGAAAATGCCCAAAGGGTTACACTGCACAGCAGCAGGATACATACAGCATTTCACTGGTGTGCATATAATCCTTTCATTTATGAATCAAGACTCAGACATTTAGCTATAATTGTACTAATAGCTAGTTATATGTGATGAAACAATGAACACCTTAGTAATAATAGCTATTTTAGAACTTCTGAAGTGTCAGAATATTTGATTTTCAAATCATGCTGAAGAAAAATGCTGCTATTACCTTCTTAAGAATGCTAGGATAAAAATTGAGAGTAATCAACATCCTTCTTTATCTGGTTATGATGACAAAACAAATATAAGACATAATTATTAATATAGATTCCAAAAGACTGAGTGGATATACTGGCAAATCTGTGTATTCCATGAAGTCTCTCAAGTTTTATTAAAAGGATGTACATAGTTTTGTGCATTTCCAAAATGCTGTAGATGTCATATTGCACAATATCATTTTGGGTATGTTCAGTCCTTCCAGTTCTGTTGCATGAATAAAGCAAATACAAATTAAGTGGGTGATCAGCCATTATTTGTTGAATGTATTTAACAACATATAAACTACATAGAATAAGCCTTAATGAGACCAGTAAGTCACAGTGATGCAGTTCACCTATGAAGATTGGCTGTAGACATGCATGGCAGAATGCAAGGCGGTACACCTCTTCTCAGAATTGCCCTTTTCCCAATATGCCAAACAAATTACTTGATCTGCATTCTGTGTTCATACAAGCATAAATTTTTAGATTTGTGGAAGGTGTGATTGTATAAGCAATAATGTATAGAGTATAAATAAGGCACTTTTTTTTTTTTTGGTGCTGATTCATGCAGAAAGTATTTGCTAAATTGGTTCCAGCTTTCTATAGTCTATGAGGTTTTTTAAATACTCCACTGACACGGAGCTAACATTACAACATTGGTACCAAGTTTAAGTAGCAGACCACTAAAAATGACAAATTTTGACCAAAACCTGTGACTTCTACAAATCTTCTTCATTGAGGTGTTTGGTTTTTTGGTTTAGTGGTTTTGGGGGTTTTTTTTGTTTATTTTGGGGTTTTTTGTTAAAGTCTGCAGTTCTGTATTGACTGTTCATTTCCAGTATAGCAAAGTATTTCAAATTTATTTACAATGTTAAATGAAAAGTTATTTTAATATTATTTGTTTCACAGGTACCTCAGTAAGAACAGGCTTGATGATAATGATATCTTCTCTCTTGTGTAAGTAAAAAAATTTATAAGCGAATTCCCTTCTACTGCTAGTGTAGCAGTTTTCTCTGCTATGCTGTTTGCAAGATGGACATTGTATAACTCTGCTCCTGTTTAAATTATTTGAGAGAGGTTTTTTTAGATTAGTTATGCAGCTTCCTTTCTGCCTTTCTACAACAATAACAAAAAGTTCGTAGATTGGAAAAGTGTGTACTATATACTATATTTTCAGTCCTTCTAAATTAAATGAAATCCACTCAACATAGCAAAAGAGCCCTCAGGCATAATTCTACATACTACTTATTTGCAGCATTAAATATTCAGTATTTTTCCTTTTAAAAGCATTTTTTTTACAATTGTAATAAACTTTCATACTAAATCATATTTGCGTTTGCATTTAACCTTGTTTTTTTCCAGGTTGTCAAAACTAAGCTTTTCATACTCATCAGTCTTTCTGATGTATAAAAAACTGAGTTGATACAGAAGGAAATTTTAAAGTAGCATTTTCTTTCTATATTGAGCGTACATGTAAGTGTTCTTTTTACATAATGTAGAAGGGCGAATAAATGGGTACATTAGTCCAAGCAATTTCATTAGTCCAATGATAATCACCTCACACTCATCTGGTTGCTGAGTACAGAATTGATATATTTCATTTATTACTATACTGATATGTTTTCATATATAACTATTGATAGGCTTGTAAAATAACACTTCGAATGTTGTTGAGTAGTACACTTTTTTTTTTTTTTCTCCCCAGAAAACAAAAGACTCTGGCATACCATTCTCAAAAGATTGTTGACCTGTGGCCTTCTGCCCATCTGCAGCAAGGAATGGAAAACAGTAAGTGTCATCCCACTACACAATTAATATGGAGATTCAAATCTTTCTCAGTATTGGCTTACTTTAAGATTATGATAGATTTATTTTCATAATGTAAAATCATTAAGATAAACAGAGACATTAACACTTTTGTAAATATATAAAGCCAAGCTTTCATTCACAAGTTCATAGCCCTTCTAACTTCCTGACCACAAAGGAAGTCGTAGAGAGGATAAGCTGGTATGTTGTTTTTATTTGGTGAATGTCTTTTTGCTAAATTCTCCCTTTAGAGTAAAATAGCAACATTTGGAAGTGGAAACCTCTTTATGGGTATAATTTTATTATAGTGGCAAGTGTTGAACAGTATCAATGCTGTATAAAATAAAATGAACTTCTCTCAAAAGTTCTTATATCAGAATTTCAGTCTGTAGTGTTGGCTCTTACACTATCCAGTTCAATTCATCCATGTCCTGCCATGATCTTGATGTGCTCTGAAATTGCACCAAAGTATAGCTGGTCACAAATTTCGCACTTACCACTTCAGACAAGTGAAAGGTCAAGGGCTTACAACAGTAGAGCAGCTCCTTATCAGTGCCACAAAGCACAGACAGGCATGGAAGTGACTGCAGGTCAGATCAGCTGTAATTTATACTAACTGTAGAAGTCCATACAGATTCATCCCAGTACTCTCAGACAGCAGAATATGTTTGAACACTGCTCACTTGTCTCACTTCTCATCTGCTCTTGCAACATTGGAATCAAATATACATGCACACTTACATTATTGCCACCCTTTTGTTTTCAGAATAAACAGACATTAAGTAGCTCTTTCAATGAAAAGCCTTTCCATATTTGGAGGGATCAATTTAACTCCTAAGACAGAATTAAGAATTTAAAACAGCCAACTAGCCAAAGGAAAATGGGAGACAGAACTAGAAGTGGTCTACTCTCTTGCTGAGAACGCTGCTAAAGAGAAAATGTAAGATTAGTATGAGCAAGTACATAGTAAAATGTGGAAAATAAGCATTGCTTCTCGTCTCCAATGAGAAATTATACTCAGTGTTGGTTTGAATATTATAATTTGGGGTAAAGAAAACCTAAAAAGCGCTAATTTAATTCCCTTGAATCATACTACCAGGCCCCATTACAGCTGGCAACACTGGATTTACATATTTTTGTTTCCAGAAATCTAAGTGTAGGATTACTGTTAATTATTGTATTGTTCATGAGACACAGGACTGAATTTTGGATGTCTCCCAGATGAGGAAAAAAAGCAGACTTAACATTGGTGACTTAGCTTTCATTCCTGAATAAAATAAAAACAGTGACTGAACCTAAAAATATTTGAATATAGAACTTCTGATGTGTAACTACTGTACAGTTTGGTTTTGTTCTACAAAGGCCTCAGTTACAGATTCACAGCCAGTCTTGGCCAAGAAGTAATGAAAACCCCTTTATCCTGCAAAAAAATCCCATTAATCTCTCTCTCTCTGTTTTTTGTTTGTTTGTTGGGTTTTTTTAATTAGACACTATAGAATATATAAGCATTTCTTTGGAATAGCTTTTAATCATGTGATATCCCAAAAAGATAATTTGTACATAAACCATGCAAAAAGCACATCAATTATTTGTTAAATCAGAATGATTTCGTCCCCCATATTCAAACTAGCTCTGAGTACAGATAACAATGATACCTTAAACTTTCAATGCCAGGGTCTAGTAAAAAAGGGTTTTGGAGTCAGTTGGAGTTATTGGCTTAGTATGCACGACATCCTGTCTGTCAATTGCATAATGCTTCAAAATTCTGTTTAAGCAGAATAGATATATTTTATCTTGGATAAAAAAATAGTTTTGAGATTTCTTCAAGCATGATGTAGGCATAGGCTGTACCGTAGTATCTTTGAGCTATTGCAATACAAATCAATAACAATTAATTTGGCCTTGTCATTGGACATACCTGATGGAATATGGAAGATCCATATTTGTATGCATGAATATGTATTTCATGCATAACTGGAATAGTTGCTGGAAATAGATATCAACAGAAGAAAAGCAGAAGCCATTACCAAAAGTAAATCACAATCAGCTACTCATTTGACATTGATCTTTGGAACTCAAGGAGAACTGGATCTTCTGAATATAACTGCCCATCTTTCACATAAAATGGTGGCATAAGTACATGTAGGAAAATGTCTCCTAAGAGATTTGCCTCAGGTTGTTGTTCCATTCAATGTGAACTTAACTAAAATTCAAATTGTGAAATAATACATCTGACAAAACTTTATTCTTTACCTCCCAGTGGGTGCAGTAACTTAAAGCCAAACACCAACAAACAAATTGGCAGCTGGCATTTTAACCTGTGAGGTGTTAGCCATCTGGTCCCACAAAATAAAACATTTATTTGATTTGTCTTAAATATCTAACTAAAGGGATTACCAATACACAAAAGCATTAAGATTTTGCTTTCAGAATGTTGGAACACCTTTTCCTTGGAATTTCATCAGGAGTATCCATACTCATTACTATGTATTTCTCTCTGCTAAGTCAGATGAGGAAGTTCAGAATAAGAGTTGTCTTCAGAAATTCCCATATGATTTTGAATAACAGCTGCGGTAGCACAAACCAAGTGGCCCGCAGCTTTATATAATGCTGCCTACATTGTACTTTCTGTTACAGGGTTCCTTCCACTCATTCCCTCCTCTACAACAAGTTCCATCAGCAAGAATTTCCAAAGGAATTTCTTTCTTCATGAAACTGTATTGCTGATTGGTTCTGCAGTACTCCTGACGTCTCGCAATATTAAAAGCTTATTTGAATAGTCTACTGTTGCTAATTTTGGCTTCAGCAACAAAATAATTTGAAGATACTACAGCTGTATCCATCCTTTATATGACACTGAAATGGCTGAATACCAACCTAATATTGACAAGATAGCTGAAATCTGCCAAGAGCATTTAATCTTGTTCTGTCCTGAATACAGTGTTTGCCTGGGAATGTTTCACCACTAGATGACAAGTGATAAAACTAAAACCGGTCACCCAAAGTGAGACTTAACAAAGCAGAAAATTCTTCTTTGGTAAGATTTGGAAGCACTCTATTTCTGTTTGTCTTGCTCAGGGTTTTAGATATGCGCAGGAGGACATCAGTGGTACCCTTACTTTCTAACACCAGAGGCTTTACCACAGAACAAAGCACGGGATTCTACAGTGCCTTTTCACTTGGATTCTGTCAAAGTTAAAGGCTTAGCTACTCAGGTTCATGCAAGTTATGCCCACAGGCCCTGAAAAGTATTCTGGGACACCGCTGTTCTCTAAGACTCTTATCCTTATTTGCATGAGGTCATCTAATCCTACCCAGGAATATTTCTGCTGATGTGGATTATCAATCAATAAAATCTTCCCATGGATTTTACACATGCAGAAGAGTACGGTATTTTAAGCTCATAACTGAAATGTGTATATTTCAAAACGTCAAGACAGGGGAATAATCTAAGAGTAAATCCCAACTCCAGCATCTTCACAAAGAAATGACATGTAACTTAACAACTACCGATATCCAAAGAACTTAATTTAATGTTTATCCCAAAACACACTGCAGGGCAGAGTTAAGGTTGTTGGTTTCATAAGCTGGCTGGGGTTTTTTTACCTTATGCTAAACCTGGAATCCTTTCAGATGAACTGCAGGTATGGAAGGGGTACGCACCATGTTTGGTCTTTGGCACTGAGACACCACAATGTCCTCAGCTCCCCATTGTGCTCACTGGGGAGACAGGACACAGAGTGAATCAAGCTACTTTCAGTTCTGTTGCCAGTACAGAAGTGCCACAAAACTGAAGAATGATGATGGATTGTAATTTACTACACAAAATTTCTTCTCTGGGTTAAGCAAACTATTAACATTTTCCACAAAAGCCACAAGGTGTCCAGGTGTCCCTTTCCAAGAGGGAAACCATTGAGTCTGCCAATACTAAATTAAAGTTCTTCAATTAGTGGACTTATCACAAGAATATGACAGAATATAACAAGGCACTGCAGAGAGGGTATGAGGCAAGAAAACTAGTACTTAAATAGAGGCTTTCAAAGATAATAGATCAGTACCTATTAAGGGTAGTAAGGGGTCTAGAACAGTAGGGAAAAATGAAAGGGAAACAGGTGATGTTTTTGAAACATTCTTTTACAGTAAAATTCAAAGTGCAGTCTCTACTGTATTCACAGCAATGCTTAACTACTCAGTGCCATGCATTAACAAATTTTACGGTTTTCATCAGGGAGCAGCAAGGGCCAGAGGGTCCCTAGTGGTCATGGAGCCAGAAGGAATAACCTGGCCAATAGGGCAGGGATATCGTCACAGCACAGTACCTGAGCAGGGCAGGCCCAGAGGTAGTAGCTAGGTCCAACCAAGAACTGATGTCACCAGGCACATTCATGGTGATGAAACAGGTCTGATGTCAAGCCAGGAGGTCAGTCTGCAGGTCAAAGTCAAGTCCAGCAACTGCCAGACAAACCCCAAGTCAAGCTGGGAAGTCAGTCCACAGAAGCCAGGGTCAACTGGACACATTGCCAGGCACAGGCATAGCTGCAGCTGAGCTGAAGAGCAGTACTCCTCCAGAGTAGCTTAGGAAAGAAACGAAAATGCAGGACTGAGACTCAGCAGAGCTCCTGAACCACACTGTGAGTGTGGGGTAGAGGCCCCAGCTGAGGCAGGTCAGGGCCATTAAGGCCTATTAGTGCACTCAGGCACCCTGACTAGGTGCTGTGCACCACCTAAAACATTGCTACCTGCTGTTTATCACATCTCCCAAATACTGTTGACCCTTGTGCCAGGGTAGGAATAGTTTAGCTGGTTTTCCTACATTTGTGCTGTAGCTTGAGCACTTAGCTAGATTCTGCTGGATGATACTTAACAGAAATGAATTTATTTCATACAGGAAGGCTTCTCCTCAAAAAAAAAACAACCACCAAACCCAACCCTAGAATCTGCATCTAAAATGCTCTTCCTGTGCATTTATAAAGAACACTTAGGAATATAATGGTCTATTCCTCTGCCTGAATGATTGATAAAATGGTACAGACTGGAAGGATGGGATGAGAAATACACATGACCAGACAGAAGCAGTTGTAAGTCTTGGACTCAGACACTAAAGGCAGGGTTTAACTGTCTAAACGCAAGTACTTTCCATTTGAGGTGCCCTAGAGTATCCAAGATATCCACACATATGATCTTTGCCAACAGGCTTTAAACCAGGTATGTCAGGGGATGGTGATGACAGCTTGCAGATAAGTGAGGGAACAGAAGTCGGGGCAGTAAATGCATGGGACAGGGTGACAGCAGCAAGAGAGCCCTCAGGAATGATAAGACAGGTTAAAAGAAGGTTTGCCTCAAGTGTTTGTGCACAAATGCACACAGTCTGGGAAGCAAACAGGAGGAGCTAGAGCTCCTCCTCTGTGGACACAGAACTAAGACATCATAAGAATAACCGAGATGTGGCAGGAGCTCTGTGTTGTAAAGATCGTATGGGCTCTTTAGGAACAACAGGCAGGGAAGACAGGGACGGGGGCTGCTGTCTATGTGAGGGAGCAGCCTGGATGTATGGAGGAGTTCTTTTGTGGAACAGAGCATAGGGTGACTGAGGGCTTGTGGGCCATGATCAGAGGAGAGCTGGTAAGAGCAACGTTGTAGTGAGAATCTGTTACAAATCATGTAGTCAATATTAGGAAATGGATCAAGTCTTCTTTAAGCAACTCAAGGAAGGCACAAGATCACTGGCCTTGGCTCTTATGGGATGCCACCATAGCAGTGGAAGATTCTGCTGAAAAGGACCTGGGGGTCCTGGTGGGCAGTAGACTAAGCATACTGGAGGTATCAACAGGAGTGTGGTCAGTAGATCAAAGAGCAGTTTTTCCCCTCTGTTTGCCACTTGTGAGACTGCCTTCAGTTTTGGGCTCCCCAGTACAAGGAAGATGCTGGTGAGCTTGAGCAAGTCTAGCAGAGAGCTACCAAGATAGTCAGGAGGCTAGAGCACATGCCCTGTCAGAAGAACCTGATGGAACTGTGCTTCTTTAGAGAGCAAGATAGTTTAGGGAAGGTGTGGGGCACCTAGTAGCAGATTTCTGATAGAAGAGGAGGTTTCTAGGAAGACAGAGCCAATTTCTTTACTAAGGAGCACAGTGAGTGAATGAGAGCCACAAATTGAAAGGTAAGATTATAGTTGGAGGTAAGGAAAAAAAAATGTTCCACTAGGAGAATAATTAAGCATTGGAACAGGGGCCCAAAGAAATTATGGAATCTCCATCCTTGGAGGTTTTCAAGACTCAACTGGACAAAGCCCACAGCAACCTCATCTGAATGCAGTGTTGACCCTTCTTTGAGCAGGTGTTGGACTAGAGACCTCTTGAGGTTCCAGTTGGAAGGATATGCAATTCTATTGTATGTGGGGCATACATGGTGCAAAAAACACGGGAGACTCTAGCCCTTTTGGAATGATGGATGTAGGCTACATGGAAAACCCAAGGGCATGTCAAATGGCTTTAAGAGCTTGTGTTTAGGCAAATGAAAGCCTCCTTGACTTTGCAAAGTGGTCAGGTCACACACTGATCTTCCCATCACAAGTGAAGTATAAGCAGAGGAGTATATGCCTAGCTCTTCTTTTCCCGTGTCTTTTTAGCTGTTTTGTCATTTTAGAATTCATTTTGGGGTGGGGTGGGGGGTGAGGGTATCATTACAGTCTTTTGACCAGATAGAAAGACTTTTCTGGCAATTCCTAACAAGTAAAATTCTCTTTCAAAGATGTCATTTAAACAGAGGACCATGTTTCAAGGTTGAATCAGCACATTCTTGATGAATTTCAAGTCCATATTATAATAGACACCACTGGAGCTAAAAATAGGGGCAGGAGTAAAACAGACTTTAAAATGTTCAATCAAATAAGTAATAATCCAATGCAAAATCATCCAATTTATGATATTATTGTGGAAAGCTCACGACAAAATCTTTGCTTTAAATGTTGATGGGCTTGTGTTGTAAGTTGCTATATTAAGGATGTGTCTGATACAGCTTCCCTGCCACAGGTCTTGTCAAGGTTGAGATTTCATGTTCACTTATATACCAGTGAGATGACTGATCACTTCCAATTGATTTTTGTTATTTATGAAAATATAAGAGAAATAAAATGCAGAGCAGAGATTTTCTAACTTCAACAACTTAATGCAGCTCAGAGCAGATTCAAGTTTTGTTTTCACTATCTATATATAATGCTGTAGTGTTGCCTATTAAATTCAAGCCGAGCAGAAGAAAAGGACGAATTTGCATATCCATTTCCATTCAAGTTACAGACTTTAAAATCCATGTTGCTTGTGTCTATAGACTAATGAGTGCACCATTATGGAAGAGGCTTAGTGTGTCACTGCACTTGGGATGTCCAGGTTTTTGCTAGGCATATAATATTTTGAGAGCCATTTTTTTCAAGCATAGCGTAATAGGCTTTAACTTTGCTAAGCTTTTCTGCCAGGCCTCCAGTGCCCTGCTGTTCTATTATATTGAACTTGTAAGCAGGACGCTCTGCCAGGCTCACCCAGATTACTGCTGCAATAAGGGCCCTGCTGAGTGACTAGTGTCATGATAAGTGCTAGGGAGGGAGTTCACCATCTTGGCATACTGTTCTCATCTTATTAAATTCAGCTTTGTGGAAGCAGGGAGTCTGCCTCTCAGCCTCACTGGCTCTGGCTCAGTCCAACTGCTACTGTCAGACAATATGAAAATAGGAACCACCACAGCTAATGGCAGGTGCTGCACCACCACAGCTGAGGAAAAAAAGAGCTTTTTCTTTTTTCTTGGTTTTTTTTTTCTTTTTTCTTTTTTTACTTTTTTTTTTAATAGGCACTTGACTGGATTGATTTGAAAACATTTAGCTTTTTAACATTATTATAGCTCTCATACCCACAGATACTTGCTGAGCCACTGTTCTTTTTGAACATGTTTATTCTGTCCACTTTATACAGCCTCCTTTGTTCTTGTTTACTTACATTCAGGAAATATAATGTAGCAAACAAGCCCTTGGAACGGTCTGATCTCATTCTGGTTTTGCAAATGATGGTATTGTAAAGATCCAGTCCTGACATCCAAATTCGGGCAGAGCTCCCTACTGGGTGTTGCCTAAGGAAAATTTCCCAAGTTTCAGTCTTGGGTTTCTACTGGGGGTGAAATGAGTTAGCTCGTCAAGCCCCCCTGAACTCAGTGACACCTTCTTACCTAATTCTCACATTTCTTTTAAAAATCTAATCTGTAGTTTTGGGTGGAGGATACAGAGTCTTCCTAGAGCCCTAAAATGACCAGCTGTGATTTGAGTGTAAGCTATGCTGCTGAATGCAGCAGGAAAAGTGCAACATTCACAGAGAGGAGAGTGAGAACAGGGGAATATGTGTTTGCAAGCCATCCCTATGGAGAAGAAAATAAAAATCATTCATTTTGTAGTATGAATTTCCACAGCAGTAAAACATGGATTAGTTCTGAATATCAGTTTCTGAAAGAGTATTTGCCCTTTATTTTTGAGCCTAAAACTCCTTTGAGCTAAGAATGAAAAAGCCCTTCCCAAGGGCTTGTGGAAAGATAGATAAATTACTTCTGTACTTGCTGGTGTCTGAGCACATATAGAGTCTTCCTTGACATCGGCAAATACATTGTTTCTCACTGTTCAACAATAAATGTTCAAATAACCCCATTATTTTCACTTTAACATGTTGTAAATTGGACATGATCAACACATGCAGTGTAACCTTTCTGACAGAAATATTGATGTGCTACAGCTACAGAAGTCATTGTATAGCAAAACCAAGTTGGGATCAATAGAAAATCCAGATTTTCAAATGCGTTTATAGCAGGAGTTGCTAAGTCTGGCAGGTTGCAGTTCAGCAGCACACTTGTTGGCCACGTCAGTCTTCATAAGAGTGACAGGTTTGATTAGACTCCTTGAGAGGCTGATTCAAAAATTCAGATGAAATAAGATCTTTCTGTCAATTTGCAATATCACATTCACAATTCCTTCCAGAGTCATCAAAGGTAAGGAATAAAGGACTTAACATTAATCCCCCCTGAGAAAATGAATAAGGAAATTGTTTCCAAAAAGTGTGATTTTTTTTTTTCTTGAAAAACAAGAGTGGAGAACTATTAGTGAAGCTGACTACCATGAATATTGTGTCAGACCTTTCAAATCCCAGGCAGCTGGCATGCAAGGGAATTCTTGTCAAAATTCAAGGGCAAATGAATGGATAAAACAAATCTGCCTGGTCAAGTTCGTTTGTTAGACAGGTCTGGTTTGTTTATACCTGTTCATTTCTGTATCTCATCCATAAAGTTGTCATTTGTCAGGGTTTTTAAATGTTCCTTCTAAGTTACACTTTTTAGTCGTCTTTTTTTTTTTGTTCCTTAGGTCTTATCCTGATTCAATGTGATGGGGGGGGGGGGGGGGCGGGGGCAGGGGCAGTGGAACGTGGGGTACAGGTGTTGTGGTTTTTCTTGCTCTGGTCACTGTGTGGTCCACAAAGAGCAAGTTGCCAAGAAAAACATGATTCGCTTAGAAGAGGTTTTAACCTAAACTTTTCTCTTTTTATCCACCTCTTTTACTGTAGAATTAAAAAATCAGAACACTGCAGCTAATGAGTTGATTACACTGGAATGATTGCTGGAAATTGTCCAGGAAAAGTGTAACCAAGAGGTAAGCAGAGAAAGCTAACAATCTCAAGTGAAGTTTTTGCATTATATGAAATTGACTTTATTTTGTTTTACTTTGAGAAAACACGAAGACTGCAGGCTTAGATCTTAGCCACTGGATCCAGGCTTGGCATCAATAAATGCGGGGTGATTGTGCATGATTCAGAAAGTATTTTATGAGGAATGCATGGAATCTGCTCCAGTTTAGAGATGACACTAATCTCTGGCCATTGTGCCTATGAACATGAAACAAAGAAGGTGTCTGTTAATGCTACTCAAACAGATTTATCTTTGGTTTTCATGCTGTTAAATGATTCAATGGGGAATTGCCCCTCTGTCAGATTCTGAGGGATTAAATGGCCTTGGGATGTGACCTCTCTTTGTGAGGGGGAACATCAACTCCAGATTCATTTTTTTCAGATTTTTCTTCATTTTAATATGGAAGGAGAATGCCCCTGAGATATTCCAACTGAGCAGCAAAATTATAACAAGATGGTAGAGCTGGAACCACTCTTCTCTGTGGTAAATCTGGATCTTGAAACCTGATCTTCAGTGATTTTGCAGCTGAAGAGTCTAGTGCTTTTAAATTGTGACAATCGGGTGGGCAAGACATTCTGAATGAAGGTGTGCCTATGAAAAAGTATTCACACTTGTCTTCCATTCATCAAATAAAAAGAACGTAGATTGCATTACCGAAGACAAGTGCACCTTGCCATCACACTTCAGGCATCCTTTGTCCTGGATAGCTGACAACCTCTTTTTGCAAAAGACTTTTGTCAAGTACAACAGATAGATATATACACCAGATAGATATATACACCAGCTACATAAGCCCAGGTGTGCCTGTGGTATGTTGGGGGACAAACAAAGCAATGGACCAATCATGTAGTCATTTTAATAAAGTCAAGTTCTTTGTGTTTGGTTTTATGCATATGTATATCTTTTTCTGACTATATGAAAACAGCATTTTGGGCTATGGCAGTTTGGAGATAAATATACCCTTGCAGTGTTTGTAGTAGAAACACTGATTCATTATGCTAGCGCACAAGAGTGAAAGAAAAAAACAAGTGGATCTATTTTCACTGCCCAAGTTGAATGAAATGTGAAAAATAAACAAACAGCACAGATGGTGAAACAGTTTAATTTTTTAATACTCCTCCAGTGTTAATCATTTCCGATATTTGTAACAGCATGATAGCAACATATATTAAAATATATTATTTTATTCTAAAAGAAATTAAGCCCTTGAGCAATTCACAATTTTTGGCAAAGTCATATTTTAAAAAAATATTTTTGGAACATAATCAGTTTAAATTTTCCTGCATGAGTATTAAACAATCTGTTCAAATGCTGAATCTTTGGCAGGATCTTATTTCTGTCTACTCTGGGTAATGTATCTGAAAACGTACAGTTCTGTATGCTCATTTCTTTTTCTTTGTTAATTGACTAAGTCCAAAAATGTAAGTGTAGACAAGTATAACTAGAATTATCAGTAACTCTCTCCATTGTTTTTCAGTATTCTCACAAACAGAACACAAATTTTGGAGGGCATCCCAAATGGCAGGTGCTGACACTAAGTAGAGATAGGAACAGCCTTCTTGTTAACATATTATCTACTCCTCACCTACCCCTGCTCTGTAACAAAACTCATTGACAATGAAAGCTAAATGAACTAACTGAAAACCAATTCAATACTGTTACAAATATATCAGACAGCTAAATAAACCTTTGTGCCGCTTAAATGCAAACCAAGTAAAGAACCTCTGAAATCTTCTCTATGCCTAGCCATGTTGGATGACATCCAAGCAACTATTTTTCCTTCCAGAGCAAATTTAAAGCATTCTTTGCAAAAGGTGGTGTCCTGGAGAGATGAACTGGGGAAACAGAAAGACAGATGGAGGAAATCAAATGAATCAGGTATTGCTGCTCACACAAGGAAATGAATGAGGAGGACAAGTGGTTGGTATGACCTTAGTAGATCCATACTGCTGTGTAACAGACCCATCAATAAATTATATTATGTTATTCTATACATTAACGATTGATCTAGTCTCATCTCAAGTCACAAGAGACTTCATCTCCTTAATCACCATCTCTAATTTCTTTCTTTCACCTCCCTGAGGGATACTATGACTCCTAACTTGTTAAAGGGAGAGGAGACTAAAAGGAATATGGTAGTTTATACAGCGTTGCAAGTAGTGAATGTAATTATATTTATAATACTTCTCCAAATTACTTTTGCTTTTGATATCAAAATGGCAAATACGTGGAAGCTAACATTTAGGTCCCCTAATTAAGAGGAAAATACGGCTCTCACAGGCCTTGTTCTTGTGTTCAGTAGTTTCCTTCAAACCTGGAGAAAAAAGCACACTTTCAGGTCTGTTACTGTCTTGCTGCTCTCCCATTCTAAACATGACCATGGCTGCTTGGTGGGTTTTGACAAGTTTATTAGGGATTTCATGAGGCCAGTTCTGTGGAGGTGAAGTTTTGTTGTCAGAAGCAATGGAGTAGTTGACTGTGTCACCATTAAGTGAATGTAATATTTATTGAGAGAACAGCCAATCTAAACTGTTCAATGGGTTTGGGGGTGGGGAGACATTTCTCACAAAAATGTTAATTTTTATTTTTACCAAAAAAAGTAGAAAAATTTTTTGCAGTGACATTTTTTATTTATCACTTCTTCATTCATATTCCTCTTCCTTTCTTTCCCACTTGAAACAAAGAGAAGGAAGAAAAAAAGGGAAAATGGAAACCAGAAGCTCTTTGAACTGAATTTGTACCAATGACAGATAAAATAGGAAAGAAATGAGAAAGGAGAGAAGCTCTGTCAGCTTCCTACAACTATATAAACGTCCCTTTCATTCTTCTTCCCTTTCTTCCCCCAAAGCCCATAGTGTGCCTCTTGTTCTCCTGGTCTGAAAAGCCAGACAGCTCTTTTGCATAAGATTAGAGACAGGCACGTGGGCAGTGACTATGAAGAATATGTTTTTATTTAGAGATCCCCAAGAAGGGTCATTCTGTTAAAGTTACTGACTGTGCTTTCAGTTCATAGAGCCACCTTTTTTATTTTCTGCTTTAACTTGAGGATTGAACTTTCACATTACCTAGCTAGATAGTGATGTTCAATTCATCCTAATAGTGTAGCATTCTGCTATTACGGAGCTGCTATGCCTCCTTAATATGCCTTGCCTTTCTTCTGAGGGAGCTGACATCCCAGTTTTCCATAGCCCTTTTGGAAACTGTAACCCTGTAGTAGATGGTGTCAGCCTTGTAAGTTTTGCTGGGTAAATATGAAACTGTAGTCTTAGCTTTCTTCTAGGCAACTGATACAGAGAGGAGCGGATGCTTAGTGTGTACCCTCTTACTGGTAGGTACATAGCCCACTGCAAAGATTTTCCAAAACGGTTAGTGGCTGGAGGTGTTTTGGCTGGTGGGTGACCCAGCTGCAATACCGTATAATGAGCCTGCCTTTTGGAAAATAGCCTTGGAAACCAGGCCTTTAACAACAAGTACTAGTTACTCTCAGATGCCTGGCAATCTGCTGCCTTGTTTTCCTCCTTGATTTTTGTAGCCCTCACCGTGGACTACCTCTGGTGACTATCACAAAGGCCATCAATATTAAAAGATAATTTGGCTGGTACCTGTGATAGAGTCACATCCTTTACGTATCAGCCACAAGAGGGGGATGTGGAACACGCACTGAATAGTAGGGTTTAGTCCACTGTTTCTGACAGTTGTCACTTCTACCACCAGGGTTATTTTCTTGGAGATCATGGTTTGCAACGGTCTATTTTTAGTTAGGGGCAACCTTTAGAAGGGTTTCATATGGAATTATTCTGTCACCTAAATTTGAGACCCCTTTACTCTTTAATAGAACAGTTGCAGCACTTTCAGAGAGCTATGCAGCTATCTCAACACAGAAAAAGGGATTAATGGTACAACGCGATTTTTTTCCAATAAATAAATTCTAATTGATATATCTATTCTAATAACAGGAAACCTGTTTCACAGCAACTGTGCTGTGATGGACTATTTTAGGGGAAGAGTGGTGCATACTGTAGAAAATCTGCACATGACGGCCAAAAAAATAGGCAATTGCTTTTGGGGACTCTTTAGATTAGTACATCACTGCATACTAACAAAGTGCTAATCACTCCTTTTGACCACGGGCCCAGTTTACAGAGCTTTAGTACAAATGTGCCCTGTGCACTGTATTACAAAACTAGCAATGCATTATTTCTCGGTACAGCTTGCAAATTCTTGTAGGGCAGTATGCATTAACCTTAATTGGATGCAAAGAAAAAGGATGGCATAGAGATACTCACTTGCAATTTAGAAAGAACAGCCCTGGTGCTAATTACCCAGGTTGAAAATGTTGCATTTGCTTTGTGATGATAATAGTAAAAGCAAACAGCATACATGTCTTTAAATAATTTTAAGATTATGTTTTAATATTGTATATAATAACCACACAAGCAATGATTTGTCCCTATTTGGTATGTTAGCTAAAAAAACAGGTGTGGACTACTTTGAACAGGTTGTTGATATTGATCTTAGAAAAATGGTAAAGTAGCAGCTGTTTAGAAGATTTGCTAATTAGTTAATGACCATTTCACAATAACTGGCAAAGTAGAACAGAACCATGTAGAATAATCTCTCTTCTTTATCTCCGTTAGAATTGTACTTAGAAAGGTAGATGTTTTAGTTTGGAAAAAAAGCATCTCATCCTTCTGCTCCTTTTCTAAAAGTCCAGAATTATTTTCTCACAGGCTCTTTCCACCCCTCAAAGAGAATAGAAAGACACATCATGACCGGATACATAAAGAGTCAATAAGAGACTTCTCTCATTTGGAGAGGCATAAATCTACAGGTGTCATTCCCATTCTGCTGCACATCACTTCAACCTTTCCTGCACCAGATTCTTCATTTTGTTGTTCTGCTAACAGGAAAATTTGAACATCAGGTTTCTTTCACATATTTTTTTGGTTCCTTTTTCCTTTTCATACAGGAGTTCTTGTAGGTCTGGCACTTCCTTTAGATGGGCATCCTGGCACCAAGTGAATTTTATTTCTACCATAATTTAATTCTAGCTCTTCAAATTCTTCCTTTGGGATTTGGAGACTCTAGTACTAGAGGCTCAACCTCAGATTTCAGGCATGTGTTGTAGTATTTGAGGTTAGGGCATGTATTACAGTACTTTAGTAAGAGAAAGGTATTTGGAAAGGGAAAAGATGCTATAAGGAATCATCCAGTGTCGTGAAAAGAATACACTGAAATATTTTGTGGGTTTTTCTTTCACCCATTGTTAAAACAATATGAATACTGAATATCACAAATTCCACTCTCTAATCTGTCTTTTTTAACAAACATGTTGATTAAAAGAAGTATAAAAAGCAACTGAAAAGGACAGGTATGTGTCACCATAAGGGCACTCTGTGTCACAAAGCAAGTATGCCTTAGCGCCAGCCAAAGCAACCACCCACTCAGGGTACTGAAAGGTAGGCATGCTGTTATGACCCAGATTCAAATGGTG
This sequence comes from Falco cherrug, assembly GCF_023634085.1. Classification (NCBI taxonomy): domain Eukaryota; kingdom Metazoa; phylum Chordata; class Aves; order Falconiformes; family Falconidae; genus Falco; species Falco cherrug. The sequence goes on from NC_073700.1 coordinate 103,246,941, forward strand.
AGAGTAGGAGTGAGAAAGTGAAAGTGTTAATAATACTTCAAGCACAAAGCTAATGGGAGGGGAAATTCTGGGATTTCCCTTTCATTCCTATTCTTTCTCAAAAGAAAACTACAGAGTTCCCTCTGGGGAAAAAAAAAAAATCTCTTTGGCTGATCACCAGATGTTAAATTTTTAGTATGAATGATATGCAGCAGAACTATGTACCTGTTCTGGCTGGAAATACATGTGTAAGTACTGAAGAGGGATAGATGAATTGAGAGGTATAAAAAATCTCAGAGGACTTGAAACTCTGACTAGTGCTGTAATATATTTTGAGACTGGAAAAAGATGGGTAATTTATTATACTTACATACTTCTTTGTTTTGCTGCAGCTGACACAAATTTGAAAGACAATAAATCTGTTGCAGTTATCAACACCAAATCCAGCAGCCTGCCCCTCCAAATAGCTTGCACAATGGCTTTTTGGAGAGGATGGAGCATATGCTTACCATACTGCTGCAAAAGCTCCTTTTTCTTACTCCTTCATGTGCCTAACTCAGTTATTTCTTAGTAGAACAAGCATTGTTATGTGGCTGAGGTGTTAAATATTTTATATTTTACAGAAATATTAGGAAGCCTTCTAACGCAGATAGGCTTTGTATCATATTAACACTGAATATGGTTAAACAAGAGTTAACATTAGCAAATTCAACCATATTACAATAGTTGCTTTTCTTAGTTTTTAATTACATTTAATAATTAAAAAAATAAAGCTTGTTCAGACTCTAGCAGCTCCTATGTTGAACAACATTTACAGATACAGATTACTCGATCCATGATGACTCATGTAGGTACATTCTGTGTAACACACATAAGGATTGCAGCATCAAGATCTCTGGAAACTTCTATGCCTCAGGAAGCCCTGTATTCAATGCATTTTCATACATAAGTGTAGGGCAGTAAAGATAATAATGTTGTTGTTCTCCCTTTAACTTGTTAAAACTAAAGTGGGTTACAGGGCTGCCGCTCTGTTGTTTTCTTCTTTTGATGTAGGCAGCTTTTTGGTCGGAAAGAATGAGAAATGTCAGTATGTGGTTGCTTGCTTACAATATTTAGAGTGACTTCAAGAAATATGACTTTTTTGCAAAATAGAAATTATTTATTTACCTTATCAGTTGTGCTTGCGGAGAGACTCCCCTAAGGTAGAGCATAAATGTATTAAAAGTGGGGCTCAGGGGTGACTCATTAGCCTGTTTCCTCTGAAGCTTTCCAGTGTTTGCAGGGGAAGGTGATGGAAGGTTGAGGAGGAGGAAATTATATCTTTTTGTGATAGCTCTTGTCAAGGCTTTTTCTCCCAGTGACTGAGCACAGATATTGAAAGTCTGTTCTATCTCCCAAATGTCTGATGTCAACATCAGATGTCATCCTTAGCAGCAGCAGCAGCAGCCGCTCTGACAGTAAAAGGCAAACAGTGGAAGACATAGCCAAAATGTTGAAGTCCCTGCTTCCCTCCTCAGGGCTAACAAAGCATGCAGAGACCTACATTCTGAACTTGGGACACAGCTGTTAAAAGCACTTTAGTTTTCCAACCTGTGTGTCTGGAAAACTTCGTGATTGCAAGTGATTCAGACAAGTCTGGCTTTTGAAGCAAAGCAAAAACTGGATTCTGAAAGTTTGAAAGCGTAAGAACTGAGTAAGAATGGCAGAATTTCACACCTCTTATTTGAAATTTCCAAAAAGAGGCAAAATAATGCGCCGGTTATATGAAGTCAGTTTTGTTTTAATAAAATAAAATATATGACAATATAAAACTATATGGATGGAATTAAGCAAGCTGTACAATATACCCCAGACACCATAACAAATAGCATCTGCATAGAAGTCTTCATTCTAAGGGGCAGTTTGAAAAGTATTCACTTCACATAAAATCTGTTTATTAGCCTCATCACATTTCCTGGTACAATGGAACTGTTAGTAATACATAGCAGTATTGGAAAACACTTTAAAATTACTGTATCCAAGGTCTGGAGTGAGTTGCCTTACAGTAGGTTGTCATGCTGTTTCTTTTTCTTCTTTTTTTTTTCAACTGCCATCTGTGCTCCAGAATTTAGGTTTTCATTAAAGCAAAAATCAGCTGTAAGGATTTCAGTCACATTCACATTAGAGCCCCTTGGAATAACTGAGAACCTGATCATATAGTTACAAAGAAAAACTCTGAAATTCCATACCCTTCTTTTCTAGCTTGTATGTGATCCTCATAAGTTTAAAATCTGGGCAGTTCTAGAGCTGTATGGAGTCATCTGGAGGCACAAACTGAAACTAAGTACCAAGTGTTGTAATGAAGTACCTTTACCCTTCTGCAAGCTTGCAATTACATCTTTGAGAGGTCAGAAATATCCCATTAATCTCATTGCAGTGTCAGCTTGAAGATCTAATGCCAGTAACTTAACTGTCAACTTTATTAACCATTTCATTTTTGATCAAAACGTGTGACATTGGATGCATGGAGATTGGCACAGGCTGCTCTATGCAGTAAACATGAGTAACTGGAGAGATAAATTACCAGCGGTCTAAATTGCTAATTGAGACAAAATTTGAAACTTCCTTTGATAACTTTAAAAATATGTTTATTTTGAATCCATTGGGTTGGTTTTGTGGGTGGGGTTTTAGGAACGGCACTGCATTTTCCCCATCATTGTCTTTGTATCATTTTGAATTGTAGAAGAGCTCAGGTGGAAAACAAAGCTTAATAATGATTAATATTACTGTTCCCATTGATACCACCATCCAAAATGCTGAGGGAACTCAGCAGTGGTTCAGATGTTGGTTTTGTACTTCACATGAAAAAGGACACCTGGTGGGCTGGTATCAGCATATCTCCAACTTGTTGATGGTGCCAGGAAGTGATGCCATCATGAATTGTTACAAGAATAACGGTAGATTGAAAAGCAAAATAATTAGTAAAATAAACTTCCTTCCCTCCTCCTCTCTGTGCTGATATTTGGGGGGGAGGTTCGTCTTTTTCACACATGTTAATCAAATTTTTTTGTATTTTGTTCAATAATGTTTTGTTGGTTTCCCACATGAAAATATGGTTTCCTTACTGTTTCAAGAAGCTTTTAAAAATGGCAATGACAAAACCAGGCTCGGTGTAACACTATGAAAATGAGAGCCTTTTTAATCTTCTGGAAGTTTGCATTCTGTAACTGTTTCCACTCTTTCTGGATAGCACCATCCATTGGATCCCTCAAATAATTCCTTTCTCAGCCTGTGGGATTTGGCGGGGCAGGAGGGAAGGTCTCCATTCAGAGTACTGAGCTGGCATGACCTGATTAAAGTTGTAAAAACTGAGATTCATGAAGCCTGAATTAAAGTTTGCACAGCCCTTGAAAAGTATACAGTGCAGTGTAATTGCTGAGTGCAACACTTAATTGTTAATTATTTTGGTGTGGCTTCAGGCAGCATAAAACCAGCAATGTGCTCACATTCTTCATCTGCAGGAGACACCAGAAATCACAGGATTAAAAAAAATACTGTATTGTATAGGCCAGTTAAAAACAGGAAAAAGTGTGTGGGAGAAATCTTGGCATTCTCAAACACAGCTCTGCTAAAACAGTACTTCATGGGAGATTTATGTGATACTTTAAGGTAAAATGTTTATCAGTGAACTCCATATTACCTTGCAAATGGGAAGTACTGGTTCTGCCGGCACTAATTTAATTACTAATAATAAGTAAAAGGAGGGAGGCAGGTTCATGGTCAAAAAACTGTTCAGAAGATTTTTTTTCTTTTACTAATTGCAACACAGAATGAGACAACATCGGTAAAAGGAAAAAGAGCTTTGTGAGCATAAGAGCCAGTGGCTTGACCGAGTGGTGGTGCAGTTCGTGCATTTTCCAAGTAAATTCCTTAGAAACCAGTGCAACTGGCAGTAATGTTTTACTGAATTGGTCTCTTTATTATCATGGAACTGGGTGAGAAACTGTGGTGTGTGAGTGCCTGCTGCATGCTGCAGCTGCAGTCCTTCATGAGAGTGGGTCTAACTTCTTGCTGAATGAAGTCTGGAGAGATGACAGAGGCTTAAAGCTCTGACCAACCCTGCTAACCTGCAACACAGAAGATGTCCTGGGGTGAAATGCTGATTCTGTTAAGTCAGTGCCAAAGCTGCAGCTGACTTCAGCAGGAGCTGTGTTTCACCCTGGGTTTTGCCCTTAGAAAAGAAGACACGGTGACTGCACTTAGGCATCTTCGTGAGAGTTGTGCTTTGTTGTGGCTGTGGCTAGGGAACATTTATTTAGGTAGGGAACTGTGCTCTCTACCTGGGATCAACACCCATCTTGTATCAGCTCCATGTGTTGTCTCTGTTTCCTTGCTGTGGAGCTGTGACAGAGCTCACGTGGTGTGAGAAAGTCGGAGCTTGCTCTTTGGTGGGTCCCCTGTGTGGATTCTGATCCATGGAAATGGAAGGGGTTTGCAGACCATACTCACCACTGTGCCACAGGAAGGAGTTGCAGGCTCTGTGCACTGCAGGCATGGACAAATGCAGTTTTGTTACCACAGTTGCCCTTGGCTCCAAAGAGTGGGATTTTTTAAGGTTTCAGCTCCTAAGCTTGTGTGGGGCAGAAAGAGGTGATATGGAATGATACTCAGAAAACAGTTGGTTCTGCATCCACTCACACCAGTGCAAAATCCAGTAGTAAAGGAAAGGCATTTTCATATAGCTGGTATAACTGAGAGAGTGTATCATTTCACAGTACAAAATCACTGTGGAATTGCCAGGCCTTTTATTAATGTGGTTTATATCACACAGAGTAGTGTGCACCAGTGAAAAATTGACAGCTGGGTATTTTGAAAGGAATGGTACATCTTACTTTCTTGTGGGTTCAATGTTGGGGACCTTTTTTCTGCTATTGGAGGTACTTTCATATGCAAAACTTCACCCACAACAAATGACTCAGACCTAATAAGAAAGCAAGCCCAGTAAGAAGACTGCTTGGTAAGCCAGGAGCTGGCAGGGACATACTGGTTATATAGAAAAAGCGGTTTGAATACATCTCATGTGACTAATGGGATATGCTATCACTCAGTGTCTCTCTACGGAGTTCAGCATGTGTACAATGTAAAAACATGTTATTTGCAAAGCTTTTATGTATCTGGGAGGTATTTAGCCCCACGTTTACAAAGCTGGTGGAAATCTGTTCAGCTAAGTTACCTTTGTTGTCTTGTAGCTTGTCCCACTTCAAAGATTAACACAAATCCACTACAACCAAGGATACATGTATTCAGCTGTTAATATGTAAGTTTACATTAGATTGGCTCATCCTTACACTGTTTGTGGAAGCTTTGTGGTGATCTTTTTCTTAGCCACAGTAATTACAGCTACTCCCAACTGTTTTGTGTCATGGTAATACCCTTGCATATTACTGCATTTATTGGAAAAACCGAGGGGGAAAGTAGCTAGAACACTAAATTTCTGATGAGTTTAACAAAGTGTGATTTTCAGGGGAGTTTTAGATCATCTCTGGCTTTTAATGTACAATGGGGCTTAGAATATTCAACTGTTACTGTAGGGATATTTGTTTTAAAAAAAAAAAAAACCTTAAATGTGGCTGTGTTTAATATGCAAAATGCTGTGTAGGTGAACTGAGAAATCATTCAGATCAAATAGCTATACAGCTTTAAATAGTGCTGAAGTCAAATATGACTTATATGCCACCTAATAGTCAAGATAGATCAGAAGATACAGAACAAAAATGACTGATTGACCACTGCCATATAAAAGAAAATGGAATTTAAGTGATGATTTAGCAAGAAAACAAAAATAAACTGAACTTTAATTATGCTGATACAGAAAGAGTATAAAGAATTATTTGAGACAAAGAAAATCAAGTGTACAAGAATAGATGCTCTTTGGCATTCCTTTGAGAAATATAGAAAGCAGAGATAATCAAACTCATATCACAGATTTGGAACATACATGTCAACTCCAGAAGATATCCTGCATTTTCAGAGACAAGGGTTTCTAATTGTAGTGATTAGAAAAATCTGAGTTTACTCCAGGCTTAAGTGGATGGTATTACTTATCATTTATATAAAATTTCCTCCGACATTTTAGAAATGTGATGAAAAGAGCTACATCTCCATGTGGAGAAATATGCCAGCCATACCAATATAGCAATCACAATAGCTCTTTTAAATTAAAATAGAAAAAAACCCTTCCTATTTGCATGAAAGAGAAAATGTGTTAAAATAATTAAAAATAGCACAGTAGTTAAAACTCATATTTAAACCATAGCATTTAAGTACTTTTCTAGATATCCAAGTATATAGCTGTTTTTAAGAGAAGTAGACACCAGTGGGTATGTCAGTGCAGTTATTTCTTAAAACATGAAGTTTATGTTACTGTGGAAGAAACAGAAGTCTTACTTTCTACATTGAGTCTTTGACTGGATTCCTTTGGGATGTGATTGATGCAATCCCAGTCACAGGGAAGCAATGCCAGAAATGGCACAGTTCTAAGACAGTTGAATTACAGGCCAAGAAAAAAGAAATGCCACTTGGCCAAACACAGGAAGTATAACTCTGTCAGTTTGTTAGTCATTATGTCTCTGTCACACATGAAAGTAGTATAAAGAAAGGCTGTTGTTTCTAGCTCCTGACTGTACTAAAATATTGCTTCCATATGATAATATTTAAATGGTTATCTCTGCTGTGTTGATGGTGGTATTTTAATTTGATTTTGTTCATATTTCACATGTAAATTCATCATTTTACATTCCAGCTTCAATCGCAGAGAGCTAACATCTAAGCATGCCCATCTAGTGGTTAGTTGTCCAGGCCACATTACCTTACCTGACTTACAAAGTTGTCACAGAAAATAGTGGCGGAAAGTAAGTGACATTTAATTATAGCATGGATGCTACATCTGTCCTTGCTAAGAGGCCAGCTACTTGTCATAGATGGAAACTAGGTTGGCCTGACCTGATTTAATCTTAACAAATGTATCCTAGCTGTTGCTTTTATCTTTATTAGATCTTGGGCTTATAAATATCTTACATGATTATTTGTTGAGCTGAGTTAGGCTGGCCGGCTGCTGAGTATGATCATGTGATTATCTTACCAAAATAAGCTTGGGCTGGGCTGTTTTCCTCCTTGTACGTCATTCACTTGTTCCTTTTTCTTCTGTGGCATTGGTGTCTACACAGCCACACAGCAAGTAAAATCAAGGATTTGATCCAGCAGAACTAATGCAGCTGGGAGGAAAGAGGTAGAGAAGGAGCTGGGAAGAGTTTTGAGACAGATCAGTTCCTTGGCCTGGCTTACCGCCCAACTGCAAAAATGCCAGTGCTAACACTAGGGAAACAGCCAGCTGTGTGTGATAAAGTATGACTGCCCTGCCCTCTGACTACCTACATATATGTCGGGTTAAAATTATTATCAACTCCTCTTTTTCCTTGTGCAAGCCAGCATGGCGGTTACCCATTTCCAGTCTTTTAGAACTTCTTGTATCCTTGAAGTTTAAAAAAATGCCAGTAGCTTGAAATTACTTTATCCAGTTCCCTATAAGCTTTAGGCCATAGTAAATTTCATCAGGGGTATACGATTTAGGAACCTCTAACTTATCAAAGTAACAAGTATCTAACTTGTTCTCCCTCTTTCAGAGCCCGAGTTCTTGATTTACATGATGTGTTAGTACTGTGATCATTGGTGGCCTCCTGGGGCTGCAGTTTCATGATTGTTGACTAAATAGTATTCCTATCCCAGTTGCTCTGGTATTTGTCATGGGACATCACCCTCCAAGTTGTGCTGGTGCAGTGTTTGGGAGTCAGTTTTGTGGATTGAATCAGGGAATTGATCCAAGTTGAAAAAGTCATGTTTTATTAATTGTTTTATTTTAACCCAAATCCCCGAGGGGACACCATGCCAATGAAAACAATCCAGGGATTGGGAATACCTTAAGCCGCTGACCACTTTCTATTGTGAAAACAAGGCCCTGCAAAGACTTCAGCAAAACAGCTTCAGACTTACATGATTGCAGCTGAGATTAAAATCTGGCCTTGATGCATCAACCATCTGTTTCTATCCCAAGAAAAGAGACTCAGCAGGAATATTTGTAATTCTGAGGACAGAATTCTGGTTTCATTCCTGTAGTTATAGATCACAAATATCTCTGCTAATAGTGTGGGAGTTTTCTTGTTTATTCCAGCCTATACTGTTTGGGAACCTACTCTTCAGAAAATTACAGAATGAAAGCCATGCTTTGGGGCAGACCTGGGTTTCAGTCTCTCCAAGTTTACACCAGCTGAACTCCAGTGCAGTGCTCTGGATTCATACCAGTCTAGCTCAGAATATAGCCTTTTTAAGTAATATGAAATCCGTATCATTTTGTCTCAATGACTTTGGAGGACTGTACCTCATCACTGCTATCTTAGTAGTACTAATTAAATGTGACATTTTTTCACTCCTTGAATTTTGCCCATATTTGAAGTTACCTGCACAGGGAGCGTATTAAATCTGTGAAGATAAAAACACATGGATGCCTGTATTTTTATTTTCTGCAAATCCAATTAAAAACATGTAAAATAGAAATGAAAATACATATAGTGAGATTTATTCAATTAAAATGATCATCACTTGGGGATCTCATCTTGCTGAATGCTGAGTTTGCTCACAGTTACAGAAGAAGTTTTGCTTTTAAAAATACAGATAAGCATTTTGACTAGATTGCTGAATTTTCTTCTTTATCTGTTTCTATTACTTACGTCTGGTGCACAGTGGCACCCACTAATTAATGTTGCCACTGGTGTGATGAACTATGCACTTTTTTTTCTTGAGAAGAATTAAAAGAACTAGGAAACAGTGTTTATAACACATGCTGAAAGAAAAAGTTACCTATCTGTTGACTTAATAGATAAAAGAATATAGCAAAAGATCAGAGAGATGAAATTCCCTGTTCTTTTGTATACATCTGTGGGCTCATATTTACACAAAAGATGACACACAATTTGGAATGCCTTAAAAAAGTTCTGTCTTCTTGCCTGATTTGCATAGCTTTTCAAACTTGCACATAGCATAGGATGTATTTGCTCAGTATAAATTTGTTTTAATAGTGTCTTCTTTTTATCAGGCCATTCCCCCTTCCCTATTATCACAATCTTGACTTTGCCTCCATTTTCATTTTGTACCTTCCTCCTTCTTGCTGTGAAGTAGAATTGCGTATAAAGCCAATTAATAAATGTGTCACAGAAAGAACTTTAGGGTTTTGGTCGTCTCTGTTGTGGAACCAGAATGTTGGGGATGTTTGCAGATGTTCTTTATATCTTCTCCTCCTGCAATATCAAGAAGCCTTGCCACCTTCTCCTTCTGCATGACCACACAGGAACCATCTGTCTCCCTTGCAGGCTTAACTTCAGTCTCTCTGCTTCTGCAACTTCAGCAAGCATATCCTTCTTCAGCTTGCAAGTTTACAGGCCTGATTCTCGAGTCTACCTGTAGTGTATTTCCTAAAAGGCACCATTAGCAGAGCTGGCTTCTTCCTTCTTTATGGACCAAGGCAGATGTTACACTAAATCCCTGCACATCACTCAAGGACTGAAACCGCCTGGATCTCATTGTGAAGGAGGATGCTTCACATGGAAGCACATGTAACATCGCACACTGCTGAAAGAAGATACCACTGGTTAGTCTGTTAATCCACAGCTAATTTGTGGGTCGGTTTTTTTCCTCAAAAATGTCCTAGTATATTGTAAACCACTACTGTTTTCAGGCACTTTTTTTCAGAATTTGTCATGAGTCATTATTGTCATTTTTGCAGGTCATCCACTGCAATTCAAAGAGAAAAACTGCAAGTTTTATATTTGGTATTCATTGGCATGTGTGACGGGTATGTATTTTGCCTGTGCGCTGTAGTTCTTTCTGACAGCTCCAGGGAATTTCTCAGTGATGTATGCAGCCTAATGGGAAGATCTTGGTGTTCTCACCATGTTATGAGTGTCGAAGTGGTTATATATATAAGTGTTCATATGACATTCTGGTCCTCAACCATGCATCAACAGTGCACTGATGAAGGCTAACCACATGCCACATTAGTAGATCAGTGGGCAGCAAGTTGAGGAAAATGACCATTCCCCACTATTTGGTACGTGTGAGCTCACTTCTGGAAGTCTATGTCCAGTTTGAGGCACTGTGGTACAAGAAAAATATTGACATATGGAGTGTCGATACTTGGTATGATATGCATCTTACCAATGTATATGGGGGTTCTTACCAAACTATACAAATACCTGAAAGGAAGGTGCAAAGAGAATGGAGCCAGGCTCTTTCCAGTAGCACCCAGTGACAGGACAAGAGATAATGGGCACCCATGGGAACACAGAAGGGTTCCTCTGAGCATAAGGGATAATTTTTTACTGTGAGGGTGACTGAGCACTGGTGCAGGGTTCCCAGAGAAGCTGTGGTGTCTCCATTGCTGGAAATACTGAAAAGCTGTCTGGACATAGTCCTGGGCAGCCAGCTCTAGGTGGCCCTGCTTAAGCAGGAGCATTGCACCAGATGACCTTTGGAGGTTACTTCAACATCAGCCATGCTATGATTCTGTGACATGCAGGAACAAATCCAGTGAAGAGTCAGAAAGATGATTAGAGAAGCATGTGTTGTAGAAGGCTATCCAGAAGATAATAGAGAAGGTAAGCAAGCACTGGAACAGGGGCTGAGGCTGATCATTCAATCTCCATCCTTGGTGATATTTAGAGTATGACTGGTCAAAGCCCTGAGCAACCTGGTCTAACTTACAAGTCAGGTCTGATTTAAGTGTTGATTGTTTAAGCAACCTTTAGGCTGGTCCTTAGGCAACCTAAATTATTGCATTAGTATATGTAAAATTTAACCAAGATGTTCTGCTCTTTGCAGGTCTCAGTGAATGCAGTGATATTTAAAGCAGAGCACAACATAAACCCCAAGCTGTTGGCAAAGATTAGTAGTATGAATATATTTTGATATCTCTGTCATTATTATTATTTTGCACTGCATTTGTGGAGCAAGGACCAGAACTGTTGAATGTGCTACATGGCCATATGTGGTACGACCAACATCCATTTATATGGTATTTCACAGAAGAGTGTTCTGAAGATGTGGCTACAAGAAGCTGGGATATAGGATATGCTGTACAACAGGCTCTTTTAGTTAAGTGTTAATACCACAGACTTCAAAGATATGACATGAACACAACTTTTCACGGACAACTTTTCATGGACACTGCTGTAAAAAAGGTTTATGATAGATCCATCCCCTCCTGACATTTCAGCTGATTCTTTTCTGCACTGGCTTATGTCCATACTTCAGTAATGCATGTGAGGAGAGCAAATTCCCCTGCACAGGAGCAAGAAGTTGGTGAACAAAAGTGCCTTTGCACTGCCTCTAATTATAAGCCTCCGCATAAAAATCAAGGCAGGATTGATTGAATCAATACCATCTCATAAACCTGCGCTAACTCTGTATGCAAACTGTGTACAAACCAAGGAGGAGGAAAGTAAGTGCTGAGAAGGCAGTTAGTGAAAGTTCCCTTAGGAGAAGATCTGGAGGCAGGTAATCATGTTGAATTTGCAAGAACTAATAAACTCAGGACACCTTGAGTCTGCTGAATTGGTACAAGGCTACTTGCACACACTGGCTTCAACAGCAGGTTGTAAAACTTGGACCACATCCTGGGAGGCAGTGGCTGCTGTATGAAAAGACTACAGGGTTATCTGCACACCTCATGAAAAAAAGGACTCCCTGAAAGGCTTTCTGAAAAACTACCTAGAAGCCGTAAGTGCTTCAGCATGATTCTGTGCTTACAAGTACACAGTGGAATTGGTGCATGTGTGGGTAAGTGAATGTGTTACATAAATAGCTACCTGCTATCGATAACTACAGCTTAATGGTCAAAGAAATGTTCGTTGTGATCTGCATCTCCCCCACACAAAAACCCTATCAGGGAAAAGGGAATATATAACACTTCTACAACAAATTAGAAATACGAGACAGAAAGGGGTTCTATGCTGCTGGTTTCCTTGCTTTTTACTTCCAATTTAAAATAGGTGGAAACAGATGAAGCAGCAAAGTCTTAAATCATTCAACAAATAGCTTCAATGTCAATATGTACTCTATACAGTGCTAATATTTTTATTCCAGTAATAATCCATAGAAGTGTCCAGAGTAAACCAGATCCAGGGTGTGTTTTCCTACCTTGAACAGTAGCTAGTACTAGGTATGTCAAAGGAAGTGCAAGAAGCCTGGCAGTGTATTGCTAGGGAGTTGGTTGTCTGTGTAGAAAAGTGTGCTTCCAAAAGCTCTAATTGCTGATTGATACGTCTCCAAAATAATTACCGGGTTTTAATATTTAAAATTATAATTATATATAATTTTGCTTCGTGTGAAATTTTCCTATTGTCGTTTTGAAATTGCCACTAAATTTCCATCTCAGTGGATGCTCCCTTCTTCTTGTACTAAGAGCATATTATTTATTATAGTGATTCTTTCCTTGTGTCCCTACTTACTTCCCTTCTAAGGCAAACACAGGAGAGTCTTTCAGTGTGTTTATACTAATTTTTGTCTCAGTTAATTCTTCTGTTCCCTTTTTGATAGGGATAATTAAAACTATGCACAGTGTTCCAGATGACAAGCGATCTATTTCATTAACTAAATTACAATACGTAGACATATATTATATTTGTGTTCTATTACCATTATATTTTGTGTGTAGCCCAGTAACTGCTTACTTTTTCCACCACCGCTTCTTCATGAGCAATGGTCTTTTTTGATCTATGGTACGGTGTTTCTTGAGTCTTTTTCTGAGATACAGTCAGCTTAGAACCCAGGAAAGTGAGCAGTTCCAGTGATTTCCTTTAAAGTGTGCTAAAGAGATTTGCCAGCATTTGGTTTCATCTGCCATCATATTTTCTATTCACTCAACTTGCTTAAGGCCTCCAAAGTTTTTCACAGTTTCTCTGGTCTTGATCAACTTAAATAATTTTGGAATGCAGCAAAACACTTTCCAAATAGTTGATAAATAGCAGATGCCCAAGGATGGAACTTTGTGACACACCACGGATAACCTCATGCCATAGCAACCATTTTTCTTTCTTTTTGTTTCTTATTAATTCACCATTTTTGATTTGTGAAACTACTGTGTCTCCTCCTCCTGCTCCTTCTCTTTGCTTACTCTGCTGCCTTAGTTGCTCTTTATGAAGTGTTTGGACAAAAGCATTTTGAAACCTTCATAAATTGTGACAGCCTTCTCTTTTACCTACTGTACTACTGACTCAAAGAGGTTTTAGCAGATTAGCTCCTTTGCAGAGCTCGTTGTGTATAGATCCCATTATATTGTAAATATTTTATAGTCACCAATGGAAATAATTTACCAGCTATTGAAAGCAAACTAGTGCTCTGCAATTCATTGGGTGACCGCATACACCTTTACCTAGCTGCATGTGCAACACTGACTGTCCTTCGGCCCTCCAAGTATGGTAGTTGATCCTGGCCTCCCAGTCAGGAAAGTGACATACTGTGTGTATAAATATACTGTCTTTCAGTACTGTATGTTTGGGTAAGCGCATGGTACTATCGTATTTAATGCAATGAACACGGCAGACCACTGCGACATTGGGTTATGCTGGTGTGATTGCATGTGTTGGGACTAACCTTTTACTCTTCCCATTTGAATCTCACAGTTTCCTCCCTTTCTTTCCATACTATCTTCATAACAATTTTATGGTCTTGCAAACTACCTATACAAATGATAACACGTCTTAAATTATGCCAGGCAGAAATTTACACACACCAATTTGCAGCCGAATCTAATACATTGAGCCACTTTCTTTTTCGAACGGATTCCGAACAAATCTATCTGTGATCAGCTTCCTACTCTCTGCTCTTTCTGAGAGCCACGTTGCCAGCTTGTCTCTTACAGCTTGTCAATGTTTGCTCCTCTAGTGCAGATAACATAATGTCCAGTCTCTCCTGACTATGGGGAATAATCTGTCTGTAAGAGAGCCTTATGTACTGTATACCAACCAGGCTGTATTGACTTCAGTGCTGTTAGATTAGTCTATAGCACCAGATGGCCTTCTGTCTTTTTGGCACTCTCACAAAATGGCCAATCTTACTTTGCTGCTCCTGGGATGGTGAGTATTTGCACATGGAGGATGACGGCTGCATTCAGAAGTCTTTTCTTTTCTGCAAGGTTGTTTTGGATTTAGAACAGAAGAGTCCTGGATGCTCAGGTAGCACACAGTGACCCAGTCTGCCCCTTTCAGATCAAACAAGTATCTGTCAGTACTACAGTGGAAGAATCTAACCTGACTTTTCCGCTGCATCTGGAAATGAAGCTGTAGAGCTTTCTGTTCCGGGCACATGCCTAGATATCTGGAGTTCAGAATGGGCAAAGATGTCAGGAATGTGCGGTAAGCAAAACAAGGAGTAAAACGAAAGAATTTGTTGCAGACAACTGGGGCTTTGCATGTTTTGATCTGATGGTAAATTAGTAGCTGAGCCAAATCTGCTGCCAAAAAGTGACTCTAGAATAAGTGGAATCATCCTCCTGGAGGATCCTGTCAGAGAGGCACAGCTGTGACAGCTCCCGTGCAACTCTAACTGCAACCTCTGTTTCGGAGCGTAGAAGCATAGCTTATTACATTGTCCCCTGTGGCTGTCCAGCTGCAGCAGCTCTTTGATTTGAAGCTGTAAGCAGTTAGCACAGGTTACAGCAACTTTGAGCTTCTCTGTTTCACTGAGGAAAGTGAACTTAGATCTGAAGAAGACACTGCACTTATATATGACAATTATGGGCAGTAATGGTGACGTGTTGCACTTACATCTCTGAGCATAACTGTGTGTTCTTTTGCAAATTTTGGCATTTCTCCCTATCCACCAAACTACTGAGAGTTGATCTCTAGCAAGGAAGATAAATGGGCTAAAAAGGTGGGGATTTAAGTCATGACAGGAAATTTGTAAAAATATAGAAATCAGAGTGCAAACTTTATTTTTCCCAGGAGGCAAGATCCTGAACTCTTGCACCTTGCCTCTTCAATGACCTCAGCGGTCCTCCTTTTTCCAAAATGACCTCACACTCGTTGTCTGGTCACCTTCTGTCGAACCAAAGTGAGAAAATAAGATGGCATTAGATCTATTAACACATTTGCTCAAGTGAAATGGAGAGATGAGGAGTCAAGGCCTTGTCATGTTCTGTGCTGAGCTGATGCAACAGGCTCTGCTGGGGCGCTGAGGTTTGGAGCAGTACCTGGCTAGAAACAGTTAAAATTTGTTGTCCCTATTTTTGTGCACTGCAGCTAATACAGATCATTTTGTGGCTTCCACCGTATATGACAAGACAAATTATTTGCAGTGAGCTTGTCCTGTACAAGTGGTCAACACACATTTCATTACAGAGCCAGCAACCAGCATATCAAAAGTAAAGATCTGGTACTTCGTTAATTCACTTTCCTTCATGTTTTTTCCAGCTCTTCTCTTTTCAATATTTAGTCAAATATTTAGTTTTTTAAAAAAAATAAATCTTTTCTGACTTTATGGAGAGGTGACTAACAAGGTATTCTTGGTCTGAGTGCATGATAAATTAGCAGATGGCTCATCCTTGGTCTAAGTGTGTTAGTGGATGACTCTCCTCATGAGCTTTCCCTCTCCATTTTTGAAAGTTCTTGAGGAATTTATGACAGAAAAGACTTTCCCAACCTAACTTCTGGGTTTCCTTCTTTAAGCTTTTGAGAGAAAAGACTTTAAAAGAAAATTACATTTTTAGAAACATTTTCCTTTTCTATGGTACAGGAGGCAGTGGTTGATTTCTCAGCTGAGTTATCTGAGATAACTCAAATACTTTTGGATGCAAAACACTTAATCCTGAGGACTGTATAGGCAAATTCATCCATCATCATGCGTGGGAATTCCAAAGTGCCCATAGACTATTCAACACCCAAGTATAGGGAAGTAGCTGTTTAAATCACTCTTAAGACTTTCTTAAAAAATGCAGTCTACATGCAGCCAATGTCATCAGAACATTTTTTCCTTGAGGGAAAGAGAGACTGTGGTTTTCCAATGTTCTGAAAAGTTCACTGAGTTATTTTCCCTCTAAAGGAACAAAGGTGCTGAAATAACTATTTTAACATCAGTGTTACCTAGTTCATTTGAACATTATTCCATGGCGATTTTCTGCAAACATTGCTGTTAACCTGCTCTTTCTTTTTTGCCTTTTTTTTTGTTTTGTTTTGTTTGTTTGTGTTTTGGTTTGGGGTTTTTTTTAATGCATGGTAGATATCAATTCAGTACAAGCTGGGAATTCTTCTCTTTCTAATGTGCAAAAGCAGATGTTTGAAGCTCATTATTACATGGCCTCAGCTTTTGTAGTTTTCCTGAAGAACACACAAAAAGAATTTGGAGTGTTCTTCTGACAATGTAATCTTCAAAAATGGCCAAAATCCCCTCAAGCTATGAAGGACAACTGCTCATCCACAAGTGGAACTCTAGGCTACACAGAAGGGTAATCCTAATTCTCTGGATTATAAATTTGAATGTGGTTTAAACTGTTCTACAACTGCGTGTAGAAATAAAAAGAGTTTTTTACAGCTACAGCAATCTGAAACCAAAAAAACTTACCAAAATAATACCCATACTTTGCAAAGATTATTTCCATTTAGCACACTTCAGCATATTCTTAGTCCAAGTGTGGAAGGCAGCTTCCCTGGCTGTAAGCAAATGAGGACGTTTGTGTTTACTAGAGATTTTCATAGTGAGAGAGAAGGGTTGGTACTGTGAAGCAGGGATACTACGTGAAACTGATGCCCTGCATTATTACCATGAAAATTGACTTCCAGCAACTGGGGAGCTACACAAGAAATTAAATAA
Source organism: Falco cherrug (assembly GCF_023634085.1). Classification (NCBI taxonomy): domain Eukaryota; kingdom Metazoa; phylum Chordata; class Aves; order Falconiformes; family Falconidae; genus Falco; species Falco cherrug. The sequence continues at coordinate 103,263,813 of NC_073700.1, forward strand.
GGACTTAGAAAAGTTTACACTAAAAAGCCGTGGAATAAAGAAATAATTTATTCTTCTGTCAGTCAAATTCTTCCTAGTAAAGGCTCCTTTTGACTGACTGAAAGAAAAAGGGATCATGTTACCATTGCCTTCAAATCCCTGTTGCTTAGCTAAAGCAGAGCACTGAATTGAGAAGACAATGTTTGCATGTTGTAAGATTATGGAAACTGTGTGCAGTGGAAGGCTGGATGTTAACTGCGTGAATGAGTAGATTCTGAACAATAAAGCATTAGTGTATGACAGTAGAACACAACAACGGGAATCATATCACAAGGGCTTCTCTAGACCAGAAAGGCAATGTAGGTTAGGTAGAGTCAAACAGACAATGTTCTTTGCTTCTCGTAGCCTCAGAGGGAAGTGCTGGTAGAAGAGATTTTTCTGAAATACTCACAAGCTGACTTATTGATTAATGCTAGATATTCACCTCTTCTAGGAAAAAAATATTAGGTAGTAAGCAAAAATTAAATAAAAAGTCATTTTACTCAAATCTAGCTAAATAAATATTTTTAAAACAAAATTAATAGCGTTCCTATGCCAAGATTTTTCCTTTTTTTTTGAGCATTATGGCCAGCCAAGGATCACCATCAATAAGACGACTATCCCTATTTAGATCAACTGGCAAACATAAAACCCATCTGTGTGTTGCTTAACAGGTGCCATTTTAGATCCACGGGGAGCAAAGCAAGCTTTGTACAGATGGACAGTCATTCATTGGACCCTTGCTAGCAGTAGAATATTTATTCAGCCACTGCCTGCCTACAGACTCAATATTTGAAAGAGCCAGTGAAAAATGTTTCTGGTGGAATATTTTCATGAGAGGCAAATAGGAGGAGGAGGAAGCAGAGGAAATTCCATTAAAATTTGTTGACTTACAGTCACTAGGAGTCCCATTTTGATCAAGAACTGCAGGTTCTGGAGTGTTCTGGGGAGTCACTTGATGCTACCCAAAGGCTTGAATTATTAATAGAAACACTATTAAGCTCTATGCTCTTCATGGAAGGGAGGGGAGTTTCTTCTGCTGACAGTAGTTGAACAAATTAGAATGGAAACTGACAACTCCCATCCACTATGCCAGGTAGTGAAGGACCCTTTTCTCCACTTAGGTCATCACTTCCTTTTGTTTATTTTACAGATTACCTAGAGAATGGAGAGGAGGGTATATGAAAGTTTTAATTTATGTAAATAATATATATTTCTATATTTTTATATGTTTATTTTACATTTACATGGATAATGAAACTTTATGTGAAAAATTTCAAAGTGTACTTTGCTTTTCTCTAGCGAGAAACAGTCAGCCAGGCTGACTTGGTAGAGAAGAGGAATGCCTTTTGCTGTGGAAAATGCTGCAGAAATTCTGTGAGTACTGTGCAAGTACTGAAGCGATCCTCTTGTCTGCAGACTCACAGAAATGGCTGAGTAATGTAGTTTGTAATAGCAGCCTGGTAGTTTTTCCGTAACCATTGCAGCAGCATGGGCATACATACATTTCACGCTGCTTGAGCTTAGTAAAGGTGTCTCCATGTAAATGGCAGTAAGTCTCCAGTATGGCAAGGCAAGCAGCACATTCTTGGAGTGAGACCGCTGAAGCGCTGAAGGTGAAGCTGTGATTAGCCCTGCCTGCAGTTAGGTGAATAGCAATTCAACCAATAAGGAACAGCTATTGTGATTTGTATATTAAAGACAGCACCCTTGATGTGGATGTGAGTATAGACTCACAAAACCTAACATCATTTGTTGCAAGATACACTTGCAGACCTGCCAACTCTCAAGGACTGTGCTGAGCCTCCTGACCATGTCTGCTACCTTTTCTCCCACCACCACTTATAACTCATGTGAAAAAAGGGGTGCAAGACATAAGCACTGTATGTTTGATGTTCAAAAGTGGCTTATGAGAACTAGGTCAGGTGCCAGGCCTTGCTGAACAGGGGACACATAGTAAGATACTTCTGTTACCTATTATTGCTCTCAAAAGAGTCATAATTGCTTCAGGTTGCCCCTCAGTACTTACAGTCTGAATTTTAAGATGTGGCAAAGAAACCCATGATGACAGCAATTAAACTTTAACAAAAAGACAGTTGTGGTGGACAAAATTACAATTTCTGTTACTACTATGATTAAAGTAAAAATATTACCAACAAAAATTAATTTTTTTTAAGCTCTGAGGTAAAACAAAGGGACCAACCTTGCCAATTTTACATTATTTCTCTAGATTCACAGAATCATGGAATGGTTTGGGTTGGAACATCTCCCTTGTCAGGAAAGGCTGAGAGAGCTGGGCCTGTTTAGCCTGGAGAAGACTGAGAGGGGATCTTATCAATTCATACAAATATCAAGGATGAGTGTCAGGAGGAGGGAGCCAGGCTCTTTTCAGTGGTGCCCAGCGACAGGACCAGGGGCAACGGGCACAAACTGCAACACGGGAAGTTCCAGCTGAATATGAGGAAAAAGCTCTTTACCTGGAGGGTGGCGGAGCCCTGGCACAGGCTGCCCAGAAAGGCTGTGGAGTCTCCTCTGGAGACATTCAAACTCCTCCTGCATGCGATCCTGTGCAGCCTGCTCTGAGTGAACCTGCTGTAGCCAGGGTTGGACTAGATGATCTCCAGAGGTTCCTTTCCAACCCTGACCAACCTGTGATTCCATGTCTGTCATGTTTCTGAAACTACCCTGCTGAGCTTTTCTAAACCATATGCCTTCACTGGTCAGAGATAGAGAGAAGGAAGTTGAAATCAGCACTAAATCAACATTGTAGGTGCTATTCAATTCGGGTTTTATGGTGATAATCATTATTTTTACTTACGGGCTTTTCTGTGGCATTCTGACCTGCCAAGGATCACGCCTACAATACAGGTAAAAGATAAAGATGAATATGCACAGAAAGATATTTTCAGATAGTTCTGTCTTCCTTATTACAAGAAAGATTGTTGCTTCAGGTCAGCATTAGGAAAAACATGAACTCAAGAGGCTGCTGGTTGGCCCCAGCAGGTCATTGCAGAATGCCCTTTGACATCAGCAACAGACAGTTTGACCTCCAGACAGCTCTGCCCTCATCCTGCTTTTAGTCACTGCCTCTCCTGCTCAGGTTCCTTGTGTCCTGGTAAATATCATCCGTGCTGTCCTGTCTTCCTATTTCTTTGCTGTTTGGCAGTCAGCCATATCCCACTGTGCACGCGTTGGGGGAGGCCTTTCTCCTGGTCCCCTCCTGGCAGGTGTGGAGGAGCCCTGATTTGCTAAATGCTCATCTGAACCACCCACTTCTTTTTTCCAGGGCCTACCCTGCTTTCTTTTCCATTGGAGGCTATACAAGGCTTTCTTAATATGCTCCATTGTATTTTATATGTAAGTTCACTTCTTATTTGTATTATGAATTCATTTGTTTTCTTTGGTTTTGCTAAGTGCAGCTAGTCTGTGCATGGCTCATTAAGTTATTTCTAAACAGCTACAGCCAAACCTCAGCCAGAAACCCCTGTTGAAGAAGTGGTGTTTTTCTTGCTTGTTCTCTCTGCTGAAGGAAAGTAATCATGTTTGTATAATTCATGTTTTAATTTCATCCAATAAAAAAGGAGATTATTCAACCTGGGGTTTTTTCTACTCTCCAAGTGTGAAAATTAGCTTTATCAGTTATTAACTTGTTTATTTTTTTTAAGGTATCTAGCTTTGTGTCACTGTTGATTTCACTATTTGCAAACTGGCTTTGTCATTTTATTGATAGCACTTGAGTGAAGAACTCTCTGATAATATATGCAAACTCACAGCTCTCAACAAGCTTTACAGCTCTGTTAATGAGGGGATTAACAAGAGCACTGCAATGTATTTAACCTGCGGCACTAGCTCTGTTTCAATAAGACTTCAACAGCCTATTAAATGGAGTGGGGGCTCAATTAACCCAGACAAAGGCCACTCTACAGAACATGGCAGGGAGGACCACAGTTAGCATCTGCCTAAGCAGCTTGTTCAGAGCTGAAAATAAAGAGGGTGACATGTTCTCGCCCCGAGCTATGATATAACTGAAATGGTGATTCTAGTTCATCTGGGCTGACTGAATAGGTGACGGCATTGAAACCCACCACTATCTCGCCATATGACAGTTTGTAAAATCAGAGTGCACTCAACGGTCACCCCAGAGCCTCCTGCCTGATAGGATGGAGGTATTGTTCTGAGGGTGGTTGGTGGTAGCTCTTGCTAGCACAAGGCTGCAGTGCCGGCATGGTGTTACGTTTGGACAGTCAGGGAACATCATGTCAGTAGATCTTTCAGGGAATGTTTTAACAGTCTCCTGCTGGAGAGGGATTGGGCATCGAGGTGTTGCTGGTCTTTGTGTAATCTGATATTTCATTGGAGGTTAATATAAGAAGTGAAAAATGACACGTAAGCAGGGTGGGAGAAAACTATGGGTTTTTTTAAAATGCATGTTGTATAATAGCAATATACATTTCTCACTATGTTCTTGGCTAAACTTCAAAAGTTTGTTTTAAAAGGTGCTACTCATGCTTATGGTTAAACTTGTGCTGAAAATACTTTACTGGCTAAAGATCTAATTCTTCCCTTGTTTTGGGGATGTGAAGAAAGGATTTTTGCTGTTTCAGGGGGAAAAGTCTGCAGAAATTAGCTAGTTTGTAAATTATGGTTATTTATTAAGTCTAGGTTTAGGTTTCTTAATAGATTTTGTTACAAACCACAGGTCTTTATCATGAAATGGTCACTGATGAAAGAATGGCATGAAAGTAATATTATGGCGCCCTGATGTAAGAATCTAGAGGCCATATTGCAATTATCTGCAAGAGAATTGAAAATAATAGAAAACAGCATTTTTTCCATAGGAAATTATAGAAAATAACAAAAATTTCTAGCTAACAACCAATCAAAAATGCAACAAGCTTGTAGTTATCTACTGCAGACTATGCTACAGAGACAAAAATCAGATGGGGCACATCCATTTGTTCTTGGATTAAAAGTAAACTCTTTCAGAAAACACACCCCTTTTTTTTTTTTTTTTTTTTTAAACATGTGATGCTCCTATAGCACAACTCTGCCTTGAAGGGTGAGATACTTTTAATTTCCTCCTTTCATTGAGGAATGCTGTGTGTTCATTAAAAAACACATGCTCGTGAACGTACATCAAGCAGCAAGCCTTCTAGTGGCACATGCCATAATTTGGTGACAAGGCCAATAAAAATACATGCATTATTAAGAGAATTAATTTGAGGAACCAGGTCTACAAAATTTGGAAAAATTGTATGGACTCTGTGGAGTGCATAGGTGAGTGGTAAAACCATGGCTTACCTGAGGATAAATGTATATAAATGTACTTCACCCTTTTCTAGGTTTAACAATCCAAAAATGCATGTTACTTATAGATGTCAAGCATGTGAATTTAACTACTTTGTATACAGTGAAAAGCTTGCATACTGCTTTTCCCCATGACTCTTTCTTCCAGTGTTCTGTGTATTTGGTTTAATGTGAGATTCAAGGGCAAAGCAACTAAGAATCCTTCCCTTTTCTGCAAGTCACTTCCAAGTTTTTGACTCTTGTGAAGTTTTAGGTATCAAGTCTTCCAAGGCAGAAAATATCTGCATTTCTAATGCAGAAAACAAACAAAAGACATTTTTTTTGTATCCCCTCCAGAGATAATTAAGAGACAAAAAACAGCAGAGACCCAATTACTTTCACTTTGAGGTCAACTTTAAGTACTTCTGATTATCAGAGTAAGGACACGTGCTGCTAATTGTATACCTTTATATAGAGGGTAATTTTCATTCCTTGGATCTGTATGTTATTATGGTTTGAGGATAAAATAAATGAATTACCATAGCAATATATTGATTTCCAGCAGAGAAAAATAAAGGGAAGTTATTAAATGAACACTGGTTTTCTGTTGAGATGTATTTGCTTTACCTTTTCAAGTCTAACCTGAGGTTAATAGGGCATTATCACCTCTAATCACATCTAACTAGACATGCCTTATTGGTAGAATACATGCAGTTCTAGATGCAATGTTGTGGTTTTTTTTAAAAGGGGGGTGGGGGAGGGAATCGGAACAAATTGTGTTGTCAGTTATTAGGAACTACATCATGCCTTCATAAGTATATTGTGTAGTTTCTGTAAACCTGTATGTACCTTCTTAATGTTTATTTTGATTCCTTGCATCTTTGGCACAGAGAGATCCCTATTGTGCTGTGAATGGTACAACCATATAGGATGAGCATATAGGATGTGATGATGGTGTTAGTGATGGTCTAACCCAACATGGCAATTTTGGATCTCCTTTTCCTATCCAATGTATTGTCCCCCACAGGGACAACAGCAGATGCTATTTGGGAATAGCATGCAACCCTAGCTACAATCTGTGGTCCTTTTCCTCTTCTATTTCCCCACCACTGGCAACTGCTGGATAAGGGATGTTAGAGAACGCATCCCTGCCTATTTATTTTAGTGTCTGCTTATGGACCTGCTGTCCATGAACTTATCCAGTCCTCTTTGAATCTGTTGATACTTTGTGCCTCCACAACCTCCTACCTCTGCAGCCTCCTACGGCAATAGATTCCAGAAGTTCATTCCTGTTGTTTAAAAAAAAGAAGTACTTAAAACATCCTTTTTAGGTGGGTTTCCTGTTTTTGTGTGCCCCCTAGTTCAAACAGTTTGAGACTTGCTGAATAACCACTCACCTTGTCCACTGACATCATGAGCTTCCAAACCCATCCCTCAGTCCTCACCCATCTGCTGTCCAGCTTGAGGAGTCCCAGCCCATTCAGTCTCTCATACTCTAACTGCTTTTAGATGTGAAACTGCAAATAGTACTTAAAGAAGTTCCACAGCTACAATGAAGTCTTGCCTAGTATGTACATCCTTTTCTACTCATTCTTCCCTTTTAAATTATGGTCATTGAACGATAATACTGCGTAATCATAAGATAATAAAGTTTTAGGCAAAGTGTTATAATAGGAGAAAAAAATGCTTAGCACACACCGCCACCACTCCTATTCCAAACCATTTTTCGTCATTTTGTCAGGAAAAAAAAAAAAAAGCAGTGCATAGCTCTTTGCTCCTTGTCAGTGCCATGCTAGATATGCTGGCTTCCAGCCAGGCCAAGTTAACTGGAACTCAGTTAGCATCTTTAACACTTTTAAGCAGTTATTTTCTCTGCTTTTGTTGGCAACTGATTCCCTGCGAGTTGAACTGTACAAGAATGAAGATGTCTGTTAATTTTTCAGCTTAATACATGCTTTCAGGATAGGACAAAAATCAGTGTGGTATCGGAGATTGATGTGTGAACAGAAAATGGATGAGTGTGTATATGACCAATAGTAATATTTCAGGAAGTCAGTAATATGCACATTGAATAAAGTATAAATCATAGGAATAGCCATTAGGAAATTCATCAGATTCACTGCTAAAGAAGACTATAAACAGTGTTGAGCCTAAATTCTTATCAAGTGTCAGACAACAGGGACACATCACAGCATGGGCATTCAAATGAGGGGAAAAAAGAAAGAGGATGAAAGCAAAATGAAGAATGGTATTTGAAAGCAAGTACACTAAAAAAAAGTCCATGAAGATATATCTCACAACCAATTTATTCCCACAATTAAGAATTATGTTTTGTGGAATCAAAACAATATCCTTTTATTTCTGGCCCTTCAGGTGAAAATTGTTTTCTACCAAGGACCACCAAACCTGGTGAGAGGTTAGATGGTGCAGCTTTCAGCTGTCACAATAAACCAGGAGTTCAGGAAGAGACTGGGAAGCATCTGAGCAAAGAAAATGAACCTCTTTCTGGGATACTTGGACAGCTGCCAGCTCACACATTAAGCTCTGTTTTCCAAACCAATTGTTCTGTTGTTTCAAGTGCAAACAGTTTTCATCCTCTGCCTGAACAACTTCTTTTTCACAAAATGAAATTTCCAGCCTAAACATGTGGGGTTTTTTCCTATAAACTCCTGATGTATCAGCATTTACCATGGTATGTAACTTTATAATTTATATAAATAGGAGAAAATTATTATAAGTAAGCATTACGGAGATACTCAAAGATACTCTCTTTGATTATGTTTTTTGGTTGGTTTGGTTTGGTTTGGTTGTTTGGGGGGGTAGTATATTAAACAATGTAGTTTACAGTGAACAGCTATTAATTATTAGCTAATACTTATAACACTACAGTCTGTTCCAAAGCTAAATACTGCTAAATGCTGCTAAATCTACAATATTAATGTCTGCCCAGAATTAAACCTATTAGCCAATATGAAAGCTGTAATTATACCATTAATTATTCATATCCTGAAAAAATATTTGCAATGGATGCCAGATGTGCTGTTAGGTATGTGCCAGTAAAGCCTGACTTATGTATGGTTTTCAAATATTACAAATTACTTTATGATTATCAAAAGGATATGCATATTAGAAAATGTGTGAATAGCTTGAATCTTTCAGTCAAATGAGAAATACAGAAATTGCTTTACTAGATCATACCTACGGTTAAAGCACAACATCCAGTGTCTGACAGTGAATGACACTAAGGCATATCTTACCCTCTGATCATTAAGTTCTGGTACACCAGGTTTACTATCCCTTCAAGATTTTTTTGATTAGTTGTGATACATGTGAATTCTTTTGGTATCTGTATAGTAAAGTCCAGACCCCTATTGCATCTTCTTGTGTTCTTGCTTCCTTGGCTTCCTGTGACAGTTCTACAGTCCAGCCAGACCTTGTGTGGAAAAAAAATTCCCTTAAATGTTTTTAATTTTTAATGTCTTCTCATGTAAATGAGTGTTCATCTTTTCCTTGTACAGTGGAACTTTCCTGTACCATGCATTTTTTTAATATACTTCCACTTTTATTTTTATCTTTTCCTGGTTTCTCCAGTCGCAAGGACCTGAATGTCAACTAGATAGTTCCCTGTACTTCTGTGTATCATCTCTCTGCAGGTAAGGAGGACGAATGGATTACGTGAGTGTGTTGTGGGTTTTTCTGTGATTCTAATCAGATACTTTAGTTAGGATTTTATCAATTAACTTTGTAGTTATAGAGAGTTTATGTCAATAGGACCTAGAATCATGATCATTGACCTTTGCTTCTGTGCTTTTATTTGAGTTGAAAGAACTGAAATGGGTGAGGACCAAGAAATACGTTCTTCCTCTCAGCTTCATTGAACTATTTATGATGTTTTGTCCTCTCATTGAACCTCTATCCATTTTTTGTTCAGAAAGTTTTCAGTGTTTGAAAACATGCAAGTTCTGAATGTTTACGAAGAGAGACATGAGGTCTGTTGTACTTATGATCACATAATGATTTTAATTCTTTTAGCCACTTATCTATTGAATGTGAGAATAGATGCTAGCCTGTGTACATTCAAATTAATACCTTAATTAGGCTTTGGAGCATTGAGCATAGTAACAGTAAAAATTAATAGCTTACAGCTAACTTATCTCAGGTAATCTGATGGAAGCGATAGTAAATTGATCCACTGGTTTATAATGTTTTCCACACATGTATAGACAGGTACACTGCAGATCTCTGTGTTTAGTAAAACTCTAGGTGGTAATGTTTATTCTGTGTCAGTTATTGTGCAAAGCACCAAAACAGGCCCATGTCTCTTGGTCTCCTCTTGTGAGGATCTGTCACTGCCTTCTCACGGCCCAATTACATATAAGCATTACTTGCTGAAACCAACCCTGATTCCGTTAGGCTGAATCGAAGTCCTGCACTGTTTTTAGGTTCACCCACATAACTGCAATTTGACATTAGGGGAAAAAGGAGCTGAGACAAGTAACAGCAGTAGGAAAAATGAGAGAAGGAAACATCTGTGATGAAACCTCCAGGTTCAGACTGTTTGTAGAGGGCAAGTTGTTCAGATTTGGTGAGTTTTACTGTATTTTGGCTTAACTGATTTGTACTGTTACTATGTATACTGCTGCACTCTGGCTTTCTGTGTTGCATGCATCACTGGTGAGAAGTGGAATTTTGCTTTTCCAAACTCTCCTACAGGTCAGATCTCTGCATGGGCTTTTAGGAGCAAAAGCTTAGCACTTGCTTTCAAACTGAGAAAATACAGCCGGTACATCTTTAATTTTAGATAAATTTCCTTGACTCCTGCAACAAGATTTTGTGGTAAGTGTTATAAAGGTAGTTTGCATGCATAATGCTACCTCCAATTATTTCTTTCTGGGGAAGATTAGTTTGTCCATCCATGCTGGCCTCAGAGTCCCTGCTCAGCCCATCTGGAGCTGCTAACTGCCAGTGTAATTTTGAGTGAAATGTCAGAAAGTTAGTTTGCAAGCTCTTGAGTTTGAGCAGTCCTAGGTTTTCTTTTGGTTTGTTTCTTTTTTTTGCTTATATCTTCACCTCTTTTTACCCAGGAACATCTGCCCTTATGAACATCTCAGCAAAGCAGGGGTATCCAGTGGAAAGACCAGTAGTAGGTTTAATAGAGTTTGGTTAAAGATCTGTGTGGAGAAGTTTGTATTAGGCTTCAGCTCATGTTAATATAGGGGTTTTTTTCTTTTTTGTAAGACATTAAATTTGTCCCTGTGGACAACACTTTAGAACGTGATACAATAGAGAAGGCTTATACTGGAGATAACCTCTACTTCATGCCCAGCTATTAGCTGAACACAGATCTCTGAAGATTAAATGCTGCTTTGCTCTGTCTGTCTTTTGCTAACCTCAGTCCTTTCAGTCAGTTGTAAACAAAGGAAGAAAGGACTTTTCTAGATACTCTTTTAATCAAGTGTTAACTGTATTGCCATTTCTAAGGGGAAATTGTAATATCAATTTAGCTTAACAGGGAAAGATAGCAATTATAAACTGAACAGGGTTGGGTTTTTTTCTTTTGTATTTATGACAACAGCAGTGACTGAACCATGATGATCCCAAAAACACTGAAATACTGACCATAACAGTAGTTTTCATACCCTTTTAGCCTTATAGGGTGGGGAAATGCAGATGTTATTTCTTTGTCATCAAGGGAAAAGAGACTGACACTTCATAATGTTAGGACAAGACTGTCAGACTCCACTGGAAATAATGAAATTTGACAGTTCCTGGGTTAATACTGCAAGTACCAATCCTGTAAATTTCAATTAGCCCTGACAGCAGTAGGGTTTAACGTGATGTTTATGTGAAGTGGTATGTTGGTAGCTTTCATTCACACTTACAAAGAAAAGGATCTCTTTCTCTCTGTCCTCACTCTCTCTCTCACACACACACACAGATACACATGGAGTAGGGTTCAGCTTTCATCCTGTTTATTTCTTGAGTTGTCATGAAGATACTTGAAGTGTCTCAGACTGTCTCTGTGGACAAACGTAGGACTCCAGCTATTAAGAACATATTTATCAAGCTTGGGTGCTTGAAACTTGCCATAAAATATACAAATTTTAGCATCTAAAATTTTCACAAATGCTCAACTACCTGAGCACTGTGAGTTCTGGTGATGCCAAGACACCAACCTGAGGCTCCCTTCCCTGGTTCTGGTGTAGTTCCACTGCTGCCTTACCCCATGGGAGATGCAGCTTTTACCAGGAGTAGCTTTGCCAGTGGGACTAACAATGCTTTGTCCCTCCAGTCCCTTCCCCTGTGGTATGAACCAGTCCAAGATGTGTGCCTGTGTGATGTTATCACAGCTGTGTATCCGCTTGGTTTAGGTCACTACTGATGTCCACCTTAACTTCTATCAGCAAAACACCTTTTTTTGCTACATTTTCTATCAGTTCCCAGAATTTAACCAGCTTTTACAGGCAAAAGTACTTTAACTGTGTCTGTGCTAGCACTCTTGCTGACATTAGCAGTGCTGCACTAAAATCACACCTCTAACCAACTCTGTGCTACACGCTGCTTTACCAGCAAAAGTTTCTAGTGCGGTCCTGCTGTCATGTAGTCCTCCATGTCAATTTGGTGCTAAATATAGGTGTTATGTGTGAAAATTTTGGCCTACCTGCCGTGCTTAAGAGAAGTCAATGATAAGCCTCAGTTGGGCTAAGGTTCCTCTAAAGTACAAACATGTTAAAACAAAACCAAATCATATCTACGCTTGAGATGAGCACGGATATTATTGTTTTAAACAACAAGCAAATTTGACACACATTAAAGCGTATGACAAATAACACGTACATGGGCTCAGAAGGCACTGAGCCTGCTTCTGTCAGTGGCTTCCGTGTTAGCTGTCAGGACAGACATTTTGCATATGTGATCGTGGAGAGGTCAGCCTTGCCAAGACTGACTTCCCTTTGCTCCCACTGAGACCAGCGGGAGGTGAAGGTGTTGAGTACATTGAATAAAAGAGAAATAGCTCTAGGGCTGAGCTCTCTTTTAACAATTTAAGATAATAAAAATACATATTAAAGACTTATTAAAGATAGCAAGATTCTGAAAAGGGCACCTAATTTTTAAGTTATGTAATACCACTGAAGCTGACCTATTGGCACCCTTTCCACCCTGCACCAGCTCTGGTGGTCTTCTGATACCATGCTACAGTGGCTTAACTTGCTGAACCAAGAGAATATTATGCAGCAAAAGTATCAATAGTTTAGTGCTGAATTTTTGAATCAAATTAGCTTCATAGCTGCTGCCACAGAGTTAGGGTGTAAGACTGGAATAGCTGATACAGGGATTGAACATACTGGTAATGGTAGAGCAAGGAGGAAGCAGATCTCTCCTTTTCAGTGATGGTAGGTTATTAGAGCATCTCAAATGTGAGTTTTGCCCATATTTTCAGCAATCTTGTATGTAATTCTGCTAAAATCTTATTTCAACATGTGATCTTACTAGTCACAAATCAGGGAGGTATGCATAAAATGTTATAATACAGTAAACCTAGGCTATATGATGGGTGTTCTTACTTTTCCATAGGTCTTGGGAATCAAATGCAGCTGTTAGTGGAAAGATATTTGAGTTGTTCAACAAGTTGAATTTTTATTTAACTGAAAAGCTTGCCATTTTAGAATGACTCCTGCATGGATATAAGATAACCAGAATGAGATACTGAAATTTAAGGAACAAATTCTGAAAAGTCACAAATGTGAAAAAGTGGGAAATGCAAACATTTTGGATTTGAAATGATCTGATGTTAAAACAGAAACTAAAGGCTGACATAGAGCATTTTCTCGTTTCAATTGAGTTGCAAAGGTGGGAAGATTAATCAAAATCATCACTTGCCTGTGGAAACTCTGAAAGAAGTACATACTTCTAACAGGAAAAAAAAATTCAAATAGCTTAAATATTGACATATTCATTATGGCATTCTCTGTATGCTTTAATTTGTCCTATAGTCTGTCTGTCTTGTATCCTTCCTTTCTTCCTCTTCCCACCTCTCATGTTACTTGTTAGGTGATTTACTTAATACTTTGCAAGTGCCTCTCCTGTGCTATGCATATTCAATTTATCAGGGCTTCTCAGAACAGGTGTCCTCAGGAGAGGAAGTTTTTTTTCTTCCTAGCCACACTTTCTCTATACAAACAGCAAACTGCAGTAATTGTCTCAAGAATTTAGAGTCAGATAGCAAAGGCGAAGGTCCTCTTTTTTTCCCTTGTCTAGCAAATGTGCTGATTCACTGACATTACTTTAGAGCATTCGTTCCTCCTCAGAAGCATGAAAAAGAAAGTTCCTTGCTGTCAATAAGAAATGAGGGTGTTTTTTCTTGCTGTTTCACTGGGGACTCCCACTTCTCTGGAAGTCTCTAAGTTGAATTTCTTTTAAGAAATCAAATGTTCACAAGTACGCAGTCCTGTTACAGCTTTGCTCTGCTGAATTAATGAAGGTTTTATAATGAGCTTCAGTGGGACAAAATTGAACCAACAATTGGGTACACTGCAAAATCCAATCCCGTATCTTTTCTATTTTCACTGTTGGTTTTCTGTGTCTCCCCTCCCACCTCCATTTCTGCAGACTGCTCCCAGGAAGAGACAACCATCAGACAGTGAAGTCTTGTTACAGTGTGAGGGGATTGTTCAGCTCAGAAAGAAATTTCCTTCTCTTTGCTTTCACCATTTTGAATATATTTTGATTTTCCAGCCTCTCTTGCACCAGCACTGTACTGCCTTGCAATGCCAGTGTTTTTGCATTATTCTTCCGTGTTTGTGCATTAGCCTCTGTCTATGGCATGGCATAACACGTGGTAAAATAACTCGTGTAGGTTCCTCACTCAGAGAACCTTAATCTTCTACCTTTGATTCTAAAGAGCTCAGTGAGGCATCTCAGGGGAAAGCAAAAAGCTCTGTTGCTTTCTCAGGAGTTTTTGGCATGTTTTAACTTCAGATTCTACTGTAGTGTCACCCTATTCAAAACTTTGGTACTTGTAGATATTTGCATGGTATGGGAGTTAACTGTTTCTCTCCCTTTTGTTTTTTCTTCTGTAATTCCTTTTCATCTTTTTTTTTGCACATTGAAGACAAAGGAATAAAGGTAAATGAAAAGTTAGCATGATAGAAATGACTCACAGGTTTCACACTGCGACATTGATTTGCTTTTAATACAAGAATATTTTTGTACAAATTAAATGAGAGCTCACAGGAGGAAGACAAGCCTGGAATTTCTTATACTGAATCATTTTAAATGAAGTCTCTGGTAGCTCACAAACCCCATGTACCCTTTTCCCAAATTATTTCACATACTTTATAGTATGCCTGTAGTCAGCCATGAGCTGTCCTTTTGTTTGTGTGACTCACAGTTAGAGGGTCCTCTCAGCTTATGCACAGGAAAAGCAGACACTTAACAGTGCTGCTCTGAGAATGCACTGTAGTGCAAAATATGCATGCACGTGCTTAGCTTGGCACAGTGTGAGTTTGATTCTGCAAAACAATGAACACTGCTTCTGATCCAAGAAGCCCCGTCCTTAAACATGTGTATTAATAACATACTTACACAGATGGAGGCTGAGGGCTTCATTCTGGGTGAATGTCTGGACTGCAAGTGGGACGTGCCAGACTACAGGATTTGTGTAACTCATGGTTCTTCTCAGAGCTACAGTGCATGAGCAGCTTTGACAAACCAGTCAATTTCCATATCTGGGCATGCAAAAATTTAGACATCAAAAATTGGAGATCACTTGTGAACATGTGAACCTTGACAATGCAGTGTTTTTCAGTGTGCTATCAGAGCCAACTGGAAAAACACATTTTACATACTGAAAAAGAAATCAGGCATTTGCAAAGTCACAGAAACTACTAAAGGGATTTGCTTATGATAACCAGACAAACATTTAAAATAAAAATTGGTTGCATTTTCTGTTAGTGATGGCCTTTCCTAAGAAACAAAAATTGAAAGTAGGATAACTTGAAGGCAGTGAAGCTGTTAAGAAAAGAGAAGATATAAGGAAGGCTTAAGACCTTTTGGGAGGTGGCCTCTAACAGATTTATTTAAGATGATTTCAGACACTATTGACCCAATGGCCTATTCCTTTCTTTGGCTGGAGTTTGTATTTCCATTTGTAGGTGACAGAAAGGAGCTCTCCTGGGCCTCATTTCAGCATATGAGTGCCAGCCTACCTCTTCTGGTAAGAGAGTAAATGGGAAAGAATAGGGAAAATTGAGAGACAGGGGAGAGGTATAAAGGGAAGTAATTTAAATCAGTACTGCCCTACATTTGTTAGAAAAGAAATAGAACAATTTTGTGCTGTGAAGATGAAGAAGAATGTGTACTTAGTAATTTTCTTTCAGCATCTAGGTTCAATATTCTTCAAAGTGTAAACGAGCAGTTTAACAGAGAGAATTAAATGAAAGGCCAAGTCCTGTACATAGCATTGTTCTTTTGCTTCAGCACAATCTGATTTTAAAGGTAGCTGAGTCAGTCCCACACAGATCTACTGGAGTGTTACTAACCTCCACTGGTAAGTAAACAACTGGGTGGTAATTTCTATTGCATTCAGTAACTGGCAACCTTATAGCAAGGAGAAACTGGTGTGATTGGGAAGCAGGGCTGTTGCTGCAGTGACTGTCAGCCCTGGTTCTGGCCCTCAGAGCCATAGAAGCATGGCAAGAGTCTCACCAGGACTGTGAATTGTCACAGAAATGGTTCAGCAAGAGAAGCACCCAAGACCAAGTAGAGTGGCATGAGCTTTATTCTCCTCCTGAAACAGATGGTTCGTTGTGTGTTCACTGAGTTTTGGTGGAAGTTTTACTAGAGTTGGGAAGGCAGAAACAGGCTTCTTGAGCCCAGTCCTGGTTTGGAGAACACATCTAGCTTCACACCATTGCAAAAAACCCAGTATGCTTTAATTGACTCTGGTGATATTTGTCATATGGGAATCTTGCATAATTAAGGACAGTAATTTTTTTATTAAGGCTTGTCTATCTTTACCTTGAGTTCTGTTTTTACTGCAACGCAAGCCATGATGAAGTGGCAGGGCTCTGCAGCTTTCACCTTTATTTCACAGCTGGGGAGAAGAACAGAGAAAGAGGTAAAGAGGGCACCTGAAGCAGGAGACGTTGTGTGGGAGAGAGAACTGTGCTAAGTGAGGTTTCCCTAGTTATGTATTTGCTCAGCGTGGATTATCTTCCATTACAGATTTTTCTCATTTGTCTGAGCTTACAAAATGTGTTCATAATTGAAGCTACCTTTTTTTTTTTTTGTAATTAGTACGTGTTCGGTAGAAAGATGACAAGACAGTCCTTTCTACAGCCTTCTGTATTGTTACTTCAAAGTATATTATTTTGGTTTGAACTGGGCATTTCCTGCCACATATTCATTGTGGTACTTTTCAGTATGATGCTGAAGCCATAGACAACTGCTGTGACAGCGTAGCTAGACTTCCCCTGCTCTTCCCTCACTACTTCTCTTGGACCATGCCCCTTCCCTTATTTCAGCTGTAGCAGTCGTCGGGCTCTCCCATGAACCAATGTAATTCACTGAAACAATAGAAAACTGTCATGGGGTTTTTTTCTGGTTTTTTTTTTTTTCCATTTTGGGGAATTAGACTGGTTCACATCAGACTGGATCTGATGTGCAGAATAGCTGCCTTGTAAAACCAAGCCCTAGGAGTGTCTCCTTCTATAGATATAATTTAATTTATGTGGATTATTTTAAAGGTGGATGTGTCCAAGTGTCTGAGAGTCAATCTTTCTTTCATCTCTGGAAGAAAGAGTTAATTATATTGTGTCAGCCTTTCTACCTATGCCTCAAGAGATTCCAAACAAATACCTGTTCTGTCCTCCTTAGGTCTCCTGACATTAGAGAGACTTAGTGCTAAGACAAAAGGAAGGTAAAGGGACTTACAATGATGCTTCTAACGTCTAAATGGCAACATTAACCATCTTGTAGAGAGGTCAGTGCCCACTTTTGGCAGTAATCAATTGCCAGTTGGCCAGACAAGTGATCACTGCATACATGCAGAGAAGCATCTGTGGCTTTTCAACATGTCCCAGACACTGGGGGTTCACAGCACATGTGAAGTAGAGTAATCTGAGCATGAAGAGCATGTGTGAGAGTGTCAGAGTCCATGCATACATGCAGCAAGGCTGATTCATGGAAAGCTAAGTGAATCCAGATAGTTAGTCTTCATGAGCTAATCAACAGAGCTTGCCTAGTAGGCATCACTGGATGTGGTCAGATTCTCACCACTTTGCTCACAATAGATGTTGGCAGGTATGAGTGAGTTTGTTCAGTCAATGCAAGCTGCAGTTTGACTATATTTATCTGTACCAGTCATCAATATCCAGGATTAGGGTTGCTCTTGGTTATAGACAAAGTCTGAGTTATCCTCTTACCTCAAGAGATGGTTAGGATGCAGTTAGTGAGCAAGTTGGGGGAATTAGATGGAACATGTTTTTCTGGCATTGGGACAGCTAGATGATTTGGTTTGTTGGTAATAATGATGAAATGTTCTTTAAAAAATATTTTTAAAGAAGTGAATGGGAGTTCCCAGGGAAGGAACACATCTAGCTATTTATTTGTTGAGGAACAATAAGATGCAGTAGGGTACATATTTATTTATGCAACTGCTGACCACAACAAAAATTTAGGAATTATTCCTCTGCCAGTAGTCTGTAGAGACAGACTGAAGGAGGAAGAGCTGAGAATGGGTGGGAAAGTGAGTGACCTGGAATTTCACATTGCCATGAAAGCCAAGCTTCACTCTATCCTGTACAAAAGAGGAACAGAGGAACAAGAGCACTGAGATCAATTTAGCTAATCATCCAGAACAGATGAGAAGGGCTCATAACCCCTTCTCTGGGCCACTGTCTCAAAACCCAGTAGCTAAAACCTTGTAAGCCTTGAAAACAGTTGAACCTTGGTCCTTTCTAAGTCTGAGATTTTTTAAAAACTTCTTTATATAAAAGTTGTGCAAGTTTCTCTGAATTTCAGAAGTAGGTAACTCAAAGAAAATTGTTTATACAAGTAAAATAAAAATGCCTGTTGTTTGGTGGTAAGTTTGCCCCATCCACAAATGCCTGTCAGTTTATGTCCTGATCTGTGAGTCCTGTTTCCTCACTGCAAACACGCTGATGCAAAAGTTCCTCCTGATGCTATTCAATCCTGCTTGTTCCGATCTGTGCTGCATGAAAGAGACATTTTCCGGCACCTGTGTTCTCGCTGGTGCCTTCAGCAAAGCCCTGCAGATGAACCATTAGAAATACATGCTGACCTTAACAAAGAAGGAGCCGACATACTTCACTCACAAAACTCAGAGAGCAATCAGATGGCATCCCAGTGACATTCATCACAGCTGCTGGCAACAGCCTTTAATTCATCTGGTATTTAACCAGGGTGAAATGCCCTGCAGCTATATCATGTTTGTTGGTGTTAGATGAACCCAGCTCATCGCCTGCTCACTAAAGTTCAGGATTTAACACCAATCCGTGGTTTACAGGCGGTTCATCTCCTGCACAAAATACTTGTCTCCTCTTTGTCCTTTATTATATTTTCTGTTCTCCGCAGCTTGCTTACTAAACTCTCTTCTGCTCACCTTCACCATGTAATTGAATACCTTTGCCTGGATTTGAGAGCTATGTTACATTCTGGCACAAGTTAGGGATGCAGCCCATCAGTGGCATAATTAAGCCTGGTGATTACAGGGAAATTTTCCAGCTTTCATCATTAAAAGTTAAGAACATTCAAGATGTGAAAAATGCAAGTGTGTTTTCAAGTTTGAATACTTAAGTGATGTGGCTGTAGCATCCTTCTAAAATGGTGGATGGGTATGGGAACTAATTAAGAACAATGGCTCAAATAATGAATAGTTTTATGTCACATACTCATTGACTGCTGAGTCTTTAAAGAAATTAATTGGGCTTGTTTCAGTGTGATTCTGTTCCAGAGAAGTCTATGAAAGCTAATGCAGTCATTGAGAGGTAAAGCAAATCTAGTGGGTGTTAAACATGGCCCGTCACAACCCTATAGGATTACCTCCCCTGATTTTGTGAGACTTATGTCATGTCCTACTGCATATAGGATGCATTCTAACTAAATGCTCTAAAGCTGTGAAGTTGGAGAAGTAAAACTTTCTGGATTAAATCCTGGTTCCGTTGAAGTCCAAAAGCTCCTACTGAACTTAATGAGACTGGTTTCATGTCCTGTTTAACTGTACATACAAACCACACCAGTGTTTGGGATAAATTTTGGAAAGAAAAAAAAAAAAGCATGTAGCCCACCTGTATCCACTTCACTTATATGGCTTCATCTGCTTTGGATCTAATTTAAATATTTTTTTCTTAAAATTAACCATCTGTGTTAAAAAAATTCTTTCTGAAGACTCCTCCTTCCTCCAAAGGCCAGCTTCATCACCTTCATTAGGTTAACTGGGAGCCCTAAAAAAGTAATCTTCTTGACCCAGGAAACAAGAATAGGGACACAACAATGGTATAGAAAACACAAGGAGGAAGTTATGCATCTTCTGTGAATGATGCTAGAGGCAGAAGAGAATCCACATCACTCAGAGATGGATCAGTTACTCTAGGTAATCTAAAAAATTAAAAATAGTAAAGTACATTTTTATGGTTCCCAGCACTCAAAAAAGCATGAGTGAAGGTCCCCAAATCATTAGATTTTAAGTAATAGTAGATCTTGAGTACTTTTTAGGGCAATGGCAAGACTTGGTTTCTGTTTCAGACTTTTTTTATCAGAGTGCTGAAGGGTGGAAATATCCTCTATTTTTTCCCCCAGTTAAAAGAATATGGAGGTTCCCAGACGATCCCTTGACACTGGGAATTTGATATATAGACAGAACACCAGGTACAGTGAGATTTGTGTTAAATCTCTAACAGGTAGCACAGATGAACATTGTTAAAATAGTAGAATTCACTTTGGTAAGGTGCCAAGGGAACACAAAGTGGAAGATACAGAAGAGAAGAATCAAACATATCTTTGAATTGACAGTGATGCTCAACTTAAAATTATTGAATGATTTGTACTTCATAGAATTAGCTTTTTGAAGAACATGCTTAACGTATTATTCCTAATAATTTACTGTCATAAATCTAGCCCTTTTACCATTTATGAATTGACAGCAAATTTGATTTTCCCAGTTCTGTTTATTTTTAGTAAGTATTTGCTGTGCTGTCCAGATAAGTACATTTCTTCTGATGATGGCCAAACTCCACCATGACATTTCAAATATATCTTGTGGCTGATTCAGTGTGAAAGTGTTTGGGGGATTCTGAAAGTCTTGATTGTTAAAGGAAGCATTCACAATTGCAAGTTGTGGTCCTTAAATATCTTAACGAAAGGTGCCCGCCTTCCAGGACATCTTAGAAGCATTTACTTGGATGTGGAAGTGGAGAGCTCTGTGTTTAAAACCTGAAGGAATGATTTAGGTTCTTCTTGCTCACTAAGCAAAATGTCCACAAAGCAAATAGAGATGTGACTGCAGAATAAGTTAGTATATACATCGTGCTAGCTTCAGTCTCATTTGCCCAGGAATGCTCAAAGAGGAGACATGTCTGCTTCAGCACAGATTGTCAGCTTCACTGCTGCTAGGTACTCTGCTGTTCAGCGTAGCTCTGTCTGTTTGTGGTGCAGTTACTTTAACAGCCTTGGTGCAAAGGGTCTATTTCTGTGTTCATCAGTGCTGAGTGATCACCTGACAGTGCTGAATCGGGCACTCTCATTCTTGGGTTGCATTAACTGAGTGCAAGATGTGGACTTTATGATATTCATGGACGTGCAGGACACGGTTACTGCTGGGTGCCCTAGGACCCCGTGTATTGCTTTGTGGCCTTTTGCTTGGACTGCGTTGGGGCTAGGGGAACTCCAGTGATTAGTTGATCTCTGTATACAGCAATATAACTGAGGCCAGCACAAGCAGTTTATAAACAGCTGCACCAGGTGAGATACCTGAACAGACTGTCATTATCAGTAAAACTCCTGTGGTGTAAATTGTCCCTCATATAGTGCTAAAGGCCCTGATTGACACCCCCAAGGTGAGTCAGTTGTCATGAGTGAAAGTGTTGTTACCTTTGCCTTCCTATCCATGTGCTGGAGATTATGGCCTAGAGCAGCAATAGCACAACAGGGCTTGCTCATCAGCCTAATTCGCAGCCTGGTTTGTTAACCGAAAGCAAAACCAAGGGTGGATTACATAAATATTACAGCACCTGTTCTTAAGTGGCAGTGCAAACTGCTGGTACCCATGCAAGGGGGGCTGTGGGGTGTGATAACTGCTGTAGCTGATCCACAGGAGGTGGAGACAAAACCCTTTGGACCTCTGCCCTTTAGATGGAGCGCTCTCTCTCCCCCCACACTCTGCAAACACAGAACATTCAATGCACCCATAAATGATACTGTTGTAGGCAAGCTCTCTGCATCTGTGGATGGGTGTATTCAAATAGTCCTGTGTGTGACACCCACACAAAGTTCAAGCTGATTTGAGTCATTAAGTATGACTATTTAACATAGTAAGCATAGAACAGGTAAAGCAGCTTCTTTGCTATTATCAGTCCTCTACTGGCTGTGTGTTGACACTTCCCACACTCCAGGACTGATGTTTTATTACTGTGATTTCTTCTCAGTCTTGCTGTTCTGAAATGACCCTTTTAAACCTGATTGGTGCTGCATATGACAGGCAAACCCAGGATGAGAGAGAGACCTTTTTCAAATATCTTTAATTGCACATGTAAAAAGTATGCACAGGACATGTATCTAGGTCCTATGGTGTTTCCTATACTTTTGATAGCATGTATGAATACTATGAAAGCATCACATAAATGAAGGGGATGTGAATGCATTTTTCATGGAGATTTACACTAGGTAAAGTGATGAGTGAAACAAGAAAAAGCCCTAAATGTCAGAGCACCTATCTGGAGTTTTTGAAGCTGCATTTGACATTTAAAGCAGAATTGGTGATGGAGTTTCATTTTTAAGAACCAGGACAAAGCATGTTAGAAGGAGTTTGTGTAGGTGGTTCATTGGACATTCATGCTGAGATCAACTTCACAACAGTCCTGCTTCATATTTATGTGGAGAGATAAATTGTGTAGTTTTGCAATACCAAGAGTTCTGGAGGATCTAGTAATTTGAAGGATGTTACAAAGGATATCAACAGAAAAGATAATGATTACCTTTGTCATTCTTGTTGTGATTACAGTCATAAAAATGATCCTGTGTTAAGATGGATTGACACATAATATTTGCCAGTAATTCCTTCTGTTTCACCATTTTTCAGCTTGACTGTTGTAGTTCCTTTGAGTGTTCTTGGGTTTGCTTTTTAAAGCTCTCATTATTTTATGTCAAATGATTTTTTTCTGTAGTCAAGAGGGCAGCTCTGTCATCTCTTAGTTTCCTAATTCTTTAGGTAAACAATTTGATTAATGTTTTTGAATCTATAGAAAAGAGAATTATTTTGTGAATGTATCTGAAAAGTATAAAATAGCTACATTTACACAGAATAATAGTCTCAACAATTAACTCCATGAGCAATTACTCTAAATAATACAATATAACTAAAAAGAAACATGAATCATATCCTGTCTGAACTTAGGGTATTTATATCATTATACACCTTCTAATGGCAACAAAAAATTCATCTATCACTGAATGCCCTTTTAATTTTCTATTCTAAACTTGCACTGGAATTTTTTCTTCGTGCAGCTTCCCTATCTTTTTTGCTGATCCTAGGTTCATAGGCTATTTGTCTTGTCTTCAGTAACAGATTATAACAGTGGGGACAATGACACTGCCAGTTTTGTCTAATGTTTAAAATGACAGGTATGCCACCATGTTTACAATTAATTGTTGCCATTAGAAATGTGGGCAAAGATTTGCTTCTTTGTCTACGCAGAGGGCCAAATGGTCATGGTCATTTCTACATGACAGCCTTCACAGAGAAATCTCCTGTGCGCAGACGTCTGTACACGGAGGGGGGTGGAATGTGTAACCTTCTCTACATTCTCATGACACGAAGTGGCACCATGGCTTGAGCTTATGTGTAAAGCTACGCTCCAACTCTGGCTCAGAGAAATTCAGTGCTAAGCCTTTTATTCTTTTCTCCTAGGCAGTTGCACACACCCCAGAGTCCTTCAGAATATGGAACCCCAGGACTCTCAGGGAAATGGCTGGAAAAATTAAAACCAACATGATAAATGCTTCCAAAAAGCAAGATGAGCAAAACCCAGTCAGTCTATTAGGAATATGAGCTGTCTCATAGATACTGGTCTGTGTGTCTAGTCATTGTTATGGTCTAGAAAAGCTGATCGTCCCACTCCCTTCAAGCACACCCACAAATGTCGTTAAATTCAGTGGTGGTCAGGGAAGTTTCCCTTCTGACCGTCTGCTCAGGTGCAAAACATTCAACCATGCCAGCCCCCATTTCAGTGTGCAGCCACACAGTCGAGCTTGGCAGCATGCATCCCGCTGCAGCTGGCCCTGGGAAGTCAGCTCCAGGAGTCACTGAGCAGGCAGCGCTGTCGCTGCTGCCACATCAGCTCTGATTTAGTCTGATTCAGCCTGCTGCTACAGAGTCTCTTGAGGGGATCCTTGTGGGGATACCAAAGCAAAAGCACGTTCTGCTTCTAGGATGAATATTTCTATTTTGGACACAAGGATCTCTCCTTTCTTCTTGTGGGATTTGGAGCAAAGACCACTGCCAGTTGTACCACCTGCTGGATGGAGCAGCTGGAAGGTATCATCTCCCCAGATCCCCTTTTGTGCAGTTCTACTTGCAGTCTGGATTAATACGTATACACAGATGTGTTCCCACAAAGCAACAAAATACTAGGTGTAATTATGGGAAAGCAACATTTTACTTCATGCAAAGGAGGTTGACCAGGTGGTTCCATTATTGAGGAAGCATTCTTTTTAACCCAGGTGTAGCACATGAATAAATTTTGCCCAAATGCCAGACGTGAGCTCTCCTGCATGCTTGCAAGGTATTTTGCATTTCTTCCCACTGTGCTGGAATGCTGAGCCACAGCAGCAGCAGCAGCGCAAAGCTACCAAGGTAAAAATGACCCAACAGAGCTGAAACCAATACGTCGCAGCTGCTTCCCAATATCGAACCTTAGATATCTGTAGACTAAATTGTCAGTGGCCTAAATTTCCTAAAATTTTATGGAGATTTCATCCTGGGAGTGCGTCAGGTGATATGCATTTTACAATGGCAGATAGAAAAGACTGTGGGGACATGCATGTTCAAAAATGAGTCATTCATAAGGTCAAACTTTCAAGCTCTCTTCTTTCAGCTGTCATCCTGTTAAAATATCAGGGCAAGGGAACCAGAGTTGGTCATTCTGTTATGTTTTTATTTGGTGGTAAACAAGTTGGCATTTTTTATTTGATTGTTCAAAGTTTGTTTTTCATGGATGGATATGCCTCCAAGGATGGATGTTGCCTTTGAGTTAGATTTTGCAATTGTCCTTGGCTGTGTTCTTGATTACCAAAATCAAGAGTGGCTCAGACTCTTATCTAAGAAGTGCAGGGCGGAGAGCTAGGTAAATGTGTCTTTTCTTGGCCTATCTCCATTGCAGGACAGGGAGGGGTTTGTTTGCCTAATCAGCCTGTGATCTGAGGGTTTGTTTTGCAAAGGAGCATGCGGGGCTGATTTCCGTGGGTGCCCAAGCCTGAGGCAATAGTGCTGGGAAACATGTAATTGGGGCCCATTCTTAATATCCATAAAGAGGACATAGGCTTTTGATTTTCTTTTTATGAGCAAAGCCAGTCATGCAGCAAAGCAAAAGCATGTCAGAAATAGGTGTTTTATTTATAACTCTGTGTGTTAAAAAAACAACTAAACAAAACCAAATACAGTCTAGTTCAGCCTATTTTTTTTATGTCACCACGTTGTGCTTTCTCTTCTTCTCAAGATGACAGTCCTGGGATCTTGATGCTGACCTGTGGAAGAGTGATTCCCAGACAGAGCATCTGGCTCCTTGTATGAGTCCTGAGGCGGTTGGTTGTATTGGTGGCCATGGAGTTGCCTCTGACTCTGACATGTGGTTGCATTACTTGCTTGATGGGGCTCTGTGGTGGCTTTGCCCTTCTGAATGCTGCCTTATTCTGACTCTTCAGTCTGAGTCAGTTTGTACTTCGTAATTATTTTTGCAGTGACCATTGCCTTTAGGAGGTATTGCACTTCCCTCCCAAGCTTTGCTATTCCTACACCTGGGTGCAGTAAGAGCAACAGACTCAGCCTGCTGAGGGGCACAGCCTCACAGCCTTTCCCAGTGTTGTGTTCCTGAGCTGGTCTGAATTACTTTGTTTTTTCCTTCACTTTGTAACTTAAAGCACAATCTTATGGCTCCTCCTTGTCTGAGGAACTTTGAGCAACTACACAGGGGAGTAAGGATATGGATGTTAAAAGCGGGGGGGTGGGTGGGGGTGGGGGGGTGGTGTGTAAGTAAAGCAAGAAAATTTTAAGGATTTGACTCCTTAAATCAGGGTTTTTTTACCTGAGGAGGGTTTAATTGCTAGCAAGGCCAGAGGAAGAAAACGCTTGGTGAGTGCTGTGTGCCCTGACTTCTGCTGATCCAGTGTGGGAGTGGTACACAGCACTGTGCACAACTAAATCCCTCTGGTCTCAGGGCTGGATCCTGCAGGTAGATCAACACTGGGACAGAATTAAATGCAGACCTTCCCTTTAGTAACTGACATACAACAGCTTTACTTGCTAATTAATGTTGATGATTTATCTCTCCCTTATTGGCAGTCCCTAACTGCCCCATGAACACAAATTTTAATCCCCTTCTCCATCCAGCCTGAGCCTTTACTATAGATCAGAGCCATTAAAGTTGCAAGTGCACAAGGAGGGTATGTAACTCAATTACAGGAGAGAAGGCTATACCCAGCTGCAGCTGATGTGGAAATTGGGTATGGCTACTGCAAATCACTGTGGAATTATACAAGCTGGCGTTAAACAAGCAGCAGGGCAAATTAGCCCTGCACTGAGCTGCATGCTGCTGCGCTTACACAGCTACTGGTGCCTGAGTTAACGTGTTTAAATGCAGCACAGCTCTCTCTACATAACTCTGCATTTTGCTGATAGCTATATCCAGTGGGAGACCAAATAACAGGAACTGCTTGAAATAACTTGTCTGCATTTCTGCAAGTTTAGTGTCTACTCTTGTCTCAAAGCCCAAGAGCTTATTCTGAAGCAGGGGAAAATCGTATTTCCTATTAACCAGGCCTGACTTGTGTCCCCCAAGGCCACTTTTCTGCAGACTGCTCCCTTGGAGCTAGAGCCAAACAGTGCTGCATTTGTGCTTCAAGATAGGGCACACCATGGTTGCAAATCCTGTATTTTTATTTATTACAGGGTATGCAACACTGCCCCATGAACAGTCACATGGGACCCAGGAAGAAGCAAGAATTTCTTGGCCTGGATTCAGTTCCATTCAGTGGGGCAGGTACATACAGAAAGAGCACAAATGGTGTGTGAGAGGTAGCCAGAGAAAGTCTGGTTAGGGGCGCAGAGGAGAAAAAAAGGTTTACAGGCAAAAGCACCTTTATAAAACTGAGCAAAATACCAAAATGAAGCATTGTAGTAGGTACTTTAACACCAAGTAGGTAGATGACCAGGACACCCATTTTCCCCAAGAGAATGCTCATCCTTTTGCATAATGCATAGCATTGATGTCTCTTTTTGGCAGTGAGACAGAGATGTACTGAAATTTTTTTTAATTATACAACAAACACTGAAATTTGGATCTTCCAATTAGTCATACACCAGCACAACCTGTTTGGTAGAAGTCACAACTAATGTTAGAAATCTGTTAATAGCAAAGCTTCTTGCACTGCTGTAATTAGTTAACACTGTGTGGTTTTCCATTTGTTCCTTTCTCAAAAATAGGTTACTTCAGAAACAGTTGTAAAAGGCAAAATATAAAATAAAAACTAATGACCTTTCTATATGATAGTAATTGCTGTCAAGTGGCTTGAAGTTTAGATACACAAAGAGTCTATCAAGCAGCTACTTTGGGTTGGGCTTGTAAAATGTGTTTTGCAAATACACACAGAATCTTTGTCAAATGCTTCATTTTCATACCATTTTTGACTGAGCAAAGAAATACCATCTTTAAGGGGCTGCGTTGCCCATCTGGGGTCAGTGCAAAAGAATGGAACAGATTTTTTAATAATTATTTATAAGATGTCTGCTTTCATAATGCTGTTCCTTGAGTGTCAGACAACCTCGGGGGCCCTTGGTCATCCCCCTCCGTGTGCTGGTCATCAGTAATGATTCATTCCTTGAAAGACATGGAGCAACTCTTAAATCCATGTAGGTTCCCCTCTCTCCCCAAGTTATCCATCTTCTTTTGATATGCTCCAACTAAATTGCCAAGGATGTGGAATTTACAACTTGAGGAACACAGCATTTCTTCAGGTTTCATTAGGACTTGGATGCTGTTTTCAATGGAAATACTGTTTGCAATCTATTTTTATTATTTATTTTGATCCTACAGCCCCCACCCTGCCAGAAAGCTCCTCAGAGGTGCACTCTGAGCATTGATACTGCCTTACACACAGTCTTGTGACTGCTCCCTTCTGCTATAATTCTTATTCATAGTTTGATAACTCTAGCGGTCCTAATCATTGTGCTAGACGCTGCACACAATTTAGGGTTTATCTAGAAAAGATTTTACATTCCTAGTTTAAATGGCTTTGGCTGATCGACTGATAATGTAACAATATGCTAGACTGGACAGACCACTGATTGTCATTCCAGGATTCCAGTGTTATTGGCTCTCTTTACATTTACTGTAAGTGCTCCAGAAATGACGGCACTTGTTCTGGGAGAAAAAAAGTGCAGTCTCTAGCTCTTTCAAACATATTGGGAACAACCAACCTCAGGTAAAAATGTAATCTAAACTGCCAATCTGGCTGTGTCTTCCAAGACTTGATAAGATTTATAGTCTAAGACCCTAGTTAAGGGTCTTCTTGTAAGGCTATCTAATGTAGTACAAGGCATCGCCACCCCATCTCTTCATTAAAACCCCGTGCAGAATTTGAATAAGCAACTGCACTAATACTCCTGTTTCACAGTGCCAGCTGAGTCAGGTTCATCTTAAAAGCCTTTCATCCACAGTAACTTCTTAAACTGCTACAGCTATACTTGCAAGAGAACATCTCACTATGGTTGGGATAAACAAGACAGGATCAGAAACAGCCACAGAAAGACTGGTGTTTTTCCTGGGTTTTGGCTGCCATTGCTAAAAAAAGTAATTAATTAATTTGCTCCAAGAGTCTAAAGTAGTCCCACTGTAAGGGGAGGAAAAGCTGCTTCCTGAACATGTCCTGGTGAGTGGCACCTGCCTGCAGTAGGTGAAGTGAGGAGGGTGGGATTTTTGGCCTCTTATCTACTATCATGAAGTGGTAACAAGTTAAAACACTGGATGAACATCAGATTGATCTATATGTGCCTCTGTGGCTAGAACTGTAAACACAGTAAACTACAGTCTGCTCTACACTGCTTGGAGCAAATAAATACATTGCCTATACTTAGCTTTGGTTATACCATTTTTCAGCTGCTCTACAAGAAAACAAGGCCAGGCAATAATTGCACCCAGGGGCTGACCTGTTGAAAATTTTCCATGAAGCTCCCCTCCTTTTCATTGATGGTGTTTTCACTGGTTGGCATTGAAGATCTCTCAAGCCTGTCTTTTTGACAGGGCAGACTGGCTTCTTCCCAATTCTTGGCAGAGTCAGCACACTTTGGCAGCTAATTGTTGATTGCTTCTTCTGGAGAACCTGTCTGGAGAAAGAGGTCAATGTTGGAAGGGAATGGGTAGGCAAAGAGGGCAAATGTTTGTCAAGGAAGACTGACAGGGAAGTGCATCCTTTTCTGAGATCTGGAGATGATGTTGCATTTGATCAAGTTGAGGTGCTTTTTATATCATGAGGCCTACTGGTTTGAAAGGTCAGCAAGTCTGGAACAGGGCTGTCTTACTCATTGTCCTGCCTCAACCTGGCTTTGCCCAGAGCATAAGTTATATTTGCTGTCCTCTTTCTTTTCCAGCTGCACTGTGATTTGGCTTCCTTATGCAGAGTGCTGCAGAGGAGGACACATGGTCTTCCACGTGGGAGCATCTTTTGGGCACAGCAGCAGCAATTTAACAGAAATATACCACTAGAGGGCATCTACACATTCTCACAGCTGTAACGTAAACCTCTTCACAACTGCAAAAAAGTCAGTGAAGCGTTTACCGCTGAAGTTACAAGGTACTGGAGCTCAGAACCTGTTGCATATGTTTTATTTTCTTTTTACTGAACACATTCCTCTGCTTTGTGTCCTCAAAAGAAGACCACACTGAGATGCATTACATCAGCAAAGCTTAAGGTGGTATATCAAGCCCTGAAGGTTACCCAAGGTATAAGGTTTGAGAAAAATCATATTGCATGAAGAAAAAAAGATATTTGTTTCTTTTCATTGTGAAGCAAATGGGTTGAGAGAGAAAAGATGTCCTGAGAGAGAGAGAGGGAGGAACTAGGCTTGCCCATGTCCCCCAGGAATACACCTGGAATTCATCTATATAGAGATGCTGAGGGAAATCAGGAGAGTATTGTCACTTTCTAATACAGTGGCCTTTTCTGCTATGCTTTAATCCCTCCTGAGAACTGAAAATTACATCATTTACATATTTTAGTTTAGGTGTGCTCACTTCACAGGTTTTGTTGATTTACCTTTCTTTTCCAAGTACTGCACATTGCTGTGCCTTGAGCATGATAGATTTTGTGAACCCTGGGGAACTCATCTGGTAGCTGCAGAGCAGTGTCTGAGCCACACCGCAGCAGGAAAACCTTGACACAGCTGGCTGGAGGTTGGTTGGACGCAGCCCACAACATGTCAGTGCAGCTGTAGATTCACCCACGTTGAGTTGTTTTCCCTTGTGTGGAGACCTTGTCTTCACCTCTCCAAGAGAGGGCTCTGCGCAGGGCACCTCAGTCCTCCTCTTCAAAGCTGCCATCTCCAGAGAGGAGGGAAAGGATTTGATTTCAAGTGCAAAATAAAACCTAAAGGTCTCACCTGGCAGATTCCAGGTTAAAGATGATCCAACCCTTCCTGTCCAGACCTCCCCAGACTTGCTTTCTGCACAAATGCAGGCTGAGCCTCCTCCATCCCTCCACCCTTTCTGAGCAGAGATCCTCAGACATGCCATACTGTGCCAAATCCTTTACAGCGGTGTCGCGATGTGAGCTAGTATCTGCTGGAGATGCTGAGCTGAGACATGAACTCGTTTCACAGAGGGCTCGACCTGAATTCCCTGAAGTCAGAGTCTAGTCCTTTTTACTCACTGAGCTCCCTCTTTTTGTGCTTAATCAAATCCTAAATCCTCTGAAGTGAAAAAATGCACATTTTGTTTTCAATGACTTGCTGAAGCTGAATGCTTCTCACAACCAGCAAGGCCTATGAAACTAGTATTTATTAAGGATGAGTGATTTCTCACACTTATTCTGTTTCTATCCAAGACTGCCAACTTGGTCCACCTGGGTTTCAGAACTGAGATATCACATTTCCCACGTCTCATGCCTTCTCTATACTTGCCCTGCATTATTTATTACAGCATTGAGCGCTCCTGGGGTTCGCTGTCAGGCAGGGTCAGGCTCCTTTGGACTCCCCTCTGCCGCAGCAGTGTTGGAGGGCTGCTGCACCAGCCAGTTTATTGAGCAGGCTGGTCCTGCAGCTGGTGCTGCAATGGGAACTAAAAAGCCATTCAGTGGAGAAACTCAGAGGAAACCCGGAGTCAAAGCAGCATGAGAACCTGGAACTTCTGACTCCTCAGGGTGATAAGAGGGAGTTTAATTGTCATCTCCCTTAGAGCTGTTTTGGTTATCAGTGCTTTCAGGGCAGGTGAGGGTGCAATATCTCTGCTGGCAGTAACACCCTTAATGACCGAGTTGATCAAATCAGTGTCATCCATTTGGGCCTTTCTAGCCAGCTTGGGAGCACTGCTCATAAAAGGGTTTCAGCAACTTTTCACTCCAGGGGCTTCCCAAACTGGCTCAGAGGGGGAAAAAAGGCTATTTAGTCCTACCGATAACTTGCCATTTCTAAACTGCTAATTGGATGCCCCCTCCAAATGGTTCAGATCAAATATGTGTGTGGTTAACTAAGGCTCTAGTTTGGAAATCTGTTGTACCATTTTTTGTCGCAGTGAAAAGAAGAGTTGTAATGGCAAGGCCTGCACAGACACTTTGTCTTCCCTGCACCTGTGATATTTTTGTAGCTTGGGAGGAACAGTGGCTGCAATAGAAGAAAAAGGTAAACAGACATTTATGACTTGGGAAAATAAGCTCTAGAAAAGATGACAGAGCTGTTAATTTTCACAGTGTTTATTTCAGAAAAATTCTAAGAGATATGCAATGTAGCCCAAATCTCCCTGCAACAGTGAGGAGTGAGAGCTGCCCCATGAAAGACGCTGTTTGGATGAGATCTTAAACTACTGCTAGCAACAAAAGAAGATGGGGACATGTGGTTCATCCTTGGACTGCAGAAGAGGGGCAGACACTTCCCAGATCTTGCAAGGGAAGTTTTGTATTGTAAAATTGTGGGTCACTTCTTTAATTAAAAAGTTATGCTTTTAAAAATGTTTCAAGTCAAATGCACTGCAGCACTGGGAGCTGGAGTATTTTTTTGTCTGAAGCCTGTATCATCTATCAAAATGTGCTGCATGAAAACAGCTGGATCTCGTGTTTGAGTCTTCAGAACTGAACTGAACATTTAGACTGTCTTTTTCCATCAAATGTGTGATTTAACAGTACAGTAGTGAATGAATCTAGGACAATGTCTGATTTGCAGATTTCTGTACTACCCATCTGCAAAGTAGGAAGAAAAAGAAATGGCAGGCTACTGGCAGAAAAATACGATGATACTACAATAACCATACACCACAGTTTGTGTGATGGACAGCAGTGCCTACTGCTATAGAAAATGGCTGGGATTCATGTGGGTTAGTTCCTCGCGAAATGTGTGCAGAAATCCAAATATTCTCTTCTCAAACGTGTTGGTTGCTGTTCTGCTTTCTTCTGGTCACTTGCTAATATTAGAAGTGACAAACTGTGAAACTGAAGTTGCAGGAAAAGCATTCTATGTTTTCAAAAATTTTAAGCTTGCACAGGTCCATCCTGCAGTCTTTCCTCCCGCAAAGCTTCCCATAGCCCTGCATGTGTCTGTGTGCATGCCCACGCACGTGGGCTCCCGGTTGCTAC
Source organism: Falco cherrug (assembly GCF_023634085.1). Taxonomy (NCBI): domain Eukaryota; kingdom Metazoa; phylum Chordata; class Aves; order Falconiformes; family Falconidae; genus Falco; species Falco cherrug. The sequence goes on from NC_073700.1 coordinate 103,296,405, forward strand.
AAATGGCTCTGTCCCTGTTCTTCAGGATCTGTCAGAATGGGAGTCTGTACAATGTTCGGCTCTGTGCTTGACTGAGAGCTGGAGAAGTTAAAAGCTTTTAGAAGAGTCTCAAAAAACCAGCAACATACACACATAACTGAAAACACATGAGAGAGGAGAAAGAGAGAAATAATGCAGCATGCAGCAACATTTGGAAGCTTTCTCTTTTTTTAGCGGTATCAGAGAGGCTCAGCAAGAGAAGGACCCCTGTAATCCACAGGGCCTCTCTCAGAAACACAGCAACAGCTGAACAGTGCATGAGAGCTGAGGCTTCAGGGAAAACCTCCATGAAAAATAAAAGGAAGGGAAAGAAAAAGAAAAAAAACCACTTTTTTTTTAAAGCTCTGTACAGATGTGATGACAATTTGATGAGTCCTTCTGCTTTTTTTGCTTTCATGCAAATTGATAGCCTGCTCTTGGGAAAGGTCTACAGTGCTTGTGAGCATCTTATTGTCTGCTTGAAGTTACAAGCTGGCTGGAAAAGCTAAGAAAAGCAGCATTGTGAAAAAGGGGAAAGGTGTTGGGCAATGTCAGGAATTATACGTTGCTGGTGGCGCACACACACTCAGAAGTAAGGACCGCAGGCAAGTTCACAGTATTAAGCCAAATTGCAGTGGACCCAGTGTAGTGCCAGTGCCAAGCACTCAAAGACACTAAGTTTTGCCTTCCAAAGTCATGAGACTATGATAATATTGCCTGGCTTTTTCAGACAGCGATGTGATGTTGTGATTTGCTTTCTGTTTTTTCAACTGCTGTGGGTTGTGTTCTCACGGTTTGCCCTGCAACGACAGGGATAACTTTTGTATTTTTTATACAAAAGCTGTTCCTTCAACTTCTTCAAGAAGAAAATGGAGAGTGTGGCCTTTAAGAAAATGATCACATGTGACAAGTGTGGCAGTAAAGTCACAAACACTGAAACCATTTTTGTTACGATGATTTGGCTTCTTAAGGATAAGAAGACTCTGTTGCACTTTTGCTTTGCTTGATCTCTAAGACCTTGCTTATATAACATTTCTTTCCTCTGTCTTACCAGCTCTTCTCTGACCCCAGAGAGGGCAGCTAGGCTAGCCAGGCATGGTGTAGCGAGCGTTGCTTCCGTTGCCTGACTGCCTGTCAATATGGGAATAGATTCGCTGCAGCATTAATGTGGATGAACATCTGAGCTTAAGCTGTCGTGGGGGGTGAGCAGTCGCAGTACAAAACCACGCGCAGGCACTGTATGTATTGCAAGGGCTTCTGAGGGCTTGTCCCCTGAAATTTATGAGTGTGGTAAACTGAAGTGCTCTCTGATCCTTTCCTAGTCTGTTGTGAAAGGATGTATCTTTTCTTCCTATCTCATCGCAGACAGCTATGTCAGAGGGCTACTGACCACACTGAACAGTTTTGTGTTCACAGCCATTGCCGAGTGAGGGTGTTAAGAGGCCCATCGCTGAAGGTTTCACTTGGGAGTTTGCACCCTAAGGCTGGCCAGGGAGGTTGGACAGAACGACCCTAGGTGTAACGTGGAGTAGGTTTCTTGGCAGGGGGACACACCAAATTGGAGAGCTTGAGTTAATTCTGCAGCTAAGATCATGCCTGGGAAAAATTACACTATTTTTAATGCAGTTTCTCTGTTGGGGGATTACTGTGTAAGTAGCAGAATGGTGGGGAATTTATAGAGAAAAACTTTGACCAGATTTGAAAGAGTACTTTGAATGTGGCTGTACAATGAAGTACCCTCATCTGTGTGTTTTGGTCCAGAGGGTGTTGCCTCTTGAACCTCTATTGTCCTGAAACAAATACGATTATTTACACCTATGACAAGTAAGTGAGGGAGGGTGTAAGACGGAACTGCTCTCATGTGATAGCATTTCACACCCACAGATGTAACAGGTGTAAGTGACTGTACAAGATGCAGGACAAGGGAAAACCAAGCTGGTTGTTATTAGGTCCAAGCCACAACCTTTCTCAAGACTCTGAGCTTGTCTACCCTTGATAACATTATTGCTAGAAGTGTACAATAAAGCTCTCCGTGGAAACTCAGCTTATATGAGCAAGAGTTCCTTTACCAACCAGCCTTTTTGTAAGACTTTGGTCTTACATATAGAACAGTAAGAATGAGTTTGGTCCAGAAATGTGAGTGATGACCCATCCTGATCAAATAAACTAGTTTGAGGCCATGAATTAATCTGCTATAGGTTTCTCCAGTAAGCACACTCGGGGTTGGGAGTGCGGGGTATAACTGGCACTCTTCTAAGATAGAAGGTAGATAAGTGTAGATGATGTAGTTGCCCACTAAATTAATTTTAATAACGTTATTAATAATTAATAATTATTTAAAGCTTTTTTATAAGATTTTTATCAATAATATTTTATTAATTATTTAATTATTACATTTAATATTCATATTAATTTAATATAGACTATCTTTGTATTTGATTAGAATATAAATATTTTATTAACAATGTTAATATATTATTACTAATTAAATAATCAATAAGTGTTTTTTTAAAAAAAAGATGCCCATTAAATTAAATAAGCTATGATGGCAAAAGGTTGGGAGTTCTGCCCTTTTATTTTTTCTACCTTTTTACCAGCATGTGTTTTTCAGCCCTGAGCCAGCACAGCTACACCAGCAAAGCCTTTCAGTGGAACCCAAACACAGTCGCTTAGCCTCTGTGGACAAGACATCAGAGAAAGGCTTGCAATTTTTTGATCAGCAGTACAGCAGTCTGAAAGTTCACAAGGTGAGGAGCACTTCTCACCAAGAATATACACTGCAAACTGTATTTAGAAATAACATTTTTAATTAAAAACAGCATTTCTGATCCTGTTGGCAGTAGCTATGGGGCATAAGTGAGGATATCTTTTCTGACAGGAGATGTTTGGGATCTTGATGCAAGAGACTGCAAACCAGTCTCAAGCCTGCTTGAATAATCAAATTAAGAACTTCCTTCTTAGGCATACATTTCTGAAGTGGCACGTGCAGGTCTGGCACAGAGCACTCATTATTGCCGATAACAGAGCTGACATCAAGGGCTTTCCTATGTTATGGAAATTTGTAAAGATGCAAATACAGACCCTTTGTGTCGATCCTGGCTGTGGTTTCACAAGATACTATTTTTGGTGACACAACCAGCCTTGAAAGTTCCAATTCTTTCCAGTTGCCAGAGCCTGTTCCTGTCTTTGTACTTTAGTTATCCCTCTGCTGTGCTGCACACTCTTTTAGGACCCAGGTGAAAAACAAACCAAACACTTTTATTTTCAGTTGGGATTATTTTACTGATCTACTTTGCAGTGCAGCCCCCTAAACAGTGATAATGCATGTGTGATAGGTGGTGAACCGTGGCACGAAGGTGGCAATACGTCATTAGGAGTGGCGTTGGATGTGAGTGGGATCATCTTCCACCAGCTTTGCACCAGAGGCAAGGTCTTGTGAGACTGCACAGCATTAGGGAAAGCCTGTCATTGCAAACCCCACCACAATCTCCTTGACTCTGGGGCTTGTAACCCCAGCCCTGGAAACTACTTTATAGGAGTGCCTTGCTTGGCTGCCCCCCTCTGCAAGCCCATCTTACCCAATCTGAGAAACTGGACCTTGGATCCATTGCTCCTTTATGTGAATTCTGTGAATTCAAGGACCCTTGGGCTGCCAGACCTTTCCCAGTATAGCTCCTGCTTCTGCTGGGCTCACAGTGTCACCTCCAGTGGAAGCAGTGGTGCCTCTGCTACAGCCACCGCAGGGTCACCGCTGCCTCGTAGGGCTGTAGCCCAGCTTCAGGCATTGTCTGGGCTGAAGTTACTATGCATAGCCTCACACTGTGAAAAACAGAGAACCTGTGTGGGATCTGTAACAGAGACTTAGGCATGTAGGAGCAGATGGGCACATGGCCAACAGGCCTGTCTCTGGTGGGGACCAGTGGAAGGTAAGGGACCAGGGCAGGCATCTCTACCCAGGTTGCTGATGCATGTGGCTCAGCATCTTCCTGTGCTCCAGAGAGGTTTGTATAGGAGGCAGAGGAGTATCTCTCTGGCACGATGCAACACCAGAGGAGGGACACTTCTGGGGAAGAGAGGTCATCCTAGACTGCGTCACTCACCCCACATGGCTCCCCACGTGCCCCAGTGGGTGCTGGGGAGCAGGGAGGCAGCATCAGGGTCAGGCTGCTCCACCAGCACCACCGAGCAAGCACACATGCTACAGTCTCGCCAGGCCTCAGCCCTTGCTCACCCCCACAGCCCCTGTTTGATGGGGGGAGCTTTGTTTGCTCACCTTCCCTAACACTTGGGTGCTCACTTGGTGGCTTCACTGACCTGGCAGCAGGCATGGCCGCTCTGTCCTGCTCCCCGAGTAAGGGCCACCCAGACCTCCCCTTGCATCAGGCAGGCAGCTCTGGAAGGAAAGGCAGTATACATCCTTGCCAGTGAGGCTGCAGCTTATTTTATGCCGCTGGTTTGTCTCATCACTTGTGGTGCCGCATAGCACAGTGAAAACTAGAAAGCAGACTGAGCACTGAGTGAAGCAGGATTTTGCACATTGCACTTGCTTCCTCATTGATCTTAGTGCATCTTGTCTTGTCAAACCATAGCAAAACCCGATGCTGAATGGCTCTGAACAAGCTGATGTAGAGATTTTAATTTCTAATGGGACCTGCAGCATTAGGAGAGGGTAATGGAAATGCCCCCCCATTTTAAAGAAAGACATTTCTGGTTCTTTTTTCATCTCTCACTCCAGCACAGCCACCAGTGGAACAACTAGGTCTGCTGCTCTCTTTCAGTGCCACCATCTTTATTGAGATTTCATCTCACTTCTGTCATTGTAAATTAGAGACGGGTTTATTTCATTCAGCTTCCTGTGCCCAATTCAGAAAAGCTACAATAGCCACAGAGAAACCTGAAGCTCTCTTTGCTCCTTTGGAATGTGTCACCATAAATCATTCCAGCTAAAAGGCCATATGCCACTTTGTGCTACATTCTCTCGGTTAATAAAATGCATTAGATCTTAATGCCTCAGGGCAAAAAAAGGAGTCTTATGGATCATGCCTTATTTCAATACACCAGGTAAATGGTTAGTTCCACATAAACGATGATTGCTTTAACTTAGTTCACACTAAGGAGCCACTAAAGAAACAGTAAAAAATATTTTTGATTGCTTTTCAATACTTTGAGCCACTGGTTCAATAATAATCAACAAAGGAGGATATCCAGTTAAAAATCACTACATTTTTCTGATGTGTAAGCAGACATATTCCACACACACATAAACACAAATATTTACAAACCTAGGAAGAGTGTTCCCCTGGGGTTTTTTTAAGTCTTTCACATTCACCGTTTCTAGCTATCCTTGCAAAAGGCAGAAAAGTTATTTCATTGAAAAAAGCAAAAGAAGACCAAAATCTCCATTAAATCACAAGACTTGAAAAATTGGTACTTAGCAAATAACTTTGAAAATCAGCCAATAATACTAGAGCTATGATTAAATTGCAAGGTTTGGCAAAGCTGATAATACAAATAATTTTTATGTTTTCATTTTGAAAGGCAATTGGGGCAGACCTCATTTGTGTTGGATGCTATAGAGATACAGAAGACAGCTGTTGCTGCTTTGAAAGATTCTCCTAAAGGAGGAAGAAAATGTTGTCTTTGGCATCATTTAAGGAAAACCGGAGCTCTCTATTAGCTCAAGAAAAGCAGTCCAGGGTACAGGAGTGTTCACAGATAAGATTCCTCTTTCAGTTATGCACTAGCACATAAGTCAAAGTGAAAACCAATGTAGGTTCTCCTGACAGGATTAAACAAATAGCTTTCTTATAGCAGTAGGCTCATTTTATCCCTGAACTATTAACCAAAATAAGTGACAGAGAACAATTAAACCATTCATCTCAATTTAGGATCCTAATGCATGCCCATGGTCAGCAGTGCTCCTAAGTTCTTCATTTTCATCAACATTCATTTTTAAGTGGTTTAATGCTGCCTCTGATTGCCAAGTGCTAAAATATGAATCTTCACACTTCTGAGTCACTGATGTAACTAAACTGTGACTTCGGCATCAGAGAGTTTCCTGGGAGTAATTCAAGCTGGGGCCACGAAAACATCTGAGTCACGATTTCCAGGGCAATTCAAGCCCACCTTTGTCAAGACTGAACAAACTCCCACGTTCTCCTCCTTTGCCTCACCAGCACCCCTGGCAGCTCCCTGCGGTGGTAGCTGGGCAGTTGATACCTTGATCTTGGGCTTTTTGTCAGCCTGAAAATTACTGCTCCTGCCTCTTCTGACAGCATCAACACTGGCTTCCATAAAGGTGTTAAAATACATGTTTTCATTAGATAAGCATATTCCTCTTGACTGAACATCCTCAACCAATGGATGTACAGGTGAGTGGGAATAGGAGCAAGTACAGTTCTGCTTCAGGTCTTGGGCTTGCTAGCTGAGAACACCTTGTGTCTCACACTCCCCCAGGTAGATGTATGATGTAAAAGGCCATAGCTACATCCTCAGCTAGATATTTTTAGAAGCAAGCATCTCTAAATAAGAAAAGATGGAAGCTATAAATCAGTAGACCAAAAATATTGTCTCTGGTGTCAGTGTAATGAGCTAGCCAATAATTTTCTTCAGTAATAGAGAGAAAAAATGAGGGCATATCTTGTCACATTGAAACAAACAAGCAAAATATCCTGCATCTTTCTTCCATGCTCTTCAGATTTAGCCAAAAAGAAAAAAAGAAAAACTTTACAAAGTTGAAGGAAATGGCTTTCTTTTGTTTTAATCTTCTCAAGTCTCAGCTTCTGGAGTCTTCTAGGATTGCCTGGGCTAGATAGATGGCTACCTAGTTGACTTTGTGATAGGTTTTTCTTTGCCTTAGAGATCTGGAAAACCACAAGGAGGAAGGCGATAGGAAGTGGAGGTGCAAGGAGGTGGATGTTGTCCTCCCAAGGGCCTGCCAAACCTCACAGCTAGGACGCAATATGTCCTTAGCTGTGTACACAGTCTCCGGCAAACCCTTCCGCTGGAACAGCTGCTGTTAGCAACTGGGACTGTAGCTCCAGTGTCCTGCCTGGCAGCAGAGCAAACTGCAGTGCAGAACTGCCACACACAAGCACAGCACTTCTGCCCCAGGAGGCATGAGCAAGGGTAGACAACAGCACCCAATTTCTCCTCTCCTTCCAGTCAATCGCAACAAGTTGCTGGAGGAGGTGCTCACCCAGATGGCTTCACCAGCTCTCACTGGAGGTTCTCCTTCGGGAAGGCGGACTTGAAGTGTTCACCCTTTGACTGGCATCCTTGTGTTCAGCCTCTGTTTCTTGGCAGGGCTGTGGCTGCAGCCCAGTAAACTGACATTCCTATGAGGTAGGAAAACTGGGGAGGAAAATGCTTTTGAAATACTTTCTCTCCTCAACCAGATATATAATTGTAATTGTAAAACTATTCACTGTCTACATTACATCAGTTATCCTTAGTTTTTCCATTTTTCCACACTTATCATGTTAAATGTTATCTGCTTATAAAAACATAATAAGCCTAATCTCTCCCACTTTCTGTCCTGTGAGTCAGGCACAGTACAATTATATTAGTACCAAACCTATGCAAATTATACAGTTCTGGTTATTAGTATTTTCACTAGAGCCTGAAAATTAATTGTGCTGTTTTCAGGAATTAACCAATACCCCAACTCTGCTGGGGGCCTTTCTCAGGGATTTAGCCCCAGTACTATTGGTTTTGTTTGAGTTTTGCAGAACAGGTGACTGTAGAGAGAAATCTAAAATTAGGGTCAGATGAGAGAGGAGATTCTTCATGCTGAAAATAGATCACAGTCATCTGTGTCTGGCCAGGGATTGTGTACAGCCTTTAATGACTTAAGTCAGACCATGTATGGTCAAGGGGTATGGAGATAATATTAAACATAAGATAAGGACCAAAGGGTTCCACAAAGCTTCTCCCAGGAGCAGTTTCTAAAGGATACAGGTAAGCCTGTGAATCAGCTGGGCTCTTGCTTGCACAAAACAAGGAAGAGGTCTTTTACTGAGACTTTCAGTGGTCTAAATAAATCAGTATAACCTCCTTCACTTCTTTTGTAAGGACAGCACTTAAACCCTTCTTTGGGCTTGCTTGCTTTAAAACAGTCAATTAATTAAAAAAAACCCAAAGAAACCCCCAAACAACAGCACACATAAAGAGAACAATTATTCTCGGAGACACCTGTAACATTTTCCCATGGTCTGACACCTACACACTGGCTGGGCAAAAGACATCAGTAAATATTTTTTACTAATGCTGAAAGAAAATTATGTCTAGCATCAAAGCATGTATTTCTCAGCGAGGGCTAGCCATACACCAGAATTGTCTTCTGTGTTTTGATTGATGGTAAATTGTACAACAAATAGATGAATAGCACAATTAATTTGATTGCATAACTAAAAGAAGGGCAAATATCAGTTCTACTTGGGCTGTAAATGAAGTTATTCAGAATCTTCTGTGGACTTCAGGTGGGGCCCCAAATTTGCTAGACAGTTAAAAGTCTTTGGGTGGAGATGCTGGCCTTTGGCTACAGTCAAAAGTGATGCAGAACACCTGGAGAACAGTGGGCCCAGCTTTACCTTAAACAGGGCTGAGCATTTCCCTTTCACAGTAGGATGAGGTGATCTCATGGAGGGAAAGGAGTTTTCATTCTTCTGACTCTTGTGTTGTGTTTAGCGCTGTGGAACTGCATGAGGAGGTATGTCTGCTTTCAGTGCTGTTTGTGGAAAAATAGCTTATGCAGTGTGTTTTGGCTGATGCTTGTATACAGCGGCCCTTCGCGTGAGACCATACCATTGCTTCCTGCTCAGCCTCCTGCTCCTTTTAGAGTTACTTGCATTTAAATGGTCCTAACTTGGCTTTGAAGTTAGTATTTCTTTGAGGGGAATGAAGTGATGTACTTATGACTTCAATTGTTTGTTTAGTGGCAGTTGTTTGCAAGACTGGCTTAGTGAGCAAGTGGAATTTGGGGACTTTTACATTGGCAGTAATAACCTGCAGCACTTCTGCAGCCTTCTCTGGCTTCAAAGTCCTGTGCAAATACGAGCTGATTAATCACACTGATGAGTGCCTGATAGGGTATTGTTTGAAAAGAAAGCGTTTTGTTCTGTACAAAAAAAAACCCAAAACCACCAGTAATGAGGAGCTATTAAAAACATGCTATCCACTTACTTCCCCCAGTGTCTAAATAGACTGAAGCTTCAATCAACTTATAGGTAAAACCAAGGGTGTATAAATTAGTGATTTAAGGAGTATTTTCCCCTCTCCCAGTACCTCCAGCATCAGAGTATTTTTCTCATTGTCTTTACGTTTCCTAGCATATGAAAATTAAGAGGGTGTAAAGGGAAAAAAAAACAGCCCAGGAATTCAACTTCTTATCCACCTGGCTGTTAAGGTAATCACTGGTAAAATGCACTGTTGTTTCGAGAGGAGAGCCAGACGGGCTGGAACAATAGCAGTGTGTATAAACTTTCCCCATTCACCTCAAAGGGCTTCGGTTCTAACACCTCATTAAGATGGTTCAAATGCTAAAGCTGCCGTTTGGTTGTTGATTATCATATCAGAAACCTTCACCTAACATATTTAATTAGTACAGCTACAAGCCCTGGCAAGTCCTCATGGAGGAGCAGGTTTCAAATTTAAGCTATCTAAATACTGGAATCACAAGTCAAGTGCCCCTTAAGGCTGATGGTCCACAGCTGGCTTTGTTAGTGCTTGCAGCCTGACTCTTTTCTACTTTTTGGGGGGTTTTTTTGTTCATATTCCATAGACGTAATTTTGGTTTATCCCACGTTGAACTTGTACCCACATAATGTTTGTCATTAGGTTCACAACTGTATCCCTGCAAGAAGTAATAGTTAACTTTTTCATGCAATTAGGTGTAATGTATAATTTTGAAGAGTGGATTTCTTCTCTGTCTTTCCTTCTGAAGATTCACTGCTATAGGTACCGTTAACTTCTTCCTCCACATCTTGTTAGTGCGATTTCAGCTCAGTTCAAATGAGGCTTTATTGGCACGACAAGCTACGCAAGTGTGACCAAAGTGTTAGGGAGAAGAGAATCATGCTACTCTGAGCATGAACCGATAGTGAGCGGCATGAGGCTGGGGAGATGAGCCCTACTTGGTCCCCAGCTCTGTGGATTTTCTGGGGTCCAACCTAAGACAGCTCCTTTTGAGTGCTGAACTGCGCCCAGCAGTACTGGGGTCTAAGGTAGGGGCGGGGGGAAAGATGTGTTGAGAAAGGAAAATGCCAGGCCTGTAACACCTGCACTGTAGTTTGTGAATTCCCTGAATTGCAGTCAGATACCATCAATGTTAGTGTGTTACAAATGCCTAGGTAGACAGTTTAGGAGACTGAAATTCATTAGTTGCCTTTAAATAAGCAGATGGACAGATAAGATCTCTGCCCGCTTACCTTGCCCATCCCATAAGTGCTCTCCTTCTGGTTAGCCTGCCCACCTGCATCTCTACAGCACAGCACATCTAAGCTAGCATCTGGATGCTGTCTGAGGGAAACTATATATGATAATACTAGATTTTTACCACAATAGCTTACCTTTTTTTTGCTGCTTGCTTCCCCAAATTGTTTAGTTTGCAATCAAATACATGTAGTGCATTACCTCTACCCGCAAATGGCACTTGACTTGAACTCAGAGATACCCCCTCTGGCTCAGAGAGTCCCTGCACTGCATGTTGCTGGAGAATAGATGGCTGCTTTGTGATGCTTATACACAGCCTTAGATAACCACCACCGCCACTGTTGAAGGGAGGACAGTGGGCTTAGTGGACTTAGGTCTGAGCTGGTAAGACCATTTGTATAATTTGTGTCAGGTGACACAGGTCAGCACAGGTGAACAGTCATATCCCGCTGCTGCTGGGGTTGGTCATGTTTGGCTATTGCCAATTTGACTGTGCCAGCTCCTGCCCAGGCTGCACGTTTGAGACAATGGGGGTTAGCACAGCTTCTCAGGGTTGTGCTCCAGCACAAGCTTTTCCCCATCTACAGGTACTGCGGCCACCTGTTGATAGCACTAGCTAGTTTATCTAGAGTAAACAGAAAGTAATTCTATTCAATCTAATTGTTAGCTTGTCTGTTGACTGTGCTAACACAGAAACCAAATGGTGTCAGTTACCAAAAATATTTTTAGGGGGGAGAAGTGTAAGGGGGAGGAATGAAGCAGATATACCAGGTTCTATACAGGGACCACTAATCCCTCTGACACTGTATTCAAACCAAGCTTCAAATACAAATGATCTTGTACGTACCTGGTTTCTTACAATGGCAGATTACTTCTTGACTGAGTTATCCCATCTTCCTCTTCCCATAGGCACAATTTCAACCAAACCCAAAAGAAAACCTCTTAATAGGGTAGCTGTTGTCATGGTCTTATATTTTGCATTTTTCCAGCTCACAGTGACTGACTGCGAGCTGGAGTTTAAGCAGTCAAGCACACACGCGTCCACAAGCATGGCTGTGAAAGCATGTAGCACATGCCACTGACATGACTCTCCTTTGAACTGAATAATGTGCTAGTTGCTCTGCTGAAGTGAACTCTTATTTTCCTGTTTGAAAATGTTCATGGAAGCTCACCTCCATCTACAGTGCAGTTTCCTCTGCACTGTAAGATATATTTTTGCCTATCAGACTTAAGAAGTAAAGCGATTTTGTGACAGCAGCTTACCACAAGCATAAAGTAAATGGAAAAAAAGGCCCAGACAAGTAAAGAAACTTGTTTTCTTTAGCCATCTGCTGTTATATAGGCTGGAGTTCACCTATTACGGCAGTTGTTGAGGAATAACCCAAGAGGATTTTTCTTATTACCATATACGTTTTCACTTAAGCCCCACAGACCTTGAAAGTAAGTTAGTTAAAAAGAACAAGCACTTTGAAATAAGAATGTAATACATGAAGGGTTTTAGGACTGATCCGAAGTCTGGTAAAGCCATGCTTAGACTAGTTCCTAGCCATTAACACTTAGGGTACAAATTTCCAGTCTTTACTCATGTTGAGCATCTGTGTGAGTAATACCTTGTTTAACTAGAAGGGGTCCTTGGGTGACTCAGTATTTATCAGTATGACTAACAGCTACAGGCAGGTCTCCAAATGCTAAGGGTAGAATCCAGTACTCTATATTTCAGTTTTGTGCACAACTTTCATTGAATTTAAGATGACCCGTTGCTAGTCCTGCAACAACAGTCTCATGAGGAATTGCCATTCCCTGTGCCCTAACATATGGGTTTCTTAGACTAATCTGGGAAGAAAAGCTGTTCGGGGAATGTTCGGACAACCACATTAGTTTATAACCTAAGAACAAAGCAGGAAGAGCAGGGAAGTATAAAGTAGAGAAAGGGATTTAAGTTATATCTTGTATGGTATAGAATGTAGTTAAGAAGTAGTCAATTGCGTAGATATGGTTTGTCAAGGGCAGGAGTACAGTCAGGGGAGGAGAAACATCTTTACACCTCACCTTTCTTAAAATAATGACTTCTTGTAAAAGAGAGGGAAAGACTAAATTTGCAAAGAAACAAAAGAGAAACTAGACTGAGCAATAAGATGGGGAGGAAGAAGAGCTTTGTGGTTATAAGACTCAACAAGCATCAGCTCAGAAGATCTGGGCTCACTTTCTAGATCTCCCAGAGGTTTCTTGTCTTTGGGCAGGTCACATCTTTGTATTTCAGTTCTCTCTTTATGCAAAAGAGTGAAACACTTCATTTGGACTGAAATCTTTTCTGGACTGGGCTTGCCTCTTCACCTATGTGTACCTGTTACAGGTAGCACAGCTATTTTACAATATCCTAATATTGTAGTACGCTAATATCCTTAGAGAGATTTGATGAACTTGTATGTGCTTTTGTAGAATTCTGGCTACAGGTCTGCTTTTGATCATCCGGTAACAGCCTGATGATGTCATTTCTCCCAAACCCTCAGTACAAAGCCTCTCATGAAAATGGAGACCTTCCACAGAAAGGGATCCATCCTGAAACGTATGGGGAAACACAGGAGGCAGTGTAATTACAAACCAATCAGCAAATAAATCCATTTTTTGCAAGGGACGGCTCACTTATGCTTCTCCTGCATTCCCTGGAGCAGTTTTTTGTAGGTACCAGTACAAGCCTTATCATTGTAATAGCTAGGCTTAGCCTTACAACACTTGTCAAGGTATAGAAAGGGAAAGCAACATCTTCCCTTAATGAACAGGTGGAACTGAAGCACAGGCCACATGGCATAAAGCCAGGAACAGACCCTAACTCTCTTCAGTCTGTGCATTACTTTGTTCATTCAAAGTAGAATTCAACTAATTTTAGCCAAAAGACTAAAGACCTTAGTTGCACTAGGGACCCCCTGCCAATGATGGAAGGAGTCATTTCCCCAAATATCTAAATCGCCAGCACTAGAGGAGCATGTATCTCTCCACTGAATACATACAGAACCTCAATGAGATGCTTGAAGCTATGTAAGTACTTTGCTATACAGTTTCAATTTTCATTGCATAATTTTTTTGCCTCGGAAACGTTCTTTGGCACAGAGCAGTGGTGTTAAATGCCACAATCTTGCCTTAGACATTGATAGTATTATTTCCTTTTTGAACTGTTTAAATCATTGTTGAACTTCAATAATTTGTCAAATCCCAACCAAGAGACATTCTGAACTCAGGATTGTGGGCAAGTGAAGGAAAAGACCTTTAAATATTTGATTTCTCTCCCCCCCCTTCCCAAATCCTAAAATATTCTGTTACAGGTTGGGAATTATAAACACATTGTTGATTGTGTGAAGCTGCTTTTAAAATTCATTAATCATTAACAAAAATAGGGTGGCAGGAAAAACATAACAGTAAGAGAGAAGATTTGACCTGACATTATGGGGAGGGGGAAGAATGAAACAAAGCTCTGTGCTATGCACTGTCTCATGCCTTCACTGTGTTCTGTAGAACTTTCTTGGTTTCAAGCCTAGTGTCGATAATTCTCATTTCTTGATTTGTTTGTTTTTCTTACAATGGTTTTAGCTGAGCTACAGTCCATCTGCTATCAAAAGCATTTGATTTCATTTTCACTTTGTGACATTTTGAACGAGGCATTAAAAATGGCTCTGAATCACTGTGGGTACCCATGGATTGCTTTCAGTAGTGTGTCCGCTGTATTGAAAGGGAAAAAAAAAAGCTATTACAGTATTATATCTTGCTGTAGCTCTTGATGTAATTCTCATCAGACTGATTTTATTGCTGCGTGAGATCCCTAAGCAAAATAAAAGAAGAAATTAAGTCACTGTGGAAATAATGCCATTAATTAGGAAAGCTCCTTGTAAACAGACAAAAATCATGATGGGGAGACCTAAAATATTTTAAGATTGTTTCTCGGAAAGGTGAACTGATTATACAAAAAATGTAAGGAAAAGCTGAAAAAGAATAACTGGGGGGGGGGAAGGAAAGAAGAGTGAAAATTGGGCAGTACTCAGTATACTTACACATATAATGTATTTCCAATGACAGTGACTTTAGGTGTTACCTAAGGTGAGTTAGTCAAATAGCACAATTCCATTTAATGTTCAAGACACAGAATTTTATTTTATTAAACAGAGATTTTCCTAGCAAATGCTGATGATCAGAATAATAGCTAATAAGACGGCAAACTCATATCTATATTGATACTACAAAACAAGAGGCAGGCTAAAACTTCTTGGCTTCAATGACTTTTCACTACCCTTTAGGCAGCAGCACTTCATGTAGTCTGTATTTTTGTTTCAGCACAGGCTGAAAAGAAATAGCTCTTTGAATACATCTTTGACAGTGCATCTTCAAGTGCGGCATTCTTAATGGAAGTAATGCACTGCTATTACTACCTGAAAACCCTTTTTCAGATTCTAGATAATGTTTATAAACAATATCTTTTCATTTATATATGAACAATCTCCTGGTTGTCCCAAGTGTAACTTTATAGTGGAGCTAACTGTGGGCAGCTGTGACCTTAATCTGGGCACTGGGCTCAACATTGCTTATATATGAGCAATCACACCAAGAAACCCAGACAAACAATTTGCTTCTCCCTGCTGTTGCAAAGGACCTGCTTGGTCCTGCGGGGCTTGTCCCATGCTTCCTGGACCTGCAGGAACGTGGTCTGCTCTGGGAGACTTTGATAAAAACTACTGTAAAACATGCCTGGTGTTGACACATGGGGAAGGTTGTGGGATAGTGGTGGAGGACTGTTAGCATTCCAGTGGGTTAGCAGCAGCTTTACTGTGACGTGAGCAGGTTACTAACTCATGTGGGGAAAATAAAAGCAAGCTTTAAGTTCTTGAGCATCATCGCTAGTGGGAAACGCCAAAAACACAGCTAAGCTGAGGTCAGAGGTTTTGGTGGGTTGATGGGGCTGCATGAGGGCCAAAAATGGAGCACTAGCCTTGTTTAGTTCTGCAACCAAAATAGGTGGATAACACCCAGCAAAACCCCTGAATTGTGTCCTTAATGACCTAAAGCATCCTCTGCCACCAGGATAGTACAACAATAAAAAGGGCAAATCCAAATGGTTATACTAAAGACATGAGAAACATAAAAGGGAAAACAAAATTACTTTTCAAACATTGCCACTATTCATCTAGTGAAAATGCTGTCATGTCAGTGCTTTGCTCAGTTTGACGGAAAAGACCCAGAGGAAGACCTTTGGTCTCTGAATGGTGTAATCCAACTCCTTGTGGTCCTCTGTTGGTAAAGCTGATTTATCTTTGTTTATGTTATATCTAAATATGCTTCTGATGTGATTTCTCTGATAAGCGTGAACTGGATTTGGGGGGTATTTTTTTGAGAACTTTGTTAATCAAAGCCTATTAATGAGTCTGTCTTTATTAGACTTTGATTCCAAAGCACAGTAAATCTAGTCACAGGCCTCCTAGTATGAGATCCATGTGTTGTGCTCACTCTGCAAGGTGTAATTCATTCAAAAAAGTGGTAAAGATAACTTCATCCTGGCAGGCTTTACACCAGATCAGGTATTGTCTGTCCTGGGTGGAATCACAGCCAGCACTTGCATCAACATACCACATGGCCCAGCATCCTTTGAATTTACCATGGGGTAAGCGTATGGATGCATACAGTTGGTGGGGACTAGCTGATGAGCTTTATTGCCACACTATAGTGTGGGCTAACTATTTCCTATGTCCATGTCCTGTATATCATGACATGTTATTTATGTCACGTCAAAGGTTTGTATTCGGTGGGAATTATTCTGTTTTAACTCAAGATATGAATTTTAACATATGTAGTTAAAAAGTTGTGAAAGGCTGTACAGACCCTGCCTTAAGGGCTGTTTTAGGCTGATGGAAGTTGATGAGAAGCAACTTTCCAAATAGAGATGAGCATACCCCACACTAGAACACCATACATCGTTCTACTGCCTACATGGGGAGAATACACAGGGGACGGGAGAAAGCACCTTCCAGTGAAACACCTTTAATATTTTTAACAAAAGAAAAATCAAGAGATGCTTTGTTATAGTGTGTATATATAGTCTTTAACAATCATATAATATTTAACAAATAATAAGTCTTTAACAATCAAAGTGATTCAGTGACTGAAAAGGAAAGCCAAGTACATTCACTCTAGAAATAAGATTCGTTGGTTGTTTGAACTGTGAAGAGGATAAATGATTGGTGGAAACCGTCAGCAGCCATTGTGGACTTTCAGTTCCTGATGCCCTCATACGAAGGCCAAATGTCTCTTTAGAAGATTTGTTTAGTTAATTGCACGTTCCTGGGCTCAGCTTAGGTGTAACACTGTGAGACTCAGAGCAGTGTTATACAGAAAGTCAGTTTGTGTGATATGATAGCCTTAACATCTATAAATAATCTATAGCAAATATTTGTCAGCTGGACAAATAGCTTCATAGTATCTTTTGCACAGTGTAGGATTGTGTGCAGACAGGCATAAGCCAGCGTGGCTACATGTGTGTGAAAAACCTCGTGAGTACATTTACTTCAGAGTAGGATTTGGCCCATGCCCCTCTGCAGTTCTGCCACAACTGAGTCTAAATTCTTATCTACTGCATGAAAACTTCAGCTGCTGCATCAGCTCTGGCTGGCAAAAGACAGAAATTTAGTATGGTTCGGTTTGTGTAGCTGTGACCATTTGAAGACCCAATGAATATTATGGTAGATGTGGGAATCGACATTTAATCTATTTGATTGACAGGTGTATTACAATTTGCTGTGATGGTGTACAGACCCATTCCTAGTCATTTTTCTCACAGTGGTGCCTGGGAATTGCCTTCTGCTCAGATGGGAATGTGCCATTATAACCTGCAGCATCACAGTGTACATAGCTTACGTGGACCTGCATCCCCATAGGCACTGTATTGCTCAGGATGCTGATTGTGTATCAAATGTTTGGCCTCTGCCACCATTTTAGGCAGATTAAGAACTATAGTCTATCTCTGAGACAGGAATTTTAGTGGTCAAAATACTTTGGCTTCATATGTACCATGGTCTTATCTGCCGCTGGTGGTGTATTGATCAACACAGAAGGTGTGTAATGATGAATAAGAGTTGGGTGTTTGAGCTCAGCAGTGAGAAATGGGCAAATTTTGTTTCCGGGGAGTAGCTCAAAATAGAAGTGAGAGTACACTGCTTACCTTGGCTGCAGCACTGCCCACTGCTGTGCCTGGGGGAGCTGACAGTACGAGCCCTTAATGCAAGCTGAGGACTTGTGTCCATAACTTCTTAATCATCTTATTTTTCCTGTTTCGTACAACACAGTGTGAGCTGTTCTTATTTTATGATCCTTCTTGTGCCTTCTGAAGAAAGC
The DNA here is from genome assembly GCF_023634085.1 of Falco cherrug. Taxonomy (NCBI): domain Eukaryota; kingdom Metazoa; phylum Chordata; class Aves; order Falconiformes; family Falconidae; genus Falco; species Falco cherrug. The sequence continues at coordinate 103,314,225 of NC_073700.1, forward strand.
AAACTCCTGGCAAAGGCCATGGAGATGGAAAATTACAATAATCAAGCCTGGAGAAGACAAAAGTGTGAATAAGACTTTCAGCAGAAGTGTGACTGAGACAGTGTTGAATATAAGGCAATATAGTGAAAGTGTTAATAAGCAGATTTACAAAGACAGGAAATGTGAGAAACAAAGGTAAGCTCAGGATCAAAAAGAGCAGATGGATTTCTTTATTCAGACACAAAATGGCATCAAAGACTTAAAACTGCCAACACAAAAGTTAATGACTTTTCCACAATGGCCACCACTAGGGTGAAATGGAAATGTAAGTTAGAATAATAGTAAGATTGATCCTTGCAACAAGGTAAGCTGAATCTGCTTAACTGGAATTAATTTACAGCTAACAGATATGTACCTGCTTGTAATAGAAATCACCCAAGATTTCTGAGCAGTGAAAGAGTGGAAAGTTTCACCAGTCCAGAAGATGTCCGTGAAACGTTTAGTGTACACAAACTGGCATCCTGTGGTAAGAGACATTTTCTAAAAAAGTTCCTAACTGGCTCTTTTTTTTTTTCTGGATTTTAGAATGTTGTATTTTCTGATCTGTTTGTATTCCTTCAGGTCACAGTGAAGCTGCTGCAATGTCTAGTGGTGTTGCCAAGGGCAGACTGTAATTTCAGCAACAGGGACATCAAAGCTGTTCCCACCTCCAACACCTCGTTGCCTTTCCTGTGCTGTGCTTGGGATTGTGCTGGTATGGCTTCATGTGTAGGAATGCTGTTACCTGGATAAGGTCACGATAAGGCATTTTTTTCTATGGTAACAGTTTCCTAGTCTGGTTCATCACATTGGCTTATAAACAGTACATCAGTTCAGGTGGTTGAGAAGAGTTACGGAGCAGTATTTCTGAGTTTCTAGCCTTTGACTAAAGCAATTACTTTTCCCATCCACATACCTCACAGTTCTAGTGGATGTTTGTTTTAAGGCCTCTGGCAGAGTTCCCCACAACATCCTCTCAAAACTGGAGAGATACAGATTTGGTGGGCGGACTGTTCAGTGGATGAGGAATTGGTTGGATAGTCACGTCTAGAAGGTAGTGGTCAACAGCTCAGTGTCCAGATGGAGACCGGTGACAAGTGGTGTTTTTCAGGGGTCTATGTCGGGACCAGTACTGTTTAATATCTTCATCAGTGACATAGGCAGTGGGATTGAGTGCATGCTCAGCAAGTTTGCGGACAACACTAAGCTGTGTGGTGCGGTTGACACACCTGAGGGAAAGGATGCCATCCAGAGGGACCTGGACAAGCTCAGGAAGTGGGCCTGTGTGAACCTCATGAGGTTCAACCAGGCAAAGTGTAGGGTCCTGCACCTGGGTCAGGGCAACTTGTGGTATCGATGCAAGCCGGGGGGTGAAAGGATTGAGAGCAGCCCTGCCAAGAAGGACTTGGGCGTACCAGTGGTTGAAAAGCTGAACATGAGTTGACCACGTGCACTTGCAGCCCAGAAAGCCAACTGTGTCTTGGGCTACATCAAAAGAAGTGTGGCCAGCAAATCAGGGGAGGTGATCCCCCTCTCTACTCCACTCTCATAAAACCCCCAACCTGGCGTACTGTGTCCAGCTCTGGAGCCCTCAGAGCAGGAAAGGCATGGATCTGTTGGATCAGGTCCAGAGGAGGGCCAAAAAAATGATCAAAGGGCTAGAGAACCCCTCCTATGAAGACAGGCTGAGATTTGGGGTTGTTCAGCCTGGAGAAGAGAAGGCTCTAGGGACACCTTATTGCAGCCTTTAAGTACTTAAAGGGGGCTTATAAGAAAGATGAGGAAAAAGTTTTTAGCAGGGCCTGTTGCAATAGGACAAGGGGTAATGGTTTTAAATTAAAGGAGGGTACATTTAGACTAGATATAAGGAAGAAATTTTTTACAATGAGGGTCAAAAACACTGGAACAGGCTGCCCAAAGAGGTGGTAGATGTTCCATCCCTGAAAACATTCAAGGTCAGGTTGGATGGGGCTCTGAGCAACCTGATGTAGTTGAAGATGTCCCTGCTCATTGCAGGGGGGTTGGTCTAGATGACTTTTAAAGGTCCCTTCCAACCTGAGCTGTTCCATGATTTGATGTTTCTGCCTCTACCCAGGAATATCTGGTTTTTCTCATCTAGCAGCAGTGCCACTCAGTATATTCAAGCTAACCAAAGCTGATGGGCAGCTACTTTAATAGGCCAAAATGGTGTTTCAGGTGCTAGCACATAAGTGGATCGGCTGTCTTGTGTTTTGAGATCAGCAAACGCTGGTGTAGAGTGGACTATTGTGCACAAAACCAGCCCTGGATATCCAAGTTAAATTTGCTGCCCAATGTCTGTTATCATTCTCAGCTAGGAATCTGTTCCTGGGGGGTCATTTTAACCGTGGTCATGATGTGGCTATCAAATCACACTGCCAGGTTAGGATGTGAAACACTCCGGGGATAGCCCAGGTTTCCTTGAACAGAGCAATTGTATGTGGAAAGGGAAGATTTAGAAGACAGTCAGTGCAAAACTGAGTTATATGTGGTCTTGGAGATTGCTTTTACCCTCTGAGTTTCACCGACAGTCACATTTTCCTATTTTTAATAATTTTTCTCTCCCCTGTTGCTGTGTGAAGCCACACGAATGGTGGGCAAAGCTGACGGAGTGGCCGGGGTGGAGGAACTTGAAATTGACAGTGCACCAAGTGCTGCCAGATGCACGGCATGCACAAATGGAAACCTTGCTTCTAACAGTCCTCCCCCTGCTGAGGCTAATATTCAGTATTGCCTTTTATTGCTATAAATAAAGACTTGACTGATAAAAAGTGAGCTCCAAGTTTTCACAGCAGTTTTTTTTCAAGCATCTCAGGTGGACGTCACAGAGGAAGTATGTGGCCCAGGCAAGTCCTTTGTCCTTGTCAACACAAGGTATCAATCCAGTCAAAACCTAAAAAGGGCTGCACAGAGCCTCCCAAGATCCTCATACTGAACAAGACTTCCAAATTCTGGAAAGAGAGTTTCAGCTCAGAAAGGGACAAACTGGGAACATTACTCGCTGCAGCCCCAGGTGCCCCCTGCACGCCCTACCTACCTGAGCAAGGAGGGACAGGCAGTTCCTGAGGTCTCAGAACTGTAGTGTATTGGAGGAAGAATGAGTGAATCGTGGTTGAAGAGGATAAGAATGAGGTAAACCTCCAAGGGTGTTGTGTCAGATTATATTTGTCTTTGAGTTTAATCATGATGCTAGAGTCCATAGAGGACAAACTCAAAGAAACATTCTTTTTTTAAAAGAGGCAAGATGAGGCCAGTACTTCACTGAGGTCACAGCTCATGCAAGGTGGGCAGTACGATTTTTCAGAGATTCCCCTCAAAATGTTGCAGCTTGAAACCCAGCTCCATACCCACACAAACCATAGCTATTTTTCAGTATCTTTGCCACAATCTCCTGATTTGAGGGACAGAAGGGACCTATGGTTTTACCTGAAGTCTTCTGTGCTTTCCAACTTCTGAGCTGCAGCAGTCCCACAGGTGTCTTGTACTAAACGTTGCTGTGTGTGGACATGTGAGGTTTTTCCAGAAAACAAATAAATGTATAACTGGGTACTTTGACTACCTACCTTTGATTCTTCTTCCCCATGGATTTCCAGCAACTATGTCTTAATATTAGAATGACTACAACAAAAAAAGTATTGGCTGTGACAGTTACTTGAGAAGAAAAAATGAAAGGGCAAGCTCTAAGCTTTCTCGCTTCTGAAGCCTCCCTCCTTGAACATAAAAACACCCCCAGTCTGGTAACCAAGACTTTGTAGCTGGTCCTGACTTAATACAAATGTCTGAGTGCAAAGCCACAGTGTATTGTCTTGGTGTGGTTTATATCTGGACTACCTGCACATCACCTGCCAGTTCCTTTGTCTAAATTGGCCTTCATTTGTTTCCCATCAGTTTATCAGTTATTTCTACACTGTAGTTGTGGGATATGCACTGTGAGCCAACAGGCAAATATAAATGCCATTTCCTGTTGAGTTTAGCTCAGCTATGATCAGTATGACCACAAAAATGTCTCTATTCTGCATCAAAATAGTAACATTGAGTTTCCTATCTAACCCACAGAAGCCAGGAAATTCATGACCTGTTCTAGGTTACAGGGTAAAAACATAAAAAGGGGATTAAAAAAAAAAAAAAAAAAAAAAAAGAAGAAGAAAAATAAAGAAGCACTACAAGTACCAGTATCTGGATGTCAGGACAGAATTTTAGTCAAATTGTATTAATAATAAAGCAGGGGGGAAGGCGCAGGGCGGGAGGAAGGATTCCCAGTGGCCATCCTAGAATACCACTCAGCATCTGATACCTTAGTTTCTGAAGTCAGTCGCAGTTTTGCTAGTGGGTAGATTGCAGGAGCAAACTCCCTGAAAGCCACAGGATAGTCCCAGGGCTGGACTGGGGCAGCCCAGGGGAAGGCTGGGACTGCTTTGGTCGCCAAACTCTTAACGAGGCACAGTCAACACTTAGCTCCCACTTCTGTCTGTTATTTGTTTGTTTTTGAAATTTTGTTGTTACAAGAGCTTAAAGAATTTTTTCCTGTCTTTCCAATTCTTTCTGTGGGGCTGTTGACAGCATACACAATGCATACACATTTCCATTGTTTTCTCTGCTTAACCAGTTAGTCAGATTTGCCCATTTGTTTGTGGGTTCTTCAACTGGCAACAAAAGAGATAATTTTAATACTTTTTTTTTTTTTTAACGTAGGAAAATGTGATGCAATGCAAAACCACAAACATTATTGGGGGGATTCAGGGACAGGTGTAATAACTCAGGCTGCTCTTTAATTTGTTTTTGAAATGGCCTAGATTTCAGCTGTTCCTCCATTCTTTAAGTGTTGCTTTAGAGTATGAACAACTGGGAGGAGCAGTAAGTGCTCTCCACTTCCTAATTATAAGTAGGGAATGAGCAAAAATCACTAGAGCTGAGCAGGAAAAGTATGAGGAAGGAGAGAAAAGGAAAGGACAGCCACTGCCCCTTCTTTCCAACAGAAATGGAGATTTCCACTGGGGCAGCCCTTCCAGCTCAGTGCCTCCCACAGGCTTCTCTGGGAGTTTTGGCCACTGCCTGGGCTGGTCCTGTGTACACATCACTGCTCACGTGTTTTGGGGTTAGACAGTGCCTAGAGACACCTTCCAGTACTGGTCAGAGATAGTGCTGGGTGGATATGTCACATGATCCTGGAATAAAACCATTCTTCCAACCTACACAAGTTGGTTGACCCTGCTGTGAGAGACAGCCTTGCCTTGGATCTCCTCCCTTGGCTTATGCAGCTTCAGACACCATCTGATGTATCTGGTAGAGAGGAGGAACTCACCATCACATGGAGCCCCTTCATGCAAAGGCTCTGAAGAAAGCACTGAATTCAGATCGTAGTGTCCCCAGTAACATATGGAGTATCTTCAGTGACTGGCACTGAGGTTGCAGGAGGGCGATGAGTGTCTTGCCCAGAGATTCTCTGCAAAAGTGAGACAAGGGCTTTGGGACGGTGGCTGAGGCACGCAGCAGATTGAAAACTGTGATCATTTTATTGTGCAAAGATGACAGAACTGGCAGGATGACTTTGAGTGTGCCCTGAATTGCCTTGCTTTTGTTCTGCTGGTTCTCAGACTGTGCAGAGCTCAGACAGACTGGGGTGTTAAGTCTCTGGTGTCAGCATGATTTCTCAGCCATGCAGAGCTCTCTGTACCGATACTGTTCGGGGGAGAACATGGAGGGAAGATCCGTCTCTTTAATATGGGTATATGCGTGTCTTTGCCTCTGTGCATGCATATTAGGCATTAATGATTTCAACACAAAATTAGGGGAACCTTTAGTAACGGACATCCTATTATATAGCTAAGCACGCTAAATAAGCATTGTGGGGAAAATACAGGCATATGCCAAATTTTATGTTGTATTGGACTCACACATGCTGAAGCAAAACCACGTGCATAACCACATCCATTAGCTAAAACGTGCAAAAGAATTTGCTACCTAAGAAGCTGATCTTTGGGCGACAGTGCCAGCTGTGTGTCTACCAGCATAAGAAGCAAAGCAAAGAGGGAGTAACAGCGGGGGTACCACAGGCGTATACAGTCATATGTTCCTCTTTTTAACCTCAGTAACCTCTTTTCTCCCACTCGTAGCTCACATACCTCCACCCTCACTCTGAACAGCCAATTGAGAATAAGAAGTGAAAACCGTGTTGGTTACATGGTTCATGATGACTAATGGAGACTTGGTTGAATAAACTAGTGAGCGCTTTTTTTTTTTTTTTTTTTTTTTTTAATCGGTGGTAGAAGTAAATTAAGGATTACTTGCGAGGTGCAGACAGGGACTGTTTGAACTTAATATTGCAGGAATTAAATTTATGTGAATGGATGAGCCAAAATAAAAATGATCATTTGGGATCAGTTTTAATAAGCAGAATTTAAATCTGAATGGCTGTAAACCAGGTTACGTTAAATGAGCTATCAGGTGTGATGTGGGTGACTAGCTCTCGGAATGAGAGTAGGCAGGGAGAAATGGAAAATTGGGGAAAAAAAGAATTCAACATCAAAAAGAATTAATTACAAAAATTAAAAAAAAAATCATTTAAAAAAAGAACTTACACAGAAAATACAGTGCTTTTTAAGGAACTTTATCTTCATGTAAAAGACACCATGCCTTTTCTTTGTACATATCACAATCTTTTTTTAGGTAAATAATAAGCACTATTTCTCATTGTGAAATGAAAGCCTGTTTTCACAATATTTCCTGCCTCTCCTGTGGCAACAGCTCACAGAAAGTGTTCTTTTCTTTGGTCTTCATGTGCTGCTTAGAAGCTGTGAGAGATTGGGGTAGCCCAAGTGCCCCAGCACTCAGCCAGACCAACCTTAACCTCCTAATCCTGTCAGTCCTGGCCATCACATCTTCGGAGTTAGGTGAGAGAAGAGCAAATGTTTTTGCTAGTAAGTCAAAAACTTAGTGTCCTTGTGCTTCTTGTTTCTTAAAGAGATGCAGGTAGGGAAAGGAGATAGGATGGGGACTGCAAGCCTCAGAAGCAAATGAGAAACTCAGAAACAGTGAGGTTTGCGTTGCCCTTTTTGGTATGTTTATGGTAATGGTTTATAGTGAATGAGTATCATTTGTTGCACAGACATGATAGTATTCAATTGAAGACTTTTGGCTGTCAAATTGTTGGACAGAAAGTGATCTCAGGTTCCATCATACCCCTCTGAGGTGCTGGTCTGGGGAGTGCCGTGCTGGCTTTTAGCTGTGTGCTTTTCCACTTTTGAGGTTCGGAGTCATGTGTTTGATGTGTTCATCAGATGCTGGGGTGATCTGGAAATGGTCAACGTTTCTGGAAACCAGGCAGCGACTGTGGGGGCAAGGAACTTGCTGACTCATTTCTGGGTACCGAGTGTTAACCCCTGTGTCACATCCAGCTCAGGCAGGCGCTGCGGCTCCCTGGGAAGGAGGTGGAGGAGGTGCATGGGCAGGAGCTGGCACCAGTGGTGGCGGGGGGAGTTGAGATTGCAGCGGGGAGAGGCGCTGAACTCTTGGCAAGGAGACCAGTGGTAGACGCAGCTTTGGCATAGCCAGAGCGGTCTGCAAGCGAGGATGGGCTCCATACGTGCTAGACAAAGGAGCTGGCGGGCAGCCAGGGGCTCTGCAAGACAGCAGCATGCTTGTCCTTGGGGGTGAGTGTCCTTGGCACAGGGCCAGAGGGGCCCTGCCATTGTCAGCCTCCTCTTGATTGCCCTGCAGGCCTGGAGGGGGATCTGTTGTGTGTTTTATTTGTCATCTTTGTTTGCAACTTGAAGCAATCCTGCAGAGGGTAATTGCACTGTTTGTTTCGAGGGCTCTAGCAGAGCATCCTCTGTTGTTCGTCAGGCCTAGCTAGTGTGCGTGGGAACCTGTGGAGGGAGGCCAAGCTGCCTCGGGTCCCTTTGCCCAGCGCATCCCAAGCCCGGCGGCACGCCTGGGCCGAGGGGAGCTGGGGCAATGGCTGGCCTTGGCTGCGCCATCTGCCAAAATGCTGCTCTGCAGCCAGGGCTGGCTCTTACCCCCAGACCACCTTGCTGGGTGGTCGCTGGGGAAGGGCAGGGGAGGACCCTGCCAGCTGGGTGTGGAAGAGCCTGAGCTGCCCCAGGAGCTGCAAGGGCAGCAAAGGAGCAGCAGCCCAGGTAGGCTGCAGCTCACTACCCTGGTGTTGCCACCAAACACATCGTACCATGAAATCACAGCTGTGGGAGGAGGTGAAGCTGAGACCCAGCTCCAGGTCATCTATCAGGGCTGAGCCTTCGTAGTGGTTCTGCCCATTCCTGGCTTTATGCCCAGAAAAAGGACACACTCCTGCTGGGAGTAACTTTTGGGGAAGATAAGGGGCACCATGGGAAAAACCAACACTTCCATATAGCCCAAACGGCACACACTGGCTCCCTGGGCCTACCGTGGGACTGCATCATCACACTGCATGCCTTCGGGGCACTCCAGCCCTGCCTGAAACGTGAGGAGAGCTGAGGTCACCATGCACAACCCAAAAAATCCGTCCCCCGACCATCACCTCGTTGCTGGCAAGGAGGACAGCCACCACGCTGCTGGGCACCACGTGGCTGAAAGCTCGTGCCGGATTGCTGCGTGTCACTGCAGACCCCATTGCACCCAGGCAGCCACAGGGGCTGGTCCTGGCTGTACCAGCTGGCAAAGACCCTTAGCTTGGGCTTGTGTCAGAAGTGTGTTGACACACCAGAGGGTCGAAATCAGTTATGTCCTGAGAAGTACGAGCTGCTTTCCAGTTTGCAGCAGCAGGGTCCCCTTGGTGGTTTGCACCTCTCCAATTATTTTTAAAACCATTTTGATATGCTGCCACTTTAAAAAGTGGCATCAGCCGTCTGCTCTCTTTAACACCGGGATTTTTAACGTAATGGTGTATAAATGGTTTGCGTTTTGATTTAATGACTTTTTTCTGGCCCCGCCCCCCGCGTTGGTTTTGCCTTGCCTGTTTGGCACAGAACAGTACAGCTCTGCCACGCACCCAGCCCCTGCGGCTCTTACCCTGAAAGGCATGAGGAGCATTGCTGCCTTGCCAGTCACAGGGGCTCTCGGGTACCACTTTGTTAATGCAGGGGCTCTGTGTGCCTGGTCCTGTTCACATCACCTGGTTGCAAAAACCAAAACTAATTCAAAAGGATTGGGAAGTAACACGTGCGATACCCATTATCCGCAGCACTTGGAAATCCCTTTTGAACTTAATTTTCCTACCATAGACCTTGCTACTTTGTTGGTTTTGTTCTGATTTCCAGCCTGTAAAAATTAACTGTGAAGATCTGAGCTACGTGGTCTTTCTGTGTCACTGCTGTGTGATACGCTACGATGACTTGCAGTTTTCTCCTTTTTCTCTGTAGAAAGGCTGAGGATGCTCTGTTGTTACTTACCTCTCTCACCTTAAAGTGTTAAGACTGGTGCATTTCTAAGAAACATACCTCTTCTCTAAAGTGCTAATCTAGCATTAAAGCTATATAAGTATTAAAAATATAAACATGCGAGGCTGTAGACTTTCTAATTAAGGTCCCATCCACAGGAGGCAGGTGTCTCCTCCTTCTGTTCCTCCTGTGATGAACGTTAGCAATTTTCTAGCCTTGTGAACTAGAACAATATACTTTGAATGCAGAAAACAACCAGAAGCCTTACTGCCTACCTTTATGTATATATTTTCTAGATGTAAAAACCCTCCAGTGACTCTCTACAGATAAAGAGAAGCTACATCTTTCATATATGTTAATGAATTAGCCAATCACAGCTAACACTAGGTTTGTAATTTAACTCTGTTTATTTTTAACAGACTCAGAAAGAAAAATGAAAGGTAAAAGAAGAATAATAGCAACTGTTGTGAATGCATGGAATGATATGGTTTTAAAACAATTAGAATATATGTGAGAGATTAACTATCAGATCAAACCATATTCAGGGGTTTTCTTTCACACAATGTTTTGCACTCACTGTAAGTCATTTTGAAGCTGTTAACCTGCACTACAATATTGCACGCTATTTTGTCGTAACTCGATGAAGCTGTTGTGCAAACACAGTAAGCATGTGTTTACTGATACAGTGTATTGGATACAAACCCAGGAAAGTGTTCTTTTTCACATGAGTTTGAAAGGGGAATAAGCAAATTCATAGCGTATAAACTCAGTTGGGGCTGTTAACCAGAAAGCCTCATCTTCTGGCTTACAAATTCCCTGAACTTCAGATTGTTGGGAGAATAGTCTCAGGAAATATCACTACATACTTCTCCTCTTCTTATGCACTTCCCTAACTGTCTCCGTGATATCAGCTAAATACAATCTAACCCAGGACAGGACAGGCTTTATAATGTTCTTATGACATTTCTTATACACAAAACTATCATTAAGCCTTTTGGCTCATGTGTGTACTTGCTTCCATTCATTTCCCAGTGATCCTGTAGCTGGAAAGGATGAAAGACACGTGAAGCCAAATAGCCTTTTTTCTTTTTTCCTTTTTTTTTCTTCTTTTCCTACATACAAGAAGCCAAAATATGTATAAGTGGTGACAAAGCAAAAGGGATTTGTAAAAAAAAACACATATATGATATTATTACTGATAATCTTATATTCTAGATGATACAACACAGTCTAATTACTTTAAAGTTATTTACAAATCTGTGGAGGTTTTTATGTTTCTAATTTTGTTGTGGAAAAAAACTTTTGGCATGGTCTGTATTTTAGCTGGACAGAGACAAAATGAGAACTAGTGCTCTGAACTTTTTCAGATTTTGAAGCATTGTCTCTATGAGAAAGTGGCAAACTAGTTTGGAAACCTTCAAACAGTTTAGGAATATTAAGAATCCACTTTGGATTAGAATCCTTTAGGGAAGGGATCAGTTTAAATTGAAATGACTGACAATGGGGTTTTTTACTGGTTTAGTTCTGTTTCCACATCTGTTTGGGTCATGTTTTGAAGCTTCTGGGAGCTGAAAACACTTTCAAACTACTTTTTTTTCACTGTGGTTTAAATGCAGATTACCCCCCCCCCCCGAAAAAATACCAAAAAAAACCCAAACCATAAACCAATAGTTTTGTAAATTTCCCTCGAGATATAGGCTTCATCTTGACTGAAGTTGTTTTGATGTTGTGTTTCTGTGTTCCAAGGCAACTACTTCACAAGTTTCACTGCCTTTTGAGTCTGAAAGCTTGTGGGAACAGCTAATTCCTAGTCCTGATTTTTCAATCCAGATTCTAGTTTAATGTTAGTCCTGCTATCCTTTCAGTCTGTCGTCATGTTTCATTTTGCCTGGATGTGCTTTCTGAGCATACTTGTATCTTTGAGGAGGGACTGGTGATTGAAGACATCCATAGGTCTGAAGAGGTTTTGCAATGCCATTAAAACTTTGTTTTCTTTTGATGAAAACTTTGCTTTGGTACAAACACAACTTTTTGAGACACAACTGAGGAAACTTCTACTAAGCATCTCAGTGAGGAGAAGTCATGGGACCTGGAAAGATAGCTTTTGAAATAACTAAGTTCTTGCTATTGTAGAAATCCATCACTGTGCTTGATGCCATCACAAAGTATTTTGTGAGGGAGCTCAGAGGTTGCAAGAGCAGAAGATGAGGAGGAGCAAAGGAAAATGGCTGGGAGCAACCCAGAGAAGTGAGCCAGAGCAGAGCCCAATGCAAGTTATCTGAAAGAGAAAGGAGAGCTGAAATCTGTCCTTTTGTTTCACCTCCGCTTTATTGCTTGTCTTTTTCCATTACTACTCTTTTACAGATTTAAAGTTCTTACAAGTTTCAGAATCTTCTGTAAAGCAATATATTCCTACTGGTTATTGCTAGCCTGAATAATGAAAGAAAAGGAAAAAGACAAACTTTCTTAAACCTAAGTTTGACACCCACTTGTAACCTTTTGACTGAAGCCAATAACGTAACCAGTGAAAAATCCTGCTGTATGAATATCCCTCCATGCCACCCCACGTGCATTGCTGGAGTTGTTCAGTTCCTGAACTCTGCGGATAATCTTGTCCCTTCTTCAAACGCACTTCAGCTTTGTGCTGAGCTCTGGGTTAGAAGGCAAGTTCAGAAATTAATCTGGTGGGGCTGAGAGGGACCTAAAGTGGGGAAAGTTGCACTTCATCTGTCCAGTTTATTCTGAAGGGCCAAGTTAAGGCAGTGTTAGGCCCATTGCACTTCATGTTTGCTGCTGGAGATGTAGGGTGGACCTCCTCAGTCGTTACCATCACCATTCCTTTTCTCAAGACTTCTTCAACAAGCGTATTTTCAATGTTGCAGTAACTGGTCTAGCACCAGAATAGTACCATTTCCCCATACCTGCAAGTTCCCCTTAGATTAATAGATGTTACATCAGAAAGACATTAATTTGAGGAGGCTTCTAGTATCTGTTTGAACTAGAACACATTTTTTCAGGTATGTTCTTGATTTAAAGCTTCGAGGAGAAAAACTGAGCACATTTTCACTTCATTACCTTCCCTATTGCAAGAGGCATATGTCTACCCTGAATTAAAGCTACTAATTATACCTATTGCCAGGAAAAAATAAAAACGAAACCAAAACTTAAGCGTCCCCTCCTCTCCCAGTCTTTCACTAGTGATTTCTACCTCCTCGGTTAACACGTGGCCGCACAATGTGTTGAAGCAGGATTTGGCACAACCGAGGAAGCAGAAAATTCTGCTGCAGCAGTGGGGTCTGCCTCCAGCAGACCAGCTGGGGCTGGAGTAGAAACCTCCTCTGTGGGCAGCAGATCTGATTTACACCCCATACTCCACCTCCAACTCTAGCTGGGGGACAGAGGGGACCACATGGCCAGAGGGCTCTTAAAACTATGATGAATTAACAAATGAAGTATACTGTAAAAGTGGACATTGGTAATCCAGTCTTGTTTAGTGGGTATTATCCGAAAGCAGCTTTCCTCAGCTCTTAGCCATAGCACTGTGTCATGCCTTTGCAAACTAAATTAAGAGCCCTCTGCTGCTAAAAATCTAGTTGACAAGGTGCTTAAGCTGCTGCAGTGTATTGAGTATAATAAGGTCAATTTGTCTAGCTAAAGTAATAAACCTCCCTACTGTGACTCAGGTCAGAATGAAGGCTGTAGAAATTTTGTAGTGACTCTGGTTGAGGAGGGGAAATAACATTTACAGTGCAAGGTGTGTTTATATCACTGTGGCTGCATTTGCATACGAGATCTTCCTGAAATACCTGTCTGAAAAACAAGACTCCTCTTCAGCGTGGTTACCGCTTTCAAGCTTAGACCAGGCTTCAGAGGAACTGGGAGAAGACCTGGCTGCATGGACAGCTGTGTGGGAACCAGCGGCTGATCTACGTGTCACCATCTGTCTCTAGACCCTGGTCATTTTTCTATTGGGTTTTGCTTGCTTTTTCCCTAGATTGTGCGTCCTTGTAACAGAATGGTTTCAAACATCTGTGAAATAACTTCTGTTAAAACTATGCAAGAGCATAGCACAGAGTCAGTTTCAGGATGTATTTTCTTAAATAAGAACCACCTAAAGTAGTACCATCAGTCTAGAGTTTCGTGCTGCTGTGGTCTTACTCCAGCTTGCCAGTGCTGGCGGGCACTGAATTTGCCTTTTGTAGTCGCTTCATTTGCTTAGGGCCAGGCTGCTGCACCTCTTGTGCTGTAGCTATGCCACAAGAATTCAAAAGCAGGGTCATGACAAAACAGACTAAACTAGCGTTGTTGTGGTGACTCACACCACCAATCCACTGCCTCCAAAACCTAGTGGTTGGCATCCTCACCTGAGGCAAAATAAAGGGAAACCTGCCTCTTGCCACCATGGGTGCCTAAGGCAAAGGGTTAAAGTTGAAGTAGGGATAAAAGCAAAAAACATTCCCAGTCTCCTGGGAGAAGTTGTGTCTGTGCCTGTTGAGGCTCAGGGGCTACTGTTGTCAGGCAGAGACCAAAGAAAGCAGCGGAGACAGAGGATCCAGGCTGCTTCATGTCTGCTAGGGGCTGTCAGACTGCTCTAGCTCTGTTAGTAACACATTATAGTCTAAAGCTTCTCGCTTGTGCTTTTTAAATGTTGTACCTGAAATCCTCTGCACACTCACTGGAAGCAACCACTGTGGTTTCAAAAGACAATAGTTATGCCAGATTTCAAGATGGCCATATTTTATCTCCATATCTGCATTTCTGCTATAGTCATTGTTGCTATTCTTCAGTGCCTCTTGGCCTGTACAGAAAAGAGATGGAGAGGAGCGTCTGACAGCAGTATTTCACCAGGACATGTGAAAACAGTTAAATACATCTCAAGAAATAGTCTTCTTTTATCCAAGACAATGTGAGAGTTGTGTACAAAGTTAAGTCCATGGAAATAGTGTTTAGTACTCAATCCCTAAAAGTATAACTGGCATCAGTAAAAATGAGGCATGGATGGCAGAGCTGTATGCAGGCTGTATCTGATAGATGTGAACCGAGCTATGCAGGGCAGGAGGTTATAGGTAGGTAATCCGAAGGATACGTCTTGACATCACTCGCAAGCCCAGTACAGTAGTGTCCTGAATAGTGTCAGTCTTCACATCTCTCTTTTATCTCTTTTTCATGAGAAGTTAAATTGTTACAATGGCACAAAAGTCACATCTGTGGTTCTGCAATGGATTTGAAGAAATAGCCCAAGGAGGGATGTTTTCAGGTATGCCATCCCAGTGGTGATTTCTCCTCCCCAGTGTGGCTGGGTGGTGATGCAGTCTGCATCATCCACTCCAAATGTTAATAAAAGATGAAAGAGCACTGCAAAATCAATAAAGTACAGAAGCAAAAGGAAACCCAAGAATAGAAGCAAAAGGAAACCCAAGAATACCTTAAACTGGGCTCAATTTTTTTTGTTATTAAGTCTGACTGATTATTCTTAGCACACAAATGTGGATGTGCCGTTGCATTTAAAACTCAGTTAAATCTATGGTTGTGACTGTGGGTTTCCAAGAACACAGAGAAACATCTTGTTCCATGCAGTTAACTCTTCAAACAATGGAAGAGAGGCACCCCTCAAAAGAAGAGAAGTCTCAGCACCAACATGGCCTAATTCTCTTGATTTCTGTAAGAAATCTGTAAAAAGCAATAGTAGTTAGGAAGCTGATTGGATCCGATGTGCCTCAGGATAAACCTGAGGCCACTGATGACTTGATTGAATGGCTCCATCACTGTACATCAGTGGTGTTTGGAGAATTTATTTTGGTTTTGCCTTTTAAGTCATGCCTAAGTTGATTTTGTGATACCCTTTCACAATGTATATGATGGGGATCCTGAGAAACTTTGGAGGCCTTACAGCCTTGTCCTTCATTCCACTTTTCTGCAGACATGTCTAATGGCCACCTACCCTAGTACAAGCAATAGTTTGTGAATGAATCTTGAAGCCGTTCCCTATTTCAGTCTGGAAAAACTTTAGGGAGATGAGGATCTATGGAAAACACAAGAATGAAACTATTACATGTGTATATATGGCAATTAAATTTTTCCAGCTGTGTACATATATAAAGCAGATTTCCTTGAGAAAGCTCAGTGTTCCTACTTGCGCTAATGGGAAGAAATGTGTCCCATTTGCTATTTCCCTCAACTCTTCATTGAATGTTTCTGTGCAAAAAACAGAAGAGGCATGTGGCATTTCCCCTCACATGCACAGAGGGAAGTGAGAGCCTCCAGCCCAGCAGAGAACCTAAGGTGTCTGGACTCAAGCCCTTATTTCAGTAGAAAAAATGAGGGCAAGAGGGGGCTGAGGAATCTGTTATCTAATAAGTAAGAACTCAGCACTTAGTCTGTGCAGTGATAAACATAGGGGAAGTTAACTGTTGTTCACTGGTGCATTCAGACTTTTAGGATATGCAAAAATTATGTCTAACAACCTTCAGAACAGAAACGTAGCAGCTATTTCAGGTTGGGAACATTATGCTGCTGTTGGTTTTGTATGGTGCAATCAGGTAACCAGACCCTGAGAGAGGAATCATTGTGTTCAGAAGGTATTTATTTTTTACTGTGAGAATCTTTAAACATGCAGTGTTTATTTATCCTTTAAACTGCAAGTGCCTCTCTCCATCCCAGCTAAAAATTGTCCATGTGACATTGTCATTTAGCACTTCCAACAGTGTTGGTAATACAGTACATCTGTCATGAACAGGATTACAATTTGGTTTCACACCTCAGTCATCGCTTAAATCTTTAACAATAACAAAATCACAAATTGTGGGCCGAAAACAAATGTATTTATGTTTTTCTAACCATTCAAGATGTTTCAGGGCTTCCTAAAAGCCCAACATGAGAGCAAGACCCCTATCAAGAGATAATAAGGCACCCATCTTGAATTAATTCTGATCTAATCAAATCTGATTTGATCTGATCTAATCTAATCTCATGTCTGTCCAACCAGTAGGACTTTGTTATGCTATCTGCAGACATACTGCTTGCACAATGGCTTGGGAAGTTACTCCCTGCTTTAGCCATGCATCTTGTGATAGTTGTGCTGGTTAGTCCTAAATTTGTGGCTGCAGCAATTATGCCATGGAAGGAGAAGCAGATTGCTCTGACACTGGTATGAAGAAGTTGTGTCGTGTCTAGAAGCAGCAGGTTTGGTTCTTTTAGGTGATCCACTCCTCTGCAGAGAACAAGAGTGATTTTAACAGTAACAGCTGGCCCGGTCTAAGGAAAATAGCAAGGGGAAGGCAATAGCTGTTACTAGCTCAAATGATAGTCAGAAAAAAAGAATGAACTTTTGGAGACATCGATT
The DNA here is from genome assembly GCF_023634085.1 of Falco cherrug. Classification (NCBI taxonomy): domain Eukaryota; kingdom Metazoa; phylum Chordata; class Aves; order Falconiformes; family Falconidae; genus Falco; species Falco cherrug. The sequence goes on from NC_073700.1 coordinate 103,330,977, forward strand.
TCTTCTTTTCTTTTTCTTTTTTTTTTTTTTAAGTCTATTATTGCCAGCTGTCTTAATTTGTCTAGTAAAAATCATGAGTTTTCCCTGCAGAGCTTGTACAGCTCACAGTAGCTGTGGCTGTTGCGTTCTTCTGTGGTTTCTCCATTTCCTTGTCTCTGAAGAGTTGTCAAGTCACTGGGACATACGTCAAGTCACTGTGGGGGTATAACAGACCTGCAGAGCCACCATCTTCGTGGTCGAAGTGGGGCAGGTTCTGGTTATATGCTGTGTGGACACCATGACATGTACCATGTATATGCTGCAAGGCTGCTAGAGGCATCCAGAGGACCTGCATTTCCTACTGGTCTTCCATTTGGCTATGGCAAAGCACAGAAACAGGGCTTATTTATCACAGATTTCAGCTGAGTTATAGCTAAGCGTATGTGTAAACACTTTGCTGAACTGTTCTTTGTGAAGACTGTTTGCTGACCCAAGCCTATAGAGCCCTAACCCCTCTGCAATAACCTAAGCAAAGATCTTCAGCGCAATTTGCACTCTGTGCAGACACCTTGTCTGCGTCCATCTGAGTCAAAAAACAGTGGCAGGGAAAATCCCTGGAACGGGAACTCGGTCATCTGTGCTGGTACCCGGTCCAAGCAGGCAGCAGCCCTCCCAGCAGGTTGCAGGCAGTGCTTGGGAGCCAGCGTGGGCCGTTCCCAGTGACCAGATCAGAGGCAGCCACATGGTTTTGGAAGAGAAGAGCGGCCGGTAGCATAGATGCAGGCCATACTGTGCTGGCTGGCCTCGGTGGCCAGGAGCAGTCCCCGGCAGGTTTCATTTAAAGCTGTACAGGTGCAGGTTTAATTTAAAGCTGTACAGGTAGAGCTTTAAGGCTGAAATGGCTTTGGGTGGCAGTGGGATGGCGTATAGTTTCTCATGCCAAATATTGATGGATATTTAATATACACTTTGGGCACATGCTGTGACCAGGGAAGGCTGCCGACTGATGTTGTGTGAGTGCTCCCGATTCCTGCAGTGCTGTGCTGGGTATGAGCACGACAGAGGAGAATCACAAGTGTAAAGTGCTTTAAGATCACACTCTGGCAACTCTTACCAGAAAAATACTCTTGATTAGAAGTGTGATCTTTCTGTAACAGCATTTCTATACTACCAAAAGCCCTTTGTGGATGTGGTTACACTAAGGGAAAACTGAAAGCTTTGACTAGTATAACTTACTTAGTTTGGGGTATCTGTGTAAGCCGCACTGTCAAAAGCATGGTGCTGTAGGCAGAAGCAGCTCTTCATGTGGAGGGCATAGGTATATCAGCCAGTGTTGTCTGGTGTTCTTTTTCCAGCACAGGTTTATCCATTCTTCGCAGCACTACTGAATTTTCCATTATAAGCCATTTTCGCATTGTTTTCCACAGGTGGTTTTAAGTAGTTGTCTGTTCCGAAACAGGTGTCAATTCCAGTGACCCTCCGTGCCAACAGCGTTGGTGGGTCTGGTGGGAGGACAGGTCGGTGTTGAGGACTGCTGCCTGCCTCTCCATACCTCAGCTCCTGACCACTGCTGCTCCGCTGCATGGCTGTATCCCTCTCCGGTGGGTAGGATCAAATCCCCCACTAAGCCTGCCCCAGGGGGTCAGTTACTCAGAGTTTGCCTTGCAGCAAAATTGCAGTGCTTGATTTTTCACTCTAAACTCAGGTATGACAGTTTTTCTGAGATCTGGCTGGAGTGAAAACAAAGTAAACAAAGCTAAGAGTACTCCACCAGACAAATAAGGGCCGACTACATGATTTCTGAGTATTGATATTCAAATACATGAGTTAATTCAGATACATGAATTAAAAGAATGGTGTGAATTCCTGACTTATCAGGTCATTTCATTCAGCGCACGCCCATGCAGCCTTAGCTGCAAAGGCTGGCAAAACTCTCATGATGCTGAATTTTCAGTTCTTTTACCAAAGAAAAACTTTTTCACTCATGGTAGATGCTGATGGAGATGCTTGTATAGGTGTTTCTGGGGAGTGCTGATAACTCCACATTCTGGGTCAGACCAAAGTTCCATCCAAGCCAGTTTCCCATCTCCCTGGGGAAAGGATGTGAGACCAGGGAAAGCCTGTATGGATCCTTTGCCAGAGGACTTCCTCAACCTCAAGAAATTGTGTCTCAGCTGCACCCCTAAGACCAAGGCAGGGCCTTGGTATTTGTTTTTGGACAGGTGTAGTGGTGTTCCGGAATAGTCCAAAAATGGATCAAAGTCTCCTTTTATAATATTCAAATTAGAAAGAGTTTTACAAGTTCAAACAATTTTTCAAAAAATCCCAGCAGGATAGTTTTCTACTTTCAGCCATAGCATAGCTACGCCTTCTGATTTAGTTAAATACTAGTTGGACTTAAGAGTTCAACATAGGTAAAAGTTAGAGACTTTGGCTGTGAGCCCATTTCCAGGGACATGTGTGGTTGTGTTAACGGCTGGGCCCCATCCAGCATGCAGGAATGTTTTATCTGTCTTTCTCATACATTACTGTATGTTAAGCAGAGGGAAGAAAAACTGCAGCAAGGGCATGGGGAGGGGAGGGGAAATAAAGGAATATGATAGAGACATGAGAAGAAAACTGAGAGAAGAGGCAGATCTTGAAGAAATTTAAAAATAATTAATAGAATAGGAAGGTAGAAGTAAAAGTAAAATTCCTTTCATCCGAGTGCAGGGGCACGGTTTGTCCTTACCTCTCTACCTGTGGGGTGCTGCTGAAAGGGAAGGCCCCTTTCTGCAGCCCGTCCCATCTGAGTGCGCTGGCCGGGGTCCCCAGCAGCCGCAGGGCTGCTAGATCCTCTGCGCGGGCAGGGGGGGGGCGTGTGGGCAGGGGTTTTGGCAGCTCTTGGATCAGCATAGCTGCAGCATCAAGCTGCATCGTAGACATTCAGAGGCAGGTGAAAGCCCAATACCTCAGAGCGTCTTTGGAGACAGTGGAACAGAAATCGTGCCTCTCAGGGTGGAGTGAAACCTCGCCTCTGCCATGGCTATCAGGAACGCTTGGGGCAGGCAGCTTAGAAGTCTCAAAAAGAGGCCAAACATTAAGTAGATGCGTCCTCCTCCTTCTCCAAGGAAATCTTGTGTGCAATGGAAGAACTCCTTTTGGAAGTGCACTATATGTAGAATAAGGAAAGAAAAAGACAAATCAAAAGAGACACAATGCCTGATACCATATTCTGTTAAGGATTACATAGGGTTCATGGTACAAGCATCATGAGTCTGTACACATGAACGCTCACTTATGCCTCTGGTATTAGCAATAGAAACTCACACGCTCATACATACCTAGTACAAATCACATGTAGCATAAGAGGAAAACTCTTCTGTAAGCAAATTTGTCAGTGTTTGGATCATGCATTAACAGTTCTGTAGGACTACCAACAGGTAGGTGGTCCCGGGAAGAAAAATAACATGACAGTTATATTCCTTGTTTCTGAAAGGCTGAATCGATACCCCAGTACCAGTACACCAGTGCCTATAAGCAGCCGAATGTTTACTGCGCATGCAGGAGATAGGGCACAGCAGGGAACCGTGATGCTGGCACTTAGCAGATTGCGTGTCAGCCTCTTCTCAGTGGGCTTTGCAAGCCCATCAAGGACAGAGATAGAAGAGAGGGGATTCTGCCTCCTACTGAGAGGCTTCGAGAGCAAAATACAGCAACACAAGTGCTTTTCTCCTCTGCAGCAGACATGTTGCATGAAAAAAGTCTCGAGAGCAAAGGGTAATGGGAACAGTTACCTGCCCCATGTGAAATGTTCACCCTGTAGTGTAAGAAAACACTTCAGAGAAGTGAGTAGTTGAAAGGATTTGGGCAGAATTCTTTTTTTTTCTACGTGCTGTCTGTATGAGAGATGAAAGATTGGTCTGTGTCCTGCTCACACATCAGGACTCTGCTATACAAGCAGATGGGCAGATTCCCAACAGAAAGACACTCCTCGCTTTGGAGAACTTATGGTCTGACAAGCAAACAAAAAGCTCCAGAGAGCCAGGTACGCAAAGCAGTCAGAAATGGTGGGGCACTTCTGCTCAGTGCTCTGGCTGCCTACTCACCTAATAAACAAGTGTGGGTGGGAAATGAAGTTGTTGCTCTTTGCTGTAGCTTTGTGGAAATGTGTCTCATCAGAGCACAGTTAAGAATTATAGGGGTGAATGCTGGAGAATTAATTAACCTGGTCACACTCACATGTGGCAAAAGGCATGAATCTCAGCAGCAAGAGGGTTACAAGCTCCAGGGCAGGTGGAGACATGTCTGTCATATGATGGTCTCAAATTGGGCTGGATGTGTCTCTGGCATTTAATGTGGCTTAAATGTGCCGTTGTGTTGGGCATGGGGCGGGAAGATGACTCTTGAATAAGAGCCATCACCTTTGACTTAAAATCCTGGCCATAAAACCTGTCAATGAAATTGCAAATTAGAGAATGCACAACTACAGCCTTAGTCCAAAGAAGGCTGCATGTCTGCATGGCTACAAGCAGGTCATGGAGGGCACTAAATGAGCTGGTCAAGCACCTGTGCAGCAAGGCTGCAGTGCTACAAGTCCAGTGAGCTGCATTTGCTCCCACCACTCCTTGCCAGAAACCCCTAAGGTCTGATTCTTCTGGCTTTGCACTCTGCATAATCATTAACGCTGCTTCCAAGAGTTTGGTTAGTGGGTGTAAAATACTACCAATTAGTAAGGCATCATTTTGCCACCACTTCACACTGCTGTAAAATAAGAATGTAGGCTACGGAGCAACAAAGAACTGAGCCCCCAGTATTCACTTCATTAGAGAATCAGTTGCCATATGAATGGGAAATAACAAGGGCAAATCCATCCATGCTGGAATTACACAGACTGCCTGAGCTTGGGCTAGATGGTTTAATAGAAAAGGAGAGCCATAGAATAGAAGAAAAGTAAACAAATATGCAGCACCAGTGGATTTGGAGCAGGGAGTGAATTTTACTTCCCATTTTCCTGCTCCTATGTGAAACTTCAAGCAACACCCTGCTCTAATGTGTTTAAAATAATTTGTATAAATGTATAATATATGAACATACAAACGTGTGTATGTAGGTAGTGTAAATATCTATTTGGAGATCACACTGTTCTCAGTATGTTTTCCAGGATAATTCTGTTTGGAAGAAAAATTATGTTGCCCTTCATGTGGATTCTCACGCTCTTTGCATGTGTCTTGCCTGTGGAAGGTAGGTACTTAATTCTTTATTTCTTTTTCCTAGTTTAATTTGGTTTTGGGTGCTCATTTTTTTTAAGTCTGCTTTGCCGTAGGCCCTGCAAACAATAATAAAAAAATACTGTGGCAGTTGCTTCCATGTGGCTTGCCAAAGGGGTGTTAAGAAATTTTCCTCGTTGTTCTGTATGTGTGAGCTGCAAAGAGGTGATAAATTGCTGAAGGAAATTAAAGCAGGGTGTTGAAGCTAAAGTTTTGTACTCTTCTGATTTGGGCAGTCTTGCCCAACAAGCTGCTGTTGTGTTGGAAATCAAAAGATTAGTTGCTCTCTCTGACTTACCCAGGAATGCTGCAAAGAACGATTAATAGATAAAAACATTATGCAGCCTCTGATGCTCTCTGCGCTTGGCTTGCTCAGGTGATGGAAGAAACCACGGTCTATCGGAGAGGAGCACCTGAAGTGGTAACTGTAGTACTTTGGACAAGCAGTCATTTCTAATCGTGGAGATTCCCACAGCCCAGGGCTCTGCACTGCCCTCCCCTTGCTGCAGTGCGGAGGCACCCAGCACCTGCGCTCCTGGGACATCGGCTGTCCTGTGGGGCGGGCTGGCTGGCAGCGAAGGCAGTTCTGTATCAGCTCAAAAGTTTTGTGAATTCTTCCAAGGCCGTTTAGCAACCAGCATCTCTCAGTGAGCAATGCTTTGCTGCAAGTGGGGAAGTCGTGGCTGCCAGAGTGCCAGTCACAGCTGGGTTATTTTGCTTTGTCTTACGATGGCCTCAGTGCACTCACCCTTTCCAAAATGAAGATCTTTTTCATTTATGCCTTCATCTGTGGTGCTCTTTTGTGGGTCCACATGAAGAGTTTTTCTTTGCCTCTCTCCTTCCCCCAGGTCCTGGGGAGTTTTGCCTTCAGCATCATTGGCTGAACACCAGTAAGGCCGGCTCAAGCTTGGGGTCCAAAAGTTTTGCAATGCCTCAAGAGGGAAGGGAAGTCTTGTGGGCTCTGTGTTGCAGATGGGGACACCAAGGCGCGGGTCTGCAGCAGGGGTAACTCCACGTTATTCAGCAACAGGCAAGGAAGCCTGGCCAGGCTGGGTGATGGCTCAGAGCAATCTGTGCTTGCACTGCTAGCCAGGACCTTCAGTCTTTGCTACACTTGCTTGAAACTTGCTGCAAACCCAGCTCTGACACTGGGCTGAGAGGCAGGCACTTGGAAAGCTGCCCACAGCCATGTGCAAGGTCACACAGGCTGCTGCCGCCCCACTCCGCTGCTCGGGGTGGCTCCTTGGCCACAGCAGCGCTAGGCCGAGACCAGCACCTGCAGCCACAGTTCACAGTCCGACCCCCTTCTGCAAGCGGCTTTTCTCTGCCCTTGGTGGCTGTAACCTGGGAGCCAGTGAGGTAACAAGCCAGCGTTCTGCTGCCTGGTTCTGGGATGGGGGCAGGCAGGCAGGGGCGGTAACACTTACAACCCCCTGTGTGCCTCGGATGGCCGTAACTCCCAGCAGTCCAGTTTACACGTGTTTTCCTGGCCTTGCTGCAGCGGGCAGGACCGAAGAGGAGAGCAGGAGGTGCCTGCTGAGATCAGCTGGATGTAGAGATGCAAAGGAGCAGGGGATTTCCAGGCCAGTAGTCAGACTGGAGCTGCAGCGGTGATGTCCCAAGTCTACCACTTTCTTGTGAGACTGTCAGTGCTTGAAAGAACCAGACTTCGTGTTCGTTTGCAAGGCTGTGAAAACACACATATGCACAAACACATATCCGGGCTGAGGCTGAAGTGAGGCACTAATGCTCACTTTCTTACAGGTGTGTGTGAGGCTCAGGCACTGGCTCACCCATGCGCAGCCTGGCATGCTGTATGGCAGCGCTGCCACCAAACACTGCTGGGCAAGGGGGTCCCAGCTGCTTTGGGTCAGCTGTAGCATGCAGCCGTGCAAAAGCAGATACTGCCCAGCTGCAGAAGAAGGTGCATGAGGGAGGAAGAGGATTGTATCTGTCCTTTTTCTCTCATATGCCTCAGCCCCATGAAACACCCTGCAGTGTTGCTGCCTGCCAAGGAATGGGCTGAAGACCCTGTGCAGCAGGTTGTGATGTCCAGCAGGTCCGGAATGACCCATGCAGAGGTTAGGCACCAACACAGAAGCAGGCATCTCAGTCCCTCCAGGAAACAGGGATTAAAAGTGGGAGAATCACCCTTTAACCTATCATCTGCCCCCAACCCCTTTGGTAAAATAAACGCTGCCATTTGACAAAGAAAAGCACTCTAGTATGGCAAGCTTACAAAACTATTCAAAGCAGCAATGACAAAACATTAAAACTGAAAGTAACAGCATGCTGCCCTCAAATCATATAATTTGCTGTTCGCTCATGCATCATGGGGCCATGTGAAACACCAGCTGCATGGGGGGAACCTGGTGGGAAAGGGTGGGAAATTTCTGTAAGCACGGACAGTATCATGCTGCCGCGTCCACTGCTCTAGCACTGAGCATGATTGTGGACCATCTCAAAGGGTCTGTGAAGACGTGTCCAGTTGTGGAACATGAAAAAAACAGGGGTGAAAAAACATGATGATGTCCAACTGGATGTCAGGTCAGCCAGCGTGAGTTGTTAAGTACAGGTAGTAACCAGCCCACCAACAAGCCAGAGCTCACATTTTGCTCACAACATAATTTATCTAACAGCTGCAAGTAGCAAACCAATAGTCAAAATTAAGTTGTTCCTTCATAGAAAGAAGGAAGGGAAGGTTTTCTTAATAACGTATCACAAATATTGTCCTCTGCCCTTGCCCAATGCAGTGTAAACTCGCTTGTAATTTGTGCTGGAGAGGTGGAAGTCAGCTCCATGTCTCTGCTTCATTGTAAACTTAAACTTGAAATCCTTTTCTTGCACTGATCCCAGCTTTGATATGCATTAGTAAACATTCATGCCACCAAAGTTAATCTGGAGTGAGCTTATGATGATTTGTTATATTAGACACTAAAAAACAGTCATGAGACCATGATTTGATAGTGTTATCTCAACACCTTGCATAGAGATGCAAGGATGATTTGGTGACATATCATCCTTGACACATGACACATAGAGACCATGCTTCAATCAACACACCATGCCTCTGGGCAGCATGGTGTTACAGCTTCTGCGGGGGAATGCCACTGCCTGCGAAACCGCCTCTCCTGCAACTAGTGGTGATGGCAGGGCTATGGAGACTGGGAAGCAAGAAACTAAGCCTGGTACTGGAAAATCAAATACACCAAAATATAACAAATTTCCTGCATGATTAATGAAATTTTATTATTTACAGGCATGTCTAAGCAAGACAGAACCTGCTTTTCTTTTAATTATTCATTCTGCAAATAAATGCAGGAGTAATAATCCTAGCAGCTCCACTGGCACTAAGTTGGGGCACAAACCCATCATAACTTCTGTCATTTCATTTTAATTCTGCCTTAAATCACTCTGTTTCATTAAATTCTAGTTACCCTGATTTATTTGAGCATGGTGTGTGCATGCACTATCCCTCAAAATGTGTGATGGTAATGAGCAAACACCAATGGGGTGATGTTGTGATCAATAAAATTATGCCAGGTATGAAGAGAGCTTTGTTTAAAAGTGGAGTCAGGATGTGTTTTCATAAGCAGTAGTTCAATCTGTTTTTGCTGCAAGCAGGGCTGGGCCTTAGCTGTCCATAGGCAAAGAAACAGCAGGTTTCATCACTGCTCCACACTGATGTCTTTCTTCCAACAGGAAGGAGAGGCTGACAAACCTTCCCCGGTAGTAACTGTGACTGGTTGCAACGTCAGCTGAGCAGAAGATACTGGTGGAGGTGCTTCTTCACACAAATGAGACTGCACACCCAAGCTCCTTTTCAATCTGTTGAGAAGATCATGTGTTTCACTGATGTGGATGTGCCTGTTGTGTGAGGTAAGCACTGACTTTTGGCTATACCAATGGTAACGAAGGGTTACAGAAATGATGAAACTCAAAAATACAAATGGAAATATCAGGCCTCCAGCCTACCCACTGGGCATTTCTTATTGTCAGGTGAATGGATGAGAACTGTTGTGATAAATGTCATGTATCTTGTGGGTTGTTACACAACACTGATGAGGAAAAAGGGAAGATGCAGAAAGGAGAAAGCCAGGGCTGCCTGTCTCTGCTTGGGAAAATAACAAGCCTTTCATTAGAAATGCCTTTTAAAATGTTATCTGGAATTTATAAGAAGGCATTGTTGGTCCTGAAAATACTAGTTTTTGTTGTAGCACAGGTGAATATCAGGTTGCTACCAGGGCTTTGCACACACTGACACTCAGGCTCAGTGGCAAACAGGCAAGAATGTAGGTAAAGGCTGGGCAGGCAGCAAGATGCTCCCTTGCTTGGCCCACGCGGGTCACTGCTGGCAAAACAGCTTTCTGTCCTTGCAGGCAGCTGTGGGCTTCAATTCACAGTCCCTGATGTTTAATCGCCAAAATGAAAACTCTGTGTGTGTGCATATATATATATATATATATGTATATATATCATTACTGGATTACTGAAAATACCATTGCCTATGGGCAGGAATATTAACATAAGGTGGGATCAATAGCAATTTAATTTTTCAAGTTGCAAATTGTGGTGACAAGGGCTAGTACACAATTTGCAGTGCAGCATGCAGACACTACAGTTTGCAGAAGCACCATTGATCCTGTTAGAAGAGTTAAATCAGGACTTTGGTCCTACCTCATTATTTACTTTAGCAAGAAAACTTGCACACATGGTGTAATTTGTATACCTTTGTGGCTATTTTCACGTGACCGTTTTGAGGGAGTCTCTTCTAATGTCTTTTGCCAACTCAGGCTGGCAAAAACCACCCCACAGCACAGCGTAAGCATCAGGTATGGTGACTGCGGTAAATGACAGCAATTTTGCTAACACTGCACTACTGTGTACATGGCATGGGAGCTACTGTGGACTAGTGCTGAAATTTGCAGTGTCACGGGTAGTAAGTACACACTCTTCAAAGCCTTGTGTACTCAGGGAACTTTCAATGGTTTAAGTTTCATACTGGGGAAAACTGTACAAGTACTTGGTTTCAGTTTAAACACAATTTATTTTAATGTCATCTCTTGGGGGGGGGGGGGGGGGGGGGTGTTTGGTTTTTTTTACCAAAATAAGTGAAACTAAATGAAAGATGTGTCTACAAACAATGTGCTGGATGCCCGGCATGGGTGTCAGGGCCCTTGATTTGCATAGAGACATTGTTTTTCATTACAGACTCGCAGTTGGGCTGGTTGGAGGTGAGTCCCAGACACACTGTAACATCACAGTGTGAGGAATTTGTCCTCGGGAGCCAGAGCTGTGGCCACTGAGAGAGGAACAGTCAAGAACAGAGGAGTTCGCGTAACTGCACCTAACTCCTGAGGATGTGCAAAAGCTTTTGGTCAAACACTCTGACTGTCTGTCTCCAGCTTGGGCATCTTAAATTAAATCTTCCCATTTTTTTATCTGATCTGTTCATCTCCCTTTTGTGTAGCTCTCAGCCATGAAGCTTTGGTGGTTCTGCAATATGGTATTGCTGAGCTGCTGCGTGAAGAATAAACCACACTTAGAGGCTGTACACACTTGTGAGGAAAGCCACAAATACTTTCTCATATGTGATGATATTTCATAGCTTCTCACGTAAGAAGATAAATTAGTGGATGTGCAAAACATCACAGAGTGACGTAGGGCCAACAGCTGAGGTAAGGACTTCTACCCTAAGCAGAGATCTGTCCCTCCAAACTTTGACCCTGTGTCAGAGCCAGTGTTCTTGTAATGTACGTTTTAAAAATGTATGCTGTAGCATCTTATGACTTTGTTAATATACTTAGACTCATTTTACAATATACACAGTAATTGCTTTTCAGTGAGGTCCTAGATACATGAAAGATTTAAAAAAATGTAAGATTTTTCATTGATGGCAAGTTTTAAAAAATAAAAGCTGACTTATTACTTGAAGGAAAGAAACAGGTATTTTTAGTCAGCAAAAGAGAATATTTTTAGCTTCTAAATATGCAGAGACACTAGATCAACTATCACAAATGTGTGCTGGTGATGCAGCCAACAACACTTAATTATCAGTTCTACAGGAAAATTAGGTGAGAAAATTACTTGTCTTTTTATATTTATTTTATTTATAAAAGAACCCAAAGATGATGACAATTCTCTCACTACAGCATGTTTGTCTGTCTTATTCTTCTCCATTGGTGATGCAGATTGACACATTCCTGCAGTGTACACAATTTGATTTGTGTTTACAAAGTTTTCTTCTGCAGTTTTGAAGGCAGCTGTTTCAGTAGTGAAGCACTCTCATCTTTTATAATGTCTTAGATTAGAAACATTTGAAATATGGGAGCAAGAAAGCTACTTGGTCTAATGCATTGGCCTTCTTTGCAATGTACGGGTCATTGGTTTTGTGTGTTGATATTATTTGTGTATGCATCTTCTTTCTTCCTTCAGAAATCATCTGGGGCATTAAGCAATATCTAGGCATGAAGATGCTGGACATACTAGTGTGGCTTGGTGTGTCTTCAGTAGCTTGGTTTGTGGTATTTTGGCCCGAATGATAAAGTGAACCAGTCTGGTCCGTGCTTATAATTCTTCTCATTTACACTAAGCAAACAGCAGATGTGCTTTTGGGTTATGGTTTTACCACACAGTATTTGTTAGCATCCCTACTGAGTTATTCCTGGGTTATACCCAGCCTGATTATTTCTTCCCACTGCAGGGGCAGAGTTAAGCAGCCACAGCTAGAGGGAAGAGGAGGGCAGAGCGTGGAAGGGACCCCAGCAGCACTACAAGCCTGTTTTGCTGCCAGACATTTTCTGTGGTGAAATTGCAGCCCTGTGGAGCATGGGAACAACAGGAGATGCTCACCATTTTCAGGGCTAGATCTGAATCTGATCAATGATTTGATTTTGACTACGCTAACCCTGGAGCCTGCAAGAAAAATTTCACTCTCTGAAAATGCCTTAATATATTATTAGTTTCATGTCCCAGATCAGGCTTCAATTCCTTCACACCCAGGTGTATAGCAGAACCAGAGACTGCCCAGACCCACAGCCCAGTCTGTGTTTGGTCCTGACTACTTCTTCTGTAGATGTCCTCTCTTCCCAGATGGGTAGGGATCAGCTAAACTGCACTGAAAGCTTTTGTGCTAGCAAATCTGGTTTGCTCCTAAAGGAACTCTAGAGAAGAGGGCTTACTTATTTTATGTTTGAAAAGGTAACTTAAATGGATATGGAAGAAGTTTCTCAGCCTGAAAATGTACTGAAGCAGCCAGGGATGATTCCATGGGTCGTTTTTTCCCCCATAGCAAAGTGGGCTGAAGCAGCGCTTTCTTCTCTCTGACTGCTTGTTCCTGCCCTGGCGCAGCTCTCTTTGTTATGACGGAGCAGCGCCTTGTCCAGCCATGCAGTGAGAGGCACCCACGAGTCCATCACTCTTAAGGGTAATGTTTGCCTTATTTTTTCTTAGTTATATTTAAGCTGACTTGGTTTCTCCAGCCACAAATTGATGAAGAAACAGATGGGGCCGTACACAAACAGGGAGATGGTGTGGCACAGGAGATGCTGAAGTAGATGTTGCCAATGAAAGAAATGTTCTTCAAATGCCAGCCTCTGTCCAATGCTGGGAGAGAGTATCTGAGAGAGCAGCAACAGATACCGTGATGTTTTATTTTCCTCATCCTGGGGGCTCCTGAGGGACTCTGCTGCATGAAGCAAAAAATAAGTCAAGGGAAGGTGGGGAAGCAGGAAGGTAAATCAGTCTTTGAATATCAGGATAAGAAATAAACCTTATTTCTAAGGACTAAACTGGTTTGAATTTTGTCTCTGGTCATGTAGCACTCCGGTGCACATCTGTTACCATGACCCAACATAGCTGCTGCATGGGAACATGACAAGAAAAATCTTGGCTCAAAAGATCGTACTGCACATGTATGACAGAAGATGAAGGAGAAGCGAAAGGTGGTAGTGAGAGGGAACAGGCACCTAGGTGTCAGCAGTCTGCAAGCTTCCATCCAGTGTACCATCCTACACCGGCAGTGGTAGGGGAAGAGTGCCCCTGGGAGTGCGTGGCATTTCAAGGCAAGCAGATCATAGACAACATCCTTTCAAGAGTGGGTTTGGTTGCTTCTTGTGTAAAATAGGAATAGTAATGCCTGAGCAGGAGTATCACGTTCCCAGGGTGGAGAGTAAGGGAAGTTGTTTAGAAAACGCTGGTACCTCAATTAGAAGGAACACGTTAATTTGCTCTTCATTTCCATCAGGTGCCAAACCATTACGAACGTATCTGGTGGATTAAAACTGGAAAAGGTGAGAGAAGGAGGGAGAGGGGCAAAGGAGGAAATATAAAACTGCAGCAGGTTTCCTTTCCAGCAGCCTTCCCTCCGGCATGCTCGGGTGGGCTCAGTGGTGAGGAGAGCTGTTGTTATTCCTTCTACTAATACCTGATGACCCAGCCAGCAGCATCCTTTCGAGCCTGCCTGGCCCACAAGAGCGGGAGCATTTCTCCTTCATGTGCTCTGCAGCTTACCTGCTCTGGCAGCAGTGTGGTGTGGACTCCCCCTTCTCCAGCTCGGGGCCACGCCAGGTCTCCCTCAGCTCACAGGGGCATTTTTGAGTGGTCAGTAAATGTGCTGAGAGGTTGGGGTGGGCAAGGGAGGGAAAAGTGGCAGCTTGGGTCTGTCCCCACCATGGCACTGGAGCCAACCCCGCTTGGGCAGCGAGCTGCTGCTTCCTGTGCAGCATCCCAACATGTGGAGTCAACCATGGCCAGGAAAGCAAGGGGCTGGTGGGTGGTGGGCAGCTGGGAAGGGCAGGCTTGTGGCAGAGCAAGGTTGTTCCAGGTGCAGCTATATTCTTTCTTTTTAATTATTTTTATTTCTCCTGATCATTTGTTAATAAATATGCAAGACGGGATCTAGCTGGCTGTTGGAATTGGTACCAGTTCTGGTACTGGTGTGCCCAGCCAATTTCTATATTTTCTAGGAGTATACGTGCCATTGCAGCTAAGGAAATCGTGCTTTCCTGGGACTCGGATCTAGCAGAGTCTAATAAAAGGGTTGATGAAGAGAAATTTCTGCAAGATTTATTTTCCCCTGGGAAATTAAACATTGTATACCAGAGCACGCATGGCATATGGCTGCTTATCCATGGGCACTGAATTCATATTCAACACTGAATCCAGCCCCTGATTCAGCAAAGTGCTGTAAGTGGTGTTTAGTTGTGATAAACAGGACTTAACCGCAGGTCTAAAGCTGGGCATGCACTTAACTGAATCGAAGCCATTTGCATTTATGCATAGTAATGTGCAATGTAAACCACTGAGATTTGTATTGTGACCCCAAAGCTAGCTTTTTCTTAGGCAAGTACTGGATCAAAAAATGGAAGTGAGCCTATTTTCTGGACTAATTCCATCTATTTTAGATATGTTACTTTGTCTCTTCACCTTCCAGATATCGCTTGCAAAGGAGACAAGATACACATAAATTGATTTGCAAGACCAAGTGCACAATCCACATAGTGCAATGAGTCTTCTGTCTGTTATCTTTATTATTGCTATTGTATCACCCTGCTCTGCAGCAGCAGGAGACAATAGCCGTATACTTTGCAGTGGACGGTTAAGGAACTGTCAGACAATTGACCAGATTTGTTTTCTTGGCTGATCATTTACAGATTTGTTTATGCTCTAATGCTGAAGTGTTTCTACCCTGGTATGTCTTGCTGTCTAGGAAAGAAAGTACTCATGCTGCCTGGCACCATGTAAGTGTCTACTGTTTTTTAAAAATCTTAGTGGTAGGTTGTGGCAGAGAACCCTAGAATAACATGTTAACTTCTAAAAAGCTAGTGTCCTTGGTGTTCTTAAATTATTTTCTCTTAATTACTTCAAAAGTTTCCTTGCCCTTGCATTTAAAAAAAAAAAAAAGATTTGATATGTCATTTTTCTAAACAGTGATACTTCGAAACCAGACATCTGCTGGATGTCATTCTACGCTTCCAGACATCACTAGGTTTCTTTTGGAGGTTCAGAAATTGCTATGCAAATACCCAACACCCTTTTGCATTAGTCTCATTAAGGCAAATAAACATTTCACTTCAAACAGCAGCGCTCCCAAATGGGAGAGTTGAAAGTCCAGCCTACTAATCTCTTTTCAAACAGGTGAATCCTTATCACCCTCTGAAAAACTGGAATATAAATCAGTCTCTCATCTGTAGCTATTACAGCCTGTGACACAGTGAGGTCAGGGTTCACTTGTTCTCTCTCTTCCTTTGGTGGCCAGCTGGCCACCAAATTCAAGCACACTCTCAAACATTCATGCAATCACACTGGTCTCCACTATTTGCACTAATTTCCTTGTTCTCCACTTCACACTCAGTCTAGAAAACCCTGCAGAGGCGCAGTGAGTCTGGGGGACAAAGCAGCAGCGGCAGCAGCTGGACAGACACCCTGTCCACGTACAGCTGTGCTGCAGCTGGGTCCCCGCCAGCCCCTCGGACAGCAGGTTTGGCAGAGGCACGAACAGTGTGCAGGGACATGCGGCTACAGTGGGGGTGAATGAAGGACACGCTGCAAGGAAGAGCAAAGGCATATAGTGCTAGAATTACAACAGTAAATAGAGGGTTTGTGCTAAGTTTAAAAAGCAACATTTCTCTCTGCATCCCAGGATGAAGCATGGCTTGTTGGGCAGAGCAGGAAGCAGAGTCAGGACAGACTTCTGGATGTTTTTCCTGACTTTGTTACTGGCTGTGGTGAGACTATATATGCTCCTGTTTCCTATCTTTAACATGAGGCTTGTACTTGCTAAGATGGTAAAAAGCCATGGCTCTGCAGGAGCTTTGGCTGATAGACACAGAAACTACTTGGAATCTCTTCTGTAATTCATGGCAAGTTGTAACTAGGCTTCTTTAAAGTCACTCAGCTAAAGATGTAAATGCCTGAATTTAAAAAAAATTAACACATTTTAAGCTAGTTTTTAAGATGACAGCCTTTAAAAACATTGGGACCTACCCCAGTATTTGTTCTTCTTCCAGAATTCTTTTTCTTGCTAAAATAAAATATGCAAAAAGTGTAAGTAGGAAGGAGAGAGACTGTTTTCCCGCTCTCCTTCCTCGCACTTGGATCCAGCAGCTGAGATTCAAATGCAAATGCCAGTACTCTCTAACTCTCCAGGAACTTTTGAGTCTTGGTGTCTTACACCTATGTGACAACTTTAGCCTAAATTAAAAATCAAAGAGATTTCCCCTGGAGTAAGGTGTTGCTTGTTACGAGTGAGGATATCATAATTGGAGCTGCCAGGAGGTTTATGAACTCCACTTGCTGAAGGAGGGTTTGGGACTGCAAAGCACCGGAATCTGTATTTTCTGTCTGGAGTCATCCCAGCTACTGCCCTCCCTCAGCCAGACCTGTAAAACCAGCAAACACGCTTCAGATCCCATTTAAATGCCAATACACCTTTCTCTTCTGTGTGATCCTATCGGATCTGGGAGGCTGAGATTGTGCCCCAGCTCTCGCCCTGCTGCTGTGGTGGCTCCTAGGCAGAGAGAGGGGCAGGTCCTGGGTGCAAGTGCCTGCTGTGAGGGTGCTGTGCAGTCTCCTTGTCACATCTCCTCTGACTGGGGCTGTGTGGTGTGACAGGTCAAGGTCTCAACTGTAGCTGCCAGTCTGTGCGCTTTAAAGCTTTGATTCCACCCCTGCTTTTCCTTCCCTTGCCATCCCCTCAGCACGCCCATCCATCATAGCCAAGATGGTCAATGGGGGGAAAAAAATCTTTGGTAGTTTTATTTTAGCAAATCTAGGATGGGACATTCAAAGTCTGTAGCAACATTACTAGAAACACAGAGGGGGGTTAATGGCTGCGGAAAAATTTTCTTTGATCTCTTTATATCTGCTCTTCATCTTTGCCTTTCCTCAGTAACTCAAATGACGGACTATTCTTGAAGAATACATCATAACTGGGGTTTACATTCAGGTTTTTTCTATAAATGAAACTTCAGAACCACTTTTTAAATCTAAATTATGGTATAAAACATGTACTGTTCCTCTGCTGACATGATTTAGTCACAGGAATCATGTGTGTATGTAAGACAGAGCGAGAGGGAGACAGAAAAAAGACTGATGCTGTTTGTGAAAAAGCATAGCTATGAAAACTTGAAGGGAAAAGCTCCAACAAGTTTGCTAACTTCTGTAAAGTAGTAAATTTTCAGCTTTACTTGGCCTATGATACATTGATTATTTTTCATTACAAGGAAAGGTGGTTGAGGAGGAAATAATTCTCTGTGCAGACAGGATGTTTTTTCCATGTTTCACAAGAATTGAAAATTAGCCATTTGACAGGGAAATAGTAATTTTAAACATAGAGAAGAATTGTTTTGTTGTTGAGTCTTTTTTTTTTTTTAAGGGGAATTCACAGAAGAAATAAACCTCCAAAGAACAGAGAGATATTGGTTAGGACCACAGTAATGAATTTGCAAAAAGAGAAGCATGATTTTGTATATGATATTTCACAGGCAGAATTAGTTAAGTTGTATGGGGCTTTCTCCAATTTAGAGTCACTGGGAAAGCTTTCTGTGGAGTCAATTCACTATTGACTAGCACCTTGCAACAGACATTTCTGATAGCAAATAACAAGTGTCAGGTGCTGGCATTTTGCAGCTGGCGTTCACTTTCCCTCAGTGCAAATGCGACTACCCAAGACGGTACACAAGAGAATCCAACCTGTGGGCGCTGAGGCCCAGTAAGGGTAGCCATAATGCCTCACTGGTGCTGTTTGGATCTGGCCCAAGTTAGAGAGCAACAAAGACACATGACTTGGGGAATTCAAACCTCAGGTAAAAAACTTTTATATGTGTAAGTGTGTGTACACCTTGCTGGATCAGTGCAGAGCTCCATCCATCCTCTCTTTGGCCGTGGTGTATATGCCCCACTGCAAGCAAGGAGCACTTCAAGGGCTCCCTGCGTTGCAGGAATGTGCTTGGCAGCCCCATCTGGGTGTCTTTTACCTGGGCTGTTCCAGGCCATTTCCCATCTCCCCAGCAATTTGTCACAGTGCATTATCACCATTTTTGCCATTATCACAGTTATCATTGTCTTTCTGCAAGTGAACAGCAAGGCAGCTGAATTTTTTAGACAATGTGAAATATTTTACCATAAATACTTTTTTTCTTTGTACTGTCAAATCTTGTGCCTGCTTCTCTTCCATTTTCTCCCAAGCTCTCACTGTTACAACTCCAGCACCCCCGCATCGTTACTCATGAATTTCAGGAGTGCCTGTGCAGGAAGGCTCCATGTACAAACACACATCCCTTTTCTATTTCCACATGGTAACTTCTGTATTAGCAACTGGTTACAGATTTTTTTTCTATTACTGCTGAAATAATTTTTGGAATGGGGAGAGCTTGTACGTCTGTTTTGAAAACAGAAAGCAAGCTTTAGAAATGTGTGCTTTGTGCAAGAGTTTACTCTCAATCCACACCGCAAGGTTTATTTCTCAGATCTCACAGGAAAAGGATATTGGTGCTGGGATTGTCGGATTCCATGCTATGAGAACATCCTCATTTAAAAGGACATCATGGATTGCCTGTTAATCCACAGGCTAAAACTTAAGTAAGCAGAGGCTAATGTCTCTTTACTGGTTTAATTAACAACAATTACTTGTCTAAAGATAAGGTATTTCCAGTTAAAAGCCATCTCCTTCAACTCCAGATCAGCTGAGAATAGTTCAAATTAGTTTTAGGGTAGGGTCAAAGACCAGAATTTTAGGAGTTTGAAGTTTTTTAACTGAGCAGATCAACACTTATATGCAGGGGGAGAATCCACATCTCAGTGAAAAGAGGGAGGCTGGGATTTTCCATCTGCATGGCAGTGGATTCTTTGGGGGCTTTAAACAAACCAGTTAATGAGGTGGCACTGACATATTTGAAGTCCGATGCATGGTCCATTTTAGTGTCACTGGCAAAGTCATGAAACTGGAATAAATCAAACTAAAGCCTTGTGTAGCACTTCATAGGCTTTGAGGTGATTTGGCATTTTACAAATCTGTGCAACCAGAGGAAGAAGCAACATTTAGAAAACAATTGGAAATGTGCAGGAAAAAGAATAAAGAGTAAGGCAAAACTGAAAGCTTTGTGCTGCTCGGAGCAAAGTTTCGGTGCAAGTTTTCTGCTGGGCAGCAGTGAGGTCCTCCTGCAGACGCTGATGCTGGCAGCGCTGGTGGGGGGAACTGCCTGGGTCAGTCTTTTGAAAATCTCCAGTGGGCAGCAGTGCTGGGGCAGAGGGTGTGTGCTCATTTCAAAACAGTATAAATCCCCACTCTGATTTGAATTTTCTCTGTTGCCAACAGGAGCCAGCTCCCGCAGCACCCCTCCATCCCCAGGACATGGCGCGTGAGAAGTGACTGCGGGCATTGCGCTGCAGCCTGTGGGCTGAAGGCCTCCCGCCAGGCAGCCTGGCCTTGTCTGTCAGCAGGGCAACTGAGCTGCACAGGCTGCGAAGGGTTTGGATGGACAAAGACTCTGTAGCTCTGTGCTTCAGCTGTACCAAGAAGCTCACAAGCTGCCGGAAGGACTGTAGGAACTAAATCCTGTGGCTGTATCTGTAACTCTCCTTGCCTCACAGGGCAAGGAGATGGGAACTTGGCCTTCCCCAAGATGCTACCCAGCCTCCACATCCTGCTCTGGTGTTGATCTCAAGGCCCAGGGTCCACAAATGTTTGTACCTCCTGCAGCAGATGTTTCTGGAGATGTTTCTTCAAGAGGTGATTTTGAACCCACAGCAAAGCTCCTGCTGACCTGCCTAACTATGGAATAAGCAGAGCAGGGACAAGGACTATGACTCTTCTACCCCACACTTGTTCTGGTTTGGTGTATTGTCTTGCAAAGAGCCCAAAGTGATGGCTGAGGGCTCACCCCACTTTTCTGTAGGTCCAGAGCTCTGAAAGTCCTGAGGCACTTAGCTCCCACCACCTTAGGATTTGGATAAAATAATTTTTGAAGTTTGGTGCTGGATCGCTTTGTGGATTTACGTGCTCTGTTGTCCTGCTGTCCCCCCACTCTCCTCGGTAGCGCTGCTCGTGGTGTGTTTGCTGCCTGGCAGGTCAGGGAAGAGGCTATGCCATGACACAGCCCCCTCATGATGCCAAGGTGAGGGCCTGAAGGACCACAGGCTCCTTTTGGTGTGTTGTAGAGGTGAGGGGAGTGCACAAGCTGATACTGGTAAACTGGAGTCTTTAATGGCCTGTCCATAAATTCAGCTGGACAGCCACTGGTCTAAAGTACTCCTTGTTCAAGTGGGGGGGAAAAAATCTGCTCCTGTTTCATTCACCCTGGTGCAGGGATGGGTAGTTTGCTTCGGCTGCTTGAGTCCAGCAAGCGCAACCACACGAGGGCATGGATTCTGAATTTTTCAATGCAGCATCTTTGGCTTAGACCACTGCAGAGTGTCTGTACCCCTCATCCTGGAGAAACCCACCCCCCAGGGTGGCTCTGCTTTGTGTGTGTGGCCCTGAGGAGTCATTTTGGGAGTCAAAGGCCTAAGGACCTTTCCTGGACATATTTTTTTACACTGTAAGAACTACAGAAAATGGCACCCCAGAAGTTTCTTGGCCTTTTGTCCACCTCTGCTTAGAAAAACACCTACAAGGTTTTGCCTTCTTTTCCCCTAGCTGCCTAATAGGCAAAGCCACAGACCAAATAACCAGGACTAAAAAGGGGCAAGATACAGCTATGTGGCCACTTCTTCCCCTCACCACTGGTCCAGACTCTGGAGCGACCTCAGATTGAATTTACTCCCCGAGTGCAAACCCTGGGGGTTGTGCCGGGGATGCTGGAGGTTCGGTGGCCTGTTTGCATGTGTGGAGCTGAGCTTGTGGGCAGAGGGGCATTCAACGCGTGCGTACGGCAGGAGGAAAGGAGCCCTCTCTCTGTCTCTAGTTTCAAGTTTAGCTTGACCCTTGTCTGATGCTGTTTAATGAAAGCTGGGTGCTGGGCAGGGAAGCAGCAGCCCAGCCGAATACTCTAACAAGTGGCTTGTTAGTGAGGAATGTCCTGCAGTAAGCAGGAGCAGCCTTGTCACTTCTCAGCCAATCCTCTGAGGACAATAAGGAAGGAGGACAAAATGAGTGCAGCCCTCCTGGGCCTCCCCTTAAGAGTTTAAAAGCAAAATATTGATTTTGAGTTACCCTGCTTCAACTCAGCTTCACTCTCCTGATATTTTTATTCCCTTGTAGATTTCTGACTCCATTCGTTTTTTAAAGAAATCACTGGTGCAATTGTGGTGTGTCCATGTTACATTCCTGCGCCTAAAAATATGGTCAATTGACACCTTGAAGGTTTCCAGGCAACTCTAACCATTTGTGACATCTCTAGCTGCATCCCCAGTATGTTCAAAACAGATGAAGTGAATGAATTGATTTTAGCTGTATAAAACCCTTGACAAAAATCTCTTTGTGGCCATCCAGTTAGTCTCTTGATGATTTGTAGAGTATTTGCTTATGCCATGAACTTGATCCTTCCCACCTCTCCGGCTGTTTTTCAGCTAGCTCTGCCGTGGGTTCCGTGCTCCCGAATGAACTGCAGTTACCTTCCCCAGCGCTGGAGCAAGAGCCAGAGTCAAACAATGCTGTACCTACAGCCACGATGCCGTCAGGTCAGACCTGAGCATTATGCCGTAATGTACCATATGAACAGCACTCGATGCTAGCAAGACAAAAAGAAGCAACTTTGTTAGGTGTTTTAAATTATTGCAACACCCAATTTGCCCAATAAAATCAGCAGATTCATCAAACCCGATTTAAAGCCCCAGAAAAGTTAAAATGATTCTTCAGCTTGCTTAAGGAGATAGGAGCTAGAACAACACAGAAAAAAACTTTCCCTTTGTCCCCAGAAAACAACTGAACATTTGCACGTGATGAAACATGCAGTAGGCCAGGAATAAATTAAGTGCAGAATCTCAACTCCTTTAATCAAATAATCTGTTAAACTGACATTTATGTGTGTGGTCCAAAGGAAATTCTTTTGAAGACATATGGTCTTTTCACTGTACCCTATTTTGGATCAAGTTCCATTGTATTAACAAACATATAGATAAAGTGTTGATAAGCCTGATTGTTTTGTGGTTTTTTTTTTAAAGGTGCCTCTGAGTGTTTTTAACCCCAGGGATTCAGGCTTCTGGAAGGACAAAGCACAGTAACCACACATGATAAGCAGTAATTTCAGTGCTCAACATTTGGTGTCTCAGCTCAGGAAGACTGCATCAGAGAGAGAAGCCTGCTGGATACAATGGTGACAGGGCTGGAGTGCTGATAATAACGCATCCTTCAAGAAGTGCAAGATATTCTTGATTAATTGGAGAAAGGCTTATCTGAATCCAAGAAAACCAGCAAATGCTTCTGCTGTTGCAGTGTGTGCTGCAGTGTGCAGCAGGGTGTGAGCAGGACACCAAGGTCTGGCTTTGGCAGTGTTTAACACATACAGAAGAGTTATTCCCATCCCTGGTGCCCTTGGCTGGCTAAACTGGTAATAACCAGCTAATGCCTCTAACCTGGCCTCTCTGCAACACAAGTCATAGGGTTTCTGTAGTCTCTCCTGCATCAAGCCCAGCCTTTCTGGTTGAGCAAGAGCATTTTCTGAAGGAAAGCATCACATCTGAAGTAAAGAGTGATGAAGTGTGTGGTAAGCTGATCTTCTAATGTTAAAAAAAAAAAAGGCAACAAAGCTGCTTCTCTAAAATACCTGTTATTAGAGGAGGTGATACAACTGAGCTGATATCTGCCATCAACAGGAAGATGTCCTGCTCCCTTCCCCTCATCCCTTCTCTTTTCCACATGCCGTCTGCTCCTCAGACCCTGCTATGATTCAACTCAATGCAATATTAATACAGGGTAAATCATGTTTTTCATGTGAATGGCCACAGGAAAATCACGTGGATGATTCTCCATCAGCTGAGTGAATTAAAGTGAAGGGCCACATGAACGCCATCAGCTTGAGGTGGGAAGGAGGGCTGTGAGCCAAAAGCAGGGAAAGGGAAAAGCAGAGGATGGGAGGACCGGGCATCACCACTTGAGACAAAAACTGATCAGCTTCAGCTTCTTTAGGGAAATCATTTTTGAGGGGAAAAAAAGCTACTTGCATAATGTATGGAAACACACTGGAACTTATATTGTCCTACAGGTAGCGATACCAATATGAAAAGGCTACCTCCTCTGCCACTGGATGTGGCGTCCATATTACTGTTTCCTAATTGCACACGAGCAGACAAGACCTTGGGGTCTGCATGCTGCAGGTGTGCAGCTGCAGCTGGGACCCAGCGGGAGAGGCAAGGGCTGCTGCAGAGCATTTGCTCTACTCACGGTGATACCACACTGTCCTCCCGCATGCATGGCCATCTCTGGGCATATGGGGACATGTGGGCTGCATGACAGTGATATGTGACAGTCCGACCAGTGAGGGACAGCTGAAGGAGCCTTTCCAGATGCATTGGGAGTGAGAGGAACAGCAGCCATCCATAGATGCAGCGTCTGATTTATTCTGCATTGTGGAGGTGAGACCACATTCCCACTGGTGTAATGGCACCAGCTCAGGTCAGGGAGGACCTGGCACCAGTTCTGGTCAGGGGAGAGCTTTAGCTGAGAGCAAGGAACAGCACCGCAGCGTCAAGTGAGGTGTGCAGGGCTGCTGCAGGTAGGGATGGATGAAGGGATAGTCCTTGAAAGCCTGCAGGGTCACTCTGCCGCCTGCCGCATCACCTGCAGCTTTGCCTCGAGAGCTGAGGGCTGCAGCACCATGCCCTGGGTTTCTGACTGCTCTGGTGCCTGTGTGGCTTCCTGTGGAGCTGCTCTGAATTGCACTTGTTGGGAGCCGCCGCACCAGCCAGCAGCTTGCTGAAAAGCGTCATCTGAGATGTCTCGGCTTTTGCAGCATAAGCTCGTTTTAAAAAGCTGTGATCGTGTCAGCAAACAGCCCGGCACATTCCCCCTATCGTCCTGCTGGAACCGCCGCGTGCCCCATGCTGACCACCCGGCACAAGCAGCAACATTTCCTCCAGCTGCTCGTGTCCATGTTTCAGGACAGTCCTGAGAAGCTCAGCTCTCCCCTCAGCCTGGGGTGGGCAGCCCGGGGGGGCACCATGGGGCCACCAGAGACTGAAGTCGAGGACAAGCAACCTCAGCTTAATGCTGCAGGCCTTGCTGGGTTTGGAAGCAGGCGTTGGAGTCTGGAGGGCTGCTGGGGTGGGCGGAGGGGTGGGATTTGCTTTCAAGCTGTGCCAATTGACTTCTGAGGCTTTTCTTCCTCTGAGCCAGCTCAGCTGAGGCAGATTTGCTGAGTGACTGCTGCTTCCTGCCCCTTGTGCTGGCCCCGGGTCGGAAAGGGACAGGGACAGGGACGGGGGAGCTGGAGCCCAGGGGATTCTTCCTCCCTGCTTGCCCGTGCAGAGGAGCCTCCTCAACACACCCGCAAGGTGTGTTTGCGTGTCCTTCTCTGTGTCGGTGGGTTTCTGGCAGAGCGTCTGCTCAGGAATGGCGGAGCAGAGTTTCTTTTGGATTCCTGCCCTGCTGCAGGGGCAGGATGAGTTGGGGGAAGCTGCAAACAAAAGTGGGGCAGAGAGAAATGGGCTGGTGCTGCCTACTGACGCTTTTGGTTTTGAGGGCTTCACAGCCATAGACCTTCTGCAGCTGATGGCAGCACGTGCAGGCAGATCACAGGCTTAGTCCTATCTGCTGGGGTGAAGGGGGCAGGTGGAGGTGCCAGCTCTCACAAGGACATCTGCTACACAACGCAGCATGGGCCCTGGGTGATGCTCTCCTCTATCCAGTTATGGATGCAATGGGTGTCCTGGGGGGTTTCTTCTTGGGGGTTTGTTTTTTCCCTTCAGCCCTGAGGCAGCCGTGCCTTTGTACCCACCCCTGCCCTCCTGCCTCATGGAGGAGATTTGAGTAAGGAGCAACTGGAGCAGCTACTGCGCTTCCCCATGGGTCGGGGCACCCCAGAGATAGGAGGTAAAGCTGCTGGCAGATGGCAGTGCCCAGCTGCACAGGAGGCTGGAAGAAAAAGTGCAAAGGTAGAGTTAGGAGGTCATGCCTATGGTAAAAACGAGGACTTGACAAAGTTGCAGAAAACCTTTATCAGCTAACATGCCCTGCCTACAAAGATACCAATCTCTCCTCAAGCTATAAAGTCTAAACATGAAAAAAAGCTTGACAAAGTAATTTCAGAGCTGGCTGTGGTTTTCCTAGTCAAGCACTAGCATGGTCAGCCATCCAGCCCATTGCTCTTCAAACATGGTAGTTTCTCAAAAGCATTTATTCTAAAAAGAAAAATGTTATTCCAAGTCTCCAATTTAAATATATGGAAATCCAGATGGGAGAAGTGTTAATTTGAATTTACACATATGATATCACAGCCGGTAGGGGTTAAGGAGAAGGTAGGAAAATAAAACCTGTACTTTTTTTCTTCTAAGTGAATTCTATGATCAAGTGGGGATTTTTTTTTAAAAAAGGCTGTATTCCAACTGCCACCACTTGTACCACTTCTGGAAAACATATTTAGCTATAAGTGGAGTGTTTAGTAAGATCTGTCCCTATTCCAGTGATAAGAAGGACAAATGATTTTTGGTATCCAAGCCAGGTAGCCAAGCTCAGCCTAAGGCTGTTTCTGTACTTGTCCACTGGGATGTAACATAATCAGGCTTTAATATGACACATTCAGCTCTGGGGTGACAGCACTGGTGGCAGAACCTTCCTGATATGGCTGGTGCAAGAAGAGCCAGCAGGCAAGAACAGACACGTAGCTGCTCAGGTTATTTAGTACAGCCGGTGGCCTTTGGCCAGGCTGCACTTTCTGAAGATGGCAAAGGTGAGTTGCTCCCAGCCCAGGCACCATCTGCTCTGCTTTTTCTTCCAGTGGAACTTTACAGTGTTGAGACCATAACAAGCTGTTGTATACCCTGGAGTATTCCAGTGCTGGCTACAGCAAACCCAACTGGACATGGAGCACCATCAGATAAACCAGCACCTGGTAGCTCCCTGGACGCATCAGCTGAGAGGCTGATGGGGCAATTCACGGGCACCAGCAGTTGCAGGATGACATTAGGGCCTGTTTCAGCATGATGCCACCCTTGCTGTCCCTGCACAGGGGACACACATGTACAGTGCAGCACACAGAGCCACAGGACACAGATCCAGAGCGCTCCTGGGAAAGTGGGAAGTAGGTTTGAGCTTGGCTGCTGGGAAGGGCCGGCGCTGCTGCGAGACTGCTCAAGTCAATAGTAAGGATGCCTACACCACAGACTTGCCCAGGCTGAAAAATAAGAATGGAGAAAGGTGTAGCTGGGGTGCTGGGGGGGAGACAATCCCCAGGGCTGCTGAGCCATCCTCGGATGGAGGTGTCGGGAAGGGCTCTGTGGGGAAACACAGGGGCTAAACTTCCAGACAACATTTTAGCCCTGGTGAATCTCTGCCGACTTCATGTGAATCACGGCCAGGAAGAGCTGATCTCATTGCTATTCAGGAATATGGTGGGGGAGAATCTTGTCATAATTTTTTTCTGTTTAGTCACTGGTTTGTTTTCCTGTGAATGGTAGTAACAGTTCAGCCTACAAAGTTGATGTAATTGTGAAACTTTTTTTCAGCTGTCACAGCTCAAATGCCCCTGCGTGTATGCTTTAAAGCGGGCTGCCTTAACAGCAGTTTGGCTGTACCTAATACTTTTACGTAATCTTTTTCTTTAACTTGTTTTTTTATAATGGTATTACACTAAGAATTTTTTTAGAGCTTCTTGGTACAGACATCATTTCCACCTCTTATTTTTTATAACTGTTTGAAAGCCCTATAAAGTCAGAATTTCCAAAAGCAACAAGCTATGGCAAGTCAAGTATTCAATCGGGATTTAAGAGTGCCCCTCTTTCATTAGGAGGTGGTTCCGCTGTACCTTCCAAGGATTCACTACAGCAGAGGTGGGCACATTTGCTAATTCACAAACCTTTAAACATTTTCTATGGAAACTGCAACCTCCTTTAAAAAAAGTAAATGTTACTGGGGCTCCTGCAGTTTTACAGAAGATACTATGTAGTTGAGTGTACCTTTCATAATCAAGTTTTGGGGGGGTGTTAGATGAATCAGTTGAAAACTACTGATGTTTATTAAGATAGGCTCTGCATTAAGTTAAAGTCTTTCACATAGACCTGTCACTAGCCGAATAGACTGAGGCAAATTTCAGCTGAGTAGCACTGTACAGAGTCCACATCTTTGCAGAGAAATAAGAAGTCTCTGGCAGATTCATATGTATTTGGAAGGAGAGGATGGGTAGTGGGGAGCAGATTAAAAGGCAACCCTGGCAAAGCCTTTGCTCGGATAATGGGCACGCAGTCCAGCTACAGAGGTCTGCAAGGCTGTGGTTTCAGTTAGGTGTGCTTTAGCAGTCGTATGGGTTTATGGAGTCACCTCACTCCTCTCCCGTGGGTTCTGGCCCCCGCAGCACAGCATATGACATTTGGCACAACCATGTGGAGAGCGTGGATTTGAGAGCTGATTTAGGTTTCTGGCTGACAGGAAGATCCCACCAGTGGTTGGATCAGCCTAGCTGAACTGGCCACAGCTGGGAGTTGGAGTGATGAAAATGGCATGCCCCAAAGCAAAATGATGTGAACCTGCAGCAGCCTGGGCTGCTTTATGTTAACCAACCATAGTTGGCCCAACACATCATTCTAGCTCTTAGCCATGTCAGATGCCACCAGATTGCACTTTGGTGAGAGAAACGGAAAGTGCAACCTGGCTTGATCTGCCACTGCCTGTTCCGATTCTGAACTGGCAGATTTTTAACTCTGGGTTTTATGCAAGTGAGTATAGGGGCAGACAGACAGTGGAGGGTTGGTTCAGGGAGGTGTAACTGCCTCTGTCCCAGGTGTTTGAGATCAGACCTGGAGAAAGAAGCCAGTACTGGCTGCTTTAAGTCTCTAATTGCTGCTCTGCTTGGAGCTGGGAGGTCTGATGGTGTTACTGCCCCAGCCCCTGCTGTACGTACAGCTGTGCTGTGGCCAGACCAGCTGCCAAACTGCCAGAGCTGAGGGTGCAGCGCTTTCAGGGAAATCATAATTTATGCCCATATGCCTTAAAATGCCACAGTGGGTCAAGAGCTGTAAGCAGATCAGGTCATAACTCACCAAATCTGGTTTTATGATTCTTAGTACTAAATCAGAAGTCCTGGAGCCACGTGCCTCAGATCGACGATTGGTAGACCCGTGCCTGGGCTCAGATTCTTCAAAGCAGGGCAACAGGCTGGCTCTGCACCAGCAGCCTTTACGCTGAACCCGGTGCTGCCTACTTGTTTGCAGCTGGCTAAACCCCTCTTGGGCGTGTGGACTGATTTGACAGAAATGTGACCACATGCCTGAGCCTAAACTGGGTCAGATGAGCACTGCTGGGTGCTCCAGCAGTGCACGGGTCTGTCTCTGCTGAGCGCAGAGCCCCAGCCCTGGGTGCTGCAGGCAGGCAGCAGGCGGCAACCTGGCCAGCCTAGCCCGGCTCATCTGCTGGGGAGGGTTCAACACGGTGCCTGTGAAACCAACAGAGGAAGTTTCTACCCCACAGCTCTTTGGTTGTGTTCCTGTAGTGCTGCTTGTCGCCTTCGTTGTGCTGATGCAGCTGCTAGTTAAGACTGCATGCCGAACCCGATCACTGCAGTAAGCAGAGTTAAAACATGCTCTTTTGGGAGCGGGTAGTTATTAAGCAGAACTACCCCCAAGGCTTGATTTACAGTACAGTCTTTCAGATGTTCACACAGACTGACCTGAGGGGTGAAGACCTGAGCCGCGGGAGTGGGCAGGCAACTGCCAAGGAACTGGAGACTTGATGGTCTGGTTTTGTCAATAAAGGCAATGCCTAGTGGAACTGCAGCCGGAGTCCTTGCACTGCTTCTTGCAATATATATATCCTCTGCCTGGCACGCTGCACTTGGGCTGCGGGCCCTTCACGTGATGCGGGACCATGCTCTTGCATGAACTTCATATTCTTCATCTGTGCTACATAAACCACTCTGAGTCCTTCCTCCCATGGGAACAGGATTTTATTGGCTTGCAGATTGCATTCTCTGACACAGATTTCTTGCATGCAAATCAAGAAGTTGAGAGGTAATGAATATGCTAAGCATGGAAAAGCGGTGTAGCGTTATGGTTACATTACAGTGCATTTAAAGCAGAAAACAAATAGGAACATTGCAGAACCAAAACCCAACAGTTCTCCATTGAAACATATGGACACAAAGATGCACCGTTACAGGATTTAAAGTTCTACTGAAGACAAGTGATTGTGGCTTAAAATCTTTACTGAAAACAAGTGGCTATAATCTGTAAAATTTTTAGGAAAAGAATAAACTATTTTCCATATTTTGAATGTTTCTGCCTTGCTGCAGATTCCTTCTTTAGAATGCTGAGAAAGGTGTTGTTATATGGTCAGGTGAGATCATTTCTGTTTCTGTGAAGCTGAATGTCGTCTTACATTTGGGTTTTTTCCTAGGTGATTCCTATCACATCAAAACTCACAGTAAAACTGGACTTCAGTGTGAGTTCTGACTAAGTAGGGACTTAAAGGATTTTGGCCACCCTGTGCTGAAAGACAGCCTGTAGATTTGTGCATGTGTGCGTGTGTGTCTGAATGTACCTTGTACACATACATATATATATGTATATATAAAAATCTGTGAAAGTGCATAATTTCTTGGCTCTCATCCTAACCTTTGTGCAACTGGGTGCTGGGATCTGGATATTCAGTGTGCTTAGCAGCACTTTTTAATGAAGAGGTGTTTTCTCCCTTGGAGCTGTCATTCTCTGCCACATCACAGACTCCTTCAGACAGAAAAATAATTGGCCACTTATTCTGAGGGTGGAATCAGAGAGCCCCAGGGGCTGGTGGAGTGCTCCGCAAAGTGGGACAGCAGCTCCCCGTGGCACCCACTAGTGTCCCCATAGCCTGTGCTGGGAGGACCCACACAGGACCTGCCCTCTGGGGCACCACCCACCCTTAAGCACTTGAATGAGGTCTGGTGGATGGTGTCACAAAATGTGACAGGCAAGACCCAGAACCCCAGGAGGAGAAAGGTGAAGCAAAATGGACAATTACTCCCAGAGCTGTTCTGCTACCACATGGAAAAGCAGGCTTGCTTTGCTTTCTTTTTTCTAAAACCTGTGTAATTGCTGCCTGGTGGGATGGTTTTCCACATTTGCAGTA
Organism: Falco cherrug; assembly: GCF_023634085.1. Classification (NCBI taxonomy): domain Eukaryota; kingdom Metazoa; phylum Chordata; class Aves; order Falconiformes; family Falconidae; genus Falco; species Falco cherrug. The sequence goes on from NC_073700.1 coordinate 103,361,397, forward strand.
GGCTTTTTTTATTATTTTGCTTCCAAGGTGGATTTTTAGCAGCATTTATTCTACTCAGGAGCTCCTAAGATCCACCTTTCATCAGATATTTCCCAGAGTTGTTAACATTCAGAAATAGGCAATGCAGTAAAAATTCATCCCTTAGAACCTCACACCTACTACACCACATGTAGGAAAGTGATGAAATAAATGGTCAAGGTGGTCCTCGAGCCTCGAGTGGGCATCAAGGGCACTTGCCTGGCAGGAGTGTGCCAGCATCCCACACCAACCAAATGCTCAAATGCAAATACTATGCAACTTACGCTGTCTTGCAAAGTAAGTTACTCTGGTTCCAGCTCTGCCACTTGCAAATCACTGTTCACTGCCATGACGACTCGACTCTCATCACGACAGCATGGACCATGACGCTGCGACATCCCGCCCCTTCTCCCAAGGACTGGTGACTGAGGGAAAGCTGGCCCATGCCCTGCTCAGGTGCTGGTTGCCATCTTCCCCATGTGTGGAAGGCTCCTGCTCTCGTAGCTGCCTCCACCAAAGGAAAAGCATGTCCTTCACCTTCTGTGATACCTCACAGGCTTACACTTAGCTCTGAGTCACTCTCGTGTCATTTAGGAGAAAAGGCTGGACAGTGAGCTGGAGCAGCAGAAGCAGGAATTCCTCCCGGGAGCCATCCTGAAGGTCCCAGGCTGTTCCCTGCAACCAGGCTGGCACTGGGAGATGGGCTTAGGAAGACAGGCAACGAGGTGAAGGGCACGGCCCCCTGGGCTCTATCGTCATGCTGGGGCTCTGTATTTTACCCATCCCGTTGTTCCACAGCTGTCAAACCCTACACCTCAGGCTATATATAAGGGAAATTGGAAGGTGGGATTTTAGCTTGAGTAGGGCTGAATAAGGTGTAAACAAGGCAGAAATACTGCTACGATAGTATTATGTTTGTCAAGGCCTCACCACCCTGTGGACATCAGGGCCTGACTGCTCACACCAAGCCCCTTGCTACTTTTTAATGTGTCATACTAAAGGAGGTTGTATTTTAATTTAGATCAACACCTAAAACAAAAGATCAGAAGACTTTTTTTTCCCACATCCTTTTCATATTCATTACATCCATTCCTTTTCTGCCTTTCAGTCCGTAGCTGTGGGCTACAGGAAAACCAGTAACTGCCTGAAACATGAATAGTGGAGAAAGGGAAGAATATAGTAAAAAACCCGGAAAGAATATGCATTTGTGAGATGGCTTAATGTTCTGTGATGTTGCTCATTTGTCTGTTCTCATCTGTATAACTAAAACTCTTCAAGCTAATTTTTTCCCTCACTAATGTGCTAGGAATCAACACAGTCATCTCTGCTAGAAAAAAAGGGTGCTCAGACTTCACTGAATTGAAGTGGTGCAGGGAGCCTTACACATTGTCCTTGTGTCACCGAGAAGCAAATGATGGTGGCAAAGCAGCTACCGGTTCTGTCGCGAGGGGTGGGTGGCTGTTTTGGGGTGCAGAGACGTAGGTGACATCTTTTTTATTTCTTTATAATGTAACTTAATTCTGCTGCGTATGTCCTAAATCTCTGCTGTTTAAAAAAAACAAAATAAAATAAAAAAACCCCAACAAAAAAAAACCAAAACAAAAAAAAAAAAGAGAGAGAGACGATTCTGCAGGGCTGGTAGCAATGGCAAAAACTCTCCCTGCCCCAGTGCGACGGCATCTCCCCAGGGCGTCCGCGGCCGTGCCCTCCCCAGCTCTGCCGTCCTGCGGAGCGCTTTGCTCGCTTTTTCGCTTTCGGGCCGTTTGCGCAGCCCGGGCTCCGCAGCCCGGCGGGCGCAGCTCCGCAGGTGCGGTGCGGGCACCTTTGAAATTGCCGCTCCTGCACGCGGGTGTCCCGGCCGAAATTCACTGGCAAAGAAAGTGCCTGGTTGCTTCGATTATTTCCTAACGACTCCGCTCGCCTTTGGTCTGGCCGGTGCCCAGATGGGTAATTTTGGAGCCATTTGCGTGCTTAACCTTGTTTTGAAGGCGCGGAGGTCTGCGAGCTCAGGTACTTAAAAACGCTTAATGGGAATTAACAGCTGAATGGGGAGCCCTAAGTACCCTGACGCGGGGTCACATGCGACACCGGCACTTCAAAGCGCCCGGTGCTAATCCGGCCGGATCGCCCGCCACCGCCCTGCGCCCGGGCTGGGGCCGGGGCCGAGCCGACCTGCCGCCGGCCCCCCCGCGCCTGGCCCGGGGCGGGGGGCGGCTTCTACCGGCCCTGCCCGCGGCTGCTGCGGCGGGCCAGGCCCGCCCGGTCCGCCCGCAGTCCGGCACCGACGTGTCGGCAACGGCTGGAGCAGCCGGGACGGAGGCGGCGGCCCGCCCCTCCGCGCCCCTCCCCGCCCCACCCCGGCACCGCCTGCGGGGCGGCGGGCAAGGCCCGGCCCGGGGACCGCGCTCCGGCCGCTCCCGCTCCCGCCACCGCCCGCCCCGTCCGCCCGGGGAGGGCCGGGGCCGCCCCCGCCCGCCTGCAGGGCGCTGTCGTGGCGCGGTGCCCCCGCTCCGCCGCGCTCCCTCCCGCCCCGAGCGGGCCTGGCCCGGCTGCGGGGGGAAGATGCCGGCCCCGTCCCGCCCCCGGTAGCAACGGGCCGCCTGTGGAAACCGGGGCGAGCAGCTAGCAAACCCGAGCCCTCCGCGGGAGGGGAACCCCACGGCTATCTTCTCACCTTCCCTGAGACTGCATATGTCGTCCCCGTTCTGCTTTCCGCTGATGTTCATAGCGGGCTCGCCCAACACGGCAGTTATTTAATATGGGGTTCCCTGCTAGGCCGTGCTGTTTGATTGCTGTCACAAATGGCATCGGGTGAAATTCCTCATTGTTTCTGCAATTACACGGCAGCCCACCGCTACTCGCTTTTCCAGCCCCCGGAGCTAATCGTTTTCCCACTGTAAGCCTCATACTGCACACACGTAGAGCGAACAAAACCCCAAACCCTCCAAAACTCATATTTCTCAGCTATTATGTTATCAGCAGGAAATATTTCATAGCTCTGACATCATAAGCCCTGAGCAGCATGAAGTTTATCAGGGCCTTCACATGATGAAATTGTACTTTTTAAAGTGTTGGAACAAAAAGCGGAACACCTTTGTATGGGATTTAAGCTGCTAGTTTTAATTGCTGCCATTTAAACAGTGCAGCTGAATCCAGGTTCTTTCAGTAGCCGCTTCTGATACAAAGCAGGGCAAGGAAGCCAAAATTAGCTGTTTAAAACTGCCTGCAATAGATCTGTAAACACAGATAGGGTCTGTGGCCATCGTACCCATGTCACCGATCCTGCTAGGTTCTCACAGCTCTATTGCATGACTGTCAGGCGGGCAGTGGGCACAGATCTATAAGCCAGTAATTGATCTTTAAAACCAGGGGAAAGGTGCTAGGCATCCCTCATTGAACTTACTGCAGGGTGAAAAGGCAAGCATTTAAGAAAAGCTGTTTGGATATCCCTTGCATGAATAATCATAGAATCAGAATTTAGGTTGGAGAATAACTTTAAGATCATAGAGTCCAACTGTTAATCTAGCATTGCCAAGTCCACTGCTAAACCATGTCCCTAAGCGCCACATCTACATGTCTTTTAGATACCTCCAGGGGCGGTGACTCAGCCACTCCCCTGGGCAGCCTCTTCCAGTGCTTGACAACCCAGTCGGTGAAGAAAATTTTACTAATATTCAATCCAAACCTCCCCTGACTTGAGCCCGTTTCCTCTTGTTCTACTGCTTGTTATTTGCGAGAAGGGACTAACACCCACCTCGCTACAGCCTCCTGTCAGGTAGCTGTGGAGAACAACATCTCCCCTCAGCCTCCTTTTCTCCAGGCTAAACAACCCCAGTTCCCTCAGCTGCTCCTCACAAGACCTGTGCTCCAGACCCTTCACCAGCTCCGTTGCCCATCTCTGGACACACTCCAGCACCTCAGTGTCTCTCTTGTAGTGAAGGGCCCAAAACTGGGCACAGGATTAGAGGTACGGCCTCACCAGTGCCGAGTGCAGGGGGACCATCACTGCCCTTGTCCTGCTGGCCACATTGTTTCTGATACAAGCCAGGGTGATGCCGGCCTTCTTGGCCACCTGGGCACACTGCTGGCTCATGTTCAGCCAGCTGTCACCAGCACCCCCAGGTCCTTCTCCACTGGGCAGCTTTCCAGCCACCCTTCCCCAAGCCTGTAGCACTGCCTGGGGTTGTTGTGACCCGAGTGCAGGACCCAGCACTGAGCCTTGGTGAGCCTCATACAATTGGCCTTGGCCTATCGGTCCATATCCCTCTGCAGAGCCTTCCTGCCCTGCAGCAGATCAACAGTCCCACCTGCAAACTTACTGAGGGTGCAGTTAACGCCCTCGTCCAGACCGTTGATAGAGATACTGAACAGGACTGGCCCCAGCGCTGAGCCCTGGGGAACACCACTTGTGTCGGGCTGCCACCTGGATGTAACTCCACTCACCACCACTCTTTGGGCTCAGCTGTCCAGCCAGCTTTTTACCCAGTGAACAGTACACCCATAGAAGCCATGAGCCATATTTCAAAACATGAAATGTTGCTTGTAGTTATGGTTGAGTTTGTGATCCTAATTTCAGTCTCTTCTTTTCCCTAAGTTTTTACAATTCCATTTGGAGCAAGGAAAGTTGCCTGGAAGCTTAAGCCAATTTAATACATTTCCCATCTCCCTTGTTGTAGTTTCCCCAAATATTTGTCAAAATGACAAAGACTTACACTTTCCTGAACACACTTTTTCTTTCTTTCTTTAGCCAATAGGGTACCATGGGCCCAGTAACAAAAAGCTGTTGTGGTCTTACCTAGCAAAACTATCCATTGGCAAGAATTCACTCCAAGCACTGGATATGTTATGTTAATATCCTTGTCTGTGGTTACACTGCCGTATGTTACCAATTAGGATTGGACTTCGACTAGTTTTGACTAACCACTGCATTTCCCTTTAATTTAAAATCACACGTAAAGATAAAGATTTTTTTAGGTGTTATTTCTCTTTGAAGGAGCACAAAGGAAGTGACCAATAAGGCTGCTTTGAATACCACTTTCTTTTCAGATACTGAGTTGTTTCTTCCAGCTCCTGATTCACTGACTTTGTCTGTTCTTTCTCTTTCATATACCTCAGCTAGAAAACTTAATTCTTTACTTTCTCATTTTTTTTAAATTAGCCCCATACTTATTATAAGGCTTCTGCATACTTATGTCCATTTTTTTAACAGGCATGTCTGTATGCTGCCTTTTTTAAGAAAGTGGCAGCTAAATCGAACTAATTAGCAAAGGGTAAAAGTGCTGTTAAGGTGACACCATCCCCAATTAATATTAAAGATAACAGTTCTTTGGTTTTGTAGGACTATTGATTTCTTCTCTTTGAAGTCCGTATGTATCTGCTTCAGCAAGGGTTGACTCTACTTTTTAACCCATTTGGGTTCAAATTTTCACAACTTCAAAGTAGATTTTAAGCTACACTTGTATCTTCAGGACTGTATACATCTGCACACTGAACACCCCACTTGGCATAAACTAAAATGGATTGATGGTCTTTGCAGCTATAGCAGAACTTCCTTTAATTAGAAAATAAAGAACATTTTCAGTTAATTTAGTCTTCTAACACTCCCACAAAAGAGACGGCTGTTGTCTGCATTCGACAGATGAAACAACCTGGGATAAAACCCTGAAAGGGTGTAGCTGGCTCTTCGTAAAAATAGCCCCTGAAGTTAAGCGGCAAGCTGAAATGCCAAGCCTTGCACAGGCATATTAATACCTCCTTGATTTTTCTGAGCACTGTAAGCACTCAGCAGCCCTGAAAAGAAAGGTATCAAGATTTAAAAAAAGGAAGCACTCACATTTGACTGGCATATGTGAAAAATCTCTGATGCAGTGATTTAAAAAATGACATTATAAGATGGGGAAAGAGTGGAAGTCCCATGAAAGCATTTAGAGGTATTCTCCTTCATTTGCCTAGCCAGATACTCAATGTGTAGTCAGAGAGGAAAAAAAGAGCCAGAATGGATGACTGGAAGAATAGAAAATCTGCAAAATCCCAGCACAAACTTGACATAAAGGTGAAAGTACTGTAGCCCTTTGGGAATCGGATGCTAGCAAATTTAAGAGGTCATCCAGCCACTGACAGCTCCTTTTTAAGCAAAATCAGACAAGGAAGAAAATTACTTCACAGAAACTATTCAAATGTAGCATGTAGAAAATACCTGTCGGTCCTGCTGTGGCAGCAGCAGGACTTCAGGGAAAGAATACAGTAAGGGAACAGCATGACAGGTGATTCTGATAACCAAAAATTTTAAGGTGTCCATATAGACGCAGTGGTGTCTGTGTATATCTATCCATACTTTTAAGCATAACAGACATATATGACTATATATAGTGATATACGGATTTCCATATATGTATACATACACATATATAGGTGTACGACAGCCTGATGTAATAGATTTTATGGTTCCAAATTTCTTTTCCCCTCTTAGGCCCTATGAGCAGGGTACTTCAGCTGAACCGTTTCAGTCGCACAAGTCCAGGCAATCTGTTGAAGCAGGGTGCTGGTTCCCGATACCCTGACCTCCCACGGAAGAGGAAAGGCTCCGTCCCAGCCCGACAGCGAGGAATGAAATACTTCAGCACAGGGTGACTCCACCGTAACTTCGGCTGCAGAAAATGAGCTCTTCTGGAGCAGCTTTTTCAGTCAGAGCCGCTCCTAATTTGAATAAACCCCAGAGGCACATTGGAATAAAGCCCAACAAAGCAAGATAACCTGTAACCCTTCAAAGACCTAAGTTTTCTTTCAACGTTCTCTTTGTGGTTTGCAAGTTATTCTAGCAGATTTACAAACCTAACATGCGCATTCTGTTTCGTCAGACTGCTGTTGCTGCAGTGTTTTATCTCTAAGATAACATCTCAAGGGTTGCGGGACTCATTCACAAATCTCCGGTCCCACACATGACTGAAACATCCCGCAGCTTCACACGGCGATGTTCCCCGGCCGGACCCCCGAGAGGTCCGGGACAGGGAGCGAGGATGGAGCCGGCTGGCAGGGGGCCGGGGCCAGGGGGGCAATCCCCCGCTTGCCACCCCGACCCCCAGGGAGGGGACATTTACAGGCTAAGGGAATGACAAATACCGGGTCCCTAGTATGTGGCTGGTGACTGCGGTGGTAATATTAACTTGCGGGGTGCGGGGCGGAATTACAGCCCTTACTGTACCGTACAGAGTGAATGAACAAGACCCCGAGTTCCAGGCGGCGCCCCCAGACCCTCGCACGCCGCGGTGCAGCCGCCGGACTCCGGGAAGCGCGGCGAGGTCCGGGGGAGCGCCCCGGCCCCGGCCTCCCCTGCCACGGCCGCCGGGGCCCTGGCTCGGCCGGAGCTGTGGGGTGCGAGGCGCGGATCGAGGCCAGGCTGCTGCTTTTCCGAGCTGGGCTGAAAAGAGTCTGGAATCCAGCAGAAAAGAGCTGGATGAATCCGTCGTTCGTTAGGGAGAGCCGCGCACCGGGTGCACTTCGAACCAAAATGGGGAGCTCTTCCTTTCCCAGGGCGGCCACGGTTCTCCCGCCCGGCCTACCCCCGCACCCCCACCCCCCCCGAGACGGCGCAATCCGCAGGAAACCTGAGCAACATCGAAAGGTTTTGTGCCTTTCTCTGTTATACTCGAGGTTAGTCGAGTTTTGAAGGAAAAATCCCGCGGCACCCTTGAACTAAGCGGCACCTGTCCTGCGGGGATGTTTTAACTCATGGGACCCTTTCACTCTATAGTATCGCAAAACTAACTTAAATCCTACACAGCAGCTTCGTACACTCCCCCTTCCGTCTCTGCCCTAGCCCAGGAGGGGCAGCGCCCGAGGGAGCGGTGCCGGAGCGGAGCGCCTGCCGGGGCCGCCGAGAGCCGCACCGGGGCCGGCGGGCGGCGGGGAGCGCTGCCGAGGCTCAGCCTCCGCGAGATGCTCCCGTTTTGTTTTGCCTTCGAAGCAGCGCAGCCCGCCCGGGGACCCCGCCGTCAGTGCGAGCACCTTGGCGAGCAGCAGCCGGGGAAGGGCAGCAGCGCTCAGCGGCCGGCCCGCTTCGCGCCGCAGCGTCGGGCTCCTCCCGCACGTTTTCGTTGTCTTCCTCTGTCGGACGAGATCGGCGCGAAAACGGGGCCAAATGTTATCCCGGAGGGAACAGGGGTTAGGGCTGGGGGGAGGGGGGGCGGTGGTACTTCAGTGCCGGCCGCGATCAGCCCGTCCTCCTCTCCCGCTGTGCGGCCGCAAGCCGGCGGTGGGCACAGCGGGAGCCGCTTCCCCCGACTCCCGGCTGCGACCGGGGGCAGGGACTGAGCCCCGCCTGGCCTCCGAGCCGCCGGTGCCCGTCCCCTGCCCCGGCGGGCACGGCCACCCGCCGCCCTACGGGCGCCCGACCTGCGCCAGAGCCGCATCCCAGCAGCGTTCCGCCCGCGCCCCTGTCCCGGGGCTCAGCGCCGCGACCGCAAGCGTTCGCCGTTCGTTCCGGTTGCCCCGGTGCGGAGCGGCGAGGCGCGGCCCGGCGGGCGAGCGGGGCGAGGCGGGCGGCAGAGCGCGGCCGCTCCGGCCCGGCCGGGTCCTTCCGTCAGGCAACGAAATCGGCGCCGCTCGGCGGGTCTGGTCTAAAATTCAGCCATGAGGAGGCGGCGGGTTCCCGCAGCGCTCGCTGGCGGGCTGGCTGGCGGCGGGCAGGGGGCGAGGGGCTGCGGATCTGGACCTGCAAATCGTTCGCGCGGGCTCTGGCCGCTCCGCAAAATCACGCCTTCCCGAGTCACCTACCCCTTCCCCAGGGCTGTCCCTCACCCTTTGGGGCAAAAGGCTCCGATTTTTTGCGCTGAAAGAAAGCGCCAGATCGACCTGGCACCCGCCTGAATTATAGATCTGCCTTCCCCGTGGGAGACGCTGAAGGGGAACGAGAAACCGAGCGTCGAGTTCCTGCAAACTGGAATTGCTGACCAAGCCCGCCGCTTCCCACACAGACGTCCCAGATAAGGTGAAACGCGTCACCCCCATGCTAACGACTGTGCCCGGGGAGCCGAGAGGGGGGAAGGCGGCTGCTGGGCTCAGCGGAGGCACAAGCCGAATCGTGTGAACGGCGCGACGGCCGGCGGGGGGTGGCGGGGGCCAGTGCGGCCCGCCCCGTCTCAGCGGCCCGGCGACCGCCGCCCGCCCTCCCGGCTGGGTGCCGGTACTGGGAACGGCTCTCCCCCCGCGTTTTCCTTCCCGTCCCCATCCCTCGCTCCCCGCCGTGCCCGAGAGCTGTGCGCCCGGGAGGACGGTGCCACCGCGGCAAAAGATCTTTTTTCGGGGGGAGGGGAGTCGGGCCACCGCGGGGTGATGCGGGCGCTCCCCGTGCTCCGAGCGGCGCGGGGGCACGGGGCGAGCCGAAGCCCCTCCGGTAGCCGGCCGGGGGAAGGGGGGCCGGGGAGGGGGGGCACACACCAGAGTCACAGGTGACTTGTTCCAATTAGTAGCTGTCTAATTAAATTAGTGTCACGCAGCCCAGCCAATGGGCCGGCGGGGGTGGAGGGCGGCGATGAGACAGCCCGGCGCAAGCCCCTCCCCGGCGGCCCGGCGAGCCCGGCGCGCCGGTATAAATCGCCTCGGCGGAGCCCCGCCGCAGCGCTGCGCGGCCGCGGGTCGGGGTGGGCGCCGGACTGTGGGGGCGCTCCGCCACACCGCCCGCCGAGGATGCAACTGGGAGAGCCGCTGCTGGCGGCAGCGGGGGCCCTGCCGGGCGCCCCCTTCTACCCGCTGGAGGGCGGCGGCGGCGGCGGCCGCGGCGCGGGCACTGGCGGCGGGTCCCGCGGGCCGCCCCGGCCGGGCTCCCCGCAGCGCCTCGACCTGGACAAGACGCCCAAGAAGTTCGGGGCGGCCCCCGCCATGCTGGGCGAGGCGGAGGCGGGCGAGCCGCCCTTCGCCCCCCCGAAGCCGGACGGCCGCAAGGCCACCCCCTGCGGGGAGGAGGAGCTGCCCCCGGCCGCCGCCGCCCGCTACTCCATGGACAGCCTCAGCCCCGAGCGCTACTACCTGCAGTCCCCCGGGCCGCCCGGGGCCGAGCTGGGGGGGCCCTGCGCCCTCTTCCCCTACCCGCCGGCGGCGCAGCACGGCGCCGTCTACCAGCCGCCCGGCGGGCCGCGCTACCCCTACGGCTCGGTCCTGTCGCCGGGCGGCTTCGCGGGCGCCGTCTGCCCGCCCGGCGGCCGGGCGCAGTTCGGCGGCGGCGGGGGGTACCAGTACGGGCAGGCGGCGGCCGGCGGGCCCCTCTATGGCCCTTACCCGGCGGCGTCGGGCTCCTGCAGCGGGCTGGGGGCGCTGGGGGTGCCGGCCGCCGGCCCGGGACTGCGGGCACAGGTCTTCCTCTGCAACCGGCCCCTCTGGCTGAAGTTCCACCGGCACCAGACGGAGATGATCATCACCAAACAGGGCCGGTAAGCGTGCAGGGGCTGGGCCGGAACGGAGGGAGATGGAGGGGGCGCCCGGGGCCGCTCCCCCGGGAAGGAGGTGCGCGACCCCCTGTCGGTGGCGCTTCTGGCTCGGGAGCGCTTTCTCTAAAAGCGGCTCTCCCTGTTTCGCCACAGCAGGCGGTCGGGAGGTGCGGCGGGGGTCGGCTGGGGCTTGCCCTTGCCTTCTCTGTGTCACCGGCGCCAGGATGGTCGGAGCACCCCGCTGCCCCGGAGCCGTGCCCCGTTCCCCGGCCCGCCTCGAATGCCATGTGCTTTTTCTTCTCTTCCCCAGGAGGATGTTTCCCTTCCTGAGCTTTAACATCACCGGTCTCAACCCCACGGCCCACTACAACGTCTTCGTAGAGGTGGTGTTGGCGGACCCCAACCACTGGCGTTTCCAGGGAGGCAAGTGGGTGACCTGCGGCAAAGCTGACAACAACATGCAAGGTAGGCGCGGGTTCTGCGGGCTCCCCCGCGGCTCGGCTTCCCAGAAAGGGCTCCCGCTTCGCTCCCCTCCGCAGGGTCTTCCCCACCCCCGGCATCCCGCTGCGCGGAGTAGTGCAGGGCTTTTAAGGGCGTCTTGCAACTGTTTAGGGTTTTTTTCCACGCCGCGGTGCGTGGGGCTGTGCGGGAGAGGGGACATCGGGGGACCCGAGGTGCTGCCCGGGCGCGGCCCCGCCGCCCGAGCTGCCGGTGCTGGAACAAAGCGGCTGTGCCCGGCTGGCGCTTTACTGGTGTGTCTTCTACAGGCAACAAAGTGTACGTCCACCCCGAGTCGCCCAACACCGGGGCTCACTGGATGAGGCAGGAGATCTCTTTCGGGAAGCTGAAGCTAACGAACAATAAAGGTGCTAACAACAACAACGCGCAGGTAAATGGCGGGGGGGGGGGCAGGCATGAGGGGGGCTCTTGGTGGCTCAGCCGGGGGCTCCCTGGGCTTTCAAGGCTTTACAGAATTCAATTGAGCAGCTTAGATCACTGCTTGTGTGACTTGTTTCCTTGAACTGGATCATGATCTTGTTTTCTTTGCTTCTCCTTATGAAGAGAGTTAGAAATGTCAGAAATGTGTGATTTTCTTTGGTTTTAGCCAATATGTCCATCTCTGGAGTTGCTCAAAAGTGGGAGTATAGCTTATCTTGATCTCCTGCACTTACAGGTTTTGACGTATTGGTAACCTAGTGAAACAGGGCTACAAGCTGTGAATCATCTCCTGCTAGCAGTTAAAATTGCTCTGTTCCTGAGTCAAAAGATTACAATTTACAGGAAAAAAATGTTGGGCTATCAAATGGATCTTTTAATGTTAAATGCAGTCTGTCTAAAGATACTGTCTTTTCTGTGGTCCCTTATAGATGATAGTACTGCAATCTCTACACAAGTACCAACCCCGGCTTCACATTGTGGAAGTGACTGAAGATGGTGTTGAAGATCTGAATGATTCCTCAAAGACTCAAACATTTATTTTCCCTGAAACACAGTTCATAGCAGTCACAGCATATCAAAACACTGATGTAAGTAAGCATGAATTTATAAAATGACAAGAGTGAAATTGTCTTGTGGGTTCAACTTCTCATCTCATTATATTCTGCTTTCACTTTTAGATTACCCAGCTCAAAATCGACCATAATCCTTTTGCAAAAGGCTTCAGAGACAACTATGACTCGTAAGTACACTTTTGTTTTCTCTTGCAGTTGTCTCTGTCTAGGAGAAATAATTCTGGCCTGAAATGTGTGTGGAAGAGTTTGTCTTTAGACACTACATAGTTATGCAGAAATAGTAATACTTCTACTGGCAGCTTTACTAGCTGATGTGCATATTTCAAACAAATTAAATGTCCCTCTAGAAACAACAGATGTCTGTTTGGACAGTTACTATATTGTCTTGACGACCTGTCATGCAGCAGGCTTGTGGATTTTGGTAGAAAGCTTATACTGACAGAACCTAGCTGGCCTGCAGATGGGCAGTAGTGTAACTCCTAAATTGAATAGAAATGAACAGTCATCCAGGTAAACCTAGCTGTGATTCTAATTAAGAAATAATGTGAGCTTCTTCCCATTTGTGTTTTTGTGTTGTCATACTAGAAATATAAATTTCTCTTTTATGTTTTAGCATGTACACAGCTTCAGAAAATGACAGATTAACTCCATCTCCCACGGATTCTCCTAGATCCCACCAGATCGTCCCTGGTACCCGATACAGTGTGCAACCATTCTTCCAAGAACAGTTTGTCAACAACCTGCCCCCAGCCAGGTTTTACAATGGTGAGAGAACCGTCCCTCAGACAAATGGCTTGCTCTCCCCTCAGCAGAACGAAGAGGTGGCCAGCCCTCCTCAGCGGTGGTTTGTTACACCTGTACAGCAGCCCAGTGCCAACAAATTGGACATGAACTCCTATGAGACGGAGTATTCTCCTAGCACCTTGCTCCCTTACAGCATTAAATCCCTTCCCCTTCAGACATCCCATGCTCTGGGATACTACCCTGACCCAACATTTCCATCCATGGCAGGCTGGGGGAGCAGGGGCTCTTACCAGCGAAAAATGACAACAGGATTACCTTGGACCTCCAGAACGAGTCCTCCGGGTTTCTCTGAAGACCAGCTTTCCAAGGAGAAGGTGAAAGAAGAAATGGGCTCATCCTGGATAGAGACTCCACCTTCCATAAAGTCTCTAGATTCAAATGATTCTGGGGTCTACACAGGTGCTTGCAAGAGAAGACGGCTCTCCCCTAGCACTTCCAGCAATGAAAATTCCCCAACTATGAAATGCGAGGACATTAATGCTGAGGACTATAGCAAAGACAATTCAAAAGGCATGGGCTACTATGCGTTCTATACTAGTTCTTAAAGCATCCTTTTATTCCAATTGGCTAATTTTTTCAGGGTGGCCTTGGTTTTTTTTGCATTACAATTGCCAAAAAGACTCTTGCCTTCCACCTTGAATTGTGTGTGCAATTCTAAAGAAGGTGCCAAAGCTTTTTGACTGTTGCAGGTAATGAAGTAGGGAAAGAGCAAACTATGGTAGAATTCTTCCCCTCTTTTAGAAGGAACCACATGCAGGAGCCTAGATTATTACATTGTGGCTTATTTATTGGAGACACTAAAGTGTACAGTTTGGCTTGGCTCAGAGGCCTGATCAAATCTATGTACTCCTGAGCAAGGAAATAAGGGGGTAGGATCTGAAATTTAATTTTCTCCCCTGCCTGCCCTTCTGGGAGAAGGGGGCTGGGTTGCAGGGAGCTGCACAAATGCCATGTTCTGCTTTAGACTAAACTGGCTTCTTCATCCCTTGTCTGCAGCACAGTTAGCAGAGTTGGGTGTCACTCAGCTGAGGCTTTCTTTGGCAGAAGATGGCCAAAAAATAAGGCCTGCTTGCCAGGCAGGATTTTGACTTGAGGATAGTCTTGCTGATGATGGGGTTACATGACCAAATCTGACTTTCTGTAGTTTAGAATTTGCATTAAAGAAAACATGCCTCCATCCCAAAAGCCTAACCTTTATTGAGGTGGCCAAAAAAAGTGTACAGTTGTGTTTTGTCTAGGTACACTGTAGAATATTGTGGAATAATGTATAAATAGTTGACCTATAGCTCTTCAGTCAGAAGGACCTCTGGTGGTGCTTTGAAGTTCAAAAGGCATTTTTTTTTTTGGTTAATCAAACTTAGCATCTGGAGCGTTGCAGAAAACCATTTAGAGATTTCTATTTACATGTATGTAAAGTGAGTTTTTCAGCTGCCCTGTGCAAAACTGGAAGTGATGTAAATTACCCACTCTTCTTGCCTATAGTTTCAGCTATTTTAAACTGATCAGTCCTAGAGCACTGGCACACAAACTTCTCCCAATGAAACTTGGTTCTGTTTGCTTTTTCTATGTACATAGTAGTAATTTTTAATAAATGTGGTGGTGCCAGGGACAAGAGCGGGGGTGGCTCTCTGCCTCTTCTTTGCCTTTATTGGGTGTCCTAGCTGGGGGGAGAAGAGGAAACAGAAACCTTGAGGGCTGAGTTGTCTCATAATTTAGCCATCCTTTGTGAAGTCTTTCCTTGCTGCTTTATCCCTCACGCTGTGATCTTTTGGATGCTGTTCTCCGTGAGAGTTGTTTGTTTTGGTTTTTTTAATGTTGTTTTGTGGTTTGCCACAGTTCTGTACATTCCCCTCCATGCTCTGAGCCCCCGGCTTGGTCCAACATCTGACAGTGCCTCTTTTCCCTTGCCACCCACCCCTGCGTGGGGCTGCGGGAGGCGAGGTGCGAGCTCAGTCCTTGTCCCCGGGAGCGACTTTTGAACTCGGCTCGTCTTCCCCCAGCAGCAGCGGGGCCGCCCCCTCCCTTTCCCGGCACACGGTAAGACATTCCCCTGCCCACTTATCTGGGGAGGAAGCCCCTCCTGGCAGAGCAATTGAAGCCCGGCTCCCTCGGCAGCAGGACCTTTCCTGAGGATATGCAGGCAGTAATGGGATTAAACTGTCAGCGATGCCCGGCTGCAAACAAAATAAACCAGGGGCTCAGGCCGGGGCCCTCCCCGGAGGAGACAGCGCGATCGGGGGGCGCTGGCAGAGGCCCCCGGGTGGCTCCCGAGTGGGGAGCGGCAGATTCCCGAGGAGATTTCGATCCGCTCTTTGCTCCTGGGTGCGAGGCTCCGGCTCTGCGCGTTGGCGAGTGAAATGAACCGGGGGTCCCTGTAGCTCTGCCCCTGCACAGGGAGCCATCATTCCATTTGGGACAGAAGGGGACTCGAGGTAATTTTTAAGCGGCTAGGGATGGAATAGATTTTTTTATTTTCCGTGTTTTTTCTTTTAAGTGGCTGATACCCGCTCCCAGAAAAGCCCCCTGGGCAAGGCCGGCTGCCCCCCCCGTTTCCAGCCGTGGGGTGAGCTGGCACACCGGCCGCCCCTCGCCCTCCCTTCCCGGGCTGCAAACGCCCATTATACAGCGCTGAGGAGCACGATTCTGCCGCGGTGTGCTATTAAGAGCCGTATATTTTTGCACCGCGCGGTAAAAAAAAGGACTTAATACTTGTGAAAAGTCCTCACACTGTTTAATAGAAACGTAAGTGCCTGGCTGGCCCCAATTAACACCTTGTGATTATAATGCATTCCTAAAATGGGGTGTCAGACGCCAAATTGTGAATAAAGGCATCTAATTAATCTTCATAGGATGACACTGATAAACAACTCTATATTTAAATAAAGATCAAGGAACTGAATGCTGCTTATTTGTTTACATTAACAGGAGATAAAGTTAACTACCCCTTGCACTTTGCTTCGTAATGTGATTTACTGGCACAAACAGCAAGCTCCGGGGGGAGAGCCCCGCCTCGCCTCGCCGGGCTTTCTATCACGGGTTTGGAGAGCGGGGGCGACCCCGAGGATGGCTGCCCCTTCCTCCGCGGCCCGGCCCCGCGGGCAGGGCGGCCGTGTGCCGGGAAGCGCGGCGCGGCTTGCGGGCAGAAGGCGCCGTAAGGGAACGTGCCCGTCGGCGCCGTCCCTGCGATTTCGGTAGCTCTCGCATGAAAACTGCGCGTGACTTTGAAACGGCAGGTGGACGGGGATGGCGGGCAAAGCAGTGTCTAGAGGAAAGAAATAAAACTCGTTATTCACACCACTGCGGTGGTGTGCAGTGAGAGGTGAGCAGCAAGCCTGCCCGGTGGTGCTGCAGAACCTAGTTCTCGGTTAACGAAAATGCGGAGCTCCTCGGCTGCTGGCCGGAGCCTGCCCGCTCCTGCCTCGCTCCGTGCGGGCACAGACACAGGCTCTGCCCGCCCCGGGGGCTCCGCTCCTTCCCCCCGCGCCTCGCCCGGCCCGTGAAACGGGGATGCCCCGGTGTAACCGTTTGAGGCCGTTCGCCGCGAATGAGCAATTCGCAGGGTTATCTCCCCACCGAGGCGAGGGAGCGGCTCGGTCCTCTGCCTGCGTAGCCCCTATTTGTTTTTAAAACATGGGTGCGCGGCGGGGCAATAGAGGCAGCGGAGACGGGCTCTTCCGAAGGATTAAGGCCATCACTCACTGAAGACTCTGGGTTTGGGGTTTTTTTCGTTGAAGCAGACCTGACAGCTAGCTCATCGCCTCTCCCACTTGTGCGCTTTGCAGCGGCACATCGGGAGCAACCGTCTGATATTGTTTTTCCAACGAAACTTCGTCGCTCGCTGCTCGCCCCGGACTGTGCCGCCGGTGCTTCACACCCGGGCGGGGAAACGAAACGACCCCCGAATGGCTCCTGCTTCCGACGGCGTCTCCATGACCCCCTCAGGAGTCAAGGGCTCCTTCCCCGGGGCGGCGGTCCCAGCGCTCCGGGGAGGAAGGAGCACGTCTTTTTCGGTGTGTTTTCTCTTCGACTAATGCGATGGGGGTTTTACTTTCGGTCTGAATTTCTGCTCCCACCTCCCTCAAGGCCGCCTTTCCACCAGCTGCCCGTTTGTTTCCACCTCCTCCTCGCTGAGGGGAGAGCGCGGCGTTAGGGGAGGGGGGTTTCCCGGGAACGGTTGTTTTTAGAGCCCCCTCAGCCGCCGCCGAGGCGGGAACAGGATCCCGGTGGCTCCTGCGGTACCTTTACCCCTCAGAAATGTCCCTTCCCACGGGGACCACCGGCCCCGGGTGCCAGTGGAGCCTGCCGACGGTAGGCAGCCGGTGGCCCTCGGGAGAAAATGGCGGCGAGGGGACTGAGGTGAGGGAGACGGGGCTCCCCGGCGTCTCCCTCACGCCATCCATTCCATAAAATCGGGGTTTGTCGCCATCGGTGCTGTTATTATTACTTTGCTACTGTTTGCCCCGCATTTTTTTGTACATCCAAGCCCAATTCCCCAGCCCACTGAGGTATCCATAGCCTGTTCCTCCCCTTCCAAATTCTCCGTGGCCCTGTTCATAATAACATGAGTATGGCTAATATAAATATTAATCTAATCCTTATTGGAAGGATTTTAGTGCTTGCTAGATATCACAAATATGTAATCCAGGGGAGAATGACATTAGGCTGGAAGTGCGGAGTGCAAAATATGATTTGAATAAAATGATAGGGTGGTATCTAATATTTCCTTTAGGGAGTACTATACTCTGAGCTGTCACAACCGATTGTGTAAATAGACGAGACTGAGGGATGTGATCCTAATCATATTGATGAAACATTCATCTGAAAGACCGAGCACAACCAGAAGGGACTCACTAGGAATACAATTAAATCCTAACCTGGGGAGGCAGAATCCTCTGCAGGCTTTCCTGTAACCTGCCACCTTCTCCCCCGTTGTCATTTTAGAGTCAAATAAAACGCAGAAGAGGAAGAGGAAATAAAGGAGAGATGAAGCCCTGGGTGGTTTAGCCTGCCTGAAGGATGACATTAACACAGAGAGCACTGGGTGGGAAAGAGGTAAATCTGCAGTCCTGACTCCGCAGATAATAAAAAAAACATAAAGGAAGGCCTAACTTTATTTACGGGGTAGCTACCTGCCTGCAGAGGGTTTCCACCTGTGAGTGGTGTTAATCAGGTACAGAAGGCCTCTGTGTCTGGAGGAAGAGTCCCTGTCCCATCTGGGCTTTGACCACCAGCTCAGTCCCAGGCATGTAGTGCAAAATTTAGTCTTCTGTCTGTTGTATGCCATTTAGTTTCCATCTGCAGCAGTGAACTGATTTCTTGCTAAAAGTATTTATTAGCGAAGGGGTTATTTTGCAAATCCCCCTCCCCACTCCCCGCAGCTGGTTCCTGTCTGGCCCTCATTGCCTTGGTCTCAGATTGCCTTTCAGTAGTGTAGTGCATCAGGTGAAATGGCATCAGGCGGTTCGTCTTCTCTGCATGTGGTGATAATTCCCTCTGATCATGAACGAAATCGGTTAGCTACTGCTATAAGGGGACCAACGTATTTTGACCACTGTCCCTCAGAAGATGGTTGGAGAACATGGATGGAACAAAGCTCCAGCTGTGGTTCCTGTAACAGTACTAAACCCTGAATTCACATAACTGTGTTTAAAGCTTGAAAAGCAGTCTGTCTTCTTCATCCTGCCACTGTTGAAAGTCCAGCTTCCCTTGAGTGTCCAAGACCAAAGTCTGATCTGATGTTTTAAGAGCTTTTTCAAATTAGTCAGGCTTTTTACCAGCAAGCTCGAGCAAAGAGCGAGGTTAGTTCCTTCTGCCTGGAGTGTTTTCCATGGAAAGAAAGGCCCCAAAGACAATGTTCAGTTCTCTTTCAGTGGTGTGCGATGATGTCTGTAAATGAGGGAAGAATGGGTGGAATGGGATGTCAGTTAACGAATCTGTAGCAGGAGCTCTGTGTAAATCCATATTCTCTTCTGAAGTATGAGCTCTGCAATTTTATGGTCTGTGGGAGGACTCTTATGGTTGAAGTAGGCGCTATTAAAGTGGCTGTAACAGAAAGTAGTATCATTTTAGCAGGTCTGGGAATAAAACTTCATGTTAGGGTTCTTCTGTACTATGATTGTATATACAGGGGACAAAGGAGTCAGTTCTGTTATGATCCTTGGTTTTCTTATAGCAGTTAGGTTTTTGTAGTGTAGATAGGGTACTAATTGTTAAACTTCACGGAACAGTTATAATCCCATTTGTCCATAAAGCAATACAATCTTCACAAATTGCTTGGCATAGCTGCAAATTTCCTTTGAGTAAGAAAACAATCTTTCTTTGGAGACTAACTGGTTTTTAATGTATCAGTACTTGCTTGTTCTTAGTAATAAGTTCTCAATAGCAGAAGTGTTACTACTTTCTTCTCCTTACTTCCTATGCCAAATAAGAATAAAAGAACATTATATTCCCTCCAAGGTATAATTTGAGCAAGGCGAGCTTTTAAACTGATGCTTCAGAGGACATGTCAATGTGAAAAAGACTTTTCAGGAGCTTTCACAATAGCAGGTAAATTTTATCCTATCTCTTACTCCAGGTAGGACAGACAAAGCCTCACCTGTGTAGCTTCGTCTCCACTGATACATCCAGTAGCTTATTTTCCAGTAGCTTTGTGATTTATGTCTCGAGGTTATTTTTAACTCAGCTGTTCTGTTACTTCTTTCAGCAAAGGCAGGGTTCTTCTCTGCTACCCTTACATTGTAACTCCTTTGCAGGATCATTTGAGAGGAAAGATTAGGTGAATTTCTTGTTTTGGGTGGAAATGTCTTTGATCCAGAGGCAACATTGTGCTAAAATCTGTGACATTTGAATGATTATAGTTTTACTCACAGAAAGAGGAAAGTTCCCAAAGTTTGTGCCAGCAATGATCTGAAGATCAGATACATCTGCATTGTATAGCTCCCTTTCAAATGTGCAATGTATTTCTCTACTTGATCTGTTTAAATTATATGTACATAATATTCCTCTGGAAATGCCTGCTGTCAGGACGGGCCAGTGAGTAAGGGTTGTGGATTGGAAGTGAAGAAATCAGGTTATTTTTCAGTCAGATCAGTTCTTTAATTCAGTTCACTGTGCAGAAATGCTTGTGCTGGCACTGAGCAGAAAGAAGAAACAGAGCAGAATGTAAGAATGAAAACCACATACTCCTGCCGGGGTTGCTGGTGACTGCTTTCATCAGTTTAAGCAGCAGTACTCATGATTTCTTTTTCTTTTCCCTTTTTTTCCCCTTCACAATAACAGCACATGATAGCTAATGCCTGGATGGTGAAGTCAGTACCCAAAGTCATGGCCAGGTTGAGATACCAGTCTTCAGAAGCATTTAAGGAGCTTGACATAAACGGTCTGTCTGGAAAATGCTGAGAGGACTTTCTGATCAGGTAGACATACCACAGTGGTACAATCATGGCATTTAAGTAGCTGTGGGAGTACGATGAAGCACAGGTTTACAGCACCTCTCATAGTCCACAACAGCTGTCTACATGAGCATGTGCTTGCTCCATAGTTTACTTCATAGGCCCCTGCCTATGGTTAGGTCTAGCGCTTTCCTGATTTCAGCCACTGGAAGAGAAAGCCATTCCCATAGGTATTAGAAAACACAAGCTCCCTGTTTTTGCTGTGCTACAAAAGTCTTACTCATTGTACAGTATATTGGAACATTTGTAATAGCCTGAATGTGGTTTCTGCTTCCAAAAACTGTGATTATGATGTGTCTTCAGTTCTTGTTTCTGACATTCCCATTGAGTGAGAATCCTTAGGGGGATGTAACTCCCTTGGAAATGGCCTGAAATATTACGAGTTCCAGGGCAGTGTCTTTGGCCAGCAGCTGCAGGAGGGGTAGTGCTCTTGTGGCAGGCTGCTTTCCATTTCACATTTGGAGAGATTATCTAGAACAACAAGGGGTGTTTATGTGTAGTAAACTACACAAGAAAGAAGCAAGCAAACAAAAAGTATTGGGGTATTTCACCAGAGAGTTAAAAAAACAAACTCCACAACCATTGATGGGATTGCTCTGAACTGTGGGGTGATGACTGATTTCTGTTATACTGGATTGTGGGGTTTTTTTGATAAGTGGTAGTTGCCAGTGTCTCCCCCAGCTCTGAGTTGTACTGAGTCTCTGTAGGGAAGCATGGAGAATAGAAGAGGAGAGGCTGTGCCCTTCTGGTGTTTTCTCAATCTACTCAGGGACTGGAGATTAAAATGAAAAACAACAAACACACAGATCCCTTGTTTTGTTGGTGGGGTATTCTCCAAACTAGGAGTCGTGGGGAGAGCCAAAGGAGCAGCAAACAAGGCAAATTGTGTTCCTCCACCCTTTTCAAGCAGATCCATCTGCATAATTCTCCATGCTGGTATTAATGTTGTTATGCTGAGAAGTGTTAATGGCTGTCCATAATGTTTAAAGGTCACTGACATGTGAAAACAATCTATAGAAAGACTTAAAGATTGGCTATAACCACACCTGAAAAAGTCCTGATGGACACTAACTCTCTCTTTTGTCTAACAGCTAAAGCTTTCAGTCTTTATTACAACAGCTACAGAGGTTAATAGTAGGCCAAAGCATCCCAAGTCTTATCTTTATTGAAGGGGAAGGAGGAGCATGTGGGAGGAGGGTTGAGCTGTTTTAAGGTTCCACTTGCTGTCAATAAAAAAAGAGTTCTTATCTCTCCTTAGTCTTCCCTTTTTATGCGTGGCTTGTGGGTTCACTTCTTACCTTGTACCAGCTGTGGGGCTCATCAAACCCCTCTGTGAGTCCATTCATTTTTAAATAATTGGCAGAAAATCCGGGAGAAAAGGATAATTGCATTCTGTTGGGTCATGAATTGAATCTGCTCAACTAAGACCCGATACCAATCAGAGACAGTGCAAAGGGGAGGGCAGAATTACATGGCCAGAAGTGGTGAAGGGAGTTGCAAACAACCTCCCAGGGACTGTAGGAAGAGAGGGCAGGATTTGGCTTTGGCGTAACTTTATGTTAACTTAGTTTGTGAAATTGTGAATTGTGAAATTGAAGCTTTATCATTCAAAGAGACAAAACTCTCTTCCTCAGATCTAAATGGTGTTTCCCCAGACTGCTGGGATAAATGCTTCCTTACTGCCTTTCTGTTTATCCTGAGTTCCCAGAAAGGCCAAGGTCCCCGGGAAGGAATTGCAAAGTCACTCACTGTGTCAGGGCTTTAGGAAATGTGGGGTTATCAGGTAGGAAGAGGTGGTTGAGAGCACAGTAATGCAGACATCAGTTGAGATGTGTGACCTTTCTTGTGGAGGTTGATGACTTTGCCATATAGTCACAAATTCTGGAATTTTGAAAACATGAAAACCACTGAAATTGCTTTACGATATTAACAAATTATTATTTAAGTTCCATTTTACTAATGCTCTAGCTACTTCTGTTAGTGGGAAAGAATTACCTCTGACGCAGATATTTCTACTATTTTAGAGAGACCTTCTCTATTTCTTCCTGTTCTCATTATGATTTCTTTTTTCTGAGACCTATATATACATAGCTAGGACTAATGTAATGGAAAACAAATTGACTGTTAAAATATATCCTGTGAATAAATGTCTCTTTTGTTGGAGGGAGGAAGCTACAACTGGAGAAAGCTAAAATCCGGTGTGTGAGTAGCAGGTTATGCTATGAAGAGTAATTTGAGAAACTAGAAGGTCATTGTAGAGACTGGCTGATTGAGACACGGTACATGATGAGCTGCATAGGCAACATCATGTTTGTTCACTGTTGTCTTGCAGGACACTTGGAAACTCCAGCCAAGAGTAACTGAGCAGCAAGAGATGAGTGCAGAGTCGTGTGGTGGTCATGTAGCCAGCTTAAGTCACTTGCGAAAATCTTTGTCTCCCTTCAGAAAGATGATGAGTGCATTCAGGATCAGGGGACCATAATTCTTCAGTCTTAAAAGAAGAAATGCAGTAATGATCCTTTGTTCTTGAACCAGTCTTGCAAAACTCTTGGTTCAGGAAGTGACACAGCTGTGGCTGGATCTGGATGTTTACAGAGATCTGTCACTACAGATGTATCAGTAGCTAAAGAAGTGTTCCATAGATACAGGTGAAAGTTATACTTGTGTTGCATTTCTGATGCATGCTCTGAAGAAGATCTGGATGGATCAGGACAGACAGCAGTCAGGACAGATGTTCCTGCTAAGATGGGGTGAGGGTTATAACCTGTTGTTATCAAACTCAGCACTGGAATCAGGGCCAGTAACTGCTAAATTCTGGGCTAAACACAGAAGTTTCAAATGAGGATTTTGGTAAGCCAAACAGTTATAAACTGTCATGAGCTAGAGGCGAAATTATACCTGGTTTAAGTTCCTTAGAGTTCATGCAAAAGTTCTTTTTGGACGAAAGGGAAGGAAGCTCACTGTCTGCATGTTAGTGCCTGCAGAAATCTGCAAAACTTCAAAGCCTCTGACATAACTGGAGACATGAGCTGAGCCTAAAAGACTAAGCCCTCTCTTGCTTATACCTTTGATATGCTTCCTTCTTGTATTTGCATATGGGAACTAGGAGCATTCTGGTCATCCATGCTGGCCTTCCACCGCACTTGCTTGCATACAGGAATGGCCTGTCTTGTGCTTTGAGGAGGTTATCCTTAAAGATCAGCCAGCTCTCACAGGCTTTCCCTTCACCTTCCACAGCAGTCTTCCATGAGATTCTACCAAGAAGATCTGTGAATAAACTTGAATTCTCCTCTCCTGAAGTGCCAGCTTGTAATTGTACTATTCGTCTTTCTTACTTCTCTCAGATATTTAATCTCCACAATCTTTTGGCTGCCCAATACATCCCATACTTACTCTCTGTAAGAAGTCCAGAAGATTCATCCATCACCTACATCAAGAAATTACCACCAACACAGATCAGAAATCTGCATTGCTTGTGCCCAGCTGTATTACCCTGTCTGCAGATATCAGTATGGCTCTCGCCCCTAGTGAGTACCAGTGGGGGCTAGAGCTGGAGTACCAGCTTTTGGAGCTTCCTCTAGCTTTCAAATGAAGGCTTCTTCTACCTCCCCTTCTTGATCAGGAGGTCTGTGGCAAGCACTTAGTACTAAGTCACCCATGTTGTTCTGTTCTCTGATCCTTGCTCATAAGGTCTTAACTACCTCATCACTTGTTGCAAGCAAAGCAGTGTGTGCTGCAGCCAGCCCTTTGAATAGGTTGAAACTCGTCCATATTCCTCACCTTTCCAGCCTGTTCTTTACAAAGAGCCTGTATCCATTCCTTGCAACAATCCAGCTGTGCGAGCTGTGCCACTGCAATTCTGTAATCCCTGTGAGATGCCACCAAGCAATCTCTTTTCTACAGCTGTTTTCAGGCCCCAGGTACTTTCTTTAGGTTCCAGAGGGATTTAAAGCACTGCTTGATGGAGCTGCTGCCTTCCTAGTCCTTCTTTCCCTCCCTGAGTGCCCACCCCTCTTTCAGCAGTATGTTCCGTATTGTTGTCTCCTTCATCAAGTAAATGGTAGCACTGAATGCACTTTAGATCTCATTGCACTAGTTATGTTGTAGTATAGGAGCTGGATACTGTAGCAGCCCTTGAGCACACTACTTTCTTGAGCCTTCAGGGTGGCCTGCCTGCGGTGGCTAAACCTTAGCACTGCACCACTTCAAGTTCCCATGCTGTGGTGCTTACTTTCTGGAGGCAGGGGTAGATGGAACTGATCCTCGCATTGCCTGGATGCACTCTAGCCTGGGGTGCTGGTATTGCCAAGGATGCTTTTGCAGTCATGACCGACTGGTATGGGGACCTAGTTCCATCTGCTCAGCAGCAGCCTGCTCAAGGATGCAGGCAGAATTGACAGATTTGAAGTTGCTGGAACACTTCAGTAGCAGAAAAAGGAAGGCCTGACTCTGGTGGATGTACAAGAGAAAAAGGAAACTTGGAGGCCTGGATCGGCACTGAAGGGCACATTAGGCGCACATTACTGAGTACTGAGAGCAGAAAAGGAGCAGGAAGATACAGAGTAAAGGTCTGAGCTGACTGAGGAAGGCCAGTTGCAGAGCAGCATGAAGATTTGACACCCATCAAACAATGCCTGCTGAGAGAATGTACGTTTCAAGACTTAACAGAAGAGCTTTGATCAAGTAAAATTATTTCATGGAAACTTAGCGGTTTATGTCATGTGCTTCTATCACCTTTTTTTAAATCTGATGTTAAGTGCCCTAAAACCAGACTTGCCTTTTTATGGAACGATGGCTAAACATTGTGTTTCTGTTTTAAAGGAGAAGTGCTGGTAAATGCCAGGAAGTCATGCCTAATTCTCAATCACAGAATTATCAGCATCACCACATGTGTTTGATATGGTATGAATTTTGAATGCTATTATCATTATTAATATTAATAAGTAAAATGTGCCTTCCATTCATATTTTGTAACCGCATGGAGTACTCATGGAATGCTGCAAGGTTTATAAATTATTACAGCCTCATAATCAGTATTATGCTATAGTATCGAAAAACTAATACCAAGCCTTTTCTTGAACCAATACTTTAATTTGCTGAAAAAAAGTAAAATTAAAAAAAAAAAAAAAAAAGAAAAAGAAAAAAAAAAAAAGGTGCTGGTCTATCTGGGAAATAAGTGTATTGCCCATACTGAAAATCTTACTGAAGTTTCTATAGAAATGCAGAAAGATCCTACAGCAGTTGCTCCAAAATCACGTGTAATATAACGAATAAGGCAGGAGTTCTGCTTTCTTTTAAACTGAAACATTCTGGTATCATGTCTGAATAGAATAACGTTGCTTATGGAATTAAATGGGCTGAACTCTGAGCAAAAGGTTTTCATTCTGTATTTTTTCCAAAAGGGTCTGAAGTGGTTCAGATCAAATGACTTTGAATGTCCTGTATGACTGTAGATTTCTGTGGGTCTCATTTTATAACCTCAGCCTACAAATGCAAAAGTGTATTTAGCTTGGTGCCATGTGACAGTACTCATGAGCAAATAGTATCTTGGTTTCACTGTTATTTATTAAAAGCAGAGTTATATGTGACAGCAAAACTTTCACTAAAGTGGATCAGTAGGAGCTGGCTCAGTGATTCCTGTGTCTGCTTTCCCCTGTGCTTTCTGTGTAATATTCTGACACTTTTGAATGTTTCCATTCCAAACAAGCTCTATTAATTTCTAGTACAATCCTGAAAGTCTGTTGCATTTTCTGTAGATCAGACAAAATCATTGAGTTGTCAAACTCCGAAGGTAGTTCTTGTTTTCTCAGGGACAGTTCTGAGTAGGTCAGGTACCTTCCCTGCCTAAGCTCCTGATGAAAATCATAGAATCATAGAATGTTTGACTTAAATCCTTAAGGCAAGGCCCTGCAGAGGGCATTCGGTAGAGGTTGTTGAAAAAGAAGAACTGACTGAAGCAAAAATCAATCGGTCAGCACTTCTCAGTGACAAACCCCTGAGCTGTGGCCTTTAAATACCAAATCAGAGCTTTTCTTTTGTTTCTACAAAAGGAGGTCCAATTCTGCAGTATGAAGCCCAATACTGAGTCATGTCAGAAGAAAGTGTGAAGGAGTTGCGTATGGATTTTCTTTGCTAATGCAGGGTCTTGGTCTCTGTTACATAACTTTTGCGTGTCTGCTCTGAACTTGACTTCCCTTCAGTGCTTGAGCTGAAAGCTTCCAGACCCATCAGGAGCTGCTCCATCTGTACATAGTGTTTCTCACTGCTGAAGGTGTTCTAGCTTGCTTCACATTAAATTCTATTCTGTACCATGTTGATAATAATCTCCAAATTGTGTAGCTGTAGCTGTTCCTAATTTGTAAGAATTACTATGTCACTTAACACAGGACATGCTCATGAGGAAGGTCACCTCAGTGTGGAAAATTTCAGGTCACAGCCTTGAGGGATATGCCTGACATTTGTAAGCATGTAGCCTCAGTTTATAGCTTCAATGCAACAACTCTGACAGTGTTTGCAGACTTGTTTTCTGAGCTTGCAACTCTAGCACATCTGATTGCAAACATAACACTGAAAACATACGCCATTTGATGTAGTAATGGTTATGGACCATCTAGCATGCTCCTAAAAATGCAAAGGGTATGTATATACATGAAGCATAATGACCTACCATGCGATCTTTCAGATGTGATCTCTAAAAGGCAAATAAAGGAGTGAGGATAGGAGAAAGATACAGATACTCTGGAGATACAAGTAGGAAAACTTTTCCTGTTAAAGTAGGATACTGTCTGGAATCAGAGACTTTCCAAAGCCAGAGAGCTTTCTGGCTAGGTAAGAGAGACACCGTCACAAAGGCACAGATTTAACAGTCTGCACACTGACTGGCACTTACCAGTGACTCCAAGGAGTCTCACTGCATCCTATTTATTCATGCATCCTTATTGAAGTTAATATGAGTAGAATATGTTGAATTTGGCCCCAGGTTAGTAACATAAAAGTGTAGCTCTTTAAAATGGATCTGAACAGAGAGGTATGGTCCAATGCTGCACTGTCCCTGAGAGCTTGTTGGTTTGAAAGGATTTGGGATTTTTGTTTTGGCAGTGTTTTTTTAGGTGTGGGGGATGACTGGGGGGAGAACAACATGATTATTTTTCTTACAGATCTAATAGGAAAAGAATTACCCTAGAAGATGGGAAAAAGGATCTGCTCCCTTAGATGTTATCTAAGATGCTGCCTTATTCCTCTAAGAAATAGAGCTTTCATGTGTTATATTACATAGTAGCCCCCCAAAAAGATGCATATCTCTTGCCTGGGGTGAGCAACTCCTGAGATTTCTGAAGTCAGGCTAGTACATTAACACCTTAGATTTCGGTAGCACAAGGCTACAAGCAAATGTCTTTGGATGATAGAAGCAAATCAGACACTGCTTTTGTGTGTCACAAGGGATTATTCTATTTTAGTGTTATGCCCTTTGGCTTTACAAATGCACCTGTAGTGCTCCTGTGGTTAGTGCAAAGAATCTGGGTAGAATTAATTTACTATAGTTTTTTTGTCTTTGTAAATAGCAAATGTTAGAACTGGCTATACACAAACAGCTTTTCAAACCTTACATGTATTGTTTGCAGCGGTTCATCGATAGGGAAGACTTCTGTTCTTTAATGCTAGCCCTGAGTTCAGCAATGTACTTTTCCAACCACAAAAGGTGATCTTTGTGGAAGCAGGAGGAATGTATGGCTGTATCTGGGCATACAGAAGATGGGAGCTGAATTCTAGGAAATCTAAAGGTGGATCACTAGATACAGGTTTCAGTTGTACCTTTGTTAATCTGAAAATTTATGTCATTTGCCATGTTTTTTTCTATCGGAATAAATGGCTGATATCGGAATAAATGGCTGAGAGCTCATGGTGTTTATGTGGCAGTATCGTCATACAGTAGCAAGCTATTAACCAGTATCTGGCATTTTGGGAACAGAGATATTGGTCTATCAAATACTGCGGCAAATAATTGTCACTTTGAATCTTTTGAAGAGATGGAGAAAGCTAAATGTTTCCTATATCAAGAAAGTTTTAATTTTATCAGCATCCCCCCCCCCCCCCCCCCCCCCCCCCGAAAAAACAAATAAAATCCCACCTTTTGATGGTTTTGTGGTTGGGGTTTTTCTTCGTTAGTTAGTAAGTTCGTCATTTGTCGTTTTTTTACATGGCATAAAGATGGTATCATCTGTCCTGATATTAGATGAAGTGTGCTGGAACACTCGCCATGCTTGTTGTAGTCCAAATTTGCTTCACAGCAACAGAAGACAAAAATGTAAAAGCGAAGAAAAAAAGAACAGGAAAGAGAGAGGCTGTGACTTGTAATAAGACTATGTGGCTTTCTAATAATCTTGCTATTATAGAAACGCAAGTTCAGCATGTGAATTTATTAGATGTTCTAAGACCTGGCAAATTTTAATCAATATCAGCTAGTGAAGTCATAGGTTTTTAGCTGCTTTTAATCTGAGTCTTCTAGGAGAAGACTGCATAAAATAGCCATACCTAAGCAAGGCTGTTGGGTTGGGTTTTTTCCAGTAGTATAGGGGTTGGGAAAAGTGGGGCAAAGAAAGAAAAGGAGATACAAGAAGGATGTTAAGAGCAGGAAAATAATTGGAAGTTTTGTGCTTCGGATATGTTAGCTTTTAGGTGAAGGTGGTAGGGAGGTAGGTCTGAAGGCCCAGCCTGGTTTGTTAAGTCATCTCTCAGGACCAGTATGGTATGGGTTCCTGTGTGTCAAGGTGGATTATAGGAACAGTAGTTATATGGCATTGGGCCGAAACTCTGTCTTGTCCAGTACATTGTCTCTAGAGCAGCTAACAGCAGAATAAAAGAATAAGATATGTTACAGATTGATAATTCTTCTGAGAGCTTCCAGCAATTAGCTTTAAGGAATTCCTGAACTATTTTTGGACTGTCATGCTTAACTCTTCCTTGATGTGGCTTAACCCTTTAAGCGAACCTCATTCTCCATAGGAACCCCCTAATTTCTGGAGTCTGAATTTGCCATGGGTTTGGCTGCAGGCTTCCCCGCCAGAAATCTCAAC
This sequence comes from Falco cherrug, assembly GCF_023634085.1. Lineage (NCBI taxonomy): Eukaryota > Metazoa > Chordata > Aves > Falconiformes > Falconidae > Falco > Falco cherrug. The sequence goes on from NC_073700.1 coordinate 103,390,676, forward strand.
CCATGTTGTTCTTTTCAAACCGTGTCTATTAATCATCAGTGCCAAATGAAAAGCACTCCAAAAGTGCAAGTGTGATTTCCTTATTCTCGTATTGGTTTAGCAGGAATGGCCCCCTCTGTAGCTGATTTTAGATATGATTTTCATCTTCTGATTTTTCCCATCCTAAACTTCTTTTTGCTAAATAGTCTTCATGTCCACCCAGCGCTTGAACTGAATTAGCACATGAACATAAATATAATTGTATTTTAACAGACTTCTCTTACCTTGTTTCTAGAGCTGCAAACCTCAGGTACTTTGGGGTACTGAGCTAGGACATAAGTATTTCACCTTTTTGCTGTTTGTTATGCATTATTATAAATGTAATTGAAAATATTAAGTGGGGAGCCTAAAGTTAGGTAACTCCAACAGCTATCTTGTGTTAGTGGTAGCCTAATTTGAGGGGGGTATATTGTATTTTTTACTTGTATCTGAATTAATGGGAATTGTAGAAGGCTCCTCTGATCCTGAAGAAAGGCCATTTATTTGGAAGTATAAACACACCTGAAGATTTACAAGCAGACAGACATGCTAGTAAGTTTTCAATACCCTTCATTTTAAACTGCTATGAACTTTCTTCCAGTTGTCCGGTGAATATCTAGGGGTTTCCGTAATCTAAACATTCACATTATCACAAGCACAGAGGTTTTAATTTTCAACAGCATGAACTGGGATTAACTTTTTTTTTTAAAAAAAACAAGGCTTATGATAGTTTCCCTGACTTCAACTCCCTGGGCAAGCAGGTAAACCATAATTGCCAAATTTTATTCAAGTTTGGAACTACGATAAACTCTGCAAAGTGTATTTAATCCCAGAGCAATCCGTCAGTGCAAGGTGTACCAGTGCAACACGTGCTGCTGTGTTTGCTGCCAGCCTGAATGAGGAGACAAGGGCGCTTAACTCAGTACAAGACTCAGTACAAGAGCCGTTTAAAGCCTGTTTCTGCAGAGGGACAGGTTGCAGGGCTGAGGCACTCCGCCCTGATGTGTGTGGCTACAGTGCCCTCTTGTGCGAGTGAGCTCTGGTAAACTGCGGCTGGTTCAAAAGGTCTCTCCGAAACACCTGGCTGCCAGGGAAGGTAGGAAGCTGAAGACAAAACCCTCTTCTGCTGTGGCTTTTTGCAACTGTGTCTAAGTCACCAGCGGTTTGTTTGGTTCTGCGATATGATGCAAATGTAAGGACACCGTTCGGGCTTTTACAGATTTAAAATGTGCTTTGTATTCTGCTAATATTTTGGCATTAGCTGGAAAATGAACATTTGCTATTTCTGCTGTGGTGATGCCCACAGGACCTGTTATGGAGAGGAGCTCCTGGTTGGGCTAGGTGCTGTCTCCACACTCAGAGGCAGGGCCCTTGCTGTGCTGTGGAGCTTTAATTGTGTAGGAAAAATAAGTAACTAAACCTGTTTATTCTTTTGCAAGACTAAAGACAAAAATTTCCTCCTCTTCCCACTCCAAATTTGTCAGCTACACTTCATCTGCCTCTGAAATTAGACAGGTTGAATTAAGATGTCTTGATTGGAAAAAAAGAAGAAAAGTTCAAGGGAAGAAAGGGCACAGTGATCAGAACTAAGTGAGCAGGACAGACCCAGGAGGGTGTTGACACATTATAATTTGAAAATGGCAAAGCAAAAATCTGTGGTGACCAGTGTTTCAAGATTACCGTAAGCCAAGAAAAATACCTGCCTCTGCAAATAAGTTTAACCATGACACAGGAATTGTCCCCTATGACATAGGGGTTGTCCCCTACTCATTTGATCAAATGCCTTTTGATCATTCTAAAATTATAGCTACCCTTTTGAGGGTATAATACATAACAGAACTGTGAGGAGTGTAAGTGACAACTAAGCAAGAAAATTGTCATTGTATTACCAAGGCTTAAAGTGTGTAAGCAAGAATATCATAACATTAAAAAAAGAAAAATCCAAACCTAGCTCCTCAATACAGGCCACTGAGCTGTATAAACCTAGAAAAAGAAGAGTTTGGCAAAGGTTTTTCCAAGTTTTAGGTACTTGGACTTCAGTTGAAGTCCATGTGTAGAGGAAACATACAGTACCTCTGCAGTCAATGAAAAAGCAGATGGTTTGGTTTGGTTGTTTCTATCACCCCACCCCAACATGCTTTTCTCTGATTAGCATGTAGATTCAGAAACCTTTTTTTTTGTCTTGTTTTAAACATTCTATTCTAAACATTTGCTCTTGATGCAATACACTGTGGGAATTCCACCCTGACTTCATTTGATTGAGAGTCCACAGAGTAGATGCTGGAGAGAAAGATATAAAAATGAGGGGAGAGCTGGTAAGGTGAAATGCAAAGCTAAACTGAGCTGCACAGAAAGGAGCAGAGAAACCGGGAAGGAGCAAAAGGGTTGTATCCTGACTAGAAAATAGGTGCAGTGTGCCAGAAGACCTGTAGGAAAGTAACTGGGGATATAATTTAGCTATTAAAATGCTGTCATCCTGCACCTGTCTTAGAGTCCTATTGGTGTGTCCCATCACATTCTCCAGCCTGTCCTTAGCACTTCTTATTGGTCTTTACTGGGCACTAGGCTTACAGCTGCAAGTTCCATTACCAGCCCTGAAGACAGGGCAATGTGAGGTTCAGCTGGAGTTGTGGAAACGCTGTGTCTTCTCGCTTACTGAAGCAGACAGTTCTTATAGGTTAGGGCCTTGTGGCAGAAAGGAAGTGGGTGCACCATAAAACTAGTTCATTCACTGCCTTTCTTTGGTTTGATAAAGATAGGCTTCGTTTACTAGCCAAATGCAAGACATTAACCCAGTTAATAATTACCTCCAATATCATAAATTTGTCTTCAGTTAGTCTTTTCTCATCCAAGGATCCTATTAATTAAATGCCAATGATGCCCAGCAACATGAAAATGTAAAAATGTGTTTGTTATGTTGTTATGTTCCATACTCACTGGATCGTATTTCTTCCACCTTAAGTACACTGTTTATATAAATGCAAGATATTTGCAAAGCCTCTGCCTGCTGAGGGTTGTCCTGAGGACCAGGCTTACTTATTTGTGCAGTACAAAATGGTAAGGGGTAACTTGAGTTCTGATTCTCCTGGGATAATGCTTAGGCTGCAACACTTCCCTACAGAGTACATGGCCAGGAGGTTTAACTCTTCAGTAAGTATTTTTTTTTTTTTTTTTTTTTTTTTTTAGATGAATGAGGCACTTCCATGTATTTCCAGTGGCAGTCCTTTCTTCCAAGCATGTGGTTGTAAACTTACTTGTAAGGATTTTTCCGGAGTTTTATGATTTCTGAAGTATTTGCCACTTAGCAGGTGAACTTTCATATGTCTGAGAAGTTTCCAGATTTCAGATATAGAGTCATCAGTGCCTACATGGACACACTGATTCAACTGCCGGCTGTTGAAATCAGAGCACAGTTGAGTGCAGAAGCTAGAAGCCTTTGCTTTTCACAAAAGCAAGGTGATCAGCCAGGCTGTCTGTTTTGCTCTTCATGATGGACACTGGCTCCAGCTGACACAGGAAGGATTTCAGCAGAATCCAGGAGCTCCTGTCCCACACAGGAGAAAAACACAGAGGATCTGTGGCTCCCAGCAAGGCAGTGGCTCCATACTTTTACCTAGCTGCCAGGGACAGCATGGACTAAGCTGTCTCTCCGAGCACTTTGCAGCTCTGTGAGAATGAAGCTTGTAGAGCAGTCAGCTCCAGAGGAGCCCAGCCCTAGCAAGGAGTGAGTGGACACCTTTGCTTACAAGGAAGGCTCATGCCAGCTGATAATCAGCATGGCTGAATAACAGCACAGCTGCAGGTACTGCTAAGAGAAGAGAGCTATCAGTCCTCAGGAAGTTGCAGAGTCTGAATATACGCACCCTGTGAAACTATGAAGGTGGCTAAAAGCATGTTTGATTGCCTTAGAGCCACTGATGTTTCAAGTCCCACTTACCCCATTGGAGTACCATGTTGGGTGACCACATTTACAGGGAAGCTGTCTCCAAACATGGTTAAACAGTTTTGCAGGTTCTGGGACATGTGCAGTGACTGTGGCTGCAGTCTTTCAACTTTGTTTGTGCCCGAGCATTGGGGTACAACAATTTAGTGGCATAAAGTCCACCAGAAAAGCAGCTGCTATAATGTAAGTGGGCCATCTCTTGTCAGTTCATCTCCTAGCACAAATGTTTTTCGAGTCCGTGACATTGGTAGCTTCTATTAGCAACAAGCCCAGGTTGGACAAGCTCCAATACCCAAAGGTAATAAACTAGAGGACTGAACAGTGAGCCATAAGTTAGCTCTAAGCTGAGGGTGGGTGGCTGCTGGAAGAAGCAGGGGTTTTCTCTTACAATAAGTGAATGGTACCTACAAACCGTATATTTACAAGATGCTCAACATCTGCAGCTTTGCTTGATTTCAGGAAGTCAAGGGAACAAACGCTGGTCACATTTATTTGGACTCGGTAGACCTTTGTTTGCAAGGAGACTCAGTTTTAATAAGGTTATTCTATTTAGATGAAAAACGATGGTTTCATATCAGGCTGAAGGACTTTAAGGGCCTATTTAATATGCATTGATCTTTGTGTATGTGAATACAGGAACATGTGGAGGTGTTTTTTGTTGTTTTTTGGTTTAAGGCAAACAATAATTGAGAATAGGCAGAAGTGGGACAAGACAGCAACAGTACATGTGACTTTCACAGTCTATGGAGGGTGAAAATATTAGAGGAAGATTAATATTCCCAGAGGTGTTATGCACATGTGCAGCTAGTGGGAAATTTCATGAGGAAATGAAGACATATTTTTATCAGGTCAGTGCTTCCTGCAGACTCTTGACTGTACCAGCATTTGCCTTCTTGCATAGACTTAGGGCTGTGCAGGATCGGTAATGTTCTGTTGGCAGATCAGATATATGGACATTGTTCTGTAGCACTGAATAAAATGGATTATTCAGAGCTTGAAAATTAGTTCATTGTCATTCAAAGAGAGAAAACATACAGTGTGAAGAAGCGCTGTTTGTGTACAAAAAATATCAAAGGTATCCCTTTGAAATTATATTGGGGTTCCTTTGTAGTTACCATTTTCTTGTACTTCCAGCAGAGGGCAGGTTTGTGTCACGAAATCTATTTGCTCATGTTTTTTGAGAATCCAATGTGATCACCGCTCATTCAGTTCTAGCCAGAAACAAAAGGTTTATTCTGCGGCAATTTTCCTTGAAAATTACATCAGATTTTTTTTTTTAAAAAAAACAAAACAAAAATAAAAAACCTAGATAGAATCCTACTGGTAACTTTGAAGCTTTCTAAAGATCTACCCCCAAACACATTTCCATCAGGAAAATGCCATTGGTTCATTTCTTCCAGTGCATTTCTTCCCTGCTTCTATCATACTGGAATATCGACCATGTTTTAAGCATCGGCTTCATGTGAATACAACCAAGTGATGCACTTACTGTTGCAGAGCCATGAAAAGGTAATGTTCTCTTTTAAGTTAGGTAGCATAAAATACTGTTGTACCAGAAAAATGCAAATATAATTAAGGCCTGGAGGCTAAAAATGGTAAAAATTTTATAATCCTGGTGTTCAAAACACTGAGGAAAAAACCCAGGTGGTTACATCATGGTAACAAGCCCTAGCAGGGTTAACCACATGCCCATGTTTGTGTAATTCTTCTCAATGCCATTTTGGTTTTAAAGTGACATGTTGTGGCAGTGCCAGAACGGGACGTTCTGAAGCAAAGGAGGCGAATGCTTTTCTAATTCATGTGTCATGCCAAGGAATCCTGCTCTTTCTGCTGCAACTACTTCACCTCACGTTGCTTATGCGTAAATCAACAGGACGGTTTGAACTCATCGGTGGATACGCCAGCTTTTGCTTCTGCTTCCTTAGAGTTTTATCACTGCTTGATTTGTCTTCCATGCAGTTTTGAGCCTCGGATTTTCCTTTTTTTTCAATTGTCACTTTACATCCTGTGCCCCTAAATGACACTGTAATGAAAATACACGTATTTTGCAGGCATTTATACCCATTACTGTTGCTGTTCACTTTGCTATCTGCTATACAAATGCACACTAATGCTCTTAAAAAAATTTTGCGTTGCTTTTCATGCACTCTGTTTTAGATTTTGTGATTTTGAAAAGTATGGACTAACACAATAGTACTGTACTCATAATCTAATGTTTTGACAATCACTGTGAAATATCACAGGTATAGTCTACTGCCAACAAACTGTGCACTGCTGTGCTAGAAGCTTTCATTTGAAGTTTTTCCAGGATAGTGCCTTTTCCTCACCTTCAAGCTGGTTTTGTAGTTTCACATTTTCTTAAGGGGATGGCAGCATTTTCTTTTGCATTTGGAAATCAGCTCTCACTCCCCCCAGTCCAGACATTATTAAGTTTTCTGTCTGGATGATTCAGTAGAATCTAAAGAGAGAGTGAACTTCTTCAAGTCAGGAAGCATAGCTTTCAGTTAACTGGTGAAATGTTAATGAGGACTCAGCCTCCAGCGTATAACTGGTGTGGCCAATATTGAGCCCAGATCTCCAGAGGTGGAAGACTAGAAAAACTGGCCCTGCGGACAGATACCTCTTCTAGCTCCCATCACATTTCTAATAGTTACTAGGGCAGAATAATGTTTCATGACCTTTGGGTTGTCCCATTACCACAACATAATCTAGCTGTGCAAGCTTTGCAAAGGTCACTGTAAAAATAAAAATATTTCCTGCTGTGATCCATACCCTCAAACGCAAAGGAAAAGAAATATCTTTAATAAATGTGGTGACATTTGCACTATAGGGCACAGTGCAAAGATCATGAACCATTATTCTGCACTAGTAATAATGTCACAATCTTATTCTTGCCCAGTGGTTACTGTATGACATTTGTGCTCACAGGGAAATTCCTGTGAATATCAATAACTTAAAATACATTGCCTCAAGGACTTATTGTTCTCTCATTGAAGTAAATGGAAGCTTTGCCATTTGCTTACCAGTAACTGGGAATCAGATTGACCCAGCATTTCTCATGACCAAAACTGAGATGGTTTTAAAGTGGGTTCGGTGTTTTGGGTTTTTTTTCCCCCAGAAAAAGTATTTGTTTGTTGGACCGCTGATGAAACACATTTCTTAAAAGATCGTAACAGGTCATTTCATTATGTCCATGAGAATTGCTGCAACTGTATTTGTAGAAGACACTATATGATGAGTCTTTTTTTGAAAAAGCTGTAAGTTCTAATACTCCTTGGTACTTGCGCAATGAGTTATGACTTGAACAAATAGTATTTCTTCACTACCTTCTTATGTGAGAGGTAAATAATTGTTCCCTCTATTTCTCAAATAGAGAAATAGATGAATCCAGAATTTTCTGACTGAGATGGCTGGAATGAGATGACTGAGTCTACAGCATTCTTAACAATAATAATAATGAAGGCCTGAGTGTCACAGGTGTGGCAGTTCCTGGTTCTAATAGACTCCAGTTCTTATGCTAGTTATTTGCAAATGCCCTGGAGCCATTTTTTTTTTTTTTTTTTTTGATCTAAAGTATGTCAATCTCTATGAGATTATGACCGAGCTCTTGGAAGAGAGAGGTGGAGGGTTTGCATGCAACTGCAATTCATGTTGTCATTGGCCCCTGTCTCGAAACACACCTTAGCAATCAATATGTTTAATGTACCTCTGATAATATTTACAAGTCTATGAAGAACTCCACTCCTCCCTGTATGTTAAGGAGAAGCCTATCTGATAGAAAGGAAGTATTTGAAAGCTTAGTCAATAGTAGGATTGCTTTATTCATTGTTTTGGGTAAGATGGTGCCTGCCTGTAGTCTGGCTCCACTGTAGAGGAGATAAGTATTTCCTTCCCTGGCTTCAGTATGTGTCTGTATCAGAGCAAAATACACCACCAGTTCTGAGGGAAGTGCATAGGCTGTTATTTCTCAAGAGCTTGTGGTGACTAAAATTGTCCCCAGCTGCAGGGAACGGTTCATGTTTACAGCTTGAGGAAGAAGGCAGCATTGTATCACCCCATGTGCCGCCTGCTGATTCATTCTGAAACATGTGCTGCAGCCAGGCGTGTGGTGGTGGAAGGTTTCCTGTGCAGGGGATTGTGTGGGTAGAAGAGGGGCCTGTGTTGATCAGGTGCATCTACAGAACTTTGTTGAACATGGGAACTCCGTAGGTGGGATCTGGTGGCAAAAGAGCCCAGCCTTTTTGGCCCTGTGATCCAGTAAGCTCACCTCAGCTGTCAAGCCAGCCTGTGGCTCTGTCTTGAACGTGAAGTTTAACCTTGACTTCTGACAAATGTGAAGAGGGAGCCACTCATGTGAACAAATGTGTACAGTGCATGAGACTGAGCAAATTCACTAGTACAGGGCTAACATTCAAGGTGTACTCCACAGAGCTGGGGGGAAGACAGGATCTGCTTCTCAAAGGGCTAGCCACTAAACAGCATGGTCTGATCCTATCCTTATTTTCCGGCTCTTTGTCCAGACCAGGAGAGCTGAGAGGCTTGCATAGTCTGTAAGCAGCTGAGTACAATCTTTCCTGTGGGTGGTAGTATTTAGAAAGTGTCCTGCCTTGCTGCTTTCAGATTGCTATCACCCTCCCCTGATGGGATTAGGAGTCTGGCTTCACAGGCATTGCCTGATCCAGCCGGCTTTCGTAGGGATGAGGTGGGTAGTGGTGAGAAAACAGGATGGGTGATGACTTTGTAGCTGTGCTAGTAATCTTTGCTTGGAGGAGCGGAGAGAGAGGAAAGCATCGGGACACAGTAAGAAGTTGTAGTTCTCACCTGTAACAGGAATTTCTTTAAACATTTGATGGAAACGATCACGGAGCGGACATCAGTCATGCTTTTCTGACTCATTCTGATGTTTTCCGACAGCATTACCCCTCCAGTCTCTGCTGCCTGTAGCACTGCTGTCCCAATTTATTTCTGCAGAAAGTTATCACAAGAATTTTCCTCTTTAAATATATAATTAATGTTGTAATACATGAAGTTTTGAAATGTACTGAGATCACTGAGAAAATTAACTCTTCTTTTTAAAAAAATAAAAAGCAACAACACTCAAGTTATTTATGACCTGGATGATTTGAGGTGCTCCCATCAGCCCTTTACTTTAAGTCTGCCCTTCTCCCCCAAATGATCTTATTACAGGATGCCTACAGAGGGGGATAAAGTACAGTTTGATCTGATAATGAATGCTTAACTGGCTCGCTCTTCTCTCTAGCTTTGGAAGAAGACCTGCAGAGGAGAAATGCTCTAAACATCAGTGGGACCCACAAAAGAGCAGAAATAAATGGAAGAGGGGTCTGTGAGGTACCAAGATGTGTGTGCTTTCTTCTGAATCTACTTGCTAACTTTAATACTAGCATGCTGTTTGAGAGTACTGAGGGGCAGGCAGCTGTCTCTTTCCAAGCTTCTTTTATACAGTAGAGCCTGGAAGTGAAAGCCTGGTATAACTTTGCAGTATCCTCATGAAAGTCACTGTGAAGACCAATTCTGCCACAGGTACTTTTGAAAGCTTGACTTAGCATGTCTTCAGCAGCAGCCACAAATGCTTTCAGTTCTGGGTCCAGAGTTTTAAGGATCAGCTTAGTCAGCAAGGGAAATTCAGTCTTCTCATTTGATAGCCTTTAATTAGACTGTATACATATATAAATGCATAGATTATCTACTACCTCCTACTGTAAATGTCTCACTGAAATTAATGAGGTTATTCAAAGAGTAAACTATGAGTAATAATGAATAATATTAATACTAATCATGACTAACCATGGTAGGAGGGAGAGTCTTAATGACTTAGACAAGGAGGGTCTGCTGGGAGCCAGCATCTGATTTGCATGAACAATTCCTTTTTGGAGTGGTGAAGCTATTTTTCGCCTGGTACCAATCATTAATTAGAGCCCCCATTTTATCAAAGACTTCTTGATCTCTGTCTTTATGTCTTTCTCAAGGCATAGCTTACATGTGTGGCAGACAATGAGTCATGCCCAGGCAGTTGGTCTTCTGATTCCTTTTCTGTTTAGTTTTAGTGTAGTCTACATCTTTGCAGCAGCTTTTTATTTAGAGATCATGTTTCAAAAAGCCTGTGACAAAGCTCCTCACAAGAGGTTGGTTTTTTTTTTTCATTTAACGTGGGAGAGCAAGCGTGAGATGAGGAACTGGTTAAGCAACAAGAAAAAAGCAGCATGAGATCATGTTCAAAACACTTAACGGTTCCTGATGCGGTTCCTGATGCAGTGCCTCGGAGTCTGGGGCTAAGCCGTGTTGTTACATATTGCTGTGTATGAAGGATCTGGAAGAGTGGACAAATGCATGTTAAATTAACAGAGAAAAGCAACATTAATGGAAGTTTTTAGAAGAACAAAACATGGAATTGTTTTCCCTGATAGTGGGTGTTAGATGGCCAGCTCTCCATAGATGTTACTGAATTTTTGAAGTCATTAAAACAAATGTATATGTGTATTACTGTAGAGTGATATACAGTAAAATAAAATCCGCTGCCATTCTATTCATTCTTACTATAATTGCAAGTTTCTAGGGAAAGACCTGCAGTGTTGACATGGAGAAAGAGGAAATTAATACTCCTCCTCAAATACAAAGTGATCTGAATTCCTTCAGAATGAATACTGAAGGGGTGAATTTTTTTTTGTCAGTCCCAAAACTCAGATCGGTTCATTTCTAGTTCTTATTTCCAGTTCTTGCCACTACCTCCCCATCTGTGGTAGTCTCTACTTTTCTCCTGACAGATTTTTCAGTAGTTTCATGCTGCTAATAAAAAATGTCTGCAAATATTAACAGATCAATAACCTAGAGAAATCCTTGGTATTGCTGGATTTAGGAAAATGAGGTCAAGAGGTCTGGGAAAGAGGCAAGGCTATATAATTCCAGGGTTTGTTCTAATGTATAATTTAGATTCTGATATGGCACCTAATTTTAACAAGCTCCATGACCAGAATAATAAGTTAAACCAAATAGATGTATCACATCATGGACATTGAAAAACAAGTCATTTCAGGCTGTCTTAATTGAAAATGTTGTCTCAGGGATTTATGATGCAGGTCTGGACCAGAGTAATATTTAATAGTCTAATCTATTAAATGTCTCCTCTTGGTTAAGGAAAAATATATGAGTCAAGGTGTGAAAGGATTAGTTCCATCAGAGAATCTCAGATGCTATTAATGTATAATTAAAGCTCAGATCAGAGTAGTCTCTCTCTATTATGGTTACATCAAAAGCTAGAGTCAATCTTCTCTCAGCAGCAGTTTTGCAATGTGAATAAATGCTCACCAGAGACTTACCTGAAGTCACTCAATCTATCTTATTTCTACTTCTATATCCTACCTGACTCCATATTTTCAGATGCTGTAGGCTAGTGTAAAATAAACCCTATGCTGCCTATCCTGAAGGAGATTACTGTAAATGCTCTTGAGAACCTGGATCATAAGCAGCATAAGGGCTATAATTTAAAAATTATTCTTGCTTGTACTCTTCTTGTTAAAACATTGGCCTAAAGATAATCAGGCCTAATCTGTTTAAATGCAGTTGCCAGCTGCCTGTTTGTCTGGTTACTGCAATATTGCCTGTTGTGTGCTAGAAGGTAAGAGTTTTAAGGTGTTGTGGATCCCAGGGTTCAGTTAGTTACCCCAGCATGCCGTTTGCATGAATTTGACCAACACAACTACTTTTCTGTTTGATGGATTAGACGAATAGGCTACTGAGACGTGTTCTTTACAGAGGACAGCTCAGCAGGTTGCTTGTTACATGAAGTGATGAGGGTCATGTGGAATGGCATTAAAAAGCTGATTAATGATTTTGGGTAATGGAACTTTTATTCCTAGGCCTGGAAGAATGGAAACCTATTCTCTGAGACCTAACAGAAGGCATGCCAGAATAAAAGAATGTTCTTGTTGATGTATCTGCAAATGGTATTAGGTCTCTGGTGTTGATTAAATAAGTAACAGCTCACAAAGCCAGCAGTTCCATCAAGGGTTTGAAAATGTGAGCTAGGTCAACAGCTTTCAACAATGCGTCAGAACTGAATCCAGATCTCTGGAATATAAACTTTATATAGGCTGTGCATTTTCATGTATGACAGAGATTCACTATGAATACTGTCTGGTCTTATCATTGGTATGGTGAATACACTGTGACTTTCAAGAAGAGTGTAGTTTACCTGTGGCAAGTTACAGTTTGGTGTTTCTTCTGGATTCTTCTCTCAGTTTTACATCCAAGCCTTAAAGTGAGCAAAGCTTGTGTGTGTGGTTATTTATATACCATCTGCACGTCAGTAAGCAGCAAACTAAGTTATCTTTTAAAGAATGTTTAAACATTTGAATAAATTATGGGGGGAGTTGTTTGGGTTTGATCTTGTTTTGTTTACCTTGTTTTATCTTGATAAACTATTGAAATGGATTCAGGAATCTGCATTGCAAAAGAATAATACGTAATTAACTTTTGTATGTGACAGCTGTTAATTGCATCCTTCCCCCTTGCAAAGGAGATCCTTCTGGTGGTATAGCTTTGTTGGGATCTCTTAAGTTAGCTCTTTGTTGCATCCTCTAAATATAGCAGAAGAGAGCAATACTGCAACCAGAATTGATTCTCAATACCTTTTGAATTACTCATCTGCTGTGTTGGAAACTGTGGATAAATGTTTCTTGGTCGATTATGTTCAAAGAAAGAAGCTGCCATCAGCCACCCAGAATCACCACTGAAGTCTTCAATAAGCGGCTGCTAGGAGTTTGGCTTTGAAATGAGACAGAAAAAAGAAGAGGGAAAAAAATCTGCTGAAAGCAGGTGGGAAGAAAAAAGAGCTCTTAGGAGGCAGAATTTCTGCTTTCCCTTTTTGCAAGTACATTATTTTATAAAATGTCTTTATTTTTCAGGAGGGTAGTACTGCTAGTGAAGCAGTTACGAGTGAACCATTCCGTCAAGGTATCTTGTTAGGGCCTGGACACGTGTTTCAGATCTGCTTTCATTTTATGTTGATGCTGATTCTCATGCCAGTAAATTTTTGCTGTTGACTTAATTGTGAACAGGCAATTTTCTGTCTCCTTAATGGTTTACAAAGCTGTATGTGAGAGTTAAGGTCTTCCAGTTCCTCTCTAGGGAATGTGCTCTTTATAAAAGACTGTCCATCTGATCCTGAGGTATTCAGCTTCATTTTTATTTTGTCAGTAGAGTTATTTGAACATTTTGCAGATTTAGTATTCTGTAATTCCAGTAGTCTACACAAGTGTGTAGAGTGTAACAACTGGATAAGCAAATTTTTGAGAAACGACCATGTTCACTCACAACAGTTTTCTCATCATTTCAGTGCTTGCACAATGTTAACTGTTACACATCTTTCTTGCACTGACTGTCATCACATTCTTCAAACTAGAAAGAAAAACAAATCATTGCGAATAGTGGAGAAGCTGGGATGTACAAAATAACTCAGAAGAAGACTATTGAAGTGTTTGCTGACTGCCGGTTGTTCACTAACAATGGACAGATTGGTTCAGGCAAACACATCGTCCAGGATTAAAGCTAGACAAGACCTGGAAACAAACCCATTTTAATTTGAGGCTCAAACGTATTTATTGTTTGTCCATTTTCTTTTTCATTTTTTGTCCACTTTTTGGCTTGTTGTCCATTTCTCTGTGTGTTCTCATCAGTTTCTGAGTTCTTGCTTAAGACAAAAGTGACGTACCAAAATAATCTGGCAAGACGTATTATTTCAAACATGAATTAGTCACCCCAACCAGTTAACAATATTTACTGCTGCCTGGCATAGCTATACTGGGATGGCTCTGTGTGCTGGAGAGACACAATATGAGGGTGGTTACTTACCCATTGCTGCAAGTGAGAGAAAAATCTTCAAAATAGGGCTTAATAAGCTTAGGCTTATGGATTTCTTGGTAGCAGAGGTTGATGGAGGAGAGGGAGTATGCTGAGAGTTCAGGAAGTCAGATGTATTAAATCTTTGAGAATGGTTTTTAAACTAATTACTTACCAAGTTACTTTGGCGATGGGGATGGCCTAAGTAGCTCCTGGTTTCAGTCTGTCTTCCTGTGCTGGTTCCTTTTTCCATCCTCCCCACGTGCCCCTGCAATCTGTGCTGCTATAGCTACATGTGGGACGGGGTCATGGGTAGGATCAGAAGACTGATCTGTCTGAAAAATAACCTGGCTGAAAATACTGAGGTGTAACTTGGGTCAGGTCCTGGTGTGGTTCACTGTGTGGCCCTGGTGCAATTGTCCTAAAGGGTGTGACATAAAGGTATGATCAGGTAGGAGCAGGCAAGGACCAAACATATGGGAAGCAATGTAAACTGCTGCTACCAAATTTCTGTGTTATAATGCCCTGAAGGACACAGCCCCCAGGTAGATGTTTGGCAGAACTTTGCCTGGGGGCTTTGCAACAGGCTGCCTGTGTGCAGTATGGGAGTGCTGTGAAGAAATGGGCTTGTGTGTGTTTGCTAGACAGCTGCCTACATGATGTGTATCTTGTCTCCACAGCTCTGATTTCACTTCACAGGAGGAGGGAGGTCTGGAAGCACCTCAAACTTGCAGCCACTTGGCAAGGGCAAAGGTATTACATGAGAGTTTGCTTTTGTGCTGTTCTTATCTTTGACCATTTGGAGCAGGAATGACTACATTTGTCTCCTGAATGGGCATGTGCTGAGGTAAGTACACGTGATACCGGTGGTAACTGAGCAGCAGATCTCTGTAGCAGAGACAGTCGGTTCTTAAGATGGTTACTGTGGTCTTTTTAAGGTAAAAGCTTTCTGGACATTGTGACTAAGAGAAATGCAAACAATCATTAAGTGTGGCTTGAGAGAAATACCTGTCTAGACTTCTCTGAATCCCTCCATCCTTTACATTTTGATTTTAAGTAGAATTTTAAAATCCCAGAACACTTTCTTCACAAAGATTAGACTATTTTCCATATTTTGCCTTTTTTTCCTCCCTCTCATAACTCCAAAAGGAAAAACAGTACTTTTTTTTCCTTTGGTCTTCACTTTTGCAAATTGTTCCTCTTCCCCTCTTGTATTTCAAGAATGGGGATAGTTTGAACAAGGAATTTTAAGAACCTGGATTTATTTTCTAGGTATGGGAACTTTCTTTGCGATGTTAGGAAACTATCTAAGGAGATTGCCTGCAATAGCATGGAATTGGATTGATAAATCCAATTATATATGTAAATTAATTACAAACATATACATTCACATTGGAATTTGTTTCACTTTTTTATCAATCTAGATGTCCTATGCATTAAATATGTATACCTATTGAACAACTATTTCCTTAGTGGTGATCAATTGTCTGGAATTTGACTTCATAGAGTGCAAATGTTTATTTAGTGATACTTTTTATAATGCTCTTTGCTTACTCTAAAATTAACAAAAATACGAAAAAACCCAAACCATACCCACTAAAAATATACAACTTCCTCTGATAATATGAGGAAAGACAAAATGTTAGGTGATGCCTGAGACACATACCTATAGCTTTTAGGCAGCACTGTTGATCTTTCTAGAGAGATCACTGTTTTTGAAGACTAGCAGTCAGGTGACAGCCACCAGTCTGCTTGCTCATTTTGCCTTTTGCTCATGGAAGCATGCTGTCCAGAATCATTATTTGCATTACAAATATACTTGTAGTAATTATGTCTCTGCAGGCCAGATAAGCCATTACCTTTTAATTGTGGCATAAAAATATTTTTTATATCTCCATACCAAAGTAATTAGCAAAAATAAAGGAAGCGATCACAGGGGGTGAAATTTTTTATTCCACTAAAGCTGTATTTGCTATAGCAAGTCAGAGAAAGCTGATGTTTCATTCTGACTTCATTGATGCTGTAAGTACAGGAACAACCATGAACACTGTGCAATTGACTGATGGGTTTACTTGGGTGATTAATGCCTATTGTCTACTTTACTTCAGAGTTTGATACTTACTAAACTGATTTTAATACCTTGAAATATGCTGAAATCACCTCAATTTCTTGCAAAATTACTTCCCATGAATAGGGTGGTGCTTAACTGCAGGCTGGAACATGCAGTGGGTGATAGCATTAGGGAATGGGCCTGCAGAGAAAATAAAACCAATTTTGAAAGCTACGGTACATTTAAGGCACAGCATGAGTTTGGAGCTAGCAGCTCCCAGATACAGAATGATGCTGTGTCTTTCACCCCTATACCTTGCATCCTCTGTTGGACTGAAACACTGTCCCAGCCAATGGCCTTGTCTGTACAGGCTCATGGGACATGCACAGAGGTAGAAAGTTACCGAATCTGAGCTAGATGCATAACTTGTGTTAAAGCTAATGGAAACAAGATGCCTAAATGTATTGGACATTAGTGTGTATACCTGGCCTGATGCTATCAAGCGTCAAGATTTGCGATGCTGTAGGGGTTTTGCAATTCAAAGTATGTGTTATATTAAAGATTATTTATACAAATACTAACATGTTTGGCTGTTATATTATGCTTCTTCTCTAATACTGTACTCCTCCTTCCCCTGTCCCACCCGCCATGTTTCTCTTCTCAACCATGACCTGTGTGACTTGTACAGCCTCTGTTCTCCAAGGAGGCCACACTCCTCTTCTTACCCTCTCCTCAATTCCACATGGCAACATTGTCCTCTTTCTCTAGAGAAGTCTTAGAACAGAGCTGCTGAGTTCTCAGTGAGAGAAATGGAGTTATGTTTTGCCAGAGGGATCATTCCCCAAGACATTTGAGGAGCACCAGCATTATCTTTGCCTTACGACCCTGTGCCGGGGACATTTGCCAGCTTCTTACTTCTCTCAAGGGTCTTGAGGTTAGTGGTAGAAAGAAAAAGATCCCCAGCTGGCGTCCTACAGGACAGATCCTGCTTCTCATCAGGGCTAACTGACCCAAGCTACTGTTAATGTGACTGTCTTCCACTCTCTTAAGTTAATCTCTGAGCTAGTTCAGATATTTCAGTCATTCATACACAACACAGTGTACGTGTAACCTTAGAGCCTAGCTCTGCAGACCAGTAAAAAGTGCCTTTGGGAGAAAGGCTGCACTGTTTCCCTGTTACGCGTTGGTTGTTGAGACAAAGAGAGTACCTTATTTGGTCTCACTACGGAAATTGATTGCTGAGCTGTGAATTGAACTGAATCTGAGTCCCAGCTTCTGCAAGAGTATCCTTCCTGATTGTTGTTTGCACCAAGGCAATTTTTATAGAAGCAACTGGGACTTTGCAGCAGGTGTCTGCCAGGCTCTTCTTTCAACACTTGGCCTGAGTGGTTTAAGCAGGTTCATTTAGAAGGAAAGAGAGTGTAGGCACCACTGGGAAAAGTCAGGTGTTGCGGGCATGCTGTCCAGACAGTGCTGTGCAATCTCTTCTTGCCCTTGGGGCTACAGGCCTTGGTTTCATTCTTTTTCCCATGCCTCTTTAGCCACAGTAGATTTCCAATGTGTGCTTGGTAACCTGGAGAACAATTAACTTTTTTCCTCACAGCAGAGGACAGCAAAACTGCAGGCTAGGCTACCCTGCTCTGGAGGTTTATGGCCAGTGAAATGAATGATCTGAGTGTAATGGCTGCTTCTTGTCAGGGGTGTCAGGGAGAAGGCCTGTACAGGGAGGAATGCATATGGCAAAGTGCCCTTGATGACAGGGCCTCAGAAGTGGACTGAATTAGCTGTGTGTGTGCTCAGGTGCTTAACAACTGTCTGTATGAACCTGGTGACCTTGAGTCCTGTGGTCTTTGCTAGGAGTCAGAGCCAAGTACAGTTCAAGCAACTTGAGGAATATGTCTCTGCAAATTCTGGCATGTCTTGGCCTTTCTTCTCATGCCAAGCTGAGACTCCAATCATCTACATGGTGCTCCCAGCACAAATTCACCCTTTTAACCTCTTAACACACCTTGTATATGTGCGTGCACATCCTCATGCTCTAAGGTGAAAGGGAGCCAGGGATGGCAAGCACCTTTGGAGAAGATAAGTAGGTACAAGTTGGGTGAATCTCTAGGGCTGGTAGGTCTGTAGTTCAAGCAGGCAAGCTGAGTAACTGGAGAAGGAGGAATACTTTAATACTCTATGAGTAATCTATGCAGGGAGGTTCCTATAACCTGCAGAACAGAAGGTAAAATCAGCTCACAAAACTTTTTCTGCAGCAGGTTTCTAAGTTTGTAACCAAATAACTATGTATATGCCTTGGCCTTATTTCTGAGAGAGGGGGAATGGGAAGAAAAAACTTGGGACAGCCCCCAAAATCTTAATTTTGTCTCTGATGTTAATCTGCTATTGTTGTCAGCAAGTTTTTAGCTCTTCTTTTTCTTCCCTCTTCTTTTTCTCCTCTCCCTCTTTACTCTGCTGTTTTTCCCATTGAAAACTCAAGCCTTGCCCAGGCCTCTTGCAAGGATTAAGGTTAGAATAACTACACTGCCTCATGTATTTTTGATCAGGGGTCTCTTGTTGAGAGTCTGATCCATGTGGATGCAATAATAACATGAAAACTGCTACTGTGGGACAAGAAGTTTGGCATGTTTTGTGAGAGCCCCACACCTTTAACCACCAGGTGACTGAGGCATCTCCTCATATAATATAGAAAGATCTGTTTATTTATTTGTTACATACCCATTGCAGTTCTGGGTCAGGGCTAAAGTCTAGGATTTTTGTCCCTCTTCCCACAGCCTACCCTGGCCCACAGGTCATGCATGTACTTGCTGTCACTAGTCAGCTATTCACAGCAAGGTTGACACTTCAGAGTGGCTGACATAGATGTGTTGCTTTTTCTCTTTTTATCTGCATTACTCTGCTCACAAAAATACTACTGCAAGTGCAGTTATACCACAGAAATGCACTCTAGCTGCCATTTTCTTCTCTTCCAGCCATACATTGCAAGTGTATGCATCTGTGGCAAGTGGCAGAGTAAAACAGACATCATCTGGGTATGAGTGCATCTGTGTAGGGAGGGCTGTTGGAGCAATGCTTATATCCCAGCGGCATGTTCCCTGTGTACCCTAAGTTCAGGTCACTTTACAGTCTGAAGTCTTCCCTAGTTAGAAGGTGAGTCGGAAGTTTCTACCAGAGAGCAGAGTATTGCACTGATAGTCATAGCCTCCTGCTGAGTGTTTGCTCTGTGACTTAGCTTGAACTTTCAGAAGCTGCCTGGGTGTTTGCAATTGGCAAAGTGCTGTTCTTCCATGTACTTATGCAGGACTAAAAGTAATTAAGTTCTGTCAGAAATGTCTGTCTACTGCTGGCTGTGATAACTGCTGTCCCTTGAGTAACAAAGGAAATGTAACAGGGTTGGGCACAAATAGTTTTAAAAAAGCCCATTTAGAATTGGATAATTTCCTTAGAAAATGTCACTCTTATCTTTTGGCTTTAGGAGTTCTATAGAATGGGCTATACAATGCAAAGCTTCCTAAAGACTTCCATAAAGGGAGAGTTAGCCAAGTCCTATACATAGAATCTTATGTCTGTGCTGAAAAGTAGCAAGAGTCCATTCTGCAGTGAGCTCTCCCACAACAGCTAGGAGTTACTAAGCCTTTCAAAGGCCATAATGCTTTCAGGCTTTGTGTACCTCCTATCCCCATAAAAGACCGTATAGCTTGCTTGGGTACTTAGAAGAAAGTGTTTCAAATAGCCCATTTTCCTGAGCTAGCAGAGTGCTAACAGTTTCCGTGACAACTTGGCTATAGTAATTTCTCCTGCTTTTTTCCTATGCCAATTTCCCAAGAACTGGTAATTTCAGTTAATTGCCTCCAGGGAATATGGGAGTGAGATATTATGTTTGTTTTCCTGTGATGAATTCTGCACACAGGATGCAGTGAAGGGAAATTCGGAAAAAGCTTATGAAACAAAGGAAGAAGGGAAATAAAAGGGAAAGAATGGTGAATTTAAAAGGCTTTTAAAAGATAGAGAACAATGAAAAGGATATAATTCTTTTGCTATGAATAACTTCTAATTTTTTAAGTTATTTACCTTATTTACAATTGTGTGATTTATGATAGAAAACAGCATTTAAGTTATTTATTGAACTTGACAATCTTGTAGCAGGAAAAATATTAGTGTCTGTAGCCTATAGATCAAGGACCTCTGAATCTGCAGTGAAGGCAGCATTTCAGAAGGGTTGGTGTGAAGTGGATTCTCCATTTTTAATGGAATGGATCACCTTTTCTGTTTTTCTTGTCCACAGGAGATCCATATGGCCAACTCTGATAGCAGCTTACAAAAGAGCAGGTTAATTTTAGAATGTCTTTATCTCAGCTTAATGCTGTTTAGTGTTGGGATATATGGGAATTGTACCCTCCTAGTTTAGCTTAAAGGCTCTATAAGGACCATTAATTGTCCAGGGTATGAGACAGCATGGCATGCAGTGCTGGAAACTGAAGATGTGTGTAGGTGCTATGTGTAGTGAAATTGTCCTGACAGAAGTAGCCCAGCTCCGCCTTGCCATCTGGAGTGTATTCATAGGCTAGTTTTCTCATTCTCCAAACCTATCAAGATCATTTTTCATCAATTCCATCAGTTATTGAGCATTTACAAAGAATACAAATCGGATCAGATACAAAAATGCTGTTAGTGTGGAGAGTCCACAATGACACTGAGTTATGGCTTTAGTGGTCTTCAGAGAGTAAAGAGCAGATTTGGTAAAACACTCATATTTAACCACTGGACTCTGGTTTTACTGAAAAGACTTCAGGTTCACCATTAGGATCTTAGTTTTCAAAATCACTTAATGAGGGTATTGCTAAATCAGATGCTGCTCTGGAGTCCAAGGTAGAAGGTTCTGCAAAGCAACTGTCCCCTTTAATCCTGGGCTCCCCAGAACAGCCCATTGCACTTGCTCAGCGTCACCTTGTCTTCAGAGGATTTCACTGAGGACTTTAGCATCAAGGAATAGTTTTAGGTGAATCGTGCCCAGCTCATCATCACCTGCTCCATCACACAGACTATGTCTGCTTTAGGGTTACAGAGGGAGATTACAAATGTGTGTGAACACAAGAGAATGGGAGGTGACCTCATCTCACGATTCTCAGTCCGGAGAAAACCTTCCTGCTAGGGAATGTAAGTATTCCCAGGGCGTCAGCCAGTAGAGGGAGATGTTACACGTGCGTAAATCACATACTCTACATGAAGTAGCTGTGCCCTTCTTAAACGGGGACACTACGCCCAGCCCAGCACACGTAAATGGAGGGGTTTCTATTTCCCTCCTGTATGCCATGGTTGTTTTAGTATTTTTTCCAGTGCTGCTTTCTTCTAGAAGAAGCTGCAAACTTGGTGCAGAAACTTCTGTAAAAACTAAGTTTTTCTAAGCATACACTGAAAGAAGCGAGAGTTTATTCATTTATCCAAGTAAATAAGCTCTCAGGCAAAACAGATGTCAGCGTATACCATTTGCAACGGCACACGAATGTTTTCATGTGCCAGTTATATGAACTTTAAGAGCTGTTCTGATAGCACTGTAGTTAGTATTACGAAGTAACGATCAATAATGGTAGCAGTGAGCTGCACAGAGTGTATGGAACAGCTACTAAGCTTTATAATATTAGTGCTGTATAGTAATGTCAGAGCTAGTTTTGTGAAACTCCAGCAGTCTGCTTCCTTGCACAGATGTACCACCTGGGCACACAGAAAAGCAAAGGCTTTATTATAGTTTATTATTTTGTTTTGTTTTGTGTTTTTTTATTGTAGGTGAATGTCATTAGTCATTGCAAAAGGGAAAAGGGAAGTGAGAGAACAGTGGAAAAACACTGCAGACCTAATAGTTCTTGTCTTTCTTTATAGTGGGCTTGAGCTGAGGAAACGTGGAAGGGGAGTTGATACGGATGGTGGCTGCTTTCCTCTCAGACACCTGTGTATATGGGGACACAAGGGTGTTATTTAAAATACACTGTTTGTGGAAGAAAGAGTTGTTCTCCATCATGACACTTCCTGGGAAATCTTGTATTTCTCCATGTGTTGAGCAACAGAATTCCAGGTCAGAGGTATGAGTTGGGTATTGAATGGATACAGTCACAGACTACACCTCTCTTCTCTCTCTATCCTAAGCAAGATTTCTTGGGAGATGGGTGGGCAGGGTTGCTTCAGTGCGTGTTACCTGTATTAGTTCACTTTTTGCCACAAAATTAATTTGACAGGTTGGGAGGATGTCAAACCTCCACGGGAGTTGCTGTGTTCACTTCAAACATGACTGATGTAATCACTGATTAATTAAAACCCATTTGCTTTGTTTAAAGCAAGACTAGTTTAATTTTATAATAAAAGATGGTAGTCCCAAGTATCTTTTGTCTTTGCTACTCAGAGCTTCTTTGGGACCATACTTTGAAACATAGACACTATTCAGTTGCAAATATGTGTTTGAGTTTGGTATGTTCTATAGTTCTGCTCTTGGGTAGTGTCTCATAACCTTCTTATCCAAAGGAAAAAAAAAAAAAAAGAAAAAGGTCAGATACTGCCTCAGGCTTTACTTTAACAACCCCCGCCTATTGATGTGCCTAAATAAAGGCTGCAGGATATGACCTTGATATCTTCTACTTTAAATGTCTGTATTGAATGTATGAAGTGTTCTTTGTGTGTAATTTTTTTCCTCCTTGCTATTTTAGAGGCTTTGCTTTTGTTCTTTAGATTACTTTGGATGCTGACTTAGTACTGTAACATTCTCGTGGCAGGAAATGTCTGTATATGGAAATCTTGCAGCTAGACTTCAGTAATTCCCACACAGACTGTCAGTCCTATGCAGTGACTATGTATACTCTGTCCTCATGTTGGCAAGAGACTTCAATTGTGTTCCTACAATGGGATAGGATTTAAAGCTTTTAGTTTCTTTTGTTTCTTGTGGAAACGATGGCTTCTGGCCATTCGAGTGGAGAGTGACATGGTCTCTTACACAGGACTTTTACTCATGTTAGGGAACTGATCAAGCTTAATTTTAAACAAAAATTCCAGCTTGATACAAAAGAGGCTCTAGGGCCTGATCTTGTCCGCTCCCTTCCCTCTCAGCAGCTCAAACTAATGTACACTTACAGAAATTAAAGGACTTGGTGAACACTGAGCAAAATGTCAGCACAGCCAGACAGATTTAATTGCTTTCTGACTCTGTCCCTGCCTCCCTGGCAGACAATGACCAAATACCCATGCAAGCCAACCTCTTAATATCATGATAGCACAGTTCCAAAGGGGATTACTGCTTCTAGTATTGATTATAAAACTCTAGGTCAATAAGAGGTGAAGGTACTTGGGACAACTGGAATTTAGACTTTTCTAAGGGAATAACAGTCAATACCTTTTACATCGCCCATGATTTTATTAAAAGGACAGCTGTAAAGTTAAGTGAATGATCATCTTTTTGGCTGTGACAGTCAGTTCACTACTTTATTTGTGAAGTTCAAGCTTATCTTGTATTTCCAGCCTGGTCTGCCCTTATCCTTTGTATCCTTTATCCACTGCTTACTTTTTACAGGCCTTTTTGCTAACTGCTGCCTTTGGTCATATTTGGCCCGTGGAGTCTTACTAACATCAGTGAAACTGGAATAGACCTTTTCCATTTTTCATCTCGTATCAAACCTCTTTTTCCTTATTCTATATATCTGTGAAGAACACTGCTAGTTCTCATGCTAAAGTGGCATTTCTGTCTTTTTTTAAAATTCCCTTGAAAATTATTTCAAAGTTTTGGGGGTTTATTCAGAAAAACTGCCTACAATTATCTCATCAGCTACAGATGCCAGAAATGCTTCAAGAATTTTTTTTCTGCTTTTATTGTGTTTGGTGTTTAGGTGTGTTTGTTTATTAGATTCTTGGAACAGTGATGACATCTTTTCTTGTGACCCGTGTAAAACTTACGATAATCTATAAATAACGTTTCTGAAAAAAACAACTCTGAAATCAGCAGAGCAGAGATTTTCTTTGTTTACAGCTCAAGTCCTAAGATAACAGCATTCAGCATGTGGAATGACATAATTGTGCTAAATTGCGGAGTTACCTCATTTAAAACAAAACAAAACAATCTATCATGTACTTTGACAACCTTGCCTGTATTTTCACCTTTAATCATTCTTTGTTAGGGATACTGCTTGCACAGATCCAGTTTTAGATATGTGTTGTATTTGCCTTAACAATGGCATCTAGATACAGCTAAACTATTCTACATAATCTTAACAGATTATAAAGGACTGAGGAGATAGTCCTCTCTTTCCCAGGATTGTATTGTCTGGACCCTTGGTAACTAATGGAGCCTGGATACAAATGAGCTAGAAAATAGCCCTAATATATAGCAGATATTAACAGACAAAACAACCCTCTCAACCTCAGGTTTTAATGTTTCCAAAATGGCTTGATGCAACATTATCCCATTTCTTTTGGCCATGTGTAATGCCTGTTTCTTAAAGCTGTGGACTGTTTCATTGCCTCTCATTGTAAAATGGTAAAACTGTGGGCAATTGACCTACTCTCTGCAGGTTATTAGCAGGACCAGCAGCAGAATTTAGGTCTGCCTGCTCTTCCCACTCCAACGCTTCCATCCTTCAGAGCAGATGCTGATATTATTAATAAAAGTTGCTGAATATTTATTTTTGGGAGTAATTTGAGAGGCTGCATTTGAGTTGGTTTTAGAAAAATAGTTTAGCAACTGGGAAGCATTTTTTTTTCCAGAAGTTGTCAGGGCGTTGAGGACGCTAAAGGCCATGCACAGCCTCCCCAAGGGAGGCACTCCCTCCACCCTGCCCATGGCCCAGGACCCCATTTCAGCCCAGCCTAGGGCTGTGAGTCCCTGCTGCGGTGACGCTGCAGCAGAGTTGGTCTCCAGCTTCCCACAGCCCTTCCCTGCCCAGCCACAGGCCTTATGGCACCTTGACATGTGACTTATCATGGGAGTTGATGCATTTTCAGGTCTGCTTCAGCATGACAATTCCTCTTCTCCAGCAGTGGTCAGTAGGGGTGCTGTAGGGGAAGGCACAGCGTGCCTTTAATTAGTATGTGTGAGATAATCTGTTCCTCAAAGAAGCCTCCTTGTTGCAATGTGATCTCTAAATACTAAGCCTGGGAGCATGTAGTTAGATGTCCTTCCCCTTTGAAAAAGTGATTACTATAACTCTGCTTTATAAACATGTGAACCTGAACATGTCTTGCCTAATTTATAGCTTCGGTGACACTGTCTGGCTGTTGGGGTTGGCTGAAATCTTACATTCTATATAACAACTTTCTTATCAGCTCTGAATTTAACATCTCTCAGTTTGCTTCAACATTTTCTTGGTTCTTTAGTTATCAGGTAATGGAAGTTGCCACTTTACCTATTTATTTTTTTAAACCAACTAACTTTTTACATACTTGTATCAATTTGTACCATTCATCTTTTCCCTAAAATCAACTCTAACAAGGGAGCCAAGATCCTGTCTAACTCAGGTCTGGGAAACAAGGCAGTAAGAAGTGAAAGCCTAGAACTAGCCCAGTGTAGAGGGATGAAGCTGGGTTAATTAACATTGATAATATACAGCTGTGGGCTGGTTTCAGGGTCGGGGGAGTTGGCTGATGTAGATGAAGTGCAGGTGTGGCTGCTTCTGTTAAGAGGTTGGGCAGCCAATGAAGAGGGAGCAGCCAAGGAAGGGAGGGGAAAGAAGCAGAACAAATGAACTTGTGCTCTGGGAGAGGAGAGACAAGGAGAAGGCAGCAGAGGGACTGGCATGAAGAGTATGTTGGTATGAGATGGTAAAAGACCTTGTTGCAGCTTGAGAGTTTGGAGAGTGCTGCGACAGCCCAGCTCCTCTGTGGCAGTGGAATTACAGGCTGAAATATTTCGTATTGAAGCCTGGCATTGAGCAGGCCTTTAAATGTGTTTAGTCCTTTAAACCAGGCGTAATACTTGGTGCTCCTGATCCTGTGAGGCAGCTGGAAGCCTGTGGGGTCCATCACCTTGAGTTCCACTGGGACCTCTTGATACAGAGTGGCTGCTTTCCTGCCATTTAACTAGTTGCCAGCTGTTTGCTGAGCTGCAATAACTGACGATGTCACGCACCTGTCCCAATTTCAAAGAAATCGTGTTGGCTTAGACCCGTGACAAATAGATTTTAACAGAGTAATGCCCAGTCCTTGCTTTCTTAAATAAGCATGTAAATGCCCCAGGGTTAATGTTTCCTGGCATTTTAGTGTATTTGAAAAGTGAGCTTGACTTTCCTTTCCACACACATTGTGGAGTCATGAACATGCTGTCAAAGGATGTGGGAGATGCCAAAATGCCAGTCTGCTGGGTGCTATCAAAGGGAGCTTGAGGGGATAGATGAAGATGATTCTTCAGGTAACAGCTGGGCCAGGTGAAGTTGAAACTCCTCACTGGTAGTTTCAGGTATACTGTTACACACAAGCACTAATAATGCCTTGTACTCAATTTCTCTGGTTCCCTTCTATTATTGTATACAAAAGTAACTAAGAAATATACACCACACCTTCCTGTTCTTGCAGCTGGAATTATTCTTCTGGTATCTTTGATGTTAGCTCACTTTTCTGTTCTTTAGATCTTTGTTTTCTGGTTTCCTTTTTCAGTCCCCTCTGCTTGTTTTTTTCATTCTTTGCCCTTCTTGATTTCTGTTTCCTTGGGCCAGACACTCTAAGAGCTCAAGATAAACATTTGAAGGTACTGCTATCTGGGCAAGGCAAACCTTTTGTGGCCAGGAAAAACAGTTCAGCTGTATGAAACTACTGTGGCTGAAACCATAGAACTAGCAGGTGACATTGCAGTGAAGAAATCACACGTATATTCTGTACAAATACTAAATAGCAGGAAATGTAGATGAGTTGTCTTTGTTGCAAGGTTAACTCAGATTCTTGCTTATGTGGCACCTCTGCTTGGCAGTGATGGACTAGAGAGACTTTTCAACAGCTCCAGGACTTCAGACTGCCTTGCGTGGTCATTCTGGGATTCCTGTATGTTACCCTAAGCTTTCTTGGCAAAGCAGTCCCTGCTGCTTTGTGTTTGGTATCCAGTTCAAAGTTGCTGGCTCAAGGGTGTTTCACACCTATCAAAGCCCTGGAGCTGCCTCTGCTTAGCAAAGCAGCCAGTGTCATTTCTAGGGTAAAACCACGGCCATTATAAACTATTGTGTTGGGTAACCTCTACTTTCTCATCCCTCCTGTGCTGAGGGGTTATATTGATCTCAGCAGCTGAAACAAGTCCCCTTTCTGAGCTGGGCCCTTGACACTGACAGAAAGGAAGCCCACAGCCAGAAACCAAGTATGTGTCATGCTGGAAGCAGTTCATTTCAGTGAACCTGTGGTCTATGACCACCTCTACTTGCGTTCAGGCAAGTTCTCCAACAACAGTTTTTAGATAAATTCAGCTCAGTGCAGCTGTACCAAGAATGGCAGGATGTAACCCACTTCTCTGCTGTTGGATAGGGCATGGATGTGGCTGCTTCCACTTGCCTGAGGCCAACTGGTGGGATCTGTGGAGTGAAAGCAAAGGAACTGCTTTTATATCCTTATCTCTATTCTTATGAAAAGACCAAATTCCATTAGCTGCGCACCTCAGTATTATTCCATGTCTTCTGTCTGTCCACTTGCTTAAACAGGCCCATCAGTATCTTCTCTCTGATAAGTTTCCACCCATGAAATAGAAGTCCAGATTGCTGGAACATGTTCTCTGTTCAAGAGAAACCTGTGATACAAATGGGTTTGTTGTCATATGACAGTGTAATCTTACCAAACAGTCCACTGACAGGATATAATAAGGATGTGTACATTTTTGTTCACATAAAGACTCTTCTTACTATCTTTTTTTTTAATAAAGAAGGGTGATGAGAATTAAACCCACTTTCTAGTTCAGAATAATCCTGATGAATATTTACTGATCATCCATTCTCAAAAATACGTTTCTTTTTCAGACAACTTTGAAATGACATAGAAACAGTAAGGACCTTCTAGCATTATTTTCATCAGAGTAAAAATAAAAAAAACACTTTGAAGGCATCAGGAGTTACCACTGGCAAAATCACTGGTGAAAATAATTCCCTAGGTCTATGCTGTCTAACACCTCTGAATTTCTTTAGGTGGAAAAAGCAGGAGGAAATGAGAACCACATAACCTAACAATAGCTTGTCTGCACACAGGTTCTGTCTCTCTGGAGGGGGTGCTACCCCGTGTGCTGTGCCATTAAGGTTCAGACCAGTTGCCTGTTGTGGCCACAGTTCGTGACAGCAAATCTGTTTCAGCTTGCACAGCTTATTCTAGCCCACCTCAGCAAAACAGCTCTAGATGCAAAACTGAACTTCTGCCACTGACGTCTGTACAGAGTATGGCTATGCCAGGCAGGACTAATTGTAATTACACCATATGTGATCTTAGATCATTCCTCCTCTGTCGTGCTGCTGCCTTGCAGTCAGTTCTGCATCGGTGCCCTGCTACTTTCAAAGGAGGAGGTGGCGGCAGTGGTGTACCTGAGGCACTGCTGCCGTCATCTCAGCCCTGCCTGCTGTGTCCTGCTGCCTTACTGTGCAGGGTGGGTAGTGAACCTGGATAACAGCTTTTTGGCTCACGCTTTGTACTCTGCTGTGCCTCCACTTTAGAGGAACTGGTGTAGTAGATGACTACTGTGACAGCTGTACATGCCACTTCTGTTATATAATGCAGAAGTATTAACCTAGAAGTGGTTGTTGGTATTATTTTCCCATGCCAAAGTCAAAGGTATTCTGCTGTATAGCACTTTCCTGGTCAGGCCATTTCAGTTCCAGTCATTCTATAACTACAAAGCCTTTAGGTTGATCCTACAGGGGCTAGGATGTAAATGTGTTTTTTGGAGCAAGCAAACTCCAGAGAGGAAAATGTAAGAAAGAACACATGGTGTCCAGAACACTTTCCTGTCAGTTGTTTTCATTAATTAATTAAGCCTTAGGGTTTGAATTTCAGCCCAAGTTTACAGCTTGAACCCTATGATTTCTGAACTGATTTTTTTATTTTCCTCCACTTTGAAAATGTCTGTTATGGGGTAGGCAGCATATAAGGTATTTAAAAGGAACTCTGCTAGGTTTCTAGAATGCAAAGTGTAAGGTCTCTAGTTATCAGGCTTGAAGGCTCTGCTTGGATATTGATATTGTGAATCACTGATGGAGATTCAGCCAAATAATTTGAATAATGTGCTCAGAATTACAGAGCGTATTTGTAACAGTCAGTGATAAAGGCCACGTCTCTTATGTGTCAATACTATGCTTTGACTGGGGCATCACCCCTTGTCTGTTGCAGTGATTGAATCATAAAACATTACAGCACACAGAATTCAGGCTTATTTTAAATCCTCCATAGATAATTTTTTTTTTGTGTGTGTGGTGTGGCTTAGGTACCTTTTAGGATCCAGTGAATTGCTTTATGCTCTAAAAAAACCATTAAAAACCATTACGAAAACCAAAATCAAATCTGAATGACTTTTTACAGAGAGAGTGAAGAGGGGAGGCATCACAGTATGGGGGCTGGTCCTTCAAAGGCTGCGGACATATGTATTTGTTTGGCTGAGAGTTTGGAAAATACCAGTGTGGTGAGGGTGAGGACAGTCTGTAAAAGCCTGTGTGATTTTATTCTTGGCTAGTATGTTTTCCCTGTCAATGAAAATACAGCATGTGATTCAGTTTCTCTGAATTGAGTGAAAAGGCCATAGGTGCCAAATCTGAGGGTGCTTTTTATTGCCACCTTAGACGCAGAAGCGCTATGGAGGAGGTTGTGTGGGTGCTAGGGTAGGAACAGCAGGGCGTCTGAGACGGGGGAGCTCCACCTCATCTGCTTGCCAGGGAGACTTCACAGTGGGTGTTTACAGAAGGGAAAGTTCCAGGCATGGGCAAATGGGTCTGAGGAGATCTGCTGGACTGAAACTTCTCCGTAGCACAGGAAATGTCTGGTTTCATCCTCCTTTTTCTTATGCCTTGTGCTAAACCCCAAATCTGTGAGTGCTTATGCACGTACTTCACTACTGTAAATAATTCCATTGAACTCAATAGGGTTATTCATAGTCAAGCTGAGCATGTGTGTTCAATGTTTGCAGGATCAGACACTGCAGAAGCTGGCTGCTGCACCATTTAGGGCTGGTAATTCCATCCCTTAGGCCCTGGTGTCCTTGTATGGAATGATTTCATTTTATACAGACTTTGCCTCATTTTCCACGTGTCAGCCCTCAGTACGTGTGCTATTAGTACATACCAATGCTGAATATTCTTGCCTTAGGTATTGCATGAAAAGAAAGCAACTTAAAAGCGAATATAAATTTAAATTCCATTTTTGTCCAGCATGCTGTCCTGTACTAAAACATTCAGAATACTTTAATGCTGAAAATGAAAGTAATGACTTTTGACAAAGAAGAGGCCTGCCTCTTTTGTGTTGGATTTTTTCTCCTTTTCTCTTTTCTCTTCTCTTCCCTTCTCTTCCCTTCTCTTCCCTTCTCTTCCCCTTTCTTCCCCTTTCTTCCCCTTTCTTCCCCTTTCTTCCCCTTTCTTCCCCTTTCTTCCCCTTTCTTCCCCTTTCTTCCCCTTTCTTCCCCTTTCTTCCCCTTTCTTCCCCTTTCTTCCCCTTTCTTCCCCTTTCTTCCCCTTTCTTCCCCTTTCTTCCCCTTTCTTCCCCTTTCTTCCCCTTTCTTCCCCTTTCTTCCCCTTTCTTCCCCTTTCTTCCCCTTTCTTCCCCTTTCTTCCCTTTTCTTCCCTTTTCTTCCCTTTTCTTCCCTTTTCTTCCCTTTTCTTCCCTTTTCTTCCCTTTTCTTCCCTTTTCTTCCCTTTTCTTTTCTTTTCTTTTCTTTTCTTTTCTTTTCTTTTCTTTTCTTTTCTTTTCTTTTCTTTTCTTCTCTTTTCTTTTCTTTTCTTCTCTTCTCTTTTCTTTTCTTTTCTTTTCTTTTCTTTTCTTTTCTTTTCTTTTCTTTTCTTTTCTTTTCTTTTCTTTTCTTTTCTTTTCTTTTCTTTTCTTTTCTTTTCTTTTCTTTTCTTTTCTTTTCTTTTCACTGATTTGTAACACGTAAACTGCTAGAAACCACAGCAAAGGTATGGGATGTGCAAATATAGTGAAAAGCAGCCCCCTTCCAAAGGAACTTGCAGTCAAACAGCAAGTTGTGACACACCTGAGAGTGTCCTCTCAAGCACTTTATTGTCTGGATTTGGCCAAAAGGAATTTAATGAAAGCACAACATGTATAAGGGGAAGCTTTAGGAAGTGTCAGATCAGGGGGTTAAAGCTTGTACTTTGCAGAAGGGTTAGATATGAAGAAAAATACAGTCATAGAAAACAGGGCTGGAAGGGACCCAGAGCAGTTACTCACTGGTCTTCCAATTCTTTCCAGAGTGCTCACAGCTCCTCCAGTTTGCAGATGTAGTCTCTACCAGCTTCCAAATCACAAATGCAGATATATTGACTAGCGGGGGCCTTAGAGCAGTGTTCTGCATAGCACAGGTTGGTATAATTTCCAGTTGAAAAATTCCTCATTAATAACATCATTTTGAATACATTTTTTCCATGTTGTTTTGAATCTGTCTTATGATGTTGTCGTGGCTTACCTGTGAGACTATTACATGGTACAGCGTCAAAGCCTTAACAAAGCAACAATTGCTTACATCTCCACTGGGTTTTAGGTTTGCTGCTTGCCTTAAAGGAAAACGAACTTGGACTGAAGTGACTTGTTACCGGCAAACCCCTGCTGATGTGTCCTTATCTTTGGGGTGCTTACATAGGAGCTGACTGATTTGTTCTGGTGTCTTTCCAAGAACTGAAGTGTTAGACTAAGTGCTCTGTCATTTCTAGGATCCTCCTTTCTCTGTACTTTTAAAGATAAGCACTGTATTCACCCTTTGCTGTTTATCAAAAGCCTCATCCTTCTGCCACAAGTTCTCAAAGATAATTGCTAATGGCTCTGAAATAGCTTCAGGCAGTTCCTAAGAATATTCTGGGGCAAACTTCACCTGGCTGAAGTCAAACCTCTAGTCTGTTCTCTTTCTTTCCTTGCTCGAATTATGTCAGCTTTGTTGGTTTTATTCTGTCTAATCCCAAATGATTGAAAGTGTCAGCTAAACAGTGGCCTATAGTGCTGATGTTGCTGAGTAAGTCAATAAATAATATGCTGAACTAATAAAGAGGCCAAGAAATTGTGGCAGAGCTTAGAAACCAGAACAAGCAAAGAGTACTGAATAGAACAGAAGTGATAGTGGAAGAATTCAAAGGTAGGGGATGTCATGAAGAAAGTGTTTTGCCAAGGTTATTCTGACAGTGGAGCAAACCTACAGTCCCGAAGACTACAGAAAGGAAGATTACAGCATCTGTAGTATGTAAACACTGTTGTCTCTGAACGCAACAGTGTCTTAGAGAGTTGATTTGCTTTGGAAAAAAGATGGAGACTTCAGTGTAGCCTGGATATAAGGATCGACAGAGAAGGCGGCTGCACCATAATGCCTGTTATGGGCTTGAGATGCTGGGGCCAGTTCACAAGTAACAGACTGGCTCCCACATGTGTCTCATATGATACAAGGGTTAGCTCTGACCAGCTTAGGTATTTTGAAAGAAGTGAAGTGCTGGCTATGCTGACATTTTAATACATTTTTGTTGAAATGTACTGGCTGTCACTCAGTCTGAGTGGAGAAAGGAAGAGACAAATATAAAAGGGGGCAACACATGACAGTGTATACAATTCTGTATGGAATTTTTCATGTTCCATCCCCTGCTTTCCATAAGGGGAAGCATAAAGCTCAGTGCTACAGCTCTTCTCTATGAATATTCTTACCTGAGTGAGAACCGTTGAGAGACAAGGTTTTGAAGGATCAGGTCTCTAACTCAAGACCACTTATTTTTGGACATTTTTCTTAGTTACAGAATCTGCTTAGTTATATGAAGCCTTATTTATTCTTTTTTTTTTTTTTCTCTTGATCAAGATGAAATACAAAAAGTAGTGTCTTTGTCTTTCAAGAGTTTTAGTTACAGCTTAATTAAAATGTCTGTATCTAACCCACTAAACAAGAACATTTAGCCTGTTCTCTGTGATCAGTTCTTGTGAAGAGGGCTTGGAAAGCTTCACCCTTCAACAAAAGATACTTAGACATCACCCCCTCATTTCAGCTAACTTGGATTATTTACAGTACTAGCTCTGTAACAGTTAATTACAGTGCATGATCTTGTTACCAAGGATGATGAAACCAATTCATCTGTCTGCTAAACAAAGAGCTTTGTGGGTGGCTTTTTATACTTGCTTTGTTCCAGCATTGCTTTACACTGTCAGTGTGTAATTTGTTCTGATTTATTCCATTATTAATTGCTCATGCAGGATGCATTGTAGTGGTCATTTTAAATGATGGACGTCTGAAGTATTCCACACAGCACCTTTTACTGCAGGATACCAAAGTCTAAGCATCACAGATACTCAGTAATTTGCAAAACAGTACACCTTCATATTTACTATTAAAAAGTCAGAAATCACTTATTGACTGGAATCATAAAGTTAATTAATGACCAGAGTAATTTTCTTGTCTGTGCACACTTCCTGAACAGATGTAGTTTTCCTTTCTAACTGCGGTGGTTTATCAGTTGTTGGTATGGAGAAAGCATATGGGTGAACCATCTAATTAAAACATTGATTAACACCAGATGCTGAAAAAATTGAAGAATGTGTTTGTGAAAAGGGAGGAGAAATAATTTTCTATTTCTTAATTTTGCTACTAGTTGAACTACTTTGACTATGGCCATTGTCAGCAGGTAAAAGCATAGCTGGTTAGGACAGCATATTCTTCTCGTGTATTACAGAAAAAACTTATAGTACCTAGGTGGTTGTTGTAGTCAGGTGAGCTGCAGAATTTAAAAGAAGTTCTTTGTATTTGCAAATTATTTATTTTCATAGCACAGTGAAATAATACATTTCAGTGGTAAACAAAATTAATAAATTTACCAGTGAAGAGACAAAATGCCTGTTTATATATGGTATAATCATAATGACTTTTGAAATCCATGACAATTAAGTACATTTTTAAAAGACAGAGTTCTTCAGCCACACAAGAAAGTTGTTGGTATGGCAATCAATCCAATGCTGTGCCATCCTCCTGCTGGTAGGTAATTTGAGGTAACAGTTAAGATCTACAAGTTAAGACTGAAAAGATGTCAATCCTTAGTTTAAGAAAGAGAAATCAGAAGAAATATTTTAAAAGTCATCAAATATAGACAAGATAGCTGCAAAATGGAAAGGAATGAATGATTCTGCATGTTATCTGTGCATAGTACTTGAATTGCAGTGAGTAATGTTTAGAGTGGATGCTGGCAAGGCCTCATTTAATAGTTAAGTTTGCACTCAGAATGATTCTGCAACAAGGGATAAAACTGCACAAACACTGTGTCAAGAATCATATAGGTACTGCTGGTCCTGTCTTAGGGCAGAAGAGAGAGACTTTAGATGAGCTTCCTTCTGGATCTGTATTCTATGATTTCCTCTAAATGGGGCTCAACAAAACAAAACAAAAATTGCCCTTTCGGGCAATTAAAACAGCAAGGGCTTGCTGAAATGCAGTAGCATGCTGTGTCTCTGAGCAAGGTCCATATGTGTAGGGAATCTCCAATTAAGTGTGTTAAGACTTGTCTGATTGTCTTGAGTCTCAGGGATAAATATCACAAGCCATGTCTTTGTGGATGAGGAAATAGGTGTCCTCTAAGAATCTCTTTGAAACCTGGGGTGGGGGTGGGCACAAAAACCCCAAACAAACAAACAAACAAGTCTTAATTGCAGTTTCCCCAGTTAAGCATATTTTTAGGACTCCTGCTGAAATTTGTTGGGGCACTGTGAAGCTACTGTAAGGAAGGAACTAATAGGATGAACTGGAACCAGCTAACCTTACACACGTGAGTGTTGTGAAAGGTGCTGCCCATATTCTTCAGCACTAACTGTTTTGGTACCCAGGTTCTGTTCACATAGAGTCTTCCTCCTCCACTAAAGAATCTCTTTCAGGCAGGAACATAGCCGGTTGAGCTGCCTGATGTCTGAACTTGTTTTCTGAGGCCTGAGCTCACAACTTGAGTCCTTTTGTTTGTGAAATCTGTAGGACGATACTGTATGCTCTCTGTGTTTGGCTCCAGCAGACAGAGGTGTGGATCAACCACAGAGAAAGAAACATACATGCTGATCTCTGTAGGTAATGGACAATGCAAAATATGTAACCTATGTATGGCAGATTTCTTATTTTTTTACATTTTAGATCCAAATGTTATGAACACTGACATGTACATCATAAAACTGAAGAAGATGTTTTCTGGTGAGTAGTGATGATTTGCTTGATTTAGAGTATTTTCTGAAATCAGCATTTGGGACTTTGTAGAGGAAGATTGTCTTCTTCATGTGGTATCTTGTATGTTAGGCTAATTCATAAAGCTTTCAAATTGATTTTAATTCCTTCAAAAGGAATAAAGGGTTAAAATTAAATGAATAGCAGCTGATATACAGCACTCAGTATGCAAGATGCTGCGTTGACCAGCTATAATAAGAAGTCCAATAACTCTTCTCATCTCTCCTACTTTGTAATTTCATTAGAAGCAGACATAAGATAGAATCATAGAAACATTTAGGTTGGAACAGACCCCTAAGATCAAGTCCAACTGTAAACCTAACACTGCCAAGTCCGCCATGTCCCTAAGTGCCACATCTACACGTCTTTTAATGCCTCTAGGGATGGTGACTCAACCACTTCCCTGTTCCAGTGTTTGACAACCCTTTCAGAGATGAAAGATCGTAATGGGCAAAATATTTCCTCCTCAGGGTTCATAGATGTGAATAAACAGTGGTGCAGTTCAGTGCATAAAGGCCATTTACTGGCCTTTCTGTGTAGCATTGCCTCCTGGGACTCCTGAAGTGTACCTGAGAATTGGCAGTGGCACTATTAAACTGGCTTCCTACTATATGCTACAACAGGTAGTGGGGAAGTGCTGCCAATGCCTCAGCTGCGCATGCAGCAAGTTGCGTTCATGTAGTGAAGCCTCAGATATTTTCCACCACCTCACCTGCTCTCCAGTAAGGAGCCACTTGTGTTATGAATTACCACCTTCAACCTGTTTAGAAGTGCCAGCTTTTTGAAAGTGTAAGTAGTTTAATTGTTTGCTACAGGAGATTTTTGGATGTGGACTGCAGAGGGCAAAGTGAATAATCCAAATCTGGTATTGGTACTTGGTAAGGATGTGTTCTTGACAGGGTATGTTTTTCAAATATGTGTTTAATGACTCAGGTTGAATCACCTGATATTCAGTGAAGCTTGGGTTTGGATTCTCAAAGATACACAGCTGCCCAAATTCCTCAGATTAGGAATTACACACCTTTAAAAGATATAGGGGTAAAGTAGTATTGACAAGTACTGATAATTAATTTTCTGAGCTGTTCTGCACGGCTGGTAGGCATGCAGGTGAAAGTTCATTGGGAGGCTGGAATATGAGTGAATGTGTTTGCTGCATGTATTTGAATGAGCTGTTCTTGGCACAGCTCTAAGCAGAGCATGTTTTTACCTGCTCTCACTTATTTTAAAAGTATCGCTGGACTCAGCTCTTTTTTTATTATTATTATTATTTAGTTTTATTTTCCTGTGGGATCATAAATACGTGACATGGTGAAAGCATGATAACTCTGCAGTGTCTGCTCTGAATGCAGCTGTCTGCAGAGGGATTCTGCTTAAGTTATGCCAACCTGAGGCAGCTCTGTTTATGCCAACAATGACACTCTGTACCAGGATTTTAATACAGAAATACAACTTTTTTCTTGCTTAAAGGCAAGAAGGCACTTTAAGTGGGATGTAAAAATATTGTGGCAGTACCTCTGTGTGTGTTGGAGGGAGGAAGGTTTCTTTTAAGGCTTATCAAATATGTTTAGAGGGAAAGACCAAATAATTCCTTCTGCAAGTAGGACTAATGGGGAGAAAATTTTGCTGAGCATAGTTCCCAGTCCTGATTTAGCTTATTTGTGCTTATATAAATCTGAAATATCTGCATTGAAGTCACTGGAGCTGCACTGAATCAAGCGACAGCAGAATTTACATCAAATGGTCCCCAGAGCTGTTTGTGCTGCTGTAAGCAGTTACAATTCATAACAGTAAATGAGCTAATATGTGTATGGGACATTCTTTTTGGACGGTGTGAGATACAGAGGCTGTCAATCTAATTCTCATGAATGGAATTTTCTACAGCAACACTGAAAAACTCTCATTTCCTCTTAGTGGAACTTAGGAAACTTAGAGATATAGGAAAATCACTTGTAGCTAAATAAAAAAAAATTCTTCATTGGTATCTGGGTGATATCTTGTGA
This sequence comes from Falco cherrug, assembly GCF_023634085.1. NCBI lineage: Eukaryota > Metazoa > Chordata > Aves > Falconiformes > Falconidae > Falco > Falco cherrug. Next base: position 103,427,893 of record NC_073700.1, read on the forward strand.
TCTTTATACAGTCCTCAATTAAGGCACAAAGCTGACACTCTTTCAAGCCAAAATAGGCCTGATGTTAAGAGGCCCTGTTACTGCAAAACTAGCCTTTTCTCTTTCTGGTCCAAGGAGCAGAAACAATATTTTATTTGGATTGCCCTATCTCTAGGGAAATAATAACTTGCACATACATCCTTTGAACTAGTTAGGGATTTGATGCAGCTTTTTGGTAAACTAGCAGTGTTCCATGCAAAGCATTAGATTTACTTTATCTAACATTAGATGTGATGTGTTCAATCGGAGAGTTTTCCTTAGGCAACAGCTAACTACAAAGCTAAAGGAAATCAAAGCTAACATTTTAGCTTTTAGGATCGAAACATTTTATGGAAAGCCATCAGTCTCTTTTCTCCCTTGCAACCTCTCTCCCTTTCTCTAATAGATATTATTCATTTATTATTGTAGTGAGTCTTCAGTCACCTATCCTTCAGCTGAAAACAGCATCACCACATTGTCAAATGTATGTTTCTAGAAAAAAGCTAATGCTGGAAGTCTGAGCCTGCTATTTGTTTTTCTTACTCCTTCATTAAAATAGTACAATGTGTGTCTAATACTGGTTCTTCAAGAGTGTTAAGCTCATAAAAAGTGTTGTAGTTGCCTGCACTTATGAGAACCAAAATGTATACTTAGCATATCCAATATGTATAGCAATTAGTGTGTGAAGATGCCATATAAATCATACATTATATTAAAGACAATGATACTGACATTTAACCATGAGATAGGAGGCATATCCAGGTACAAACTTACCTACTGGCTAAGTTGGAAAATAGTTAAACTTGACTGACTACTTACAGGAAAAGAAATCTAGTGTAAATGCTTTCATGGGTGTAGAAATAAATAAAAAGTTCGTGATTGGTCAGATTCATTTTTCACAAATAATATCCTTCTCAAGAACAGCAGAAAGATAAAACCTGGACTGAAGTTTTGATAAGGAGTTATTAAGTTACTTCTGTTTCTACAAAGCTGTTCCAATAACTTAAGATGCAAACATTTTATGCACCGTAGTCAATAAACAGAATGCTGGTTTCAACCTGGCAGCAGTAGTTTGTGACACAAGCTCAGGCTGCCAGCATGAAGCCATGTGCTTCGGTACAACACAGAACAGTGAATGGAAATCAGCCTCTGCTGGCAGAAGCAAAGAGTGAGGCTATGGTGCTTAGGCTAATTCCAGATAGTCGAACTCATACCAACTGTTCCATTTCTTTATGCCTGTCACCAGTCTTGGTCAATGTGACTGGAGCCAGACTTGACACTAAAAACTGGAGTGGTTAATGACCTTTGGTTGCTTGGCTGTAATGTTTCTGCTCAGAGTCTTCGTGCCATGTCGTTTTTGTGAGACAAATACAAAATACACATGGCACTGTGAAGAGCATCCTACCAATGTCCAAAGTACTCTTCTGTAGGACCTTTTTGCAGTGCTCCATGCCCTACACATGCTGCGCTCAAGGTCAATTTTTCATGTTTTTCATTGTAATAACACTTTTTTTATTCCATAAATTTATTAGCATTTTAAAATAATCTGTCATTGCTTCTCAAATTTGTCACCTTGCTACCTTTCCATTAAAATGGAAATAGTGCAGTTGTATGTCTCTTAGGATGGCCTTTATTAGAGGGACAGTTAAGGGGGTGGACTAGTGCTTTTGGGACTGTGTGTCAAATGAGTACATGCTGCTGGGAAGTAGTACAGGTGTCTATTAGGAATGATCAGGGGTAGCAGCAGAACTTAAGGCTTGAAAGAGCCTTCTCTGATTTTCTCTGATGCAAGAAAAATTGATTTGTAATCATACTCTGGAAGCTTGAAATCCTGGAATGCTCTTAATTAGTGAGTCATTGCTTTTTCTATGAATATCCTACAAATACATTCTATGAATATGAATATGGGACATTACCCAGGTGCGAAGTATGATCTTCCATTGAAGGTGATTATTCTAGATTTTGTGCCAGAAGTAAGAGGGCTTTCTGAAATAATGTTTTTCCTGGTGGGCAGCAGAACCCAGTCCTGTCTTCCTTGGCTGCATGTGACTTCACCTCAGAGCCCAGTGAAGAGAGCACTTCACTGATGTGGGATGGCTTTCTAGGGACTTTTTCCTTAGCAACAAAGGATCACAGAAGCACATCTTTAGAAGTGCAGATCCTTTAAAAAAGCTGAAAGCAGGGGCTTCTTCCTCAGACCCATACGCTTAAACTGATACCATTACGGTGTGAGTAACGACTGCAAAGGCTTTGGCCTCACAGCCTTCCTTGACCCATACATTGGATAAGAACAAAGATGGATTTCATTAACTATCTAACCAGGCACAGGATGCTGAGTTTGGTAGCTTGACAGGCCTCCAATAGGTCTAGATTTTATATTCTTGTTGTACATTATTTTACTGTATTTTGCAGATGTATGGGGAAATGTAGCAATAAGTGCAAGGGTCAGAATATCAGGCTATTTATTGGTAATACTTAAACACCCTTTGTAGTTGCAAGAACACACTCAGTACTTTAAAACTGGGTGAGGCATGAAACGATAGCTTAAACTATGTCAGATAAGATTGTACTATGCTGCTGTTTGTGCACTAGCTCAAATATTTGTCAAAGTCTATGTAAATATGGTGGTAAGATGCTAACCTCACCTGTGACATTTTGCTTTATTTGATGGTATCTTGATTTAAAAAGAAAAAAACCCTTGAGTATAACAAATCAGAAGAAATTTAATACATTTCAAAACATATCAAAACTTAAATATTAATTTGTCTTAAAATAAATGTATTTAAAAAACAGAGAAAACTTCCCAGATATTGACTTCCTCTGTATCAGTCAGTTTGGTTTAGATACAGTACAAACGGATAACAAGGCAAGCGAAGTGGTCCCATGAGCACCAAGTTACCCATGGACTGAGCAGTCATTGGTTTTCCAAGTCTGGAAAATTTCATCTTGCATTCTGCAAGATCATTTAATGCCACCCAGTGAGTACCCTGTCCAAATTCATTGACTGAGAAACATATTTGCATGTGGGCACTTGCAAAGGTGTGTTAGCAAGTGCCTGTCAGCTGCACTGTGGGAACTGGCCGCATGTGTGGTCTCTGCTTGCCACAGTTGTGAGGTGAAAGTTGTGAGTTTAAACCGTTTACTTGGCTGCAGTGGGCATGCACATAACTACATATTGCACATGGGCCAGCGGGTTGTCACACACTACTTTCCAGTGTCAGGATCACTTTCAGTGCTCTACTAGCCTCCTGGTGTGCTTCTCAGTGCAACTTCTTGGCCCTTTCCTTCAGTCTGCTTTGTTGCAACATGCCTCTGGAAGAAGTTGGTCTTAAAAAGTCAAGTTATTTATTCTCTAGCTACTGTATATCTCTCACACCTTGAAAAGGAGGGGGAATGTAGGCTGAAGACTTCCTGAGCAAGAAAAGCATCTGCTACAAAGTCACTTGAACTATCTTACCTTGCTCTTATTGTGTCTCCTTCAGTCTAGGCTTAACCTGACCAAGGATGAAGTTATTCCTTTTGTACGTGAAGTCTGTATCCCCTCCTCAATGTATATTTGCTATCAGGGAAAATCCCTCAAATCCATTCTTGGTGAGCACTGCCAACAGTTCCCCTCCTGGGTCTTAGGAACACAAGTGACAACACTGAAGTGGCATCGTTGCCAAGTTTGCTAAGGACCTTTCTATTCTGGAGGAGAGCATTCTGGACTGTGTTCTCCTCACTTCTCAGTCAGGCTCTTGCTGTACCTTTGCCTAGTGAGTTTCTCAGCACAGCCTCCTTTTGCTTTTCATGCTGCAGCAGCCTTGTAAATGTGTCCTGCAGTGGGATCTAAGAGGCAGTACAAGCCCACAGCCCTTAGGGATCCAAAAGTCCGTTCCCAGGCAGCAATACAGTTCTGAGCAGGAGATTTTGCGTGACAAGTTGGGCTAGGAAATGGGCTTGGCAGAAAAGAGTGGTGGCTCTGGTGTCTGGGTTCCTGGGTAGTGGAGTTCTAGCAACTGAAGTTGATACTACCTGAAGAACAAACACACTGTGGGGTAATTGCTGGAGGATTGTTATCAGGACCATCATGCAGCATCTGTGCTGGCAATCTAGTGTCCAAGTATGTCCAAAAAGTGCTTAGTTTCTGCTGTCTTATTTTAGTAACACTGTCTAGACTCAGTTACCAGGAATCTTGTTTGGGCCTGTTAACAAAAGTAATTTGGGCTGCCAAAGATTTATAGTATGCATCTTGCTTGAGGACTGTAGGAAGGATAGAAGGAACAGCTTTTGATTTGTCTGTACCTTATTGCCTGAAAGAAACACGCTGGTAGTGCTGAGTCACCTCCTTTTCATTCTGCAAGCTTGGTATTCTTGAGGAATCTCTAAGTTTGAAATAGCATGAGAGGCAGTGAGGCATCTTGTGTCAGCAGCATGCAGGTGATACACAGGGCTCTTTCACCAAAGTCAAAAGGTGTGGACTGACTTTGCTGGAACAGGGCTGAAATTGGGCTCAAGGTTAGAATGCGTCTCTGAAGACAGAGTGGAAGAGACTCTCTGTGATGATTAGACGGTATGATAGGAAAAGCACAATCCCTCCCCCCTTTTATAGTGAGGTCTGCTGGCTTGGGGTCACTGTGCTGCTCCTGAAGACACCTGCAGCTGGAGCGGCTTTTCATCACCCAACCCTATTTCTCTCTGCTGAGCTCCACAATAATCTATATGTTTCCCTCCTTCAGACTAGACTATGGAAGTGCAGGCACAGCGAGCATGCATAATAGCTAGTTTATTCAGTAATGTCCACCCCAGCAGTAGCACCAGTGCTCCTTACCTCAGTTGCAGCAATGGCAATAGCAACAGGTATCACCACGGGAAGTATTGCTACAGCTACACATCACATAGTCTGGGAATGGATGTTCTATTGGATCTAGAATATGTAATTTTTATTGCCTTGGGTCTCCAGTTGCATTTTTTATTCTGTATTTATACAGTATCTAGCACAGACATAGCCAGTACCTCAAAGTATACAGTCACATAAATGAGTCTTGCAAATGGGCAGGGTAAGTAAACGGGAGGGATATTTTTCATCTGTGTTTATAGGAAGTTGTCACTGTGGGTCAGCAATTTCACCCGTGTTAAGTGCGTGGGGACTGGAAGGGGAAGAATAAGATAGCTCGGGAGATGCTTACGGAGAGCTTCTGCTAACTGTGAGAAGCTGCAAGAGGAAAGCACAAGGCTCTGGTTTGAAAATCTAATGGAGAAGACAGAAGAGTCTGATGTGATGGGGAAACTGGAGACGAGAATAAAGGTCCAGTATTGCAGCAACTGTAGCTGAACTACTGGAAGCTGCCATGGTCCTCTCTCCTTTGAGGGCTGAGCCAGCCAAAAATTCATCCCTTTTTTAGGATTGGTTTTCAGCTTGCTCACCTTCTTCTCACAACTGCAGAAGCAGTGGTGCTAGCACAAGAGAAGTAAATGGTAGTGTGCAGAGAGCAGGACTGCAGCAGCCCGGATCCAGAATAAATTGAACAGCTATGGGACCACATGTCCACCTTCTGCCACTGAGTGAGAAATAGCAAGTACAAGGGAAGGAGTCTCACTAGTTATGAGCTGGTTTTTCCTTACTGCCATGAGCTCTGCAAACAGCTAATATAATCTTATTCTCAGGGACTAGGTCTGAACAGAGTGTTTCAGAAATAAATTGTGGGACATACTACCTTGTACAGAACAATGTGCAAAACTCAAAACTTGGTAGTAGCAATAAGCACTAGGATTGTAATTTGTCTCTGGCCTAGACATCTTGAGGGGGCAGTGATATAATAAAACACTTGAGGTATTTTGGGTGTAGCTTCTCAGAAGGGAAAACCCTTTCCCTCTGTAGCCAGAGGGCATGTGTAGTAGCCAGCAATGTCTGATTACTGTTGCTCCAGCTCTGAGACATAATGGAATTTATCATCCCTGTCACAAAGCTGTCCTCTTTTAATGCAACCATTTTTATCCACTCTGGGTCTTCTCCAAAAATACTATTGGCAAAAGAATTTTATTTTAACTAAGAACTGAGAGGAGGGAAAGCCAGATGTGTTCTTGAAAGCTAATAATTCTGACTCTAGAAGGAATTGTTTTCTAAATAATGTAAGTCCTTGCAGTCAGTTCCTGCTAGTGCCGGTGTTCTTTGGGGAGTTATTCTAAACTCTAGGCCTCAGCAAAGTAAGCTTTCCTGCAGCCAAACGTTAGAGTTAACCTCCAAGCTTTATTTTTATCTACAGCTTTCTTGGCAAATGATGAAGCTTATGTGTGGCATTTTATTTCCCTCTACAATCTCCTGTCTTTGGTTTGTATTGCACTTTGCAGAGCTTAGAGTTTATACAGGGTTTTGGGTGAGTGATATAAATTCTAGTAAGTTTCTATAGAACCTCGTTTAGAAGCTTAAACAAAGCAAGTCATATTCTGTATTGGAAGATTTGTGCAGAGCTTTGCTGAACTGATGTGAATGTTGAATGAACAACTATTTTCAGTAGTGTTTTGTTTTTCTTTCAAATGAAACTGTAATGGAGAAGAAGGTGGAGAGCAGATTTCTTACTGAAATGCAATACAACAGTAACGCTTAAATATCTTGGAGGATCTGAGACTAGAGGCCAAACGAGGGGCCCTAATGTTGTCATTATTACGTATATTTTCTTTGAGAAATAAAATCCTAGCAACTTTGGTTTTACAGACAATTTTGGTATGCTGGATTTCTGGAATGTGTTTGTCAGCAGCTACCATAATAATTTTATATTACATAGAGCAAAAAGTAAGTGTGTATAATGATTGCAAGACTATGTTCTTACTGTACCTTGCAATTCAGGAACGAAAAGTATGCTACAACCATTGGTACTATTAAGTCAGAACTGATTGTAAACCAGATTTCTGTATCTTCTGGTGTAAATGGATTTTCTACTCACAGCTTAAGCAGAACTGATTATAAATGAAATCACCAAAAGCACTCCAAACCACACCACACAGCTGAAGATAAAAGGAGTTGTCTCTATCTTTTTACTTTGATAGAATAATAGAAATAAAAGCTTAAAACAAATGCTGATGGGGAGATAAGGTGGAATGCCAAACCATTGACCATGCCTGTTGCCTTCAAAGTTCAGCAGGGTGGTGGCAGTTTTAAACTGGGAAGTCTCATATGGGTTTGTTAAACAAACTTCTAGTACTGGTTTAGATCCAGAAATCGGGAAGGCATAAAATAAGAAGCATTTCTTGGCTATAAATGGCAGCTCCCATAAAAGGCAAAGGAGAGTTATAAAATGTCAGCAACTGTCTGAGGGTATGTCTATATGGACTATTTCTCACCAGGGTGATTAGCTCCAGCAGAGTGCCATGCTAATGTGCTAACTTGGTTCTCAGTTCAGAATGGCCTTATGTCTGGCCAGCTTTTTCTCCTCTGTCTCTTCCTGCACACTTTTGAGATTACATACTGGTATTGCTTAGGCTGTACATGGACTGCTTGACCTGGATGCAGTCAAGCCAGGGTAGCCGAAATGGTTTACACAAGCTGCAAATCTTCAGTAAGGAAGACTTTTTGCTCGGAGTGTATCTTGTCCAGTGAAGAATGAAACAGCAGAGACCGTATTTGGCTTTTTCTACCCCTTCGACATCCAGGTCAAGATTTTTTTTTCTGTTAGACATATTTAGTTAGGGTCTTTATATTCAAATAGCATTGGAGTATTAGAACTATAAATATGGAAGGAAAAAAAATAATTTCTGAGCTCATATAAAACAGAAACAGGCTGCAGGAGAGTTGTGCTGTAAATGGGATCTTCAAAGTGGGTATATGTTAATTACGAGTGCAAACATGCATTTAGGTCACTGGTAGAAATGTTTAAAGTCAACGTCCTAAAAATCAGCTTAGCTTAGAACTTTTTTTTAGGTAATGCTGCTGTTGTTTTATGATACTTTGTAGTTGTGGCAACATTATTCCTTTGGTGCCATAGGAAATTCCATTGTCCTAGAGGTGGTGGTAACATTTGTTTCAAAAATCCTCTTACATCCATGGTTAAAATTCTTAAACCAGGATAGTGAAAATTTTTTATTTTTTTTAAGAAGAATGAATCTTAGAATTTGTATCAAAACTAGAGGTGAACAGAAATTCGGTGCAGCTCTTCACAAAGTACTAGAGAGTCTGCTGATGCGTCTCAGAGCCACTGGTTTTAATTAATATTACTACTAGGGATATAATACTGATGTAACTTTGGATAATCATAGAATCATGGAATGGTTTGGGTTGGAAGGGACCTTAAAGATCACCCAGTTCCAACCCCCCTGCCATGGGCAGGGACACCTTCCACCAGACCAGGTTGCTCAAAGCCCCATCCAGCCTGGCCTGGAACACTTCCAGGGATGGGGCATCCACAGCTTCTCTGGGAAACCTGTTCCAGTGCCTCACTACCCTCACAGTAAAGAATTTCTTCCTAATCTAAGTCTACCCTCTTTCAGTTTAAAGCCATTGCCCCTTGTCCTGTCACTACATGACCTTGTAAAAAGTCCCTCTCAGCTTCCTCGTAGGCCCCCTTTTGGTACTGGAAGGCTGCTGTAACTTGTCCCCAGAGTCTTCGCCTCTCCAAGCTGAACAACTCCAACTGTCTCAGCCTGTCTTCACAGGAGAGGTGCTCCAGCCCTCTGATCATCTTTGTGGCCCTTCCCTGGACTTGCTCGAACAGGTCCATGTTCTTCTTATGCTGGGGGCCCCAGAGCTGAACAAAGTGCTCCAGGTGGGGTCTCGCAAGAGCAGAGTAGTCTGGTCCTGGTCATGACCTGCTGGCTATGCTTCTTTTGATGCAGCCCAGGGCACAGTTGGCTTTCTGGGCTGCAAACACATTGCCAGGTCATGTTGAGCTCCTCATCAACCGACACCCCCAAGTCTTTCTCCTCAAGGATGCTCTCAATGCATTCTCCACCCAGTCTGTATTTGTGCTTGGGATTGCCCCGATACACATGCAGGACCTTGCACTTGGCCTTGTTGAACATCATGAGATTTGCACAGGCCCACCTCTCCAGCCTGTCAAGGCCCCTCTGGATGGAATCTCCTTCCTCAAGCGAATCAACTGCATCACTCAGCTTGGTGTCACCTGCATACTTGATGAGGATGCACTCAAATCCCACTATCCATGTCGCTGAAAAAGATGTTGAATAGTGTTGGTCCCAAAACCAACCCCTGAGGAATGCCAGGCCTGTGAAAAATGAGCTCAATGTTCAGTGGTGGGCAAACGAAGCAGCAGAATGTCAGAAATTATTAGGGCAGGAATAGCAAATAAAAAGAAGATACTGTTATGTTAGTATTAGAAACCTGCAGTTTCAATACTGTACACAGCTGTGCTTCAAAGTACAGCAGAGCTAGAGATGGGGACAAAGGTTCAGTGGTACAACCTGGGGTTTATGCAAAGGAGGGACCATAGTGTCTCACTGATCACCCCTGTCCTCAGGAAAAGATAGCCCCCTCCTCAGAGACATAAAATTACAGGTGTTTACAAAACCACATGTGACGTGGGGAAAATTAGCAAGAAATGGATGTTGGCTTTTTCTTGTAAGTTAAATGGGAACTCTTCTTCAGTTAAAAGGCAGTTTAAACACAAAAGGCAGCTGTTTTCTCAGCAAAAATATAAATTAATTCAAATGTATGCTGGAGAAAGTCGTGGCCGATTTGTCTGTTGTCAGCTCTTGAACATGGTGGTCTGGAGACAGCTTTCAGACTAAGAGATCCCTATGCTGGCTGCTGAGAACTGGGAGGATGTACCAGGGGAAAGGTCATACTAAAATTGTTCTAAATTGTTCTTTTTTTTTTTTTTTTCGCTAAGCCTCTGCTGTGGGCCAGTGTCAGAAATGGAATATGGAACATGAAGAGCTATAATTTGATCCAATACAGCAGTTCACATTTCTTTTTACAGGTAACCTGAACAATGAGCCTGAACGAGGTGTGTCCCCTGCATGATACCATGTCTGAGGGAGTGGCGCATTGATTTTTGCTTTGTTTGTACTTTAGACTGGATGCCACAGTCACCAAACTAAGCAAGAGTTTTGTAACTGGGAGCTGACTTGAAATGGGAGTCGCTACTTAGGTTCAAGATTTATGCCTATGTTCTTAATTTTTTTCCATGTCTGACTATTTGAAATTTAAATTTTTACATGTACACTAAGTAAAGAAAGTAGATTTTCTTAAATTTTAGGGTAACCCGTTTGGCAAATGTGACAGTCTAGTCACTAATACAGACATCTGGTTACAGACGTAAAGCATTTCAGGTTAGGTAGCCTGGTTTAAAAGGTGTAAGTAATTTTTTGTGTCTTGTAAATCACTTTCCCAAATAATCTACTTCCTTATTCTGTTTCCACGTATTTTCTCTTTCCTTATTATACATTTAAACTTAATTTCTTTAGATATTGATTCTACTTTAAGTTTTTAAGAGGAAATCTAACATACTGAACCACATTTGCAGATTGCAAGTTGCCAGAAAAATCATCGGTAAATAGTATTCAACAAATAGCAATTCCAATGCATTTCATAAATGATCTAATATCTGAATTCTCCTAAAGTCACTTTGGATGAATTCCTGAGTGAATGTCATGTATGCAGCTTTCTGCTGTGGTAGGTGAGCTTCATGGTCACAAAGATAAAAGTTTTATCTTTCAAGAAATCTATCTTTTCTGTTATGGGACAGGATTTTGAGACTGTCTAACTATGTTGCACCTTTAAAATAGAGCATGGTAAAGAAGTAGCATTGTAAGAGTATAAAGAACATTTTAGCAGCACAAAGATAGTGTGGTCTATCCCATGTACTTGTAGACCTGTGCAGAACAACTCTGTACAATAAGAAAAAAACAAGAAAAAGAAACTCATAGTACAAAGGAATTTTGAAGGCACCAGCATGGAAGCTGAATGTGTCAGCACAGCCAGATGATTTTTTGAAGATGGGGAGACAGGCTAAAAAATTAATTTTGCAAATTCAGAGGAAGAAAACCCAAGAAACTATCTTTTCTGTCTACATTTTCGTACGGGTAGACTTCAACTTGCCTTCTCACCTCATCCCCCCCTAATACCAATCAATCAGAAAAAAAAAATACACAGACACTTTTGAGATAAAATACTGACATTTTACTAAAACTGAAAATCCATGTGGTCAGGCTATAGGCATTTTAATCCTTTGCAAGGCAAATGCAAGTACATCAGCAAACTTTTGCTGAACTTCTGTAATTTTTCCCCTCACATTGGCTTGTAACTTGACAGGCAAATTGTTTTGCAATAGCTGCTGAATTAAGGTGAGGTCCATAATTCAGATCTGAAACTCTTAAATGCAACTTCTCCATAATTGGCAATGCAGTGCCTAGACATCTGTCAGGGACATTGCTATTTGTATCTTGCCAAAAACAACTTGGTGGTTCACAATCACAAGGGAAAACTTAGCTTCCCAGCTGGCTGATGGGATGTAATCTGACTCCTGCTCAGTTACCAGAGTGCTGCAGAAACATGTGTTCCATTTGTTGACAGAACAATTGTCCTGGATAGCATTTACTTACAATTCAGTACTTTCATAAATATTATAAGAACTTACATTGCATAGCACAGAAAGTGCAGGTAGCAGTTTCCATTTTCACTGTGATGGCCTAGGGCCATCGCTTCGAAGCACACTGCCAGCTCACTCAGTAAGTCCTCTAGACTGGAGTACAGGCAATTTAGGAATTGAGACAGATCATGCTGTACCTTGCCTTCCTTAGCTGGCCATTCTCATTTCTGGCTGCTTTCTTCTTGCTCTAACCCTCATGGCTTCTTTGCCCAAAATTGCCTAATGGGTGGGATTTGTGCCATGGAGATTTCCAGACTGGAAATAGAGCAAGTCATTAGAACAGAAAAGTACATGTGTGGAAGAGACCTGAATGACAAGAACAAGAGTGCACTTTGACAGTGGCTCAGGAAAACACTCAGCTGTGATCTGATTTTTCTAGACTCTTTTGCAGACATCCCGCCTCTTAGAACAACCTGATGAATGCTTCTTCATTAGGAAAATGATACATGAATAGATCAGATTACAAGGACCTGGAAAGTGTTGCTTTGTTTTGTGTTATCTATTGGTTATTTGTGAGGAGCTGTCTTTGTTAAGAAAAGTATTCAGAGACATAGTAATCTCTGGATTTGTGTTGTAATCGCTTTATCCCCTGAACAATGCAGCCAAATTTGCCATAGATTCTTCTTCATTTCAGTTGAGAATCTTAATGTGGTACATTGTTATGTTATTTATTCGTTTAGAAGTGTCAGGTAGGAGATTTGAACTTTCTAGATGTCACATTTGCACAAGGGCCTTTGACAACAGTCCCCTCATGACGAGGTTATAACATCAGTAATTCCTAATCTGATTTGCATTAGGGAATACATACATACAGCTTATTAGCAGCACTGTCATCTTAAAGTTAATTACAGCATAACAAAATGTGGGACGTGAATTTGACTTGTAAATAAATGTTCCTTATATCCATGCTCCTCTATCAGTGCTAGAAACCCAGAGATAGTGGAGATGATGATCCATGCAGTAAGTATTTCTCTTTAAGTGAGGGAGGAAGCAAAGTAGGCCACCCACTTCCTCCCCTAAAATATCACAAAGCTGCACCTAGTAACCTCATTTGCATCAGTCACATCCTTCATCAGCAAACACATTTTTCACTATCCTGTCCATGCTGTGTTAGAAACAACATTCAAATCTGTTCTCTCTTAGGAAGCCAGGAGTGGAAGAGTTGCCTCCCTGTCTTGTTGGCATATTCTTGCCAACTCCAATCTTATTGCTTAATTCCCTTTTTAAATTAAAGGTTTCCTAACTCTTGGGGAGAAAACAGAAATATATAGGGATATGCTTGAGCATAAGAGATGGAAGAGGCAATGTTGAATGAATTTGGTAATATTCAGTAAAACGTTTAAGTTGCAACCTGTAATTAAATAGTATTTTATTTTAATTTGATTAAGTATAATGATTTCTTTAAATATTAAAGGACTATGACTTTGGTATGTTGCTGTTTTCTGTCCCTAAGTACCTTACTTCTCAAGAACTGGAACTTCTCAAATATAGAAGAAAAGTGTCTGAAGTTAGATGTGCTTTTTGACTATGTCGGTCAGAAAGCAAAGACCAAAACAATGAATTGAAAACTTAGTACATAGTAAAGATACTTCATTTGGAAAGGTAGCAACTGCATAAATAGAGTGTCTATTATTGTTATTATTTTTTTAGCTCAGTTACATAGTTTTGTAAACAAAAATTAAGCTACTGATAGCGTACTGAGTAAAGAACGGTTCTACTGATAAAAAGGTAACACACACACACAAACACACCCCCCCTTTTATTTTCAAACTGATTATTGGAGGAAAGGAAAATTATGTTAATGCAGGTTATGTTACAACTGTTTTTAAAGGTACAGTCACCAGATCACGGGTGAAGACCTTGTGGTATGCCATTGCGAAATAGAAAAGCCAGCTCTGAAGGCATTTTGTGTGTAGATAATTGGCATGTAGTTAATTGGGTGTTTTGGAACTGAGTCCAGAGGGTGTCCAAACTCATTTAGAAGTTGGCTTTTCATCACAACGGCTATGATTAAACTCCCTGGGGTGATGGAAGAGAAATTGTGTGGGAAGAATATGATCATCTAAAGAGCCTTATGGGAAAAAAGATTTGGTGTCCCATATTGCACAATTTACCTCAGCTACCTGGAACCCAGGATAATTGAATGTCTTTGGTCTTTATTTGCTGTCTTCTTTCTGTGCATGTGAAAATTTTTTACAGAAGTTGACTAACCTTTAATATTCTTTCTTGACTGAGGAATGGGTTAAAAGTTAAATTCAGGACTTCGGGCTAAGTAGTGGTATAAAAATGGGTGCTAATTGTTGATGTGAAGGCCGGCATGGGTGAGGTTAAGATATTCCCTGAGAGCCTACAGATAACAAGTGCAGCTGTGAAATGTGTGTGAGACCACAGCATTGGAAAGAACCTCTTGGAAGGTTTTCTTGGAAGCCTCCTCTCTTACTGCAGGCATTTACATGCTAAAATCCTTAATGACTGCTTCAAGGTCTGTCTCAAGCTAAGTAGGTTTTTGCTTTCTCAAGGTTGCCCTAGACCTGTCTTAAAACAGTTCCCTAGACCTTCATTGCTCTCGTGTTTAGAAACTTCTTCCAGCCTAAGTTGTGCTAATGTTGTCCTTTAAGTCAAAAACCTGCTCCTTTCTTTGTCGTAGGGAAAAACTAAATGTCCTGGCTACCGTAGAGTTAACAATGTGAAGATGGGATGCCAGGAAGGCCTCTTCTTGTAGTAAGCCAGCCATGGTGTTGCTAAGTTGGTGCCCTGATCCAGTGAGCTTTAAACATATGATTAAGTCTGAGGATGGGTTTCACTGCTTTTCTATATAGAGGGATGAAATTTCTTCCATTTTAGATATTGCACACAAGCTGGATGGTAGAAGAAATATAAATTTGTGTTAAAAACCAGCTGAATATATTTTCACTTGTACAGAAATTCAACTGAAAATTTTCTTTGCAGTCTGCTACTGCTACTGTTGATTGCCAAATTCCTTATTTGTGTTACTGTACTTGGACAAGGTGGGTACTGTGTATGAGTAACATGGGTATTAAAGAGAGATAAACAGCAATAGATAGACACACAGTCAAGACATTTGGCAGTTTGTAGAGAGCTTTCATACTATCTGACTATGTCTTCTAAAATGGCCAGGCTCCACATACTGAAGCTACTAAATCTTTTCTTTCTGTCAGAGGCCTGTACCGATTTCGTTATGGTGACATATTAGAAAATGATTACAGCAGTAGATTTTTCTTTTCTGTTTTTAAAGAAAAACTGAAATTTCTTTAGACTAAAACTTCTTTTTGAACTATGTGACAGCTGAAACACATATCTGTTTTAAAATGTGTTTTTTTCCTTGTCTTTATGTGGAAGAAAAAAGAAACATAAACCCAATTGCTCTTCTAGAAGACAGGAGAATTGAGGAGAGAAAATGAAGTGGAAGTAATTTTATTTCCTAAGTAACCTGTCTTGACTTGCTATATACCTTTCAAATCTACTTTACTCATCTGAACCTGTACTCATTCAATATAGTGACTGTAAGGATGGTGACATCACTGTTTTGTTTACACCAAAATCTCTTTTGAGGGCAATCACAACAGAGTGGTTTTAGGAGAGGTATTGATTATGCTTCTACTTTGGAATTTGGTAATTTTGGTATACCTCAAACATGCTGCACTTGTTCTCTAGTCTGCTTTTTTTCTTAGCTTTAGATTATGAACTCCTTAGGCCTGTGGTTATTTCTTCACAAGCATTTTAAAACCACATAGAACAATAAATCTTCTGGGAAGAAACAAGAATAACTTTGATCTTTGACCATATTAATAGGCAATAATTATTTAGTCTGAATTTTGCATTTAATATTACACCCACAAACTGTGTGGAGATGAGCAATCAACACTTGTAAATCTTAGTTTAGGATCTGCCAAAATGCAGGTTGCTATTAGTTTTGATTTGACCCTGTTGTTCATGCGCCTTATGAGATGGTCTTCATCTACACAGCTGCTTCATTTTGTTGGTTTTTTTTACAAGACCATTCTTACTGCATCTGGCATACAAAATATGACAGCATTTACTTTATGAACAACTTCTCGATGTTTTATCTTAGTTGTTCAGACTTAGGATCTATGTATTACTTGATTATTTACTGTTCTGGGGGTGAAATTATTATATTTCTTTTCACTGTTTAGTAAAAAAAATACATTTTTAGTGCTTTTTACTAGTATCCAGCTTATATGTCTGTGTGTTTCATAACCAATGACTTTTATAACAGCTTTTACAAGTATGGGAAGGGGTATTTGTCCTTTTGCAGATGGTTAGCTAAACAATGTCAAGAGATTCAACTAATCTTCAGTATATGATTTTGGACACCTGCAACGGGTAATTTTTTTAAGTGTTAAGTATTGTATGAAACTCATCTTCAAAATGGAACATCTTCTGGCTTTGTTTGTCCTTGGCTTTTTTGCAGTCTGAACCTGGCAAACAGGTACCTATAAAGCACAGTTTAGTGTTCCACCTAGGAGAAAGTTTCATTTTTTAAATTGTGAGGTAGGAAATATATTGGCAGGGGTCCTGAGACTCCTCAGTTTTTCTGCTCTACTCTGCTTCCTAGCAGAGAACTCTTCCCTCCCTAGATCCTTTCCTTTGTCTTTAAGAGCATTAGGTAAGAACACCTCTTTCTCTTGTTGCAGCTCTATTTTATGTGTTTCTTTCCTCACCCGTTCTCCCCACCCCCCCACCCCTTAACATCTGATACCCTTCTGATCCCCTTCTGATCCCCAAGAGGTCGGTCAGCATCTTTCTCCCCAGGCTTACTCCACTTCTTTGCCTAAAGCCAGTCTTCTCACCTACCCAGGTGCTTCTGTTGGCTGTTTCCTTCTGTACCTGTGATTGTTTGCACTAGTATTGGTGTCTCTTTGCCCTTATCCCTTTTGTTTAACTTTTGTTGACTATTACTTTGCTCTTTACCACCCTAGTGCAGTTGTAGAAACCAGTTGTTTGCATACTGTATCCCTCTCCTCCTCACACAGTAATTTAATTTCTTGAATTTCTGTTTGCTTCTGCCAGCGTCAGATGCTTTAATGAGAAAGAAGTGCAAGTCCCTTATCTTCTTTCCCCCTCATCTCCTCTCTTCCTTTTCTCTTTCCCTAGGTGTTTCCTCAGTCCGAGACTCTGTCATAGCCATGGAAATGATTTTTGCTTTCTCTGGGGAGAAAAGGCAACAAGGACTATGGAATACTGACTCCCAGCATTTTCTTCCTTCACCATTCTTAGGGCTCTTCTTAGGGACACTACTGCTGCCAAAATAATCTCATGTGATTGCCTGCACCAGGTACTCCCCACCATTAAAATTGCCAATATTTTCATTAATTATATAGTGTCATCCTGTAAGAACAGCCAATATTAACAGTCAAAAACCTTGAGAAAGAACCTACTTTGATAGAGGTAATGGCTGTTGCAGTTATTCCATCAAACACAGTCTTTTTATCCTGTTCATGAGGTCTGTGGTGACTTCTCGCCAGAGGTCATACTTGCAAGAGCAGCTGACGACTGGGGTGGATCAGATGCTGGTGTCAGGCTGGATGGAAGGTGCTCTTATCAGCCTCTAACTTCCTTCCTTTGACCCCTGTAAGTGCCTGATTGCTGGCAAGAAATTAAACAGCAGGAGAGTGAAGTGTAAAGCTGTCACTGATGGCTCTGCCTTAAGGAAACAGGCAATTTCCTGATCAGAGATCTGTTTTATCCAAAAATTTCTGCCTTTTCCATCCATGTCCAAGAAGGGGGGGTAGGGGGGTGGGGGAGGAAAGGGAGGAAAGGGAGTGGAGGAAAAGCACCATGAGGTTGCTCTTGGTGGACCAAGAGATACATTAACTTATTAAAAATACTGATGATCCGCTTCTTCAGTGCCACACAAGCCCTATCCCACCTCCTTTCGTAAGTCATCTGCTGTGTCTGTGACAGTTGCACTTACACTCATATGCACAAAGTTGGCTTGTTTCAATAATGGCTTTTGGAAAAGGTAGGTTTTGAACATTATGAAGTTCTGGTCAACTTGATCTTGCCATCACTTTCTTTTCACTAGGCAACATGGCATGGGGAAGCTAGGTTGGCCTTTTCTGCTATAGTTATACATACAGTGACCAGATGGAATGCAGTGAGCAAACACGTTTTTCAGCTCAGCAAATGACTGGGTGTTCACCTGGAGATATTGTTTTCAGTATAGCATGCCAAAGGAAGTATGATGAATGAATGCTGGGCCCTGCTGCACCTTGGTTTGTCTATTGGGTATTCTCTGATGCCAGGGAAAAAAAGTGCTAGAGCATCTCGTCGGAGATCCCTCTTCAGAAGCTCTCTTCAGAGATCTAGAGGACAGTAGAAAAGGAACATCCTTTAATGCCAAAACCTAACTGGTATTCATGTCAGTAGGCTCCTTTTTGATGGACTAAACGGTCTTCTCACTCTGGCTGAGTTTTTAGAAACACTCTGCCTGCTGTTCCCTGAGGAACCCTACCAAATACTGTAGTTTACTGCACATTACAGGAAGTCCTTACTTTAGGTACTACCATTCTCTGGGCTGAGTCCCCACAGAATGGAGAAGTTCTGTGCTCATGAAGATGGGTTGTATTCACCCCAGTATCAAAGCAGGACCTCTGTGATCTGCCTTTCAAGACACCTTTTTAGCACTACTTACATGGGACCTAAAGTTACAATCCATCCCCATTATACCCTTGCTGTCTAGTGCAAGATCATTTTCAATGGTTTATCTGAATTGAAACTCTGCCAGTACTGTTCCTGGAAGAGGAAAGGACAGAATAGGTCACAGTTATACTGCACGTGTATCAAGACACTTTATATCAAGGTTATTCTTTTTGTTGTGGTTGTGCACAGTGCTTTATTTCTGTTTATTATGTGGTCAAACTCAGCTGAGACCTGATCCAGGTCACAATCTTTGATTGAAGAGTGTGTTAAGATTGCTCCCTGTTCAATCCGTTCCACACAGCTTGCCTTTCTTATCTCCTCAGTACAACTAGGCAGGTGTAGCTTACACTAATGGTATGTTCCTCAAAGTACCGGTTATAGTGACCTGGTGCAGACCCGTGCTAAGTCATTCGTATGGAAGCTTCCTCCGAGCTGTATAGGTCAGGAGTTCTGGCCTTATGGCCAGGATTGCATCTGTGCCCAGGGCCATCCAGCACCTGCTGTTCCTCCCAGGATATCTGCTTCTGTTCAGAGAAGCAGCGAGCTATTTTCATCTGTGGACTGATCTGCCTCTGCCGTGCCTTTCCTGAAAAGCACGGAGAGGACTACTGGTCACCAACCAGCTCTTCTTGCCCATGCTCAGGCAAAGGTTCAGAGCCTTTTGCTATCCTGCCGCCAGCCTCCAAAGCAAGCCGGGCCCTCAAGCTGCGCCAAGCCTCCTCCTGGTAGGCAGCAGGAGAGGCCTGGTGAGCCTCTACATTTTTGTTTTTGTCCGCGGTCCTTTTATAGTGTTCTTAGGCTGGCGGGTGTTTGCTGATGCACGCATGCCTTTCACTTGCTGCTCCTAACCCTACTGATAAGACCAGCAGCGTTCTCATCTCCATTTGAGAGGGCTTGTTCGAGACCCAGTCCAGTTCTGACCCCCTTGCCTTGATCTGCCTTGCCCGTGTTGCATCTGCGCCAGTCAGCCCGCCTTTCCTTTTACACTGCATCTCCCGGGATCCCAGCCTGATCCTCAAATCTCTGTGCCTCTCTCCAAGTGACCTGTCTGGACTTTGTCACTTTCAGAAGACAAGCTGGGCCTGGGCCTGCAGTGAAGTCACTGGTGTTTTCTTTCCGAGCACTTCCGAGCCGTTCAGGGTTCACGTGCTGTACACAACAAACATGCGTGAAGCCCAAAGCATCCCGAAAGTGGTGCAGGGGGTGGGCTGCACCGCACATGCTGTGGAGCTGCGTGGCATCTCTGCCCTGCTGGTGCACGTCAGCTGGTCGCATTTAGGGTGTTAAGAGCTTCACTGGCAACTTGGTGCAGAAGTGCTGGGCAAATAAAGGCTGCCTTCCAGTCCGGCCAGGCAGGGTTTCAGGGTGGAAAAAGGGGCCGCAGCCTGCGGCTCCCCCCCAGCCCCGGGCACGGTCAGAAGCCGCAGGGCGGTTGATGTACGGTGCTATCAAGCATAGGAGGCACAAAGGGGTGGTTCAGGCCGCGCACGTTCTGTTCTGTCCCATCAGTGCAAGGCGTTTGAGAGTTGAATGTGCCCAAGGAGGGTGTAATCTCTGCAGGGGCAGGCGAGCTGGAAGTTATCTCTACCAGGCCAGCGTGAGCAGCTGTTCCTTCCTAAAAACTTTTGACTGGAGTGAAGCTTTACCCAGGCAGCAAACGCACAACCTTGACACGCGCCCCGCCCCCCCCCCCCCCCCCCCGCCTTCTGAGTAAAGGATTGTTGGAATATTTATACAAGGGCAAATAATATTATTTTTGGAAATGGCTGTATTATTTTGGTTACTTTTTTCCAAAAAAAATCAGCCCGGGGCATGCACCTGGCATGGAAAATTTCGGCTTGCGCGGTAGAAGCTTGGCAGACGGCACCAGCAAGTGCCAAGGGGCGCCGCGCGCGGCCAGCGCCGGCACCCGCCGTCACCGGCAGCGCCGCCGCGCCGCGTCCGCCGGCGCCGGGAGCGCGCAGCCCCCGCGCAGCCCCCGCGCTGCTGCCGGTCCCAGGCCCGCCACGCGCCACCGCGTGTGACCGCGCCGCCCGCCGCCCCCCGCCCCCGCCCGCGCCGCAGCGCCGCGCCGGCCCCCGGGGGGCAGCGCCGGGCGGGGCGGGGCCGGGCGGGCGCCGCGCCCCTCCCATTGGCTGGCGGCGCTGCCGGTCGCGCGTGGGGCGGGGGGAGCGGGCGCGCCGAGGCGGTCTGGGCTCGGCCCCCGGCGCGGCGGAGCAGTCGCGGCCGCCCCGTCCCGAGGGCACCAGCGCCGCCCGCCTCCGCTAGGCAGCCAGCCGCGCAGCCCCGGCCCCCGCTCGCCGCTCGTTCCGGTCCTGCGCCCGGGCCGTATCGGCGGGAGCCGCGATGGAAGAGGAGCGGGCGGGCGAGCAGATGAGACCGTTGCTCACCACGGTAACGCGGGGGTGGGGTGCGGGGTGTGTGTGGGGCGCACAAAGGGCCGCTGCGGGACAGCGCCGCCCGCGTCGTGCGCGGGGCCGTCCCGCCTCGCTTTTGTCCGGGGAAGGGGTCGCGGCGGGGGCCCTCCTCCGGCTCCGCTCCCCTCCCTTCGGCGGCGGCGGGACGCGGAAGCAGCGCCGCAGGTAGCTGCGCGCCGCGGGCTCCCGGTCCCCCCCTCACCGCGGGGCGGGAGGGCGCAGGTGTGCCCGCGTGCCGGCCTCGTGCGCCCCCCCCCCCAACACCGGCGCGGCGGGAGCCTTTGTTCCGCAGGCGGCCCCGGGCGCCGTGGCGGTGCGCGCTGGGCGGCTGCCCCGTCCCCCCCCTTCCTTTGTGAGGATCCCCGCGGGGCTGGTGCCGCCGGCGGTGGGCGGCGCGGCCGCCCCTGGCCTCGCCTTTCTGCCTGTCCCCGGCCCCGCTCGCTGACGAGTTCCTGGGCGAGGGCGAAGTGCGCACACATGGCCGGCGGCGAGCTGCCCGCGGCGCCGGGGCAGGTGGCGGGTGCGGGGCCCCTGGGGGCTGCTCGTCTTTCGGGGCGGGAGGGCGGGCGGTGCTCCTGGCGGCGGGCGGACAGAACCGGGGAGCGTGGGCTCGTTCCCTTCCCGGCCGGCGGCACGGTGCGGCAGGCATGTGCTGCCTGACTTCCTGTGCTACTGAGGAATACATGTGGCTCCACAGTTGTAATTTCCCCTCCCTTCGGATGACTCAAGGTCTGGATTTTGTTAATGAGGCTCTGAGCCCTCGCTCCGATGTTCTCCTCCAAGGCCCTTACTGAAAAGGTGTCGCACGGCAACTTGTTTTCCGTGCCCGGAGAGGAGGGATGTCTGGTTTGTGACACAAAGAACGCTGTGGCGGGCGGAGAAATAACGCTGAAAACACGTGAGTTTTCATCATCTTTCTGCTACCCTCCAAGGAGAGGCTTGAGTCACATTTGATAAAATTGGCAATAGTAATGAAGCACTCGTTTCCTGTGACATCAGTGCGTTTAGTGTGTCTTTCCTTTGTTATAACGGGAGCGTTGGCAACTTAGTGGTTCAGAGGTCCGTGAACTTTGCAGATTCCTCAGATTATTACAGTCTTTGTATGTTGGCTTCAGAAATTAATGTATGTGCTCACCTTTAAATGTTTCATAGATCTGTTAGAGATCGCTTCTCCACCTTCTTGACTCGACCCCAAAAAGACATCTCCCAATTCATGTTAGTTTGTTCCAGGATAAATTTTGGTAAGGGCAGACTGTTCAATATATTTAATTTGTATTAAAACTACCTTGCTTCTCTGTAAAAGCTATCTCTTAGCTGGCAGGAGAAAACTCCCATCTATTAAAGAGATGCCACGCTGTATGAAGCAAGTTGCAAAAGCATGAGGTTAAAG
The DNA here is from genome assembly GCF_023634085.1 of Falco cherrug. Lineage (NCBI taxonomy): Eukaryota > Metazoa > Chordata > Aves > Falconiformes > Falconidae > Falco > Falco cherrug. The sequence goes on from NC_073700.1 coordinate 103,449,984, forward strand.
TGGAAGATGCTAATGGCTACCCTCAGGTGAATCCAAATGAGAAAAGGAGTGTGGGTTTCGTGAAAGTCGGCCTGTCCTGAGCACATTTGTTGGGCTTGGGCTTGGCAGGAGTCGTTTAGGTTCTGTAGTACCAGAAATTAACTAGAGGCTTTTGGGACAGAGGCATAAGCTACTGTACCACTGCACAGTCGTTCCTGATGTAGGTGTGGTGAAGTGGTGCTCGGTGGAGTGGTCCAAGTTGGTTTCCTCACAACAGTGATGCCTGGTCAGGAGCCTGACCTTGGCGCTGAAGTGTATTCAGGAGGTAACTGCAGCTGAGACAAAACTGAAATTGTTAGAGAGAGCGCAGAGGATGGGTAGGAACTAGAAAAAAGGAATTTCTAAGGAGGACACATGAAGCAAAGGGCTTAAAAGAGAGGACATGCTGATCTTTGGGCAGTTACCTAGTATAGCAGTGTTGGATTTGCTGTGGTATTTGTATGCAAGAGAGATAATTTTATATACATGAAAACTAATCCAAAGTTAGTCCAAAATACAAGCATTTTTGACAATACAGCTCAACTTGATTTTTCTAATCCTGTGCTTCTGGTAGTACAGGCCACCTTCCTGCTGGCAGAGCTTGCTGAAACTGCTTACATGTGCATAATTTTTTCAGAAATAAATGTCTCTTTAAGATGAAAGGGCTTTGTAGAAAGTGTGAATCAAGTCTGAGAAGTTAAGTGCTGAGGTCTTAAATACAGAAACATAATCAAAGAACACCCAAACACTTCCTTTTCTTCCTTCCTCTGGTGTCGGTAAATCAGTGTAATAAGTAAGCTCTGGTGCTTTTTGTGTGGAGGAGCATCTCTGTCAGTAAGGGCCCCCCTGGATATCTTTCATCTAAAGTATAAAATACACCCTTTAACCTTGTTTTGTATTTTAGGTCTGGTCTAAAAGAGGAGAATCATCGAGTCTTTAGGATATTGGTATTTTGAGGAGCCTGCTTGGTGGCAGTGTGTATGTGTAAGTCAGAAGGGGGAGGTGACACAAAATGCCTGCTGTGGTTATTCTGAAGATTGGCTGGACAGGGTGCTGGGCCATCTTGTCTAGACTGTGCTTTTGTCCAGAAAGATTGGACCAGATGATCCTTGAGGTCCCTTCCAACCTGGTATTCTGTGATTCTGTGGTTACAACTAGAGAGCCACCAATGATCGGAACATCTGGGACGAGTAGAGAATACAATAGGAAAAAAAATCACTGTGTAAATCCCTGGTTCTTTAATGCCGTGTGTACTATAAGCTGTTCTGCCCCTCATCTTAGACAAGATGCATTATTATTGGAAACGGTTTGCTGGTTCACTGAAGGGCAACCAGATACGTATTAGTTCTTAGATGAGAAATGATTGAACAGGCCAGGACTTGCCAGCCTGTTAGAGATGATGGGACAATGATATCGTAAGGCTCTATAAAGCTTATGTGAAGAGAGCAGGTGAAGATGGAAGAGGAGGCACACAGTCAAATCAGTTAGGTGCTAGGTTCAGGGCAAACAAAAGGAGCTGGTTCTTCACTCAGTGTAAGGAATTCACAGTTACACTTGCTATATGATGTGCACGCAAGAAGCTGTTGTGGATTTAAGGGGAGGTTGGGCAAGCAGAGGAAGACGGATGCATTGAGATGAGTAAATGGATGAGCAACAGCTTGAGGAAGTCTGAGTTGAAAATAGCTGGAAGTTGTGAGTGTAAGCAGCTGTTGAATGCTTGTCTTGTTTTTGTTCTTCCTTCAACAGCTACTTAGTTAGGGTCATTCTTTTTTTTGGTTTGTTTAAATAGGAGTGGAGCGTGTTAGTATATTGCTTTCTACACAGTGCTGAGTTTGACAGTTACAGTGGTGGTATTAAAATGCTTAATACTGTGTGCCAGTGATCTTTGTTCAAACTTTTATCAGTATGGTGTTCATTACCGGATAGTTCAGTGGGTTTCTTTGCAATACCTGTAAGTAGCATTTAAAACAATGTATATTGTAGTTTTGTCTAGGTATTTTGCAGGTAAGATTTTTCAAAACACTTTATCTTAAAAAAAAAAAAAAGTATATGGAAACTTTTCTTTAGTATTTGATACTACTTCATGTATATCATAAAATGTTCACAAGTTCATAGACCATGCAGTATGGCTGAATAATGAGTTTGTTTCTTTGTATAGTCTTTCTTTCAATGAAACAAATCTGTTTTTATTGCTAATCTGCTGTAGGTGATGATAGAAATGAAAGTGGCTCTTGTTGGAGAAGGGCATATTTCCAGGCTTTTCCTTTTGGTTTTCCTAATCAAAGCATCGAAGTAATGTGGTCTGCCATATCTAACTGAAGAGGGCATTAGTGTCCCTGTGCTTTTTCTGAAGTGGCTATGTGGTTCGCTACCTCTTCTATTTTTTAACGGCTGTGCATGCACATTATCAGGTGGGGTTTAGACTTCCCTGTTCAACAGTGGTTGTGTTTCGGTGACAGCTTTGGGCTTTCACTTCAGGCTTCATTTGAAGACTTTTTCAGGTTCAGCCCACTTCACCAACACTATCATTGCCTCAGTGGGGTCTGTCCATTCCTTTATATTGATGCATCTTTTTAATGCAACAGTGTCTGGTACTTCATAAAAAAAACCGTGAAGGCTTATAGGAGTATAGGGTAACAGATATCAGAGCCACTTGAAATAAAAAAAAATGCAGAAATTGGTGAGAAGTATTCTAACTGTTAGAATCCGGTGGCAGTTATAACTTCAACAGTTTAATAATAAAAAATACAAAGTGCTTTTTCTCTGCAAGAAAAATCTTAAATATAACTTCATTTCCATGAATGGATTGCAAGGGTGAGCCAGGTATTTGGGGGCAGCTAGACTGGAATACATGGTTGCCAAACTAAGCTTTGGCCCAGTTAATGCGTTTCAGGGTAGCTTGGTAACTTTGCCTAGCTATGTAGTACTTCTCTTAGGTGATTATTGAAACAATTCCTATTAAAATATGTTCTAAGTCTTGATTTACCTTGCTGGTACTTTGTATGTAAGAATATAAGTAGCATCAGTACGGTAAAACAAAAGTTTTACAGAATTGACTACGTAATTCACATCTTTCCACTATCTTTGATGACTTACTGGTGTAGAAATTAAATAGTGGAAAGCATTCTTTTGTGTGAATATTGGCTTTCTTATTTGACATGTCACTATTGTGATGGTAAGTCAAATGACAGGTCTCTGAAGAATATCATGAGAATATTATGCTGGTATATATAAATATTTTTCATGTTAACTTGGTATTTGAACTGGTGTTGTCCCTTCGTGGCTGGACAGGGGTAACTGAGGGTATGTTTGTACTGCATAATTGAGGACTGTGCAGGAAACTTTCCTCCCCCACAAGTTTGTGGCATCTGGCTGAACACGTGCTCTCCACAAGTTAAAGCAGTACAGTTCTACTGACTGCTGTGGCAGTGCCCTAGCTAAATACCTCTGATAAGAGAAAATTTCACTAGCTTGACAAACTTGTAGTCTTGGATCTATGACTTTTAAGAGACAAGCTGCTTTTCTGTATTGTGCTGTTTGAGCAGGGTGCAACTTGACCTGTGCGCGCAGTGGGCTGTAAGTGATGTCTCTGACCACCTCTGGGTTAAAGTAAGTGTCTGTGCTGGCAGTCTTTTTGAGTTCTTAAAAAAAGTTACGGTGGCTGTCAAAAACTTGGTGTATCACCTAGGAACTTTCTTCAGGCTTCATTGCAGTAGTTCTGTTTGCTGTCCGAAATAAGCTGTAGGGTGTACTAAGTTGAGTAGTTGTTGCCTATTTCCACGGGATTGATATGTTTCTATAGGTGACTTGACGTGTCACCGTGATTGTTGTTGGCTTTTGAATATTGATATCCTTTACACGAGGATATCTGTTACATGAGATCTTTAGTGGCCCTGAAGTAGTACCTAGTAACTAGAACTGCTCTATAACTAGTGATTGATAAAATACAGAGTATAGCTTGAATATACAAAAACTTAGATAGAGGTCTCCAAAGAATACTGTCATGCTTTTGGTATAGTGTATTCTGGAATAATAAAGTTTAGGGACATTTCAAATTTTGTGCTAAAATTAAGATAGCTATCTAGCTAATGTTTTGAAATAGTGATATGAATAGTGGGATTCAAATGAGGTAAATAAGCAGATGGAGAAGAGCACCACAAACTTCTTCTTAACCCTCTAGGTCAGTATGTCTGAATGCAAAAAAGAGACTAGTGATTCTTCTACAGATGATCTTACAATGTTATTTAATAAGTATTAGTAAACTTACATTTGCACAACTAGCAGTAGGTGAAAATATTACATTACTTTAAAAAAAGTGCAACGTTTGAATTTAAAAAGTCAGTCCTGACACCTTTAGAAGCTTTTTTTTTTGTGTTACTGAGAATATACATCAATTATGCAAGCATGCATTATTTACCTTGCCAGCATATGTCAGTGGTTATTAGAAGGGATTGTCTGTGTTTGTGCTTGGCACCCTCGAGTTCCTCGTTTCACTGGGAGCTAAATTTGCAGCAGTAGAGCGGGCATGGCATGACAAAAGAAATGTGTATTTTAACCAGTAGATGGAGCCGTTTTAGTTACATATCGTTATGCCTATTTACCTGAGGTTTTCCAAACTTTGTTTCTGAAGTGTCTTGTCGGTCATTTTGTCTTTAGAGTATGGCTCATAGTTATCTATCATTACTTTGTCTACAGAGAAGACTAAATGTTTTATTCTTCCAATAACAGTGCCAGGATTGTACAGCAGCAAGGTTATTCCATTTTCATAAATGTGCAAAAAAGAGTGAATGTTTGTGCTGTATGGGAATTACAGTTATTTCTGTAAATTGTCCAGTGTCATGTGAGTAGCCATGTGCATCTTGTATTGCCTGAAGTAACGTTTCGGAATATTGATCCGCAGTGTTGTATCCGACAGTGTGGATGCTCTTGTGACTTCCACCCTGGAAAGGCTTTTAGCACAAACTGAGATTTCCCACCCGCTCTCTAGTGCTTTAAACTAAATTGACTCAAAGCTATGTAATGGAATGGTTGTCCTATTCGGGTGTACTGGCACAAGTTGTCTTTTCAGCAATGCTGGAGTGCTTCATAACCTTGAAACACCCCAGGCTTATTAATTTTAGCAAGTCCCATTTTAGTAGAAGTATTCGCAGTGCTGTACTTGTTGTATCATCTTGTATACTCCTTCAGCATGTGCTTTTCTAAAAGGTATATTTATGGTGTTTCTTAAGAGTTTGACTCTTTACCCTGTATTTGTACTTAGTAATGTACCTGATAGACCTTCCCTTTCCCCCACTCTTTCAGGTCTTCGTCACTGAAGACTGTTTTTGGTGAACACAGTATTAACTTGAAGAGTAGAACCGTATTCACATCTTCATTTTGAACTCTCTTAATCTATGGTATTTTGTGAGATATAGGTGTGTCATCTTCTTCCCCAGATACCTGCTGTGAGAGATTTTGAGATTTTTGTGACTCGGTTTTTGTTGATTTTTTTTTTTTTTTTTTTGGTCTATTTACTCAATCTCATTGGAAGTTTAAATTTTCTACAAATGTTACAGAATGAATGCTGATACTTTTCATGAGACGTAGCTGTGCTGGAAGGCATCTAGACTTGTCTTGTTGGCAGTATGGCTGAGACAGTATCCTGAAATATCAAAATATTTTTAAAATTAAAAACAGACTTGGAAGTTTTTTTAACTGAGAGAGAGTCTTCAGTAGAAGTTTCCTGACTGGGCACCTGTTGTCAAAGTGGTGTGTCAGTTTAACAGAATTTCAGGAGTCTGCTTTCAAACGAACGGGAGCTTCCTGTGAATGAGGCATGTGGGCAGAGGCTGCAGAGATGAAGGGGGAATTAGTTACAGAGCAGCATCCCCCGCCCACCCCCCCCCACTGATGTATGTTGGAATTCTGCTGATTGACCTTCTGCTCTGGCCTCTGCCACTGTTCCTTCTACGGTACAGCTGTACTACCCACGGTCTGTTAGCTGAGGGCTGCTGTTAGCTGGGGGGGAACTGAGGACTCGTGAAAACTTGACTTTTTTCAGTTGTCTTTTCAGTATGGGGGCATGTGTGTATTGAGTGTGTATGTGAACAGCATGTCTTGAAAAACTACACTTCCCTAAAATGTAAAGTCAAAATTCTGCTCCCCAGCCCCCATTGTTGCGCTGACTATTCCTCTAGTTTTTCCATGACTAATGTCTACTAAATATATGCTGGCTGTGTCTTGACTGGGATCTATTCTGGGATGAAGAAAAAGACAGCTAAGTGATTGTGAATACCTAGCTTATGGCAAGGATAATCAACCTTTTTCTTTCCAACCAATTATTCCTTGCTAGAAAAAGCTAAGAATTTGCTTCAACGACGAATGTCACTCCTGAAAACCATGACTGTTTCAGTAGCAGTGTGTAACCAGAAGGCTAGAGAATCTCTAATCAGGCTGTCTTGTTTGTCTGTTTCACCAAAGAACAAAAGGAGGTTTGAGCAAACCTGTGTTCATAGAGGTGTTGTAATAAAATCTCGTTTGGTGTACATCTCTGGAATGTGATTGCTTCTCATGGAAGCAATCTGTTGCCATATTAAGAGATTCAGGCTGTTGTGTTCTGAATCTCAAAAGTCATGCTAAGTGGAAGCATGTGTGTTTTCTTCCTTTTAGTCAGGGTTATGAATAAGATAGTAAATCATATTTATTACTAACTGATCAGATGTCAAGTTCACGTTTAGAAGCCCCGATTCATTAGATCTGTAAGAAAAGGATATATAGCAGATGTTAGTGTGTAACACCTTGTTGTATGCAGATCTACTTTCTGTTCCGGTTGTATAATTTGTTTTGGAGGAAAAAAATAAAAATGTGATTTCTTCCCTTCATTCTGCCCTCCACATCCATCGTTAGTTTCAACTCTGTCAGAGCTTTGGCTTATCTAACTCCACCCCTGCGTGATTAGATAATGTCTGTGTATTCCTCCAGTCCTGCTTTCACCTTCCATGTTTTGCATTTGAGCTCAGTTACAGGTTCCATTTTTTTTTTTTTTTTTTTCCATGCTGGTCCATTGTCAGGCCTGCTTGAATTCCAGCATGCAGGAATCGTCCTGCTTGTGCTTTCAGGAGTCTATCGTTGAAGATCAGGCAGGTCTCACAGGCTTTCCAGTCACCCTTCATGGTAGTCTTCCGTGAGATTCTACCAAGAAGATCCCTGAACAAGCTGGAATCTGCTTTCCTGACTTGTCATATTGTAACTGTATGCACTGGGTCTTGCACTGTACACTGTACTGTTTGTCTTTCTCGCCTTTCTCAGGACCTTAAGCTCCACAATTTCATGGTTGCTTAGGGCAAGGCTGCTCTTGACTTCCACGTTTCTGGTACTGCCATGTTTGTGAGCAACGGGTCCAGCAGACCATCTTCACTAGTCATTGATCACTTGCACCAAGAATGATTTTTAACACACTCAAGAAATACCCTGGAGTGCTTGTGCTTGGCCACACACTTCCAGCATACCCCAGTGTGTACCTGCAATTGTGACACTTCCACCAGCTTTTGAATGAAGGCATCTTCTACTTCCCCTCCTTCAAAAGGAGGTCTGTAGCAGGCACCTAGCATAGCATCACCCATGTTGGACTGTTCTCTGATCCTTACAAATAAGGTCTTTGACTGTCTTGTCACTTGTTCAGAGCCAAGGAGTGTTTGTTGTAGCCAGCCCTTTGCATAGATTGAACCCCATGTTCCCCGACTTTACATTCTGGCTTTTCTCAAGTGCTTGTATCCATCCGTTGCAGTACTCCAGCCGTGAGCCACCCCGCTGTCACTAATTCCTGGAGGTTATAGCTCTGCAATGGTGCACGGACCAAGTCCTCCTGTTACTTCCCATGCCGTGTGTGCCAGCGTGGAAGCACGTGGGACAGGGTGCCCCAGGTGTGCCTCTTTCACAAGGGAAGCGCAAGAGCCTTTTGCCATGTGTTCCCTGTGACTTTGCTTCTCTGAAGTGTGACAGCCTTTCTCCACTGTGCCCAGTTTAAAGTCTTATTCACAAGCTTAATGCACTTTGTGGCAAAGATACTCCTGCCACGCTTTGTCCGATGGACCCTTGTTCCTGAAAGAGGTTCCTGTGGTCTTAGCGGTAAAAGCACTGCCAGTAACCACGTATTGACCCTCTGCATGTATCTGCTCTGCCCTGAGCCTTTTGATTCTCACTGGAGAGACTGAGAAAGGCCACCTGGGCCTCTTCACCCTTGCCCTCGGTGCTCAGTAGCCACTTTTGATTTGCTCAGTGATAGCTTTTTGGAAGTGTCACTGGTGCTCATACAGATAAGCAGGAAAGTTTGAGGGCTAGATGAGCCTCGGCCTTTCCAAAATGTTACTCGGCGAGCAGCAGACCTTCTAGGACCTCATCCTTATCTCCCTTCTTGTGCAGTGTGTTCATCCCCTCTTGCAGCTCTCTCACCTGGCCACTCGCACCTCAGAGATAGCATACTACTCTATCAACAGCACCAGGGAGGAGCAGCAGATGCTCCCTGCAGCCCAGCACCTGGATGGTGACATCTTCCCTGTGCAGTTCTTGGAGCTGGGATCTGATGTGTGATGAGGGACAGCTGGTGCAGCTGGTGGTGGAGACTTCACCCTGTAACATGTCGCACAACCTTGGATGGTGTTTCAGGGCTCTTTGTAGCTTTGTCCTGTAAACTGCTGTCACATCTGTTGGCTGGCTCGCATGGCTGAGCCCTGGGAGGAGTTGTGCCCATGTTCATGTTCAACTATTAAACTTTACCATTTAGTTCTGTTCACCATATAGATTTAAAGCACATGTGCTTACATGAATGTTTTGTTCTGCTTGCAATTGGCTTCTGATAGACACATCATGTCAATATTATGTTAAACAACTCCATTATTGTAAGCTTGCTTGTAGTGACTGCTATTTGTGTAAGGCAGCTATTAATTAATAATAATCATTAATGGTTTTAGTTGGTGGGTGCCATTGTGTTGGCTGATGATGTTGTGTAACTTCTTGGCTTCTCAGCTTGGAGGGACCAAACAACAGATTTTCATGTTCATGTTTTGCCAGGTCATGTGCCCTGTAGTAATAGACATCTCTTTCCCTTACCTTGAAATACTTAATGAGGTATTTATTAAATGCTGTTATGTAAAGAGGGGACAGTTCTGCCATACTGGAGATGCTTCAATTGAAAAGACTAAATTTTCTCTGTGGTATCTGTGAACATAATTTGTTGCAGGTGAAAACACTGCAGCTTTGGTCTGTGTGCTAGGAATTACTTTCTTCACCTCTGTCTCTTTTATAGAGGGATTTGAACTGAATGATGCTACCGGTGCATACTAGTGCTAGCTAAAACTGGAGTATCTTCTTTTCCAGTTGCTCCCCAGAAAGAACACTTAAAAGAAGGAATCCTTCTCTGGGTTCTCTGATTTAATTTGTTGAAGTCAAAGGACTGACTGCAAGCTCTTTAATAAGCATTCTAAACAATAAGGTAGGATTATTTAGACTACTGCTGGATTTATTGCTTCTTTCTATTTGAAAGAAAAGCTATTGGGAAGATCATGTTTAAACAACCGCTCGTTTTAGGCTAGTGATTTTTTGCATTTTTTTTTTTCCTTTGGCTTGTACAGTACTGTTGTGGAGATACACTATTATGTAAGCTCATGCATTTCTTTTACATGTCGAGCGTATTTCCAGACAGGCTTTGTGTATGAAAAAGGAAATGAGATGCTTCTTGGTGAATAGCCACAGTTGGTGTTACTGTTGGTGGTAAATTCATTTTGTTTGTCAAATGACTACACCCTACCAGCCATGTATTTTAAAACTGTTTATATAAAAACAAACAGATAGCATCTGATTATTACTACTATTATTATTATTATGACTCATTTAAGGAAGTGATAAAACTTAGGAGTAGCAGAGATCCTTTCCTTTTTTAGCTTGATTTTTTTATTAGCATTGCTGTGCTTGCCTGCCATTGAGAGATATCAAAAAGGAAATAAAGGAGCCAGATACTCTTGTAGTTAATATTTGGTTGAATTGCAGATAGTTAGGTAATGATAGGTTGGAGACATATGTTTCAGGTTATAAATTAAGGGTATCGAACCAGTTATTGGACAGTTTTAATTTTAGATTCTAAATACAGGCAAGTTCATTAAACATTTTCTGACTGATTTTTGTGGAAATTCTGGAATTTTTAAAACTGCTGATGTATGCCAATTAAAAAAGGAAGAACATCAACCAGTTTTTGGTGCTGTGTGGTTTGTTTGTTTGTTTGTTTGTTTGTTTTTTTTTTTTTTTTTTTTTTTGTGGTGGTGGTGGGTGTCCTGGTTTTGGCATTAGTGTTGCCACCCATTACCTGCCTTGATTCTGCTGATGCTGTATAAAATGCTTGCAGTGTTTTTGTAACCAGAGCTTGTTTTCAGTATATTTTGTATTGTACTTTGCTTACTTTTACTGAAATAGGTAACTGTATGTGATTCTGTGTATGGTAAGTATAAATATGCTTGGGTCTTGTTCTATGCCCAGATGCTCTAGGTAGAGCTTCAGCTGAGAAAGGTTAGTTTATTGAGAAGTTGAGAGTATTTTTCCTTAAAGTCAGTATTTTGAAAATAAACGTTCATTCACAGTAAAACTATAGATTCAAGTATTCGGAACAGGGGACCTGAAAAAGATTAAATGCCTGATCCCCAAGAATGAGAACAAATTAATTAGGGGTAGGATAATATCTTAATTTTTTTTTAATGGAACAGCTGTTCACCAGGTGCTTTTGTTTGACGTTATTAATAAACTTTGCCAAAACATGGTTTGACATGATTAAATGTACTTAAATTATGGTCCATTTAGAGACATAAATTACAACTGTTTATAACTTCTGTACAGTGCAAGTGTGCTTCATAGGTAGCCTGTTGGCTTATGGTTAAGGAAGAAGATGGTCATGTTCTATTGAGTGAAGACAAACAGTGTTAGTCTGAGGCTTGTAATTCTTGGGCGTGAGTCAGTTGTCTTTGCTATAAAAAAGTGGAAATGAAGGGCAAAATATAAATAGGGAACTGAAGAAATTTGATACGCTCAAGGCCAAAGAATATACCAGCTACTTACGTTTCGTGTAAGTATGGACAGAATGGACAGAACCTTTTGGAAAAACAGGCAAACGAGAAAGTTCAGTGTGCTTTTCTCATCAGTGATGGGGCTGAAGTACTGTAACCCATTCAATTATATGGGATTTTAGCTAATCCTAATAAAGCAAATAACTTGGAATATGCTGCTTTGTTAAATAAAGTGACTAATTTCTCTCTGTCATGTTCAGTGGTTTGTTGCATGACTGGATATTTACTGTGTTTGCATTTATGGTAGCCCAGGCTAGTGTCTGACAGTGATAAACTTCCGGATCCTGAAGGCAATGTAAAGGTGAGAATTTGCATGTTAAAACAGTAGGTCTCAAACCAGAGACCTGTATTTTTCTGGATGATATGCTTCAGTGTGTACAACGGGTGTGCAGTTACCTGCCACTCCATATATATCAGCTCTGTAGCCCTGTTTCTTTGGGGAAGGGGCGGAGGAGTAGGTCTACACTTCAAAAGCTAAATTGTGGATTAATGAATTCACAAACAATTAACTTCAGCTTCTTGACAAAAGGCTTATTTTTCTTCGGCTATCCTTGGAAGAAATCTGTAGGGCTTGATGACCACTGGTCAAGCAACTTGAGTTTCAAGCGGCTAAAGCTGTAGTCTGTAGTCTGTTGCCATAAGAGGTTGCTGCAGAATGCTTTGAGTTGAAATTACCACTGGTGTGTATTTTGAGTAAAGTCACAAGTGTCCACTTCCAGGTACTAGGAGTCATAGCCCCGAGGTGAACTTGGTGGCAGCGAAGGCACCAGGGAACCAGGAAAATATGTAACTGCTTTCAGAAACAGCTTCTAGAGAATGGTGGCAGTACCTCCAGAGGCTTAAGTTTGTTTTAGAGGCTGCAGAGGTGGCAAGAGCTGGGGAGAAGCCCAGACAATGGCAGTATGGGTGTCAGGGCTGAGAATGGTGCTGTGGAAGCTGTTACGAGCCCAAGGAGGCTGTGGCTGGTCAAGGCAATGAAGCCAAGTTCTTGTGGAAGTGACAGGAAGGATATCTGTGTTTATATGCATGCTTGTATGTATGCATTTCTGGAAATGCAAGTGTACAACATGCATGAGTTTCTACTTCAGAGTAAAGAGTACATACCTCCAAGATAGCATGTTGGCTTCTGTGTTGTGACTTGCATCACTGCTGTTTCTTGTCAAGCTCAGAGGATCAGTTTAAAGTTTGTGGTAATACATCACCAAGACTAAACAGTTTAATATATGATGGCCATGTTATATGGAGAACCAGGTTCTTGCTTCAGTTGCCTCATGGTATAAAACACTACTTAGTGGGATCTGAATGGCTCTTTATTGGTGAATGGATTGTTCATGTGTATGTGTTTAAGATGTACTAAATTTGACGGGAAGAAGATACCTGTTGTTATAGAAAAGTAAGGAAGGGACATGATCTTAGTTTTGAGAACTGGTCTCCTATAGAGCTGTATATCAAAATAATTTTGTGTTGTGCAACAGATCATTGATAAACATGTTTCAGGTCCACTAGTGTTAGTAAGGTATGGGATGGAAGAGAATTGTCTGGGAGCTGCTTTCAACTTAGTATTGCTTACAAAGGAATCATTAAGATAAGGTAATGACCAAGAAAGTGGCTTGTTAGGTAGAGTGATACGGGGCGAAGAGGAGCTTGATGGTGTCCTTCTATAGGCTCTGTGGCCAAGGTTAATTCTCAGAACTCCATGGGAAATTAATGTGCAAGCAACAGAGGTGAATTTTGGGTATGTCTTGACAAGACTGCTGTTTTCCCCTTTCCCCTTTTATTCTGGTTTTCAACTTTATCATAAAGTATCCAGTGGTTTTTTTTGTTAGAAGGAGTTTTGCCTGACTTTTATCCTTAACCTCATCTGCTTACAGGTAGCCTCAAAGGAACTGGATTGTCACAGAATGCCCTGTTCTGTATGAGCAGTGAGTCTATAGTCTGTGATGTGGAAGGATTCCCATGGGATGTTTCCTATAAAAAACCCCAGTTTTGTGACTCTGAAAAGTTGGTGTGTTTTCTCCACACGCTGCAGCACTGGGTGGAAGTTTACCTTGGTGGCTGTAGAAAACTGTCCCTCTGTTAAAGTGAGAAAGAGAGCATTTGCAACACTACAATACTTCTGTGTTTCATATACTGCTTTGTATATCATATATAACTAAACACTGAATTCCTGTGAGTAGTATACTGTCACCTTTCCTGTTACTGTAAGTGTCTTTCAACTTTGGCACAAATTGCTAAGCTTGAAGTGAAGTGTGTTCCTGCTTCCTTTTGGTGAATGTAATTTTAAAGCATGGCTTCTTTTCAATAACTAGACAGAGACCTACAGCAGCTTTTCGGTGTATTAATTCTAGGCAGGTAGTAATGAAAACTGAATGGTAAATGATGTCCTGGATGTGGCTGTAATTTTTTTGAAGTTTGGTTCTCCCTGCCTTACGATTTGTATTACTGAAGAAAGTGCTGCTAAAGCCCTTAGGTCCCAAGAAAGCAGCTCTGTTAAAAGCACCAGGAACTGAAGAATTTATGAAAGTAATCCTGTTTTTCCTTTGGTATACACAGTGATCATGCTTTGAGACAGTCATCAGCATTGATGTCCTTTTTTTTTTTTCTTTCCTTTTTTTTTCTCATCACCAATGTGGACAGACATTTCAAAAGAGGTTACATGCTTTATATTCTGATAGGTCAATAATCCTGTATCAATCCAAGTCATAGAAGATCCCAACTCTAAAACTGTCCCTTTGAAGTGAAACAAAAAGAATTCTGAATGAGCTGCTCACGTAGTGTTAAAGGTACAAAGCTCTTGGTGGGGTTGATAATGGAACTCTTTGTAGATGAGAAAGCTGGTCTTCAGGTGTCCTCAGCTGATTGTGTAAGTTAATGTGTTAAACTCACTTCCAGCAAGTAGTTTGACAGAAGTATCAATGGGAGTAATGGTTGATACCAAAGTTAATCAGAGACTAGATGCTGTGAAACAGCCAGAATTACTTACTTTGAATGCTTGGATGTGGTCCTGTTGGGGTTTTCTAAGAGCCCACTTGAGCAACAACCAAGTTGTCTTCTCAGCATAGCAGTGCCACCCAGCATACAGCTGCAGCACAGCAGAGAAGGCTAGGACTGAGCACGGGGCAATCTGTCTTTCCTTGCAGCTGAGGGAGGCTTCTGGTTTTAAATACTGCTTTTTTTGTTTGTTTGTTTTGAGTCTCTGTGACTGTAATAGAGCGCACCTGCAATTCAAGGTCTGCTCATGATCTGTTTGTGAAGAAGTATAGTGTGGGAGAGTTTCATGTTCATGGCTTCCAAGGCCATGTGTCAGCATTATCCTGTTACGAATGCTAGTTCCTTCAGTGGCTTCCTCATTTAGAATAGATAGAATTTTCCTCTGTAGTTTCATAAATTTACAATAAAAGCAACTTAAGCAGAGTTTTTTTTTTCTTGTGTCTTTATTGCTTTTTGCTCATCAAATCTTGAAGAGGATAGTGTTTGAATAATTGTATTTGAGTTGATGCTTCAAATTAATCTAGAATGTTAAAGATGTTCCACTTCAGCAGAGTAAGCACTGAAGTGCCTTCATTATAATTGGTGGAAACAATAGAATCATTTAAGTTGGAAAAGACCTTTAAAATCGAGTCCAGCTGTAAATGTTTGTGCTTTTTATTAATATGTATTATTTCACAGTTACATCGATAACACTAGTAAAAAAGACAAGTTAGTTTGCAGTACCTAGAAAATAAATAATAGTTGTCTGAAAGTTGTGTGGTTTTTTTTTTTTTAAGAAAACTTAGCTATGGAATATAGCATTGCTTTAAAGTGTCAATAAGTACACAGAGCTATTAAAATAAGAAAATTATTATTTAAAGAAGGGGTGAGTTTCAGGAAACCATTGGTGAACTCTCTTCTACCACCCCCTTCCTCCATCCTTCTTATAAACGGTTAGGCTGTGAATGCTGCTAATAATGTCTTTCAAACCTGCATGCATGTTTGTCTCCTAATGCTACTCTAACTCTTTTAGAGCTTTTAGAAATGTGGGGTTATCTTGCAAGTTCAAATTAAGACCCAGAGTAGAAGTGAAGCCTGCTGACACAGTGGTTCCCAAAGTCTGAACTGTGGTATAGTTCCTCTGTTGTGCAATGTGTTTGTGATGATACTGCCTAGGAAAGCAAGTAGGTTTATGAATGTAAGTTGCTAATAACCATTATGTGTTACCAAAAATCCAGTTACGTGATGAAATTAGTCAAAAATAGAAACAAGCTTCAAATACATAGAATAAACTTCTATACAGGCTTTCATTATTTCGTTTCCTAAACAGTAAGTGTAAATATGCATTGCAGTCTGTTAAAGTAAAAGCAATTGAAAGACAACTTTAACAGATTGGTATTTGAGTATGCAGCTTGATAATTTTCTTCAATTAAAAAGTCTGGAAGGACCATAAAAGTGGAGAGCATGGCGATTGTGCTTTGTACTCCTATATAATAGCTTTCCTTCTGAGGTTATCAGATTTTCATGGTTTTTCCCAATTACATGGTCTGTACGGCTAAATTTCAAGTATTTAAACCTTACGACCTCAGTGGTCTGAATGAAGTAATCTTCCTTCATATATCTAAATAACATGGCTGTGAGTGAAAATTTGGAGTTAATATTGGCGACAGCATATACAACTGGTTTTTGAAGTGGACTGCTCTCAGATTCCACCTAGTGTCTGGTGTGAATGTTGTGATTCTGAACTGAACTACAGTTCAGCCTTTTCAACGGAAGAGCTTCCTTCTGGCACAGTCGTTCTGTCCCAGTGAGAAAATGGTGCCTTACCCATTCTTTCAACCTCTGTCAATGCACAGCGACCTCAGACAACATGAACAGCTTTTAGTAGACAGTTGACCTGATTATTAATACTTCAAAATATCCATTTGTCTCATTAGACTTGAATGATTTTGCTTTATATACTTTTTTTAAAGTAACGCTTCTTTTGATAATCAACAATGAAAACTGATACAGATTTTAAAGACTGTTAAACTGGAAACCTCAGTTTTTGAGGAAGTCTGTAAAAGGTTATTAAAATCATGTAAAAAACTCTTGCTTCTATTTAAGTTAATTACATCTTGGTCAAAAGCTCTGAAATTGTTGTTAAGATAACTAAAAGCCTGACATCATGTTGCCCCAAATATCAGACTTTATTCAGACTTCAATAAAAGGGTACCATTGTCTACTGAAAGAGTGCCTTATCACCATTCAGATATGATCTCACCTGATTAAGGTTAGGGTGCACTATAAGCCAGTTTGATTCACTTTCTTCTTTACATAGGAGATTTGATTTGTACAGCATGCTGTTTGGTGACACTTTTCCAGCCTGGTTCACAGGCAGTTCCCCCCGCCCCCCCCCCCCCCCCCCCCCCCCCCCGTAAAGTCAGTCCTGTGAAGAAATGTGAGAATAATAGCAAATAATTTGGTGGATAGGTTAATTTATTTGTGTGTGCCTTGACTTCAGCGAAATAATGCTGGAAAAAAGGAATGGATACGCATATGGTCTAGGCAAATGAAAACTTAATCATTGGAAACATGGGAAGTTGCCTAAAATACAAGTATATACAAATTTTTCCTATTTGAATGTTTCTTTACACATCTCTTTTGGCTGTAGGTGGGAAGGTTTCAGTATTACTGCTCTTAACTGTTGTTTTCCAGATATCCCTTATTTTTCAGATTCTCTCCTGTATCAGTTTGAGGTGGAAAACAGTGTTTTGGAATCATGGAATGATGAAAGCTTGGTTTGGTTGCTAAAAGCTGCCTAGTGAAGATGTTTTTCCTCCCAGAAAATCAATTTTGGCTGATTTCCCTCTTGGAAAAAAACAGTTAAGCATTAATACAACTTGAAATGTTTATGTAATTAGGATATCTGATTGCAGAAATTTGTTTGATATAGTAACACATCCCCAGGGCTGTAAGCTGTAGTTGCTTCTGTTTTATATGTTACAGTAGAAGCAAGTGTTGGATTCTGTGTAAATGTCTTCTCTACAGATTTGATAGTATCAGAAAGACATTCTGGAGACTTGCCTTCTACATCAGTACAATCATCATGCAGGGTTTTTTTTTTTCTTTTTCCTTCTTTCTCTGTTTTCCCTTATCTGATATTTGTAGAAAATTCGTTTGGCTGCCAGATGCAGTTGGCATTGTCTAGATAGTCTTACATTTTTTTAGCATTTAAAAATTCTGTAGTAGCTGTGAAATGCAGAATTACAAATCTTAAGATAAAGTTCTTGTAGCCTTGGGGTATAGCATATTTGATTTATATTGCTGGAAGATCTTTTGCTTAGGTCTCCAGTCTGGATGATGTATTTTATGTGTTTGGTTTACTGTGTATTTGACTTGGTATTGTGTCTCTTAATGGGATCAATTATGTTCCTAAAGACATCTTAAAGCTGTTGAATCTCTGTCAAGTTCAGGCAGAGAATGCTGGAGGAGAGTTTGTATGTAGGGGCATGACTTGATATATTGAAGCCAGCTTTAGAGTTCCTAGGGCTGGTCACAGTTGCCATGGTTGCATCTTAAGGAGCATGAATCTGATATAACCTTACTCTCCAAGTTCACATTTGCCTTGCAAGAAAATCCTGGCAGTAGAATTTTTATGGGTAGACTTTTACGTAGTGCTAGATAATTGTCTGTCTTCCAGAAGTCAATGTGAAAGCCAAAAGCCTATCTGAATTCCTTGTGCATGCTCTAATTTCACTTGAAATCAGTCTTCCCTTCAGCTTGTATTTGTGCTGCTGCGTGGCAGTGTGCAAATCAAGCTGTGTGGAACTGTGGTCTAACTGCACTGTATTAGGAATACGGATAACTTCTGGTGCTTATTCCAAAATCATTAAAAATGCCTCTATATTGTTTGGGTAACCTTTTCAGAGAGCTCCCTTTCTAGTAGTTGTTGGCTGGTTAGAACTCCCGTGCAAACTCAAACGTTGGTGCTCTTTAAAGTAGAGAATTTGAAGTGTTTGTTTAACAAATCAAGAGTAATTTGCCTGCCCTGTGTTGGATGCATTCAACTTTCTTTTACTAAATAGCCCTTCAAGTCATAAGTTTACAGTAAGAGTCCTACAGCATTGGTTTTTCTTCTACAGAATAGAAATGCGTGCATGTTTCTTAGGAGTAGTATGTTACAGATAGTCTTTTACGTTGTTATTCACAAAAGGAAAAGCTGTAATAAAGTTCTAAAAGATAAATCTTTCAGTAGTTGTTCTTGAGACAAAGGATACAGTAGCTGCAAAAAAGGTAGGTTTTCTTTTTTGGCTGATTTTTGGATCTCTGTGTCAGTTTCCCCTTGCATTTTGTCAATTGAACTGTCCTGTAAAATACGTGCCATGTATGATGGCAGCATGTATGAGTATGGTCTGTCAGAATCGGCAGCTTTTTAACAGACTTCTCCCAGAACCTCCTAGTCAGACACAGCAAAAACGCTGTGTTTCTTAGTACATCAGAAAATCTGCTGCTTTCTCTCTTTAACCAAACAAAGGGAGCTCAGCTGTATAGCTTTAAATTATGTTAGAAAAGGCAAATAAAGAAAGAGAAGTTGATCCCTTCTTAAATGTCCCTTAAGTGATCCTTCTGAAGGATCTTGGGCTGGCTTCTTGAAGTTTAAAGTTCTGGCAGTTTTTTGTCTAGCAACATCTTCCTTTAAAAGTCTGAAAAAAACCTTTATAAGATACTCTTAAATATCTTAATGTGCTTTAGAATTGCAGGAGGAAAATGGAAGAAATTTCGGCAAGAAAGTACATGTCTTAAGATAGGCCTCATGCTAAGGCTGAGCTGGACTAATTAGTTTGTGGTCTCTGAGGGTTGTGTGTCATTCCCCCTTTGTCCTGTCTGCTTTCCTATAAGCTGGTTCCACTTGTGAAGCTGGCCAAAAAACGAACAAAAAACTCAAAATCAACACCCAGAGAACCAAAACAGAAGTTGTCAAGGTTAGTTTTCTGAAATGGTTGTTAACTTGAGTTATATGTTTACTATGTGATCAGGAAAGCATCAGATCTCAGGCTAACTTGGGAGATGTGATTTGTGGAATGCATTTTGTATTAAAAAAATCGGCAGACAACACCATCTGAATCCTGTATGTTGCACCACTTGGAAAGTTAAAAATAAATGATGAAATTCAGCCCTTGTTCAGACTGTAGTCATGGTCATGAGTGGTCCTGGAGTCTTCCTTCCATGCTGCCTGCCTTGTTCTTAAGAAGAAATGTTGTGGGCTGGTGGAGTGCTGATACCTCCTACTGTCAGTCCTGCTACTGCAAGTGTTGCGTTACCTTCTTGTTAGTTTGCTCAGTTTGATTTGTAGCTAGTAATTTTTGATTACTGTAAATACGTTGTCAGTAAATTATTACACAGATATTTGATTTTACTGGAGTGCAATTATATGAATAGAGTAGAATTTGAGACAGGGAAAGCTGAAGGTGAACAGTTAAGCCTTGAATTATTGTGAATCGGTGAGATTCGTGATCTTTCACTTTTCTATGAAGAGAAAGATGTGTATGTGAATAATCACTCAAAAATTACAGCATTCATTGAAGGAATAATTTTATTTATTAATGTTGGTGTTCTTGTCAAGGAACTGTTCAGTGTGGGTATAGCTTGATTTGCTTGTGTGTAAACTGGGTAATTTGAGTCCCCTCTTTCTCCCCAGGATCTGCTGTCAGGGAAGGGCTTTCATGTGCCTGTACTTCAAATAATGTCAGTACAAAACACAGTTTTATCTTCCCCTTATTGTGCTGCTTTGTACCTGGACTCATCAGCTGTTCATTTCTATGCCATCTATGATTCTAGGAGATGAGTGTTTACTATTTCTACAAGTGATAGTAGAGCATTTAAAGATACGGCCTTGGTTAGGTGGCTGTAGTGTTGAAACAGCCCAGGTTTATAGTCCTTGTGAACTTGCATAATGATCTAAGACTTCTTTACAACAAGGAAAAATCAGAATATATCTCAAAAATGCTGCCAACGTGCCTGGAGATGAGTTTAGGTAAAGGCAAGCGATGAGGGACATGTTCTATTTGTGAAGTGAGAAGCTATGAATTTAGAAAGCATCCTCATTCTTTTGCCAAAAAAACCCCAAAGCTGTGGGGCCCCCCCTCCGCAACAAAACCACCCAGCACATCACATCACCCAACCCCTCCCAGCTGTGTCAGTGCCATTTGCATGGTGACCACATGCTCATACATGTTTGAAGTGGAATTCCTGGTAGTGTTGTGTTTGAACATGGTGAATTTCTGCCATCTGTCCTCTACTGAGGGATGTCTTTGAGTCTGGAAATAAGTGCTCTAATACTTTACATACATCTTTTGTTTTTCTGTTTCATCAGTGTATCCAGACCAGGACTGCAGGCTGATAATGAAGTAGTCTGTACAACAGGGTACACAGTTATCTCGCTGTTGATTCACGTTACAAAACTACACATCATTGTGAGAGCTGCGTACTTATTCTCTAGAGAGGATACTACCGAAATTCATAAAGTCAGGAGGGCTCAAACTAGCCATCTGCCTCATGCTTGCTCTCTGTGTCCTGGCGGCTTGTGACAGCTGTGCAGCAATGCACTGAGAAACCCAAGAGTCCACTACTGGGGCAGTACACTAGAGAGTATCTGCACAAAATACATCTATCCTTTTTTTCCTCCACCCCCCAGTCCCCCCACCCTCCCCATCCTTTTTTAGAAACTTGGTTCCATGTGTACGTGCTGATACAAACTGAGGCACGCTGAAGCATGCTATGCAAATGTACTTCTTGGGAACTAGCTGTCACGTGGAAACTGTAGTCTGAAAAATACTTGTAGGCAGTCAAACTCTTGGTTTCGGTGGGTCGTTTTAATTCATGAAATGATGATCCACTGCCTATGAAGGTTTCCATGTTCCCTTGCTAAGGGAATAATGTCTCCTTAGAAAAGTAGCTTCTATTTAATTTATGTGTAATAGAAAACTTGGAGGAAGCTGTTTTTGTTTAATGAGTTAGTAGGTTCCTGTTTAGTGAGAAGCTGAACAAAACCATTTGCAGTAGTCAGATACTAACATGCTAACATGAGACACTGTCATGCAGCTTGCTCGTGCATCACCGTAATCCCCTAGCACCTTGCCCCCTCTCCTGACTCCCTTATGACCCAGGCCACCCCCACCCCCCCAGTCCAAAATACTCATTTAATATTGTCTCCTAGTATTTCTTGCTTTTATATTCTTTTCTAAAGGGAGGTGCTTTGAGTGTGATAGAGGCTATCCTTTCAGATACATGAAGAAAGGTGGCAGAGAACTGGGTTGTTTTTTTGATCTGCAATGTTAGAAAAGATTATCGTGTTCATTTTGATCGATTTGTCCATATAAGGAAGGGTTGAGTTTGGATTATGGATGCAACTGTTAATGCTCTATTCCCTCACTGCCTGAAATAGGTTTTTTAATACTTCAATATAGATACCTCATACCAGATGTACCAGTTTACACAGCTAGATGTGTGGGTATGTCGGTATGGCCTTTTTGCAGGCGAGAGAGCACTCAAGTTTCCTCGTGCTCCTATCTGGCCAGGTCTGATAGCGCTGGGCTGAAGCTCATGTTGTGAGTCCTGCTGAGAGCACAGTCCTGCTCACTGCAGCTACCTCAAACAAGTATGTGCTCATGTCCTGCCATCTCAGAATGGCAGTTTAAGCACAGTTCTGCTTGCTAGAGACTCGGCAGACCTCCGCAGTAAAGCAGTTTACTGCCACTCCACAATAGACTGTGGTCACTATTGCTCTGTCATTTTAAGAGCGAAATTTGGAGGAAGGAGAGAAGAGCTTGTGGTTCTACTAATACACGCAGCTTGCTGGTGTGTTAATGCGAGTGTTGCTGTAAGGTGTGATAGGGGCTATTTTTACAGATTGATCCAGAAACTGGCTCACAACAAGTGACGTGAAAATTACTTTTTCTAATCTGTTGTAAACATTTCTGCATTCCACCCCATAGTTAACAAATGTTTTGGGAATTAGTCCAAATTAGTTGATTTGCAGGGAATTTTTAATGGAAGCCTGTACTGCATACAAGAAATCGTGGACTATATATTGCTTGTGAAAAGACTGAAAGTTTTGCAGAGTGCTAAGAGCTCAAATGAACTGTTTTCTGTCTGGAGAATAGATACTTTTTTTTTTTTGACCTGTCTTTCCAAAAAAGTGCTTTTATAGCTGGTGAAAAGCTTAAATACGTGAAACTTGAAGTGGTATAAAAGTGAAAAGTGAATGATTGATGAAAAAAAGTGTATGTTTCATGATAGCTAAGTATGTTTCTTTTTTTTTTTAAAAAAAAGGCTTCATACTGTTCATAACCTTCTGCAGTATCAAGCATATGGTTGAAATATTGGTGCAGTGCAAATAGTTTTGCACCGAGCACTCACAGTTTTGCTCTGAGTTCTCACAGTGTTGTCACCGAACACATTCAAGGATATGATAATTTTGTGTATATTTGTCTACAGTTTTTTTCAGAATACCTCTGTAGTTAAGCATGTTGAGACAGTTGCAGTTTGAAGTTGGTGTGTTCTCCATCTAATGTGAAGCTTTTCCCTTGTGTTTATTCTTGGGTAAGATCAGACATCTATCCATGAAGTATGTTGGTATGAGACTTAAAAGAAACAAATTTTCATCTGTTTGAAAAAAACGACCTTGTTTACATTTTAGAATGTTGAGTTTTTCAGCTTGGCTTTACATGTGCGTGTTCTTTGCTTTCTATTTTCTTCGTTTTTAAATGGATAAAGCTTCTGAGTGTGGGTGTTTTTTTTTTTTTTGTTGTTCCAAGATTAAGTGACTATGAACTAGAAACTGGTTGACTACAGAGCAGAAGGAGAAAGATATTCCAATAAACTGCTTCAGAGTCTTGGTGGTTTTTTTAAGTTTCCAAATCAAGTATTCTTTCCAAAACCTTTAAAAAAAAAAAAAGTCAAACCACCCTGAACAAACCAGGTTTTGTACTTTTAGAAATTGAAGAACTTAGAGTATAGACTTATTCTAAGGAAAACTGCATTAAAGTGTGGGAGAGCCACCAGAACGCAGTTTGGCATAGCTGTTTCAGTATTCGTCTGAGTAGCTGAAGAGCTGTATGAATCTGTGCTCTGTACTAGAAGAAAAATAGGTTTGGTTTAGGATGCTCAGCTGAGAGCACAGAGTTAGGGTATCTGATATTTTTGTTTGTTTGTTCTTCCTGTGTGAATCATTTAGTTTATGGTCATTTACATACAACAACAGCAAGGCCTTCCAGTACCTTGGACGTGAAGATTCACAAGTGTTACAGTAACCATCTATACAGAGTGGAAACAAGCTAGTTTTAAACACTCCTCTCAGCACTGTCTGAGAATACTTTTATTAGTCTATGGTTAGAGAATTTTCTGGAATGAGAAAGGCAGTGAGTGGAACTGAACGTGGTCTTCAGATTTCTGAACTGCTAGGTGGTGAATACCATCTTCCCAGTTGCACAGTACGCTGCTTTGGCTGGTGGTATTTGCCCCAGGTTTATGAACAGTGTGTTACTTGTTTTGTTTTGTTCAAGTTGTTCATTGGTTGGGATGGCACCAGTCCAGCTTCATTACTAGAGTTCTCCTCATCCGAGAAGTAGGAATGGAAGAAGAAAAAAAGAACAAGGAAGGCAGTGTCATGTCATGAAGGTTAAGTTATGGGTAGTGCCTTAAAGAACCAGTTTTCCTACATGTTACCTGATGGGACAAGGAAAGGAAGGTATGTCGGTGGTGAAGAGGAACAGAGTGAAATGAGACTCTGAATTTGATCTGCTGGAGTGGAAGTTATGTTTTTCTAAGGTTGGCTTAAGCAAGGAAAAGTGTAACTACTCTTACCTGAAACAGAAAGCCATCTTACTTTGGAAGGATACATGGAATTGATTGCTGCTAACAGCATGGCTTTTTTACCTCTTCAGTGGGGAAAAAGAAATAAACAAGGATTTTTTTTTTTTACCCCAAATAAATTAGCCCTAGTTTATTTTGCCGAACAAGATTATATGGCTTATGTAAAAAAAAAAAACCAAACCCATGTGCTTTGGAATGAGTATTGAGTGAAAAGTTGATAATACAGCTGTAAACACACATAGCAGATGTTTGACTTCTGGGTTGTTCTGTTCTGGGGCCCAAGGTACAAATGTGCTTTCATTTTGCAGTGCTAACAAAGTCTTGGATCAGAGCAAAAATACAGCCTTGGAGCTGTTCTTAGCTGCTGTTGGTGCAGAAAATGTTAGGTCTGGAACTCTGTTTCAGTTCCTTTTTTGGTATTCTCTGAGCTGGAATTAAAGGCATGCTGTCTTGCCCATTCCGCTTTTGTGCGACCCTGTAGTAGCTGTAATCAGTGGCCGGGGAGACAGAGGCTTGCGAGGGAGCGATTGGCCTTCCCGGAGTACGGCTGTGTCCGGCACAGCCAGCTAAAGCGGTCATGTCTGCGCAGCCTCTGATCTCTGGGGAGGTTCATTACAGGGTCTGGTACAAGGGCACTCTCCGCTCCTGCACATCAGCATGGAAGAAGCTCGTCCAGGGAAGAAAATGCAACCTGTATGTAAATAGCAGCTGCATCAACTTAATAATCGTTCAAACATGCTTTGATGCAAGTGATATTTTAGTGACTGTGTCTCAGATTGGTGTGCTACCGTAGATTTGCTAGTTGTGGGAGAAATTTTTGAATGATCTGCTGATAGAAATAATACTTGAAGTAGAGAATTCTGTACTGGGGAAGATATTTTCTGGGTCGTTAGAATTGCTTAATCATAGTAACATGCTTGATTCGGAAAGAAAATGTGCTTTTACAATCATGAGAGTATACTACCATATTTTGAGAGTGGTTGGAGTGGGGTTTTTGTGGTTGTTGTTGGGGTATTTATTGTTGTTTTGCTTATTTTGCATAATTTAGAGTCAGTTTTTCTTGATTTGAAGGTTATCAGCTATGACTTTGAGTAATTACTGATTGTTCCTTTTGACAAAAAAAAAAGTGAACTTGATGAGTGGTGTAACTGAAGTAAAATGTGCTTGGAGGAAGTATTTTCTTCAGGCTTCAGTGGCATAGCCACAAATCTCCATTTGTGGGGATTTCTACAATGAAGCAGTGAGCTCACTTGTATTGGTGTTACAAGCTATTGCTTAGCTCCTGTATGAGTAGTCTTTGTCACTGCTGTTTAACGGCAACGCACTGTATAACAACAGGATTACTGCTTTAGGGTTCCCTGCAAACTAAAATCTATGGGATGGAATTTTCCTAAGCTGTAAAGCTTTAAAGACCCCTGAATTGTTTTATATAAATTTTATAAGATGACCGCTAAACTTTCTATTTCCTTGTGTAAGCATAAGAAGTAAGAGTTTCATTTAGACATGTTAAAATGCATCTGATTGCAGTGGTCTTGTTTGTTAGTGTCTCTGTACTACTGGTTTTTGATTTTTATTGTGGTGTTACCATCAGCTCTGCATGCAGAACTCTCAGGCATGCATATGCCTAGAAGACTAGGCAAAGATTTGAGGTGACTTAGTTATAAAGATTCTACTACTTCCACTTTTCCTAGCTGTGACTTTAGAAATTGAAGTGAATGGAGCTATTAATTTTGTGAATGAAATTTAGTGCTATGAGGCAGTGATAAAATGCAACTTTGTAAAATGACTACTATAATATGAGATATGCTACTTGGTATCTTGTGTTGGATTGGTGACATTATTTTGCTATCTTTATGCATGGTGCTAAATTTTCTGGCCTGCAGAACACTCAGGTTGAATTCAAACAGGCTTCTAATTTTGATGGAGTATTCGCTTGCATTTTAGTTATGCCTTAATATTAATCAAGCCATCCTTTGTGTGTGTTCTAAAAATTTTTTTTAATTTTATAAATTGCTGTGGTGTGCTGTAGTTGACAGCCAGTCACTGCTGTGACCAGTCACTTGTCAGTGTTTATGCTTCCTTTTTTCCTGACTTTCTCTCAATTTAATTTTGTGTTTACTGTCCAAAGGCTAGTGTCTGATTTGTCAGGGACATGGCTTGTCTTGCATGTTGTGGCCCTCAGCGTGGCAGTGGCCAGTGTAATGTCTGCTAGAACCACTGAAATAAAATTATTTATAAACATTAGGTGTTCAGCTGTTGAGGAAGCAAAACATTAAAATATTTAGAACTGCTTTTTCCCAAAAGTGCTGTTTGGGTTTTTTTGTTTGTGTGGTCATGGTGTGGTTTTGTTTTTATGCTCTTATTTTAGTAGTGCACATACATGTCTACTGTCCTCCCTCATACAGTTCTGGAAATGTAAAAGTAAAATGCAACTTCTGGAGAGTCTTACTGAAGTCTGTTGTTGTCTGTTGGATGTGCTTGTGTAAACAAGGTTTGTATTGCTGCTGTGTTTTTTTGTAAGTCTTCTAGAAGCAGACTGGCCAGACCTATTTAGTAGGGTAAGCTGAGCAGTTAATTAGAGGATTAGTAGGCCAGAAAAGCTTCTCTTAAGTATTCCTAACCCCTTTTGTTATAGCTATGGTCTTACTGAAATCTAAGCCTCAGACCTTCCTGTGAGGCTCCGAGTATTGCTTTGATTAGGAGGGATCTTCATTTACATGCAAAATAGTTGTGTAAAATAGTACTTGTATAACCACAGCTAAAATTCACAAGTAAAGGGTGGGGAGGTGGGGGGTGGCTGCGACGCTAAAATCCTTGAGCTGTACTGGAGTCTTTCCTGTGGTGTTTGAGCAATACCCACCGCGGTGATAGTAGGGGGGGAAAAAACCTCCTAAAACTGGAAAGCAGCTGTTCTGTGCAAGTGAGACCGTAGCAAATACAACCAAGGGGAAACCCGTCAATACGGTGTGCTTCCTGTTTTAAATCTGGCAAGTGTGCTGTTTGTGAATTATTATTAATTTTACTCTCATCCGTATATATTTAGAGGGCAAGGCCAGCTAAAAATTGTATGCTGACAAAATGAGATGGAGCCCATTTATATTTAGTGCACTTTCCCTTGGCTGTTAGGTTTGTGTGCTTGATTTAGCACTGGTGGTAATGTTTCATCCCTTTGGCAACTCCTGTAGATACAGTATTGCTGTGTAGACCGATACTGTGCCCAAAGAACAAATTTCAAATGCCTTTATAGGGCCGCTTGTGCAGTTCACCTAAAGACTGTTTAGTAGGCTGAATAATACCTTCACTTACTACTGTTTAGAAAGGACTTGTGATTTTTTTTTTTTTTTTTTCATATCCTGGCTGTCCTTCATGGAGGCAGCAACCGGAGATGTCTGCACTCCTGCCCACCGTTGGCTCATCTTACCTCTGGTTTAAAATCAGACTCTATCTGACAGAGAAGTAAACCAATATATTTAGAACTTACCAAGTGATGCTGTTACTTGTTGCTGCAGGTGAACCATGTTGAAAAGCCCTTCCTAATTTACTCACTCTTAAGTAAGGCTGCTTGGTGCTCTCTAGGTAGCAGCGGGAGAGCCGTAGCATAGACCTGTTGCTGATGCTTGCCAGGGGTAGAATGATTGTCATTGAACTCTGCATACAGTAGTCACAGATGGCATTAACGAATATACTAATATTCTGGTTTCTTTACCTCTTGCAGGGTTGTTGTCACCGGTAACTTGTAGTCCTACAAAATTAGGAGAGAACACTGGTCTTACCTGAGCTACGCGTGCACCGCCCCCCCCGCCCCCCCCCCCCCAAAAAAAAAAAAAAAAAAAAGTTAGCACTTATTAGCTTGCAGTTCTGGGAGATTCAGTGGATAGAAAAGAGGCTGCATGTGCATTCTGTAAATCAGAGATGTATTTTATTTCATGACTACATGGAGTATTATGTGTGCTTAGAACAGAAATGCTTCTGAAACAGACCACTTGGGAAGTGCTGTGAAAATGAATCATGAATTACCCTCCTGGTTCTTAATTATTCTGAACAATATATTTCAGTAGCTGTGTGACAAAGGAGTTTGTGTGTATATCTGTCTTTAAAAAAGTCCAGTTTTTAAATGTTTCATATATGTACATACATGTATCTGGAAAACAGTTGCAAAATTAGGTTTTGTAGTTCCTCTTTTGTTATCTTTGAAATTTGTGGTCAAAATGAAGGTTTAAATTTCTTTTAGCAGAGCAATACTGGTAATTTTTCTTTATTTAATTTCATTTTTTAAAAAACTGAAACCTTGATGGTTATCATATCTGTCTTCTGAATGCAGATCCAACAAAGTGAGGGCTGGTGACAGAACAAAAGTCCTGCTTGGACTATGCTTCCAAGGTCTAGGTCAAGCCACCATTTTGACTTCTGTTTGTACTGATTTGTAAGTTAATTGGGAAGTTGCTAAAGGCCTCTACTGTTCCATGCTCTTGAAGGCAGCACGCTGGGTGGGATGGATGGTTTGATCCAGCTTAACTGCTCCTACGTACTGATGATGAAAGACTGAAGAGTCTTTCTTTTGCACTGTGCAAAAATTCTCCTATGCTCAGTATGTAAGCCTACGGTAGCATGCTGCCGGGGTTTACCAGTTGGGTCTGTAAGCAGTGTGTGCTTGTGTTTAGAGAGGAATGGCTTGTTGGTGCCACATTCCAGCCTAAGAGCTAAATCCCATCTGCCAGATCTGGTAACTCCACAAAGGCAGAGATGTACCCATGGGTTCTTGTGGGAAGGAACAGGTAGTATTTGCCTTCTGTTCAAGCCAGAAAGGATGGGATGTAATTACAGTCATAAAGCGATAAGCAGGTTCACTGGCATGGTGTAGGCAGATGTAGTAGAATAGTGTCAAAATCAGAAGTTTCAAACTTTTGGCCAGGGACAGATGAATAAGGTAAAAAAAATAGATATGACCCTCTCTACCCCCCACAGCCCCTGGTGTTCGGGGTTGGTTAGTAGTTTGTTTAGTTTTTGGGGGAGTGATGGTGGTTTGCATTTGCATCTGCTTGAACAAATGCGGCAATGAAGGTTCTTTGTAGCATGAAA
This sequence comes from Falco cherrug, assembly GCF_023634085.1. Lineage (NCBI taxonomy): Eukaryota > Metazoa > Chordata > Aves > Falconiformes > Falconidae > Falco > Falco cherrug. The sequence goes on from NC_073700.1 coordinate 103,478,993, forward strand.
GTGATAATGTAATTTTTTTTAACTTCTCTTTTTTTTTGGGTTGTGTCCTTTCCTGTGCCCTACTTATTCCCATGAACACTAGTGCTATCTCTTCTGGTGCTGCAGGTAGTTCCCCAGCTCTGTTGGGAAGAACTTTGGACAGAGGGGATGTAAATGGAGCATGTGAACATTGTCTTAGCTGAGTAATGGTTTTAGATGTTGAGCTCAAATTCTTTTTAACGCAATTACTGTAAACCTTGAAATCTAGAAGTAATAAGGTTAACTTTGTCAGCCATTTGTATGATCACTGTCTGTTACCAGAACGAGCTACATTCCAAGGACCTCAAAAATGTGTTGCTAGCAAGTTGTATCTCTTGGAAGTGGTGGCTCAGTAATGCACTTAGGCAGTGTGCCCATCTGAAGCCTGTCATGTGTATGTGACTGCATAAGGTTAGATGAGTTGCATGGTGAGAAAAGCTTGTACAGATGACAGTGGAAAGTATCCTTTAAATTTAATATTCTGTGCGTCATATTTGTGCCAGTCCACTAGATGGTAACTAACACGTGCTGCTGGAGGTCGACAACAAATTCTTGCAAACTTGAACACTTTCCTTAGTGATTTGTGCAATTTAGGATTGACTTTAGAAGTTCAACTTTTCATGCAGCTTTAAAATTTTAGATAGAAGAAGTGTACTGTACTAAATGAAGACAAATGTTTGAGAAGGTAAATATAGTGTAAGCAATTTCTGGATACTTGTCTGCAATAAAAGGGGAATTACTCTTTTCTCCTGGACTGAGAAAAGATATTTGAAAATCAGAGGTGGCAAGAGGAATCCTACTGGGATTCTGCTAGAGCAAAGAGTATTTGGAAGTCTTGTCTGGTCTGCAGCAGTTGAAAAGGGGTTTCATTTTCATGCTGGGGAAAGTTGGAAGGCCAGGAAGATATGTTGTAGTACATGCAGGCACCTTTGGCTAAATATGAGTTTTACTGGAAGGCTGTTCCTACAGTATGCTTGTGAGTATTCACAGATTTGGTGTTAAAAAAAGTGTACTTAGTGTATTTTAATTCAGTGTACTAGGATTTTTTTTTTCTTTCTTCCCTTCCTTGATGTACTTTGGACTTGTTCTGTGTTTATAAATGACTATATCCTTGTGAAAAGGTGAATGCTTAATCTCTTCCTAGGGTACTTTCGTTGCTTCTGGTGTTCCCCCCCCCCCCCCCCAATTGTTCTGTCTCTTGACTGAAAAGAAAAGTTACATACATTCCAAGTTAGTCTTGAATTTTACTTTGGCTCGGCTTTATCAGCTGTGTTTTGGGCATCTGTGGGATTATTGTGTGTAGTTTCACATTAAATGAGTAGTAGATTGCAGAGGAATGCTTGCTCTAAGATGAAGTCTTTCTCTGTGCCTACGAGAGGGAAGTTGATGAGTCTTAAACAACCCACCTCTCTTTAAGTAAAAAGTTCAGAAAGTGGAAGAGATAGTGAGAATGGGAATGTGTTTGATTCGGCAACTAGAACAGTTTGCTCTCACTTTTGTGCCTTTAAACTGACATGGTAGATTTTCTGTATTTACTGGAAATGTATGCCCTACAGACTTTATTTTTAGCAAGGCAAAGGTTGTAACTTGGAATTAGTTTTGTAGTGATTTGAATATTGCCTGACTTAAGGCAAAATTATTTCATCGTGGGATTTGCTGTTGGCATCACAAAGGGTTATGTTAGACTGATGCTTTGTGTTTTTTCTAAACAAAGGCTGTAAAGGATATGCTTTCTTCATGTATGATATTTGTGGTTGCTAATGGTTTATTCTTGGAAGAGTCTTTGCATATGTCGAGTAGTTTGAGATAGGGATAGAATGGTTTGCAAGGGCATGCATGCCTCTCTGTAATCTAATCTCAAAAAACATGTTACTTTCACATGATGTGGTTTTGAAAGCTGCTTCTGTATGTATAAGGTTGGCAAAGTGTCTCTGTTGCTACAGCAAAGGGTGATAAATATTAATAACACAGTATGAGGCATACAGCAAGTTCAAATTGTTATTGGGAGATAAAAATCTTTTCTCGCATGTGTGTATTTTCCACAGTGTGTATGTAATTTTTCTACCAGTACACAGTAGTTTGTATAATCTGGAGAAAAACGTTGTCTTCCCTTGTTGTTCAAAACCTGTGTTGTCTGGGAAGCTTCCAAGTGTCCTAGAAGAACTTTAGGGGGCAGGGAGAGGTTAGGTGCAGGGCACTTGAGCAGTCTGTGGCTGTAACAATGAAGCTTATTGTGGAAGAGGTTTTGATAGCACTCTTCCTAGTATTAGGGTTTTTTCTCTTTCATATTATAAGACACTCAGGATAATTTAGAGGATTTTCTGTTTCCGTCTATTTTGAGTTTTCTAGTGACATGAAGGATTTGTGTGTGTGTCTGTTTCTGTGAGCTGGAGTGCACTACAGTCCTATCATTTTGATTGTGTCCCTGAGATGAATTGGAAGGTAGGTATGCTTGAGGCCTTGCTAGTGTTACAGCCTTACCAATGCAGTTAAATGTTTTGCTGTACTTATTTGGTGCCTCAAAAGATTGTTAACTTAAAAGCTTTTTAATGCTGCTGCTTAGAGGCCTCTTTTTGATACTGGGTTGATGCACGTTCAATGTTTTTTTTTCCCCCAAGTTGTGTTGGAAGATCTATCTTCACGAAAGGTAAGAGCCAGACTCACTTTGCAACTGTTATTTCCCCCCCTGCCTCCAGAACGGTTATCAGTGAGATGACAGAGGTCGATTACATGATGAAGGCATCTTCTAGACAGCTCTATAATTTCATTTTGGTGTGTAGGAGACAGGAATGTACTATTTCCCCCTGTCCCGTTGGGGGGGGGTGTGTGTGTGTCCCATCTTATTACCACGATGCTGTCTACATTTCTTGATTCTTCTTTTTTAATAGGTCCTTGTAACATTTTCACAGATCTGCCATCAGGCACAACTGCAGTTTAACCACCTGAATTTTTAAATTGGGCTGTCTGGAGTGTGCAGGAATTGTGGTTTTTCTACCATGCCTGCAAAACTCTGCTTTTGTAATGCAGTAGTGGCAACAAAGTTATGTTACTGTGTAAGCCTGCCTTGAAAACTCCATTCTTGGGGACACAGCTCAGAATCAATCATTACTTAGCAGCATAAACCTCTGAAAACTATGTGCCAGTCTTTTTTTGTATCTTGCTTATTTATTTACACAGTGCCAGCTGCTTTTTATTTTTTATAACTAACTGTTAACTTTTTTTAAACCTAATCTGAAAAAAGCCCTTTTTTCCTATATGTGCCGTTTGCCATCTTCATATTCTTTAATCTACTTCCCTCAATAGTTAACAAAGATCTGGACCTTTTTTTTTTGTGTGTGTGTGTACAAGCACACAATATACTATGAGAGATCTTTTATTAAGGACTAAGGAGCTATGTGTTCCAAAAAATTTTTTTATTTGGTAGGGGTTGCCAACAGTGTTTTAGCTTGTAGCTGTTACACAGGTTTGTTGTTTTTCATCCTTGTTGCTTCTCCATGAGATGACAAATCTGTTCTATATATAGAAGCATTGCACTATTGATTAATTCTAAGATCAAAGTTAGGTGAATGTCAACACTGTTAGGGTATCCAGTCGCTATAAGATTCCTGGTTCAGGCTTCTGTTTTCTCTTTATGAAACCATTATCACAGATCCCACGGTGATCACTTCTGGCAGCAGCCCACTGGTGCATTTACGTTGATCAAACAGGTATTTGTGGTATATCTGGCTGTCGTACAGCCACGAGAAAAAGTCATGTTGGTGAACTGATCCAGTGGAAGGCTAAGATGTTAAAAACATAAAATGCACTGCTTCAGCTCTTTGTATTTGACTTCACGATTGATAGATCTGACAAGGAAAAAAGTGTGTGCCCAAGGGAGCAGAAAGAGCAGGGACAGTATTCAGCCGTTAGCTTGCCATGATACATAGTTAGATGTAAAGCAAAGCCTTACTCCTATGGTAGGCAGCAGTTCTTTTGGAGAAGAGTTCTGCCAGGAGGCCGTCATTTGTGAGCTGTTATAAGTGGACTGTATTTTAAGGAAAGCAAACACTTGGAGAAAGGCAACTTTAATGTTGGTTCGGTGTGAAGTCTGAGATGAGATTCCGAGTTTCCTACTGCACAGTTATTTTAAGGTTTATTTAGTCAAGATGGAGCAAAAGGCAGTGTTTAAAGGTCTGCTTTAGTGATGTGACAAATGTGATTAGGGGACACATTCAAAGATAAGCCTCAATCTTGAGCCTGCATCTATTTCAAATACCATGCTTTTGTGTTACGAGTGGCATGGTTTCAGTAGTAATGGGATCTGAAAAGATAGTCTTGCAACTGCTGTTTCCTAATGTTAATTAGATAGGGATGAGGTTAACAAGCTGCCTGTTGAAAGCTGAGTGAAACCATTATTTTGACTGTTAGTCTAGGAGGGACCCCCAAGCTGTGTAACTTAACTCTTTTGCCACTCCTTTTGTGTAACATTTGGTTCACAAAAGCTGCTTACCTGCGCTGGAAATTGTCACACAGGGTTTGTCCCCTGAGCAAATGGGTTTGAGAACCTGAGTGTTACCTCATGTAACTTTTTTAATATTTGCCAGTTATTTTATTGAAGTTCATTAATTGCTATTGAATGTAAAACAAAAAGAATATTGCACTGCTGAAATATGTCCTGATCTTTGATATGATGAAATTAAAAACATCACAAAAGGAAATTGCATGTTATTTAGCTTATCTGTTTACTCTGGTTTTCCTTCAATACAGGGTAATGTTTTCTTAAGAATTGCGTGGGTAGATTTTCAGTGACATTTTCTTTCTCAGTTTCTAAGAGGTGTAAGTGTGGTGTTTTAGAAAACTTTGAGAAACAACTTCATAACTGTAGAATATATTTAGGAATTTAGAAAAAATCAGTTTATTTAGTTTTAATTAACTGGCATCTTGTTTCTTCAGGGTCATGATGAAGAAGCTGTTGTGGATATGGGCAAAATCAGCTCTACTATCAATACAAACTTTGAGAAGGAAGAACTAGAGAGTAAGTTTGTGGTGGCTTTCTGTTGCTTAACATGCATTTTTTTTGCCTTGGGATAAAAGATCCATTTTCTTTCAAATGCAACCAGTATCACTAAAAGGAATCAGAATTTCATGACCATCATGAAATTCTAGGAATAAGCCCAGTGAACAGCAGATGACCTGCCCAGTTTTTTGTCTCTCTGCATGGCTAATACCCACTGTTACTCAAATCTGTTACAGAAAAAAAAAATATATTAAAAACCCTCAAAAAATAAAAATTATGAAGATTTCCAAGGAAAGCTTGCTTCTGAGATTGGTATGTTTTACAAACTGATTGCTGTCAGTAAGAAATTTCCAAGCACACGTGATGTAAAGTTCTACAGAATCAAAACGCGGGAAAGTTCATTATCCTTGTGAGTGCGTCCGTGCATTTTAAATACTGAGAGTCTGAACAGGTAACAGTGGTTCTCGTTCCATGGTAAACTGTACATTCTGCAGTCAGTTAAGCATTATGGAATTCTGTTAGTCTTCATTATTTGTTTCAGGATCCTGCATTTAGCAAGAAAAATGGCATTTTCATGTAGCAAAATGCAAAATTGGATACTTCATCGAAGAAACAATTTCTTAGTGACTCAAAAACGAAGTAGATAAGGATGAAGATTCTTGGATGCTATTTAGCAAAGCGAGAGGGAAAAGCTAGGGAGATTCAGTGTTAAAATCTTATTTATTCACCTTTTCACATAGAATGCTCTGAAGCTTAATTAACATTTGCAAAATGCTAGAAAAAATATCCATAGATTCACCAAGCAATGTTTCCTGACAGTACTGAGTGTTACTGGTTTCAGAACATCAGAGAGCCATTATAGCAGCAGTTTCTAGCTGAGAAATGTTGATTTTTAGGTTGTTGTCACATTTTCTTATACTGTGGCCTAACGAGACAGATTAAAAGTGGTTAAAGTTGTTTGTTGCTGTTGTAGTCATACTCTTGCTCTGTTCCTTTCAGTCTGTTACTATTTTCCATCTTGTACTGACAGTTTGTCTGACTGTACCATAAGCATGGTTAGGTACGTTAACCAGCAGAAAATGTAACAGTCCTGCCAAAGGAAAATAATAAAAAAAATTCTCAGCGGCTGAGCGCCCCAAACCAGTTTGCCATGCAGATGGATGTGTGCCAGTGCTGACCGGGGGAAGGGAAGTGTGAATATGAGGCTGAGAGGTGCAGCAGTGGAGGCTGCAACAGCCCAGTTTAGATAAGGTTGAGCTGTGGTGAAACTAGTCGTGTCTGTTTCTGCAGTTAAATCTTCAGTGCAGATTTAAGCTATCTCCTCTTCCATTTTCTTCTCTTGCTTTCCTCTGAGAGATGACCCAGAAAATGCATGTGTGTTTTGCAGGGAGGCAGGGGGTTAAGGGGAAGCAGGCATTCAGCTGGAGTGGTGTGCAGTGCAGCTGGGGTTTGTGAACAGCTGTAATGCCTCAACCACGGAGAATGACATGAGAAGAATGACATGGGAACATGCAGCGATTTCACTTCCCAGGTCTCTTTCATAGCACGTTTTTCAGAGTTGCTTCAGCCAGTCCACCACTGCTTACACAAGATGCTGGGAGGGGGTTTCAGGCTGCTGTGAGGCCAATTCAAGCACTTGCATTGCTGATGGTTGGAAGATATCCCAGCCTTACCCGTGCCCAGAGGACTAAATGAAGGTGAAACAGACTTTTAGTTTCATGAGCAATTGAGTCAAATAACAGCTGTTGGAAGGAGGAGATCTCACTGTCCTTCACCTTGCTCTTAGCCATTGCACCTTACTTCTCCTTTGGCTGCCTTTCACACGCTTTGGAGTGATCCAGTGTTAAGTGTCTCAGTGTGAAAGAGGGCTGGCTATACAGAGGTTTAACAAATAACTAAGAAGTATCTGACATGAAAGATGTATTCCAGTATGATTATCACATTTCTGAAGCTTCATATAGGCACAGGTTTTCATATTCAAGTAGGAATTATTTTGATGATTACCTATATTTTGTAGTATCTTACATATGTGTAAGACAATTGGTGCTTTCCCTCCCTCAAATGATAGAATGGGGAAAGGGAGGGATGGCATGTATTTTTAACTTTTATCAGTGGAAACTGGTCCAAAGAAAGGAAGAGAAGTTTTTACTTTCCTGTACAAAAGAGAAAGGTATGTAAGTACAGTTGTGTATGATCATAGTTAGCTAATCTGAGATTCACAGAAGAGATTCCTTTAGATATGGAATGTCTTAGAGGATAAGTTTATTTTGAACTTACAGCTCTGTTTATGAGAGCATTATTTTTAGGCTACTATGATTAAAGTAGGTAGTGGGATTTTGGGGTTTTGTTTTTAATTCTGGTATTAAAGTCATGCAAGGGGAGAAATGGAATTGTTGGCTGCAAGCAGTAAAAAACCTCTGGATAGTATTATTTTTCATTACTGACTTACGAATGTTTTCTTGTGGCTTAGGAAGACCTATAGTTAAGCATTGGGTATTTTAAGTGTTTTAAGACCTGAAAACTGTTTCAGTCCAGTCTTCCAGCTTGTTTTTGTGGTGACTTGGAAAAGAGTTCTAGGAACTTGGAACTTTTCCAGAAGTATGTGTTGACTCATTTTTGAGGAGAGGCAGCAAGCAGTTAATGCAGTTCAGTTATGATGTGAAACACCAAACCTTTAAAAACCAGCATGGACAGGTGACACTTAACTGCTTTAAAGCCTGTACAAACCAAAGTTGATGGATTTGATGCTGTAGAAGGCATGATTTTGTTACTAATACTAAAGCAAAGTTTTGTTGGTATCGTCAGTATTGCATACTTCCATTTTCTGGAAATGTTGTGATGAAATATTAATGAAAACAGGGTGAGATGCTGAAGTGGAAAACAGTTCTTAAGAGTTAGGGCTTCTCAAGCTCTGCATTCTGTTTGTGGTGGCAGGGAAAGTGTGGTATGTATCTGGAGTGACAGTGTTTAGGTTAGAAAGGTTAGGCACAGGCTACTTGTTTCGTAACTCTATTCCTGTAAATGAGAAATGGGTAGAGATGGTAAACTGCAATAGTGGGCAGACAGTGTGTGTACTAAATAAAGGTGCTGCTTTCTTACTGAAGCTGTAAGACCTTGCTTTGAAATAACAAATGCCAGTTTACAGAAGAGCTAGAACGGGGATTAACACCTTAAAATAACCTGTTTAAGAGTACCCGATGTTCTTAACTTGATGTCAGACTCTCTGAGCTGCAATGAGTAAGAGTAGTAACAAAGTAAGGCAGGAGGTGGAAGTAAGGCAGGAATGGTAGTGGCAGAGGTATTTCATGCTGTCTTGTAAAAGGTGATTTCTGCTAAGAACCATGTTAAAGGAAAGCTTTCTTAAACCTGAGTTTGTATGTTTGGCTTGATATTACCAGGACCTACCTTTTTAAATGTGTAGTTAATTTTCACCTTGATTCGGGGATACATTTACTAGGTACAGCTTAAGGGAAAAAGGATCTATTCTGTTACTCTTAGCAGTTGCAGGTGTAGCAGAGATAAGGAGTTTACACATAACAGAAGTCTTGTTCCAGAAACAATCTGAGGTCAAGAGTGTGTGTCTCAGTAGACAAGTTTTCCGTGGCTTAAATCCAAGAAGCAGCTTTCAAGATTTAATAGTTACTGTACTCTCACACTGTCATGTGGCCAGGTGTAAGTAGTGTTTACATTTCAAGTGACCCTATTATCTCTGCTACCTTGATGGTTTAGAGCCTTATTTTCCCTTTAAGAAAACAGCTGTGCTTTTCAGTTAATCTTAGTTGATAAGGACAGGTCATTAAACAGTTGTGCAGTTTTTCCACCTCTAGAAGTGAATATTCTATATCAAAGTAGAAAACTTGCTGTACGAGTGTTTTGCAGTTCATCGTGTTATGAGTAGTTAGAAATTGTTTCAGTATTATGAAAGGGATTTGGGAAACTAAGAGAACTTATATGGGAACTTGTAGTAGAGTGTCCTGCTAAGGTTTTTTTCAGGTGACAGGTTTACTATTATTCTGCCTTTTTAGATGCATCCAAATTGCAGCTGATCAAAACCCATGAATAGTTCTGTAAAATAAAAAAATTGTACAGGAGCAGGTAAATACAGGTAATGGAACAGGACTTCATAGTTGCTGGCATTTTAAGATTGTGCTTAGTATTTACATTTTCATGTTCTGTGAATGGCTATGCTAATTTAGGCAGTACCGAACAAGTTTCTTGCCCTTCTGAAGCTACAGCATGCATGCTTGAACCTTGAAGAGACCCCTTAATGGTCTAGAAAAAAAAGTGTGTTTAACAGAAAATAATTTTGAATGCTGTTTATCATGCTAAGCTCTATCTTTTTATGTGGTCAAAAAGTAGAAAAATGGGATATGTAACTGCGGCTGAAACAAAAAATAATTTAGGATGCTCATTAATGATGCTTGCAGAGCAACTTTCATCCATCCTGTAGTGATACCCCTGAACTGGAAAGATTGTTCCTGCTCCTTAGTTTGAGTTGAACTGAGAGGAAGCAAAACCATGTCTCTTCAGACACAGTGCAGCTGGTCAGGTATATGAAACGTACTCTGAATCATATGCAACATCAAGAAAATGTTCACTTGCACCACTTTTGTTAGTGCAGGATATTTTGTCCTTATAATTTAGAAATAAATGTTAGCTGTCATCAGTGCTTCTCGAAGTCACAAAAACTGAGGTGTTTTCCTAGTAAGATTTTTTTTTTTTTTAACGCAATCTTGATGAAGTGAATTTTGGAATTAGGCTGTATTGCTACAGCTTTGTCACACATCTTGAAAATTTAGTTACAATATCTGTTACTATGGGAATCCTGTATTAGAGTCCGCACGCAAGTTCCTCAAGACCCCTTGTTCTGTTCATTTATGCAATATTCAGATTCCTATGTAGAAAGAATAATTGCCCTCGGCTTATTTTATTATTTGTGGTGTCCATCACGAAGGTAAATCCTTAACAAACACTATCAAAACTGTTTTAGACTGCCTTTTGAGAGGGAAAGTTGGCAACCTGGTTGTGTAGATGTAAAACTCAATAGGGCACCTGAAGAGACTAGACACGATTTTCAGTGTTGATGTGTTGTTGCTTTTGGAGGCAGGGGGGTATTGCTGATTTCTACCTTATTTTTGGGAGTTGTTTCTGATTCTTCCAAACACAGTATTACAATATTAAAAATTGCTATACAAATATAGTAAGTCTATGAAGTATACTGAGTATACAAATATATTAAGTATGCATGTTACTATAAATTCTGAAATTTTTACTTGCATGTTAAGTTACATGCAAATTTCTGGAAAGACATACTGTAAGCTCCTGGCAAGTGGAGCTTAGTACTAAGTTGAGACAAGAGACTGACTTTCTTTTTTTTTACATTATGAGATTTCTTGATGGTGACCTAACCAGAGCTGAGTGTAAAAAGAAGCATAGACTAGTCCACCCCAAAATTCATATTCTTTAGCTAGATAACAATTGTATAAATGAAAAAAAAAATTTTTTTTTTTAGCAGTTTTGATATCACTGTTGTCCTCACCTTTGAGGGAAATGACTCATTACTCTACAATACATCTTCCTAATGAGTGTCCTTGAGACAGTTGTTAATTTTTTATTTGTTGAATGGTCTCACCAGCTAAGGAACCCATCTGAGCACCCATCAACCCTTCCGTTTACGAATAGCTGCTGACAGGATGTTTCGTCTTGCTAAAGATGATGTTACCCAACTTTTACAATCTTCCTGACTCAGTTGGGACTGAGTGGTGGTATTCATATTGAAACTAAGTCAGCATTTTTACATACATCGTAAGTAATTCATTAGAATAAAAACAGTATTACTATTTTGATTTTATTTTTGTTTAAAAAATGTGGTGTATGTATGATGTATAAATCTGTATGATACTCTATTCTACTTTAAGGAAAACATTCTCAGAGAAGACAGCTTTTGTAATAACTTAGATCTGTATTATGACTAAGTGTTGCTTTATGGGAGATTTAGACTTCAGTAATTTCAGTGATTCCTTCACAGGAACTGGGATAAATGTGTAGGGAAAAATAAAATTAATTTTAGCTATGCTTCCTTTCTTATGTAGCCAGTTTAAAGTAGAAGATCTTTATATAAATACTGAAGCTTATGTGAAAATAATCTTTGAAGAATGTAGTGCAGCAAAGTGTAAGGTTTTTCAATATGGTACGTTTTCTGTGGAGGTAGAAGACAGTGGTGTATATGAATACCCTTGAGTTGTTGCAGTTTCTAACAAGTAGGGCTAGATTATCTAATAGTCACCTTCAAAACAGACAAAATTGTTCTATCACATTGACTATCATGTAGCAATGTTTTTTTTGGTGTGCATCAGCGTTTAAACTTGAATCAGTTCATGAGAACATCTGCAGCAGACAATAACTTTGCTTATACTTGTTTAAAATTCATTTTTGGAAATGTCCATGCTAATTTTAGCACTTCTTCTTAAAACAGAGTTGTTTTTAAAATGGATGCCATTCAAAACAAATGCCTTTTATGTAAACATGTAAAATAAATATTTATTGTAAAATAGACTAAGATGGAAGCAATGCTTTTTAATAAGTTTGACACAAACTGCATCCTAACAGTTTTTAAATTTTTTACACCTCTTTTATCTCAGAACATTATGTAATGTTTCTGTTCTGGCTGCATCAGAAACGTTACAGAAAGGTAACTAGCTGCAGTTTGTAATCTCAAACATACGTAAAATTGTTATTCAAGTAGCACAGCCATAAAATGAAAGTTTTGCCAAACAGCATCAATTGAAACATAAAACTTTCAGTGAACTTGCTGGCCTCAGATTGCTCAAATTTTAAAATTTTTGATTAGGCAGAAGAAATAGGAGACTGTACTTGATTCTGCAGCCTGTTGTTTCTTGACAGCTTTTCATAATATTTATCTTACTATTTTTAATCCCTTTAAAATCAGTTGTTCCAAAATTGGCTAAACCTGTGACTTGATGGATGTTGGAAGTCTGAGTGGATGACTTCTCCATTTGCAGTTCACTGAAAGCTAATGTTTCACGCCATTAAAGCTTTTAAAGTATGAGACTTTTTTTTATTTGTGATTTTATAAAGAAAGTTTGAGCTTTTTGCTTAGAAAGGGTAACTCCTACAGGAGGCAAGATTCTCTCTGTAATATTCTTCATATCTTAAAATATCAGGAAATAGACGCGTTTGGGGGCAAGCTGATCCCTTTAAGGCTGTGTGCAGCAGTTGCACCTGAAAGCAGTGTAGTCAAACGTGTAATGAGAATGTTTTTGTGGCCCATGGATGAAGTGGGAAAATCTTTGCAAATGTTTCTTTTGAAATACTTCACAAGGGCAGTGTTACGAATGCGGAGGCCTTGTGTCCTTACAGGGTATGGCATCCACTAAGGGCTGAGAGCATCACTTTCTTTATAATGGGTGAAGGGCCAGTCTTTGATCATAATGGGACTTTTGCTTGATTTGCGTGTTTCTAGGTTTTCTCCCCTCCAACAGAAACAACTGTGAAACTACCGTAGGTATGTGTGTGTCTTTTTCTGAGCTCTGCTGCGGAGGCGGGTGGGACCAAGAACCTCGAGCGAGTTGGTCTGACTCGGCTGTGCAGTGCAAGGGCAGGAGCCAGCCACCGCTCCCGCAGGTACCGGTGCTGGCTCCTCTGCCTGCCAAGGGCGGTGGATGCTGGCGGTGGGCCACAGAGACCTGGGGTGGACCTGCTGTGCCAGGATCCCTGTGCAGCTCTGGCAGCTGGCACTGAGCTTTTCCTATCGGTGTCACTACCTGCACGTCTAATGTCATTACTGATAACGCCTTCTTGAATGTTGTTGATTGTCAGATGGGAGTATTCAGTGCATTTTTTTTTTGACCGCCACTACCAAGTCCTATTTGGCTTTAAACCAGAAAAAAAATCACTTGTGTGTAATGAGAAATCTGGCATTTACTGCTTCTACCAGTCAACAAAATATGATGCTTTCATTGTGTAGTGAGGAAACACTCCTACTGAGCTGCTTTACCATATGCTCTACATACTAGATCTTTGGATTACGCTTCTCAATTTTATCTGTCCAAGTATTTTAGTATAAAGAGCATATTCTCAGATATGCTTAATTACCAGGAGCAACAGGAGATTTCAGACTGCAGTGCAGGAGTTTTAACAGATTCTAAAATATGCTGTACTGTGGAGACTCTTTGGGCTCCAGCTATGGCATGTAACTGTCCTGTGAATGAATTTTCTTTACTCCTTTGTACAGATTTGGTTAGAAAATCTTATTTCAAATGCTTTATTCTGAAAGCAAGAGGTAATTTTTGTCAAATAATTATTTTGACAAAGCACAGAAAAAAAAATCCTTGGTGGTAATAGGGTTTTTTTTATGGTCTGGTCATGCATGGGAGACCAAGATTATATTAAAATACTTTATATTCAATTTTACTTCATTAATTCTTTAGAAAATATTTTGACGCTTTCTTGGGAATGTTTCATATGACAAGTTTATAAAAAAAGCTAAAATAATGCAGTTTATTTTGAAATACTTGGTTTCTGTCTCACACTGAGGACTTAGCTATCAATACTAAATTGTACATTTATTTGCATACTTCAGAAATGTGGCATTACTTGTAATCAGAACATCAAAGAATTGACATAGTAGCAGTATTTTCAGTGTACTACTGACTTGAGCGGATTTTCAGAATTTTTATTATAAATAAATCAACTTTACACAAATGGGGGATGCGTGTGTAAACTAGGAATTCTACTTGTTCCCTAAGCTTCACCAGAACAGAGAATATTTGGAGAAGACCTTTGGGCTGTAAGTTTTTTTTTGGGCGTGAAAAGACACTTCTTGTTCTCACTCTTCACTTCTTCCATCCACCTAAGATTATTTTTCCCATTTGTGTGCTTCTACCTTTGGAGCAGGGCTGTGGCAGAAGAGTTACAAGGTGTACTAATAAATTGCATTGAGCTTATTTTTGTGCATGTAAGTACTTCCTGTGATGTAAGGGGGAACTAATGTCAAGGCATCAGATAAAGATAGATTTCAAATGCTTCCTATTAGGGTAGTGTGGTTTTGGTGATGTGAGTTAAAGACATCAAGCAGCTGCTGCTTTTCAGATTTTATGGTCTGAAGGAACAGATTAGAATCTCTCCTGTAGATCCTCCATTTTTTCCATGCTGGGACAAGATTGATTATGACATTATTTGATTAAATAAAGGCTTTAGTGTATAAATAAAATGTATGTGTGTAAAAAGTGATGTGTCCTCAGATGATTATGTGAAGATTTTTGGAAAAGTAGTAATTGTCATGGAGTCTGTGCCTTCAGTAGAATGTTGGGGGAACTTGCCAAGAAGGTGGAGTCAGACGTTTGTTGGGTGCATAGTGAAAGGGCGAGGGGGGACCACATGCAAGATGCGGTATTGGAAGTGCTGATTGGATATCCGGAAATCTTTTTCATGCAGCATATTATATGTTGGAGTAGGTTGCCTGGAGAGCTGTAGATTATCTGTCCTTACAGATACTCAGAGCTTGGCTGGGTGACATCCTGACCAACCTGATCAGAAAGATGGCTTCAGCTTTGAAGTTGGCTATCCTTTGAGGAAGATCGGACCAGATAGTCCACCTCCAGATGTCCTTTAGAACTGTAATTAATGTATGATCTCTGCAGTTCAGATTTCAAAGCAACAGGATTTGAGAATTCATAGATATTAACATGGCTTTCTTTGCTTTCTCTTGTTAACACGGGGAAGAATGTCCTTCTTTGTATGAATCTTGAAAGACATCTAAGTAACAAAATGATGAGTAGAAAAAAAAAGTTCTGTGTGGAATTGGACTTAACAGGGTTGCCACATGAGAGCATTTTTGTATACATGTTTTTGATCTCTTTCAGACTTTAGAAGTCGTCGTGTAGGAGCTTTGGGTAGAAATCAGGGAACTTAAAAAGAGCATTTTCTATATTGTCGGTTTTATAGGACTTGATATAAACTGGCTTTTCAAATAAGACCAACCATGTGATGGAGACATGTAGCAAGCTCCTGATGTTTAAATTTGTTTTGTACTGATAAGGACCTTGTGTGATAAATACTCTTGATGGATTTGAACAGCTAAGCTTGGATAAAGTCATGTTAGATTAAAATGAACAATTATCTCTTGAGCTTTGTGTTACTAAATTTAGGGTCCAGCAGTCTACTAATTCTATTGATCATTGGTTTAAAGTAATTCTGTAACAAGCTTTGCTCAAGTGTGGTACAGATGTTTGTTTGGATACAGCTTTGAAGGTCACATAATTGTACCTTTCAATCTTTTAAAAACAATATTCAAGTAAAAGGTTGTGGTCACTTTCAAAATGATACTGATGCTAATAATATTAATTCCAGCCTTTTTAGAGTTAACTTTTTCTCCATTGCTATTATACTCCTTGCCTTTCTGGCTTTGTTTTTGGCCAAGGTGAAGCAACTGCAAGTTGTTTTGCCCTGTTCATTGGGAATAAAGAAAAAATACCCCTGTGCTTTTGTTTCATTTTTTTCCTTTTTGTGTTTGTAAGTAAATCTTTATCTGCAACCATTCATTATTCAGACAAGAGTAGTTAAACTTAAGGGAGCACAGACCTACTCAATACAGCTGTCCTTGTATTTAGAGGACTTCCAAGTGCTCTGCTTTGTGGAGTTAGAACTAAAGTTAAGCTTGTCCAGCTGTTGTTATGCAGTTTTGCCCTGCCTTTTGGAGTTCAATATACCTGCAACATGCTTTTGGGTAATCATGACAGTGTACACAACAATAGTAGTTTTGGATTTCCTAGGTAGTAGAGGAGATGTCTTTGTTTATGAATGTCTGTGATACCAACCCCCCCCCCCCCCCCCCCCCCCCCCCCCCCCCCCCCAACCAACCAACCAACCAAAAAACCCCTCTCCTTTTTCAAGGAACAGGCTGGTGCACTCATAAGGTGGTGTTTGCAATAGCTGAACTTTCCTTGGTTAGTTTGTTGTACTGCCACCCCCATGTTTGCTCTGGGAAAACAAAAATTATTGAGGCTGTTTTTCAACATCAAGGTTTTTTTCTTGAAATTAATCTGATAGAATGACATTGGATTGCAACACATGTTACTTAATAATCACTGAAAATCATCTTGCTCTTAAGTGTTTCGCATTTGCCCCAAAAATAGAGCTGCAGGTGTAGCAGTCTGATCTCTTGGCATACAGAGGAGTGACTGGGGGAAGGTGTTCTTGTTTCACATTCGCCCCCATGTGAGGAAGTCTCCTTTCACACAGCAGCCACTTCTGGGCAGCGTGGGCTGAAGGGCAGGGTAACCCACTGCTGCCTGTTCCCACGGCTTTGTGATAGCCCAATCTGCTGGGGTAGTGAGAAGGCACTTTAAAGTTTCCTTCTGGAGTAGAAAGTAATGCTAAATGTAGGTTGTGGGCTGGCTGTCCAGGTGGAGGACTCAGTTGAGCAGCGAGTGTCTGCTTGGTGTGCCTTGAAACATCTGAGGCACCTGGATGTAGCGATAGCTGAGAGTTCAGTGCATTTTGGGTAGGAAAAGTGATTTGCTGTGGTTACAGGGTGTTTAAAAACACCTTCTGTTTGTTGCTTACTTCAGCTAGGTTTTCCCTAGCTTTTAGCTGCCCCTCTGCAACATACCTGCTCTCCTCCAAACTTTTCTACTGAAAAATTTTCAGACTGCAGTTTTGTAAAAGGAGGTGGACTTCTTGTTTCCTTGTTCCACCATGCAGCAATGTGGTCTTTGGCTATAGAAACCACACTGTTACAAATGCTAATTTTTGCAATAGCAGGATGAATTGTTTTAAGATTGAGGCTCTTCAAAAAAATTGTATGGGATTTTGGTTTGTTCTTTGGTATAGAAAACTATGTGGCTTTTTTTGTCTTCATTTATGGGAAAAGTAAGAGATCAAAATGTGGAAGTCATCCTTATTTTTCAGGAAGTAAAATCTTGAGCAATTTCAGATTCCTGAAATTTTCTAGAAAGTAGTCACCTGCAAGTTTTTTTTGTGCAATGATTAAAGCACGTGCTTAAAACAGTCTTACTGATACTAAACAAAATGCACTTCTGCTAGAAATATGTTTGAGTTTCTTTGAGGAAAAAATAGTTCCTTCATAAAATCAATCGCTGACAACAAATAGAACTGTTTATATATAAGTATAGTTTAATACTTGCTAATTGAATATATAAAATAATACAAAAAATCCTAACAGGGCTGATGACAGTGAGTGGTGGGTCAGTTGGTTGCACTAGGCAGCTTTGAGTGGGGTTTGGTGAGTAATGCAACTATTTTTCAACTGAGTACTTTTGCTTCCCCTATACGTAAGACACTTGTATTGCAAAGGTATCAATAATGTTAGGGGCCACCTACTCATATATCAAATGCATTAATTTATGTTTAGGTGCCACATTTGCATTAATTTCTCTGGGAATTTCATAGTGCATAGTAGTTGTGGAGGCCAGGCTGCCTGGCAAGGGCTGAGTGTGTTCTTGTTGGAAGAAGCTCACAAAAAAGCGCATCTTTCTCTATAAATGGGACTGACGAATGCTTCAGCAAATTAATCTGTTTTCCACTCTTACATGGAAGCAAATAGCTTTTAATATACTAAATTTCAGATCTGGTCATAGTTGATTCTAATTAAAACTAGTATGTCAAGAATCAGGTCTTGTAACTTGGAAAGGAATCGTGACCAAATTCATTAAATGTTGAACTTATTAATGCATTATCACTGATTTTCGCTTGGTCTTTTTGCTTATGTAGCACTGTAAAAAGTACTGCTTTATGAAAGTTTTGGGCTTACAAATTCTTCAAATTTGACATTCTACCACATTTTCTTTAAAACTCTGTAATCACCAGAATTTTTTTATGTCTGTAATGTTGAGTGTGTGTGTGTGTGCACATGCTGTACACTCATATACATGCATGTATGTGTACAGTCACAAGTCCTAGGGCTTGTTTGTCTTCTGTAAATTTGCATCTCTCAGAGCTGGAAAACCACTTCCTTTTCCTTTTGTTAATGTCAGTCTTCTGTAATAACAGTTTCATACGGTAGAAGAGTATTTAGTGTTAACCTCCAGGCTTATAGTTAAGGTGTTTCTTCCTGACTCTGTTGAAAAAGAAATTGAAAATATTATTGTACATGCTGTCTCCATTACAGGAGACATGGTAGTAATGTGTTCGTGACAGTCTGTTGATGGATTTCTTTTGCCAAGTTGTTGATGCTAGTATTGCCGTAATGTGAAAGGACAAAGAAAAAAAATAATGTTTGACGTACATATTTTAGAGGAGTGGAGTATATATTAATTTGAGGATGCGCTACCTGAATTTATTTAAAAATTCTAGAATAGGAAAAAAATCCCAACCTTCTCTTTAAGTTATTTGACATTTTGGCATGTTTCCAAAAACAAGTTCCTTTTATGCTCCTAAACTGAAGCTTATGTTAATGGTGTAGTGGAGTATTGTGTTCGCCTAGATGTGTTACATGCTACTTGAAGAAATATTGGCAGTTCATTTGAGCAGAGAAGGCTCCTTGCAGGCTTGATAACTGATGGTTAATTTCTGAACTGAACTATGAGATTACATCTTGCCATTTTAACAGCTATCCTGATACGATTCCCTTCAAAAAAGAGGAGCATCGTGTGATTTCTCTGCCTTGTGTTGGTGTTTATCAAGTAGCTTCTTCCAGTGTTGCAGGTCAAGCTTGTGTTTCTATGTCACTTGTTTCACAACAGAGTTCATAAAATGAGTGAGAACATGGCCCAATTTAACAGGGAAATGAGTGTAGCGCTAGTTCCTTGACATCAGGGAAGGACAGAAAAGAAATGTGGTATTTGTTCACTAAAGGTAGTTTTGCAGAGTGCTTTTGTGTGTTTTTGTCGAACTCTGCCTTTTTGACACCGACACTAGATTTGGGCAGGAGGTAACTTTTTAAAAATTGTTTCCTTTTTAACTTTCTTAAAAAGGCCACAGAGCGGTGTATATTGGAGTTCACGTCCCTTTTGGAAAGCAAGGCCGTCGGCGACACAGACATCGTGGGCACAGGCATCACAGAAGAAAAAAAGAAAAAGAAACTGACAGAGAGGATGGCCGAGAGTCTCCATCATATGGTAAGAAATCTGTTGTGCTAGTTCTGTTTGTCTTGAAAATAAACTTGTAGTAGTTACTCTGTGCTTAAATGGTTTTTCTGCTGTTCTTTTACTCTCAGTGTAAATAATGTCTTTCTGTGTACAATCGGGTGAGGATTTTGTGGTCGTGTTTTATCTAAATCATAAGTTGTTGGACCTCATCCAGCTGTCTGCGTGAGTGTTCAGCAGCCTGCACTGAATAGGTTAGAATAGAGCTTCGTAATACTCGCCTGTAGCATAAAAATCTCTTATTTAAATTAGACACCTTTTTCCAGATTGTGTAGCCTTGTATTATGCTTTCTCTGTCACTCAGGATTCTTGAAAGTATGAATGTAGCTGTGAAGCAGCATTTGCCATGGTAATTTGATCACTGACTTATTAAAATATTTACTTCAGCCTTCTTGCTGTCTGTTACTAAAGGAATTGTACTGCCTTCTAAGTTTTAGTTTTGGATCAGGCAGCACTCCCCTGGCCTGCCCTTTGTCATCAAGAGATGACGACAACTTTGTCTTACCATTCTTTGAAATGAAATTATTTGGCAGTACTCTTAGCAGTTTTTCTTTGAGACCTCTAATATACTTCTAGACGGTAATGAACGGGAAAGTTACGGTGCGATGTTCCACTTCAGGCATGGGCACTATGCTGTTCACTGGCCAGTTTCCTGGGGGGGGGGGGGGCGGGGAGGGAGGGAGGGAAGTGTTTTCAAATTGGAATGCTTTGACAAGTCTCCTTTCACCATTCTCCTACAGTTCTTAGTTTCATCCATTTTCAAAACTTGCCCTCCCAAATACAAATGATTATCATTTGGTCTTATGGATGTAGTGTCTTACCGTACAGGTTCTGAAGCAGCAAGTAATGTTAAATAGGTAGAAAATCAGTTCTGTCTTCTGGTTACTTCTCTATCCCGAATATGCAGGGTATGGCAGGATTCTTATGATATGCTGGTTTTCGAAAAGAGATAAGCTGCTGTAGATCTTAACTGATAATAAATGCTTTTTGTATTCAGGATCTCATTTCAGAATTATGTTATTGGATTACGATGTATGCCACAACAATAATTGGCAAAAAAAAAAAAAGTGCAAAATTCAGGTCTGAAGGAAGTTTATTAGTAATTCAGATATTATGCCTAAACTTAAAGGTGATCTTCCTTGTGCAGTGGAAGCATGCAGTTGTATGTTCAGGTTTAGCAGCTGTGAGAGTGATGTTTCAGTGAGCAAAGTAAAATTTTAAAAATTGAGTTTTACCCTGGATTTTCCATCTCTAATCTTCCTTGAGTTAACGTGATTGCTGTTACTGAACCCTTGTAATCTGAAAGCTCTCCCTTAAGTTGAAACAAGATCTGTGTATAGTGTTAAAAATACCTCTAAACCCATGTGTTTTTATTGGTGTGTTTTTTTTAAGCTTTGCTAATAGCAGTGGAGTCCACTACTTAATATTTAATCAGTAAAGATAGTTAAATTTTGTTATGAGTTATTACTGAGCCTGTTCCACTAGGCATTATGCTCTGAGAAGTTAAAATATTTCCTCAACATTTCAGGTGTGTAGTTTCTACTTTCTGATGCTTATTTATGTACAGTGCTCCAACCGTGCAATGAGAAAGTTAATAGTGTTTTCCCTCCTATGTAAGTAGCACCAGGCCACTGAAAAATCTGCTGCTCTAATAATATGAGTGCCTGGGTACCCGCTGTGTGTGGCGGAGGGGGAAGGCAAGACAACTCGGCTATTTAGCATCTTGAACTGTTACTAGGGCAACCAACATATGTCAGGCTGCTTGTTTCTGACAACCTGTGAGTTTTTGTTTGTTTCCCCCCTGCGCCCCTCCTTTTAATTAGTGTCTGTGTCATGATGGTATCATTTTGTTTTCAGAGCGAAAACAAGGTTTCTAGCTCTCTGGTATATTAGTTTTTACTTTTTTAAATAATTTTGCTGTTGATGTTTATTTTCATGTTGTTAACATATAGAAGAACTAATGTTACTTTTGCATTTTGTAAACTTAAAATTTCTAGGTGTTTTGTTTTTCAGAAGCAAAGAAAAATTTTAAAAGGGAGGCTCCTTCTAAAGAAACGTCCATGTTTCTTTTGTTCCTCTTCTCTTGAAGACATTGTGCTGCATATTTCTAACTGAAAGCAGGAGGTTTAACTGTTATGTGGTGCTTCTTGCATAACAGAAGTATGAATTCTTTTAATTGTTCAATTTCTGCTTTTCTTCAAGACACACCATCCCAACGAGTGCAATTTATCTTGGGTACTGAAGATGATGATGAACACATTCCCCATGATCTCTTCACTGAAATGGATGAGCTGTGCTTCAGGGATGGAGAAGAATATGAATGGAAAGAAACTGCTAGGTATGCTAAAAGTAGACTGTTCAAGCTCTTATCTTCTAGTGGTTTTATTTCAGAAGAACTGCAAACCAGGTCTAGGTTAGAATTTTCCTGAACTGGAGGAGTTGTTCACTCAATTCATGCTCAGAAAATCAAAATGTTTGTTCTGGCTGTCCAGCTCTGGAAGAATCGATATGGTTCTCAAGAGACCCTCAGTCTTACTGATGCTGTGTTGACTGGTCATGCCAAATGTTGTAAAAGGTGCTTAGTTATATGTACAAGTGTTCAGCCCTGGAGCACAGTATCTGCAATCTCAGAAATCACTTTGCTGTATTATTGCTGATATATTAATTGTCATGAAGAACATTGGATATTTACATATGTTCTTCTCAGGTAGTATTCCATTAGTATTTTGCAAATTGCATGCATGAACATTACAGGATGCCATGATTATTTTTGGCTCATGTTGGTTAAGTTGCTTCCTTCTGCATAGGTGTTGTACTAAATTCTTCTGCATTCAGTACTTCTAATTACCTTATTGCACGCTAGCTTTTGCAGAAGTTCAATTTACATAATGCCTGTAAGTCAGAATCAAGATCAACTTGTAGTTACACATACTAGTATTACCTAGCTCTTGTGTCTGACTTAGCACCCTATGAGACTTGAACATGGTATGAATATGGTTTCAGACAGTTTTCAAATCCTGACATACTGATGAGATAGAGATATGCAAATCGCATAAAAAGGCACAATCCCACACTTGTTCACAAGAACTTGTGAGTAGACAGGCATTGTTCAAACCAAAAGAAAGAAAATGGGTGAAAACTAAAACAAGTGAGTGTGGTTAACAGGCCTGACAAAAATGTTGTGACTGTCAATGGTTGGGTTGTGTGAGAAAATGAAAGCTGGTATGAGCTGATGGGGTTTCCAGTTTCATGTCATACAGAAGCCACAGGGAAGAATGGGATTGCTTGCCATGTTGTTGGTCTTCCAGGAGAAATACAAATATGTGCATACATTTCAGGTGGCTGAAATTTGAAGAAGATGTTGAAGATGGTGGTGATCGGTGGAGCAAGCCTTATGTAGCAACTCTGTCTCTGCACAGTCTCTTTGAACTGCGAAGCTGTATTCTTAATGGGACGGTCATGTTGGACATGAGAGCAAACACACTAGATGAGATAGCAGGTTGCAGCAAAACTTTATTTTTTAAATACTCCTAAATTTTAATCTATAACTTGATGTTTTTGATGGTGTCTTTTTATGTTCTTGAAAATATGTATTGAAGAAACAGGTATGTGCATGTTTACTGCAGTTTTCTTCATCTGGTTGTAAAGAGCTGATCCTGCATACTTCACTCCCAAGGAGCTACAACTGGATGAGTAGGACCTCCTTTATTACATATTTTAGGATGAGGCCCAGAATTTACCTTTATGTTCTAATCCCCGAATGTGTTCTTTGTCTTTGTTTCTACAGATGAAATGTAAATATCTGCCAGAACATTTTAGGACTTATTTGTGCACTTTAGTACCATAATTATTAATCATAACTTGCCTGATGTTAACTTGATGCCATTAGTGCAGTTGATTGTTGCACATCTGATATTTTTTTCACCTTTATAAGAGGTGAGCAGAAATAAGTTTTGTACATGTTGTTTGACCTATGTTGAGTGTCCTCACTAATCACATGGTCATTTTGGATACTATAAAACCAGCTTTGAAGACTTTTTCATATATAGATACATATACCTGTATATATCTATCTATATATATAATCTGCTTAGCCTGAATGCCTTTGAACTAGTTTTACATAATTTTCTGGTATCTCTTGCTACAGGTACCACACAGTGGAATGCCTTCTCAGGAATCATGCTAGGCTTAGGGCTGACCAACATGTATGTGAAAGACAAGGTGTTTTGGCATTAAAAACTTTGGCAGTGCTTGAAATCTTTTTCTTGTTTTGATTTGAAATCTGCAAAATTCACTCGGGAAATTGGTATTCCTTTCCTGTTTTCCTGACTTACTGAGCAAGAGTGTTCAATACATGGTTTGTAAAAGTAATGTTTTGGTTTATAATTTATTTTTAATAATTAGCAATAATCTTAGTACATAAGAAAAACAGGCATTGCTTAATTCTGTTTAAACTTTTTTAGTAGCAGGTATTTTAGTTGGAACTACGATGTCTTAAGAGATTGCATGACTTTGTTTCAAGTTAATTGTAGGTGCCATTACGAAGCATGTATGGTAACACACCTTGGCATACAAATGTACTGTCTTATTTCCATGAGCCAGGAATACCTAGCAGGTGTTCTTGGTTCTTACGCAAAACAGAGGAGGGAGAGGGTGGTAGGTTTCCTTTTGAGAAGCTATAACAAAAGGCTGTATTGCCAGTAATAGAAGGAAGGTGCATTGTACTGACAAAGACTTTGCTGCATACAGTTTTGTTTATAAGGTATTCTGAGCCATAACCTTTTTCACTGTGAGAAGGTCTATGTAATTGTAGTTTACCAATACAGTTGGGTTCTCAAGACTTCAGCTAAGACTGGCAAACTATAATAAAAAATTGTCAAATAGGTTCATGTTGAGTTGTGCAAAAAACAAAAACCAAGTTTGTTTTTTAATAATAATAATAAAAAAGGCAGCTAAGAAATCACAGCAGGTATTTTTGCAGACATGAAGGCTTTCTTTCCTGATGTGAGCACACGAATGGGATGTCCTTTCGAAACTTCATGTTGTTTGACAGCTCATTAGGACATAAGTAGCTTTTGTTTCATGCTTCCTCTTATAAAGCACATGAATTTCTTGAAGTTCAGTAGAGAGCCTTAGGAATTTAGGGCCTCTTAAGGTGATGACAGAGGAGTTAGGGAATTAATCTCATTCTGTATACTTTCAAAATAGGGAACACCAGGTTAAGACTGTCATAAGTCTGTTCTCCATTTGTTTGTGTGTTCACTTCTAGTGGGGAGTTGTTGAATACGTATATACTTTTTTTTGGAAGGGAGTCACCACTGAAAGTTGAAGTAAATGACCACAAATCATAAAATACTAAGTAACTTATTTCTTAAAATGATGCTACTAATAAATATTGTCCCTTGGATCTGCATGTTGTGCTTTGCTTATTCTCACATTTGTGTGTTTAGTGAGATCTTTGAATATTTCCTGTGGATTCTTGAAGATGACTTTGCTAAAGAAAAGACTTTTTTTTTAAAAAAGTTGGTTTTTTAATCATTATTTGGTGCAACTACAGTGCTTGAGTGTGGTGAAAGGAAGACTGACAGCTGTATTTATAGTCTTCTTTTTTTGTCGTTGTTACTGTGTAGATATGGTTTTGGACAACATGATTGCCTCTGGACAGCTGGATGAATCCATAAGAGAGAATGTGAGAGAGGCTCTTCTAAAAAGGCACCATCATCAGAATGAGAAAAAGTTCAGCAATCGGATTCCCCTGGTTCGGTCTTTTGCAGATATAGGCAAGAAACATTCTGACCCTCACTTGCTTGAACGAAATGGTGAGATAAGTTGTAGCATCCAGTTTGTTCTAACCTGTTAAATAATGTTCTCACTGGGAGATGAAGGAAAATTCAGCTGATGTGAGCAGATAAGTGTTTCCTTCTTGATAAGCAAAGAACTAATGATAACGGTGTGTGCTATGTGTAGCTGTGGATGATGTTTCTGTATATTTTTGAATTTACTCAAACATTCTACTCCTGCCTGTAATACATAGCATGCGTTATTGTTTTGAAGTGTAGAAATGTAGAAATGTTTCTTAGGATATGCTTGAATAAAATGCGTAATG
Source organism: Falco cherrug (assembly GCF_023634085.1). NCBI lineage: Eukaryota > Metazoa > Chordata > Aves > Falconiformes > Falconidae > Falco > Falco cherrug. The sequence goes on from NC_073700.1 coordinate 103,504,239, forward strand.
TTTGAGGAATCTCAGCACTGGGCATAGCTGTATATGTTTGTCAGATGGATCCTACTTGCTTATTCAGTCTTTATACTAGAGATTTACTTGTCGTGAGTTCAGTGATGCTGACAATTACTGTGTTTTAATCCAATATTATGCTAATATGACTAGAAAAAGTTCAGTATGCGAATAGTGAAGAAATTATTTTTAACTAGGATGCTTTATTTTTACCTTGTTTTGTAGAGGAGGATGTAATGGGGGAAAAAACCCACAACTAAACCCAAGAAGGGTATTTACAGTGCTTTTGTAGGCTGTACCACATGATTTATTGAAAATATTCTGGAATATCAATACATTTACTTTAGATATCGAGGTCCAAATAGCAATATATGCTGCAGAGCAGCATGCTTTTATTCTTACTTGCCTTAGAGCCTCTTATTTCCATAGCTGTTCTTCATATATTCTTTTACCTTACATTAACTAAGACACATACAAATTAAACTGAAATTATTTAGTCTAGTAAAAACTTAGTACCGATTTCAGGAATCGCTCCTTGAAGTGAAGTTCCTTTCCTGCCTTGAAAGATGCATTATTGCTTAAAACATGTTCCACGTAATGAAGTGCTTGTTGGGAGCTCTCAGTTTGAAACAGACTTTGGAGTATGCCCCAGCAAATATCTAAGCTTGTTGATACTTTTTGTTAGCTAGTGAATATATGATGCACACCTAAATATTTCTCTGACAGTTTCAGAATTATTTTTTCTACAATGAAAGTACAACTAATTTATATAAGAGCATAACTTCTTGTATAACTTCTGACCTTCCTGTTTCATTCAGCCAACGTGAATATTTCACATACAAACTTGGTTTTACCCATCCTTGAACACCTGTATCCCCAGTGGCAATACTGAGAATTTTTGTATTTGAGGTCTCTTGCTTGTCACTTGCTTTTCATGTATCACTTATACTTTCCAGTGCATTTTATTCTTGGCATTATTCCTACAGCAGAATATGGGATATATGCTGAAAAAAGAAGCCAATATAACATGGTGAATTCTTTGCCAGCATATACTGATTTACTTTTTCTTTATAATCCAATGATCGCCCTCTAATAAACCAGTAAACCAAATATGCATATGTGCATAATACTTGTTAGGCTCCTTTTTATACCTTTGTGTGTTGGGACATCTCATGTTCCTGATTCTTCACAGATACACTGACAGAAGTCCAGTTATTACTGTAGTGATTAATGTAGACAAAAATCATCCAGTTTGCTCTGTTGGTCCTCCTTACTGCACTGCTGTTTTAATAGCTGATCTTTAATTCTTAATTTAAATCAAGCTTGTATCTGTAGGATCCACTCTTCCATTTTGGGGGGACGACGACAGGGACGGGGAGTGGGGCAGGACAGGACAGGGGAGCGACATGGGTGGGCAGGACGGGGCTGGATGATGACATGGGCGGAAAATGCATGCGACCTTTACCTAGGCATACTTTCTGCGCCTCCTTTCTTGTGTAAGTTTTTGTAGGATTGTTCAATGTATTGGTCTCTGTAGTGCCTGGCATAAATGTGAAACTGAATGTGTCCAGTTTGCTGTTCCCCTGCTTGGTGGCATGGTATGTGAAAACAGCACATTTTTGATTTCAGGGATTGTAGGAGAAGTAATCAATGCTCTTGTCAAGGAGACTGCCATCCCAGGAAAAGTGTGGTAAAAGGGAGGAATGTTATTGCTAAACCTTATAAAGGAGGTACTGATATGAGGACAGACAGTCTCTCTGCCTGCTTAAGGAAGAACTGAAATCTATTACAAACTTAAATTTGTGGGAACTGTGGCAAGACTTATGTTCTCTTTAGATAAAGTTAGTGAGATACGGAAACTGGATAGGGAAAAAATGTAACAATGCATTTTGGCGAGACGTGTTTAATTTTGGGCAGATGAACATATTTGGTAAGTCACAGCAAGAAGAAATGGAGAAGTGACTATCTTAAAAATACAGAGACTACAGCTGGCTAGGAAACTTCTTGTTTTAGTAAGACTTAATGGAAGACAGTTGCATTTAACACGACTAGGTATGTTTGCTCATGTTAATTTTGGAATATTTTAATTTAAAAAATCGATAATTCTATATAATGGTTGCAGTTAACTGAAGTCCTATAATGTTTTGTGTGCTGCTATTAATGTATTTTTTGGATGGCATTAAAGGTAGCTGCTGTGTAATTAGGAATAAGAAATTCTACGAAAATTTAAGAGTCAGTTTCAAGAAACTTTTTTTTTCGCCCCTATTAACAAATCTTACTGACTTGAAGATAATATCTTCTCCCACATATCTTTGGTGCTCTAATTAGTACTCATCAGAAATTCTGACTTCTCTAATATCTGGAATAAGATTTGCTCTTATCTTTTATATTACTTGCATGAGTATGACACCTTGGCCTGTAAAGCTTGCAATTTACTATGTAGATTGTTAATACTTACTTGTGTCTGTGGTTTTTTTTTAGTATATCCCTGTTGTAAGCCTCATGGTGTTTAATTTGTTTTATCTCAGGGGAAGGCCTTTCAGCCTCCCGCCACTCTTTGCGAACAGGTCTCTCTGCCTCAAATATTTCCCTGAGAGGAGAAAACCGTTTGTCAGTTCTTCTCAATTACCTTCTTCCTTCTTCAAGAGCTGGAACCCCGGCAGCCTCAAGGTGTACAACCCCCGTAACTACCCCACAAAACACACCACCCTCCAGTCCTACCTGCAGCCACCCGCCAACCACAAGTGCCCAGCCAAGTCCACTTCAGGGCAAGGAATTGCTGGTGTCACCTGCCAGTGATGCTATTCCTTCAGTAATAATCCACCCACCTGAGGAGGACTTAGAAGTGCAGGAAAGCCAGGAAAAGAAGACAGAGGAAAATATTGACAAAACACCAGGCAACTATTGAAATTTAAGCTGTCCATGTGTGATGCACACTGCATCTGGATCACTTGCATTGCAATGTTTTTGGCACATAACTTGGGCACAAGGGAATTATGATAACTGTTACCTCTGCCTGCATGTTTTGTTTTATTCTCAGTTGTGACTGTTTTCTTGTTCAGCATTTTTAACTTTTTAGCTTTTAACTAAAGCCAGCAAAAAAATTCTTTAATTAACCTTGATTTGTGTAATTAAAAAGGAATATAGTGTTAAAATACAATACATAAGCAAAATGTCAAAAATGGTGGCCTTTTACTTTCACTCACCTGCAGTCCGTGTCAGGTTTTGATTTGTTGTTTTTGTCAGTTGAGTTATTTTAAACCAGTGGTTGATATTCTGAGATGGCTACAGCTGAAGATGTGGTGAAGTATTAGCGATGAATATGAAAAGAATTAGAAAGGATGCAGTCATCAGTGGTGTTCACAGCGTAGTTTTATCGTGGAGTCTTTAAGCAGTTTCATTTTTGCTGCTGTGCTTTTAAAAACTAGGGCCATTAAAATCAGTGGTGGTTTGGTGGAGCTGGCAGGTTCAGTTCCCCGACAGCCGTTTCCAGATAGCTTTCCATTAGTGCACTGCTTCAGCATCAGGCACTTGGTTACTGTTTTGTGTGTTTGATATGTAAAATAGGATAAGATAGTTAAGAGTTTATAATTATAGGTCAGAGCTCAGCAATTTATTAATTTGTTGTCTTGCAAAGCTATTGTTCTTCACATGTAAAAATGCATGTAGTTGTATAGATAAGTTGAAAGAAAGGATGGAAAGTTCTGACAGTTTCTTTAATTGTTTTTAGTAAATGTTTCTTAACTCATGCATTCTGCATGCATACTGTTACACTTGCTTTACGTTTGCAAAATTACCACTTATTTAGAGACTTCAGTATTCTTCTAGATAGATGATATTTTCAAGCAGATCACCTTTCTTTTTAACCTTCAGGCTCCTCCTGTCTTTTTTTTCTTTATTTTTTTCTTGTACCTTGCCAAAATCTAGACTGTAGGTTTCTCTCCTTTCTCCTTATGTGCATGGGATGGGGGGTTGGGGAAACTGATTGTGCTCAATTCTTTTGTCAGGGGGGCTTTTCTTGGTTTCCTTCCTCACTTGTTTAATAAGTAAGGGCATGTTTTTACATATAGCAGTGAAACTATGCTGACAGAGAAAAGGCTGTGGTTATCTGCCTTTTCACATCTTGCAGCCAAGTCACTGAAAAGGAAAGAACGTACTGTGCTGTAGGCTGGCATCTTGAGCTGGAGCACAGGCCCCTGCCATACTTAATCTCAGAAAAGCAGAAATCTCTTTCTCCAACTTCCATATGGGAAGTTAAGAGAATTCCCTTGAAGATTGTTCTCTGTCATGGGTGATCTTTCAAAGGTAATTAAAACCCAGAAGTAAAATAATGGCTATAATTGGTTTTCCAGTTCTCATTTTTCTTCTCATCTGGCAGAAATGACAGCGTGCCAGACCCAAGATCTTTAGAACCCAAGAGAAGGCAAACAAATGAAGATCAAATACTTGATGCTATTATTATCAGTAATAAAACTTTCCACCAGAATCTCCTCCAAGTCAAGTTCAGATTGCCTTTGTGCCTCGAGGGAATGTTTCTCATAAAGGTCAAATCTGAAAGGGATGGTTTCCCAGTTAATTCATAAATAAGTCTTTCCAGAGAAAGATGAACACCAATAATGATGGAAGACATTTTTGTTTTCTGGGTTTTTTTCCACCTTTTTTAATTCAAGAAATCATCTGACCACAGGAAGACGCATTTTCCTTAGAGATGCCTTTGAAGACATTCTCAGACTGTGACTTCAGGGCTGAACTGGGCTGATCTCTGTCTTGGAAGACAGACTCAGAAGGGAACCCTGAAGAAGAAGTAATCTTCCTTGTATTAAGTTTAAAAAAAAAAAAATAGTCTTCTGGGTCCATTCCACTATAGGTTATGGTCTGTATTGCCTCTCTAGTAATTCAGAACATTGCAATCTGAATACTTCTTCCACGTCAGTATGACTTTGAGTTGGGTTTGTTTCCTATGAGCATTAAGAAATGTGTTAATTTTCTAGTAGGTGGCTTTCTTCTGTTTAGCATTCATCTATCCTTGGCTTTCTGTTATTCAGACTTTAGTTTTCAGTCTTTATAAATGCTAGGTTACTGAACTTAATGTGAATTTTACTGTAAAAGGAGGGAAGAGGGACACGCTTTCAGTCTACCACTTAATTTTTATCAGCCAGTCATCAGTTCACAGTAAGTCAACCAAGCAAATGGTTCTGTTTAACATCTTTTTTTTCTTTTGTCACCAGTTGAAGAACAGCTTTTGTTTTTCCATCTTTGAAACTGTTGAATAATGAATTCCATAGGCAGAGCTAGGAAGAGAGATGTGTCACAGATCAAGATGAACACTGTTAATTCACCAGCATCATTAAGATTTCCTAATGTCTCCGAATAACAGCAAAGCAGCCTGTTTTAAGGGGTCTTTTGGTTCGCCCATAAACGTACTTTAAAATTGAGTAAAATAACATTTAGAACAGTTTTGCTCTTAGGATAATTACTTACTGAAAATAGGAATTCAGAAAGGTTTGCATATTTGCCTTCTAGAAGTAATTTTAATTACTTTTTTCACACTAAGGCTGCATTGGAATTTATTTTTTAAAACAGGTTTTTATTTCCTCAGATACAAAATGGTGTGACTTCATATTTAAAAATTTTGCATTGCAGCCTATATAAACATAATTATATTGGAATAGTTGTGCTTAGGTGTTGAACCTCTCTTACGTCCCCAACCTTTCTTTTTTTTACTGAAACAGAGATGAGGCAAATATCTGTATTCTTGCTTTCTTCTTCCAGAAGACAATGTTCATTAGATTTTTGTGATGACGACATTAAACTAAGTGCAGCTACAAAGAAAATGCACATGATCTTTAGTGAAGGTGTAGTTTTAAGTACTTTGAGTGATTTTATGAGGTTTTAATCCAAATTTACTCAAGACTCGATCCACTGCTGTCTTTTGAAGGCGGGGCAGGTGGTATATTTGCCCTAACTAACATCAGTAAGAGTACTGTGTATTTGTGACGATCACCTTAGTATCTTGGTACGGCTAGATGAATTTCTCAGTCTCACAGTCTGGAAAAATTACTAAGCAGTCGCCTCTCAGTCTGTATCTACTGAACTGGAAAAGAGAAGGAAATTTGTTCTTTTATTGGTGTGAAATTTGAGTAATGGTGTTATGCTATTAGAGATGATGATTTTTTAAATTCTGAGTTGCCCTGCAAATATCAGATTGAATGATATGCATAATGAAATGCAGTATCATATGGAAATGCTTGCTCAAGTCTGAAAACCTGTAAGCAGTATTCTCATGTGAGCACCAGCAGTCTGGCTGACTGTTAAGACCAACAGAAAGGAAAACTATTTACATGTGGTTTAGGATCAGGCAAATGTTCCTGTATCAGTGCCAAAACTTGTGAACCGTAAGTGTGACTGGCTGTAGAAATTTTGAAGGCAAGCCTTTTGGATGAACCAGTATCACTTTAGTACTGAAATAATAAATTAGTTTATGCTAATGTGTGGAATCCTTATTCTGTATCCTCCTCCTTGATTATCTCTCCACTTTTATTTCTAGTCTGTGCTTGCTCTTGCTCACAAGGCATTTGTGAAAATTGAAAAATGATACATTATTAGTCATCTTTCATCAGTCATACATCTTCAGTTACTTCTATTGCTACGTGGGGGGGGGGGGGGGAGGGAAAAATCTGTATGTATAAACTTAAATATTATGCTCTTCTTCTGCAACAACTGTTTAATGTTTCCTTTCTATTTCCAGTCCTACAAACACATCTTAATATTAACTCTTACGCAGTTAAGTACTTTGAACAGCTGATTTCACAGGCGTTTGATTGGATTGCTGTTATTCTTGTGAATAATGCATACATCTTGGAGTGAAAGGGTAGAATGATTTCCCCCCCCCTCCCCTCTCTAGATGAGTGTAGTATTTATAGTGTTAGCTAATTACTTGTGCATGTTAGGATTCACAAAGGAAATTACAGTTGATTAACTTCATTTGAGTTTTGCTTCAGGAAAAACTACCAGCACCACTTACATCCCTGTGAACTGCTTAGAATGAAAATCAGTGGTAAAGGCTTGGACCTGCATGTTTTCCATTAATATGATGGCTCTTTTGAAAGAGTTTTTTGGAAAGAAATTTGGAGATCAAGTAAAGTTAGTTCAGTTGTCATTTGAAATGGTTAAAAGTGTCAAATTGCTAAATTATAAACATGGAGGGATGCAAGTAGTTGTGCAACAGTAGTTATGACAGAACAATAGCGAAAAGGTAGCCAATGAGGACTTCAGTTTTATCTTGACTAGTGACACTTGACCTAAATACAAAGTTTCTGCATCTAATACAGTGTTTAGACTTTAGTCTTTGTATAGATGTGGTTTTGAAAGCATGTTAAAGCATGTTTTATCACCACATCTGAAAGGTCTAGTGTAGACAAGCAAGGCCAAATGCACTTCTAGCACATGTTATACTGAACAAGTAAAAGCTCTGTAATACAAAAGATGGGATTTGGGCTTGGTTATGCATGCCTAGACCAGCTTTTGGTAGTTGGGTAGGGATAACTGTGGTGCAATGTGGAATTCACTGTGTATGAACACCTGGGTTACTTGCCTTTTGGGCCCTTCACTGAACCTCTGTTAATAGTAGTGTAGCAAGCTACATAAAACCGTCTTGCCTTGGTGCAGGTGTTAGAGGGCACCTGTACATTTAACTTAAACAATTGTATGTGCCTCTTCAGCTAGTGTGTTAGACCATTTAATGTAGTAACATCTGGTCAGATCAGCAGTTGGAGCTTTGGTTTGTTGATTGAAATTATGGCTTGCAAGCTGTTTATCCTTCATGTAGTACACTATTAGTACACTATTTACTTGTACAGGTTAGTTGACTACCGGGGTATCATTCCCTGTAGTTGTAGCCTGAGGCTTGCTGAGGCTTTTTACAACTCAAATAACTGCTACACAGCAGTCTGGGTTGCAGAGATGTTTGCTTTTTGTGTTTGAGGACTTCTAAATGTAGTGAAGATGGTGTCTACTAACTACTAGAGCAGTTATGATTAATGTCAACAGTTGTTATTTTTTCTGTGATTAAAGTAGCTTTTGTTTTCTGGTGACTGTTCTGCAAATGGCCATCATTTGGGCAATACTTAATTTTTTTTAAAATTATGTCTTTATTTTGACAACACAATGACTTGTTAATGTTGCATTTATGATACTAATGTGGGGCACTGAATAACTTGCACATTTGCTTTAAGCAAGCTGCCACATTGAGTTTTGGTAGTGTCGCATACTTGGTTCACTTCATACATCATTTTGAACTTACCTCTTTTGTTTTAATTTAGGGCTGTTAGCTTCTCCACAGTCAGCACCTGGAAATTTAGACACTGGGAAAAGTGGAGACGTTAAAGGTACTGGGACAGGAGGAAGCAGAGAAAACAGCACAGTTGATTTTAGTAAGGTAAATAACGTTAAATACCTTAATGCTTAGCACAAAATAAGTATGTAACAAAAAATGCCCTGGTTGTAACTTCCCTTTTAGTTACAACTGAGACACATACATGCACATGTGTACAAGTGTTCATAAGACATACATACTAAGACGTAACTTGTATGTATGAGTGTCAGAATGTGGCGTAGGCTAAGTGTGTCATACATTTTGAAACTTTTCCCAGTGGGACTCAACTTTGTTTTGTTTGATAATCTTTTCAGTATTTTGGTAACTTCAGGAGTGCAGCAGCTGTACTTTCTCATGCAGAGGGAGGTATTTTCAGATCTGCTATAAAGACTCTTACGAAAGATATTTTGTAGATGGTGTTGTAACAGTTTTTCTAGGACTGACTTTTTGGGTATTTTTGTATAGAGGGCTTTTAAAGGGGATTTGTATTATATGTTTTATGAATCTGCTGTACAAGAGTTATTGTACCTCTTAATCATTGGGAGCATGTAATACCACTTAAAGGAAATCTTGTGTAATACTGTGAATCCTGTGTATTTCTTTCATAAGTTAAATTTGCTGGGCAAGTTCCATTATGGCTTTTACTATAAAACTCAGTCTGTAGTGTCATCTATACTGTGAAACACTGTAAGAAAATTGGTTTGCCAAGTGAAATAATTGTGTTTAAGGAAAGCTGACTTACACTGTAGTTCTCATCTAATCATGGCAGGTGCCATATATTCCTGCTCCTCTGTCACAGTTTTTACGTTTTTGCTTGGCCTGTCCTTCTGTACACCTGCCTTGTCTCCTGTTGGGCAGGAGTCAGCCTCCTGGCACTGTAGTTGTGGCACACTTGGTGTGGGACTCAAGAGGCCATCTGTAAGTTATGTAGATAGCAATGTAACTGGTGCTTGTGTGTGTGTATATGTGAACACAGAGTTCATGTGCTGTACCATTTTCTAATGCCTTTCTGTAATTATGTACAGAAATGAATGTTAAGATTTGCAGCTGTCATATTCCTTATGGAAGAAGACATAAACATACAAATTATTTTTCAAAATTAGGACATACTTGAAATGTGCCACTGAAATAACTAACTGCATTCTGGAAACCATGTGTAATTACATGAACTCTCCTTAGTTAATAGTGTGTAGTTGTTGTTACGTCCTTTCACAGAATGTTTGTCATGATAAGTAATATTAGAAAGGTGGTTATGCAGTTTGGAGTCTTCTAGAATACAGTAGGTGGTAGTAATTCTAACTCCTAGAAAATAATTTATTATTAGTTGGCTGGCTGGCTGACATTTTCTACATATGTTTGTCTTCTGTGTACTGTGGGATATTTAATTTGCTTTTTTATTTTTCTTTGTAGCATAAATGTCTAGTAAATACTGATAAGTTTGTAATTATGTTATAGAATATCTGCTAACAAATGTAAGGGAATAAACACTTGTTTCATCTTTGTATGAATAGGTTGATATGAACTTCATGAGGAAAATTCCTTCAGGAGCAGAAGCATCAAATGTGTTAGTGGGAGAAGTAGATTTTTTAGAAAGACCTATTATTGCTTTTGTGAGGCTCTCCCCTGCTGTGCTTCTCTCAGGTCTCACAGAGGTTCCGGTTCCTACACGGTAAATAAATGCCTGGAAAGTCTGGCTTTACTTATACAGTAAGATAATATTTACAATCTGAAATAGTTGTAAGTTTTTATACATACTCTATTAAGCTGAAGAAATGCAGACTTTTGTTTAACATAATGCCAGTTATTTACTGTAAAACTCAAAGGAATGAGATCAGACATAAATTCGCTGAATGCTATAAATACATGTAATGATGCTGTCTTAAACAAGCGCAGAAGTTGAAACTGATAGCTGACCTGGAGTCTTTCAAGCTTGTGTTGCCATTTTAAAGAAGGATATGAAGACTGATACAGTTTCTTTAGGTGCAACACAAGGTGATGGTGGGGAAGAGTCCATCCACCAAGTCTGAAAGTCTGTCTATTCTGAAGCTTTGCTCTTGGTACACACAAATATTCTGTAGGTGGTGGAAAAACTTAGCTTTTCCGTGCCATCCAGCCTGGTGCACCCATCCTCACCCCCACAGAATCATGGGCCTCACCAGCATACTGTGGGTATACCTACCACAGATAATCGAAATGTCAAAATGCAGGTCCCGTGATGAAGATAGCAGGTCATTTCATCAGACATCATGGAGGCCACTTTGTTTTCTGTGCATGTTGATGTATTGGGCTGTTCTGTGGTGTTTGACATAAATCTGTGCATTTATGTTTTTTGGTGGTTTTGGCTTTTTAGTGCTTTAAAATTACCATAGTACTTGTTTATCTTTGTAATTTTCAGTTTATACACTCTAATGAAAGGCAAAAATAATCTTGGCAGTGTTCTTATAAATGTGAGAATTTTCAGAGGGTAGTTGATATTAGTGCTCATAATGTTTCTTGGGAAATTCCAAAATTTCTGCATACAGATTATTGTGTTAATGTAGCTAAAACTGTCCTGTCCTAAATTTTTCAGAATGGTGTAGAGTTGCAGATTTGGAATAGCATACTTGATTCTGAAGATGCAATCTAAGTTTCAGTTAGGGTAGTCAACTTGGAAAAATAACATTGAGCTTTCTGTACTGTGAGGTGAAAGAAACCCCATACCTTTTTCAAATGTGTTGTACTTAGGAGCTTCATTTTCATGGAGTATGGGAAGAAAGTAATGAAAAGAATTACTGAGGTTTGTATCATTTCAACTTAAGAGGTACTAGTCCTGTTTAAGTTTGGTATTTTTTTAAAAAAAGTGTGATACCTGTTTACTGTGATTGGAAATGGAGACTGTCTGTTAATGTGTGCTGTGACCCACCCCCAGATGCCCAAAATGTCACTTTTACCTTCATAGATGTTCAAGCTACAGGTTCCCTTCCTTTCGAGGATATGAGTATGGCCAGTAGCTCGAAGTATATCTCTGCACCCGCTGTGTGAAGTACCCAGTCACCCCTCACTGAGGGGTCTTTGCCAGAATGTCAGAAACTCATAATCTGGAGGAAATACTCATTCTGCTCTAGCCTGTGGATTTCTACTACATTTAAGGCTTTAGAAGGTTGAAACATTAGGCTTAATTAAGAAGATTTCAAAGTCATGTTGGTTCAGGATTCAAGTTCCTTCCAGTAATGACTTTGAGGCAAGTCTTTTCTTAGCCTTGCAGCAATCTTTAAGATCTGAAATGGTGAAGAGGATATTTTTACTTCACTACTAAATTTTCTTTAAACGTTAGTTTGAAAGGACCCTCTGAGTATATTGAAATGAGTCAGCTGTGTTCATCTCGGTTGCTTTTTCCACAGGTTTTTGTTTTTGTTGCTGGGACCAGCAGGAAAAGCTCCACAGTACCATGAAATTGGAAGGTCTATAGCAACACTTATGACAGATGATGTGAGTGATGTTTTTTAGTTAGTAGTCTAGAATAATGTTTTTACTGACTGTTTTCAGTAAATATATTCTGGAGTGACAAGTTAAACTAAAAAGCTCCAAACTGGTTAAATGAAGAACTGTAAACCTAATTATTTCTTGTGTTAGTGAACTATATAATGGTAAATTAACTTTTCCCCTTGTTTTCCTTGAAGAAATCTTAAATGTATTTCTGAAAAAACACTTCAGCTTTGGTGTATACATTTCATTTTTGTGTGGAATTGGGAAATAGAACTATTGAATAGAGCTGTGTCTGGTATGAATCACTGTTATGTCGAAGAGGACAAAGGAAACTGCCAGTGTTCAGGACAGAAGGTTTAAGAATGTCTGCGATTGAGTCATCAGAGATTTTTTTTAAATCAAGGCGAGGTCAAGTCATTAAAATTAGAATTTTACTAGGCATTTGAAGTCATGTGCTTAGAGCGCTGGTGGATGGTTTTAAATAGGATGTTTTATTTCTGACTTCGCATTGAGCGCCACCTGCTGAACTGCTGATAATTATTAGGGTTATCTAACGGAAATTTTAATTTTTGTTTACTGTAGAACAATTTAAAGTTTGGAAATGTGAACCAGATGAATGGTCATTTTACAGTTGGGCAACCAGTTGATGAATACAGTATTTGTTCAGTGTGAGAACTGAGTATTAAAAGCTTTAGTGGCAGCTTCTAATTTTTTAGGTGGGCTGATTTTTAGCAATACTGTGGATCATTGAAATAGAAAAATATAAATTAGTCAGTGGTCTAAAAAGACCTAAATAGACTTAAAAGATGTAATTTGCAATTAGAAGACTTAACAGTCATGTCTTTGGAGACAAACAGTTCAGGCTTCAAATGTTCAGGATAATCTTCTGCAAAGGTTTTTTTTATAGCAACACTAGCATTTCTTTCTCTGTGTGTATAAAAAGCATTTTGGGATTCAGGAATTGTTTTGTTGTTTCCCTCAAATAGTACGAGTTTGTCAAATCAGAGTTTGTGTTGTGGTAGTCTGTAAAACAGCATAGAGGTTTTTTGAGTAGTCGGAGGATTGCTTTCGTGTGCTTTTTAAGAAATCTTTTAATTAAGCTTGAGGTATACAAATTCTTATAAAAACTTGTGTTTTAGTTTGGAGGTCCTTTTTTCCTGATACAGCACAGCATGGTGGCACAGTGGCTGTGGGACAGGATTACTCGGGCAGTAGTACGTGAACTTGATTTACTGACTATTGAAGATCACCTTTTTAACGAAATTTAGAAATGAACTCAGTATTCCTTTTGGGTTTGAAGATACAACTTCCTTATTTTATGTTCCATAGGGATGTGCATACAGATAGTTTTTAATGCAAAAGTATGCAAGTAAAGTAAAAGCCTAAATTTTGAGGACCTTTAAAAAATTTTCCATGCTTTTTTAAAAATAATGAAACTTTCCTTGTGATCAGTTCCTCTTTCAAAAAAAAAACACAAAACAACAACAAAAAACCCCCCATGAATGTTGGTACTATTTTGCAGGTTTTCCATGACGTTGCCTATAAAGCAAAAGACAGAAATGATTTGTTGTCAGGAATTGATGAATTTCTAGACCAAGTGACAGTCCTGCCTCCAGGAGAATGGGATCCATCTATACGAATTGAGCCACCAAAAAGTGTTCCTTCCCAGGTAAAAGGCGAAAAAGGGGAAAAAAAAAAGGGGGGGGGGGGGGGGGGATGAAAAAAAGGGGAGAAAAAAAGTCCAATAGAAAGCTTCTGTGATTTTTATTTTGCAAGTGCCATTTCCCAATGCGAGTAAATTGTGTATTGTGTACTTGAGGAAGGCAGTGACATTGATTTGGAAGAAAAAGTGGATTGTCCATTTAAGTGTTAAAAGAAGTGTTAATCAAACTTCTGCAATGTTTGTAAGTGTATTTACTATTATTTCCTTTTGTAACACTGAAGTGAGTTCATGTGGGATCTAGGAGAACTGGTCTGAAATTCTACCTGAGATCATATTATAAATTTCATTTTTAATCTAACAGTGATCAGCAAGAATACTGTAATTCTTTTATGTAAAACTTCTATTTGCATACAGTGTCGATTGAAATGTTTTAATGTATATTGGCTAACAGATAATGTTCACGGAATGTTTATGAAGTAGATAAAAATGGATCATATTGCTCAGTTGTGATACAAGCTTCGAATGAGAGCTGGGGAGCTGGACCTTAGAGGGACATCGATTTCTTTCCTTCCTCCTGCTTTACAGCTGAGGGGAGTTCCTGCTGCTGGGGTCAAAAGTGGGGGAGAGCCTCAGAAGGGTGACATTGGTGTTGAACCCAGCGGTGGTTTGAGGGAGCGGGAAGAGTGACAGCAGTGTGGTTTATTCATTAATGGCCGGAGACTACCACTTGTTTCCAAAATAAGCAGGGCTTCGGGGGTTTTGGGAGGCAAGCTCAGCTGAGAGATTTATAAGGAGCTGGTGAGCAGCTTGCTCAGTAGGGGAATGACTTCTCATTTATACTTCATCTAAATTCTCTGCCTGTCATAAAGCGAGGTCAGTTTCTTTTAGAAACCAGAGGCTCTTCTGCCCTGGAAATGATTGAGGAAAAAAAATCTGAAGATTTCTAGGCATCATGGTTGAGCCTCTGCTGTGTCTTGAAAAGGTAGGCTTTGCTTCCCCATGTCTCATGGATGTCTTTCTTACAGAAAGAAGGAAGATCAGTACTGTTGTGCAAGGTACTAGTAGGGTCTTTTGGGGAGTATTGTACAGTTCTCGCCATCTGTACTCGAAAGATGAATATAGCAAATGGAGGACTGCTGATAAGCTGGGACAATGAAGAATGTTTGGAAGGCATGGAGTGTCTGCACGCTGTCTTTGAATTACAGGTTTTAGTGTAAATGCAGTCTTAAAGTATGGGTTTTTTTCTTCTTTTTTCTTCTTTTCCTTCCTTTCTTTAGGAGAAAAGGAAGGTACCTAAATTTCCAAATGGATCTACTCCTACAGGAGACACTCTCAAAGAAGAAGGCCATCATGCTGGACCTGAACTTGAGAGAACTGGAAGGTGTGTTCACTTCCCTAAATTCTAGCTACTGTAAAGAAATAAATGTGTTAAATCTTCACAGTTTTTAATGATGACATTTGAACATAAAATACCATGGTATAAGTGTCAGAGCGCATCCTTTTTCCTTTTCAAGTGTTGGATTCTTGCCTATAAATGCCAATCTGCTTAAAGTATTTTCAAGCCTGTGGCAATGTTTCACAACACATTTGCGAAGGATTTCATATAAGATGCTGCCTAATTTAACTAACTGACTTTTAAGAATTGGGTTTTAATTTATAACTTTCAAGAGCATGCAATTAACGTAATTATAGCAGGAGTATACAATTTTCAGTATTGGGCTAGGTACTAAAAATTTATGTTAATGCAAATCTGTTTTATTAAACATGTATGACATGGAACAACAAGGAATATAAAGTGGCAAAAAATACTTCAGAATTGGTTAGGTTTTATTTTGGTTAGGTTTCTTTTAGATCTAAAATCAAATTGAAGGAATTTTTTTCAGTTGAGTTGCATTGTTGTTCTCTGTTAATTATGAAATACTTACCAAATAAAGACCCCAACACTGGAAATACCTGGTTAAGATTAAACCGTAATACCTCATGTGAGAGTAGAGATTAAATCAGCTGAAAGATTCTGGAAAAGATTTACAGTGTTGTTGTGCCCAAAATAATAAAGTTCCAAATGAAATGCATCTTTCTCATATCCTTGCAAGAAGGACTTTACAACATTCGTATTGATTTTTAGCATTTTGGCTTTGGTATGCTTACTTTTTGCCTTTTTTTCAGGCAGTATGTGGAGCAGAGAAGTTCATTTCTGCCCACAGAATTATCCCTAGATGAGACTATTGCTTTTCTTGGGAATGAATTTTTTTTAATAACTCAACATAATTTTTTTATTTGTAGGTGGAAATTATACCTAGTATTTTGGAGTCTTGAAATTTTTGGGAAACTGCCAAAAGCCTTTTAATTTCTTCCTAATAAATTATTCAATTTAACTGACATATATATTTGGTTTTGTACTTGCATTTGTAGAACATCTTTATACTCCAGATGAAAACAATGTTAAAAATGATAGACCTAAATTTATTTGTGGACCTAACTGTATGTATGTAGAGAATTAAAATAAAAAACCTAAACTACTTACTGGAATAGTGATACTGATATGTATCAATGCAGCAGTTTTGGTTGAGGTTTTAGCATATTTTTCCTGTTCCTTGTTTTGAATATTACAAGACAGATTTGACTTAAAACATAATTTAGGTGGAATTGTTTGCAAAGATATTTTTTCAGTATCTAGCCCATATACAAAAACACCTAGCCAGCTTTTAAAAATGTAGATAACCTGTTTGATTATATTTGGAATACTACTGAAATGGAATAAATAAGATTCTCATTTAGATTTTAAACTGTTATGCTTTAATCTGGATTATGAAATAGCTAATTTGTGCTGGCAATAGGCACTGGCAGTCATGTGTAGCCCATAGTTTTGAACTAGCTAGAATCCTTTAGTGTACAGTTTGACGAGTTTCATCTCACCTATTTAGGCTTTTTGGTGGTTTGATACTTGACATCAAAAGGAAAGCACCTTTTTTCTTGAGTGACTTCAAGGATGCATTAAGCCTGCAGTGCCTGGCCTCGATTCTTTTCCTATACTGTGCCTGTATGTCTCCTGTAATCACTTTTGGAGGGCTCCTGGGAGAAGCTACACAAGGCAGAATAGTGAGTACAAAGAATGGTAGTGGCCAGGCTTTTAGACCTTCAGAGGCAAGTCACTGTGTGCATTTGTCTCATTTATTTATACTTGTATTTGAAGAATTTACCCACAGCACTTGATTAGCCTGCCCCAAAGCAGATCTTCCCCAAAAGGTAATTGCTGTGGAAAATGTGGGGAACCCATGTGAACAGGAGAAGATGCACAGTGGAGGTAAAAAATGTTTATCCTGCCTTATTGGATGAATGGCTTCATGAATTGAGAAAAGGCTTGCATTACCTTCTTTTTGGCTACTTGAAAATGATGAATAGCAGTAAAGGTGCACCATCCCACTAGGCCTACTTTAGGCAAAGTCAGAGGCTCAAGGTGGATAGCCAAGAACGTGTACTGGCCTTGAGTAGTAGGCCTACAAGGATGATAATGCCTGCGGTGTATGGTAGTGGTCAGTTGCATATTGGGCCAGTAATGGATGGGATATGTATATGCTTTCACTAATGTATGTTGTTAACATTAAAACTGGTTAAGGTTTAGGAGCAGAAAATACTCTTCATTGTAAAAGACTTGAATATAAACCATATATGTACAAAATTTTGGTAGTGTTAAGTTGGGCAGGAGATAACACTAGCACCTTTCAAACCAAAACATCATTGCACTTTGGTTTTTGGAGCAAGGAAGGAATACTGTACATCAGCAATGTTAATAACTTGGTGTTTGTGTCAATTGGCTTGTAAGTAAACTAGTTTGAAGTGTATTTTCTGTTTTTAAATCTATAATGAAGAAACAAGGCTCTGTCCTGGGGGGGGGGAAGGATGTATTTAGACATAGACATATCCTTTACAAATTCAAAGATTTTGGTAAAGCTTATGATGCTATAAATATCTTCTTGATACTTTGATCAAGTTTTTAAGCTTGTACTGTATTAAAATTTAGTTCACTACTTTATCTCTTTCAAGTAACGCTGTTGAGTCAGATTTTTGTTTATTGATATAGCACTTCAAGCTGATAATTTTTTTTCTGTATTTGCTGTCTTTTCTGTGTGCTGAAATGTAGGAATGGTTAGCAAAATGTTGGTATAATTTTTGAATGCACATCATGTGTAATGAAAATATGCTCTTTTTAAAGCTTGATTCTTAAACACCTTCTTTCTTTTAGCTATCTGGAATTGTTTGCGGGTTTGTTCCTGCCTTCAGATACTTGGTGTGCATCATTGAATATAAAATTTAGTTACTGCACACACTTGTTCAAGCACAGTAGCTGACATTGTAAGGTACACAGTTTGTGTTTTGAAACCTTTCCTCACATTCCCAGAGGTCATCACCTCCGCAGTACTTCTGTCCCTGCCACCCTGATTGAGAGCCCCAAGGTTAATGCATTGACTAACCAAAAGCACTAATTCAAAGGTAATAGAACAAGGGACTGGGATTATATATATTTTTTTTTCCTGATGTAATGAACAAAGGACTCATGTTTTCATTTTTAATAGCCCCAGTTCAGCAAACCATTTTGTCCCGTTCTAGATGCTTTCCTGAATTGGAGCTTTAAGTTTGCATAAATACTGTTTTCTTAGGCTTGCATAATTGCAAAATAACAAACACTTAAGGCTTCCTGGGGGAATTTTTTAATCTGTAATCCGTGACTTCTCATAGTTGTAAATGGGATAGTTAACTATTTTCATGTAACTTTAATATCATTTTAGTATTTAAAACGTCTTGCCCCTCTCTTCTGAGGTGCATTGCAACTTTTTTAAAGCAGAAAATATTACAGTAAAACATTTAATTCGAGAACTGGAAAAGAAATGCATTACCAGGTGGGACATTAGTTTACTGCTCATCTATTTTTGGTGTCATGTAATTTCCCCTGCACCTCCACCTGTCAGTTTTTTCTTTTGTAATACTTGGTTGACTGATGCAGGTTTGATACAGCACACCGTATCATGTTTTGGTACAGGTATGTTGCAAGATATATTTTTTTTTTTTTTCTTTACAGAGACAGATAATTCTTTCTCTAAGCTACATGTTGAGTAACATTTTTTTTTTTATATATATATTTAATTTGTAGTAATTGTTGGTATGTTTTTCCTCCATAGCTAGCAGGACTACTAACTTGTTCTCATGGTCTTGGATGGCTTTATGTTTCTCAGGAGTGAAGTTATCAAAATTTTTTGTCCATGGTATTGTTATTGCAAAACTGTGTTAAGTTATTCTTGTTGCAAACATCTATATTAATTGCATTGTTTTTACATTGTCTTGTTTCTAAGTTAATGCATCTTAAAACTGTATTTATGTAGATGTGATGCTAAACGCTGACCTGAAAGGCAGCTTAGTTACAGCAGTTTCTTTTCCCCCAAACAGAGTGCAATAGAGTCTCTCTTTGGAGCCTCATTAACTGGGATTGCCTATTCTCTCTTTGCTGGGCAACCTCTTACTATTCTGGGGAGCACCGGACCAGTTCTAGTATTTGAAAAAATACTATTTAAATTTTGCAGGTAAGTGATGTTTGTATTAGCTTGATGCACTTTCTAACTTTCTAGCCTGTTAGAGTAGCTGTAATTGAATTGTGTGTTAAAAGTGTGTGTCTATGAAGATGTAAATATAGTGGCAAGAGACTGAGAGATGGGTGTGGTTTGGCAAAGCTGTGAGGCACTAGTGAGCCTTAACGAGAAAATCAGTAATAAAAAGTGGCTAGGACTTAAATAAAAGTTATGTTCTGACTGAAGATGTTGGCTTTGGTTCTGCAGTGGTAAACAGGGATTGATCTGCCCTCTAAGAGAAAAGCATCTAGGTAGTTCTTGAAAGGTCATCCCTGTGATGCTTCCCAAGCTAGGTAGTTACACCCTTAATCCTAGAGGCACCTTATAGTGTTGCTTTGCTTTGGTGGAAGATGAGACAGAAAAGTTTCTGCTTCCTTCAAAACTAACAACATCAAGGATGAGAGAAGTGGTGAATACCTATAGAGCTTGGCTTTGGTATCTGTTTTCAAATAGAATATAATACAGGTGACTTTTAGCTCAGTTAATGCTTCTGTTTCTTTCTTCACACAGGGATTATGGTCTTTCCTACCTCTCCCTGCGAACTAGCATTGGTCTGTGGACTGCGTTTTTATGCATAGTGCTTGTAGCCACAGATGCCAGCAGTCTTGTGTGTTACATCACTCGATTTACTGAGGAAGCTTTTGCAGCGCTTATATGCATCATATTTATTTATGAGGCATTGGAAAAGCTTTTTCATTTGGGAGAAGTTTATGCCTTCAATATGCACAATGATTTGGATAAACTGACTTTATATTCGTAAGTACCAAGTTTCTATCTGTCAGTAAAATACACAGGGGAAATACAGTATAGAGACATACAGTCTACTAAGCTGTGATGTGTGCCTGTCCTGGGGAGGGTAGCAGGAATGCTGGGGGTGGTACGGGCATGAGAAACCTCAGAAAAATTCTATTCAGGATGCTGTAGAATTGAATTTTCTGTTAGCTGTCGGTGGTTGGAAGGGATGAGGGGCTGTGACAATGCCTGCTTTAATTGGAGCTTTACTCGAGGTCAACCTGGAGATCAAAGGTCAGAACTGGAGTTTTGCCTTGCCACCTCTAGAAATCATGATAGTTTACTCCACCTGGGTGAGGATTATTTCCAGGTAGCTGAGACTTGGAGAGCTTCTGCAACTTTTACATGATGTGAATAGGGAGTTAACATCTTCAAACAGTGTTGCTTTCTACTGTTATGGGGAATACCTGACTTCTTAAAAAAACCAAACTATTTTTGAGAGAGAAAAGTAATACAAAATACAATACAGCCATTCTGTTAATCACAGTAACTAGCAGTAAAACTGTCAGTACAAAACAGGTCTCTGCTCTGGCACCTGGAGCACCTCCTGTCCTCCTTCTGCACTGACCTGGGTGTCTGCAGAGTTGTTGCCCTCATGTATTCTCACTCCTCTCTCCTGGCTGCTGTCATGCAGTAACTTACTTCCCTTGTTAAATGTGTTATCCTAGAGGTGCTGCCGCTGTTGCTGATGGGCTCAGCCTTGGCCAGTGGTGGGTGCATCTTGGAGCTGAGTGGCATTTGCTCTGTTGAGTGTGGGAAAAGCTTCTGGCATCGTCTCACAGAAACCACCCCTGTAGCCCCCCAGCTACCAAAACCTTACCATGCAAACCCAGTACGCTAACTTTTAGTGTGCACCTGTACCACTTCTGCATTAAGAGTTCACTTATACAGTAAAATGAGCATTGAGTACTACTTATACCATGTCTTGATACTCATATTTTTTAGTTTATGGTGATACACTTAAATGCTGCTTTATCTTTTGCTGCTCAGTGTGAAATTTACAAGCTTATGGTATAGTTCCACTAAACATGATGAATTGGGTTACAGCTCACACCTGTCAGAAGGAGGAAGTCCTGCTGACTGTTACTGAAACTGCTCATTTTGCATAGTTTAAACCAATCAAAAGCAAAGCTGTTCTGTGATTCATCAACAACATGCAGTTAGCTGTCAATCAGCAATCCATATGTTCCGGATCAATGATACAGCAGATAAACTCAAGTGAGATACTTAAGGAATACTAGTAAGAACCTACACGTTTTTAAACTGTCTCCTGTTACTAATCCCCAGAAGTTCTTATTGCACCCCCACCAATATTTACCCTCCAGCCCCAGACACGTGGGTTAGTCACACACCATGCTTAAGGAGCATGGATTTCTCTGCTAGTGGGTCCCTTCCTGCTGGAAATGTGTGTCCTCTAGCTTTATTTGTACCTGTGTGGTTCTCTGCTAGTGAGGCAGCCCCCTGGGAGGTCACATCTACCAGCAGTTCCTCCTTGTTGCGCCCTGCAGGCAGTTCTCAAAGGGCAGGCTGCCCACCTTCCGCTGGGCGGCTGCTCTGCCTGGCCAGGGCACGGATCACTGATCGCAGGGTGACTTCTGGCAGTGTCAAACCAAGTTTTGGCTGTTGTGTTTCCACTTCTAAGATCTCTCCTTGCTTTTACAAACATTCATGCTGCTTTGGTACTTCCTTTCAGGAGAATTCCCTTTTGGTTCTCTGTTTTTTCTTTCTTTTTTTCCTTTCCAAAAGCCTTTTTGTAGTTCCTGTGTTACTGTTTAATCCAGCTGATGGTCGTAATTTTCCTGTTCAATGGGATTAGTTTTGGGCAAACACCTTCTTGGACAGCTGCTTGTATTCCAGTCACACATGACATTCACACTCACTTTCCTGCCTTACCAGCAGTTAAGACCAGGCCATGGTGCCAGGAGTGGGCCGTGGGAGTATGCTCACTTCCTAATTTCTCCCTTTCTTCTGGCTGCTCATCCTTCTGTTGCAGAGGCTCTGGGGCCTCACTGGCCTCCTGTGTGAGTGTGTTCAATTCAGTAGTCTGGCAGAAACTGTTCTGCAAATCTGTAGGTCTGCTGACCCTTGCCACCCGATTGTGTTTTGCTATGCTAGCAGAGGCAGGCCTCATATGAGAGTGGGAAGAGGAACGTGTGGCTTTTCTTTCAGGACATGCCACAGAGTTCAACTTTGGTTTGTCTTTTTTTTTTTTTTTTTTTTTCCCTACCACAAAGCTGTAGGAGATCCAGCCTTTTACGCTTGCTTTTTTCCCCCTTCTGTACCCCCAATGGGGAAGAGGGTGCAAAACAAGTATCTTCAGCAAAGTGAGCCAGAAGGCGGTCTCTAATACTCTTACATTTTCTGTTTTTTCTTTCTCTTCCTGGATTTCCACTTAGTTACTTGCTGGCGTTCCTTATCTTAATTGCATTTGTTGAGAAATTTGTCCATCAGTCTTTCTTCCGGCATGCTTGTTTGTGTTACTGCCTTGACAAACAACTAAACATGCTTTCTTTTCATCTTATACTTACTGTTGCAATTCCTTTCTCTTCTGATGGTTCTCGAGTTACTCAGTTTGGAACTACCTTGTAGGAATTGCTGCTTTCCAGTCTTCTCCTATTTCCTTTTGCTGTTACTTCATGATTCAGTTACCAAAAGAAGGTGGACATACGTATAATTTTTTTAAGGTTCCTTAAACATTATGCTTTGCAAATATAGGTTCTTTTTGCCCACGCACGTTTAGTGCTTTTTCCTTCTTTACTGTCATACTATCAGAGTGCAAGTATGCCGTTCCATGGTTGTTTTTCAGTATTTTGATGAATCTCATAAAAAAAGGAGACTTTTCTTGCTTATTGTATGTTTCTCTTCTACATAAATGTTTACATGTTAAGCTTATGGTTTGGTGTACTTGAATAGCCTTATTTAAAAACATCACATTAAATCAATATTAAATGTTACTTTTTTTTACTGATCTGTACTTCTGTCAACCTGTCTGATAGAAAGGGTTCTGCAGTCCAAGTCTGCAAACCGCTGCAGTAGGGAGGGACACTTTTACTTGTATTAAAAATGCATGCATGCAGTTGCTCTAAATCTGAGCAGTTTATGCATTTATATCTTCAGTTAGCCCACTAACTACATGCTCAAAAATGGTGTCCTACTTCAGTGTGACCAGTTTTGGCCATGGTGTGGTCAGAGGGCATGTCAAATGCAAGATAAATGGCTAACTACCAAATTTCAGAAAAGACTTAAACTTCTAGAGGCCATTGGCATGTCTGGTTTGAAAAGGAACTGCTGGAACAGTCATATATAACAATTTCTTAAAATGAAATGGTTTCAATCTCTCTGTTTTCTCTTATGTTGGTGTACAATAGGACTAATTGAAGTTTGACTCATTGTGGGATGCTATGCTGTATAGAAATCCGAAAACCTTAATTTGTACACAGTCATAGAAAACTTTGTTCCAAGTTAGTCAAATTATGTAGAAACCTTGAGGATAACACAATGTATGTTAGTATATTTTGTGTTATACACTGGGTTGCTGGAAAGTGGTGTCATACATTATCTATTTGAAAACTGGCAGATCATTCAAATAGTTAAGTCAATATCTGGCCTGCTTCTAACTGTTTAAAATACATAGTCTGTTTTTCTTGTTCAGTCTGTTAAACCTCCTGAGCAGCTGCCTCTTTCATTCTTCATTCCTACCCACCTCCCAATAATCCTAGTTCATGTCATTTAGGGGAGGAGCCGTGTTCTCTGCTGCTTTTGTAGAAGGTGGGGATAAACTCTGGTTTAAATTCTTCAGGTTTTTTGAAACTACTGAAATTTTGACACATATGGTTTAAAAGCATGTACATTATTTTTTTCTTCCCTTCAGATGTGTGTGTTCTGAACCTGAGAGACCCAGCAATGAAACTTTGAAGGTGTGGAGGAGTATGAATAAGTCTATGGAAAATATAGCATGGAGTAACCTTACAGTTTCTGTGAGTATCTAAAAGCTGTATATGTGCATGTGTATGTATGTATGAAAAATAAATGCCCACAGAGCACCAGTCTTGATATAATATTTCTCATCTAGTTTCTGTCTTGATTTGAACTGTATTCTGAACTCTTTTATTCTTCCCATAATGCTTTAAACAGTCATTGTAGTGGTTTGAATGAATGAGTCCGTGGCAGTGTAAATGCTAATATCATAAATGTTTACTTGAGGTAGCCACTTTCATCCTGGTAAGCAGAACAGCCTTCCTTCTGAAGTGCAGATGAATATGATGAGCCGGATAAACAGGAGATTGCTTCCTTCAATCTCCTGGAAAGGGTGAACAAATAATTTTAAGATAACGTGAAGGTGGAATCTGCAGTTAAAATGTGGTAGCAAACGTGTTAATCTGTTTGTTAGACATTGGTATAAAACTATAACAGAATCAAATAAATTATCTAAATACCGATGGGAAGAAAAAAACTATTTGGAAAATTGAACATTAAAAGAAAAGGGGAAGAGCTATTTGAAGGAGTAGGCTTGAAAGCATTACCTTCTGAACTTGATATTTTATACCAATATCTAATTTTTTGGGTAGATGAAGAGGAGGAAAGTTACTATGTGGAAGTGATACTGAAGGTTTTTAGGAAGAAACATTTTTGCTTAATAACAGTTCCCTGGGTGGGAATCAGTTGCCTGAACACATCTGTCCATGGCCACTTTGCATACCCTGGCATCTGGTTTCCACCTACATCTTGAATGATTTGGATCTACTATAGATTTTGTGTTGCGTTTGCTAGCTGAGTGTGCCTACTTTGGCCATCTTAGGCAATCTAAAATGGCAGTAGTTACCTGTGTAGGGGTTCTCCTTGTGTCTGGGCCTTAGATGTTCACAATGAAAGTAGGTATTTTGCACAGCAAAAGTGCTATGGAAAACCTCAGTGCTTTACTTGAGTTTTAGCTGTAGTGTTTGCTATGTACCACCGATGGCTCCTGGTCTGCCGTAATCACTTAGGATGGCAGTTTCTCTTGAACTTAGTTTTTATATTTATTCTATATTTATTTTTTATTTTATATACCTTTTCATTCCCTTAAGCATCTTCAGTCTTCGCAGAGAGACAGAACTGATCCAGGATGTGGTGGGGCTTATAATCAAAGTAGATTGTTAATGGGGTGAATTTTTGTCATAAGTTAAATTTTTCAATAAATTAACCTGTTTAAAGACTAGGTTGCGGCAATGCTGCTTCCAACTATTTGATTTATTGACTTCTTGTTTCCTTGTACTCCATGTGTCTACTTTAATTCTTCACTTTGCATTTCAGTGAGCCTTTTGGATAGGGATCATCTGACTTTGTTTTCTTTTTTATTCAAATCCATTATTTGCGATGCTTTTTCTGCTTTACTAGAAACTATTTCTTTTCTTAACAGTTGGGTTAATCTCATTTTGTAAGAGTCTTTGTTTCTTATCTGTATCGAGGCAAAACAAAGTCAAGAATAAAGAGGTGGGAGAAACTGAGGAGATGCCTGTTTATGTTCATTAGCTTGAAAGTTGGTTTTGGATAGTCTGCATTTCCTGCGCTTAGTCCTCAATCTTTATTTATACATTCAATCTTGTGATGCTTTGAGAAATAGAATAGAAATGAGGTGAATGTAAAGAAGTTTTTATTCTTGCGCATCTCCCAGCATTTTGTCATCCCAAAATCATCAGTGATGGCTACTGTGGCTCTTCTGGAACAGACAACGCGGATTTTTTTGCATTTCAAGATGAGGTGGTGATGAAGGAAGGAGAATCCCCTCTTTGGGATTGTGAAAGTTCTCAAATATGTTTTATGTTGTGGAGCTGCAGGTTAGGTTGAATGTACTCAATGAATAAAACGTAGAAATTTAAGGAGTTCTTCTCTTTGCAGGAATGTTTAGAATTTCATGGTGTGTTTCGTGGATCAGCTTGTGGCCGTCATGGACCATACATTCCAGATGTTCTCTTCTGGTCTGTCATATTATTCTTTACAACATTTTTCCTCTCCTCTTTCCTTAAGCAATTCAAGACCAAACGCTATTTCCCCACTAAGGTAATTCTGTTTAGACTATTTTTATCTTGTGATAAATACATTAGTATAACTTAACAGTTGAATTTTCTATTTTGCTTCAGAACTTTGTATTGAGGGATTTCTTTTAAGGCAGAAAAAGAAATGAAAATAGAAAATCAGCTAAAAATTCAAAAATTGAAGGCAGTAGAGGAAAGAGTGTTTGCAGAAATTTCAGTGCTTACTCTACCTTCCTGTAGTTACAAGATATTCCAAACATTAGAAGACCTAAGCAGTCTGTCTCCCCATATTAATAGTTATTGTTGGGTATCATTTGGAGAGATAATACTGCTACTGCTTTCCTCACCTAGCCATACAGAACAATTGATTGCTTTCCCCAGACTGCTGATGTATGAAGGGTTCTGAGAGGTTTCTCAGGGGATTACTATTTCTAATAGAGGCTAATATCCTTGGGCTGATTTATACAGCTTCTCCTAGCCAAAATACAAACCTCAGCTCATCCTACGGTGTGTTCCTAATGTTTGTTAAAGTCATCTGATAACCTGAATAGATTGCAAATTATCCTGCTCTTATCTATTAAAACATCAAATGTATGGGTATTGATTTCAGAACAGTTCACTGATATTTTTGAATTAAGCTACAAAAAGACTAGCTGTTATGGCCCAGCCTCCTAGTAGGGTTGAGGGGACAGGAAACTTACGAAGGAGTTATTTTAAGTAATTTGCTTCTTGCAGTAGATCACATTTAAATGAGATAATCAGATGAACCGTTGTACAGAATACTTACCTTCTGCAACTTCATGCTATGTGGGCAGGCAGCTTACATTTTCCCTTTTTATTTTAAAAACTATATAATGTTCTGTAGTGTAATACAATACAAATAGACGAAGCAAGAGTTAACACAAGTCTTTTCTTTGTAGGTTCGTTCTACCATCAGTGATTTTGCAGTATTTCTGACTATAGTAATCATGGTTGTGATTGACTACCTTGTAGGAGTACCTTCTCCTAAGCTTCATGTTCCAGAGAAATTTGAAGTAAGAAATAAAACCTTTAAAAAAAAGATAAAAAAGTAAAACTTAAAAAAACGACCCCAAAATGTTTTAAACGCTTGCAGTTTCATAGACAGTAGAACAGTGGAATTGTATAGAAACAGAAATTTTATTTTTTTTACTTACAATGTAGTTGAAGTACTCTGTCTTCTGTTCTGTATGTATGTCTCGTCTGACAGAAGAGACTATGCATTATATTACAATATCACTGAAAAGGAAGCATTCTTTTGTGCAGATGTGCAAAAATGAAGGAATGGAATGGATTTGTTTTAATTTTTTCCATATAAATGTCATGTTCACATTTAAGAGCTAAATCCGGCTTTTGGTCAAAGCCATTAGAAAAAAATCTAAACACATATATAAGAGACTTGATCTATTTGTTGCAATTTGTAGCAATAAAATATGCTTTATATTTTAGTAATTTAATTTATATCGTTGATAATTTGTTTTTTCAGCCCACTCGAAAAGACCGAGGATGGTTCATAGATCCTCTTGGAAGTAATCCTTGGTGGACACTCTTGATAGCTGCTGTTCCTGCTTTACTCTGTACCATTCTCATTTTCATGGATCAGCAAATAACAGCGGTTATTATAAACAGGAAGGAACATAAGCTGAAGGTAAAAGTCATTTTCACAAAACTCAAGTTTTGTGCAAGTCAAGTTTTTAAACCAGATTCATTCTGCGAGTCTGTGAAATACTGCAACAGCTACTAAATAAACGTGTATATTAACTAATAAAGAACAAATACAATTTTGTGGACACTTCCAAAGTATCTAACTTCTGTAGTTTTCTGTTATTTACCAGCTAAGTTATAAATATGGTATCATATAAAAATAAAGTTTATCAAATTGTTTGTTTAATTTTACAGAAAGGCTGTGGTTATCATCTTGATCTGCTCATGGTTGGTGTTATGTTGGGGATATGTTCTATCATGGGCTTACCGTGGTTTGTTGCTGCAACTGTCCTGTCTATAAGTCATGTTAACAGCCTGAAAGTTGAATCTGAATGCTCAGCACCAGGAGAGCAACCAAAGTTTTTGGGAATCCGGGAGCAGCGAGTGACAGGATTGATGATTTTTGTCCTGATGGGGCTGTCAGTGTTCATGACCTCTGTGTTAAAGGTGAAAGACAGTTTTTTCCAAAATATTTGTATTTTCTTTGTGCTTTGATTTTGATACTGTGATTTAGCATTTCATAATGTGAGGAAGTTTAATTCTGTTAAGTAAAATATGCCTGGACTCATTCTCAAATTCTTTAAGAGGTGTTAGTTGTATAGAAATGATGGGGGGAGATACAAGTAAATGAAATCTGAGCAAACTAGCAATGTAGTGAGTAGTGAAGAAAACAACCTTTGTCCATGTTCCTTGATTTTTCTTGCCAGCTGTTTTTTAGTTTCTTGAGTCTGTGTTCCCTAACATAATTATGTATTTTTATGTGAGTCATAAATAGAGAGAGAAAAGGAGTGTGATAAATAAACACATCAAGTTGAGTGGAAGTATTATAATATAGCAGAATAAACAGAAAAAGTGATCATCAGAAATTACATTGTTCACTTTTCGTTATCTTCAGCTTTTTAAACTTGCTTCGATCTTTGAAGCATCAAGATTATCTTATGCATCATCACTGTGTAATAGAGATTTTGCGGGCCGTATTGTGGCCTCAGTTTACACTGTTTCTTAATTTATGTCCATAGTGCCCTTTCGAAGACTTCCAGAAAAAAAAACAATCATTCGGTTGGCTTTTTGCTCAGATTTGAGTAAAATTCATTCAACTCCTCCTTTGCTGTTTCAGATCCAGTAGTTAAAAGGAGAAATTAAAAAACTGTCTTTTTGTTGCAGAAATAGCAGACATTGCGTAAATTGCATAATTTTGAATACCTTTAAAGAACTTTGTAAAAGTCTGTGCAAAGACAGATCACAAGTAATTTCACAAAAAGGTGGCTTCTAATGGCTGTTTAAGTTTAGATAATGGGAAGAAACAAACCTATGAACACACAGCTGTAGTTTAGTAATTAGAGGTACGTATTATAAATTCTTAATAGTTGATCACTTGTAAATGTTAAAAAATGTAAAGGTCTGAAAAGAGTAAGGTAATGGCAGTTATTAAGAATGACTATTCAGATTTGACAATCCCTGGTTGAAAAGCTGCCAAGAGCTCAGCTGTATAATACAAATGATCAGGATCAAAAGCAGAAATACTGAAATTTATTGTTGCTAAAAAGCGAACGATAAAGGTGCCAATTGCTGAAGCTAGAGGTTTAGCCCATGTTTTAACGGCTGTTTCTTAGAAACTAATACTTTTTTTCTGAAACCAAGGGTAATGGGAATGGTGTTACTACTGTTTTGCTCTTTATGAAATGTTTTTCCTTTTCAATGTGAATGGCCCTTACTGTTCAAAAGAAAGAAGGAGAACAAAGCCTTGCATCTGTAGGTTGCTGTGGCTTTGTTTCATGTATGGTTTTATACTGAGTTAATGCAGTAAAAATTAACTTAAATGAAGTTATTAGCATGTCAAATTAGAGCTTACAGTGAAGACATTAGCTTTTATATACACACACACGCGCGCATGTATGTATCTGTCTATGCAGTAACAAATCCCTAAGGTGTAGTTTTAATCCACACTATTTAAGTTTCAGTAAAGGCTTTTGTTCAGGCTTGATGGTAGCTGTTTTTATTAAGATTTCAAATAGTATCTTGGCTGTCCTTTACTCAGAAGTGTCATGAATTCAGGAGCAAAGAAGACTTTGCTTGCTTTGTGTAGGCTGCAGAGGTTTCATGCAAATGCCACTGAAATCAGTGGACAGCTTCATTATCTTGGTAAGGTTTAAATTGATCTTATTACAGCAAAATTTAGCTCTGAGAAATCAGGATATTTTAATAGCTCAGTGTTTTATTTAATCTGCTCCAGAAATGCAAGATAGTGATCAAAAGCAAAACTTCATTTGGCAATTTCATGAAGCTAATAGTCTCAATACAGTTCCTGTCAGATAGCAACATAAAGCAGCATACTTAGCATTAATAGTAATCATGGTTGCAACCTAGAAAATTGAATTAATAGGCGGTCAGAGGTGGAACTACTTTTTAAATCCTGATGATGGCCTTGTTAGCTCTAGATTTTTTTGCTGCTCAGTGATGTGTGTATTTTCTTTATAAATAAAAGAACCGCAGCTTTCACAGATTTCACTTCAGTAAAATATAATGCAAAGAAAACCTGGGTCCATGTCTTTTGCCAATATGGACTGCTGTTAGCCACGCCGATTCTACAACTAACTGTGGATGGTTTTTTCCTCTCCAGTTTATTCCAATGCCAGTTTTGTATGGTGTCTTTCTTTACATGGGAGTATCTTCATTAAAAGGCATTCAGGTAAAGTCTGATTTTAATGAGCAGTTCGCTTCTGTTTTACACTAAATGAAAAGGAAGTTATAACACTTTGAGAGCAACAATAACGTTAGCCCATATTGACTGAATAGTATTTACGATAATTTCCTGAGTGTCATGTTCAGACTGTGCTGTACCTTCACTTTTCACTTCGCATTTGTTCTTTCAGTAGTATAGCTGAGCAACGAATTACCTGAAATACTGTGAAATTTTGTAGTAGTAATGGGGGACTGGGGGGGCTGGGATGACCCAACAAAAGAAAATGCCCCCAGCCCTACCCCACTGCATGTTCAGTGTCCTTCATTAATACTTTATTTGGGTTTATATTGTTTCTGGAGTCCACTAAAAATGTTTATCGCCTTCTGGAGGGAAAGAAAATAACTAACTGAAGGATGATTTTATTTTTCAATGCAGTTTTTTGACCGTATAAAATTGTTTGGAATGCCTGCCAAACATCAACCTGACCTGATTTATCTACGTTACGTGCCGCTCTGGAAGGTCCATATCTTTACAGTTGTTCAGCTCACTTGTCTAGTTCTGTTGTGGGTGATTAAAGCCTCTGCAGCTGCTGTTGTTTTCCCTATGATGGTAAGTGTTCTGCTTTACAAACTAATAATTGTCCAAGAGTATGTGCATCATCCAGAACCTCTTCAGAATGTATTTGCTGCCTTAAGAAAGAAGGGTGTGGGGAAGAAACAAAAGAACCCATAGTACATGTTCACTTTTGAAACACAAAAGGACTTTTCATTTCCTGAAAATAAGCAATTCAGTTGTGAATAGCTATTGAAAGTGGAAATTATTTAACTTCGTGGTAAGATAAAACTAGTACTACAAAAAAGGGCTTCAGTTAAAGATTCTGAATGTACTGAAAGCATGTGTGCATTTTTGTTCATTTAAGTAGCTTAATATAAATGATTCCATTTATGGTTCCCTTAAGGTTCTAGCGTTGGTGTTCATTCGCAAGCTCATGGATTTATGTTTCACCAAAAGAGAGCTTAGCTGGCTTGATGATCTTATGCCAGAAAGCAAAAAGAAGAAAGAAGATGACAAAAAGAAAAAAGAGAAAGCAGTAAGTGTGAAAACAATCAAACTAAGCATGTCATAAATTGCTAAAGAATACTCAATGATACTTAGAGAGACTATTATGGCAATTAAGATAAGGAAAAGTCACTGTTGCAGTGATGCTGTTAGGAACTATGATGACTCTTTGTGATTAAAATTAGCAAGCAAAGTGGAAAGAAGCAGGTTTTATCACAAAATGCTGTTTTCTTTGTCTTTCACCAGGTTAGGAGAGAAAAGGGAGAGGGAGAGAAAAGCAGTTGAAGTGGGGATCTTCACCCTGCTTAAATTTATCACAAAACTGTTCATTGTATCAGGGACATTTTGCTTGTTTGTGTTTGCAGTGCTGTAATTAAAACATACTGCTAATTGCTGATAATATAGTAATACAGCTTAGAATCATAGGATCGTTTAGGTTGGGAAGACCTTTAAGATCGTCAAGTCCAACTGTTAACCCAGGACTGCCAAGTCCATCACTTTACCATGCTCATATAACTCCTCCATAAAAGCCTTACCTAACTGTACACCATCTGGCTGAATTCCTTGCAAAACTTGTCACACCCTCCTTCTCTGCTCCCCTGTCCTCCCTACCTGGATAAAACGCTTCTAAAGAAAAAAGTTCTTAAACTATTATGTCCTGCATTCAACTCCAGTGCCTACAGGGAAATGCCCCTTCCCCCTGTGGAAATTGTCAGCATGAGATGCTTCTTTTATTTCTACTGCATGAATAGTCTTACAAACTTTTTACTTGGAATTTACAGGAAGCAGAGAGAATGCTTCAGACAGGGGACAGTGAAAGTGTACACCTTGCATATGGAGAAGCAAATTTGGATTTTCCTGTAAAAACCCTAAAATACAGGTATAATAAAGTGTTGGTCTCTGAGGAGTTCTTTTTTCACATGCTGCAGTTTGCTTTGAGTTAAGCTGATAGCGTATGAGTTGAATTAAATTTTTTTTTCTCCCAAGCTTGTAACTCGGCCATGATTAGAAAGTATGAAGGTATATCTTGCAGTGCTTTAGTAGCATTTTTGTGTTGCGTTGTTCTTTAAAACTGCATCTTAATTATAAATTTACATGACCATCTTGAACAGATCAGATGACTCAATTTCGACCAGCTGTACTCAAGGTGAAGAAGCTTCCTTGGTCAGTTTTCATGGAATACTTGTGTGTTACCATGCATGAAATGCTGAGTATTGAGCAACTAATAGCATCAGTTGAGCCCTGTGTTTACCAGCCGCTTGGATTTTTCAGAAAAAGTCTTAAGTGTGCAGTTCTTTGGTTTAAGTGAGGGCTAAAATCTATAATTTCTGTGATAAAAAAAATTTTTTTATGGGCAGCCATTTTTACTTTAAAACGTCATTTTCTGAAAGTAGATGTGAGGACAGAATAACCAGTTCCCTTTCGCAAAAGGAAGTGCTGGAATTTCATTGATGGAAAGGCGTTTTTTCTCAGTATGCATCTTCCTTACTGGGGATGCATTCAGTTTAATTGTCAGGTATTGTACAACTATTCAACACACCAATAAAAATGTTACAGATAAATAGCTTGCTAGCTTTTTTTTTGCCCCTCTAATACTAAGAGTTCCTAGATCAAAAATTTGCTTTGCTATGGATCTAGAGTAGTATTTGGTTTACCCTGATCAGAGTTGGGAACAGGCAGATTTTGGATTAGACGTATATTCCTGCTAACTGCTCGCCTGCTCCAAGAGCAGGCTTAATCAGGCTTTAGCAACTTAAATGAAAGTGCAAAATGCTAAAGCTTTTTTAAAAAACACATTTGAATTAATATTTGCTTTCACAGTAGAGTTATGATTTCATTGTGTGTGTGTGTGTGGTTTTTATTTCACTGTCTTGCATCTTGTGGAGATTGCTGAGGAAAAACGGCTTTGAAAGAGTCTATGAAATGTGAAGAACTCTTACAGATAACCTGCAGTACATTATGAAGCTTAAGTATGGAACAGAACAGAAAGTGTGTCTGCAGACAACACCTAAATCTGCTATACGTATAAACATGGGGAGAGCAAAGGGGAAATAGCTTTTAAAAGCTTATAATCTGTGAGGGTGACTGTCTCTTTTGCAGGTCTTGGGGAGGTGGTGGCAAAAAAAAAAAAAGTCTTGAAAAACGTCTAGTAAGACTCTGCAGGAAAAAAAAATAACTTGAAATCTGTCTAGATAATTGGGACTTCTAGGTTTTTACTAGGTTTAAATATCAACTGATTTACCAATTTCAGAATTTTATTAATATCTGCTCTTTTGCCCATGAGTATTTCCTGGAAGCAACTTAAAATAATTCTGATTAATGAAAGCCTTAGCAGGACAGTGTGATTAAGTTCATTATTTCTGAGCATGCAAAATAATTTTATGAGATTACAGGTAATTAGAAATGGCATAGCTCTCAAATATTCTCTATGTCTTGGTGGTATCTATGTGAAAAACTGGTTTATGATGCTATGTGATTAAGGCAGCGCTAGTGACTTAAATTTTCAACTTTTTGTTGAATTACATTTGTAAGAGATGAACTTAACTTGTGGCTGCGTAAATATTGAAAGAAGGCACAACTGATGTAAATGATGAGTGACAGTAAGTATAATGCTGTTGCAAGCTGTTGAATACTAACCAGAAAGTATGTTTGTTCTTTAGCATTGATCCCTCAATTGTAAACATATCAGACGAAATGGCCAAAACTGCACAGTGGAAGGCTCTTGCCATGAGTACTGAGAATGCCAAAGTAACCAGAGCTAACCTGAGGTAGTTATAATAATTACTCACGTGTTTTCTAACTATGGTTTTGTGTTTAGCAGCTAATACTGTACTTTTATTTCTTGAAATGTATATTGAAAAAATGAGCATACGTGGTTTGTAAATCTGCTTTGACTTTTCACTTCTAAGGAACTTGAATTTGAACTTAATTTTTGCTTTTTACTCTGAAGTTAAACAATTTCTATAATGAATTCCAATTATTTTATTAAATGTATTATTACAATTTTAAAGTTACTCTTTATTTGCTTATTTGCATTATTAGCAATATGTGCTAATATATTAGCTATTATATGCTATTCTGATGGGCTTAGGGTTTCTAAAAAGTTTTACTAGAGTGTATATGAGCATGGGAATTGTTTGATCCTGAACATAACAAATGCCAGTGGGAATAAGAGGCGAGTCCAACACTTTCATTGTTGCTTTATGCTGCCTTAGGACCTGCACCCTCTTTTTGTGGGTGGGTGGGTTGGTTGGTTTGTTTATCCCTGGCTCATTTTTAATCTTTAAAAATTAAACCTGACTCAAATGCTACCTTTACTGGATATGAAATATACTTGAAATGAAGTACGAGACAGATTAGGAGTCCTCAGTGCTGTGAGCTTTTCCTGTAAGCTGACACGTATCTTCTCTGATGGCTGGGAGCCTCATGCTCAGTGAGCTTCCCATCAACCAAGGAACTCTGTGGAGGGAATCATTCTGCTTTTTTGTCCTAGTTTCTTCCCTGTCTGTCATCTGTGAAGGGGAACAAACCAAATTTGGAATATTTACATGGAGTATCCCCAACTTCCTGAAAGGCTTGTAATTTATAGGAACTGGTACCTGTGGACTGTTCCATCACAATTGCTTAGTAGTTTTTTTGTAGGAGAGAGGGGAGACCGAGTGTGGTTGATTCGGGAAAACTGAGTTTATGCAATCCTGCTGCCTGCCCATGCATCTTCACTTGGTTGATCCCTTTCAGCCAAATCTGTCAAAGACAGGTTCTGGAGATACGAAATTGCCAGGTTTTGTATAAAATACATCTTGGTGGAAGAGTTGGCAGTGAAGGGAGTGTTCATATGTAATTGTGCAAGCTGCTGAGTACTGTTGAGCTTGCATCATGGAAACAGCAGTAGTTACTGGCCACGGAGCACTTGTGTACCATCTGTTTAGTCAGCATGTGCATTGCTCTAAGCTAGGCATGGGCTTTGTTTCACCCAGACAGTAGGTCAGCCAAGGGTGATGAAGGAGACAAGAGGAGAACATGAAGGTATTGTAATAGGAAAGGCTGAAGAGACTCATTAGTGCAGGCACAGTTTTCAGTGAATTTTCAGCCTGTATTGTTACAAGAGTTTAAAATGTTCAAATACATGTTTTAGATGTACTCAAGTTTTTAAAAATGTTTAGTATAAAGTAGATTCTCAGGGAGATAGATAATAGAGGCATTAGATAACAGAATATGTGTGTTAGTATACCCTCGTATTTTAATCGTGCTCTTTCATGCTAGGTTCTCAAAAACCTGTTACAGAATTCGTGGATGTTTCTACTATACTATCTGATAGTCATTGGGTGTGTAAGGCTTGAAAAGATACAGAGCTCTGTTTCTTTTTCCAGAAGAATTAAAATCACTAGATCTGGTTTTTGGGTAGCTAGTACAACTCCCATCTTGCACTTTCCTGTTTCCTGGGTATGTTTAGTTAGTATAGAATTATATGCAGCACTAGCAAATGATGCTTCTGATCTGTTTGCAGTGTTTTTTGATCTACTTAGATGGAATACTGGGTACTACCTGTCTTCTGTATTTTGCTATAAGACATTTCCCTTTGATTCCATAACCTGCCCTGCTTGAGATTGGTATGGTAAAAATTGCGTCTTGGAAGGGAACTTGCTAAAACTGCAAATTGAAAATAAAAAACACTGGTGTCAGAAACTAGCTCTTTCAAGAGGCAATCTGATACTGCATGCATCTGGAAAATGTTAGAAGGCAGGACTTCCTTGAGCCTGAGCTCAATTAGTAGCTGTTTTGAGGTATGTGTTACCCTTTCTTGTATAGTAGGTGCTGGAGACATCTAGAGATGTCGCCACTACTCAGTCAAAAGTGATTCTCAGTAAATTTTTCATGTCAGTTCTGTTAAGTTTTTCTGTGTAACAGTCTTCATCTGATAGTAGGTTTCAAATAGGGTGCAGACTGAAGCAAGTAATGTCTTCTGGAATTCCAGACAACATGGTTGTGTGGGTTGGCATTATTTCCTAAAATTCTTGCCTTTTTAAAAAAATTACTTTTTAGATTTTTTTTTTAATCCTTCCTGAACTGATCCAGACTGCTTTTTCTTTGTTCCTCCTCCATCTATCATATTTTACAGACTCTGTGGAGTCCAGACAGACTTTCATTTTTCTAAGGAATTCCAGATATTTTCATGAATTTCTAATACGTTTTTTTTTTCCCTTTAAAGAGCAACTTCCACAGATGTGTTCTCTCTTCTAAAATTCATGCCTAGGGAATCCTCCCTCTTACACGTACAAGTGCCCTGTAATCTTGGGACATTCCTTTCTGTCCTTGGATAAGCCACTGTTCAGTGTCTGTCCCTGAGAGTGTCAGCTGTTCAGGTGCAGCCAGCCCATTCATTGTCTTTAGGTTGAATGGACACTTACACACAGATTTCTGATTGTCCTCTACTGTTGTTACAGGTGTGGTTCCCGTTATGAAAAGACTGAAATATTTTCGCAGTCTTGTATTGTGAACAAAATTGTTTCCCTGCCCAGTAGTTAAGCAGTATTAGTAATATTGTTTATTATGTAATTTTGAGTATTTTTAACGAGACATTTTGTGGTTTTTGGTTTTGTTATGTTTTCTTTTTTCTTCCAAATGATGTTTTGCAGAACAATTTAAAATCAATAGAATCAATAAAAGCAGTGGGACTGGAAGGTGGTGTTTATAGATGAGGTATTGGTGTTTTCTCCCTTAAGCATGAACCATTCCTGTGAATACTGTTTATTAGTATTACGTACTGTGAAGTATGAAATCTTTTAGTTAACCTTTACTAAAGTGAATCAAACCTTATATGTTCCTCTTTGCTTTCAAACAGCCCTGAAAAACCAGAAAGTGTGAAAATAAATGTGGAAGAGTCACCTGTTGTGAAATACGTGGATGCTGAAACATCTTTATAGAACTGAACCAAGGGCAGTTATGTTTATTTGTGTGTGTATATATATATCACTGTAGGATATTATACCATGGAAGTGTGATTTCCAGTTTAAGGAGCGACATGTATTTAATTCTGCCATTGTTTAGGGCACTGTAGATATGCTTGCATAATGAGAGATTTTCCTACAGATAAGATGAGTGGTAATCACACTTCAGCTATTTATTTTATTCTAAAATTTATTTTCATTTTTAAATAGGAAGTTTGCAATGAATACATATTTTCAATAATCAATATGTGCATAAAAGTTCAATCAGCTTTTGCTGATGATTACTGGTCCACATTGCTTAAAATTTTACAATACCTCTGTTTATAATGTGCGCTACAGAAGTTTGTTTTCCATGCAGGCAATTACTGCTTGTTTTTGCAGGGTATACTTTTTTGTGATTTCATAGAACAAATATCGATGTGCTGTTGACAAGAACTACTGTGTTTTATGTCTCCACTACATGCTAGTGTTTCCTGGATTCTGTCTCTCCTATTTTAAAGAAGTGGCCTAGAGCCATAAGTCAGGTGGTGAGTTCATCCTTAAAATACATACGAATACCTGGTTCTGCTACCTTTTTATATTTTTTTTTTTTTCCCAAATTCACTCTTGATTTTTCATTATTGTTCAGTAGCAATATGAGTGCAGTAATTGTAGTTATAGTCCCAAATCAGTATTTGCCATTCTGGACACTTTCATGTTTACACAATATGCATTGGATTTACAGACAGCCGGTCTCTAGGAAGTGAAACACACTTGCCACACTAGTACTCTGGAATTCTTTCTGTTCCTGTTTTTTACTTACACTTTTCTATTGACTTGCAGAGTCTGATTTACTCAGCTCTAAGACTGAAACTTCAGAGTATTTCATGCCCTCATCAACTGTATTCCTTGCTTAATTATTTTTTAGATGTACTGCGTATTTGATTAAATTAGCTGTAGTTTATTTCTGTAATAGGTTTATGATCAGTATTATTTTATGGATTACAAATTGCTTGTGGTATTTGTGTGTACAGTTCTGATCCTCTCCATTGTAAAGGGCATATATGATAGCACACCAACTTATTTTTAAACATTTTATTTATTTTGATTAGCATAAATTTTTATCATTTAAGATGATTAAAAAAGTAAATATTCATTTATTAAAGTAAAGTCAGTGCATTTATTGTAGTTACATTTTCAACTTCTAGTGTTTAGCATTATAATATTTGAAATAATGAGAATTTTATCTATAAATTAAAATCTTGATCACTTGATCACTTACCAGCGCAATTTCCATTATTAATGTCTTTTTGCCTTATGCCTTGGTTTTTGGCTTTAATTTCTGAAATGGTCTCTTTACGTTCTGAATTGCCACTAGCCCTTTCTGGATATACTAAAATGGCTTTAATTAGAATCTTCTCATTTAAAATTAGAAGATGCTCTTTGCCTAATTCTGCTTTTAGCAGAGTTGGGACTGCAAAAGGAGCTGATTCTGGAGGAGGGCAGAGTTCATCTGAAAATACCCCTTAAGGTGGAATTTTGGTGCTCTTCAGCCAAGTGTCACTTGGTGAGAAGGTAATTGTGTATTACAAAAACAAAGCAATCAGTGGTAATAAATTAGAAACATTTTAAAATAGCATTCAAATTACCTAGACTGTTACTGTTCCCTTTAAATGTAGTGTAATTAAATAACGTGGCTTTTGTTTTTTTCTGCCCCTTTCTCGTTTGGCTGAATTCTGAAAAGTCAATTTAAAGAAAGTAAAGCATAGTGTATAGCAATACAAATAATGGTATCCAAGCTGTCATAAAAAGGCTCGGGTCAGTGGCACAGTTGGTGAGGTCTGCATTGTCAGTGTGACCAGTACTGTGTAGTGACCTGCGGAGATGTTCCTTTATTCTTGGGTAATAG
The DNA here is from genome assembly GCF_023634085.1 of Falco cherrug. Taxonomy (NCBI): domain Eukaryota; kingdom Metazoa; phylum Chordata; class Aves; order Falconiformes; family Falconidae; genus Falco; species Falco cherrug. The sequence goes on from NC_073700.1 coordinate 103,543,468, forward strand.
TGTAGCTTGTGCCTTAGCTTGAGAACGTGCTCTTTCAGAAAATACCTGTGTTTTCCCTCCAGTCAAACTGAGATACAATGAAATGATAGCAGATGTTTTCCCAAAGCTTTCTGCATTACTTAAAGGAAAAAAAAAAAAAAAAAAAAAAAAAAAAAAAGAGTAAGTATGCATCTGCAGGTCAGTTGTTGACTACTAAATAGCTCTTGCTGAATCAGAGGGAAGATATTTTGGGCAGTTTACATAGTGTTATCCGCAACACACTACTTCTGTACTAGTCTTCCCAGTAGTATTTTATGCTTATGTTCACAGTCCTGCCACAGTTTCCAAAACCCCCCCAAATTACTTTATGCCTCTTAGATTTTAAACCCTTTAATGCTTGAAATCAGGGTTCCCTAGTGCTGCACACCTTGTATCTGGCTTCTGCTTTGGAAGGGTTACCTTTTGGTTGATACTACAGGAAGTGGATATTTTTTCTAGTAAAGCTGAAAGGAAACAAAACCGAAGCCCCACAAATCTAATCACAGTATTTATTCAATTGTAATTGTGTAGGTATTCTAATTGATGCCATAAATACCATGACTTGCAAAGCAGTTTACAGTGACCTTTAGTTCCAGTGTTCGTGGTCAGTAGCATGTTAGGCTTGCACTTTTTCCCCATATGAATAGGTGAAGGTCTGGTATTAAGTACATAAAAGCCCATTGATAATCTATAGTTAAGTGATCTGCTGCTCATTTTACACCTTCTCTGCTTTAAAAATCACACAGAGTATTAAAGTAAAACGGCTAAGGATGTAGTTTACTGTATGTAGATACACGATTTGCCTTAATGGATGCAAAAGAGCAGTGATAATTGCTGTGCACTCATTTTTTTTTTTCGTAGGGGTTAAACCCTGTAAAAACTACGCCAATGTATTTCCATTCCAACAGTTAGAGGAAAATAAACGGCCCTGCACTTTCTAGATGCCTTAGTTTCCCGGAATGGAGCTTAGTGCTACTGTGTATCTGGCTGCAGAGCCACCTCAGGAAGTCCCCTCATTTATTTTTTTTCTCCTTTGTTTTTTTTTATTCTTCTTCCCTGCCCCCCTTTTTTTTCTTTTTCTAATTTATTTATAAATATGAATGTTTACATAAAGTGTAGGTCTTAATTTTGACCACTCCATTTAAATTATCATCTAAAATATTTCACTTAATGCAGTTTCGTGTTTAAATTATATTCTACAAAACTCATTCTTAGTATTTTCATATGTATTACAATGACACACTTTTAATTCTGTTTACACATGCCCAAGTAATAAATCCTTCCTAGATTAATCTTGCAGCTATAATGTAATATCTCATGTGATTGTTCAGTGAATTGTTCCAAATTGCCAAGTTTGTCATCATAAAACCTGTTGGGGTAGAATTCGGTGCCCTGGTAGGGGATTTTCAACCAAATGTCTTGGCCATTTATTTTCTACATTTAATGAAAGTTCTCACGTAAGTTACCATTTGCTTCACCTACATCTCTGTCTTTACATGATAGCTTCCCTAATTTGTGCCCTTTGCAAAGGCAGGTTCGACAGGCTGTAAAATTTATTTGTAACATGGGTGGGATGTTGCAGCGCCTGCGCGGGTTTAAAGGGTTGTCTTGTTACATACGTTCTGTAAATCATAAAAGAAACGGTTCATGATTTTCAGTTCACAAATGTAGTCTGTTAGATGAGCACCGCAATGATCTTGGTTTTCTTGTTGCTTTATATAATTAGTAATGTTTTAATTACTCATCTAGGTCAAATTAATTATTGAGTACAGTACAAATGTGTGAAGTACTTTGTTTGTACCAACAGTAATTTATTTTATGGCAGATTTTAAGACTAGAGGTGCACAGCTTTGAGTCAGCATAAAAGTAGTGCTATGAATAAAGCAAATTGCTTAGTAATTTTAAGTCTTTTATTTTGTAACGTTTTTATTGAAAACTTACAAGACTTCGTAGTTGGCATTGAAGTTAATCTGAAGACACTTTCATATTGAATTTAGTATCTGTTAACATTTATTTGGAAAAATTAATTTGAAAGTCAGTACTTTTCTAAACGATTTTATTGGCAAGACACATAATTTATAATCATTTTCTTTCTATTGTTGCTGATACTCCTGTGCAAAGGTGTCTTCCAGGGTTCAGTGTCTGTAGCTGAACTGCAGTTTTGATTTTAATACTGATTATTTGAAATGTGATTACATGCTCTACGGTTCGAATTTTTTATGACTGCTTTTCTAATTACAATGATGTTTTTCTTACTTTATAACAAAATCCAAAGCCAGTGAAACATTATTCCAAATGTAGAATCAATATTCAGTTTATACAGAAAACACACAACCCTCAGACTTGTCTATAACGTGAAAGATCCAGCCTTTGTTGTTTTAATTACTGCTAGAATAAAATTATCTTTTGTAACGTTTCAGAAAGTTGGTAAAAGCAATAAAAAAATCTACTGAACTATGCTAAGGCTTTTTCTGGTTTTATGCCGCGGTGGGGGCGGGCTCGGCGCCGGCGTCCCCGTGCCCATGGCAACGGTCCCCGGCGGCGGCGGTCGCTAGGCTGCTGAGGCAGTGCGGAGCACGGCGGCTTGCCATTGGCTGGCGAGCACGGCTCCTTTGAAGAAGGTGGGACGCGATTGGCCGCGGGGAAGGGGTTCGGTTCCCGGCGGAGCGGAGCGGAGCATCGCCGGAGGCGGACGCGCGAGCGGAGGAGAGCTCGCCCCGCGGCGTGAGTAGGCGGCACGCGTGGGGCCCGGTGGGCGCAGCTCGCTGAGGGGGCGGCGGGGCGGGAGCGCCGCCAGCCCAGCCCGGCCCAGCCCGCTGCGCTCCCCCGCGCCCAGCCCTGGGAAGGGCTCGCTGCCCCCCACGGCGGCTGGTTCACCCGCTGCGGCGGGATCGAGGGCGGCCGTGGGGAGGGGACGAAGGAGGGAACCGAATTAGGCTGCTGCCTTCTGGTCGCGTCACGGTTCTGTCACGGAGTTACTGGAGGATCGCGTACTCCAGCCGTGGTGTAATTAAGGCACTTTGAAACCTTTCCCTCCAAGCTGACGCTGAAAAAGTCTAAAGAGAGCGTTTACTGTTTAGGGATGTATGTAAACGTGCATCTTGGTATAAAACTTGAAAAAAATAACCAAGTGCTGAGGCAGGTCTGTGCGTGGTCATGAATATGACGTGAAAGCTCCAAAGGAGTATGTGTGCTTATGAAGCGAAGCCCGGCTGGGGCGGCGTGCTGCCTGCCAGCCCCACGGCGCCTCGGCCACGATCTCACCTGACAAACCAGAAGCCATGACGCTAAAACAAGGGTTACTTTGTCCCCATCACCCCCCATGCCTCCTAATGACATCTTCCCCAGCCCCGCACCTATACCAGCTCCAGGCATTCAGAAGGCATGAAGCAATCACGGCTCCCAGAGGTTCCAAGTCCAGCACTACAATTCCCTAAAAAGGCCTGCCTGGTAGCAAGGGCAGAGAGGGTGAATTTCATGGAGCTACGTATTATTCTTGAGATGATACAGAGCTGCTCACTACTCCTCAGAATTTATTTATTTTTTTTTTTTTTTTTTTTAGGCAGACTCTTACAGATAAAAGTTAGGATCTGGAAAATAGCCCAGCAACTCGTGTTGCATGGATTCAGGAATCTGAGAATAGGCCTGGCCATTTATGGCTCCACTAGAACTGGAGTAGTGAGTAAAAACAAACAAATAAAAAACAACCCCAAACCAGCAGTGGACTGAGTATTTTGATTTGTTAGGAAAACAGGAACCTTATATTGGATCCCAGTTTATCTCTACAGAACCTTTAAAGAAGTTATTAAACAAAGTAAAAATTGAGAAAAATACATGCATGTGGATTTTTTTCTGTATAGAAAGCATGTAGATTTTCATATTGATTCAGTCAATAAAATGTGTGAGAAATATTTTTCAAACATTGTAGGCATTCATCGGTACAATTTCTTAGACACGGGCTGTTACCAGTGATGACCCATCCATCCTTGTGACTGCCGTGCTCTCTGAGAACAAGAGGGGAAGCAGTCCAGGGTTCCTTTGGTTTCATCAGACTGGAGAAGGAAAAGTACCTTTTGGGAACTTCTCATCATCTTTGATGCTTCCTTTGCCATCATTTTGACTGTATTTGAAATGCGTATCTATTTTGACAATAATATATTGATAATTTCTCTTTTAAGGAGTGAATTTTCATCTGACCCCATACCTGGCTTAATGAGAATTGTGATGCTGGTATTAGATACATTCCTATCTATCACCAGCATCAGAATTCTTATTAAAGCCAAGATATAGCATATCTGCTGCTTTTTTATCCACCTTAAGCCAGTTAACATTCTGTGTATAATTAGATAGTGGAACTCAGCCACTGGATTAAGAAAGGAGTTCAAGGGTAAATCAGGCTTACAAGTGACCCGTGTCCAGTAGTAATTGCTAATAAAGATTGTAAAGAATGTAAGACATACTTTTGTTTAAGAGAATTTCTAACCAATACACTGTAGTTTGTGGAGGTAGATTTCTTCTCCAACATGTCTTTGTGTTTTTATTTTGGAGTTTGTTTCCACCTGAAGTTTTGTGTGCTTGTGTTATCTGAGACATAGCCTGGGCCACAGATCAAGTCTGGGGTGGCAATTCCTTTTTCTTCCGTTTCTCATCATGTGAATTCCTTAATCTCTGACAGGGTTCTTGGAGCATTTCTTGTCTTATTCTGCTCAACAGCACTATCAGAATGCACCTCTCTTCCTACGTAATTAACTAATTAAATTTAATTATCCCCAGTTAAAATTAATTGGTTACTATTGCTCTTATTTCTTTTTCTTAAATGGAATTGTATAAGCCTCTATGCTGTAAAGATATTTTCCTTTGAATGTGTTTCTGTTCTTTTAAAGAGTTGTCTGATCTCAATCTTCTCCTGGCACAGCCTAAGTGAAATGTGAGTGGTGTTTGGTTTGTTTCTTATACATTACTCATGGCTGGCTTAATAGCTGGGGGATAGTTATGAGGACAGTTAATAGCCTGGCTCCATGGAAATTTCTGCTGGCATGAGTAAAGAAGAAACACAGAGGCGGGAACTTACTCAGTGATTTCAAGAAAGTCAAATAACTGTGAGAATAGGTAAGAAAATATTTCATGTCAGGCTTCTCTCAGGCTGATATAAGGAAAGCAGGGGGTGTTTTCCTTTTGTCTACCCCTCACTTGGGCTGTGGTGCTAACACACCTACCTGATCTAACGACTGGCTACTGATGAAAGGGTTTTCTGCTCTTCTCCCTCTGTTTACAGCTGGGCATTCCGGCCCCCTGCCTTGTCAGCAGAGATAATCATCAGGACACTGTAACAGTGAGCTAAACTGGTTGAAAACTAAATATACGAAGGGAGACAAACTGTTTTCTGCCTTTTTAACTCTCTAAACTGGCTCGGGTTTGGGTCAGATCAGCCGAGAAGTGGAGGGGAGCGGCTTAGGTTGGGAAGGGAAGGATTTGCCATTTTCACTGGCAGCTGGCTCTTAATTAATCGGTTTATCTGTGTAGTAAAGCTGAAGTGCACAACACTTTAAGCTGCATGGATAAATGCACCTTTCTGCATATTGTCCCTGCCCTTGTACAGCAGAAGTACTTGGGGACAAGCTATAAGGTAATCAGGGTTAAAGCAGGGGAGATTATTTGTAACCTGTATCAGGTTTCCCAATCCAGTGAGCTGTGTGTCTGTGGTGATGCTGTGCTGACAGACCAAAGAGGTTGTGCACGGGTCAATTTGTGGGCTGGGCTGGCCTCTTTCTGTTGAAGTGCTTGCTGACTTGTGCTGGTTTAGTGGCCTCTAGGGAACCGGGAGGTAACCTCAGGGCGAGTCACAGAACCGGTTTGTGTTTTGGAAGAGACCTTAAAGATCACCCAGTTCCAACCCCCCTGCCATAGGCAGGGACCCCTTCCACCAGACCAGGTTGCTCAAAGCCCCATCCAGCCTGGCCTGGAACACTTCCAGGGATGGGGCATCCACAGCTTCCCTGGGCAACCTGTTCCAGTGCTCCACCACCCTCACAGTAAAGAATTTCTTTGGGGCTGCATCCTTGGGTGAGCTACATCCCTCCATCCCTCCATTCTCAGACGGCTGTGAAGGGAATTTGGGTTGATGTTTGTCAGGTTCAGTTTTGTACAGGGACATTTGGATCTGTAATGGTAATGAACTGCTAAAATGTTAGTCACCTGTTACTCTGTTTCATCTTTACTAAGGTACCACAAACAGCAAAAGCATTGGACTGGCAGCCAGAAAGCAAAGTTGGTCTACAATTGTAAGATTTTGTAAATAATCCCAAAGACCTAATAATTTCAGATGAAATCCTAGCCATACTAGGAACCCTCCTGTTTATGGTTTTAGAGGTTTAACTGAAGGATTACTTTTTTTAAATGGGATGCTGAAAATTTTAAAATTTAATGGTATTTGCTCAGGGACCAGTTGTTGTGTGTGTCTTTGTTTGGTGATTCTGTAGGCAGTTGATATCTGTTCTTTGTAAACACGTACTTGTGAGCAGGTTGATAATTTGTAAGTTTCACAGTTTTTCTTACTGTGCAAATGTGAGGTAGTGATTGCGTTGTGTCATACCTCAGTAATCTGCCAAATGGATTGGGATACTGGGGAGAAGATATGAATACAAATATCACTAAAGCTACATGGAAATTCTTGATCATGAGGATTCTTAAAGATGTTTAGCAATGCACATAGCTTCTCTTAACTTTTACTGCTTTTGAAGTTAAAGTTCAGTTGAACTAACTTAATTTGGTTTATTCTAAATTCGGGAATTTTGCCTGCTGACTGGTAGAACAGATCCTGTTTATATTAATTCCCTGGTAATAACAGGTAAACAGAAGTGTTCTGAGGTGTTTTTTAATAACCCTGTTGAGTGGATGCATGGAGAAGAGAGGAGGAATTTTTTGGGGATCCAGATCAGTCACTCTCTGGGGCGGGACTGGTGGTAAGATAGAGACATGTTCCAAAGAATAGAAATAGATGAACTGGGCTTACAGGCCGCGTACCAGAGTGAGTTAATACAGTGCAGGAGTTCATCCTGTTAACAGCTGCATTTTGGGTAGTTCTGTGTCTGATTGGAGAATGCGTATTTGGGAAAACAACTGCTTTTCAGTTGGGAAGCAGCAGCTTCTGGTAGTTCACAATGCTTTTGTTTCCTGCCAGTTTTTCTTCTTTTCCTTTACAAGGAAGAGGAATAAAAATCAGTAGCAGAGAAATTCTACACTGCACAGAAAAAAGGGGTTATCGTATTTCATATGGAAAATCCTATTAATGGTCCATATTTAGTAAATAGTAAAATGGGCAAAAAGGATCAGACAGTGGTATTATATCCTCATTTTTTAAATCAGAGGTGCTCTACCAATATGCTGCAGGTGTATGCAGTTCTCGGGGATAATTCTTCAGCCCCAGCCTGTTCCTGACTATCCTTTTTTTCACTCAGCAAGATCTGCATCAATGTAATTGCTTTTGTGGCAGCAAGAGATTTCTCTTGGCTATCCTTTTTCTATGTATTTCTGTCTCTTTCCAGGGCTTTGTAAGATTTTTCAGTGAACAAATGTTGTATACTATGCAAGCAACAAGCTGTGGGCTTTTGTGGGAAGTCAGACCTACAGGCTGGATATTTGTCTGCAGTGGATCTAATACGTGGTAATGGCCCTGATGAGGCTGGGCCATACAGCTCTGCTCATCTGTGGAAATAAGCTGTGTGTCCTACTGCCTGAAAAGCTGGGCACTATTGATATAAGGCATTCGGCCTTATATATATATATATATATATATATATATTCCTTATATAAGGAAATTCAGAAGACCCACATTCCAAACTACTGAAGATTACTGTGATTCTTTGATAGACTGAATGATGTATGCGTCTCATTTATTTGTCAGATACATCCTTTTTCTAACCCTTCATCTGTCTTGTTTATGTAGATGATAAAACTATTATATTCTCTGTTGTCTAGACAACAGATTGTAGGATACAATCTTGATGTCAGCTTCTGCACTGCTGTAACATAAATAGCCAATCCACAGTGAGAAATAATGGTAATAAGAAGCAAGAAGAAGAAATATCCTAATAAAAAAATATGTGTGATAGCAAGTGCCAATGTTACCTACTCATGTCTTGGGAAATCAAGGTTTCTGTATGTTAGGTTAATTACTTTCTTGTTAATATCTGGAATTCTGAAGGATATCCTCATATAATGCCCAAGGGTTCATGTTGAGAAAATGGTAAAGCTGCTCTTTTTTTTCCTAACAGTTGTATCAGTTGGTTCTGTAAGTAAACATGTGTTGCTTTTGCTGCAATGATTTAACTCTATCTACTTTATTTTTAAGGAAATGAGTTTTTAGCTATGTGATAATAGTGATACGCAATGCCTGATCAGGACAAAAAATTGAAGAGCACAGAAAAAGCAACAGACAAAAAACCTCATGGGATGTCTATGAGGTATAGTATCTGACATCTTTCTTTGAACTTCAGCAGGACCCATGTGGAATTTGCACTGACTGCCAAAGCGGAGTGCTTTAATTTGAAATGCAATATAAACATGACAACTGTTACTCTGGTCACAAAGTTTATTTACACCTTTGTTGATTTAAAGCATTCTGGGGAAGCTATAAATTCTTCTGTATGCAAAATGGGGACATTAGGCAACACTAGAAAACTTTATTTTCTGTCAGTGGCATTGTTTCTTGTTGACCTTTTTTAATCTTGTAGAAGTACTTTTATGTAACTATTAACACACACATTTATGCTATTGTGTTTTATCCTAGGGATTATTCTGATCTTAAAAGACTTCAGTCTCTCTTAAATGTTCAGTCAAGGAACCGACAGGTATTTTTCAACAACTGTTATTTAACACACTGTAGAATTGTATAATTGTAAGTAATAGTGAGTATGGTTTGTGGCAGATGCTTAGGATATTGTGTTCTATTATGATTAAATGTTAGCAAAATCTTGTGTAGTGGATATCTTTTTATTTTTTTCTCCTGGCAATCTGCCACCTTGTGGGACAAATCCCATTTAGAAAGGGTGAAAGAATGAAACAGACCAACTTTCCATACTACTCTGCTGTAATTTTTATTTTAACAGGAAAAAAATTTGTTTGTTTTATATCTTGAGCATCCAGCTATTGTTGCATATAGTCAAGTAGCCTAACAGATTTGTTTTTCTTTCATGCCCTTCCACAATGTCACGAGAAGGTAGGCTTAGAGATGTATTAGTTACAACATGATGAAGAGTGGTAAAGAATATAAAAGATGATCAGTGTTTTAACCATAACAATTTGTGTTTGGAGAATAACAGTTCAGCTAAAAACTTTCAAGGCATACATATCAATGCATTAAATTAAAGTTACAGGACACGGTAAAATCTTCACCTCAACTACTCACTTAGTGAATCTTGTATTTGCCATTTGAAGCAAAGAAAACCAACACATGATGATGGGCGTGAGTCTTTGGAATGCCAGAAGATTTTCTCCCTTTCTGTTCTGTAAAAAGGTATGACAGAATGACTTAGGGATTCATGCATGTGAGGTAGGAGTTATGCACTCCCTTCTGGGATAGAGGCATGGAATTGCTTCTGAGCAGAAAGATGAAACATCTGAGTTCTACAACCTAAAAAGAATATGAAGTCTCTAATTTTAGAAGTAGGAGAGGTAAGGAGCATAGATAATGAGTGTTGCAGATTCTATTGAGCTTTACTATCACAAATTTTAAAAAGGTGCTGTTCTTCACATTTTATACATCTCCATGTACTTGTCTTCCAGCTGTGCTTTGCATCAGTTTTGTTTTATGTGGGGTGTGTGTATTTTATAATGGCAAGTTATAGGTCCAAAGTTCAAGTCAGAACTTGAGAAAAGGTACTCTTGCTTGATAACGTAAAATGCAGTGCTTGCCTTATTAATACTATCCCCTTCCTATGCAGCTTCCAGCTATACATTTTGGAAGTGGTCAAACCAGTGTGACAAGAGCTTGGCAAAATGTCAAAAGCAGTGAACAAAATGCCCATGGTCAATGGCAAGAATCAGTAGAAGCTGCTGAGCTTGAAAACTTTAGGTAAAAAAAGAAAGAAGCTAGTATGATGACACTGTGTTGTATCTCTGAACGTCTTTATATATCTAAAACATGCTGAGGTGTTGAAGGCATTTATGTTTGTGCTTATATCTGTTACGTGTGCTTTTGTGTTAATGCACTATCTGAGATATGAATTATATATTATTAACTTTCTAAATCTGTGAATGTTCCTGCTTTTGTAAGTTTCACATGCAGGCTCCCACTCTGCGGAGTGCACTCTTGAGAATTAATATAGTAAATTTAAATAAAGTAATGTTTTCTTTATTTGGAAAGCTTATATTAGACCATTATAGTAGTCTCAAATTATATATGAGACAGATCGTTCTTTCATACTGATAAATGTCTGGAAATCTGAATTGTGTTATTCCATAGTAATTGCTAATATGACATTTTTTAATTTTTCTTGCTAATGTTAAGTATTGGCAATCCAAAATTATCTTGTGGCAAGATAATCAGCAATTCAACATTTTTCTTCTTCCCCCCCTCATTAGTGTGACCTACAAGAATGAGAGAAATTTTAGCAAACATCCCAAACATAAGCTGTTTCAAGAGATCTTTACAGCTTTAGTTAAGAAGAGACTTACCTGCAGGTCAGTATGTTGAACATATTCATATCCAAGAAGGAGGGTCACTCTTTCTTGCCTTAAGCAAAGAACTAGGATGCATGGATAGTATTTCATATTATTTCAACAATAGACCTCTGTGTGGAAACCAGTAGTTTCACATCTCTGCATAATCTCAATTTCAAACAATCACTTCTGTATTGGCTTTGAAGACTGAATGCTCAGGTTAGTGGGATGGAAGAAGGAAAGACTGGGTATGTGATGAAAACTGGATGACCAAAATTCTAATAGCTGCTATGTGTCCTTGATCATTTGTCCGTATCTGTAATCTATGGTTCACTTTTCTAATCTCATTTTTATTTTACTGATTTTATTTGTGTTTTATGGACTGTCACTTTTGTATAGAAATGTCAGTGACTTTCATAACATTCAGAGGAATTTATGATACTGTTCATATGTATTTGTATTTATGTGTATAACAGGATTAGAAAGGGAAAACCCTTTCTTATTTGAGCAAGGGAGAAGTCCAAGACCTTAAAAAAACAGGGGAGTCAGAGAAATATTTTCTGAAAAAAATAACACTTTTTCAGAATTTCTTTTACTATATATCACTGCAGCGTGTTGTATTTTTCCTTTTTAAAGCCCAAGTACGTTTTCTATAAAAATCTTAAGTGGTACAGAAGCTTAAAGAAAGAATTCCAGATCATTTAAAGGTATTAATGTGTAACTGCTAGAATTTACAGAAGAACTTAAAAAAAATCACATTTTTAAGGGTTTGCTTAGACCCTTTTTCAGAACTAATTAGGGAACTAGGGATCTCATCTTGGATTAAATAACAGTGAATTCAAGACAGATCATTTAAGCGATTTCTAAATCTGGTACCTCTTTTTTGCAGATGAACTTTTATCTTTTCAGTACCCACCAGTGGGATGTCAGTGGCTCAGCTTCATTTGCCAAAAATCTAAGAATAGTTAACATTGTGTCTTCCCAAGTTCTATTCATACATTGTGGTGTACCTAGATTATATTGTGGGTTTTGTTTTCTTTGGTACTTGTTGTCATTGTTGATGACAATATAGCAAAACTATCCTCTTCTATGAAAAATTATAGCACCCAGGTAAGGTTAATGAAACAAGCATATTTTAGTAGGTACGTAAATCCCATAAGGTAAATACGGTTACAAATGTGATTTAGTTGCCCTTTGTAAATATTTCACTATGACTGCGATGATGTCCTCTCTTTGGAACTATGGCCATTGTGTCAGGGGCTTAGAAACTGTCACCTATATTTGCATTACAAACTTCTGCTGGCATAACTATGTTGATTGGGATGCAAGAAGAAAATCACACTCATTTACCGGTGTCACTGTGTCAGCAGAAGTCCTGACTGGATGTAGTTCCGTTGACAAGAAAGCTGTGGTCAGCTTAGCTTAAGTAGTTTGGATAAGGAGTATAGCCAGGCAGGCAGTAAAAATCCTGCTGGCATATGCTAGATATACACTAGGGTATCTAGTAATGTGTATTGTAAATGTAACTAAAGTAGAATAGGCTCTCAGATGTTAACCAGCCTCAGAGAATTACTGTTCCAGCTTGGAAATGTTACAAATACATTGCTCCATTAAAGAAACTAACTTCTGTCAAGAATCAAAGCTTTTTGAAAGAATAACATTGTTGAACTACTGTGGTAATGATCTTCAGACTACCGTAAAATCTGACCTACAGATTTTGCATACAGGTATATGGTTGCTGTTTTCTTTCCATGAAAGTGTTGTGCCATTCTGAAGTGGCCAATTATGGAATCATAATGAAAAACAGTATTACTTTGGGCAGAATATTGGCACAGAAGGGCTGAGATTTTGTTAGTATCTATTTGTAAAACACTTATTTTTATCAAAACATTTTTAGCTACTGGCGTCTTTCCCAACTGCAAATGATAAAAAGGGAAGAGAACTGCCACGTCCCATGGACTACTTCCATTCCTTGGAAACTTGCCCAGATATTGCAGATTCTGTCCTCTCAGTTAAATAACAACAAAACCACCATAAAAATGTCCAATTTTAGATTTAATTTAAATAGGAAAATGGGTGTGTGTATATACACCTTCAACAGACAAAGGAAATAGTGATTCCATTACTGGTATTTTATGCTGGATTACTGTCCCTGAATGCTTTGTGCAAATCTGAGTCGTGTTTTCTACCAAGCCTTGTGCTGGGGAATTGTGGGGAGAAATACCTAAGAGGCAGTTCTGTTTGGAATTATAATCCAATATCAACAACATTTAAACTAAATAACAAATTATTCCAAGGACTAACAGTATTACAGTTTTTAAAAGCCAAAATAGAGTATGGTAATTCAAAAATTTCTTTTAGGTTTAGTTATTTTTACTTCTGTAGCACCCATATTTTTATGTAAGTGTATTTTGTGCCCTGAAGTTTGATATGTGGTTTCTGAGTGATTTTGCCCCTTTGGGCCTTGATCGAAACATTTAAAATAAGTTTATATCAAAGCATGATCAGTTTATGCTTAGAGATAGCATGTATTTTCCTGGATCAATTTGGTCATACTAAGTGATGACTGGCAATATTCATATAATTAAATAAATTAATTTAAAACTGTTACTGTGTTTGAATATAAATGGTGTTAGAAGTCCTATAGTATAGTATGCTGTACAGCTGTTGTAGGTCACTAATCCTCTAGTCGATTGATTACTGAATCCAAGTGTTTTAACACTTTTTTTTTTTCTGTATTTGATTTATGATTTGCATATTTCTTTTACAGGGAGTGGGTTAATCAAGCTTCTTCCATCCATTTTCTCAGAGTGTTAATCTGCCTGAGATTATTAATAAGGGATCCATGCTATCAGGTCAGTATGTCAAAATACTGTTTATTGCTTGGATGAAAGAATGCATATAAGCATCATGCTTATGAGATATATTAGTGCATGTGTATAAAAACGAGCGTTCTTATGGATGCATACTTAATATATGTATGTATGGACCTATATTTCTGTATGTGAAGATGTGATTTGCAAAGAACCAGATTCCAAGAGTGACTTTGCACTGTTACTGCACAACTTGCTCTATTTCTGCTATTTCCTATGTAGCATCTGCTGCTAATCTTAATGAAGAACTTTTAAAGCTCTGTAACAGATGGCTTTGCTTTGAGCCTTAGACTCCGTACTTGACTTTACCCTATAGATATGTAAAATCCCCATAATGTAATAAGTGAAGAAAACTGAAAGCTGCCTATTCCTCCTAGCAGCCCAATGCTCTGAACTAGAAACAGCTAGCTTTTAATTTTATTCTGCTTGTATAGTTGTTATTCATAGCACTAAGCCTCAGGCATCTGGTAAGATACTTGGTTTTGTGTATTTCTTTTCTGTGTACCAAAGTTTATACCATTTTTCCAGTTTTAAAACCTCTAATATTTCACTTCTGTGTTTTTGTTGGTTTACTTATTATAAGTAATTCTGAACTCTGAAGGTGCTAAGCATCTCCAGAATCCATTGACTTCAACCGCTGGAGTTAAGGTTTCTCAACATGCATGACAAACCAAGCGTTTATATTCTAGTGTTCTCTCATTCTAATGTTTTCTGTATTTTGACTCATTTTTTTTAAATTTTCTTTTAGGAAATGCTCCACAGCTTGGGTGGGGTTGAAAACCTAGCTCAGGTAGAGTTCCTCACAGTAGCTTTGTCCATTATGTTGTATGTCAGTTAATTATGATTAGAATGAAATACACTGTAAAAAGCACTATACATATATTATTGGTTTATGGAAAGAAGCGAGACTGTTCCTGTTTCCACATAAGCAGTTGGTGTGTTTTTTTTTCACTAGTGTGCAAAGCAACTGTCCTTATAATCTAGCGGCATTAACTCAGGAGTTTTAGGAAGCTTAACAAATGCTTCCTGAAGTGGGAGAAAAGTCAGCACAATTGGTTCAGTCAAAAGTAACTGTAGACTTTGGAGGAAGATGAGTAAAGTCACCTTGACTTTTTAAAGGTGAAAGCAATAGTGATAAAATGTTGAACAGGTTTAAATGTGGGGACTACAGTACTTTTGCATTATAAAACATTATTGATAACTGACTGCTGTGTTATTGCTCTGTGTTAATACTGCTTTAGTCCTGGGTTTTTAATACTTGTTTATCAGTGCCAAGTTATCAGTGAGATATGACATATCTTGAATATCTTTGAAATTGTTGCAAGTTTTCTTTCTAGAAAAAAACCCATTTTTTTTATAACAAACGTACCTTTCTAGAATGCAGTCATAATTTGTTAATATTTATGGACCACCTGTATTTCAAAGAACCAATAGTGTGCTATGAGCGCTTTGGTCAGACAGTCACCCGTTTGAAATGTCCCTAAAGTTGCAGGAGTTAAAGATTATTAGTTTCTAATCGATATAGTTCCCACAGGAACTGCTTGGTGTTTTCCAGTGCCTCATGTTAGCCAACTTTTTTGTGGAGCTTGCAAAGTGCAATGGGCTGCTGAGATGCTGGCAACATCTGCAAGTGAAGTCCTCAGTGGCAGGAATCCAATTTGTATAATTGATAATCATTTTTACTATGCGTGTGTTGCTAGCATAGAGAGTTTTAAAAGTCATGAGATGCAATTTTTATGATTTCTGAACTTCTGGGGAACTTAATATTTTGTGTCCTTTGAAGCAACATAAAATGTGTTAAATGCGTTTCCAGCACTCTGAGATGCAGTTTGAAAAAAGTTATAGCTGAGGTTTTCAAAAATCCCTCAGAAATTCGGAGGTGGTGGTAATTCCAAGATTAATTGTGCATCCAAATCTTCTTGCCAAATCACAAGTCTAAAGTCCTCCATTAGATCATTTTATACATCATTAAAAACATATTTTTCATTTTTTGGGGCAGTTTCAGATAAAAAACAGTTCTCATTTTAAAGTGTTTTAGGGTGTTTTAGTAGAAAACGCTAATAAAATTGTTATTACCAGTATTACTTTGCATAGTAGTATCCTCCTCATGTGACTTTTCTTTCTAAATTATGCATTGCTCCTGTAGTTCTGGACTTCCTGTATCATCTGCTTGAAACTGCTATAGTTTCCCTGAACAGTGTTCTGGAAATTTCAAAATGCCACCATATGTTAAAACATATATATAAGTAATGCCAAGAATCATATAATGATTCGTGTGTACTAAGAAACATTACATCCTTGTGATAATTCTCATTTCCTGGAAAAATATGTTTGACCAGGAGGTTAGCAGGTTTATTTAAAAAGGTTAACCAGCATTTCCCACCAGTTGGCTATGTCCAAAAAAAACCCAAACAAAACCCTAAGCCAAAATCCCCCCTGGAGTTGTGTAGGTTTTGTAGACTCTGAGCCTGTCAGCTGTGTGGACTGAAGATCCATCTGGCTGTTCCAAATGGTGGCCTATAGCGGATGGATACGGAGGGAAAAGTTTGACAGTAGAAAACATGTTTTGTGGTCATTTCCCAGGAAAGTCTTATCAGTCTCTAGCAGCTTGCAAAGAAGGGAGTTTTGGCCCTGGAAGTAGGGTCGTTGTATTTGATAGTCTTCAGCTGATCATCTTCTTGTGGAATTTTACACTTACTTTTTGAATTCTTACACTTCCAAGTTCTGTTCCCTGACAAGTTTTATAGCAGATGTATGCGGGATGTTGCATACCTTTTTCGTGAAGCAGACGCGCCACCTGCAGGCTATTTCTGTGCATAACACTCTAGGTTTATGAATTAAAAACTTTTTTTTTAACGGTGTCCTTTATTCCCCCCCCCCCCCCCCCCAACTTGTAGCATATGGAAACAGTAGCAAACGGCTATCTTGATTATGGAGAAGAGCACTATAATGTGGACAAGTTGGTCAACATGACATGTAAGTGTTAGAGCTAATAACATAAATTATAAGGGCACTTAAATTTTTTTATGTGGGGCTTGAAATGTTTAAAATACTTCAGATGGTCAATAAGTAAGATATTGCTAGATTCCTTGCAGGCATTATCACACAGGTAAATACTGAAATTGCTGTGGAAAAGTACATCTTGGTTTTGTACATAAGTAATATTTCTTTAAGAAATTAATACCTCTATGCACTTGAAATCAGAGTATTGAAATGAGCTAGTCATGGCTGAAAGAACTTATCCAGTGTTTTGCTTTATTATAGTAAAATGAAAAATATTAAGTTATAAAGCTTCAATTTGTGTGACTTCCTTTGTTCCATAGACATTTTCCAAAAGCTTGCTGGTATTAAAGATCAAAGAGAATGGGTTACAGCAAGTGGAGCACATAAAGTAAGTGCTTTATAAAATTGCTAATTATAACCAATTAGCTACTTAACTAAATGACTTCTGCTTTTCAGATTTCATCTAGGTGGGAGTAAATTCCTTACCTTGTCAAGCTTGTAAAATAAGATCATCTAAGACAATCTCAGTTCTGTGTTTTTTGTGGGTGGAGTGACGCACCACTCCTAAGAGAAGAGCAGCAATGTGTTCGTTGGTATAAAACAGCAATTTAACAGAGTTTGATAGTGAATGTGACAGTGGTTTAACAAGATTCGATGGTAAGGCACATTTGAGGACAGAGGACAGGGTTAGGCAAAACTGTCAGAGACCCTCCCATTGAGTCATGAGGTTCAGAAAGGACCCCCTTGAGTTCTAAACTCCTCAGAGGGGACTTCAGGCATGGCTAGGTCCAGACTTATTCTCAAACTTGGACAATGGTTTGTATCTAAAGGATTATATGTGTACAATCAATCCTTTATACCACTTAGCTAAGATTTCAAAGTTTATCATGCTGTTAATCACTTACCAAGAATCTGTTGCGGCAAGGAATCTCTCAGTCTTGAGTAGCAACCTTGAGAGGTGTCTCTACTCAAGGGGACATCCTGGCATGCAGCCTACCGCCGTGCAGGAGAGTTCAATGGGCTCTGGGCTGTCCGCTATTTATGGAGTAAGATAATTGACTCGTCATATTTGCATACCGACTACAGAAATTAGCTTCTTTCAAACTTGGCTTGAGTCGGACCTTGACTAGCACTGTTAGGTGGATGCATTGTTCAAATTAGACCTCGGCTAGCATGTTGTTATCTGTCTCCCCCAAATCCACTTTGAGTTGGATACAGCCGTGACGATCAGACTCAGATGCATCTGCATCGGTTAGGACTGCCACTGGTGGTATTCACTTCAGCATGTTATGGAAATAAAGAACAAGTCTGGGGGGGGGGGGAGCACACTGCCACAGTGTTTTACCGATGTATTAGTAGTATCATAAAAATTATTTCTTGCATGTAAGTTAATTGGCCTGCTGCATGGTTATTGGTTGTTTGAGATAAATAGGTCTTACATGTTTGGAATAAATTAATTCATATAAAAATTATTACTCATGTGTACACTGTCCTGAGCTACATGTTACTATGATATGAACTGTTTCATATAATTTGTTAATATAAATATATATTTGTTTTTTAAAAATAAATTTCTGCTATGATTTTTCACTTATAAAGTATTCTGTGTCTAAACAAAACAGTATCAACTTAGACAGTGACAACCGAGACATCCTTGCTATACATTACTGTCAGTCTAAGGATCTAAACCATCGCTGATTTGCGGCCAAACTGAGAAACAGTAGAGATCATGACCAGTATAGGTAGTGCTTTGTGGTTCTGTTGTGCTGTAGTAAAACAGTGGCAATTATATTGGATAGTATCAGACAACATTATTTTAGAGAATCTAGACATATAGGAAATTTACATCAGTTGCTGGGTTAATGGCTGGACTCTAAAGGTCTTTTCCAACCTAAACGGTTCTATGATTCACTGACAGAATATATGCAGGGCCTTAGAGTTACATACCGTGTTGTTTAAATATAAGCTGAAAATTAACTTTTTGCTTTAGTAAGCCTTGACTTAGAGTTCTGAAGCATTTTACATGGAACAGATTTTTACAGTGATATATTGTTGGACCAGATGCTTTAGCAGTCAGGAGAGATGCCAGTTGCAGTTTGAGAAGAAACATCCTTGCTTGTCCTAAGACTGGGTGTAGTCTAAGACTTTAAGTGTATATTTATGTGTACTTTAGATGTACCTAAGACTTAGTGTAAGGGTTTGGTATCTTAATTTTGACTTTTCAATAAATAACTCTATGTATGTTTGAGTTGCAAAAGAAAATCATATAATTTATATTTATTTATCTTGTTTTTTGTTTCATTTTCCAGACCTTAGTAAATTTGTTATCTGCCAGAGACAGCAATGTGCTTTTGGGTGCCCTCCTTGCTCTGACTAGCCTAGCAGAAAGGTAAGTTCGACTTAATGTGCTGTAGTTCACAATAAGTGTTTTAATGTCACCTCTTGACACAATATTAAAACTGCCGTTTATGAGGAAGCCTTCTTTTTTTCAAAATGAGGCCTTGTTCTGTGGAAGTCTATGAAGTGTGCTTAATTTTATGTTGAAGCAGTAGAAACTAAGTAGAAACTTTAGTCCTTGCAGCAGAGTTCTTGCTCATGTGAAGAACTTTGCAGGACTAGAGTCATAGAACGTCTCTTTGCAATCCCTGTGCAGTTCAGGCTTCTGGAATTCTTACTGGCTTCCTGCATATAAAAGCCTTTTGTGCTGAGCTTAATGTGACAGTGCCTCACAATAACCAGTAAGAATATCGTTCAGTGTAGTAAATAGTGAATGCATACACTCAAATCCATTCATATGTATCTTCTCTTCGCTAATGACAGTTTTAAATAAAAACAAGATTTTTTCCCTGGTGTGGAGGGGGAAAAAAAGGAAAAGACAATATTTTTCATCCTTGATAGTTTTATAGAAGAAAAGCTACTGCTTCTACATTATTGTTGCTGACTTCCAGACTTGTATAACAATTAAATGAAAAATTATAAGGAAAATTACAAAACTGAAGAGAATAGATATGATTCCTTGAGATCAGTAGAGATTTATTTACTAAGATTTTTCTGAATTTTCACTTTTCCCAAATTTCTTTCATTCTATTTCAGTTTGGTTTTTTTTTTTTTAATATCAGTATTAATTTAAATGATGTTATACATATATTTTCAACTTCCATTTAACTTTTTTCACAGAATTAAGTGTCTTACATTTGGACTGGGCAAGAAAGTGGAGTATGTTACAAATATGGAAATTGTGGTTGATTCTAAAAATGTACCTAATTTGCTTAATTTCTAGTAAGAAACAAATTAAATACATTTGTGTATTTACTTTTATGTATTCATGTTTACTTTTGTTTTGTAATGGGAAAATTGGAAATTGTTGCACTGTCACTCTTGACCCAGCATATTTTTGTGGCTTTAAATATTTGTGTGCACAACATGATATTATTACTTAAGATTTGAGAAGAAAATAATTGGTCAAATGTGTAAGGAGGGAGGCTAAAGAGCAATGTGGTTTTTTCATATAATTTAACTTGATATAAATGCCAGGAATAATCAATTTGTAGTCCAGAATGTAGGGAGAAGATAAGTGAACTCACCATTGTTGAGAACTTGCTGGTGATATTACATGAATACGATTTGCTTTCTAAAAGGTGAGACTTTGCTTGTAGATCTATTGTGTTAAAATATATTTTGACTTTTTCATTTAGGGATGTGTTTTATTTAGAGGAAATAGATAATGTACCACTTTATATACTTGAAGTAAAGTTCTGACACCTATGTATTTTCAGTCAGATACTGACAGAGCAAAATCTTTTCTACTAGTTTTGTTGTAAGCTATTCTTCTATCTTCACTGATGGCCTATAGTGCAATGCAAATAAATTGCAATGTTACGTAACAGTGGTATCTGTTACGGTAACATTGCAATTGGATCGTATGAAAGTGATAGCAATTGCTTTTCTTGGTGCATCTCCTCTTTGTTCCTGGCAGACTTGAGTGGTTAGATGGAGAGCACACTGAACTGTGGCGGTTCCTGGGATGCCCAAAATAAACTAGTAAAAAACTGCAAGATATACAACTGTTGTAGTTTATGCCAGAGGCTGGGTCAGACCCCACATCCCTTCAATAAGAAAATCGTAAAGGTTCCTTCAGTTCTTTAAATGTCCTTTCATCTCAGCTAAAACTCCTACATAAGCATAGTATATCTGCATTTCAGTAAGAAACCAAAAGATTCTTAAATTTGATATTATGTCACTTTTCCTATTGCATTTTAAATACTGAAGAGATTTTTTTAAAAATGTCATGTTTAATTATTTCACACATGTAAATTATTTTATGTATAACTAAAGATAAAGAAATTGAATATACTAAAAATTTGTGTTTAGTTTCTGGATTTAAAATTATTTTGATTATCCGTAAACCAAAGTTTGTTATAAAAACTGGAATTTGAATGTAGACAGGAAGCTGATGAAGATCAGTGCTAGTTAAGAATAGTATTAAATTCAGGTATGAGTCTGAATTCATATGTTTCATGAAACATGTGCAGCTTTTTTTCTTCAAGTAGAAATGGAAATCCCTAGTTGTATTTTCTATGGAAAGTCCACCTTAATTGGGGTGAAGTTATTGAATATCTTGTATAAACCTTTTAAATGATATATCCAAACTAATTTTAAACATAATATTCAAACAATACTAGAGAAGAATCACTATTATTTGTGGAATTACTCTAATTCCACAGATGGGATTTACCAGTTCGTGCAGTCAGTGCTACTTGTAGTACTAATGCCATTAAAAAGAAAGTGGTACCACAGATGACTGCAGTCCCTATGGCCACCTCCATCCTGGCTGCGAATGCTTGGCTGCCTATACTGGCAGTGAAACTCAATGTAGTTATAATTTCATCCCTTGTAAGAATGTGCATCTCCTCCTTCTTTTCCTTTTTTTTTTTTTTCCTTTTTTTAAATGATGACTTTAACCAGTTTACAGTGACTTTAAGCAATTTCCTTTAACTTCTTTTTTTTATAGGACATCTCTGCTTGTTCTTAAATGTTTGCTGTGTTTTTTCCCCTTTGCTGACTGACAATAGAAAGTAATGATGGAGTTATTATTAAAATTTCTTGCTGAATTTTTTTTTTAGGGTCACAGCAGAGTTGCTACGTCTCCTCTGTGCGGAGTCACAAGTTAAAGAGCAAGTAAAAATGTATGAAGGAGTTCCAGTCTTGCTCAGTTTGCTCCATTCTGATCATATCAAACTTCTATGGAGTATAGTTTGGATTCTGGTACAGGTTTGTGAAGATCCTGACACTAGTGTGGAAATCCGGATTTGGGGTGGAATCAAGCAGCTTCTTCATATATTACAAGGGTAGGTTTTTGGTCCTCAAGATTGTGGCAATTATATGAGACTGTTTCATATTTTAAAATGTATTTGACCAAGCCCTGTTTTATTAAATAGCATCTTTGGTTTTGTTCAGCTGTATGTGATGTCTGCAGAAATTGAAAGGCTATTTAGAACATAATGAATAAGTATTTTTTTTTTCCAGCAATGCATATTTCATTTTTTATCTTAAGGTGGTTTTCATTTTTTCAGTGTATAAACTAAATAATGAATAAATACGTCATTACTGTCTGCTTAGTTTCCCTGTTAATCAGACACATATTCAGTGAGCTAGAATTGTGAATATAATTGATGAACACAGGAAAGGAATTTTCTGTTTAAAGGCTTGTTTGCTTTTTCAAAATTTCAGAAATGGTTAACAAAGATATGTTAAACTATTTTTTTACACTGCAATTCCAACTCCCCCCTGCCCCCAGGGAAAGAATTCTTGTTTCTGATCGGTCTTCAGTTGGAAGTTTATCTAGTGCAAATGCAGCAGGGAGAATCCATTGTCTTCATTTGTCAGATGGTTTGAGTCCTGATGAGATGCAAGAAAACACTTTTTCACTTCAAGCAGGTAGGTTAATAAGACCTAATCCTCTGTTATGTGTTTACTTACACTTGCGTTAAAAGGATTCAAAATATTTCCAGACTGAAGTTGTGAATTTTTATACCTGCTTTAGGGAGTAGGAATACCGAATCAACTGTGTTTATTTCTAAATGTGCAATACCAGCACATATTTTCAAAAAGCACACTTTTTTTCAGAAAGAAGCAAAGGATAAAGTATTAAGTACATGGGAATCATACACATTTCTTCCACGTGTAAAAATTTCTCAAACATACATGTATTTTTTTTAAATTTTGCTTTTAGCCTGAGATTATTTTTCTTTGATCATATTTTCCCCTCTATTCAAATTTACTATGGTAGATCAATCATGAATTGATTATGATGGAACTCTTTCAAAGTGCTATTTTAAAGACTACCAGTCAGGTAAGGATTCCTCAGTAGTTATGGAGAGAATCCCTTTTAGAGATTTCTCAGTAACACATCGACTATCCATTCTGATCCTCCTTCTGGAGGATCATGTCTTTTTTTCCAGTGACTATAGAAGGACAATGCAAAATATCCTTACTAGGATTACATGACCCTTTACAGTATCTTCCTGAAAGCTGTATCATAATACATATGTGTTCTTGAATACTTCATCATGAATGTTACCTCTGAAGAGCTGGTAATGTGAAATCAATTGCAGTACCAAAAGCATTGCCAGCATGGAGCTTATTTCTGTGTTACTTCTGCCCTCCCTAAGGACTCCTGCAAAAGAGTAAGCAAAGAACTTACAGAGGTCTTTTTTAGTTCTGACTGAATACTTGTTTGTATTTCTAGCCTTCTGTATCGGGTGTAGGTGGCAGTGGTTTTTTAGCAGGGGGCCTGCAGGGGTGGCCTCTGTGTAAGGGATTGCTCAGTGCTGCACACAGCTGGTTCCAGCTGGCTCCACAACAGAGATCCAGTGCTGGCCAAAGCTATGCCCATCAGCAAAGTCAGTGGTGCATCTGTGAAAACACAGTTAAAAAAAGGCAAAACTGCTGAGTTGAACAGAGGAGAGGGGAAAAAAGCCCCACAACACAGGGTAAGAAACAGCAGTGCAAACAGCAAGGTCAGAGAAGAAGGAGAGGGAGAATGTGCTTTAGGCACCAGAGCAGAGATTCCCTTGCAGCCTGTGAGAGAGACCTCAGTGGAGCAGGTATTCATGCTGCAGCATGTGTAGAGGACCCACACCGGAGCAGGGGAAAAGTGTGAGGGGAAAGGAGCAGCGGAGTGGAACTCTTATGTACTGACTGTAACCCTCATCTACCAGATCCAGGCAGAGGAGTTGGGAGGGAATGAGTGAAGATGAGTCTGGGGTGAAAAAATGGTTGAGGTGGGGAGAAGGTGTGTTTTAATTGTTTCCCTTTGGATTTTTGTTATCAAATTTATTTAAATTGGCAATAAATTAGATTAATTTTTCCAAAGTCAAGTCTGTTGGTGAGCAATCTCCCTGTCCTGACCTATGAGTTTTTCCATCCTATTTTCTCCCTCTGTCCTGTTAGGGAGGGGAAGTGAATGAGCAGCTGGATGGCCCTTAGCTAAGGTTAACCCACCACGCTATCTGAATATATTTATGGATCTGACCCTGAATGTTTGCATCTGAATTTTGATTCTAGCTTGTTGTGCTGCAATTACTGAACTGGTGCTCAATGAGACTAATGCTTACCAAGTTGTACAGGTAGGAAGACTTTATTTAGTTACATAAGGCGTTATAATTTTACTTTATTGTTCCTGTTTGTCACCATCATTTAATTAAAAAAACAAAATGCATTTGAAAGAGATTGGAAAATATGTGTTTCTATTATTTCAGCATGTTTGTTTCTTTATACATTTACACACAGAGACATTGACACAAAAATATCAGCATACATATCTAGTTGTCTGGGAGTGTAAACTGCTTTATTCAGACAAGCTTCATTTTGGTTGGCATCTCTTGCCATATTCAAAATAGGATAGTAAATAAGAGTAATCATGAAATTAACTTAGAAATACAGAACCTGAATTTCATGAAGTTTATTAAAACAAACTGTACACCTTAATACTGGCATGCTGTTGTTTCACAAACAATTTTCTCTTTTCCTCAGAGTTCGTTATTTCTAAGATAACTTCCTGGCATCCCATCCCCAGGATTGTGTTTCTAAAATGCATTTTTAAATGTAATATTTAAATCAGCTAGAATCAATGTTTCTGAAAACCATTCTTAAAATTCCAGACACAGTCAGCTACACAAATGTTTAGGATATTAATACCAGCTAAAAGCTGTAGCCAGCTCTTATACTTTGAATGTTAAGTCAGTCATCAAAGCCTTCAAGTTAGCTTAAAGCCCAATCAGAGGTATTTCTAGAGGGACTGAGAGAACAGAGAGTGTTAAATTTTACTGGGAAAGAATTGTGTGTGTTTCAAAACTATTGGTTAAGAGGAAAGGAATGGAAGTAAGTCTAGAAGAAGTTACTTTTTATGCATCTTAAGCACTAAAATGGTCAATAAGCAATGCTGATTTAGACAACTTTTTATCCAAACAATGTAACTGCAGACATTTTAGGCTGAGTCTGGTTTCATCAAAATAAAATACCGCATATTTAAATTAGATATATTTTGAAAACAGTGTAACTTTTGGAGGACCTGGGAAATGATAGGATGGTTCTAATGTACTGCAGTACTTTAGCAGTGCATGATAACTGTGGTTATCAGTAAGTTGCTTAAAAATTGATGGGATGATGTGTAGGCTGGGAAAAGGTGTTTCAGACTTCTTCCCCCACTCATCCTGTTAAAGGACCATGACCTCTCCCTTTGTTAAAACACCAGCTAATGTTCCCCTTTCAGATCAGGACACAGCTTTAAGCATGTTCATTTCAGCTGGAGTTTTGCCCTACAACAGCCTCTTTCATTTTAAATCCTACTTCCTCTGTGCTGATACAGTTTTGAGATTTGCTTGGTGAACAAGATGAAGGAACTCAGGTTTAAAACAGACAGAAGAAGATTTGCAGCTCTTTCAGTTATGTGCTGAGAAAGTCAATCTAAGTGACCTCTAAAGGTTTATCTCATTCAGTGGTAAAAGTCTTGGTTCAGGCAGCTGAGAACCATTTGATTCTGCTGTAGCTGCCCTCTACCTGTCCATCCTGTGTCCTTGTCTCAACAGTAGCAGTCTGCAGCCAGTCTGCTAGCAGGCCAGAATGTGTTTATGACTAAGACTTTATCTCAACCCTACCTTCATGAACAGTTTAAGAAAACATGTCAGGAACTGCAGCAGAGCCTCTGCAGAACTGGCACATACTCCCTGCAACTCTGCTGGAGAGTAGTCTCCAACAGGAAGCATGTCAAGTAACTGGGAGCAGTAGTGGAACTAAATCTACCAGAGTCCATCTATCAAACCAATATGATGGATACATTAGGTTACATAAAAATGGAAACTGAAACACAGTATGATTTTCACAAAATACTGCTGATGGCACAGATATACTTCTCAGGCTATCACTTCTGGTGTTGCTCTAGTTTATATTTATTGCGATTGGATTTTTGATTCCTGACAATTTATAATAGCCACATGGTGACAGGGGATCTGTTGCTGCCATTTCACCTTTAGAGATTGAAGCATTGCTTTAGTATCTGTTTGCAAGCTCTTTGTGGTATCAGTTTAAATATAACAGTGATTTAATTCATATGTACATTTAAGTCATTTGAGCTTATAATTTAGGTGTGCAGTAGGATGTTAAGAACTTGTCAGTTGGTATTAGCTTCTGATTTATCTGAACAATGGATTTTATTTGTGGTTTCTGTGCAAAGGAGTGCTAATCTTTCTTTGTTTCCAGGCAAATGGAATATATACAATAGCCAAGCTGATTTTACCAAACAATGAAAGGAATGATGAAAAAGCTAATTTATTACAGGTAAGTCCCTTTATTATCGTTGTGCATAGAAAGCCCAAACAGTCTTAAGATTTTTTTATGATTTTGAAGTTTATTTGAAAATGCAGTAAAAAAATATTACTTATAAGGGGGAAAAAACCCCACCAGAACAAAATGAGGAATAACAAACGGCTCAGGAACTAAAAGTTAAATAATGACTCTATTTCTGGTATTCTGTTCTGGTCTACTTTGTTTCTGGCACCTCATACAGTGTAAAGGAAAGTGAATATTTTTCTTGTGATAATCTTTCCTCCACTTTTTCAGGCTGCCCAGCATCACATCTTCTTTTTAGTGCCTTGGTCTTCATTGAAATTCACTATAGATTTGAGACTGTACTAATATCTGCTTTTTTCTGGAGCATCTTACTGTGGCTGTTAAAATACAGGAAAACATCACATGAAGTAGAGCAAATCTAAATGTAGGATAAATGTAGAGCTAATAAGCGTAGAATGACTCTTGGTTTTGCATGTTAATACCCCCATAAATATACTGGTTTCAGTCAACTTAGGCTAAAAGTTATCAGAGCAATTATCTGGTAGCTGTTCTCTAGAATCTATGAAATAGTGTTGACGTCTCTAAGCTGTAGGAGAGTAGTGCTTTGGGGTTCAGGGATGAACCTGCTGCTGCTGCGCAGGTTACTTATGTGGGCAAGTGTGAGGAGGTCCTTAGCACAGGTGAATGCAGTCAGGATCCTGCCCCTCACCTGGTCTTTGTTCTGGTATAACCCTGCACTAAAATGGCTACATAGCTATTCGATTATCAAATCAGGTAGACATGCCTGGATAGTGAGAGAAGGCATTTCCATAAAACAAGAAATAATTTATTGTAATATCATCTTTCTCATTGCAGTTCTTCTAGATTAAGGTTGGAGTGCAGATTCAGTGCATTAGGTACCTTTTTTCAGCAGCAAGGTTTTAAAGTGTGCTTCAGTTAAAATCAGCTTAAGGATGAGAGAAATAAAAATCTTCCTGGAAGTATATGAAACTAACATGGAGCCTGATAAACCTGGAGCATATGCTCAGTACAGTTGCCTCATACAACTGCAAGAAGCTTAATTTATGCCCACCAAGATTTTAGATTCCAGCAGAATGCATTGGAAATAACTCACAGGAGATACTAGGCAACTGTAGTTGGGTTAAACACGAAGCCATGTGAATTAATAATGGACTTAATGATCACATATGAAAACTAAATCTGTTTGAGGCAAACAATAAGAAGCATATTTTTTATGAACCCTTGTTCAGATTCTCACACTGCTATCTGTCTTGCTTTTATCATTGTTACTGCTATGCAATACAGTTGCAGCCACTGGAATACCCTTTTTGAATTTCATAGGCATTTTTCTTAGAATTCCTGCAATGCTGATCTGATTTCTTTACTGCTTCATTGACTGTGTTTTCAATAAATAAATTTTCACCTTCATTCTACCATACTACCTTAGTGATCTTACACCATTACTTCAAGGGTGGCAGTGATATCAATCATTTATTCTGCATACGTACCATACATAAAAATCGTCATGCCTTAACTGAAGCATATCACAAATGTTAAATATTAATCTCACAACGCTAATGTCAGAAAGACAAGTATTATTTCAATTTAAAATATCTATTATCTCATTACTAATTTATTGTCATGTCTCTTCATTGATGGACTTTCTACAGCAAAATATATGTATAGTCTGTAAAATGAAAAACTTTCAAGGTAGCAGCTATGGCTCAGCTCATCTGGGTTATTTTATACAGCTAAGTTGTAACTGATTCTCAGTGGAATGTTAGACAAGGTAACACACCATCCTTCTGTGATGGAGAGTTTACTTTGGACTAAAAAGAAACATTGTAAAAGAGACCACTTCTTAGCATTAACATATGTTCCTTTTCACTAAAATTTCAAGTATCCTGCTTCTCTCAAAAGTAGCATTTGGCCTTTATTTCCTTCATTTAATTAATTTTCTTTATATTGAAATAAATATTTTTTTTTTTGTAACATGGGGATAACATGCAGTTATCACTAAAACACCTTTGTTGTTGTCTAAGTAGGAAGTACCATACTGGACTGTAGTAGTGGTTTAGTCACTGATGCAATAAAGTAATTATTAATTATGTAAAAAGCATTTACTATTTGCATTGTTTCAGATATCAGTGCCTTATTTCCCCTTGGCTTACTTTATACAGTCATCTTTTGTCAGCCGTATATGTGCCATATTGTTGGCTCTTGATAAACAGAATTAAATATGAGCTGCATAAAAGCATACATGCCTGCTACCTGAGAGTAGCTGTTGTAAAAATAAGCTTTCTTCAGTAGAGATCAGATAGAAATTGAGGTACATAAAGATAGAAACTGAGGTACATAAAGATCTCTGTAAATATAATGAACCTAGCATTAAAAAAAAATAATGTTGACCGTTCTCTCTTTTTCATTTTTTTTTTGGTCTTCTGTTAGAACTTATGGTGTTTCACATGACATTTTTTACAAGAAGTTGCAAAATATGGCATCATTACAAAACCACTGATTACATTTACCTTTTTCACCATTGGAGAAGAGAACAGGTCTCAAGCCTTAAGCTATCTGCCAAAAAAAAAAAAAAAAAAAAGGAGATTAAAACTCAGATGTTCCTCAGTGTGCTATAGCTATAGTCACGCACCTTTTTTTTCTTACTTTTTTTTCCCCCTCAGATGGCCCTGTCAACTTTTAAAATACAAAAGGAAATTAACATGTTTTTACTGTCTTCATTATCAGGTTAATAACATAATCTGTCTAGTCATTTAAGTACAAAGTTGACCAATGTGTAAAGTCAAGAGGAATACTTGATGTTTATCAGTGGCTTTTCCATTTGTGTATAAATAAATGTCTCATTAAGGTTTTTTTCCTGCTGTAGTGCTATGCTTTCAGAGCCCTGAGATTTCTCTTCAGTATGGAAAGAAATCGCCATATCTTTAAAAGGTATGTTAACAAAATGTTTTGTGAAACGCCTTTGGGACAGCTTGCAGAAGTTGTCACTCCAATCAGAAAGTCATGTGTTTAAATGTCATTTATTTTCAACAAGAAGAAATAGTAATGAGCAATTTCTGTCCTCTCCCACAGCTACAGATAGCCATTCCTGCATTGCATCAGTGGCAGCCTACAAGATTTAGACATTCAGTGTGGGGACTTCTGTTGTATGCATACCAGAGAAACTAGTTCTGTAGGGGCTTCTTCCTCCCCCATGAATCAATGTTTTAAATTGTTAGGGACAAATTTAATACTGTTGGAGATAAACCATACTTTTATCCTGAGGATTAGCAGATGCAAGTTACAGCCCCGGATAGTAGCAAGTAACTGGGAGCAGTAAATTTTTTCTCTGAGCCCTCCACTCCTTCACATGGGAATGACTTTGCATCAAGCTGGTTTACTTAGGAGTGTTGCTGAAAGGTTTGAATCAATAAGGAGATAATGTCTTTCATCAATTATCGATTTTTTTTCTAGTAAGGTGACAGTTTCACCAGGTTAGCTATAAAGGTGTGAAACCTAGCAGTTTGATTTGTGGGATTAGGATAGTAATCGTGCTGCCTAGGAGGTCTGCCTGTCAGTACTGTTTCTGTATGATTTTATTCTGTATCAAATTACTAGAATTCTAAATATAACTTTAGTGCTATTTTACTTTTAAAAAGTGGATTTTGTACTAAAAGGGCCCTAGTCTGTAATGAATGTTCATGGTTGGTGTCAAGTTTTTAAAGTAAGTGCTAAATCTGAACTAATGTGCTGCCTTTCGTATTTTTCTAGATGCCTTAATTTTCTGTATTTCTACTTCTGCCAGAACTTTAAAAAGAAACAAAGCTTCAATTAGGCATGTCACTAATCAAATATTGCCTACTGTGTGTTAGCTTTTGCTTTTCTCAGTCCTTTTTATCTTTTAGACTAGACTTTGTGGTCAAAAATTCTAAGACCTGTGTCATGATTCTTTAAATGCAGACAAATACTAACCCTATCACTTAATGCGTTATGAGAAGGAGCTCAGATAAAGTGATAACAGGCACAATATAAAGTATTATAAGAAAAATATAGGAAAATCTGGAAACTCAGGAGGTGTTGACTTTAAAGAGGCTTATACATGTTTGGAGAACTGGCATTTATATGGCATTAATACCCAACTAATGGAAGCTGAAGTCTGACTTTTCAAATGTTTTTTAACTCTTATGTATGTAATGTTAGAAGGTTAATATCTGAATAGATTGTAAAGAATCAATGTATTATTTGGAAGGTTCTAAAGTAAGTTGTAGTAATAAATATTGAAAAGTCTCTGCTGTGGATTAGTAGCTATTGTGCGCACTGTTTCTAAAATATACCAAAACTTAAACCTTTGTAGACTTTTCCCTACTGATTTATTTGAAATCTTCATTGATATTGGACATTATGTGCGTGATATCAGTGCTTATGAAAAGCTGGTGTCAAAGCTAAATTTATTAAAGGTAAGTGAAAATCTTCATAGCTTTGAGAAGCTGTATTGTTTTCAAATTCTTAGCATAAGAAAGGCATGAAATATGTTTATTTATTTGGCATTTAATTTATAACCAGGAGGATGAATTGAAACAAATTGCTGAAAGTATTGAAAGCATGAATCAGAATAAGGCACCTACAAAACATATAGGCAATTACGCAATTTTAGAGCACCTTGGCAGTGGAGCTTTTGGAAGCGTATATAAGGTAAACTTCACTTTTGGTATTATTTTACAGGTTTGAGGGGAAGATTCATGAAGGATGTCTAATACCTCTTGTAGGCACTACTGTTCTTTGACTTTCAGTAGGGGAATGCAGGTGTGAAAAGGCCTTTATGGATCTGGGCTTGTTGTTAGTATTTGCTGTGACTTTGTTTGTCCCCTCTTGTGTTTATCAGATAGAACAGTGTATCCCTCAGGTTTCCTACTTTTACTTTATTTGAATTCTTTTCCACAAACATCATTTCTGTCTATTGCAAATGTTAATGAATCTGTGTAAAACCAGAAATCAAGTATGCTTTATCTGAAAATCAACACTGGGCACAGATAATGTTACTTCAAAGACTGGCAAGTTCAGCAGTGTACTGCTAAGGTGTATTGTGGGGCTCCAGTTTTTTATCACATCATACACAGAAAAAGCTATTATTGTAACTTCTGCAAGACAGGTTTGGACTCTGATTACTAATCTGGTAGCCGTAATAATATCCTTTCTATCCCCATCCTATATAAAGTGTTTTGTCTTTTTCATAGGTTAGAAAGCATAATGGACAAAATCTCCTGGCAATGAAAGAAGTCAATTTACACAATCCAGCATTTGGAAAGGACAAAAAAGACAGAGACAGCAGTGTAAAGAATATTGTCTCTGAATTAACCATCATCAAAGAGCAGGTGTGTCTCATGGACTCCAGTTTCATGTGTGCGCGTTCTGCTGTTAGCATTATTAACTGTGAGTTCTCATGTGGAAATCTACCTTGCAGAAAAGGGCCTGGGGGCACTGGTCAGCAGCCCTCTGAACACGAGCCAGCAGTGTGCCCAAGTGGCCAAGAAGGCCAACAGCACCCTGGCTAGTATCAGAAATAGTGTGGCCAGCAGGACAAGGGAAGAAATTGTCCCCCTGTACTCAGCACTGGTGAGGCTGCATCTCAAATACTGCGTTCGGTTGTGGGCCTCTCACTACAAGAAAGACACTGAGGTTCTGGAGCATGTCCAAAGAACAGCAACGAAGCTGGTGAAGGGTCTAGAGAACACGTCTTGTGAGGATTGGCTGAGGGAACTGGGATTGTTTAGCCTGGAGAAAAGGAGGCTGAGGGGAGACCTTATTGTGCTCTACAACTACCCGAAAGGAGGCTGTAGGTGAGGTGGGTGTCAAGTCTCTTTTCCCAGATAACGAGTGATAGGATGAGAGGAATCAGCTTCAAGTTGTGCCAGGGTAGGTTTAGATCTGGTAGTAGGAAACATTTCTTCACTGACAGGGTTGTCAAGCCCTGGAAGAGGCTGCCCAGGGGAGTGATTGAGTCACCATAACTGGAGGTGTTTGAAAGATGTGCAGATGTGACACTTAGGGACATGTTATAGTAGGACTTGGCAGTGGCAGGTTTATGGTTGGGCTCGATGATCTTAAAGGTCTTTTCCAGCCTAAATGATTCTATGATTCTAGGTAGCAGGGCTTCCAGCTGCTGTTATTATTTTTCTCTGATCTGTACAATATTGACCCCTTTTACCTGAATGTTGCCAATATTGAAACTGTTCTTACTGTAGTGTTAGCAGCAGTGCGAATGCTTGTTACTAAAGATTCTTTCTGTGTTGGCAGTATTTGAACTTTTTTTCAGGGATTCTGTAAATTAAGATTTTAATAGAAAACTGATGAGTCTTTGTGTCATTTAATGCATACTTGGGTTTAAAATACAGTGAGAAGAAAACCTTTTTTGTAACTGAAAATTAAAAACCTGACTGATCAGTAGTGTTCTTAGGCTGAGAAAGCCCTTCAAACTTCATTTACTCTCTTTCAGTTATTAAAGGGAGAGGGGATAGGAATCACATTGTATATTCCTCCTGGTTGCTCTAGTAATGTGCAACATTTCTCTGCGTTTGCTGTAGCAGTGAAGGTGTACTGCACTGCACTTCATAAGTTTGTGGAATTCTTGTGGAATCCTTCCTTTCAGTGTGCAGCTAAACATTATAAATGCTGTGCCATCAGTTTAACTATTCTAAACATCTACATTTCTTTCCTCATTGTAGCTTTATCATCCAAATGTTGTACGATATCATAGAACCTTCTTGGAAAGTAAGTATAAACACAGAGAATTACCACATTTTACATAATGCAGAAATAGAAATGTACAATAAAACCACTTACAGCTTGGAAGCAGTGTGTCAAATTTGAGCAATAAATGGTTAAGATTTTCTTCAAGGACTGCTACAGTTCAGACAGGCTTGTGTTACTTCAAAATTGAAGAAATGGTGAGAAATAATGCTTATCTTCGTTCATCTAGTAGTAAAACTAGATGTAATATAAACATGTAGACAGCATCATTCTCATCCTATAGAATTAAAGATCCAAAATTTATAACTGGAATGCTAAACGGAGAAAAACTACAGTGACTAGTAGAATGCATGATATAGATTGCTCAGCCATATTGTCTTAATTTTCTTTTTTATAAAGAGTTAGCTACATACACCAGCCTGCTGAATGATTATCAGGCAGTGAATTCCTTATAGCTGCTGTGATATAAATTGAGGAAAAAATGGAATAACAAGGAGTAGAACTGATTAAAATGTATTTGTCTGTACAAACACATTTTTAAGAAGTAAAAAAATTAACAGCTTTTAAAATATATTTTAATCTCAAATACTCTATTTTCAAATGCCTTCTGTATAAATGTAATCTTCTGTTCATTCATTTTCTTTTATGCAGATGATAGATTGTACATAGTCATGGAGCTCATAGAGGGAGTGCCACTGGGAGAACACTTCCACTCTTTGAAAGAAAAGCAGCAACAGTTTACAGAAGAGAGAATATGGCGAATATTTATCCAGGTAAGGGCCTCCATTCTTTTTGTTTCCAGAACTTTCCTGCATGTAGCAGCATTTATGTTTGTCAGGCTAATAAATGACAAAGTAATGCTTATTATATCAGGCACTAATATCAGATATTAATTTAATTTTATGTGCTTTTATTTAGGTTGTAATTAAGAATCTTTGTAAAGCTCTTTTTGTTTGTTTTTAAGCTTTGTCTAGCTCTTCGTTATTTGCATAAAGAGAAAAGGATTGTTCACCGAGATCTCACTCCCAACAATGTCATGCTGGGGGATAAAGACAAAGTTACAATTAGTAAGTAGAACTACTTTACTTGAAGAGAATTTCCCATGATGTATGCGAGTAGAAATTCTTTACTGAAACTCTCAGAAGGTTTCAGATTCCTAGACATTGGTCACCATACTTATAAGCTAGTAAATTACGGCATTATTATGCTTTTGTGTAAAATAATTGCTAATGCAAGTTTTGTGATCATTGCCACCAGGTGTCATCATCCATGACTATATTTTTTGAAGCTATGTATGTCAGATAACATGGAGGAGATGGTTTAGCCCTAGAAAAATTAAATTAGTTATTCTTCAAGGCCTGTTTTTCTTTAAATTGGCAATAATATAGAGAGAACCAGATTAGATAACAAGTGCTAATGAACATAAGGTATAACAGCCATCTGTTCTATTCCAGTTCTCCCATACAATTGTTTAGTATCCATCAGTTGTTCCCAGTGATCAGCTGCTGTGAGGTGCAATTTGTCTAAGCCTGTAGTACTGAATATTCTTGATGTATGCTTCTGTAATCTTCACAGTGTGGAGGAAGGTGCTTAGGCAGGTTTCAAGACAGGCTTTGAAAGACATGTATGTGTGAACAGTAAGAAGTTTTACTCTTTGAGTGAATTATCACAACCCAGTATGTACAGCAAGCCTTACAAGCAATTCAGATACTGTAGATTCTAAAACTCTCAAAGAACTACTGCGAGCTTTCTTACTGCTCATGACATAGAACTAGATAAACAATTTGAATACTGCAGAATTGTTATAAGAAGTCTTCAAGCAAAATCAGTCTCTCTTCTTTAAAATAACAGGGAAGTACAGATGTATGGATGCACCCAACCACAAAACTCAGCTATAATAGGCAAATATATTCAGTAACTGTTGTTTTATAGTAAATATTTATGCCTGATGATGTGCATACTTACATTTATTCATTATTAAATTGTATGTGCTAACCCCCCTGATTCTTAGTAATGATACAGTTTTGAAAAAGGGTGATTTAATAGAGCATTTGTCCCTGAGTGATGAAAAAAATATTCAGAATATTATTTTAAAGTATCATAAAATTGTATTTTGTATCAACATCCTGCCACTGAGGGGCACTCTTGTCTTGATTTAATACCTTTGCCTTATCTCTAGTCCAATCTAGATACGGTGTAAATGTACTTTTAAATGTAAGGTCAAAATTGCCCTTGAAAAGCGTTTATATTTCTGTCAAAGATTTATAAGAGCTGAGGTAAATTGGAAGAACTGAAACTTATTTTGACCATTTCTACAGGGATTCGTTCAAAACTGTTGCAATATTTAAGCAAACACTTCGTTTAATACTTTATTACCAGTATACATAGCATTTTTGGAGGGAGCTGAAGACCTTTTATCTATTACTTCTGAATTTTACTGCACCTTGTTCTTTTACAACCTTAATGAAATTAAGAATAATTTACTTTCTTTCTGATGATAGTAAATATGTACTGTATTGGTGCTTGCAGTGGTATTACACCTAACTCATACAGTCTATGTATGCCAAAGACGGGAGCATTTGTGCTCTTGATAGTTATATCTCACAGTATTTGTGGATAAGTATACTATTCATTTGAGAATTTCAAGTGGTTCTAGATGAAAGTTAATACAAAAAGTCGGGTGAAGGTGGAAGGGTATGCTCAAATATTGAGAAAACTTAAATCTGCCTCTACAATGAATTTAATCTGTCAGCTTTTATAAAATGAGGAGGTCTGCTCTAAGATCTACAAGCTGCACAGTCATCCTAAAGAGAGAGAGTCCAGCTTTCTGGAGTCTTTCAAATCTCAAAACTGTCCAAAATGTGTCTTGATCTAACTAGAGTAATATTGCTGTGGACTACCTGTAAAGCAGTGTTGTGTGACTATGTAATTAAGTTATGGCCTCTGGTGGTTCAAATTGTTTTGCTTCATAAAAGAACCTTGTATATCTTGTACATCTGTTCTTTTTTCTTTTCCTTAGCCAGTCCTTCTGGAAACAGTGACTTCTGTTAATCTCTTGTTATGAGAATCTGCTGGATTACAATATAACAAAGGCAGTTTATTCCTCTAACGTAACTCCTCCTCCTGTAACTAATGTTCACCAAATATGTTGTCTTTAGAGAGGTGCCTTAGTTCCAGGCCGTCATGGTAATTTTGATTAAAAAAAGAAAAAGAATAAAGTGAGTGATACATTGTTGCTCAATGAAGCACTCAAAAGTGTTTCTATAGGCTAAGGCTTTCATTCTGTACTGTGTATGGCTATGCAGCAGCCCCAACAATGAACTGCTTTAAGAAAGTTCTGGGACCCACAGGCATACGTTTCTCACCATGTATGTGAGAACTGAGCCACTCACATTTCAAATCCCATGAAGACCTCTCATACAGTTTCTACGTTGATTGAAAATGAAAGGAGTGCATAGTGTGGGAGACATTCCCTCCTTGCTGTCATTACAGAAAAAGTAAACCTGCTAAAGAATTATGCTTGCTTGTCCTGAATTTGTAGAGAAATGTTCTACAGGTGGCCCTTGTAGCACAATTCCAGCAGAACTGGCTAGGCAGGGACCTATGGTGAAAGGTGGCTGAAAACTAGAATTCATACAGGCAGAGGACTCTGCAACCAGTCTGGCACAATGTAAGGTTGAGCTACGAAGGGCCTTTTCTTGAGGTGGTCTCTGAATATCATCTTTATAGGTTTTACTGAAAAAAGAATACCTGAGGTAATAATAGAAGGATTTTTGAAACTGTATAGTCACACTGTATTTTTTTTTCTTAAATATCAGGTGTGATTAGACACTATCCTTATCCAGATCTTTGTGTGTTGTTTTATTTTTAAACTTATGCAAGATATGAAAGTCCTAAGCCCAGCAGGTGCTTCATTCTAATGTGAAGGTTGTATGACTTCCTTTGTATTTCCCATGACATCTTTTACACATGCCAATTAAATCTGAATTATCCCAGTCTTTTTCAGGCTCTTTTAAGTCATGTGTTGTTGCAAATGGAAATAGACATTTACAATTTGATCCTAGCCAGGCTAGTGGCAGTATAAGATCTCTGTTTCTGAGAGGACTTTAAGCTTGCTGTTGTTATATAGTCTCCAGAACTGCCCACCTTACTTATTTGTACTGTTTCATCTATGACACAAATTTGATGGGAAAGGGGCCATGACTACCATCTCTTAATGTTGGTACAGCATTTAATCATAATTGGTTGAGCTACAAATGCTACAAAAATGTAAATATTAAATCATGCTAAGCTGCAATTTCATAAAAATCTCATTCTAAATTGATAGAAAAATGTTACTGAAACTGTACATCTCTGGTCAGGTTGAATGTATTTCTGAATTTAGTATTTCTGACACACACCAAAAAAAAAAAGTAGAATTTTAGGCACAGCCTGAATGACAGTTGTTTTGTATAGCATTTTAGAGATTCATTGAACCAATATTATCAGTGTCTCTTGGTTTAATCTTCACACCCTTTTTATATAAGACATTGAGAAGTTACGGTTTTCTGAATTGAAAATGCGTATCTGCTTTTATTGCAACTGTATTTTACTGCAGCTGTATTTTGTTTCTAGCGCAGCATATTTCTGTCGAGAGCTCTATAGCTGCATCTGTTTGTAGGACAAAACGTAGGACTCTGTAGATCATTGCTTTTCCTCAGTGTCATCTAGGTGCAGAAGGCTTTATATCTTCATGGTCAGAAGTCTGTGTGGAATCACTTTGACAGGTGATTTCAGGTCTGCTATCAAGAATTGTGAAGGATTCCATATTCTCTTTTGGGTGGCATACTCTGTTTAATGTTTAATACACATGATACAATAGCAGCAGAAACGATCTGTATGGAGCTGAAACGTAGGATTACATAGCAGCAGAATACTAGTTTTGAGACAACTCATCTGTCTGATGTACTTCTAACCACAGCAGGCAGCCATGAAGTGTCAGAACAGTGAGGTGAATGAGACTTGAAAAGTTTAAATAGTTTGGATGCTGGAAGAAAGCTACCTGTTAATTTTGTAATTCAGAATACTTGTGATTCTGTGCCATGCCCAGAGAAGCAGGGGCCATGAGGTGTAAAGCAGGTATAACTAGTCACTACTTTTCGGAGTCACTTGAATCAGTGCTAAATTTTTTTGCGGATTATATGGCTCATTTAACCAGTCTTCATTATCAGAATTGCTACTCTTCATACTAAGATTCAAGGACATGCTTGTAGTACTTAATTTTCAAAGTTTCCATAATAATTGGCTGAGCAGAATTTTCGACTCGTTTATGTTTACACTGTAAATCGAACATTCTGGATGCTATTAGTGGATTAGTAATTGTATCTCTCTTTACAAATCTTAGTTCTAGATGTGGATCAACGCTAATGTTCTTAGCGGAGAAGTTACAAGCTTTACAAAACTGACAGGTGGTAGACTGAGTTTACAAAGCATTGATATTAGCACACAGAAAGGAGAATGATAGAATAGCTAGAAGATGCATTCAGGAATTATAAAAAATAATTCTATTCCTATTCTATTGATGAAAAAGAGTAGAGTAAGTATGTACTACCATTGATTACATTTCAAATGATCTTGATTTTAGGATATGAATTTATGGAAAATAAAATTAAAGTTCTATTTTTATCTTCCAGACCACTGTAACTTAGTAAGTTGCTGACGAACTTTCTTGATTACAGTTTCAAACATGCTGAAGAGAAACAAATTTAATTTGTCTCATCCTGAGTCTTTCAGGGTAGAAGAAGCTGTTCAATGGGGACACAGTGAAAATCTGACCTGAGCAGCTCTGAAGTTCACTTGTGTGGTGAATTTGATACTCCATTCATCTGTGTGTTTTGCTTTGCTCTTGGTCTTTGTGTGCATATTTGATTTTAGGAAAAATTAATGGCATTTTCAAATAGGGTTCAAATAAAAATTAAGGCAACAAATATGCAAATATGAGATCAGTGTTGTTAAGATGCAGTATTTGGGAAATTTTCTTCTTGTTACTGTAGAAGATCAGTCTACTAGATGAAATCTTTGGGAAATAAGATGGCAAATGAAAAACCAGATTCTGTCAATAAAAGGAGAAAAAAACATTGCAGATACCTAAAATGCTCATTTAAAGAGACTTCTAACATTTAGAAAGTTTTTATAATTCGGCTATTACAAAAGTGGAGAGATCATTCTGTAGGAGGTTAAGATACTAGTCAAGTCAGCCTACTCATTTTTTCATAGTTCTTTCTTCTTTTTATGCCCTCTGCCCCATCATGTTAATGCTTTCTGAAACAATCTTACTTCATTATCACTTACTCTGCTACCCTAAACACAATGTAAACAAGTGAAGAAGGGTGTTTTACAATCTAAATGATTATGACTGCATCATTCTGTGTTAATTTTCTTCCTATTTGAGGACTGTCTTTTGTTTGACTATTTTTTAATGAATTAAGAAAAAAAATAAATTTCTAGATTCCTGAAGCTTAATGTTTACAATCATAGTACAAAGTCTGGTCAAGTATGATAACACCATGGAGAGATATGACTATTGGTAATGAATTGTTGGTGAAATTGTGTGTCTTGTCATAGTTTATAAAGTTCCATCTAATGGTGAAAGTTTGATAGTTTTTTATTGTCTTTGAACAGACTTTAAAAAAATCTTCATCTTCAATGAAGTTTGCCAAGCTTCCAACCTTTAGAGAAATTAGCTGCAAAGAAATTACATCAGTTGAGGTTGCACAGTAGACAAAGCACCAAAAACTATTACCATGGAAATTTTATTTTAGAAGACTTGTTTGCTAGGTTGGTGTACCTACCCTTCCCCTCAGTTTACAAACTCTCATGTATTAGGATGGTACAAAAAGTTGTAGTGGTGATATGCATGCAATTCACATGAACCTGAAAAAATTAGTGATGCTTAAAACTGGAAAAAGTATCATTTTTCCAAAATTACATGTTCAGGTGAAAACAACCATTATTTTTCAGCAACAGAAAACCTTTGGGCAGGTAGGTGGATCTTTCCACTGGTGCCATTAAAGCTCCAAGACTGCTTCCTCATGGAGATGTGTCATCCACTAGCATTTTTGGTTTTCTTCAGCTGTACTACAAAATAACCATTGTTTGTTTTATTTTTGGTCCAAAAGGAGTAGTTTTTACTTTTCAGGAAGTTGGGACAATCTAACAGTTGAAATAAGGGGGTTTGTAACTTTTTTGAGATGAAGGAGTTGCCTCTCTAATGCCAATTTTATTTCTGCATTGCAAGACGGTGTGGTAGACAATTCAATGATTTCAGGACTGCAGTATCAGGTCTGTGACTAGATTAAAGCAGCATGAAACTAGCCTAGAAAAAGGGTGAGCTAAACTCATCAAGATGTAAGTGCCAAATAAGCTGGTTTCCAGAGAGTGCAAGAGAGGGGCAGGACTGGCTTGATTACTAGCTCATCTTTCTCTTAGAGTCTTGCTCTGAATCACTAAGGTGGGTTTATAGTTTCCCCTTTGGTTGGACTGATGCAGCATACACTTCTGCATCCTGATGTTGTTGGCTGGCTGGCCTGCCTGCCCTTTCCCTTCCTC
Source organism: Falco cherrug (assembly GCF_023634085.1). Classification (NCBI taxonomy): domain Eukaryota; kingdom Metazoa; phylum Chordata; class Aves; order Falconiformes; family Falconidae; genus Falco; species Falco cherrug. The sequence continues at coordinate 103,584,201 of NC_073700.1, forward strand.
CTGTTTTGTGCTCTCTCTTTGCCTTAGCTCTTACCAGCCTTTCTTTTGGTTCATCTAATTTGTTGGTTTACAAAGCTTTCAGTGGCCTTCTGAGTATGATTCTCTAAGGGCTTTTCTTTTCTATTGTTCTCTGGCCACCTTTATTCTAGTGATATTTGTCATGATACCTGTCAGCATTGATAAAATTCCTTTCAGCAAGTGCACACAACACTTTTGTTAATTGGTAGGTTGCTTTTTTGTGAAACTGAGAATGGAACTGTAGGAAAATATTTGGAAGCTAAGTTACGTATTTCATTCTGAACTTGGTGAGATTTGTGATCAGATGCATCTGCATTCACAGATGTGTGTGAATACGTTAGGTCTAGCTTCTGAGGAAGGGCCCATTCCTGTACTTAAGAGATATGTCTTAATGCTTGGTGTACCACCGGATGAATTAAATTGAGATGGTTCAGGAAGGATATTTTCTTTAGTAAGCAGGATTTTTGATTTCAGAAGTGACCAATGAGATCATAACATAAAAGTCACTAGATCAGGTCAAAGATTTATGTGCGTCTCTGTGCTAAAAGCTGACACTTGGGTAAAATTCGTAAAAAGCTGATCAAGTATTGAGTTATCTTTCTCTCACAATTCCATTCCAGCTTCTAAAAGACATACTGCTATGGTGTGAAGCTGTTTCAGGAAATTGCGAAATATGAATTGTCACAATGGGTCCCCGTTAATCAAGTCTCAGTTCACAACTGAAACAGTGCATAGCAGTTAATAGGGGTCATCTTTATATTTGGTCATATTTTCATTTAACGGTATAGGAGGCAGGCCTCTCTCAGTTCTCAGAAATTACTTCGTTTGTTTGTTAGTTATTGTAGCAATTTTTGGCATCAAATAGCAAATAAAGGATCCTAGAGTATTAAAAGTTGTAGACTGATTTATAAGCTTCAGACAGATGCCTAAATAAATTAAAAGAAGCAATTTCACTAATTCGATGCAGTTCAATATTTGCCAGTTTATTTTCATTCAATTCTGTATTATGGGCCTGAAAAAGTTAAGAAAAAACATTTACGTTTAATGTAAAGCTGATTGTCCTGTGCTTTACATTCCTTGGCTTTGGCAGCACCAGCTGTATTTAGGAGCTCTGACTGGTGTCAAGGTAGTTTAGTCGAATCTGGAAAAAGTTATTGACCATCAAACAGGTTTTTTCCCTCCATTTCTGAGGACCTGGGTCTAAAAGGCAAATAATATATTTACTCCATCTGGCTGAATTTTCCCCTTGATTCCTTTTTTCCAGATAATCACTAATGTTATATTAAAATAGACTACTTTTAGAACTGAGATGTCCAGCTCTCCTCTTCCCTTTCCTAAATCTTTCAACCACCAAGAACTGAATTTATTGATTGATGTAATGTCTTAATACTCTTTCTTCATTGAATATTATGTGAAGGATTCCAAAGGAGGGAATTTAGAATGATTCACCCCAATTAATTCAGGGAACTGTCGACACTGCAAAAATCTCTGGTTCTTTTGGGATTAATATTCCCTGGAGTGAACTGTCTGAGGACTGTCTTAACTCAAGGGCAAAAGGGAGGCTTCTCAGTGATCCTGTTAATTTAGCATTCTTTCTACTTACACTTTCCAAGCACTACAGAGCTAGTCCTTCTTTGAACATTTTGTTCAAAGAAAAATGATCTGTGGCCTGCGTACCTAGGTTTGGCTTTCTTATCAAAGGCCTTCTGAATAAGAGAACTATTCCTTTTCAGACATTCAAGTCTCACACTGAACAAGAGCCAGCAGAAACTAATTTTTCTTACCTGTATTTCTTCTGGTCTGTGGCTTTTTTTGATGAGTAGAAAAATGATAACTAAAATTTTTATGAACTATCTCACTGTAAAAACAATTGGAATAGGAATGTTATGGGCTCTGTCCAAGTAGAACAGAAGCCTTAAAATATTTTAAAGAATATTATTTACCATAAAATCCTCCCACTTCTGAAGTAGTATTACAATAAAAAATTTATCAACAGACTTTAACAAGTACGGTAATTTTCTCTTGCTCTCTGTGCTTGGATTTAATAAAGTGCAATGTATCTTAGCTGCATTGTTGTGTTGAGGCAGCAGTAGAGTACTGAACTGAAAAAAAAATGAACTTGGAACTGTTTGCATGGAACTTAGATTAAAAATATAATCTCTAAAGACTGTGTGACAATTTTGTAAAAAAACTACCTGCTAATTACACAAAAGGCACTCATATTAACATAACAGCATGGTCATCTAAATTTACAGCTTTTGTCCCAAGGTAAGGCTAAGATTCACTGTTATTTCTTACCAAATGCAATCTTTGAACATGAACTATTCAGAGATTAGACCCCCCTGTACTCCTTGGAAATTAAATTTCTGAGAAAGTCAGCCCTTTCCAGCTATCATAATTTAAAGGGAAGTGAAATAATTACTAACTTCATTACATTATTTTTTCCATTAATTTGGGCATTAGATCACTGTTTATTAGATACTTACAGTTGTCATGCAGTTTAGTGGAATATATTAATTGAAGCCTGAAACTGGTTATGAATTGGATTGAAAGTATCAGAGGTGTGTTTATAATATTTTTAAAGCTGATAGGCTTGATTTAAGCATAAGTTGTTGATTAATGTGGAAATAGGAAGATTGTATGGTCCAGTACTGTAAAATGTAAACAATTTTAAAAAAAACCAACCCAAATTTCCCTTCCACTGTCACCTAACATTTCAGCTGTTGTGATCTAGCACTGATTGTCATGCAAAGAAGGTGGTTGCTGACATGTGAATCTTTTATTTTTTTTTTTATTGTAGCTGACTTTGGACTTGCAAAGCAAAAGCAAGAAAACAGCAAACTTGCATCAGTAGTGGGAACCATTCTGTACTCATGGTAAGTACTCCTGCATATGACATTCAGTCCAGCGAGTTCCATCTTCATGGTTACTTTTTTGGAGTAGACAGGCAAGTTACAATGGAGTAAGGAACAAAGTGCAAGTTACCGACCCACTGCTACTCTGCAGTAGTTGGTTGCCTGCCTATTTTGCTGTTGCCTATTCTTGCATATGGTGGTTCCTGTGGGTTAAGTTGGTGTAAAATGAAGTAATTGTGGTTGTGTAGTAATTTATTCATCTACTTATATACTTATAGATAAAGAAATGTGTTTTCAAGTTTTAAAAAGATATATGTTAACAACATAAATAAATTTTAATGGCTTTTGATGTAATTGTGGCTTCAATGTGCAGTTACGTGGTAAGTGCGGACAACTTACCTTCTGAAAAATATTTTAAATTGGTGCTAGTGGATTTGTTTTGATAAGTAGGCATTTGGTTTTAGTAATTGAACTGAAAAGGTATTTTCTGATGTTTGAAATTTTCAGTCATGGAAAAGCATGACCCATATTGTTGGCAATTTAAGCTTAATAAACACATAGATAACTGCTCTAAAATTTTGCCTTAGACAATATATTATTCAGTCTGCTGAATGAGCTGCAGTTTCCTATGGCATCTCATTTGTGAGGAAGCCAAAGTGAGGAGCCATATTGTATTAAATTGCAGTACCAATATAGCCAAGTTCCTAGATTACTACTGACTTGTGATTTGTTTTCTTAAGAGCATGGAATAGAAAGCATTTCCTCTCCAAAAGGTTACCCTCAATATGTAAACCGTGTATGTAACCGAGAGTATTATATGCATGTCAGATTCTCTCAAACAAAAGTAATTGTGGGCAGGACAGAGTATTGATTTTTGTGTTGCACGATGTATAAATAACAAACATGCCTGTTAATTGAGGTTAGTGTATCGGGAACAAAAGGGAGCAAATGTAATCTGGGTAAAAATCTCAATTGTGGGAAGCACAAGCACAGTATTCATCTAGTAGCAGTTGATGCCTTCTGCACCTGCCACTTAAGATGAGAATTTCTGTTGATTGAAATGCTAACATCAGAAATCAATTAAGGAATTGTTAATCTGTGCCACTGTTCTGGATCTCTCTCTTCATTTGCAAAATTATTGGTTAAACTTTGCCTACCCTAACTACTGCTTTATTAAGGAAATATGTTTACAAGATGTTCAGCTGTAGCCTTGCAGATCCAAATATTCCTTATTCCATCATGGGCTCGTTCCAGCTTCTTTGCAACACCTTCTTACATACAGTTGCTGTTCCCTCTCTTCAGAATCACTCTGTTGCTTCTATTGTGTCCAGCTTTCTAAGGTCAGAAGTTGGTTTTCTTCTTTTAGGGATTTCTGGTGCTCTTGTTCCCACTACTATAAATTGCCAAATCTAGTTCCTGTAAATAAAGTGAAGTTTATTTGGCATAGGGAATAGAAAAAGAGAACTACAATGAATGACACACAAACAAAGCAAATATGCTGCATAGCATACAGTGTGTACACTAATAGTGTTTTCTGTTTTCATCAGAACTTTTAATTTACAAAATACCCACCAAAAAGGAGAAAAACCTGACAGAACATATATCCTAAGTAAAACTGGAAGTGGTTTCATCCTAAATTTCTTCTAAGACCACTGCACTGGTTGGGACACTGACAGTATATTTCTCAGAAGTTTACAGGCATCTTTGATGTCAGTCTTCTTCAATCTTCTTTTCTGCTCTGGTGACCACATGTGATGGCCATATACCTGTGAGAATACTCAGTTTGTGTGCTTGTAATAAGTAATTAAAGGTTCTAAGCTGTTCAGGGAGTTACTGGTGGCTCTTCTGAATTAAGAGGGAGAGTCAAGAACTCAGGCATTTGGCAGTTAAATATAATTCATGTTGCTAGTTTTGAAATTGTTACTTGTGATTTCCTAGTACCAGAATGACGATTGACACTTAATCCCTAGAAATCGCTAAATCCTAAAATGGCTTCAAGAGTGAGTCCTTGTAATGTGTTAAATATTCAAGTCCCATACCTTGAAGACGAATGCTTGTGCTGCTTCTTAGGGGAAAAAGGTAAAGTAATTGCAAGGCTGCCTTAATTGGTTCTCCAAATAGTCCTGAAGCATAGCACAATCTGTGAGTGATGGTTTGGGTAGTTGAGTGAGTAAGAGTTAGGTGTAACTAGTTATGAACTAGTTATGTGCCTTCTTTTTCAGCTTCTCTGAAGTAATTTGTTTTGTTCAGTTATAACTAGGCAGAGAACCTGCTGATGGGAAGTTACTGTGCTCTTTTAAACAACAGTTACGGGTAAAGTGCCTGCAAGTTAGATCAGTCTTTAGAAATGTCAGGTTCCAAACCATGCCCCAGTGGCCCTCAGAGAGTCACTGAGTTGTAATTTTCTTATCCTATCTATGTTGACCTTCACGCCCCCCCCCCCCCCCCCCCCCGCCCCGGTTAGATTCTGTCACTGATGTCTTTGAGTCTTTTCACATTTTCTAGGAATTTTTTATTTAAAAGTAGTGTTCTGTAGATTTAAATACCTTTTTTTTTTTTAAAAAAATGTTTGCTTATACCACATTTATGATTATTTCATACCCTGTCTTTGTACATAGAAGTTCACATCAGAGCTAGGACTTTGGCAGTTCTTTCTCTACCTCTTTGTCCAGTTATTTGTATGTAGGTGTGAGGATAAAATGTTACTTATGTGTTGCAGTCTCTCAGTAAGTGGTCTTTTGGGACATGACTCGTCAGTTCTGCTCCACAGGCAAAATCATGGAAGCCATGATCCTTGCCTGTCTGTAGTCAGAAAAAAGAACAAGGATACAGTTGTGATGTATGCTTGAGTAATATTTAAAATTATAGGCTAAAGCATTACAATCTTTCCAATGTCATAATAATTTAAGAATGTTAAAAAGGCTTTGCAAACAGCTGAGAGCACTGGATGCCACCTTCGAGGTACTTGGCTAGTACTGTGTGTGACTGGGCTTTTTGATATGGAAACCTGTTCACAAAGAATGAGGTGAACTGACTATTTTAACACAAGTCATGAAACAGAAGTCAGAGCGTGTAGACTTAGTGCTTGGACTAGATTTTGTTTGTTTTGTATAATTTAAGTAGATTTGAAGGGGGATAAAATAATCAAAACATTTGGAATGCCTATCTACCAAAAGCAGCAATATTAGTTCCTGCACAAAAAAAAAACCAAAACGGAAAGGAGGAAGAGAAAGAGCTGAGAGACATCAGTGTCATTTCAGAGTGGCAGAAATTGCTTTCTTCGGAATTGACAGAGTAATAGTTCTGGGTAGTTTGAGATGCGACCCACCCTTCTTGGAGCAGACGATATAGTACCGAAACAAAATAATAAACATCAAAAGTAGCATCTGATGCTTATTGTTTTAAATCAGGCTATGCAGCATTATGCAGAGTGGTTCAGATAAAAATTTATCACTGTGTATACCAAATATATTTGTATTTGAGATTGACTGAATCAATTTACTAGTGCAATTTTTAAAAAACTGTGTCATCATAAAATAAAAGCAGACAATGTTTTATGTTTAGAGTGGGGCCTTATATAATTGTGCTTTGTGATTGTGATGGTTTTTAATTCTACTTCATACTAGGTTTTACTCTACTAGCATACTAATTAAATTCCTTTTATTTGGTTATATTCTTGAATTAAAAAATCCAGCAATGTGTTATGTTTAGAATACCAAATATATTAAATGGATGTGTTTACACTTAATACATTAAAAATTGAGGAAAAGACTGCTTTAAGGAATTGGTAATGAATTCTGAAGTCTTTTTCCAACTCATAAGTCACCAGAAACAATCTGCTCCAAGTTAGTGGTGACAGAGCTTTTATTTGAAGGCCACCCCACAAGAGACACAGCGAATTGTACATGGTTATAGAGAATGATGTTTCCTTTCATGTATATCTACCATTTCTTTGTTTCACAAAATGGATTTTAACTTATGGAGGGGATGTATTGACAACAGAGCAAGAGATATAAGCAAAACTAGCCAAGTCATGGTTATGACACACACACACACACACACGCGCGCGCGTGTGCACCCCCCCTCCCACACACACACCCACCCCAAAAGCTCTGGGAAATGAAGTAAATTTTGAGATTGCTATGGAATAGAGAATCCCATCATAATTCCTTGAGATCTTGGTTGATCTTGAAAAGCTGTTGGGAAACTGAAGAAGAGCAGCCCATCAGGTATCATTAAGAAGTAAGTGAGAATGTTACCCGTTAGCTGGCAAACTAACTTGATCTTTCTGAAACATAATTGTTTTAAAATATTCTTTGTATCAGTTTTCCAACAACATTATGTAAGATTTGACTTTTTGTGCTAAAGTTGGGGTGTTTCCTTTTTGTGGCATTTTGAGGAAACTCATTTCAGCGGTAATTAGGGGTACTATTTTACTTGTGTACCTCACCTCTGCTGTGGAGGAGAAAATGATTCCTTGATCTTAGTTTCTGTTCATGGACTACACGATCAGTCTGCATACTGTGTTACATTAACCACATTTTTTTTCTAGCACTGGTCACTGCTTCTATTTATAACCGTATCTTGTGACAGCACTGCATAAATCAATATTGTGATATAATTTCATGCAGAGATCTGCAGTAGCTGTTTTTTCTCATTGCTTATTCTGGTGACATGATAATATTTTCACTTAAAGCATTTTTGTGTTGGGAAGGATAATTTAAGATGAGGGAGTGTGTACTTTCATATGTACTTAATTTTTAGCCTGCTTTATGGTGCTATATGATCAAACTGATAACTAGTTTTCCTAGCAGTTTTTTCTTCCTCCAAAAATAGCCTCTGAACCATTTCACCAATTTCAACCAAGTCTGAGTATTTAGATTCTTCTAATGTTTGTGAAAATTTGGTGATGGATAGCAAGCAGAGACACAATTTAATTTTTTGGCAAGAGAAGTTTTTTAAGTTCACCTTCCAAATAAGCTGCAGTACATGTTGTCATGTGACAGTAGTTTGTTGTGTTTAGATAACCAAGCGCACAGGAAACTTCAGGTACTGTGCAATGAGGGAAGGTAGAAAACTAGTGAAAAACTAGTTTTGCACTAGTTTTGCCATTTGTGGAACAGCTGACTCCTGGAGAGGATTCGTTGGTTTAAATAGAAAGGTAACAGAAGTTAAATAATCCTTTCAGTATATTAATACCGCATTTTATCAGAGAACCTTCTGAAAGGTGATTAATACAAGTATTCACTCTGGGAATGAAACATAGCAATGAAATTTAATTGTGATAGCGTGGCTGTAGTTTAGGCATAGGTTTATGGTGATGTGTGTCAGCAAAAAGTCCTGTGCAATTGGAGGTCGAATCCACAGGGACAGTATAGCTGAGGATAGGCAGTTGATACTGTCTCTATACCACAGTGCAACTCTGCATAGAACATTATGTTTCATTATGGGCATACCATGACTAAAAAGATAAGCTGGGTAAACTTCAAGGAAGAACATTCTAAGTAGCTGACAGGGATTGCCTTATAAAAAGATGGCCAAATAATACAAACTATATAAAGTTAAATAAAGTAACAAGTTTGTCTAGATAACTGTCACTTCACATTTGAAATGTACTTAATACCACATCCAGTATTACATAGTGTTATATGTGGGAGTACGGCTGGAAATGATGTGAAACAAAGTAAGAAGACATGAAGATATCTGTATTTATTTCTGGAAAAATGTTTCAATGGAAATAATAGTCCCCACCACTTTTTACAAAAAAAGTCCTCACCGTAAGACATAATGTAGTATTAGACAGGAGAGAATGCAAAAAAATCTTGGATTAAAAGAAAGCAGGCCACTTTGGAAGTGACATGGACTAATTCATACAGATGTTTTTTTCTATCCTAAGAAGAGTTCTTTCACTCACAAAGGCTTAGAAGTAGCTTAAAGTTATAGCAGAGGTTTTCTTGATGAAAGGCAGTGTGAAAACATAGAGGTTAGTTTCTGTTGTTTTCTAACAAGTGAGTGATGCCAGTCTAGCTTCTAAAGGGTTGTTTTAATGCTTGGGGGGAAAAAAAAGATAGTATGTAATAATTTTATAGACTCCATGATGAATTTAAACTGCTATCTTAAAAAAAAAAAAAAAAGCACTATTTTACCAACATAGCAGGTTATAAATCAACAAAGTACTTTTGGGAAAGAATCCTTTCTGTAAAACTTGTATAACAATTACTTTAATATATATTAAATGTTACGTTATAATCCCTTTGGAAGAGATAATAATAATGAATGAGCACTTTATTAGAATAAGATTAGTTATTTCATCAAACTGATTTATAAGCTTGTAAATATCTTTTAGTCCAATGTTATTGGTATTTGTTTGCTGTAATTATTATTTTTTAACTTTTCTTTTAAGTAATATCAAATGAGGTACATTTAGATAAATTATGTTACTATGACATCTAAACTGCAGAATTTAGAATACTTTTGGTAGGTTTGCTTCTGTTTTTTTCCCATTCTCTTCTATCTTAGATGTCAACTGTATTGGTATCTTGGCAGATCCTTACGATTTCTAAATCTTTGCTATTACTTGTCCTGCTTTGCTTTGGTGCTCAGTATATGGTGTGCTGTTTCAATTTCTACTGACATTATATGTCATCTTGCTGTCTTTAATGTTTACTTAATAGTGTGTTTGCTGTTTTACCATGTATTTGGTGGTCAGTTAAAGCTATTTCCTGTTTTCACTTGGGTCTTGGCCTTTGGTTTCTGGTGTGGCTTTTGTTCAGCTGCTTGCTTTTTCATAGTAGCCAGATATGAAAGCTCTGTGAAGGATTGTTCAAACTGCCTTAGTTTTTCCTCGGTTTGTTCCATCTCTTTTATGTTATTTCTTGGATCTTTTTTCACAGCTGATTTTTTGCACAGAATGATGATTTCTGTTGTTATGATAACTTTAATCGCTTAAAAGTATTAAGAGAAAGAGTAAGAGAAAGCACATGCCGCTGTAACAGAATAGAGTTCTTGGACTATACCAAGACATTGTTAGAGTAAGCACCAGAGCACTAAGTGGTCATCTCTCATCAGAGAAATGTTAATACTGGATTTATGGGTCTGTTCTCCTTTTTTTTTTTTTTTTTTTTTTTCTCTTTCCTGTTTTTTGCAGTAGTAGTTTCACTGTCTACTTCAAAGAATGGCAGGCCAGCAGTGGCCTAAGAATTACTGAAGGCAGCATGAGGTATGCTAGGCATCTGACTGAAAGAGCAGCCATGTCAAGAACTGACAAACAAGTAGGAGGCTGGATGTTTTTAATACTCTTCTAGAACAATTGAAATAAAGAAAATAATTTGAATCAGTAATAGGGTAGACATCTGGTTAAGAAATACTAAAAAGGGGCATTAATGCCTTCTAAATGTTTGAATCATCTGCATGTAGAACAGCCTGTAGTCTTTCCTTCCATTTCCTCTCTTACCCTAAGTGACCATATTTTCTGCTTGAGGTGCGTCCCTAGACTTATCAGGGTCTTGTTTAACTAGGCGTGAGGGAAGATTCTGTTTTGAATGAAGGAGGGGAGAGGAAAAAAAAATATTTGCTGATACTTGAATAGCTTTTGTGGGTTTAATAATTTGGAGTCAAACTGTCTTTAATTACGTTACTCACATTGGCAACTGACATCTTCGCAGCTAGAGTTCTCAGACTTCTTGGTTATGGATGGCCATTGTTAACAGGAATGTCATAAGGGTGTTGAGTTTAAATACCCCATGATTTCAGACAAACGTATACATCTATATTTGCTGTTTATTCAGCTGAAGCAAGCTTTTCTCCTCGGTTACTGTTTAATGTCTAGGCTCTCCACAATTTGGGCTGCACAAGCAAAGGTCAGTGATTTTATGACTGAAGAGGTAGTACAGTGTTATTCAGGGATGAAGCGGTGAATTGCCTATATGATCCCAACTGCAGTAGTAGACTATGTATTTTATAGAGATCAAAGTGCCCAATTATTAAATTGGGAGATTCAGCAATGTGTTGTAAATGTAATTTGTTGGCAGATTTTGTTGATTGCTCTTTACAAATTAACATGTACGGTATTCACTTTGTACTTGCTATCTCAGGAAGAGTTGTTAAAGGCTTTATTTTATTCCTAAAAGTTATTTTAAAGACAATTTAGGGAAGAAAACTGTGAAAATAAATGTTATTCTCATCACAGGATCGTGTGACTGTTCAGTTTACGTTACTTGTATTTTGCTTCTGGTCTGTTTCTCAAGGGTGCCCATTATTGTGGTTAATGAGTGAGCTGGTCAGAATGAGGTGCTATCTTGAACCTCTTCTTTCTCTTTAGTCTTTGCTTAGTTTCCCATGTAGCCTTATTTTTTCAGCTGGTGTTTGTGAGCCATCAAGCAATGAATTCTTTGTTTAATATTAAAGTATGTAAGAAGTTTTGCCTAGATTATTATGTTACAACCCTGTGTGCATATTTCATCTACAGAGACCCTGTGTGCATATTTCATCTACTGACTTTCATGAGGGCTTTTGCAGGCATCTGGATCAACAGACTTTATTTAGATTTGGGAATTTTAAATTCTGTGTAAAATAAGACAATGAAACCACCATCTTATTCAGGTAAAATCTGCAGCTGCCTGCTTTCTTTTTGTTGTGTGTAGGGTTTTGGGTTTTTTTTTAACCATTTAATCCATACTGAATGTGATTGCTAGACAGAAAAGTAGTTAGTTAATTATGTTGTATAGTAGATTCCAGAAAATCCAAATACTTGTGAAGTCATCTAATTCATACCTAACTGTGGAAAACAAGTTACTGTCAGAAACAAGTCTTTGTGTGGCTGGGATTCAACTTGCTTATATGTAGTCATTCAAAAACTAGGCATCTTATTCAAGTCAAGCAGCTAGATGGTTGTTGAAAACCATGGAAAAAAATAGGCACTTCAATAATGAATTTCATCCTGTCTGTCTTAAACAGCTATTTTAGGATGAAATGAATCAACCACTTGATGTGCCTGTCTCTCTCCATTTGCTACAGAGGGATCTGGAGCACTATGTTAGCATAAATCTAACATAAAAAATTAAGTGAAATTAACACCTTATATGAAATCAATTATTGAAGATTTAGGTTTATTTTAAAGTTGTTGTAGAATTGGATTTGCTACTGCTTGTGGTCATCTTCTTGCAGACACTTATTTTTCCATGTCTCCCTTTCAATTTTAATTATTCATGCAGTTTATTGATAAGCTTGAATACTTGGACAAAGACACTGAATGAAGTTCACTCTGAAAGGCAAATAGCTCAATAAGCAAAATCTCTACCATTTTTTAAGTGTTCAGATTTCTGTTCCATAGATAAAAGGAAGAAAGCTTTTTGTTTTCTTGAGCTATTTGTACAGTTACAGACTTAAGGCAATTCTTCAAAGCATTTCATAAGAAATTGCCGTTATAATTCACTTGAAAACATTCCTGTTTGGAAGGAATCAATTCTTAGAAGTATCTGTCAGATGCATGTTATGAGTGCCTTTTAGAATGTGAGTGTTATGAGTGTTGCAGCTTTTACGTATGTGGATAGCACTTTGCCACAACTTACAGATACAATTTATCTACAGCATTTCTGTTTAAAACTGACAACTTGACAATCTGCTAGATATTTTTCTATGAATAAGAACATCAGATGTGTAGACCATGCAGTGATGCTTGCCTTTAATAGTATAAATAAAAAATCACATTGAAGGGAATTCTTACTTTGTAAATTTCAGAATCTGGCTTACACTTCCTCCTGTTGTTTTAGACTTTGTTCCTTGATGTGTCTGAAGGAATAATAGGTGTAAATGAGAACTTTGATGTGTTTTTCTGTTTTAAGCCTCCCAGGGGCTCTGTATGTATGGAACACTAAACTACATATTAATGATACTTTGATTTGTCCTTATAATTTACTCAGAGATGCATACGATAATCTTGAAAATTCAGAAGCATAAGAAGGTTGAAATGGATATGCACATTTTGAGTTTATTTTCATTACAGTGTGAAGTGACACTTCATTACATTCTTCAGTAATAATAAGAAACTGAAGGAAGAAGCAGCTTGCTAGAAACATCACCTTTCTAATAGAGCCTGCAAGGCTTTTAAAATTGTCCTGGAAGCAAGTTTTTAAAAATGTGGAGGCCTAGAAACATGTAGTAGTTTTACACACTGACTCCCAGCAAGTTTTTTCCAGATCAACAGATACAGCATATAGACAAGAAGGCCAAATTCAAACTAAATTGGATCTTTATGGGATATTTTTCTAATATGCCTACACATTGTATCTGATGAGGGGAAAAAACATTGCAAATAGATACTTCTAAAAAAATTTATAGAAAACCTTCAGTTTGGGATAAATGCAGACAGAAGGCCATGAAACTCCAATACTTATGGTCTGCTTCTAAAAGATACTTAAATATTGATAACCTTGGCCCTTGCATTATGTTGAACGTTCTCCCAGTTTTTGTTGCCAACATAAGTTAATAGTACTGTACACTGTAAGTGCTCCAAAACTGCTGAATTTCTGAAATGAAATGTTCAGAGTACTGATCTGGCTGGAAAATTCTAGAGACCCAAAATGTATCTTTGAGTAGTAGTGTGTATATATGTATGCACATATATATATGGGCATGCATAGACATGGACCACATACATATGTAAAAATCAGTGAGAATGTTCATACTTGTAGAGAAGTTAGTTCAGTTTATATAGCATAAGGCAGGTACTTGTCATACTTTTGTTTCCCCATGTAATTCATTGTTCCACAATGTCAAATCAAGCATATATTGGTTTATCCAGCTAGGAACACTGTTTCTAGCATAACTATATTTGAACAAAGTTGTATTGATTTCTTCCATGCTTTCAAGTACATAGGACCCTCTTACATTACAAGAATTCTTGGCAGCTTTTCTGTTCTGCTTGCTGCCACTGATACTTAAGCAGAAGACACTGAAATTGCCCAGTGGTGCCCCAGCAAGTAGGCAATTGCCATATCTGGGAATTTTTGGAGGACATTGTTTTCAGTGTATTGAAGATGAGAACATTTAGATATGGATGTCTCTTGGGCAGCATATGTGGTGAACATCTGTGAAATACATCCCTCAGGTGTAAAGCTAGACTCTTATGCAATGACGTGCTTTTTTGCTACTGCTCCATGACATTCAGAACGAACTTGTTTTCACTAGCACTAAAGATTCATACATGTAAAAGCAGTGAAAATGCCACAAAAAAAGAGAAAATTCTGTCACATAAATATATGATGCCAGAGATATACACTCTTACAGAAAAAGTGCAGTTTAAAGATGGGAGAACATGTAGTACTTGAATGTACCTCGCTGGTCTTCTGCTTCTGAGTATGAACGCAAAAGTCCTCACAATAAAATTCTTCTGCTCTTTTCAGCAGCTTTTTATATAGGTTTTATGCTCAAAAAGAGGAACTGAAATGTGCTGAAGTTTGTTACACATTTTCCTGGTTTAGTTATATTTTGAGTGACTAATTTTTTTTTCACTTAGCAAAGGTAAAAAAAAAAGTTTTAGTTGAGCGTTGTGAACTAAGAGTAAAACTGAAAGTTGTGTTTCAGTGGAAGCTGCTTTTATATTTCTAAAGCTGGCCTCTTAGCAGTTGCATTTGGTATCTCTCTTCCCTAGAAAAAGCCTCCCAAATTTCTGCCAGTACCAGTTGGTTTTAGGAGTGTGATATAAACTCCAAATGATTGAAGGAAAAAATACCCAACTGTGAAAAAACCCTCCCCAAACAGCCATACCACTCCCGGGACAGCACAAGCATTTACTTAAACATACGATGATGAGCTAGATTAGAGAACTGACCTGGCTGAAAAATTATTTAGGTTATTTTTCAGGTGTTATCAGATCTTTAGTTTGATGCATAATGCAGCTGTAGAGTTACTTGTGCTGGCATAGCAGAGCAGACAGTGGTAAAGAGTGACTGGGAGGAGCAGGAGCAAAACAACATCTTGACTTACAATATTTTTCAAATATACAGCCTAAACACTTTACCACATGTGAGGCTGTTTTGGTCTTCACAGTTTCATATGTGCTCTAAGTTTTGCTGGGGAAAAAAGTAGGTATGAGTGACTCCTTGCACATATAGATTTGGGAAGAGGACTTTGTGCTCTGAACATGCTTCTGCCTTGGATATTTAATGATTTAAGTATGAAGAAGATACTAGTTTGTTTGGTTTTGTTTAACAAAGCAATAGGAGTACAGAACAATAGAGTAAACTAAAAAAAATGTCATTTGTTTTGTATTAATATGTGACATGGGTGAATTAGAAGTGAGTTGCTGGCAGTTTTTCTTGTGTTCTAGAACACTTATTACACTGCTAGAGGCCATAAATTATTTTTCAAAGTTAATACATTTGCTGTCTCTAAGCAATAATGTATAATGCTATCACACATAAAAACTTAAAGGTTTGTAAATTCAAAGAAGTACAGATCAGTTGTTGAATGCTAACTGAATGCCTATATCTTTATTTTCAAAACTGTAAAATAAAAACCCCGAAAGGTGGAGTATAAAACATCTGCTTCTGTTTTAGCCAGAGACACACTGCATATGTGCTGAAAGAAAGCAGAAAGTCAGTGATTTCTCTAAATTGATAATCAACAGCAATGTACAATGTAGCTGAGAGCTACAGCGGTCTATTACTGGGATCTTGTTTGTACACATTTCTCAGTGTGCATTAATATTTCAGATCAGATAGAGACAGACTACACAACCTTACTGTTTGCAGTGAAAGGTGTCCTTCCACATCAAACCAGCATTTTTTTTTTTAATTTTAATAAAAACCGAAGGGAGGTATTATCATGTAGTTTGCTGTATCCCACAATTATTAGTGGCCTGTCACTGATCTCATATTGGTTTTGCCTCGCTATAGACTAAATTATATGAGAGGGATTTTTCTGGGCAGAGACAGGCAATGCTTGAACTAGAAAATGAAACTGTTGAGATTACACTGCTGAGAGAGCAATTATACATGTGAAAGTTACCTCTCTTAGCTGACTTCACCCATTTTAAAATTACGTTCCCCACCTGGTGGCAAGAGGATTTATTACACTGTAAAACTGCAAACTGAAGGTAGTAAATTTCTTCTCTACTCCCATACATTTTAAAAAATGGTGGAGATGATGAATTTTTCTGTAGGCATCAGCAGAGGTTTAGGATGCCTAAAAAGGTGTCTTTTGTGAAGAAGAAATTATATATATAGTATTTTACAAAAATATTTAACATAATTTGTAATGAGAAAAATGTATACAAGTTAAAAGACAATGTAATAAATTATTTTAGAATTACTTGGCAATACACTTCAAAATGGAAAACTGTGAAGGCAAATTTTTTAACTAGTGATTGAAAATCCTCTTCCAGCTTCATCACTCAAGGGATAGACAGAATATCCCCAAAAGGCTCATGTTGAATTCTTCTTGTAGTTGAGAAATGCAAATAGCTTTCAGCAATGTTCACAGAATATCTTTATTCAAACTGTCAGTTTTGTGGCTCCTGTTTCTTCTTCCTTTGCCTTTAGTGGTAATTATAAAGCTATAATACCGAATGTGTATCTGTAGCTTACAGCAAACTATGCAGAGAAAAATTGTGACAAGGAGCAACTGCTTTCCTGTTTTTCTTTTTCACTCCTTTGGGATGACGCTGATGGTGAGCAGCTTCTTCTCCCCCCGGCCTTATCTTTTTTCTTCCTTTTTTCTGTGATTCAGAGGACTGATGATAGAGTAGATCTGTGTTTTTTCATACTGGTCTCCAAACACTCACAGATTACCCTGCAGTAGTTTAGTAAAAGGAAAAGAGGCAACCTGGTTCATAGAAACCTAGAAATGGTGTCCAAACAGAAGCGTACCCTTGATTTTCTCATTCTTTGAACTGAAATTGGTGGTCTTGGCCCTTTTCTGAGAATATAGACAGTAATTGAAACAAGAGAGATTCTAACTTGAAATAAGGCAATTTTTTTTTTCGCCACTGTCACAGTCAAATGTAGAACAGGCTGCCCAGAGAGGCTGTGCAGTCTTTACTTCTGAAGGTTTTCAAGACACTGCTGGATAAATCCCTGGTCAGAGAACAGCAGTCTCATTTTTATAGTGAATTGTGGCAATTCTTTTCCCAGCTGCTCCTTAAGCAGAGGTTCTGCATGGAGAGGCTCCTCTGGTCTGCCCTCACTCCTTGCTTATCGGGAACAGATAAGGGTGCAGAGGAGGTCTGGTTCTTAAGTGGACACTGGTTTGCGGTGTCGATCCCTTTTGCAGTATGCACATTGATTATTGCCTAACCAAGGCCTGGGCCAGGGACCCCCTCTTGAGGGGTCCGCCCCATCCTTGGCCTCTTCCCCTGATCCTAGTATTTTCCTCTAATACCACCACCAATGTACTATTTACTCTTTCCTTTTGACTATCTCTATTTCTATCTGCAATCCCAGGAACATCCAACAACTTTCCCCAATCTCGAGCATCATTTCCTTGTAATTTTTGTAATTTTATTTTAATATAATCTGAGGACTGCCCCACAAATAGAGGAGCTAATTGATTTTGCCCCTCTTCTGATTAAGGATCAATATTTGTATATTTGCAGGCTGCCTCCTTCATTCTGTTCGGGAAATCTGTGGAGGACTCTTTTCTGTCTTGCCTAACCTCATACAATTTAGACATGTTTATTGCTTTAAGGCATAGCATTTCTAATTCCTAACAAAATCCATTCCTGATACTGAGTCAAAAGTTGCTTGGGTCTGTTAATATTCGTGTCCCAGTTCAGACCAACGGAGGGGAAATGATGCTCCACAGTTCCTCGTAAAGTTCCTGCGTTAACCTGAGCTTCCACATGTATTCTAGCTGCTTGACAAGTCATCTCCTCCTCAGTACTGTCAGACAAAACCTGCATTATTGCCTCTGTATCTTTCCAGTCTGGATCCTGTGTTTTAACCATAATTTCAAAAGCACTACCGACCTTCTTGGGATTATCCCTGTAATTTCCAGTGGTTGCTTTCCAATTATTCAAGTCTGTTATTGAAAACAGGACCCTCGCTGTAATGCGTTCTTCATTTCCCACAACCTGGTGGAGGGGAGCATGTACAACTTCCCCTTGTTTGGCCTGCATCAACCTGCTGTTGGGCTAAAAACTTCTGCTCCCAGTCCTAGTCCGCTCTCCTGATGATTACCCATTACTGCTTCCCCTGCTTCCCCAGGCCCATTGTCTCTAGGTCTCAAATGTCTCTCAGGAGCAGTCACTGATTCAATATCCTCCTCCTCCTTTTGTTCACATAATTTTAAACATCTCTGTCCTATACTACAAGCAGAGCAGCACCTTTTCAAAGGCCTGTTCTTATCCTTTTCCAAAGCCAAGACCTGAAGAATCACTGGGAGGTAAATTAATATCACACTCTTTTTGCCATTCAGAATGGTTCTTTAAAGTGAAAAACATATCAGCATGTAAAACTTCATCCCATTTCTTTTCTTGTCTTAAAAACAACATCAGCTGTAACATAATTCAAAGTGCCGTTCATTGGCCATTTCCCCCTGTCATCCAGTTTATACAATGGCCACCACTGATTACAGTATTTAATTAGGATGCTTTTAGTTACATTTTCCCCAGAATCACCCCCTATTTGTTTTCTTTAAAATACCTGCTTTAGACTGACTAATGCCAATTTTCTTTTAGCATGCTTAGAATTTTATAACAATATACATGTATATAAATATATTCAGATGTTCAGAGTACGCTATACCAGACAGAAATATACATATCTACTCTAGTATGTCAAGCAGAAATTTTACCAAACAGATTGTTTTCAGGAGAGCCCTCAATAACCCAACCCAGCACAACTTTGACCTTGACTTCTGGGCAGGTATCCCAGACCAGGAAGAATGCCTTACATCTTTCCAGGGGAACTTTGCTTTGGAGCCTTCAGTCTGGGGATTGGAGGTCTTACCCTGAGAATCCCTCTGTGCTGGCTGGAATTCCTGCGATCCCACAGATCCACTGATGCTCAATAGCAGTGTCCCACTTGGGTTGCTGGAAAATGATACCATAAAATCGGTCACAGAGAAAAACCCTCTAAGACTCGATTTGAAGTTTTAGAAGGTAGGCATTCTTTATTACAGCACTGGGAGCATGGGGGAATGTTTCCTCCGAGTGTGCTCACCAAGTTACTCGAGGGTACACATTGTATACAGCAGAATACTTGCACATTCGTAGTGTATTACATATACATTTTCATTCACGTACAGGATTGGTTACAACTTTCTCACTTCTAATGCAAACAAGTGTGCACCCTCAGATAGCACTACTGAAGTTTTTATTAAGTATGCATACCCCCCAAGCATGGGTTTGCCCTCTATCAGGAAGGTGGTGGTGGGTGCTATTTGCGTCAGAGGTCACAATCTCCCACTGCCACAATTACCTTTGTCCTACTTTCAACCAATTTTCTGTGGGTTGCAACACCTTATCAGCTTGCCTCCTCTTGCGGCCAGAACTTTCTCATTTGGAGGCTTTTTTCTGCATAATTTAGATAATGGTGTTCATATAATTATCTGCTCTTTGTTTCCCAAGGTTGGTTCCCTTGATTAGAAGTCCTTTCATTCATCAGTTCTGATGACATGAGAGTCAGCTTGACCTAAACTTTGTGCAGAGATTTGTTTAACACAGAGCTAAACACTAAAGCAGGGTTTGGTAATTTGGGAGTTTAGACATTTTGTTCCTTATATAGCAGAAGTCTTTCAGCATAATCCTGAACATATCAAAAGGTTAAAGTCTTTTGATGAGCCAGAAACCTTCTCTTAAGAGAATAGTTTGACATAAATGTATATACAGTGGTATCTATATAGTGGCATCAGTGGAGAGATGATGTAAATCCCATCCTCTGGTGTGTGTAAGTTCTGCCAGCAACTAAAAAGGCTATCCATTGCCAGCAAGTATTATTTTATAGGTATCTTCACAAAGATGCCTGAAGCTAATAGAAGCTGCACAGAGTCTTTTAGTATTTGGCACAAAAAATAATAATAAAAAAAGTTTATCAGTATATAGCAAACTTTCCTACTGTCCTGTCTCCAACAGTGGCAAGAAATCAATATCGAAGGGAAGGAAGAGTGGGATAAGCATATTAGATACTTTGCTAGCCTACAAATATTTCCAGCTTGGGTTGCGTCCTGAACTAGGTATGGTTTCTAGGCGTGAGTGTTTGTATAACCACCACCAACTGCAGGAATCTCCATCAAACTTTAAATAATTAGTTGGAGGAATGATAAAGACTAAAAGCAATAACTCTGTTATAGTTAAAATCTTCCGCAGTAGTTTATGCTTCTTATTATTTTACTATTTGTTTACAACCATCACCTCTTCTGGGAGTTAGTCTTGAAGAATCACTCTTATTTTAATTAATACATAACTGTCTAGTTGAATTCATGTCTCATTTGACAATACTCCTCATACTGTAAGGTGACATATACAACCTTGTTCTTAGACCTGTCAGAAGCATGTGGATAAACCAGATAACACTGTACTAAGACAACTCACGTGTGATTTACCGAAGTTCTGTGCAGCTTGGGAAATCCCATGTAAATTCAGCCTGATAGTATTGACAATACTTCTTAGAAGCTTTAGAAGATCTAGAAAATTAACGCTGTTTTGAAAAATGGCTTTCTTTCAGCTCCTCCCTTCCTCCCCCTCCAAATTCAGGACTTCTTCCTTCATTTTGGAACTTCTAGCCACTAATAACTATTGTGAACATGAGCTAATCCAGCGAGGATAGTAATCTTTCATATAAGTATGTGCTAGCAGATTCAGACTGAGACAGTAAATTTCTGTAAAAAGTATTCATAAGTGACATGACAAAATAACATAAATGAGCAAAATTATAAATGAACGCTTGATTGCAAAAATATCTCCAAGACCATGTAGAGATGATTTGGTGAAATGTGTTCAGTGTTTTACAAGTAGCACAGATATTGACAAAATCTGATTTTTTTTCTTTTTTTCTCTTTTTAAATTCCTAATTAAACATGTGGGATAGCATGGAAAGCTATCTTTATTTAAAATACCTGATTAATTTTGTAGAAGTAGTTCAGAAGGAAAAAAACCCAGATAACTCTTGGGATTAAGCAATGGCTTAAATTCAAGACTCATGTTAAGGCTGTTGGCATGGAAGACTTATTAAATATAAAGGCAACACTGATATGTTGAGCAAGAGTGACCTTTCTGAGAAATACTTATAAAACTGACTGTTTGAGAATGCTGAGAATTTGGAGTATTATTCTGTGGATACATTTATGTGTCTTCCATTTAGAAGAATTTAGCCTTGCTTTTGCTATGGATGTTTGTTTAGTGAAGGACTTTCCTATAGTAAACATAATGCTGCTGAAGTAAGCTTTTTCAGCTTGAATATGTAATTTGGAAATAAGCAGTGATTTGTAGACCTAGAGGAATACTGTGGTGATTATCTTGAATATGTTAGCTGCAAGAATTAAGTGACTAATTGTATAAGTATCTGCTGCCTCTTTTAATATCGAAGACTCTGGATATCGTAGAGTATAGCATCAGTACTGCTGCTTCGCTGCAGTATGATCAGCCCTTGGAGCAATGGAAATGCAATTTATCAGCTCTTAGAGTTTCTCCCTTTATGTATTTTATTTTGACACTGAATGCATTTTATGATGTGGACATCTGTTTGCTAAAAATTCAATTAGTGCCACCGTCCTATTTTAGTCAATTGAGATCTCTTAATCTAAGAAAGGAAGAATCCTGCCTTTACGAATATACCAGAAAAAGGTGATACCAATGCTACGTTTTAAAATTTATTTTCAGTGTTTGTGGCTAAGACTTATTTTATAGGGGTTTTATGGAATAAAATGCAGAGTCTGGTTCTAGTAATTCTTTCTGGTCTTGACCAGACAGTGACAGTTTATACACAGTTGTCAACTCACTTAGACAAACCATATGTACTCCCACCACCCTCCTGTTTGTGGGTGCCAGTGTACAGGAGCAGAACTGGGTACTTTCTCTGCTTGGCATCCCTCAACAGTGTGGATCCAAAAGATGCAACTCGGCTGCAGAACTGTTTTGCTAGTCAACAAGTACTGTACCCCACCCACATTTCTAACTAGCAGATGGTGAGGCAAGCCTGTAGAACATGGTGAGGGATTTTACTACATCTCTGAAAAGTAAATAAATAATATTTGAAAATTCTATTTTAAAATCTAAATTACAGAATTAATTAGCCATGCAAGCATAGCATCGAATAAGTATAGGATTTTATATAAAACTTTCATGGTCATCTTAGATAAGTGTAACTTCAGTAGTTTGCAGTACTTCTTAAGCATGAGACAGTATTGAAGGTATTGTGCATCCTAATGATCTAAATATTGGACACTTCTGACTAAAGGATTAGGTATGCGTTTAGAACATGAAGTCTTTCATCAACTTCCAGCTATTATGCATTTGTGTGAAACCATGCTAAAACTACAATCCTGTCAGCACTGTATTCTTCCTGTGATTCCCAAATCATAGTAGTAACAAATAATTTTTTCCTATTCATCAGCCTAATGGGCTGCTGTTTGCTCTGGACATCAAGTTAGGTTCTTCCCTGCTATTCATGAATACAAGATTCTGCAGGCCAGATCATGGTTGCTTCTGCTTTTCTCCTGATTGTATTCAGCTAATTCTTTCTGTGACTGCTATGCAACTTTTTGCATACTTATACAGATTTTGGCTTGCATAATCTTAGTATGGGATTTGAATATTCTTTAGTTATTTCAAAATAATATTGTAAAACTTTATGTCTCTTTATGCATGAAATTTATCACTGGAATGAAAGATTGTAAAATTCAAGTCAGATTCGTTTTTCTGAATAGGAGCATGCTTAGAACTTATACTAAGACAGGGGCTTTGCCTTATTGAGCTCACCATCTATATGGTAATTTGTAATACTGGTGTTTGCTCTAACATTTAATACATAATAATGAAATTTCCACGAAGTCCACTGATGAGTTAGTGTCACAGTGAGTAATAAAGGCAGTCTAATTACAGAAATAGTGTTTTGTTCTAACATGACATTCAACATCCTGTATTCCCCTCTATGGTTGCATGTACTGGCAGCAGCAAAACTCAAGGAAAATTGCTCATTAGTTTTCACCTAGGAATCTGTATCTTGCTTGATTAATTTTACCAGAAATGTGTGACCTGTCTGTGTCTCTCACTTCCCCACAGTGACATCTGTTCTAACTTTCTGTTCTGTTAAGATCACTTAATTTCTCTTCAGCATAATAATTTGTCTAAGGGACCTCATCCCATTTATTTTAAAAATCTGTTTTCTGCACTTTGTGCATATCAGCAGCACACTTTCTATCACTATACTTTACCCAGACTATATCATTAATTGAATTTATACAGCGCCTCTCAGTTCCAAAATAAGGTATTTTACCAAAGGTATCTGTAGTATAATCATGAAGTTCATACAGTGGTTCCAAATTCTAAGCTGAAAGGAAAACAGGTGGGTTTTCAAGTTGATTTTATGGATGAGTCAAGTATTTTTTATATCTCTGAATAATTACAGAGAGAAGATGCTAAGTGAAAAAAAACTACATTATGTGATATGACCTTTACTTACTGCTAAGACTTGAACTCCAGCATCAGAATATCCCTATTAAAGTAAATTATTATCATCCCGGTTTATGAAAAGTGCTGAGGAAATTAACAGAAGGAAGTGGAGTCTGCTTTGTGCTGAGTCAAAACTGAAATTACTGCCTTCTTCCATTTGCTTTAAATGGATCTTTACAATGGATTTTTTTTTTTTTATTGTCATTGGCTGGCTGTTGAGTATCCATGTGGCATCTTCATAGGGAATGTATTACAGTAGTTTTCAGAGGATGAAAATGATACAATAAGTAAAGTTTGATTACTCACATTAATAGCAAAATCATACCAATTAGCATTCTAAATATAGGAATCTTATTAAATTCTTTCTGGTATCTGAGTTACTAGAGGGTGTGATAAAATAATCTGTTCTCTAGTTGATTTTATTGAAATGCCATTATTGTAAACAAGTTCTGAACGCTGTAGTTAATTTGTATCCATTAAGTCCAAAGACATTACAACATGAAATTAGTGGAAAGGACAAGAACAAATAAACCTCCAGTGTTGTGAGAAGAACTGTGGTAGAAGTGGAAAAGCTATTAATTGTATTTCCACTTAAGAATTTGTGTGGTAAAGGAAGTAATTGCAACCTTTTGAATGTAATTGTGTGTGCTCTGAAAATACGTTGTAGTGACTAACTAAATATTGGGTGGTTTAACAAAAAAAAAAGCAAGCCTACTTCTAGGTGGATTAATTAAACACTTGTGGGTTGCATTGCTTTTTACTTAGCCCTGAAGTTGTAAAGAGTGAGCCGTATGGAGAGAAGGCTGATGTCTGGGCTGCAGGATGCATCCTTTATCAGATGGCAACTCTGAACCCACCGTTTTACAGCACCAATATGCTCTCCTTGGCAGCTAAGGTATCTGAATTTGCCAAATCAACCTACCAATTATTTCTGCATGTGTTCACTAGATCCGTGAGAATTTCTCTTTAAGGTTATAGAAACATAATGTGCTCTCTGGTCTGATGTGTGAATAAGCACATTTATCGTTGTATGGATTGCTGCCTTGCCACTGTAATTACAAAAATTGCTTCTAAGTGTTAATATATTATTACCTCTCAGACTAATACATTTTTATCATTTTATTTGTTGTTAGGACCTTTAGATATACAAAATTTCTTGGTGTACTATAATATTGGATTTTTTTATAGCATAGCGTATTACACCTTAGGATGT
This sequence comes from Falco cherrug, assembly GCF_023634085.1. NCBI lineage: Eukaryota > Metazoa > Chordata > Aves > Falconiformes > Falconidae > Falco > Falco cherrug. Next base: position 103,608,895 of record NC_073700.1, read on the forward strand.
GATCATAAATAAAACTAAATAATTGTTTGGATGTTGGGTTTTTTAATGTTTCCCTTACCCAGGTATTGTAGCCCTTTGATCTACAGTGATTATGTACGTTAATGTAGATCCCTGATTAGAAGTGATATTCTGCATTAGAAGATGTGTTCTAAGTTGTTTTGCAACTTAAAAACTGATGATGTAATACCCATCAGGTTGTTTCAAGGAACAATACTTATCCTAGGGGATCTTCAAATGAATAATGGAATATTTTTCTTCAGCTAACTGTAGATTATTTATTTTGCAGATAGTAGGGGCTGCGTATGAACCTGTGCCAGAAGGACTGTACTCTGAAAAAGTATCATTTACTATTAAGAGGTAATCACTCATCTGGTTTTATTTCGACAAGCTGCTGAAAAGATGGGGGTTTTTATATGTTTCCAGCAGTAGTAATCTGACAGTTTGCTGACTTTAGCAACTGCCAGTATTTGTCCCTGAATATTAAGTATGTTCTGATTTAAAATAAAACAGAGGTATCTCTTTACCCTGCTAATCATATATGCAATATAGTTGTATACATGCAACTGGAAAACTTATGCCACTATACTCAGCACATTTGTCCAAGCCATTATAGGCTTTATAATCAGTACTGAAGTTTAAGAATAGCAGTGCTGTAGTTAATTGCCTACACGTAAATTTTCCCCCTCATGAAAATACAGCATTTTGAGTAATTTTCAAGTGCAGTTTATGGTCAAGGAAGTAACCATTTTGCAACATATTATTTGTAGATCACTGTGTGATCCCATTCATAGTTTTATGTGTTTATTTGACTGATAGAAATATGTTTCCCACTACCTTCTAATCATGTTAACAGGATAGCAGAGATAATACAGTAATGGAGGAAAAGATGAGCCTCTATTTGTTCCACTCACTCATCACATATTTCTCTTAGCTATGGTTACATCTTCCCGGTGATAATGTGTAAGACAAATTATAGAGAGTAAATTGGTGCACTTCTATGAGATTTAGCTCCCTTGATTTTTCCATTTTAGAAAAACTCCACTTAGCACAAACCCCCCTTTTCTTTCTCACTCAGCTGTTGAATTCCATCTAAAAAGCACTTTACTGTACAAAGACTGTAACTTCGTTATACTGTGTTTTATTGTACAAAAAGGTTTATGTTATTTAAAGACCTTCAAGATGAAGGACAGCAATGGAGAGGATAAAAGCTAATAAAATTAACATTTAAGAGGTCCTGAAATGAATTTAATATGTTAAATACTTACATATATTTGTAGTTAGAATAACTGGCTTTATTAATTAATTGCATGCTATTTAAGAATAATAATCTCAAATAAATGCATCCAGAAAATATCTTCCAGTCACATCAGATCACTGTTGATATGTACTACATTCTCTTTAAATTGTAAACACATTTTTTTCGGTGATTTTGTTAAAGTTATCTGCGTCACTGGCCCTCTGTCTTGTCCTTTTCCTTCCTGATAATGATGAGAAACTGTAATAGGAAGTTTTTGAGGGTTTTTCTAAGGCTAGCTATTGGGTTACTTGTGGTTGTGTAGGTTTTGTGGCTGAATTAAACAGGTTCATTGCAAGTCCCATATTATCATGAGACTGGCTGCTATGGAGGCTAAATGGTTTGATTAGATCATTAAATAGGTATTTGCATGAAAATATTAAGTTTTCCAGTTTTTCTATCACATAAGAAAATTTCTCCTTATTTTAATAGCAGTTGGAAGCATAAATTGTTTTTTTAAAAATCATTCTTTTACTATGGGTTAATCCTTAGATGAAATACTACTTTTGGGTTTTTGCTTATGCTTTGTGAGATACTTAGAAAGAAAAAAGAACATTAAAGAAAAACAGTAATAATGAGATTTTACTTATAATATAGATGAGGAAACATTAACAGAATTGAAGAAGTTATTTCCAAGTGACTGAAGTATAACACATATTCAAAGATGAATGTGATAAACACAAAAAATATTTATTGATAATGATTAGAGAAAACGTTAAAAGCTTCATTTTGCAACTGTAAATTTGCATTAGTATTATCATTATTCAGTATTGTTATTACTAAAATACATGGATTTTAATAAAATGGCTTAAGCTATAAAAGAAAGATCTAGAATCTTAATCATCAAAGAGTTGTTTAGTCATAAATCGTTTATTTCTAGATGCATGGGAAATTGATTTAGGACTTATCAGAAATCTTTTATAGCTCGCATTGTTCTTGGAAATTTTTGACCAATTTCAGTGGATTAAAATAAGAACTTAAAAAGCAAAAAACATTTCTTAAGGGTGAAAAACTTACATGTGTTTACAGGAAATATATAATTGTGAATAAAACAGATTAACAAAGTTATAAAAATTAATGGGAGAAATAAAAGGATTTGAGCAAATTTAAACAAAAAAGATTAAAATCAAGAAGTTCAAGTAATATAAAATATTTTCAAAACTGCTACTTTACATGCAGTTATGTTTATTTAGAAAGCTGCAGTTTTAGAAATAATAAAACCATTCTGTGACATTTTCTTTAAAGAAGAGCGTTGGGTTAATCTTCAGCTGGTCAATAGTACTCTGCAGGGCAAAGTAAATGATCAGGTTCACTGGACTTAACAGATTTAAGACAGTTTATGGGACATGCAGAACTGTCCCTATCAGCTTTTATGTCCTACATTATGTACAAAATATTCTGAGGACTTAAAAATAGATGTGACAGTATATTATTACTGTTACTAAAGAGCTACCTAGGGTGCCTGAAAGAAGAACCATAGAACTGTAAAGTAATTTAGGTTGGAAGGCATCCCTGGAGGTCAGCTAGTCCATCTGCTCAAAACAGATACAATTACATCTTATTGCTCACTGCTCAGGGTCTTGTCTAACAGAGTTCTGGTCTTGAAGACAGAAATCCAACAACTTCTCTGGGCCCTCTTTAGTGCTAGTCTGCCCTTGTGATTAAAAGTAGTAGTAGCAGGAATAGTAATAATAGTAATAATCCTTATATTTAATCAGACTTTCCTGTGTTCTAACTTGTGTCTATTGCCTCTTGCCCTGTCGCTGTGCACCTCTGAGAAGGATCTGGTTCCATCTTTTCTGTACCCTCACATTATGTAGATAACAGTCAGATCTCTGTGTAGGTGGCCCAGGTCCTAACACCAGCCCTACCCCACATATCAGCTGATCCCTGTAATCTGGTGTTCACAAACCTTTTGAGAATGCATGTCATCCAATCAACTAGGTCATTAATAAAGACATTAAACAGTACTGGCACAGTATCAGTCATTGGAAGGTGCTACTTTCAGCCACCAGCTAGACTTTGTACTGCTGATGACATCTCTTTGAGACAGGAAGTTGAGCCAATTATCTCCTGCCTTTTAGGCCTGTGGGTACTGGGAGACACTGTGTCAAAGGGATTGCTAACATAACGCTACTCACAGCATATACTGCTCTCCTCTTGTCCACAGAGCCAGTAATCTCTTACAGAACAATCAGGCTAGCCAGGTATGACTGCTGTTTGGTAAATCATCCTGGCTGTTCCCAGTTGCCTTCTTGTCCTTTGTGTGCTTAGAAATTACTTCCAGGGGAATTTGCTCTATTATTTTCCCAGGGACTGAGGTGAAGCTGACTGGCTAGTGCCTTCCTAGATTCTCCCTCTTGCTCTTCTTGGATATGCATGTGATATTCAACTTTTTCCAGTCTTGGGGAACCTCCCTCTGATCCTTTCAGACATGACGGATAGTGGCATTGACCAGTTGCATCAGCACCCTCAGGCTCATCTCATCTGCTCCCATGGGCTTGTGTATGTCCAATTGGCTTAAATGCTTTCATTGTATTTTTTTCTGCTGTGTGGTAATGCTTCATTCTCATGGATTCTACAGGTAGGCACAGAGATCTGAAACACCTAAGGCCAAAGTTTCCCAGTGGAAACGGAACCAAAAAAGGCATTGAGTGCACCAGCCTTTTCCATGTACTTTGTTACTAGGTTGCATAGTGGGTCCACATTTTCCTTAGCCTTTCTTTTGTTGTCAGAAGGTCTTGCTTCTTCCTTCCACATCCATTGCTGGTTTCAGCTCCAGCTGAGCTTTGGCTTTCCTGACTCCATCCCTGCTTCCTATATGCAGCAGTTCTTGTGCTTTGAGTTGTCCCTGAAGATTAGTTAGGCTCTCCCAAGCTTTCCCTTTGCCTTCCAGGGCAGCCTTCCATGAGATTCTACCAGGAAGATCCCTGAACAGAGTGAATTCTGCTCTTCTGAAGTCCTGTGTTGTAACTATCCAATCTGTCTTTCTCACTTCTCTCAGGATTTTGAACTCCAGTTTGATGGTTGCTGTAGATGAGGCTGCTCTTGATCTTCACATCCCTTCATATCCTTGTTTGTGAGGAACAGGTCTGGCAGATCACCTTTGCTTGTTAGCTTCTGAATCAGCTGCACCAAGGAATTGTCATCAACAGATTCCAGAAATCTGATTGCTGCACTCAGCTGTATACTCCATCAGCAGATATCAGGGCGGTTAATAGGTGCCATGAGTATGAGTGTGTGCAATCATGAAGCTTCCTCCATCTGTCCCACAAAAGCTTCATTGACTTCCTATTTGTTTTTGAGTGGTTTGCAGCAGGCGTGTACCACAGTGTCACCATGTTGGTGTGTTCCTATGATCTTTACCCCTAAGCTCTTGACTACACGCAGCCAGGTGCTGGACTGCAGGTTGCATCCACCCTGACTTGAGCCTTTCCCCTGCACTGGATGAATTGAGAACACCACCTCAGCCCTCTGCCCTTCACATTTGACCAGTGCTCTGTAGTCACTTTCAGTGTGTTCAGGTAGAGTCACTCATACCCGTATGAATCAGCAGTAAGGCATAATAGCCCAATGGCCAGGTGAGTCTTGGTAGTGTCTCCACAATGTCCTGAATCCAAGCACCTCACAAGCAATAGGGTTCACAATCACCAAATCAGGTGGTTGCCTTGTTCCCTCAGTCTCAAATGACTTGTCATCTGCTGCTTCTTATTTGTGATGTGAATACTTGAATCCGATTCACCTGGCTCTGATGTGTCCTCTCTTAGTCTTGTTCTTTCTCACCGGTTCCTAGGCTACTATATCTGTTCTGTAATTGTTTATCAGTAGTCAGAGGAAAAACCTTCCTTCCACTGGCAGAAGTCACAAGTCTCCAGATTACCTCCTCTTAGTAGCCTCCATCCACTGCTCCTTTGAGGGTAATCTCTAGATTTCCCCCCTTTGTATTGTTTGGGGGTCTCATCTCTGCAAAGATCTTGTCACTCTCCTGCAAATCCTCCTGACAGTACACTCATCGCCTTCACAGCTGCTTTGTCCAGCGGTGCAGCACCATGACAGAGCACAGTCCCCACAACGGAGACCAATGTCTCCTACAACCCCAGGAAGAGGCACCAGGCACTTCCTAGTGTGTCAGGCAGCAGCCCCCCACTGCAGTTCTGTCTGGGTCAGTGCTGAGGATAATTGTTCCGGCTGATGCCAGAGACTGTGCTCTGTGGTGTGGCAACACCAAGGCTGCACAGTGTCAAACTGTCCCATGCAGGCCTGAGCAGAGGGCTGGTCACCATGACTTGGTAAATACCAGATACCAGCAGAGGAATGCAGTGGTAGTAAACAGTTTTTTAGAAAGAAGTAATTAGCTTTCATTAGAGAATGGTCTTTCTGTAGATGCTTGACTCCTGATGCAGAAGCACGTCCAGACATAGTGGAGGTCAGCTCGCTGCTGTCTGATGTGATGATGAAATACCTGGATGCTTTATCCACCTCCCATCTCATGTTGGAGAAGAAACTGGATCGGGAGAGGAGACGAACCCAGAGGTACTTCATGGAGGCTAATCGAAATGCAGTAACTTATCACCATCAGCTTTCCGTTTTATCACAAGTAAGTATATGTATTAGGCTTTATTTTTTCTTATCATTGTTTGCCATTTCCAAGAAAATAAGGTACAACAAAGCAGAAAATAAATAAAGATGAAAAGACTCATCCTCTTAGGACATTTTTCCATGCAGGCTCTTTAATTTATTTTTAACAAGGTATTAATTCATTTTTTGTGGACATGCTTATGCAGGAAAAATAACAGTATCTTAAAAGCAAATATCATTCTGTGTTGGAAAATGGCATTGTTATGGAGGTGCTTGCAGTTTTGATAGTATCTGATAATGTTTAATTATTACTGCACTCTAGTGAGTCGTTTGTGAATAGGAGAATATACACTTGGCTAGGGTGGAACAAATGGATAATCTTCTGTATGCTTCACAAACAATGACACCTAGAAAATGGAACCTACACAGGTATAATTTTTAATTATAGATTGCTAAATAAAGAACAGTGATGCTGTTAAAGTATTTGCTCATGCTTTCTTGCTGCCTGATAAAGTTCTGCAGAAATACTTCTTAAAATTCTTCCATTTGCTTCAGGCTGTATTTTAAGCACTCTTTATGAAGAACATTGGTATTTTAAATAATGAACCAAACTTGTATATGCTCTCAGAGAATTTACTTAAAAAAATACAAGGACAATGTTTTTGTGTAGTAAAAGCTCTCTGTGAAAATTATTTTTACGGTAATTATGAAACAGTTATAATTTGCACGGCTATTGTATCTCTCTTAGATTCTTTTTGTCAGGGCTCAGGAGTTTGCACTGGAGAACCTCTGTGTAGGAAAAAGATTTTCAGGAACACCTGGTCCCGCGCTCAGGGATTTTTTTTTTTTTTTTTAATATGTTTGTCTTCATCACCTTCCTGCCCAAACATGACTTGTAGAAATTGTTTATAATTTTTTTTAGTAGTTTTTTTACCTATCAGTCCAAGATCATTATCTGTATTATACAATTTTTTTTCAATAAAAAGGATGCCAAAACCTTCAAGATAAACCTTAACAAACCGCTGTAATTTGAAATGTAAACACTACTGAGATGAAGGAAAGATACAGAATAGGATTTATAACTTAAAACAGTAAGAGCAATTATTTTTCATGTTTTTTGAGTTTTCTTACCCTACACATTTGGAAGCTTGTTGTATGTTGTTATTTTTTCGTATCTTGCTATAGTTGTTCTTAAGAGCTATAGTTACAGTGCATAACTGTGATGAAATTTGCAAAAAAATGTACTACGGATGGAAAGCTGCTTGATTTGGGATTTCAATGCAGTTATCCTATCTTTGAGAGAAAAGTGACCTATTCAGGCATTTGTAAGGTATGATAGAACTAATAGTTTTACACTGAAGTTAGAGTACTTCTGTTTTGTATAAATACTTGGAAAATACACCTACATAACAAACGAGAAGGAAAATTCCTCTGTATTTGGGGGGATAAGGGCTGGTCTTCTCAAGGAAGGAATACTGTAATTCTAGTTCCACTCCAATGGATATTTTATTATGTATATTAAAAGAACAACAGGAGGATCTGACAAAGATCCAGAACACTGCAGAAGCCGAGGGGAGTATGGCTCGGTAGTGATATGTGGAAGACCTAATTGTGTGTCCATGCTGTACAAAAGATAGAACAAATCAGGCTAGGATCTTTCAAATTTCAGAGGAGTGCTACAAGGCTTAGAAAGAGAAGGAGCAATAACATGGCTTGTTGAGGTAATGAAGGAAAATTTTAGGAAGTTGGAAGATTTCTAATAAGGAGAATAATTATTCCTGAAAAGTGTGACTTTTGAGAAAAAGGAAATATTCTGACTAAAAGTACTGGGAAGAATTTCAAGCAGCTGTTCATGAAATAAAAACTATGTGAGGTATGGACAACCTAATTCATCTCAGTCAAGGCCCCATCAATTCCACAGCCAAGTAATTTGTCATTTTTTCATGGTGTCAGAGAATTCAGTGTTTCTGCCACGTAGTTCAGTGTTTTGTTGAAGCCAGCTATCTTATGCTTTGTTTTCTCTCTGCTAAAATATACTTATGGCCTTCTTTTTCATCCCGGTTGTGTCGTATTGTGAACGTTTCTGAAATAAAGAACGTACTTTCTGTCCTGGTTTATGGAACTAAGCACAGAGATTTTTTGGAGCCAGAGTGGCATCTGTTTTGTAAGTAGTTTGACCGGTATGGAAGCTGATAAGTAGGCAATTGAAAGGCAGGTCTGTAGATGATGTAGAAGTGTAGTTGCCTGGCCTGGCAAGTATAGCATAAAATCCATACTTTAAAATAATGTTAGTAAAGAAAATCATTATCAGCTCCCCACATAAATTTTTGTCTTTCCTTGTTTTGCATAGAAATTGTTGATGTAAGAACAGAAGCAGATGTAGAGATGAAAGGTCTCTAATAAGAGTTAGTGTGCTCAGTTCTGAAAGGTTAAGGTTGCTGATGTAACACAGGGTACAGAGGACCCAAACAAGTAATAACAACAGTGGTAAGTATCTCCCACATAGTACCTTTCATTTCAAGGTGGTCAACATTATATTTTCATGCTTTGGGTAGGAAAAAGTGGAGAGGAAGAAGGTAGTTTGTGTAAAGTCACCAAACAGACCAGTGGTAAGGCTGAGTTTTTTGTGTTCCAAGCCAAATCCGAGTGTCAAAACAGTAGTTTATTTAATGAATATTTTCCTTTAAAGAGATGAGTAGTCAAATAGTAATTTGATTACTTTTTTGAGGTATATAGATTTGAAAAAAATTAGATATTATTTTGGCTGTTTGCAAAAAGCTGAAAATAAGTAACTTCTATTACTTAGGAAACATAAGTTTGATTACGTGGGCATCATCCATTGTTTCATTTACTGCATATATTTTAACTCAGAAATAATGCTTTGAAGCCCTTGATAAGCCAGCATGTTCACATACTGTTTGAAATATAAATAGAACAATGTTTTTCTCCTTGCCAGATTTTTAAATGTAAAATATCACCATACCTGAAACAATATAGAATGATGAATATTGAGATCTGTCTATATTTTGAATGTGGGAGAGAAAACTGTGAGCTTTATAATCAGAGTCTGTCAGCTAAAAATATATAAGAAAATATGAGCCATTTGCACCTCCTGCTGCTCTCAGAGAATGTATTAAAAATGGGCAGATGTGAAAGACTACCTGGCTGATCAGAATAACTTCCTTTTCTCAATTCCTGAAGTTCTGATCTGTGCATATGGCACGTGTTCTGTCACATTCTTTCTCTACACCAGGTTTTTGTAATAATGTGTTTGTGAATTTAAGCTTATTTTAATTTTTGTATTAATAATGTCCCTAGAATACACATTTTATTTTGAAATCCATATATGCAAATCCATGTATTCAAATGTAGTTCCCAATTATGCAGAGTAATGTGAGACTAAGATGCTTAGGTAATGGAAAAGTAGGTTCAACTTTTGCTTCTGAGTGTAGTGCAATTCTATGGAGTGGCTCCACATCCACTGTTTTTCAGGGCTAATAGGGTGTCAGAAGTCATTAACAGTCTGAACTGTCTGAGCAAGTCACAGCTTGGTCTCAGCTGGTACATTTAGGTCACCATTAGCTGCGTGCTTTGTCCTAAATGTCCAAATGCATGAGAATGCTCATTAGCAAGGTTGCTCTCTGCATCTTCCTGTTTTTGCATTTGAACTGGTAAGTCTTCTCCTAACCCAGCAGGCTGAAGAGCATGGCATAGAGACCATCTTGATAGGACTTTTAGCTGCAGGTCAATACTGGCCCTCCCAGACCTAGATCTGCAGGTATCAAGGTATTACACTTCTGGTGGACTAAGATGCTACTGCTAGGAGACATATTCTGATTCATATTCTGCTTACAGGCAGCTTGGTTACAGCCTGTGCTAAGAAACTTGCCTGCCTCTCTCTTGCAGAAGCAGTTCAAGTATTTATTGGCTAAGAGTAGTGAAAGAAGCAGTATAGCTGTTTTCAGACAGGGCTAAAGAGCCTGGCCAGACCTGAAATAGCTGATGCAGTTTCCTGTCTTCCATCTGCGGCATAAACCTTCATAATCTACCTGTAGATAATTAAAAGTAGATTGTATTATGTCTTTTCTAAATTGGTTTGGAAACATTAATGTTGTATTTAAAGTCTTGAGAAACACTGGGATGTCTTTATATGTCCCTTCTATCACTAAGTCCCTAACGTAAATAACTGTGAAGCATTTTGTAGGAATACCTGTAAATACAGAGCATGATACAGCTGCCACTCTTCGTTATCCACAAGAATGGATTTTCTTTATCCCAATCTTCTTCATCCGCTGGGATGCGTGGCCAAGAAGGGAAGGATTAAACGTTATGGTTTAAGAAACCTTACTTTTGTAACCACCCTGCAGGCTACTAGCAACTCTTGTAATTAAAAGCTACCATCAATTTACCCAAGTTTTTAGAAGAAATGAGGACAGGGTCACAGCTATCTGAAAGGCAAAAACCCCACAAAATGATTTAACTGTGTTTTCACTGAGTCATTTCCCCCATACCCAAGGTCAGTTCTGCACTATTGGCAGTTGTCTCAGTATAATCAGTTAGTTTCTGAGCATCACCACATGCATTACAAAGTACTGCTTAATTAGCTATTCAATTGGAATTAATATATTTTTTTTTGTTAACTCAGAACAAGACATAAAGATTGGATTAATATTAATTTTAATTTATTTTCTTCTTTCTGTTTAGCTATATGTTTTGGTCAATTCAGCCAATAAATGCCTAACTTTTTTTTTCTTAAAACAACTGTGAATGCAGGAATTGCTTTTGTATTGGTTGAAGCAAAGAGTATGTTTGGTTCTAAAACACTTAGAATGCAACAGGTTATTAATATTGCAATTTACATTAGGTTAGAATATTAAATTCCTATTTTTATTAAAATTATTATTAAAAAAGTTTTAAAAAATGTTATTGAAAATTGGGTGATAGTGCCTGTCTGTACAGTGCTGTAATCCATTCCCATTGCTTTGGAAAAGAGTGAGGACTCAGAATGTCATGAAAGCTGAGCATTCCACAAATTTCTTTCTTCTGCCCTTCACTCCATTCATTTTCTTCTGACGCCATTCTGTTTCAGTGTTTATATAGCAGGTACTGGAATTACAGTTTAGGGGTTAGAAATGTTAGTGTGATAAGAAGGAACTAACCTTTTTAGATTGATACTATTTATGCTTGGAGAATAAAAGAATATGCAAAAACTTTTGCAGGTAAAATATTTTTGAGAGTTGCTGAATTAGGAAATAGTCACAGCCAAGTTAATACCTGTGAAAATGGGTGATCAAACTATTAATGACAAATCCATAATGTATTGAATTCAGCTTCAATTTGTTAGCACATCATAGTACTTCAATAGAATTAGAGAATATAAGGCAGGAAGAGTTGTCAGAGATTATCTTGTCCACCTCCAAGCCTTAGAGCTACCTGTCACTCCTGACACTCCTTGTGTTTGACCAGTCAGTCATAAAAATGTCAAGTGATAGAAAGTCTCTCCCCAGGCAAACTATGCCAAATTAGGGAACAGTTTGGAACCAGCAGAAATGCAAAAACTGTCTTTACAGTCAGAATTGCATGTATGCATGAGTCTTGGTTTTTTTCCATCTGAAGATAACATCTGGAAAACCATGAGGATGCCTGAAGCACTGTCAGAAGATAATTGGAAATCCTGAGCATACCCATAGCACGTATACATGATGCTATATACTGTATCTGCAGTTAGTCTGATGCTTTCAGAAGATGTTGGTCATGCTTTGTATGCCTGACAGAGTAGATGTGTTATATATGTCTTGTTTCCAGGAGATATTAGATGAACAAATGCATGTGCACATACGGGATGTAAATGACACTTGAAATTTTCAGACCCACTCTTAGATGTCATATAAGTGCTCTGAGAGCACTAAGTCCAAAATATCGCCAGAATGCTGCATTTACTGAGCACATGCAAACCTGGTACATAGCGTATGAACACTTATATTTCTCTGCACGATCCCAGATCGATGCAATAGTTGGACACTTAATTACTGTTAGGTGGTCTTAACATTTAACCTGAATTTTACTTGCTACAGCTTGTGCTGCTTACTTTTTGTCCTCCCCACAGCTGAAATAGGTAGGAGTTATTTCTTTTATCTTATATATTGTATCTCCCCTTTGTATTATTTTTTCCTTTGGGCTGAATGATCAAATTTCAGCAGTCTTACATTGTAAGTCATGTTTTGTAGACCTCTAATTTTTCTTATTTCTCCCCTTGCCTGCCTCTCTACGTTTTTAAGGATAGTGTTCAAAACTGGACTCATTTACTCCAGCCGAGAACCATATTGGTACCAAGTAGAAAGGCTACGGTGCTCTTAGGGATGATTGCCTTCTGTATACATCCTACTATGATGTTTACCTTTTCCTAACAACATGGTATCATTGAGTCATATTCTGTTTCTAAGCCACCAAAACCCGCATATCTTTTCCTGCAGAGCTGCCGTCTGACCAGTCCTTCCCCAGTCTGTGCATTTGTACAGTTGTTTTTCTCTGCTCGTAGAACTTTGCATTCTCCATATTTAAACTTCATCAGTTCTTTAAGTTTCTCCAGTTTCTCAAAACTTTCTTTGACACCTATCGTCACTTGCATTGACACAACTCTGTGTATGATGTATATGCTGTAATATGATAGATGATGTGAATGTATCACACTCTAGGCACATTTAATAGGCATTCTATCTATCCCATTATGCAGATTATCATTATAATTCAGTGAAAACATTGAATGACTTTGGAGCAAGGTGAGAAGCCATTCTGAAAAACTATGCTTGTTACCCAGTCTCAATTTAAAAAGCACTCGAAGTAGTTACCAAGTTGAGAACAAGTTTTATGGTCAATTATACAGCCAACTGATTGTGATTTTTGTCTAGGTTACACTTCCCTAGCTTTCTTGTAAGATATCATAAGAAACATTGTCAAAAGCCTTACTAAAACAATTATAAATGACAGTTCCTTCTTGTTCCTAATGCACAAAAGCTGTTACTTTGTTACAGAAATAAATATGTTGGTTTAGTATTTTTTTTCTTCCTGACAATTTCATGTTACCTGTTACTCATTTTATTGCTATCTTGTAGTTTTTACAAATAATTTTATAGTGGAAGTAGTTCTATTTTTTTTCTGAAATAAAAATTAAATTGACTAGTATAATTCTGTAATTACTTGTCTCTAATAAAGAAGATTAAACACTGTTTGCAAATGCCACTAAGGAGCTCTATATTTCTTGAAGGCAGAAAAGCTGATTCTTCAGGATAGCAATATGGCAAAATGGAGCTAAACAAAAGAGCAATATTATTTTTAAGAGTAGCTAAATCTTTTTTTTTTTTTTTTTTTTAATTTTGACAGTGTTAATTCCTGTTTATAAAAGATTAGATTCCTGTTTGAGCTCAAAAAGACAAGTTTAAATTTCACTTCTCCAAAAATGAAGTGTATCTGATTTTATAGTGGTAGTGCTGACCAGTGAAGAGAGAGAATAGTGCAAGTATACAGATGTGGATGAAGTGTCTCAGCTTGTAGACAAAGGTTTTTCTTTATGGCTGGGACACAGATTTCAAGTGTTTCTAGAGACGCTTTTGCTCAGTCACAGAAGAAGATGAATCCTGGAAGAAAATTTAATTGGTTCAGGATTTGAATATATTTTGCACAGGAACTCTTTTCCCCTTAGATTTCTTTTTGAAATGTGTTTGTTTATACTAAAGGCAGATTTTCTGTCAACGAAGGTGGCAAACAATCTGATCATGGGGAAACTGAGGCAGTATTTTATTACGAAAATGTAATAATATAATGGATCAACTGATGAAGCCTCCAGAAAGATTTGTAAAATACTGGACTCGAAAATCAAGTGTGTACGTATGAGCACAGTTCAAATGAATGTGTATCAACCTAACTCATGTTTGAGTGTTTGTGATGTTTTGAATATCCCCTTGTTTCACAGGTTTCTTAAAAAGCTAAGTATCTGTCTTTCTGCTTATCTGAACGAAGTCTCTCCAAGACTCTGAGGCATAGAAATGGTTGTTTCAAGGTGTTGGAGAAAACTTTCTCCATGCTTTTCTCACAAAATTATGTTCTTTATCTCCTTATATCTTTATGTAGGTCCTTACTGTCCCACTCCAATGCTGAGCAGAAGTAGCATTGAACTCACATGCCAGGCTCCTCCAGTTGGGATACTTTTGTCCTCCTAAATTAGTCAGGTGGCCTACTCAAAAAAGAAACAACAGTATATTATCTCACTTTTGAAAATCATTAGCTGTTGTCTAGGTAGGGCAAAATATATCACAGGAAATTTATTTGTTACTCTCAGATCAGTGATGAAATACTGTAGTTCTGTATGTTCAGGTATTATGTAAATGAACCAGATTTTATTTTATAGACAGGTTATAGCTTTACAATTTATAGAACTGCTTTAAGGCTTTAGGATATGTTTCACTGATCTCTGAACAGTTTCTGTAGCAGGTCTGATGACTATTTTTGTCATGAGAGCTACAGAATTCAGTTCATGCATTTCAAACAGGTTTCCTTTTTTGATGTGGCAGTTAGATCTGACACCAATTGCTAACAGCGTGACTTTCTGATCTTCTTCCCCCTTAGCTCCACCTGATTTACAAGTTATTGTTAACAATTGGTCATTTGAGTGTAAGGCTCAGTACTGGCGATGTCGAAAGGAGATTTAAGTTTGAAATCTCCATGCGGTTTGACCCTTCTGTCTCTTTACTTTGTTTTCTTTTATGTGGAACAGGTGAATTGGTTCTTTTCAAGGGCACAGTGAGCATGCATATATATGCCATGACTAGGCTGCTCTCTGTAAGTGAGCTTGAGAGTCATTGCTAGTGGTTGCCGTGCTGTGCTACACTGAAGTCACTGCTATCGTGGCATCTTGGGCATAAGCTCAGTCCAATACTTAAGTATAAAATGATCTTTTCCCAGCCAAATCTAAAGAGAAAAGCTTGAAAAACCATCTTGTACAAGTTAAGTTAGAGTTTTGGAAATGGAACAAAAGATGGGGAGGTGATTGAAGCAGACCATTGCACGGGCAGTGGTATAGTCAGTGCTCAGGGTGCAGCTAGGTTTCTGAAGGAGGAAAGGTTTCTAGTGCACCCATTCTGCTGTGTCCCAATAAGATCAAAATACTTCATGGGAAAAAAATTGGAAGAACAGTCTTAGATACAGGCCAAATTGTCTTGGACACACTTGGTAAGAATATAAGTAGTGAAGAATGTATTATCTCCTGATACTACTTTAACATTAAAGACACTGATTTGTTAAATTGGATGTATTTATATATCTCCTGTTCTCCTTTATTGCACTTTGCTCCGACAAGATAGAGTGAAAATAAGCATGAAATCATTCACTCACAACAGAAATAATATGAGAAGACTTGGAACAATATATAATGAGATCAAAACCCTAGTCTGCCTTCAAAATATGTTGCATTAAAATAGAATCAACAACAGGGATCAGGGATCTCTGTTCTTTCCAGAAAAGCTATAAACATTGACAGCAGCAAAGGCAGAATTTTATACTCATTAAAGAACCCCATGCTACAGACAAGATTCAGTACTGAAATGGTACAGGCAAATGATTTATATTCCATGTTTTGATTTTCTTTGTTAATGCCATTCAGCATTTGGTCTGTTCAGCCTTGGGGAGTCTCTCTGGCATCACACCATACCAAGTTCACTTCATATTTTGCTACCATCTTGACTATTGTGCAGGTTTTGCGTTGTCCAGAACTGGTCTGCTGTGTATTATCTAAGCTGGAAGAGAGTAAATCTCCCATTGCTTGTATCTGAGAACCCGCTATCTTTGTCCAGTCTTTTGTTTTTTTGTGTTGTTCAGTGTTTCTTTCTGAACTAGTATTTGTTTTAGTTTTTTCACTTTTGGTGCTTGTTGTGAAAAGACCTTCATCAAGAACAAAGATGCCTTTTATGTAAAGGCTAGAAATAATTTGATTAGATTTTTAAAAGTTTTGCTCTAGATTTAGAAACAGTGACTGAACCAGGTTTCACATAGTTCTGGACTATTTTTATGTGTGTCTATACACAAGTGACACTTTTTCGTTTGCAGATTTTCTGATGAGTGCTGGATAAGGACAGTCAACACCTTTTTGTTCTTTGTTGTCAGAAAAATTACAAGAAATTGAGTCTTCATAGCAGCAGCAGTGAAGCAGCCAGCTGCAAAAGGGAGTTTTCAGAAAATACTGGCCTTCTATCTGGAAGCTGTCAATCTGCATGTGGAAGAGATGAGGAAAAAAAATATGAAGAAATCCTTATAGAGGATCATGGCACTTTACACAACTCTGAGAAAGGTAGTCATTAGAAAAAGAAGCATCAGGAGTATTATTATGCTGGTCAGAGGTAGGTAAAAAGCTACTTTGCTTTCATTTTTATGTGCAGATATGTTCTCTGAATTTGATGATGAGCTGGACATACTGGACAACTCCAGCAGCTCCAGTTCAAGTCACTTGAAAGAGTCTGCTATTGGTAAGATTCCTTAAGGATGAGGTGTGCGCTACTTTCTAACAGAAAAATAGTTGTCTATTCCAAAATACTGCGCTATTTCATGGTTTATTGCAAGTTCACTGTCTGTTGTGGTTCCTAAGTAAAGAAAAATAAAATAATTGTGCCTGTGGCAGCTGATTCCAGTATAATACATTTTGCATCACGTAGTCTTTGTGTAGCTTGTCTCCATATTTGCAGTAATGGCTACGAAAACTGGAATATTATTGGGCAACTTGACAAAGGCTTTTTCTATATTTGAAGCATAAGATAAGTAGTGTTGGTAAGAAACAAATGGAAGAGAGTATGAAAACTTTTGTCTCAGTAATAATAATGCTATGCATATGAAGAAATGGAGTGCCCTGTTGGAGGGTGTAAAAAAGAATGTTGAAAGAGGTAAGCTTTAGCTGTCTGCATGATTTGACTGAATGGAATTGAAGGAATGCTTAATGACTAGACTTGAATTAGGAAGGGGTTGTGTGACAAAACTGTTATTTCTGCCTGTAGTTATTTATGGTAATCAGATAGGAAAGCACTAGCTGTGTTGGGTGTTATCTTAAGTAATAGTTTTTGGATTATATTCTAAATCTGAAAAAAAGAGGAAAAAAAAAAAAGACATGTAACCGCTGTGAGCTACTTGCTAAATTATGAGCTACCATGATCTACCTATTAAATAGGATGGAGTTCTGGTCAGGGAAAATCAAAGAGCATTTTATACTAGAAGAAAAAGATTGATAGTAGTTGTTTGAAGATTAACAAATGTTATTGTTGCAAGGTCCCAGCCTTCAAAAAATGTGGAATTATACTACTTTATGTTTGTAGTCCTATTTGCTAGCCGGATTTCCTTCAAATTTTGGCCCAGGTATTGAAGAAATGTAACTGCTTTTAACTGAAACATCTAACCGTTAATAAATGATCTGATAATTCTACTTTAAATCCATTAATATGATTTGGTAATGGTAACCAGATAGTCTGCCATTCTAAAGGCTGGAGGACCAGTGGCTAGCCAGCTCTGAGTTTATTATCAAAGTTTTTTTTAAAAAATAATAATTACAGAAAAACTCTTTTTCTGTGTTACTTCCCTATGCTAAGGGAGTAAAGAGGAGGTTACAGGGTACAGGGAAGTCTAATCTGACTGTGGGAGGGGGCTGCATGGAAGGAAACCCTTGAGGAAAAGCAGCCTGTGGAGACAATATTCTATTTTGTTGTTTATACTGAAGAATAACACGTTGTGTGTCTCCCAGAAGTGTAATTGTTTGTTGGCTAGTTCAGCATTGTACACAGACATTTGAAATCTTTGTGTAGTTTATAATTTTCCACACCCAAAGCATTATGGATAAAGATCTTCTTGTTAATTTTATTTTGTTAAGATTTGGACATTAACAAAACATCAACTTTTTATAATATTTAAATTGGTTTCATTGACTTACTTTGGGTGGAAAGAATCAGTCAGTTCCTATTAATTCCAGTGACTTGAATCAGCATTTCTAGAAGTCATTGTCCATTTTCCTCCCAGAATATTTAATTGTTATATAGATACTTCAGGACTGCTTTTTCAGAAAAATAATTCTGCAGTCGTATGTTTTCAGATCACCTGTAGTTTCTACTTAATATTGAAGTTAGCATTGTAGATAAGTTGTAATTAATGCTGGCAAATTTTTCATGTTTTCAGGAAAAAAGAAAATACAGCTTTAAAAAAAATTATTACATTCAGCATACTTGGGTATTGGTTGGGTTATGTTCCAAGCATATTTCCTTGCTATTAAGTGGCTAACAGCATTTGAATTATTAGCCATGGTTTTGACAGGCATGTCAGCATTACAGGGGAAAATGTGGCCAACTTTCATCTACCTAACTTGGAAACCACTAACCTGAAAATGTTTCAGTTACAGGTATATTGATCAGGGTCTTGAAAGGGTTTGTCTTATCGTGCTGCCATCACATCACTTTCAGAGAAAACATGATCTGCAAATGTAGAAAAATGTTGCCCTAATTTAAAACTGTGGTGGTATTTTGTAAAAAGGTGTGATATGCGGAGTTGTTCAGTGGCACAGAAGCTGGTATGTGTGTGAGAGACAGTGTAATAGTGGTTAGCTTTTTTATAGTCCACCAATTGTCAAAATATTTTTAATAACTTTGCATAACCTGTGCTTTTCAATTATGCTTTAAGAAAGGATTATTGTTTTTAGTTTAGACAATGTAGTTTTACAGGACCAGCTCCTTTAACAACTCCTAAGATTGCCAAATGGAGGGTATGTAGATTCTGGGATAGTTCATGGTACTTAAAATGATTAATCCTACAGGAGCAAGATTCTGCACATTTCAGAAGCGTAGAGGCAGTAGTGAGAGATGTATTTTTTTCCCCTGAAGTCCTTATAATTGGAAGTTACAAAGATTGACAGAGCATAGGGACTTATTGAGTCAAAAAGCAATGAAGAGTGATGGGATGATAACAGCATTTTAGTTGCATTTTTTCTTATTTTAAAATTAAGGAACTTCCCAACTTTACCTTAGCTTAGTCATATTTAAGGGATTTTTACTTGGTTTTGATTTACTGTACCTGATTTCTGCTGGTAATACCAAATAGCAGGAAAATATGTGGTATCTCGTAATGCATAGTAGTCTAGTAGAGCTAGTATTTCAGTTGGGTGAGAGGGAGTTTAAAAGTTTACTCTGTGACTGGGAACAGTTTTTGGACAATATTTTTTTTGTTTCCTTTAATCATGTTTGTTTACACTGTAATCAGGACAATGTCCTAACCACATTGAAAGACGAGTTCTATGTAGAGGGTGCTATTAGAAAACCCTGGTCCCTAGGGTTTTATGTACTTGCCTTCTGACCTTCCTCACAATAAAAAGCATGTAATAGGTCCCTTTTAGGATTGCTCAGCTACTAGCTTTCCATGAGACTCAGAAGGCTCAATGCACAGTCCTGTTGTTGTGCTGTATCTTACTTAGGAGTTTTTCTGTTACCTCATAATTTAATATATGTTTCCAGTATTTGGAAGAAACTCTGAACTTACCTAACTTGTGACCAAGAAGCAAAGATGCTTTGATTCAGGACTCCTTTCCTTGCCAAAAGTTCTACAATGCAATAGTATGCAGAGTTATCATGTAATGAAGAGACCACAGATCTGCCAGAAGAATATTCTAGTGATGTAGCTCTGGAAGGGTCTCCTGTATCCTTCTTTGAACTTTTAGAAAAATAACTTGTTTACACAGTTGGCAGGACTTGAGCCTTGTGCAGGTAATGCTCAAAGCAGTCAAAAGTATCCAGCTGAATAACAGGATTTCAAGAACTAGGATACTCTCAAAGTAGGAACTCTGCACGTTGTATGTAGCAAATGATTGGTCTCTGGGTTTAGGTCATCACTTAGATTCAAATTTAACTGTTTCTAAGAATAACAGCAAACACAGCAGGAAATAAATATCGATTACTTAAATGCCACTTGCTGTCTGTAGCTAGTAATGTCTTTCAAAATTTGGGCTTAATTGAAGGCAGCAGCTACCTTGTATCTTGCAAGTTTTGTGGTCATAGAACTGCCTTTTTTTTTTTTCTTTTTTTCTTTTTTTAAATTTAGACCACTTGTATTTTTTGGAAGATGTGAGGATTTGAGAAGATATTTTTTCTTTACATAAGACATTTAGATAGCTTGGAAGTTCTTCGGGGTAAGATCATCTCACATCTGCTATATATGATTCTTTAAATTGTGAGAGGAAAACTTGGGAATTTTGTTGACAACGATTATTGCATCAAGAAAACTAATTTGCACAATTGGCTGTCTCTGAAGAATTTTTGAGATCTTACAGTGTTTTGTAGGCTTGTTTTTCCCATTTGACTTTGTCTAAGGTTCAGATTTCTCTTGAGACCTCAGGTTCATGGGACTTTGTTGAAGACATCGGCTAGAACAAGTTCTGCCAAGACCTAGTTTTCCTGTGTGATGCTTGAGTTAAGCTTTAAGTATGATTATGGCAACTTCTGTTGCTGTACGTGTGGTCACTGCTAATGAGCAAAAAATTTAATTCTCTTTGCTCTGCAAAACAGCTAATTAACATGGTTGAGAACATCCGTTTCAGTGTACAGTGATTTAAAGGGCAGCTTCCTAAGAATATTTTGTATGAATAAAGGCAATTTGACCTTTCTCCTGAAAAGATCATTAAGCAATCATTCAAAAAACCACTTCCATTGCTTCCATTTCATTCAAGGAGATGTATTGAAGTTTTGTGCTAATATCAAATCTTAATTCAATTTTCCTATCAGTCTGATCAAACTTGAAAGGATTTTCAGAGGGGTTTTTTTAGATATCAGTGAAGTGAAAGTGAAATCCAAAGAAAAAGTTACTGTCCTCCCAGTTTTTTTTGATCTTGTATCATGTTATGAGTGCTCTTCTTGTAATTATGTGGTTAGGTACCTGCAAGAGAAAAACAGTAAACTGCATATTAGAATGTATTTGTATGATTTGCACTGATGTCAATGCATGTTATGAAGTTAAAGCCTTAGAAATTGCTTTTAATTACATCAACTATTTAAGACCAAAGTAGCAATCAGAAAAATTCTTGATGCCTCATTTGATATAAATTTTTTTACAAAATTTAATGTCCTCAAGGAATCTTCATAGAACTATTCGGAATAGGGAGGCTGATAAGAATCAAAAGCTTTGGATTTTGTGTGTCTTCTGCATTCCAATAAGGGTGGGCACAAACCAGGAATGAGATAGAGGATTTATATTTCATTTTGCTTGAGATAATCTTGAACTGAGAAATTGCCTCTTGCAAGGCATTTGAACAAAACATGTTGCCTTGCTCTTCCCATCCATGTCAAAGGAGTAACCATGATTAAAGGAAATATGGTTGAGTTAACACAGGAAATATGGTTGAGCTAACACCTTGGGCTGGACATCAGAATGCACTATGCACATCATGACTTAGGTTAGTTAACTCTTTCCTACACATCTGTGTTGTTTCTTACTCCCTGCTTGGCTTTGTATGATTACCATAACTCTTACACAAAGGACTAAGGATTATCACTGAAGTAATTAATATTCAATGAGTGTGTGTATACACATGTGAACATGTTTGTTACGATGATTTTTAGATGGTCTGAGTCTCCTTTTGCTTAGTTATTGAAGAAATTATTCCAATATGTTTTCATAGTGTGTAACATAAAGAGACTCCTCTCAGTTGTAGCTGCTCAGTGAGTCTCTAACATAATAAGCAATAAAAATGGGGCTGAAGGTGTTGGCCATTGTTTAGTGATTTTTCTGCATCATGATTTCTGGTTAGGGTTTTTTTTTTTAGCATTAATAAGTATTTTCCTAAATTTAGCATATGGATTAGAAAATACTGCATTTCTGCCATATACAGTGAGTGGTGAGACAGACTCTGGTGTGAAATATCATGCACTTGTAAATACACTTATAAGCTGTCAGATTAGCAAGTCAAATATGGTGAGTCATCAAACTGATAAAGCAAATTTGAATATGAGCTCTTTACTGATAAAGAGACTGTTTATTTGAAACAGCCAAAATGTATAGGATTTCAAATCCAATTTTGTATATAAATACTTTGGAAGGGGTGCTGTTTTTAAAATTCTAGCAAACAGCTGTCTTCAAACTTAGCTTTCTAGCCGAGTAGTTTCTGTTACAGATTTTCTCGAATATATTCCCATAATATATTATAGTCTTTGTTATAATGGAGTGTATGAGGTTGTCCTTACCCCAAGCAACATGATTCAGGTTCAGTCAGAGCTCCTGCTTTTATATTTGTATTATTGTGGCTGCAGGTAAAATACCAGTTCCTTGAATAGGAACAATCATGCAGGTAAAATACCTGTTCCTTGAATAGGAACAATCATATTTTTTTCAATTCCAAAGGCCGCCTTTACTTTCTAGGCAGCGGACGCTGCATTTTCCTATCTGTTTTCCTGTCTTAGTGTATCTTTGCTTCTATAAGAGCCTAGTTTATTTGCTATTACAGAAGTCAACAGCTCCTACCAAACATTCTTTTGGCCTAACTACTGCAGAGTTTTAATACCTGTTTCCTTAAGCAAAGCATTAGCAAGGAATAAAAACCTGTTTCCTTTTCTTTAATTCTTTCTCAGTCTGTGTGCCTTCTGTTTAGGGAGACAGATTTGTCCAAAGGATGTATCATTTCTTTAGGTTTTAAAGTGAATTCTGTGTGACAGATGTAAGCCTCCTTCAGGATTTTTTTTTAATTTAGAGGGTCTCAAAGAAGCAGGAAAAACAGAGGTGCTGTATTTCAGAGCGTGACAGAAAATATGTTTGAATACAAAATATTTAAGACTCTCAGAAATATGTTTGCTCTCTGAAAGCCCCCTACTGTTGCTCTAGAACTAATATAACTGCTGTAACAGGACCAACAATGGGAAAACTAATGTAAGTTTGGCATAAAATATTTTATTTTTTTCTTAATTACTGTTTGAGCGATTACACTCCACTGCTCTTGTTTTATGGTAATGCTTGTGATGTTACTGGTGTGGAAAACCCATCTCCTGTAGACAAAGGCAGGGTGTTATATTAAAATGCATTAATTGTACAGGAAAATTGTTGTAGAATTTCCTAATCTTTCCAATCAGACCTTCAGTTAGCTGAAATATCTTTTGATTTAAAAATACGCTTATTCCCCATTCAAAATGAAATACCATTTGTAGGAGAGAGTGGTCTCATGTCAAAATTATCATCAGGGAATGATTTACAGGAATGTTTTAAGGCAGGTGCTTATGACAAATACTTGCTTTAAGACAATGCTTTCCAAGTGCATTAATCAATATCATCAAGCATTACCCCTCTCTCTTCATGTTTTTTGGCACTATGCAATAAATGGCATAAATGTTTGGGTTCAGTTTTAGTGCTAATTGGATGTTTGACCAATAACTGGTCATACTCAAGGTCTCAAAATCAGTGGGATTATTTAAGGAGTAAGGTATTACATGTACAGTAGTTTGAATAGTTATCTAATAGAATAGCAGCAATAAAACTCTGTTAGAACAAGGTTTAGACAACCCATCAAAGGACCTCTGAGAAAATGGGTAAATATTCTAGTTTTTTATCCAGACTAGACACAATGTTGTGGCCACAGTGGTAGCAGTTAACTGTAGTAATTTAATACAAATCCAGATACATCCTCTGTGGACATCTAGTCAGCATGCGTTTTTATTTTCTGTGAAATTCTGAAAGTATTTATTAAAATACTATGCAGGGCTGAGATTTTAGTTCTGACACAAGCAAATCTTTGATACATCAAACAGCAAGTCCATAGTCAAATGGAGGTTAGGAGTATGTTTAACACTGCTTTTTAAAAGTTATTTTGACATCATGTCTGGAAAATAGAAAATATTAACAAGTATGTATATAGTTCTTTTAATGCAGAGAGAATAATTATACATTTGTTTCAGGTAAAATTAAACAAAGTTTTAGTCCTTCTGAAAGACAACCTTGTAATAGGTAGGTATGGTTTATGATTTTAATATAGATTACATAATTGATCATTGTTATGATCAATTCCAGTTGGTCATTTCACAGTGCAACAGTTGCACGATTGCCCTCATGAACCATTTCTTTACTTATCATTGCAACTTCATTTTATCTCTGCCTGTGACACTCAGTCTGCTTGAGGGTATCGTTAAAGGGTGTTTGCATGCAGAAGCTTTATGTAAGTAATTTAAGGGCTGTCATTAAACTGGTAGTTTTAAAAGTGGACTTTTGCTACATTAGCTTAAAGTGACATTAGTTGGTTAGCCAAATTCTGGTTTGCATGTTTAAGCAGCTGTTTTTTCCATAGAAAAAAGTGTTTGTGCATTTGATGGTGTAGAGTAATATCTTGTCCCTTTGAACTCTTCTAGACCTTCTGTATAAATGTAGATACAGATTTTTGGAATTCTGGAGTCCTCATTTCTTTCAAAAAGGGAACAAGCCGAAACAGAATATGGCATGGCCATCCTCATTTTCCTTCTAAAGGTCTTCGCTTTTTCTTTTGTTATTTATTCAGAAATACATTAAACACATTCTTGACCAACCATTATTTTTTCTGATCTCCTTGGCACCACTCTTATTCATAGACTCTGTTCTATGTTTCTTCATTTCGGCTTTTCTTTCACATCTGACAAAAACCTCAAAATCACGCTTGGCTTTATCTGCCTCCTGAACAATTTTATCCTCTTACCTTTAAGTTAACTAGGTAAGTATTTATAATAATGGCATTGATTCCTGTCCCTTGTTTCTCTACAGACCCTGTTTGATCCAACTTTCACTTAAGGAATATTGCTGTAACAACTCTTAACTAAGCTGTTTAATGACCTCTTCCAAGTTACAGTTCCTTTATTTTCTTGATCTGCTATTTACCATTGGTGATATATTTGCCTTCTTCAAATGATGCTTTTCTGACTCTTCTGACTCTATGCTTTTCTAATTCTCTCCCTATCTTTTGAAACTATTCTTAAAGATCGTTGAGGATACTAGTTTATCTATTTGATTCACTGTGAATGTTACACACGGTTTTATAACTGATTCTCTTGTCTTTTCTTCCGCATCTTGTCTTTGCATGTGCAAATGTCTACTTACTCATCTACCTGCAAAATCATGCTTCAATTCATGAATTTAGCTGTATACACCAGATGTATTTCCTTCTGTCTATGCTAAATCTTTGCTCATCTCTGTAAGATCTTTTCATGGCCATGTGGCTATACAGTTGAGTACTACATAACTAAAAGGAATGTCATAATTTGCCTGTACCTGAAGTCCTATCCATTCAGTCAGGTTTTGATCATTCTCAGAAATAACATCCATCCTCACCAATGACATCTGAGCATCCACTTTAACTTGCATATCTCTCAAAGTCCTTGCATTCAGAATAAGTTTTAGTGTTCTGTCTGACACCTCTAATATATAAACTTTCATATCAATGTATGCTGCTAAAACTCTTGCTTGGGTTCATAAAGCTATTATGCGAGCAACATCCTTTCTGTTTTGGTACATGCATTCTAGTCATTCAAACGCCTGTTCAGAACACTGCTGCAAGGAACATTTCTACAGCCCTACCTTCAACGTTGCCACCTTCCCTGTGTGTCTCTTTACTGGTTGTACTTTCTCTATCACTTCAAACACAAGACTTTATTTTTGCTTTCGTATCACCATCCAGTCTGTCACTTGTCACTCACTGGCTTTCTCCTGCTACAGCCAGTAATGGCAGCCTCCTGAAGCTTGAGGGTTGAAGCAAGCATGCTTTTTTTTCGTTTGTCTCTGTCCCTCACATAAAAATTAGTAAAACTGTTTCCTTATCTTTCTTTATAACTAGTCCTTGAAGCTGTAGTTTTCCCCACTGCCTAAAAAATCTATGCAAGTTCTTGCCATGCTAGGGCTGTTGAGGCTGCCAGCCATCAGGACTTCATATTGGTTCCTTCAGTTCCCCATCTGTCTGTATCCATTTGCTGTTGCTTATCTCAGCTAGTGGGATCTGCAGGCTGGGACAGTGTTTCTATAGAGTTTAGAGCACAAGCTAGCATTGAAACATCTGGATCTGTATTTCTGACATTGAGGTATCCCTGTCCTGGTGATGTAATATTATTTTTTTCCCCCACTTTACTAGTACTGTATACATTATTACTCCTCTTTTTATGCACTAGACAATAATTACTTAATTTTTTTATGTGTTCCATCCATAGAATGGGTTAATTGAAATGTCCTTAAACATATACAAATGCAAACCAATATATAATCTAGTGGATTATTGCATTTTAAATATTAAAATCCTGTTTACTGTATTTGTACTTTCCAGGCTAAAAACTGATCAGGGAAAGGAATGAAGTCTAACTTTTATTTAGTAGAAGTCATGCTATTTTGGACACATAGAGTAAGGCCTTTATGTGCCTTATAAATGCACAGTTAAAAACTAGCAATTGTGGACAGATTTCCTTTAGAGGAAACATAAGAAGGAGTCAGGTGGTACTGATATTTTCTCTACAGTTATTGATGCCAAATGCAATTAAAACTACCTGTTTTGTTTTTTAATAATAATAGAGATTATATTGAAGGTCCAGGATCAAGACTGCGACCAGGTAATATTGAGCTTGCAACAAAATCAAACTTTAACTTCACTTAAACCTAATGATTTCCAAGTTTGTAAAACTTATTCTCCTTATGCATATAGAGTGCGTCCTTTTACATTTCTCCAGCTTTACTGCCTGTTGATATCCTCTTGAGAGTGCCTCCACTCATGCACAGGACCCACACTAAGAAAACAGAGGATTCGTTCATGACAGGGTGGCAGTTTTATAGTTTTCCAGCTGTAGCTCTTTGCAATATGAAAAATCCTGGTATTATCTAGTAATTATATTTTTAAATGTTATAAAAGAAGATAATTACATTTCAGGTGCAAATATGTTATCTGAAATATCCTTAAGGAATTTTTTAAAAATACAAATTCCAATAGTAAATCGGTAATACCTCATTTTAATGGTCATTATCCTGTCTAAACTTCTGCTGAATGCAGTGGCTGAAGGCAATTTCTCCTATGAAAAGAACATACCAATGTATCGTTGATGAAACATTTTTCTATTTGAGATACTTTTCTTTCTTACGGAGAAGCTTCACATACTGTAATCTGCTGTGATTTCAGAATGCATATTGTCTGAATTAAATAATATTCAAAGGAAAATTATTTTGAGCTGTTGAAATATTGATCTTCATAAAAAAAGTACGTTTTATCTATACAAATGTCTGTTTCACAGTTTTTTGATATAAAAATTGTATTAGGAATTTTACTTATGCATACAAATCAAAATTTGCTGTCCACTTAATACCAATAGTTCAAACCCACTATCCAGCCATAATGTGTCAGAGCTATAGTGATCTTCAGACAAACACTTTAGCCTTCGTCAATATTTTCACTCCTGTGGGTAATTAGAGCAAATCCAGTATCTTTTGTCAGCAATGTTTTCCTTTTGGGTAAAACTCTTACAAGTTTTGATCAAGTCCTCAGCAGCCTATTCACACACACGTGCCCTCATCCCCCTCAAAATGCTATACTTCTGTATTAAAAAAAAATGTAATTGTGGAGTGGTTTGGAGTATGTGGATTTTATGGGAACTCCTAAAGTTCCTGGCTGGATATTGGGTGTCTAGCTGCCTTTGAAGCACATAGACACTACAAGCTGACATTACATCTGGTCCTCCAAGACTACTAAGTCATATTGTTGCTGTCACACTAGAAAAGAGAAAAAGCTTTACACACTGAATAACAGGGGAGTCCATGCTATGTCCTACTCAGTCCTTTCTGTTTGCTGATATTATTTTAAGCATATTTTTATTAAGAAAAAAATATATTCTGAGAAGACCTACAAAAGAAAAGGCACTCATTTTTTGCCTTTGTGTTATAATACAAGCCACTGACAGCAAAGGAGAGGTCAAATACCACAGAACAGGGAGCAGTGAGAAAGGTAACATGTCAAGGACGTAAAGTTTTTATCAGCATCCTAGCAAAACCTGAAGATTCCTAGGTTGTAATGGCAAGACCACACTATTTGTTTTGGGATTGAATATAGCAGTGTTGAAACAGTTGGAGAGGTGAAAATGAGACAAAATCAACATTGTTCTCGTGGTGTATGATATTTTAGATTACTGCAGTGTTGCTTCCACTTGAGCAGAAAGACCAACCTAAATTCTTCCTTAAATGGCGCAGGGAAAATGCCAGAGTTCTTTTCCTCTTATAGATTATTTAGAGGAGACTTAGGGAAAAACTGTTGAACTGAATTTCACTTGCCTCTCAACCCATCTGCCAAAAGGCATTGTCACAAAAAAATCTGACAACAGCATTGATGTCATTATCTTCCTGATCCTATTAGCAATTTGTGTCTCTGTGATAGAGAATGACATTTTCTGTGAGAGTGCAGCCCAGATCTGGTTGGTCCCTAGGCACTTCAGTTTGTGAATGTCTCTTCTACTTTTTGTTAAAGTAGCCGTCAGAGAAATTCAACAAGAAAAAAAAAAAAAAGTTAAGTTGTCAGTTAATTAATTTTGATATTTGGATTACACTTCCCTCTTGGTAGAATTTTCATTCTTGATACCAGATCGCTTTGGGGGGAAAAAAAAAAGTTTAGGTGGATGTAAATATGTACATATGATGTTATGATCCTCAAGGTGTTTTTGAATGAGGAAGTTTTAGAATGTGGATCTAAATTAGCTTCTGAAGTGTAGTTTAGAAATATTTGTATTTGAGAGATACAGGACTGCTGGCTAAAGTTCAGTACTTGGACCTGTGCTCTTTGCTTAGCTTCCAGATCTAATACTCAACTTGGAAAGCTAATTTTGTTAACTTATGTTCTTTAGTGATACACTTAAGTGTTTTATAGTGTGGTCTGCTGATAAACTTTTATTTAATCTCTGAGTCTGACCGTGTGTATGACTTAAATTAGATGAAGAGTTTAAAAATCATAACTAAGGACTAAAAATTCAAGAATCTGCTTTAGTTTTGGCTCTATACTCTTCCTCAGCAGGCAAAGCATGATAGAGAAGCACTAGGTAAATCAGAATCAAGCTGTTCTGTTTAATTGTTATGTTTAAGATCTGAATTATATTTTGTAAATCCGCAAAGTTTGTAGAATACATGACATTTACTGCTATGTTTTAATTCTATTGAATTACCTAAAGCTTGATCAGCAGTTATTTCTTTATTGTTTCTTATGGCTAGAATTAAAATTATTCCATGGAACCCCAGAAACCTATTGTGTTTTATTTTAGTTCAATAGCTAAGTTCATAATGCTTTTTAGTCAACAAAATATGGTCAATGTTTTAGGTATGATGTCCACAAATTAGTACTGAGTTTACTGTGCTTTGTAAATATTAAGTAATGAGTAACATTTAGGTAAAGTGAATTAGGTTTTGTTTTTTATCATGCTGTCTTTGGCTAGTGTTTTTCAAGTATCTCATTGAGTATGGCAGGAAACAAATCACATAGATATTTGATATTACTAGCTGGTAAATTAGGGCAGTTTTGCTTCAGGAAAAGAGGACAGTCTTTTAATCACCAAGCTACTTGTACTACAAGAAAAAAATGTACCTCAGCGGACAAGTATATCTATTTCAAATTCTGGATTACCAAGACCATATCTGATTTATTGGCTGTTTGTAGTTAAGTCCCAAACAGTAGTTCAGTGGGGGAAATAAACTTCCACTTTCAGCTTTTGTTTTCAATTCTTGATCCCAAGAACTAAACACTTTCACATCACTGAGATTATTTTTTTTAAAATCTGATTTTTACACATAGAAGTAAATGAACAGGTTAAAATTATTGTGTGAAGTTTATTTTGCTGCCAGAAAAGCCCAGCTTCTATTCATGCATGACTTCCTTTCCAGTACTTTTGTCTATGAAAAGTATGTTATGTACATGGATTTGCTTTAGAGGAAGAGAAACAGGTTTACAATTAGTCACTATTTTCATAAGATAAGAAAACCTCAGCTTTCTTGCTCCTCGTCATGGTAATTAATTCACACTTATCTAAATAAAATCAACAAAAATTGTATGAGGAACCCTAAGTGTTTGAAGTACTACAATATTCTTAATTCTAAAGTAATGTTTTTCCTTTTAATTCCAAACTGACTCTGCTCTTTACTTCAGAGTTTGTGCTACAAAATGTAGTGTCATTCTCATCGGGCATGATGGTTGCTTTTTAGCAAAGATCACATTTGGATACCAAATAAAATAGTTGGCACTAAAATATAAAACTGTGTGCACTGTTTGTGGATTTGGGTGTGCATATCTGTTGTGCCTGTTGTTAGGTAATAGCTAAAGGAAATGGTGAAATATAGTGTTTTTTTTTTTTAAAAAAAAGGGGTTTTGAATATCTGTTTTAGAAGAAAATATTAGAAACAACTTATAGCAACATTATTTTCTCAAAGCGTCAATATTTTCTTCCTGTGAATCTCCAACTTCATCATCTCTTAGTAATTTGTCAGTGAACATTTTGTCTTCTATCTAGTGTACAAGTCTACTTGAAATGTTAATGCTTATAGAAACAATGTGGAGATACATTAAGAGACACAATGCTTTTCAAAATTGATAAAATATTTAATTCCTAAATTTGTTTAGTGTTTTCTTTTTCTTCAGACAGGCCAACTTTATATCCCGTATAATATGGCAGGGGTGAGGGAGGTGAAATTTTCATTATATATAGTGTATATATACTCCTGTATGGGCGTAGCTCATCGTTACATGCTAGTACATGGGAACTGTATCTGTTTTAGTATTTTCCGGTTGGCACAAACTCATTTTGTAGTTTGCTTAACCTCATGTGTTTTTCTATCAATATTTAATTAGCTTTGTGTTTAAAAGTTTTAAACCCCCACTTTTCCCTTATGTTCACAGGTCAACACTACTGTTTTTATGGAATTTACAAGCAAAAGCAATATACAGTCTGTAATACAGAGCAATTGTCTGTATTCTTTCCTTTTTGGAGAGAGAATTTTTTTACAGCATTATTATTTGTTTAGCATTGATGTTCTTTTATTCCAAAAATGAAAAATGCCATTTACACACTTTATGATGGTGTCAGTTTCAATCATGGAGAATGCCAGTGAAAGCTCCTTTCCACAGTCTCTATCAATACATCCTTTAGATAGGGTGATCTCTGGTGAGGAGGAATTTATGACAGAGAACAGAAACCATTAATTTTCTGATGCAAAGTAAAGAAGACCCAAGAGATACATAGCTTCTTGCACATTTTCTTGAGATTTCTCTGAGAACATGCTCTTGCTAAATGTTGGAAACAAAAAGTAGCTGTGATAAAGCACCACACATCACTATAAGGCAACACGACAATATATTTTAATAAATCTGTTCTCCAAATGGTCCACATCAGCTATTTTGTTGTGATTCTTAACCTAAGATGAAAATTAATTTCATAACATCAAAATATATTAAAAATAAATATAATGAGTGTTAGTCTATGTAAAAAAAAAATCAGTTAAAATAAGCAAATTTTGTTTAGCTTATCTTTAAATTTCCTTTTGAATGAATGTGGGAAAACTTTTACAATTAGTGAGGTACTTTAATACTTCTTTTCCCTTAGGATAACTTAGAAGTGAGTCAGAGAAAGGATTTTCTTTTGAAACCTGTTATCAATTACATTGTCTGATCTTCTAAGTTTTTAGATTATCTTTTTCTTGTTCCCAACACTGTTGGAAAAAACAAGTCATTAAAACTTAATAATTACAATTACAGGTTTTAAACAGTCTATGCTGTTAATATATTAAGGTAACAAATGAACTGTCCTTTTGGTTTTATTTTTGTCATCTACAGCATCGGCAGGAATTGCTGTATCACAAAGGAAGGTGCGTCAGATCAGTGACCCTGTTCAGCAGATTCTTATTCAGCTGCACAAAATTATCTTCATCACTCAAGTATGCATTACTGTTGCTTCTGACATTCTATACTCTTTAGTTATTTGCTGTTGTCAAAATGATGGTACTGCAAAGTGCTGCTAATTTAGTCACTGTTCTTTAAAAACAACAGAACTTGACATTTTTGCAGATGGCAGGATTCTTTAAAAATATATCATTTAAATAAAGACTAACCTTGAATATTAGTATGTGGAGGATGGCAATAATTGAGTCATGTGAAAAAAAATTCATTGACTCACCTCAGACAAATGGATTGTACAGTAAATTATTTTTACAGCATTCTGTCATGCCAGCAATATGAATATTTCAAGTGACTTAATATGGTACACTGACATTGAGAGTACATAAAATGCTTTCCTCTATAGCAATAATTTCTAAATAATGTCTAAGTAGTATTTTTTATTATCAATAAATAGTAATAATTTCTTGGGATTTCTAGTGCAATAGTTCAAATCCTGAATATGTTAAATATTTTGAAATGTCAGGTCTTTTTCAAACTTAAGACGTATTTTACAATGAAGTTCAAATGTTTCATAGTGAGAGAGAGTTGAAGATATTTCATGCTGCTTCCAAAGCAAAAATGGAGCTCATATAAATCTGCATTGAACTCTCAACTAAAAATGTGACAGAAAACTTATTCTCCAGAAAGATGGCTGCCATTCAGTTACTTGCAAAATTTGTTATTATTAAATAAACATATTTTTATTTTCCAAAATGAAGTGTTTATATTTGAAAAATGATGTCTTATCACCTTTAGGGGATTTGAGATTGCTGAACCAAATTTACTTGGTTTTGTTTAGAACAGAATGGTATAACTGGATGTGGGTGTGTTTTACATGTCTTTACATGTTTTTTTGTTGTTGTTTGTTTGTTTTTTTAACTGTCAAGCTTCTGCAAACAGGTAATACAGGAAATAAATTATCAGAGACAAAGTAAATAATTGCTATTTAAAATAATTGGAAATTATCTCCTTCCCCTGCTAGCAGAAATGAGGCAGTTCAATCTTTATGTTCTGTGTTAGGAGTATGTCCAAGATGAACAGTGAACCTGTCCTCTGTGTTGAAGGTTTTCTCAGGTGGCCTAATAATTTATGCAAGTTATCATCACGTGGATGCCCAATAACTAAGAACTAACAGCAACTGAAAGACTTGGTCAGAACTGACCACTGAAGCAGTAGTAACAGCTTTGATGGCTGTTGGTGTCAGTTGGTTTCAGAATGGGAAGGCAGAGAAATCAGGATCCACACCTGTACTTGTTCACTGTGTGCTATGGGCTTCTCCTGTGCTTGTTTAGTTCTTACAAATCTAAGGTAGAATATTTTTTGTATTACATAGCTGTTTTCTAAAACTCTGTTACATATTTCAGCTGACAATTCTAAACTGAGGTTTACATGGGAGAGTTCTTGACTGTTAGTTCTTGGCTGCCAGCTGTTCCCAATCCAGTTTCCATGGGAACAAAAGCAGAGCAATCTCTGGAAAACAATGTAAGAGAAAGCGTTTAAAAAAGCATTATGTAAATCCTTGGGCTTTTTTTTTTTTTTTTTTTTTACCCTGATCCAACATCCAATTTCATTAAAACAAAAGCTAAAATTGAACACTAGGGCCTGAGGGCTACTCTGAGTTTCTCAAGCAGTGGACTTGCTCTTTACCACTTTTGCTTCAGAATATCCCAGTATGCCCATGGTACTTTAACTGCACCGAGTCCATTGCAGTGACGTGTAGTCTATAGAATATCTTTCAGGCCTTTCCTAAGGCATCATTTTTTTACTTACTTACAGGCTAAGGAACATTCAACATCTGACATGAAAATGTCTGCATGAAAAGGGAGTGATATCTATCTAACAAAAACCTGCATGCAAGCAGCTGTCTGATAAAGTCTTTTATGCTTAGGATGTAACCTTGATCCCTGGTTTGTCAGAGCAAATCAGGACTCCTGTGAGACCAGTATAGTTGTTCCAGACATATAGCTGTCTAAGAGCAGGAATTTGTTCCTGTGGGAAAAAAGTCTTTGTAATGTGTTCTGTGACAGTGTTTGAATGTGAATCATTAGTGGGCAAACCTTCCTCGAGTAGTCAAAAAGCTTCCTGAGTTCAGTGGAGCAGCACTGTGAATTTACATCAAAGATGCAATTAGAAGTGTATACTAAATGGTAGAAAATCATAGTTTTACAACACTGTCTGAGAGTATAAGCTACTGTACAGAAACAGCATAGGAGATCCAAAAGTGTAGTACATACCATAGAATTGTCATCAGACTGGGTTGGTGTCATTGCTGTGACCAACAGCTGAAGTTTTACATTTACCGGTAATGATTTTAAAATCTTAAAAGAGCAAAGGAAGAGACTTCCTTTGAACCCTCTACTGAAAAATTTAAAACACAATAAAGTATGATTTGTGCTTTTCTTTTGTAAATATACTGGAAAGATATGTATTTTTTCAACCAAAAAAATACAGGAGAAAAAGTATACAAAATCTGGTTTGCTTTTAGGGAAGTGAAATGTAAATTACCTCCCACAGGAAGCTGCTAGCAGAAGAGACATTCTGAATTGTATTGATGATGTATATAAGGACCCTGAAAGAGCCTGTTGAAGCTGTTACACACATATTGTATGAAGGTCTAAGCTTCTTGAAGTTCTATTAATTTCAGCTGGTATGACTCATGATAGCTGACATGAAATCTAGTCTCATGTTCTATGGGTTTAATCTGTAGAAAAATGTCCCAAGTACCGGCACTTTGATCAGGGAGGCAAATGCACTATTCCCTGTATTAGGCTTCTTATAATGACCTTTAACCTTCAAGGCTAGAGGGACTGAGTTATATGATATGCCAAGCCTAACAGAACAGGCAAACTAAGGAGCATATAATACATCATTAAATCAAGTACCATTGTTTGTCACCATGCGGTTAAATACAATTGTTTCTTTTTGCAGCGTAGCTACTTTTTTCAGTAACAGTACTGTTGATTAGGTCATCTTTATGGCAGTGTAACTGAGTGGTGAAAATGTCTGTTTCTTTGTTTCATGTAGCTTCCTCCAGCTTTGCAGTGCAACTTGAAAAGGAGAATCATTGAGAGATTCAAGAAGTCACTTTTTGGTCAGCAGAGCAACCCTTGTAATCTGAAATCAGAAATGAAAAAGGTTTAGTACTCCAATTACCTGTGGTCGACTTTGTCTCTTCTTCTATTTGAACTAAGCTATAGTAATATAACACAAATATGGCTGTAAGATTCCATTCTTAAAAGGAAATATTTAGAATATAGCTAAAATAGAATTTAGCTATTGTCTAGCTATTCTTTCCTTCAAAAATATGGAGGCTTCTTGAGTAAGCATTTTCTACAGATTGGTGTCAAGTTGGTGTCAGATTATTAGAATGTTTTTTTGTAAATAGAAAGGACCTGCTAGCTGCTAATATGCAAAACCAGACTTCATGTTATCATAGCTCAAAAACAGAAGAGGAAGGAAAATGTAACTTTTTTGTGGCAAAGGCTCATAGATGTTATGTAAGCTCCTAATTTATGTAAGTACTTCTTAATTTGTTATTAGTTTCCCAATATTATTTATGTTTTGGAATGTATTCCTACTGAAACTATGAATTTTAAGAAAGCACTGTCCCAGAGTGTCTTGAATATAGCATACCTTGTCCTGTTGTTGCATAGTATGTCAGCAACAGTTTAGTGTCACCAGTTTAAAAATACTGCAGATTTGCAAGAATGACATGACTAAAGAACCATGCCTGCATGTTTTCCAATTACATGCTGGATAGTCTCCAACAAAGAGCTAACAACTAATGTCAGAATTTCTAAAAGTTCCTTCAAAATCTCCTGAGAAAACTGTAGTCAGCAGAGGATCTGAAAATTATATCCCCAGCATCTGTGTACTGTGGGAGACTGTGAAGCTAAGATATTTAATTTTTGAATTGACGACAAAGCACTTACTAGGTATGTTACTGTATCTAAAATCTGATGACAAAGATGATTTCTTATCATTAAGAATCATTGATATATGATTCTTATCATATATGAATCATAATCAAAGATGATTATCATACAAATTCATGTGTAACCTAATTCGATTGTCACCTGCTTGCACGGATTGTGGAATCTTCTAAGCCATTGTTTGCTATGGAATGAACTGACCCCAAATACTAAATCCTTCCTGTACTTCTGTAATAGTCTGAGATGCTTGAGGTCTATGGAAGGTGGCTACTTAGTGTTTACAGTGGTAGTAGATTTGAAAGATAGTTAAAGATGCATCTCTCTGAGCCATTGGTTTCTTATCAGTTTGCTGTCCTATAAATCAAGCTGGCATTTACATTAAACAATTCCTGTATTTCAGCTATAACATTAAATCTAAGGAAATATTTGCTAATTGTGTATTAAGCTGATGTTTTCAGAAAAGGATGCCCAAAATTATGCTAAGAAAAAGGCAGTGTTTGTTATAAAATTAACCTAATTTTCAAATGCCCAGAA
The DNA here is from genome assembly GCF_023634085.1 of Falco cherrug. Taxonomy (NCBI): domain Eukaryota; kingdom Metazoa; phylum Chordata; class Aves; order Falconiformes; family Falconidae; genus Falco; species Falco cherrug. The sequence goes on from NC_073700.1 coordinate 103,645,172, forward strand.
ATAAAGTAACATATTTATTTATAAATTTATATAAGTTATCAACTGTAAAATTCAGTTAGCTTCAAAACTATTGGATTTAAACCCAAAGAAGATGGAATAAATACAGTATTTAAAAAGTAAATGGTAGTAAATTGAAGATGTTTGAAATGCTGAATGGAATTCTGGGCATTTCTACCTTGAAGGAAATGGTTATAGAAACTATTAAAAGAAAGCAACAACAAAAAGTGCAGTTATAAAGAATGGAAAATTGATAAGCATCAGTGAATAAATGGTACATATTTTACCAAAATCATCACCATAAGTATGCTGGGTAAACATGGATATCATATGGAGGTAATAGGAAATACCTAAACAGAGAAAAGAATTATGTTCTACAGCAATTCTTCCAGCAAGTGTTGATATAAGGTTGTGCAATTTCTGCGAAGTTTAAAAATCATGGGTTTTTAACTACCCTGAATTAGAAAAGCTAATTAGAATAACAGGCAGAAAGATTCCTCCACTGCTCAGTGATGGGGGTAAAGGTCTTCCAAGAACAGATATTCTTCAGTTTCTGTGACTTTAAAAGTGTTAACATGCTGCAGGAATGCATAATTGGAATTTCTCTCCTACCCATAAAGAAATTTTCATGTCAGAGTTGTTACCAGTAGATACTTCCAAAACTATGTGTTTTTAAGTTTTATGTTAGTATCCTTGTTCACATAATCAAGTAGCTGAACTTATTTCAGGTTTCAGAAGTGCTGAGATCCCTCTAATGTGAATTATATCACTTGAATATGGACTAACAATTTCACTTGAAGCCCCAGTTTTGAAAACCGGAGTCAGCAGCTGTTTCTGTCCTATGTTCAAGGGAATACACTTCCCTGTTTATCTTCACACAAATGTATAGTTTATGATGTTTTATTCAGATAATCTAAAGAACTCATTGCTTTATACTAAGTGCAGATTGACAGCTTTCAATGTTCAGACAGTGTTTCTAGAGAGAAGAAGGTAGGACATTCATAATTGTGTTCACATTTTCATTAATCTAAAAAGTATTGAAATATCCTCTGACTTCTGATTGTTCTGGGAAACATAGGAAAGGGTAAAATGCCTCACGGAAGTCTGAATTTTTGGAATATGGGAAGGATGGAGGTTTCAGGTGTCCTTTGCTCCCCACACCCCCTGCCCTTTATTTCTGTTCTTCTCCAGCTGCTGCAAGGTTCTCCTGAATTGATTGAGCCCACCTTCTTCACAGCAGATTGGCCACTTCTCTCTTCAGGTGGAAATATGTTGCTTCCGGATGACAGAAAAGGTAAAGAAAGCAACAAAAACTCTGTAGTGGCATATATATTTCTAATAATGTTATTTCTATATATATGTCTATATATATTTCTAATGTTAACAAAGCAGAAGGAATTGCTGCTCTAAAATCTGTCTTTAAAGACAGTAATGTTGACTATACTGATTTTCATTATCAGGGTTTTTTTTTTTGCTGGTTTGTTTCTTTTTGTTTAATTCTGGGTAAGATAAGCAGTTTTCTGCTGATGGAACATTCTGCTAATTTAAGAGAGTATACTTTGGCATTATAAAGAAATATCAGAGATGTAAATAACACATGGGTTCATCCATGCAAATCAATAGAAGTGTTTGTAACTGAAAATGTCAAATTTAGGATTTACCTGTCCTTCAATGTGATTTTTTAAGCAAACTCTATTTAAACCCTATGTTGTTCTTCTGTCATATTTGAAACAGTTATACTGGGATGATTTAATTACCTGGCTAGATCAAGTCCTACAAACCTGAGGAGAGAAATGCTCTGTGCTATACCACATCTAGTGATGTAAATATATAAATACTTCAGAGAATAGATAGTGTCACATGTACTTTGGACTAGTGATACACTCAGTATGACAAATAATGAACTCCATCTTTAATCAAAGCTACCATCACTGGCATCATCCAGGGTGAGGAACCAAATTCCTCGTTCAGAGACTTATTTCATCGTGTGCCCCTCTGTGCAATGGACTTAAGGGAAGTGTACAGCCTGTATTTTGGCATTTATGCCATTTCCATTCTTCAAAATACAAGAAAAGCTATGTCACAATCCATGGACTAGAAGACATAGTTACATTAAAAACTGTGGTGGCAGAAAGTAGGGTGAGAGACTTTGGTTTTGCTGGCCTTTTTGCTGAAACTAGCGTATCAGTTCCACAGCTTATTGCAAAACCCAAAAATAACACTAGGTGTCAAGTGTGATTTGAGTAGGAAATGAGTCCCTAACAAATAATTTAAATATGAGCTTTATTTTGGTCCTGGAGTCAACAATGCAATTTTTTTGTATGCTAAATATCTGCAATTTTTGCATCTCTTCACCTGCAAAGAATACGTTTGTCCTCACAGATTGCTGCTGGCTGTGTGTCCTTACAATTTATAGTGGAAAGTGGCGAAGAATAAGAAAGTTGCATTGCTGTGTTCTGTTACATTAAGTATTTAAAATATTTTCCATCAGGTAGATCTCTTCCATAACGTGATAACATCACAGCATGCCATAAGATGCCCCCTCACCTTTGCAGGTGGTCATTGTGGTCAATGGAATAAGCTGCTGATAATCAAGCATCTATCTTGTCATTATATATGTAGTGGAATTACTAAGAAACTGATAAGCATAAACCTAAAATCCAGTAGGATAACATTGCTTGCCTTTACTTTCAGGTATTGTTGGCACTTCTGACATAGCAGAAGGGATGACGTATGAACAGTTGCAGGTAAGCTGTAAATATACCTATATGTATTAATTTATTACTTTTAATAAAGATAATTTGCTGAAATGAATTTCTTGTATCTTGTAGACTCTAATTGAAGACGTTCTGGAGGAAAGTGGTTATTACAATTTCTTGTCTAACGGGTGAGTCTTCAATTTAAAAAGAAAAAGTTAATTATGATGTGCTAAAACCAAATGTATCATCTGCCTGTTTATATGATTGCAATTTCACTTTAAACTTAGTGCAATACATGGTTTATTATAATACGTGGTTGCATGGACTGGAAGAAATGTACGTGGGACATATAATCTAATCAGATTTTTTTGACCACATCTATTCACTCAGACGATAAGAGTGGTACAAGTTTGGCAGCAATATCCTCACTTTTTTCCCATATAAAACCACAGCTGAACAGAAGTTTCTGTTAAATAGAAGTGTATTTTAATATAATGCTCTACCATTACAGGGTTGAAAGGATGAAACTGACGTATTTATTAAAATATTTTGAGTACTACACAACAAGCAGAATAAATGGTTGCTAGCCCAGAAGTGCAGGGGATGAAAAAAAAAATTAATGGTCTTTGAAACTAGGCAAATGCCTTGTACTGGAGGTAGTATATCATTCCTGCAGGAAACCTTTGAGGAACACAAGAAAGAAAATACATGAAAAATATAAGCTTAACATTTCTCATTCTTTTTACCTGCTAGCCTGTTATTTATCATCTCAGATATTCTAAAGTGCAAAAAAAGTTCACTACTTCCATCAACTAAGTCTGTTCCTTGTCTTTGCATTAATCAACATTTAAAAGCCTAGGAGACTGCAGTTAGGTTTTCTAAACCAAATGAAGAAACATACACCCACCCTGACTCCCCCTAATAAAGATACTAAGAGGTTTTCAGAATTTATAGTTCCTGGTGCCTCAGTAGTATTTTTCAGTTATTTATTAGCTGTGCAGACCTTTTGATATGGCTTGACTCTAGCTTGAAACATTTCAAATGTTAGTCTGAATATTTTTATAGGCTACTCATTAAAATGGAATTCCAGCTTACAAATGTCTTGCAGCTGCCAGCTGTAAGTATCGAAAAATCATGATTCAGCACTCCCAAAGTAAAATAAGAATTCACTCTTTAAGCCTTCAGGGTCTACTTGAATCATGTTTATAGATCCCTTGTGCAACCATGAGGTCTAACAAATTTGTTTATAAGTGGGTTTAAGTATTTTAATTTTTGTCCTAATCACAAGCTCCCAAGATTTTATATTTTTTGTACATCACCACACAATTTATGAAAAAAATAAGAAAAAGAAAAAAAGCTTTCATTTTCAACATCAAGATCTAGCAAGGCTTATTAGAAATGTATAGGCATTTATCTCACAAAAAGACTGGCAAAAAGCATCTTACTGCAACTAACTGTAGCGAAGCAGGTGTGTGCTGAATATGGACTTGAGTACACAAACTGCTATAAAAATAAGGTCTCTATTAATGGAAATCATAGAGTCATAGAATACCTCAAGTTGAAGGGACCCATGAGGATCATCGAGTCCAATTCCCTGCTCCTCACAGGACTACTTAAAACTAAACTATGTGACTAAGAGCATTGTCCAGATGCCCCTTGAACTCTGACAAGCCTGATGCTGTGACCACTTCCCTGGGGGGTCTGTTCCAGTGACTGACCACTCTCTCAGTGAAGAGCCTTTTCCTAATGTCCAGTCTGAACTTCCCCTAGTGCAGTTTCATTCCATTTCCTTGTGTCCTATTGCTGTAAATATAATTGCTGTAATGTAAAGGATATTTAAGGTTTGCAGGCAGATAGGCTAGTACTTTCAATGAGTAATATAGGAATGTCACAGAAATACATGAGACTTAACAACGATAAAGTAATTAACATTCTGGTTTTCCTGATTTATTCAGGACTACTTATTTTTCTGCTGTTCTGGAATTCCCTAGAGTAGTTCTATAGACTCTGAAGCTATTTTTCTACATTTTTTTAAATTCTATTTTAAAGGAGAGATAAGGGAATATTCTTCAGAGCCACACGGGATGACAGTGTAGTATAAAGTGTTCTTCTCTGTGCTATGTTTATCCTGCAGAAGGAAACAGGGGAAGTGCAAGCAGTGCATTTCCACACATAAAGTCTGGAGAAGGCTAGTGGATGCTCAGCATCCTTCTTCACATTGGTGGATGTGGTATGTATTTGATTTTCCCAGGAGCACAGGGAAATTGGAAGTCACATTGTGTTTCCCCTGAGTCATGAAGCTTCTTCAGCAGCACTGATGTTATCCACAGTCAGTGCTGATTTGTGCTTTGCTCTTGGGACTTGTAGCAACGACAAAACTGGTTTTAGAGTGGCTGAAAGAACTGGAGTGCTGGAGTGAAATCTCTTTATAGATATGAATCTCCTTAGAAATTTAAATGTATGTTGTTTAGATTTGATTTTTTTTTTCTTCTTGCTGAAAATTGTTAATGTGTGCACGTAACAGCTGTTGTAGACTTTGACCCACTCTACTGCATGTGTCACTGGAGCATGTCCTGGCTTTAGCTGGCCAGGTACAAAATAGCCATACTGCGACCCGGTTGTTGGCCTGTCACCAGCAACTTGATTTTTCACTATGCTTTTGAATCTTATTACCTGCTGTGATACATAATTATGTTTGGTTCCTGTGTCACTGTTATGATACTTCTTTTCCAGACAGGGTTCTACTCCCAAGTAATTTACTATTTTTCCTTCTCTCCCAGAAAATTGACAAACCATGCTTTGGCCTTGGCTGTCAAAAACATGTCTCTGTTTCAAATGTTTTCTAAAGTATGCTGTGCACAATGCCATTCAGAACTGAAACAATTTTTATTTCTTCTCACACTCTCCTCAAATAGCCAAACAGTCCAGTTTCAATAGCTGTCCAGTATTGAATGAATCATTTGGTTAGCAGACATGCATCATTAGGTTTTGCCTGAAATTCTCCAAACAGCTTAAGCAAGCTAGAAAGACAAATCAGTCTCCCAGACTGCATTGTGAGTCGCTTATCATTGTCTGTCACTATTTTGTTTATTCCACCACGCAGAATTTGCTTTGCAGCCCTCAGAGCAACTTTCTGTCAGCCATTCTTGCCTAAGAATATTTTGAGCCTTGCTCTACTTCATCTCTTTTATACACAGTGAAACATTTCAGAAGCAACTGCAAATTTTCCAGCAGAAACTCGGTACATCTGGTATCTTTCCTGGCATCCCCTGCTTAGAAAAGTGTTCACAGAAAAGCTTTCGGAAAAAGTACTAGGAGCAATTAAATATCTGTATTTGGTTTGCTTTAACAACAAATTTATTACAACAATACACCTATTTTTTAACTTCCTTAGCTTATTGTAAAAGCTTTTAGTTTCATTTGAGTTTTTCAGTTTCTAAGATGTGAAGTTGTAATACTGCAGCATGTGTGGGTCTTTCACAGTGGAAACAGAATGATGGTGTTTCTAGCAGGAAACGAATTGCTTTCCCTTCTGCCCATAGTAAGTTTCTAGTTTTTCTAATAGAAATGTGTGTGTGTGTGTGTGGGGGGGGGGTTGGGCTGGGGGAAGAACTCCAAGGCTCAAAAGTCCTCTGAAGTCATATCAGAACACCACAAACTTAATTTTTGAAGTTGCAAATTCTTGAAGAGGTTTTTTTTTTTTCATTTTAGGGCCAAATTTCTTCATGCTTTCTGACCGAGTTGACTTGACAGTATCAGTTCCATGTGTTGTAAGGCTGCAAAGTAAATTCTGTTTTGGAAAAAAGAATTTACAGCTGCTATGCAATGACATGGAACATGTGTGCTATTGCTAAAAGCACTATTAAATGCAAAATAAACAGCTAGATAGCACATAGCATAATAATGCAGTCTTCTACCTCATTGTGGAGCACACTTCATAAAGGAAACATTCTGAAAATATATTTTCATTTATTTTATGGTTTTGGGGGATTTCTATGCATTGTCTGTCTTTCCCATTACTGTTGCCCCTTGCTGTGCCCTGTAAAATTCCAGGAATATATGATGGGAAACCAAAGCTTAAGTGAGTCAATGACGCGAAACTTATAGTAGGATTAATAAACTGTATAAAGGGTTAAAAATGATTCAAGCAGCTTGATTGGGTGATGAGAGAAACATGAATTCTTTAGAGGCTGAGACAGCTTCATAAGAAAAATGTCATGGGTTTTTTTCCCATTTTCATTATAATAGTAATTACTATCTCAATACCAGTCATTTCATGGGGATTAATGACCAGCTGAGGATAATGAGCCTCAGCTTTATCTTGAATAATCAACTTGCACCCATTTATCACTAATCTCCTGAAATTACTCAGCACTCCAGTTGTATTACTTACATATACAGAAATTTGGTAAACATGCATAAATAGCCCCCTGTATATTTCAAAATTATTCTATTCACATCCATTGTACCACTTTCTTTTTTTCTCCTTTTGATTTAATATTATACTACACGAGAGGCAAGTTCCTGGTTCGTGAGCCTGTTTATGAATAGGACAGTGAATACTGGTTTCATCATGCTTTTTTCCTATTGAAGTAGACATGTAATACCCAAATTGATGCAGAAATCTATTTTTAATAAATTGCATTAAGAGGCTTAATCCAAGCAAGAACTCACTGATATTAAAAAGGATTCATTAAAAACAAACAAAAATAGGCAATGGTCAGAGACAGGAGCTGTGTTCAGCTGAGCACTGTAGCTCTGTCACAGTTTAACCCCAGCAGGCAGCTCAGCGCCACACAGCCGCTCGCTCACTCCCCTGTAGTGGGATGGGGGAGAGAATTGGAAGGGTCAGAAAGCTCATGGCTTGAGTAAAAAACAGTTTAATAGGTAAAGCAAAATCTGTGTGTGCAAGCAAAGCAAAGTGAGGAATACATTTGCTACTTCTCATCAGCAGGCAGATGCTTAGCCACTTCCAGGAAAGCAGACCTTCATCACACCTAATGGTTATTTGGGCAGGCAAGTGCTATAATTCTGAACATCTCCCCCGCCACCCTTCTTTCTTTCCCCCAGCTTTATATGCTGAGCATGATGTCGTATGGTATTGAATATTCCTTTGGTCAGTTGGGGTCAGCTGTCCCAGCTGTGTCCCCTCCCAGCTTCTTGCATGCCTCCAGCCTACTCGCTGGTGGGGGAGTGCAAGACCCCAAAAAAGGCCTTGGTGCTGTATAAGCATTGTTCTCAGCAATAACTAAAACACTAGTGTGTTATCAACAGTGTATTCATCACAAATCCAAACTATGAAGAAAGTTAACTCTATCCCAGCCAAAACCAGCACAAGCTCATGTGACCACAGGTCTGTCTGAGAGAAATGTTGTCTCAACATTTGTTTTGTAGGAAAAAAAAATAAATGTTGCCATACAAGTAGGAATAGAAGGAAACAGGCTTCATAATCAAATACATATACTGATTTGTTGTTACTTACAATTTTCGTAACTCTGTTCAGTGCAATTTTTCCCATCATTATTGAAATTTTAGAATTAGAGAAGCAACCACTAACATAGTTAGAGCTATTTCATGAAAAGGAAAACTGTCTAGTCTGGCTCTAATGATAGCTATACATTTTTAACTACTCAAAGAATAGCTCAAGGTATTATTCACAGGAGGATAATATAGCTCAAGAATGACAGAAATTCTGAATTTTGCCTGTTTGAGGGAGCCCTCATTTGTATTGGGTCTATGGTCCATGGGTACATCATTCAAAAATAGAAATGCATTAACGGAGCTTTTTCAGTCTGCAAATTCTGACCATGTTATCTATGTATTCTTCAGCATTAATGTACCTCTTTTATTGTGTTACATGACTAATGGATTCAAATTTGTATTTAGCTTAGTTAATGTTTTTGAATGTTCTAGAATATACCAAACTAGACAGTAGATGAAAGTACACAGCTCCAAGGCTTCTGGAGTCTAAAGTGGATTTTTAAACTTAGTGTTATCTAGGTGATTTAAGACACTCTGCTACTTTTACTCCATTCAGAAAGCACCACTTCCTGCTAACTAATGTTACCCGGGATTTTCTGTTAATTGTTTACTTCTTTCAAATGGTTGTCCAAGTTGATTCTTGCTTCTTATGTCTCACACATACAAAAGATTGTTTTGGCCACCAGTCCTTATTAGAGTCATACCAACTTTCTGTTGATTTGTACTTCCCAGGGAGGTAAAAAAGTCTGCCAAAGCTTAGCAGTGTTTTCGCCTCCCCTCCCTGAACCCCCCCCCCCTTTTTTTTTTTCTTCTTTTTTTTTCTTCTAAACATCCATGGCTGCAAGAGTCTTTGATCTACCCACCTGCAGTTATGACGGCTATCAGCTGAAGGTCTGTGTGGCACTGTAAGTATGCCATCCTATTCCCACAGACCAGCATTCGCTACATCTTTTGAGTCAGCTCTCCTTCCCCTACGAGGCAGTATTGGCCTGGCCTACCTTTCCCGAGTCACAGATTCTACAGAAATCAGAAAAACGAGAAGCAACATGAAAACATGAAGTAGCAATTGATCCTAGCTTCAATTTCATCCAACTCCTAGGGTAAGGCAGTGAGTAATCCTTGTCACATTGATGAGTATAGAGTGTTCCAATGACAATGAAACATTTGGCCAAGAGATGGGTTAAAAGACACTTGATGGATAGGGTTCACCCCTGCACGTGGAGATAGTCACACTGAACCTTTTCATGCTTGCTAGAGACATAATTTTTACCAAATTGTTACAGCTGCCCCGATATTGGCTGTACTCAGAAGATATGTGTGCCAGACTTACTGTTTGTAGTACAGTGGAGCTTTAGAGAAATAATGACTTATAAACTAGGAAAAATGTATGCCTTGGATTCTAAATGGGTATTAGCAGCTGTGCATGTTAAAATCAGATGGCCAGGTATAACTGGATTTTTAGAGAACTGCAGGAAAGTTCTGGTCAGTTCTGGGATGGCCAGTAATCTAATGACACGGTAAAAGAGATTAGCATATTTCTGATATTACAATACCACAACAAAATACTTTCCCCACTTTGGTTAGTAAGTCAGTCTATTTTAGGCATCCCCTCCCCCTGCCGTGAATCAGAATGATAGGGACTGTAGCAGAAACTGTTTATTGCTCTAGCAGTTAGTCAGCAGCAAGACCACTGGATTTGGCTAGTATCAGGGCTGCTAGGTATAAAAGACTTAGAGGTAGAACCCGGCTGTAATTCATGACATTGCATTGTGCAGAATAAAGAAGTAATCCAGGAATCCATCTGGTGCAAGTACCAAAATAATCTGATCATGTGGTAGGACTGTCATTGACACAGAACCTCTCCCCTCACTCAGCTGAAGATTCTTGTTAGCAATGAGATGTGTGGAAAGCTGCATTTTGCCTCTTGTTGGAAAAAAATGAAGGAGCGTCTGGCCTGAATTTTGGCTGACTGGTAGGTACCAAGTCATTGATACAGTTCAGTGATGAATACACAAAATGAAGTGGTCTTCTGACAGGGGAAGTGTCTGAAGTCCATACTATTTGTAGAAGAAGTGCATGTTTATGAAGCTGTCTGTCAGCATTTGGACTGTGGGAATGACTGTTTTCAACACTAGGCAAATGGCTCTGATCCCTTGCAGAGATCACATGCCCTGAGCTCTCAGACATTCTATATGAGCTTCCCATCTTTGAGTAGAAGCATCTGTTGTCACAGACTTGTTTGGCTGAGATAAAATGGGTTTGCTCTTGCAATTCTGAAGCTTGTCTTTCTACCAGTTTGAGGAAAAGATTTACTTTGAGACTGACTTCTGTGTGTCTGAGTTGTCTGCTTGGCAGAGTTCTTGTACAGAGCATAGATAAAGTCTGTCAAATAAGAAGGCACCTTCCTACTCAAGGTGGTTCAGAAAGCTCACTGTAGTCTGGAGTCATTCTTGTGCTAGCAGACCTGTATCTTACACAACTGCTCTGAACTAAACACTTTGAGTTAAAGTAAAGAGGAATTTTTCTTTTTGTTTGAGGCTTTAATGGCTTGGTCCAGCTAGGGCAGTTTAGCTGAGAAGAATGTAATACCTTTCCATGTCACAGCAAGATGCTGTTGAAAGGAGTTTTGGGAACTCTTGAAGTAAGTGAAGACAATCTGAGAATTTTCGAAGAAATGAAAGGCAAGATTGGCCTCAATGTTCAGAAATCAGAGCCATACGAGGATAAATTCTTTTTAACTATCTTGAGATATTCTTCATGACTGAGGTTAGAGGTGGAATTGCACGTTGTTACATAGGTAGTTGTTTTGATATAGCAGTGTAAGATACAACAAAAGCTATTCTAGGATGTCAGTATAGTACTAATAGGCACAGTGTTCCTCTAGATAATGTAGTTGTGTCCCTTATCCCTTGAAGACTGCCTTTTTACTAGCAGAACTTCTGCTTGCCAGTAAGGGCAAGTCAGATCTTCATGTTTCTGACATGGTACTCCATAAAGATAACTCTTAGGCCTCATCAAAGTACCAGCCTCAGTTTTGAAAGTTAATTTGAAACCTTTTACTTAAGACAAATTGTCTGAATTATGTAAAAAGAAGGAGTAACTGTCTTACTGGGACTTTTTTATCTATAAAACGCCTTGATCACCTGAGTTTTCCATGCTTCCATGGAGTCCTGTAGCTCTAGAAAACTGCCATGGAAGGAGCTGAAAGATTTTAGCCTTGACAGCACTGGATGAAGGTGTTGAAAATATGAAGCTTTGCCCTATGTTGTTTGCCTATAGTAAAAAAATTCTAGTGATGTTTTCTTTATTAACTTGTGTGTTGAGCAAGGATTTCAAATTTGGCCAAGAAAGTACTTTTTTTTTTTTTTTTTTTTTTTTTTTTTGTGTCACAGATATGACTTTCACCGTTCTCTTAGCAATTTGCGCCAATGTAACCAAGTTATAATTTTTAAAAATCATAGTAGGTATATGCTTAACAGTAGCTTTAATAGAGCACTGAAATATTGTCAGATCATGTCTAGACATCAGAACAGAAAGTGAGTTTGTCTGATCACCTTAAGGTAATGCCTGGGCAAAGAAATGATAAATAGCAACTGATGAGGTAGAGGCTAGCAAGCGATCAGTAGATACATACATCTAACGCAGACTCAAGGACAGCAGGAGGCAGAATGTAGGAATCCTGGAAAGGAGGCTGGTAGGAGGAGAAGGAAGAACCCCCTGTAGCTGGGACTGACCAGGTGAAGGGAATGGTGTGTGGTAAGAGCAGATGGTAGGAAGGGTAGGCGCACAGAATGGGAATCAAACTCAAAAGCTCAGACAGAAGGGGATCTTTTGACATCTGGAGCACTTGAGAGCACGCTATTCTTTTTTATATTGTGAGAAAAATGTGTATGTCATAATCATCTGGTGCTGGTCTTCACAGGATAGCTACTCATATCTGCTACAAGCTATTTATTAACTTATATAGCAGCATCTGTACAGTGCAGATAATGGTTTCAATAAACTGAGTTGGTGATATCACATAATGCAATTCCTTGAGATTTTATGAGTTTATGATGTAAAAATTAGGAATAACATACACAAAGCTTTACATTAACTATTCTTAACTATATTGCAAAGGTTGTGATTCAAGAAAGGCATAGGAAATACTCTTAATATGAATCAAGGTAAATATTTCAGTTGTGTGACTACAGCCAGCATGGCTTCACCAAGGACAAATCACGCCTGACTAATCTAGCAGCCTTCTATGATTGAGTGACTGCATCAGTGGACAAAGGAAGTACTATGGATGCCATCTACCTGGACTTCTGTAAAGCCTTTGATACAGTCCTGACAACATTCTTACCTCTAAATTGGAGAGAGATGGTTTTGATGGATAGACTGTTAGAATGAGAAGTTGGGTGGGTGGCCACATCCAAAGAGTTATAGTCAATGGCTCAATGTCCAAGTGGAAACCAGTAACAAGTGGTATCACTCATGGGTCCATACTGGGAATAACACTATTTAATACCTTCATCTGTGACATAGAGAGTGGGATTGAGTGCACCCTCAGCAAGTATGCAGCTGACACCAAGCTGAGTGATGCAGTTGATTCGCTTGAGGGAAGGGATGCCATCCAGAGGGACCTTGACAGGCTTGAGGACTGGACCAATGCAAGTTCAACAAGGCCAAGTGTAAGGTCCTGCACCTGGGTCAGGGCAATTGCCAATATCAATACAGACTGGGAGATGAAGGGATTGAGGGCAGCCCAGCCGAGAAGGACTAGGTGATACTGGTGGATGAAAAATTGGCATGAGCCAACAATGTCCAGTGTCTAGGCCAGCGCTTGCAGCCTAGAAAGCCAATTGTACCCGGGGCTGCAGAAAGAAGCAGCATGGCTGGTAGGTCAAGGAAGGTGATTCTCCCCCAGTGCTCCACTCTCATGGGACCACAGCTGGAGTACTGCATCCAGCTTTGAGGTCCCAGAAACTACAAGAAAGACATGGACCTGTTAGAGTGGGGGTCTGGAGGAGGGCCACAAAAAGTGATCAGAGGGCCTGAAACATCTCTGTTACTAAGAAAGGCTGAGGGAGCTGGGGTTGTTCAACCTGAAGAAAAGGCGCTGGGGAGACGGTATTGCAGCCTTTCAATACTTGAAGGGGGCTTACAAGAAAGATCGAGACTTTTTTCTTTTTTTTTTTTACCATGGCCTGTACTGGCAGCACAAGGGGCAATGGCTCTAAACTTAAAGAGGGTAGATTTAGGCTGAACATAAGGAAGAAGATTTTTTTTTAATGAGGTTTGTAAGGCACTGGAACAGGTTGCCCAGAGAAGCTGTGGATGCCCCATCCCTGGAAGTGTTCCAGGCCAGGCTGGATGGGGCTTGGAGCAACCTGGTCTAGTGGAAGGTGTCCCTGCCCATGGCAGGGGATTGGAATTAGCTGATCTTTAAGGTCCCTTCCAACCCAAACCATCCTATGATTCTATTTTTTGCACAGATACAGTGCCCCAGTAAGGTTTTTGTTATCCACATAGGGGGCTGAATTAAAATTTGCTGTCAGCCTTCTGTCTGTCCATTGTTGTTTTTTTTTTTTCTTTTGTGCACTGCACTTGACTTTAAAACTTTAATAACGATCATTCAGCTTAGGGATTTCTATCTACATGTGTTGAAGTGTGTATGCAAAACCATAAATTATTTTTCATATCTTTCCTTATTACTGGAATACTTCCATATCTTTCAGCACTTCAGTAATCAGAATAACACTCTGCTTCCTGAGGGATCATTGTATAGACTAATGTATGAAAGGGCTTTGGATACCTGGGTTATACATATTTTATACAAGTAGTCAGGGGAAATATCAGAAGAGGTCTTACTCTTGGAATGGAGACTGGAGGAGTTTTGAGACAAAAAAGAGATACCTGCTTTACTTTCTCACAGCACTGATTATGAAAAGTAGTCTTTCCATCATATTTTCATAGAATAATTGTAACAATGTAATGCAACTTGATTATGAGGCAATTATCACTTATGTAAAGCTGTCAAAAGCAGCTCCATCACTTTCTGGGCTAATTTTCTATGCAGCAGGCTAAAGAGGAATTAGAAAAGGAGAAAGAGGTGAAGTTAAAGACTTTCTTTCAATTAGTTCTCCGTAGTGCTGAAGTCTCTGGAGATGTTGCATCAGCAACATAAGTTAAAACTGGCCCACAAATATATTACGTTACATTCAGGCCTCATTGATTAGCTGTGGGAGACCTTTGCATCACGCTGCTTTAATTCTATTTGTGTGCAGTGTAGACTAGTTCATAAATTTTAAGTCAGAGGATCATTAAATGAACTAATTCCCTGTGTGTAGCATAAATGATAGAATTTCACCCAGTGATTTTTGCATCAAACTCTCTTGTAAACCCTGGACTAAAACATCTCTTTTGACAGACTTCTGAGGTTCCTTGGCTTCTACATCATGCACGTACATTAGCTTCCTGATGATAGCACAAAGACTGATCCCATACCTGGTGACTGAATAGCAGAGGATTCTTACTTCCAACACATACTAACTACCATTTTTCCCCACCCTCCAGGTATCTCTACTGTCTGAGGGGAACAAAGAACCATCCAGCAAAAGAAGAGAACTTGTAATTCTGAACAAACACTTCAGAATTGTTCCTAATGAGGTCAATCTGCCTTCAGCCGAGGCTGTCTGATTACCAAAGGGGCAAGCTTTGCTCATTAAATAGCATCCAGGTGGAATACCAATGTGGGACAGCTTCAAGAGACCTCGTGTGATATTTCAGGATGATGCTGTTAACTTTAGCTTTGTTTACAGCATGAGCACTTTACAAGGAACATCGGGAAAGATGCTTCCAGGTTTATGCAGTAGGAGGAAAACACCATTCCCAACAGTACATATCTTCTATTTTTATCATTTCTTTTTAAAGAATTGTTGCTTAGTCATGTTTTCTGGATTGATAATTCAAAGCCTGTAACCTTATTTGTGTCCATGTATGTCTTCTATGGGAAGAAAATGATCTTTGTAATATGACCAGACAGAAAATATATGTAGGTTCACTACCAGAATTAGAAATGGATTAAACACTATCAGTATGATTTTAATATTTAGATACTTATGTTTGGATAGTAGCAAATGTTAATGTAGGTATGAATTTTAGTAGTGATTATTTGCAACTGGCATAGCTTCTGAAATGATTATTTTAAAACCAGCTGGTTTTACTGCTATTTCAAAATGTCTGTATATGTCTATCTTTAAGCACAAATTTTATAGATCTGTGTATATAAAATGTGTCAGACTTTTATACACATTTTCTATACACGTTCATTTACTGTTTAACATTAAATTAAATACATGTTTTGCTACTACTCATAACTGTAGCACTTTCAGAATTTCAATATTTATTTACTCTGTATTAAACATAGATAAAAATGTCTTACTGCAGTAGCAGAGAAGCTATTTTTGGTCCACAGTTTAGTAAGGAATACTTATTAATTACAAAGGCTTTTCTCTACACTTGATACTGTGGCAATCATAACTATTGAAAATAACCAGAATGCACTTGGCGATACAGCTTTACTGTCTCTGTTGAAAATTTTTAACATTATGGCCATCACATCACTCATAAGTAATTTGATACAGATGTATGTTGTATACTCTTCATAGGCTGGCAAAGGTTTGGTTTTTTTCTTTCTCCCAGTGGTTTGTAACTGTAAATAACTAACTGGCATTCGTTTTCTAACAATTTAAGTGTAATGTTTCACCTATAATGTGTGACTTCAACATCCTGAATCGTGAAGCAGTGAAAAAGGGCTCAATAAGCAGGGTAATAAATAAATAAATATCTATCCTCTTTTCATGTGTATGCAATGTAGAAAGTCGTTAGGTGCTAGCTTTGCATCTATACAATGGTACAGTAGTGACAGCAAAGGTCTGTTAAGGGTAAAGACGTATGGTTCTTAAAGTACCACCAGCAGGTAGCTGCAGTTTCTGCCATGAATCACCATAGGTGATGCATTTCCTGCAATGTTACCACTAAAAATAAATTCCTATTCTAGTTCAGAGTGTTAGTATTGCTTTGCTAGAATGGAGGAAGGGAATGCATTACAGTTAAATCTGATGGAATATAAAGTAAATGTATGCTATATATGGCTGCCAATGGAACTGATTACATTGATATTTTATCCAAAAAGACTTAGTTTATGTTCAACCTTGACATGGTTGCTCTACTCAAATTGCATATGAATTCTCATAATCATTTTCCATTAAAATAGTGTAAAACCAATCTACACTTAAAGTAACTTATTTTAATATCTTTTTGCAGAAATGCCTTACAACTTGCATTGAATGCCTTAGAAATAATTTGGACTTTATTTCAAGTGTGTTTTGAATTATTGTTTATATTTTGTATGGATTTGTGTGGTGTTTGTTAATACTTGATGGCATTTTTGTTGAGAAATAGAGTATAATTAATTACTCCTACTGTGTTTCTCTTAATGTATTTTTGTGCTGTTAACTTTGAAGCAAATTTTGCGCTTGTTTTTGTGACTGTGAAAAGTGAAATATTGGCTGGTGGCCAGAGACTTCTCTCCCGTAGCTAGGAGATAAGAGGTGGATTGGTGGCACTTACAGCTGCAACCCCCAAGGCAAATCAAAGCAGGAAATCAGTGGTCTTCTGTTTCTTTCCTAATGTTCACTAGAATTTCTCTTTTTTCCCCCCTGCCTGGCTGCAACTGAACTGACATACTGACTGTCAATCTAGGAAAGAGTTGATCCATTTTACATGTGAAGCAATTAACTGCCATAGAAGATTCATTATTGAAGTACTATGGCATTAGTACATAGATGCTCTCCACTGAGATTAGTGTCCATTGTGTTTCCCGTTGTATGAAAGGTAACAAGAGCCAGTTCTGCCATGAATAATTTCTATATGGTTAAACTCTGTATAGACAATAGGCAGAAAGCATATTTAGGGAAACACAGAAACCAAAAACAAGTTGCCCAATATCATTCAAGAAATCATCAGCAAACTTGAGAATGGGACCTACATCTCCTGAATTCCAGTCCAGTGCATAACTGATGTCCTTCAAGGTGCGTATCATTTTTTTTGTTTCTTGTAGGCTTGTAATTTTAATGTAACTTGTGCAAAAATCAGAGAAACAGGCATAGCTCTACTTATTATTTAGCAAATTGAAAAAGATTCTGCAAAGTGTGGTACTAAAAAAGTTGAAACATTGACTGAGCTACAGCTAACTTTTGATTAATTGTGAGTTAACCTGAACTGTGACTGATGTAGGCCTTTCCTTCAGTTTACTTGTCTGCGGTGAAGTACCCAAGATTGTGTAGTGTACTGCCTCCTGTTACTCATACCTGCACCTACTTTCTACAGTCATCTGATTACAAGTAATTTCTCAGGAGAATGCATTGTGTGTATATTCTCTAGCCTGATTTACACATATTTTCCTCTGTCTGAATAATTTCCCAGTCTCCTGTCATATCCCTGAACAACCAGATGTTGACAGTGGATCAAATCATTAGTTTTATTCCATAAGGGAATTCCCGTTTACAGTCACAGAATATTTAAAGACTATTTCTTACAGTCATTGTAACATGTAGGATTATTGCCTGATTATTGGTATTTCATATCAAGACATTTGACAGCTAGTTCATGAACTTATAGAATTATGCTAATTAAAGAAGAGAGGCCAACAACATTTCTGGCTAAAAACCAAGAATGGTTCTAGCACTGACTTCCCCGAACTGAATAATGCACACAATTTTAGTGTGTATGAATTCTCTCCAGCTTTTAGGAAGAACTGGCAATTCTGAATGAGTGCATTTCAGGAGATTTGAAAAGAGGGAACCATTTGAGAATATTTGGTTTTGAATGTATGAATTCACCATGCATTTGAATTTAAAAACTTCTCAGCTGAAAGTTTAATTGTTCAATTTGGTTAGATAGACAACAGCAATTGGAAAGAAAGGTTTTCTAATTAATTTTGTT
Source organism: Falco cherrug (assembly GCF_023634085.1). Classification (NCBI taxonomy): domain Eukaryota; kingdom Metazoa; phylum Chordata; class Aves; order Falconiformes; family Falconidae; genus Falco; species Falco cherrug. The sequence continues at coordinate 103,663,339 of NC_073700.1, forward strand.
GCTTGACTTGCAGGAAGCTGACTTGTATGAATGCCCTGTGTTCAACTGTTCTGAACTGGAGATGGTGAGAATGATAACAAGAAAACTAGTAATTTTAAAATATTTTACATCTGAGTCCTTAAATTTCCTACCAAACTAAAAACATACATCTGTTAAGGCTTTGCTTCCATAATTGAAGTAATTGTCCACTGTTGTATTGTGACCTATGTTTGTAATTTCCACCAATCGGGACATGTTCCCTGACTTAAACTGTAACTAGATTTACTCAGTTTTGCTCAAAATGTAGACTTACCATAGCTTCACTACTGTCTTTTGTCTGCCTCCATCTCTGTGGTCCAATGTAAGCAAATATAGATAGTGCTGGGAGTTAGCTTCAGCAATGGAATCAGTAGTCTGCTACATGCAAAATCCTGTTTACAAAGAGCAAGAACACCTTTTTATATATGTATGTGTGTGTGTGTATATATATATAAAAATATATATCTCCATGATATTTTTGTTAGTATAATTGAAATCTTAGCAGCCTAATTCAAGAATCATTATTAGTCTCTAGGTCTGTTGCAGAAAAAGAAAGAATAATAATGCAGTTAAAAATGCTTTACAAACACTTAGATTCTCCCTATTTTAGGGGGTTATGCTCACCCTTTCACTGCTCCTCTGCATCCCAAGATCAGTGGTTTTGTTCTGGTGGGGATGTTAACAAGAATTACCAGCAGCTAGAGTCCTGTGCCGAGAGGAGTAAGATGTTCATGTCAATGGTTCCCTCTTCCTCACTCTAGGATACACCCCTTGGGATCATTTTCACACATTTGCTAACACACTGTTACAGCTTTGCCATTTCATTATTGGTCTGCAGCTCCATGTTACGTCTGGATTTATGATGTGTGGTGAATTTTATGTGTATGGAACACTGCGTTTTGTTCTCTTACCTACCTCTAAACCCAGTTTTGTCCCTGTCTACATTTTGTTACTGATCATGATTGAGTTGTTTATAGTCACATATAAGTTTGTACCTCATCCCATATTTATACTCCTCTATACTGCATCCTGTGTCTCCACTTCTTAAAGCCTCTGCTATTGGACCAGGCCTCCCTCTCTTCATACTACATTGTTATGACAGAGTTGTAAATATCTTATTCTACACATAGTAATGGCTTTTTACTGCTATCTATATAAAACTATGGTTGTACAAAGATAAACAAAAGTAAACCAATTTAAAGTTACACAACTGCTCAGTTAGAAGAATCATAAATGCAGCTACACCTAATAAAACAAAGACATATTCAGACAGAGCACAGCTGACAAGCCTCAGGCCTGAAGCCTTGCAAATTCAGTGCGAAGCTTATGGCCAGTTGCTAGCAATAGTACTGCTGTATTGCAGAGCTACATGACTACCGCTTTCAGAACTTTAAAAATGCACTGTATCTTGCTCCTGTAGCCTGTGTGCTGCTCTTAACGCACTCAAAAATGTACCAGTTATTAAGACATCGGCAATTTTCCCATGTGTCTGTAAAGAAGGAAAACCTTGTTGCTGAAGTGTGGTCACTACGGTCTGGCTGATGTGTGATCACCAATATACATTTGAAAAGAGAGTGTTTCAGAGCTTGCCAAAATGGTGAATTGCAGTTGCTGAGTCTGTGATCACATGGCTGAAGAAGTGGTCAGATAAGTGTCTTTCAAAGCAGCAAACAGTGCCACAGTAGGATAAAAAGGAAAAGATGAAAACAGGAGAGCCACTGCACAAGACAGAAAACGAGTCTCCTTGCTAAAGATGTGGTCTGAATACTTGGGGCTCACTGCCTGCACAGCTGGTGCAACATGTGCAGTGCTGATGGATGGGAAGAGAGCGCTGGCTTTGTGAAATGAGCAGAACATGCTCATTTCCACCGTGCAGTGGATCCTTGATAGCAGGGCTCCATGAGGAACAGAATCATACAATGGTTTGAGCTGGAAGGGACCTTAAAGATCACCCAGTTCCAGCCCCCCTGCCATGGGCAGGGACACCTTCCACTAGACCAGGTTGCTCAAAGCCCCATCCAGCCTGGCCTGGAACACTTCCAGGGATGGGGCATCCACACCTTCTCTGGGAAACCTGCTCCAGTGTCTCATCACCCTCACAATAAAGAGTTTCTTCCTAATATCTAATCTAAATTTCCTCTTTTAGTTTAATTAAAACCATTACCCCTTGTCCTATCACAACAGACCCCGCTAAAAAGTCTGTCCACATCTTTCAAGTCCCCTTTAAGCACTGGAAGGCTGCTCTAAGGTGTCCCCAGAGCCTTCTCTTCTGCAGGCTGAACGACCCCAACCGGAAAGGTGTGCCGGCCCTCTGGTAATGGTTCGAGTGTTACTGATTCTAGCTATTGAAAAGATCATGTTGACTATGAGATACTCCTAGTGGTAGGTCAGATACCTGTATGCACTCTGAGCCTACTTAGGGTTTTCTCATCTTTTCTACCAAGTCCTCAGGCAACATAGGGATGGAATTGTCCCATAGACTACCTTCCTGAGTTTCCTCTGCAGTGTAATATATATATATATATATGTTCTACAAATACAGACATGAAACAATTGAAACAATAAATATAGTCATGTTTATTGACTTCATTTAGAAGGGTTTTAAAAAAATTTGTTTTAATTGGGAGTATCTGGAATCGAAAGGTTACTTTTCTTTAGCTTGATTATGACAATCCTTACCTTTTCTCAGACAGGTTGTGATACAATGGAATTACACAAAATGATGAATGTTGGCAGAACATCTCAGGTTGGTGTAGTGGGTCTGATGCTGTGGCCCACAGCTGATGACATGGCATATGCCTGAGGGGTTATGTATCTAGTATCTGTTTGTGATTTGTTTGTAGTCTAAATGCAGCCAATGAAAATAAACTGGAGGCATCAGTGTGCCCAGCAGAAGCAGGACTGACCAATTTTTCACTCGTTTGTAGTGTTGGTACAAACGGTCCTCCTCTGAAGACCTGTAGGAGCCAGCAGCGGCACAGTAAACCCCAGAGACTTTTGTAAAGTTCTACAATGCAATCTGTTAGTCTTAAATTATGTTGTGCTGAACGGATCATCTCTGCAATTAGGTTTATATTGTGGAGAGTAGGCATTAAATAAACGAGGGAGGTGTAGCACTCTGTAACTGCAGACAGCTATTTTTAAAGATGTCTTCAGTGAGGTCTATATTAATGTTGACCTATTTGTCATCTTCCCTTTGAGACAGACATTTCCCAAGCTCCTTTACATATAGTTTGAACACCCTCCCTGAATAAGGAAACCTGGCAGTCAATTAGAGCTTTGCCTTGAGTGACCTGCCTGCTGTCTCTCAGAGTTTTTCCTTAGAGTTTATTATTAAATAATGGTGCACTAATAGCGATTTTTTTAAAATTGAAAAATGTAGAATGGATGGAAATAGATGTTTCTGCCATGAAGGAGTAATGAACAGTGAAAAATACAGTGTTCCTGAACAGGTTAATCAACAACGAACTTGTTTCTCATAGGCCTGTTCTCAGTTAGAGGTTACTGCTGTGAGAAATGCTAATGGAAATTGGTGGGCGCAAACCTTTTTTACCAGTAGGAAAACTCACTTTGTATTTGGATTTCACTAGGTAAAACTGAATCTGCTTGACAGCAGAATTGTGGGAAAACTGCTGAAAAGGTCCAGCAAATGCAAAGCTCAACAGTAATAACTGAGCATTGTTCTGCTGAAATCACTGTATATTGTGGAACATTTTAAATATCTGATCAGTCTACTTCTCTACAGTTTCATTTGTTGAGACATGAGACTTCCCATGCTCACTAAATTCTTACTGTAAGTATTTCCAAGAATGATACTCCATTAGTCTACATGCATTTTCTGAGCCTTGTGACCTTTGCATTGGTTCATCTGGCACTGAGCTCACACACAGATGATCAGGGTACATTGCTCTGGAATCTGGAGATCGAAGAATTCCTACAAGGGAGGAATTCTTGTAGCTTTTTCTTACCAGTGTAACATAGTAAAACATGTAATATGGCTGCAATATGGAGCTAGAGCAGCGAGCAAACACCCAGCACAATGAGGCTATCCTGATGAGTGCGGGGGGAGACTGACTTTATTGAAGTTGCCACCATAAAGGCATTTTGGAAGCTGACTGTGTCCCCTTTGCAGGATGCTTGGAAAGTATGTCTAGCTTCCAATTAAAAGGAGTTTTCTTAGTTATTAGTAGTGGAAGCAGGTAATGTCCATATAAACCCAAACTATTCCCAACCATTTTTGTATCCAAGCTTTAATTTTAAATCAATTCTTAACCTAACCTTCTGTCACCTTCTGTTTCAATTGCTTCATGTATTCCTGGCTTGGTTTTGTCAGCCTATGAAGAGAAGATAGCATACCTATTTGTAGGCGAGAGATTAATTTCCTCAGGCTATTTTCCAAGATTTTTTCTTTGATTTTGTGTATTCCTCTGTAGCTGCACTGTTCTTTTGTACACCTCAGACAGATCTAGAGGATATCCTTAGTTTTTCAGCCAGACATCCTTGGTAACAAGCTGGATCTTTGGTTTAATGAAAAGAGGTTACCCATTTTTTTTGAATGTGTACTTGTTTCCCCTGTCTGGTCTCATTCCTATTTATCAAGACTGCACGTTGCAAGTGTTCGCTGCTTACTGCTTCAAAGAGACAAGCCCAATGCATTGCATTCAAACAAACTTAAAAAAAATATTGAAGGGTATCCTAAAACATGTTTCACCATAGTCTGTAAAAGAAAACACGGTGGATTTTGGACTGAATTTCTGTAGTCATCACTGTAGCACATACTGCTTTTGTTTTCTAAAGCAAATGATATATTTCCTCTTCACTAAAATGCGTTAATTGCTTGACAGTAATTATCCTACATGTTTGCTTCATTACCAAGTAAAATATTAAGGCTTAAATATCCTTAATGGTAGGGACTAACATCCTGTAATTTTGATTTATTTGTATGTTTGTAAAAAGCCTTCAGATTTGTTGACTGTCTTAATATTATTCTTTCATATTTGAGGAAGATTTTTGCAATTTTTTTGATTTGGTTTTAGAGGCAGGTGAAGATTATTACTGTGTGTTGCTGGGTTGAAGTAGATGGGGGAAGAGGGAAGAAGACTAGGAGTGATGAATATGGGAGAAATTAATAGTAGTTTGCATTCCCGTAGAACTTTCCATCTAAGGCTCTGTAGTGTTTTACAAACATTAATGAACTAAATCTCTTAGCACCCAAGCAAGGTAAATAGCAAGATCCTCATCTTGCAGATGAAAAAGCTGTACAAAGAGACAGAGGGGCCTGCAATAGCCTAGCTCTTTCACCCACGGACCAGAACTCTGGTGGAAGTTTTTGTTGAGTGAAACGTCTCATATCATGGATAAGAACAGCAAGTTCTTGATAATTTGTTGTGGACCTATTTCACTTCAAGCTGTAAGTTCAAAGACTCGATTCTTTGAGTTGTACTTTAGCAATTACACCCTCTTTCTTCTCTCAAAATGGCAATCTTGCACCTAAGATTATTCTTATACTGTTTTGCTTGTTTGAAAAAAGAAGCTTTTCTATGTGTTCCTGAAGAGGAGATAAAATTTAGTTTCTATAAGCTTGACATACTTTCCAGTCCTGTTACTCATGCCACAGATAATCATTTATTTAAAAAATAAAATCCATAAGCAGAAATGTAGTAGTGATAGAAAGCTGTGTTTTGCCATCGTTCCTAGCTGTTGTTGATGCAGCTGATTGCACAGATGTCCTAGTACTGCCACTAGCAAACTGGAAAAAGAAAAAAGGACAAAAAACTAGAGTGATGGATGGTGGTGGGCAGATGCAGGTTTGCAGAAAAGGGCCTGGGGGTCCTGGTGGGCAGCAAGTTGCACATAAGCCAGCAATGTGCCCTTGCAGCAAAGGAGGCAAATGGCATCCTGGGCTGCATTATGAGTTTTGCCAGCAGGTCGAGGAAGGTGATCCTTCCTCTCTGCTCAGCGCCGGTGAGGTCTCACCTGGACTACTGTGTCCAGTTCTGAGCTCCTCAGTACAAGAGAGACATCAACATTCTGGAGAGAGTCCAACAAACTGCCACGAAGATGATGAAAGGACAGGAGCGTCTCTACCGCAAGGAATGGCTGAGAGAGCTGGGACTGTGCAGTCTGGAGTACCAAAGGATGATGGGGATCTCATCGATGTTTGTACATACCTGAAGGGAGGGTGCAGAGAAGATGGAGCCAGGTTCTCTTCAGTGGTGCCCAGTGACAGAACAAGAGGTAACAGGCACAAACTGAAACACAGGAGGTTCTCTCTAAAAATCAGGAATCACTTTTTTGTACTGTGAGAGTGATGGAGATTGTGGTCTTTCTGTGCTTGGAGCTATTCAGAAGCTCTTTAGACACAGTCCTGGTCAACAGCTCTAGGTGGTCCTGCTTCATCAGGGTTGTTGGACTGGATGAGTCCAGAGTCCCTTCAAACCCCAACTATTCTGTGGTTCTGTGAACTTCTTCTATGAGCTTATAGCTGATCTGAAAAACCCAGAGTTTTAGAACTGGTCTGCAAAACTCAGTTTTTAATCGCTGCTGTGGATGTCAGCATTTCCAGTTACAGTCACAAAGTGTTCTATATACAACAGTCAGGAATGAATGTGAGCCAACCCTGCAGGCTGATATTATGGCAATTTTTTTGATTGTGAGAATTCTAACTGCTCCTGTGTGATAGTCTTTTCTAGATGGTTACTGACTAGACACGGAATGACTTTCTTTTTTAGTTACTTTGTGGTAAAGGGGAAATGGTACAATGCACCATTGAAACAAACAGATAAAATTTATATGAATCATGAAATGTGCTATTTAAATAACACTGCCTTACAATAGTCATTAAATCTGTCTTTTTTCCTTAGCTTGTTATATCCTAAAAAACCTTTCTGCAAATGATGTTAGGATTGTGAGGAAAAAAAACCCAGCACCAACCTACAAAAGATAAAATATAGAGTTCCGGCACAATTTGTTCTTTTATTGCTGGTAATGTATTTTCATGAAAAGGAAAATAACCCACAAATAAGGGGGCATGGAACTGGTAGCATTTCAGAGAGCTGAGAGGGAAAGATTGCCCATAACCTGCTAAAGCAATGACCACAATATGAATGCTTTTCTCCTACTCAACTTTATTTGATAGTGGCAGTATGACAAAGCAAGCTGTATCTCTGTGTTGAATAAAAAAATTTCAATGTATTAATAACAGCTTTTGTATTTATGTTGCTTCCTTTTGTAATGCTTTCATGACTTCACTGTTTTTCTTCTTTTTTTGGTATATTTCTTAGAATCTCAGAGATGGCATTAGGGGTATTTAGGAACATTCAGCTCTAGTGATCCTGTAGAAATGTGCTCCCTGCAGTGAGTGCTGGAATGCACACAGAGTACAGGCTTCCCGTGTTCCAACCGAGCTGCTTGGAAAGTATCATCCATTGGTACGCAGCACTCCATGACTCCTTTCTTGATGAATTGTATGGTATTTGATCAGTCTCCATGTAAACTTGAGATCACAAGTCATGTCAGGTATTCTTTTGTTATTATTCAGTGAAACCATGTATTTTACATGATGCATGAAACAGACAAGTAAAATCTGATCTCTGTGTTTCCATCTCTTGGAAATTCAGAACTACTGCAGTGTGCTGCCTTTCTCACACACGCCTTTCCCTCCTCATTTGGCTGTACTTTGTCCATTCAAGCTCCTTATACAATTATTAATTTCGGATCTGTGTAGTAAAAATCTTTCCATGTAATTCTTCTTTGTAAATGTTTGGGATGTTGTTTATTTGTTAATTTCTTTACTTATAGTAGATAAGGTGGTGATTCAAAAGCTGCTTATTTTGTTTTCTGTTAGCTGGAAAGCTGCAGGTGTTCCAAAGTGCCATCAGATGGACTCAAAAGAACTGCTGGCAGCGATACTCATGAAAATGTCAGAGTTTTTATTCACAGAATTTAGGGACATAACTATGTTTTTTTAGCACTCAATGAGGCATGAAATTTTATTTATGCCTTCTAGAAATGTAAAGTATACAAATGCTTGCCCTCCAATTGTTTTGGATTTTATTTTACTCACTAATACTGACAACAATGTCTTTTTAAGTATTGGTTTTCTACAAATTCCTGTTAGCTTGTTAGCCTGTGCCTCAGGTGCAAATATAATAATGTCTTTTAAACACATTTAGATTTTTGTTTTTCCTTTTTGATTCTGGACAGTGTCATTTGCTTCCTGACTGTTAGACTTTTTATTTAATATGCATTAGCCCAAAACATTCCATGAAAAATGTGTTGAATGTGAATTTTAATGTATTTCAGAGACTTAATAGGTATTAATAGAGCAATAATACCTGCAGTAGCAGGCACAAACCGGATTTGTAGCTTTACATCTTGTAAATTACAGCCAATGTACTGAGGGCAAACACCATTAAGAGAACATAATTTGAACATTAAAGAGATTGTGTTTGCAATCAGGACATCTGCCAAAACCATATCCAAAGATGCAGAGGTCCTCTAGCACACTTCTTTTGCAGCATGCATTTATACAACCTGATGTCTTCAGCTGTCTAATTGAATTAAGTATTTTAAAGTACAGCCAGAAGGATAATTGCTACAGGAATACCAGATACAAATGCGACTTAAGTGAAGGTAATGTTTGCAAAACATGGTCTGATAAAGAGTTCTGCATCCAAGGCTGTTATCTATATGAACTGATGGAGGGACTCCTGTCCCATGTGGGGCCTCAGAAAACCAAGAGAATTGGCTAGTTTTCAATCTCTACCTGCTGAGACTACATTGGCTTCAGCTGGTCACTTAGGTAAGAATAGATTTAAACTCAGTGTAGCATCAAGAAGAAAGTGCTTTTCGTAGCTGGAGCTTGAGTGCGGCTGAAAATCAGAAGGGAGAATCATTTGCAGTTTATGGTTTCCCAGGGTTTCTGATTGTCTTTTTTGAGATTTCTGTTAAGTGAAGGAATCTAATATTCCCAGATCTTTCTCTGACCCCTGTGTGAAATGCTGTCATCTTCCCCAAGCACTTAAGAAAAACAGCAAACCCAGGACCTAATTCCATGTTGATAAAGAATTTTTAAAAATGTTTCTGCTAAGAAGGGGTGAAACTTGAAATGGAAGGTTGTCAGTCTGCATTGGACAATAGGCCTAAAAAGTGACAAGGAGCAGGCAGATGCAGTGGGCATTTAATCTTTTGCACAAGTAGAATTTTATTTATGTTCAGTCCTTGGTTTGTCTGATGCAACTACCAAGAAGGGCAGCTTTGCATCAGTTCTGATGGTAGATTTTGATACGATATCTATCAGTGAGGAGCAATTTCTTTGAACTCAAAAGCAATTGCTTCATGGAAGCTGGACATATCTAATCATTAACAGATCATAGGTCATTGAAAAGCTATGGACCAATCATCTAGCTAGATGATCATCACAAGCTCAACAGCTGTTTCATTTCTAGCTCTGCAAGTCACAAGTGCCTTTAGGCTTTGGGTTTTTTTGGCATACAGCTAAACTTCCTGAGTTTACTATCCAGGCAATTCAGACACTATAATTTACTGTTTATATGTTTGAATCCTGCTTGTGATCATGTAACATCTTTTCTTCCTTTCTGCAGTGGCTCCTAGGTGCCTTTTACTCTGTTTCCCCTGTCTATTTTATATTTTGTTTCTGTTGCCCTCTAACACTATCTGTTTTAGTGAGCTTGTAATAATTTTCACCAAAAGCGGACTGGCTGCTCAGATCTCTTGTGAAAGCCACATGCTCTGTAGAGCCTTCTCACAAACCAGCTCTTTCTCACCTTAAGGACTAAGGGGTAGGGCTGTTTCCAAGTCGGGTGATATTGATGGACTCAAGCATTTCCAAGGAACTTTCCCCTTGTTTGATAACGACAATTTTAAAGCCGGTTTTATACGTTTACATTAAACTAAAGAATCAGCCAGGGTCTTTTGGCCCAAAATATGCATACCTCCACACTGACTTTATTTTACTTTCTTGCCCTAATATGAGGGCAATTAGATCACCAGTTGCCAATTGTACTACCACTTGCCTGACAGTAGTCTTGCACACTGATAGGTGGGGACAGGAGAGGAAGTGTCACAGTGTTATTTCAGTGTCAGAGTGTTTTCTCTAGATGTTCTGCTATGTTTTACCTTTGGGCTTTGTTTAAGATTCCCACCCTAGTTTCATGCTATTCAATTTATTTATCGACTCTATTTTTAAAGCTTACATAGAAATCATGGCAACTTATCCGAATGGGAGCCTGTCTGATTTACTGAGAAAGCACCATTATGCTGTACACACGCTGAGACCAGAGCAGAAATGTCAGTGGTACATGGAAGCTGAATGCTTGATTTGGAGGTGACAAAAGAAGGATTTTCTGCTGTTCAGACACCATGAAAAAAGAAAGAATTCCCATCCTCCAGGGTGGTGGACAAAGAGCATTATATTTGCTTTTAGCTGCTACAGTAGGAGCTACCTGGGAGAATCAGAGGCCAGAGCAGCAGACCTGAATGATGTGTTTTTCTGAGGCCACTTCTGCCTCCAGTCACAGTCACATTCAGACTCCAATCCTGGGCTTCAGTTATCATCCAGTAGTCCATTCTAGTATGCTGGAAGGACCAGTATCCCTACAGAAAAAAAATGTTCCTTGAATTACTTTAAGGCTTTGTAGCCCTTTCAGGTTCATCTATGTTAATATCCATATGTGAAGCTAATTCTTGCAGTAAATTGGGTGACTGTTGATTAAACTAGAGTGATCTGAGAGAAAAAAAGAATTAGATACTAAGGAAACATTCTTAAAGGAAGTGTTTTAAATGGCTCAAAATATTAAAACTGCTGCTGAGCATAGCTAGAAAACTAATTTGGAGTTTCATTTGTTTCTGTTCTCAGAAATGACACAGATTTGGCAGTCGTGCTCTTAACATTAATGACTTACAGCTTGCTTTATGAATGGAATTCAATTCAGCCTTAAGGCCCATAGGCAATTACTGGAATGGACATTTGCATGACCACATACTTTTAAACTCTAGATGCATTGCAAAAATGCTGGGAGGAGTTACAGAGAGACAGCAAACTCAAGAGGAAATGCTAATTGCAGGAACTACATGACAATCTTTATCTAAGCACATAGATCATAAGTGCAGGAGGAGGTGTTTGTAATATTTATTTCACCTTAGGAAGGCATCAGTTCAGGGAATGCAGGAGAACTGAACATTACTGAGGCAATCAGACTGAGAGTGTTGGAGTCCAGTAAAGAGCTTCCTAAAATTAAGAGAATTTTCTGAAAGTAGTGATGGCAAATGGCCATGATTATTATCCAGGTAAGTTTTTGAATGTGGTAACAAAAAAGCAGACTCTTGAAAACCTGGAACAAAATAAAGGAGTTTAAACATAAAGTTCTGAAGGATCCATTCTTGATCTCGGCAGCTGGTGTTCTCCCAACATTTTAGAAAACTGATAATTTGTATTCACTCTCTTGCTCTAGTTCTACCAACTGCTGTTGGTAGTTCACTGACTAATGGTGCTGGTAATGTACTTGACAGCCAGCAGTTATGCTCTGTGCTCACTCAGAAGTTAGGAAGACTGAGGCTGCTGCTGTTGGGGGTTACTAAGATGCTGCAGACTGTTGCTGTACAATATTTGCTATTATGCTGGACTCTGTCAAAACCCCTGAGGAGGTCATGCTACTGAGAAATGCTCATATTTTAAGACTTTGAAATCTCTCCGGGTGCCCTAGCCCGCTGTTTCACAACTGTTAATATTAGGAAGTTATTCTTGTTGTCTAAGCTGAGCTTTCTCACTTTAAAGTCCAGTTTAAATTCCTTATTTGTTATCTTTTTCTCGTTGAATATTGTTATTTTTCTCTTTGCAAAAACTTTTTATATTCTTGAAATCTATTTCTGTGTTCTTCTCAGTCATCTTTAGGCTGAGAAATTTGCCTCAATTTTTTTATTAGAACCCACTGTCTGAGAATATTAACGCATTTAAAGCCTTCCTTTCAATAGCAGTTTTGCCACTGATTTTTCTGGAAAAAAGTATGGAACCTCACTGCCAAATTGTTATATTTTGGATATTAATGAGCACTTGAAATTGATTTTAACATTAAACAGTTGCTTAAAAAAAAAGCCCTCTCTTCTTACATGTTCATATAGAGATTGTCATGTATGAGATAGAGACCTAAGTATCTGGTATGTAGTTAAAAATCAAGAGAAAGTTAGTGGCCAATAATCTTCAACTTCTAAAATAATCTTTGCCTATTTCACTCACCTTACAGGCTAGATTTTGCTTTCAGGGTTGTAATCTGCTGCAATGACATGGTGAGTCAACCATACACACTGTGTTGTATCTAACTGGTGCACTCGTCTCCTGTCCTTTGCAGATTGCCTCTTCCCAGCTAGCCTGACACAGTTTCACAAGCATCGTTTCAGCACGAGTAAGTCTGTGACTTTAGGTAAAGCAGCTGTGTTGTAATTACAGTAGCTACAGCAATATGTTGGCCTTGCACTTCTTGTTCTGGCATGGTTGAGTTGCTCACAACCTGTAATAATGATTCTAGAAACTCCTAAATAACTTTCATTAAGGTAAAAATTGTTTAACAATTTTGTACATGAATTCTAACACAGGATAGTTTTTAACATCAAATAATGTGTTCAGTGCTGGTTTTGTTTTGTAGTAAACTGGTACATAGTTCTCAGGCAGCTCGTGCAGCTATAGAACCTGTTGAACTGATGGACTGTTGGGTACAAATCATCTTTAAATTGCGTGGTCATTTCAAGAAAAAGCGCTTTAACATATGATCAGTGCTCTCTGCAACCCAGGAATCTGAATGAAGATCAAAGCTCAGGAAACTAAAGGCATATGAAAAGCAAGATGAAATGCAATGTGCCATGTTAAATATTTGAGAACTCTTATGCCAAATGATTATTGATGAAATAATAAGGTCAGAGGTAGAATTCATCAGACAAAATCAGTTTTGAATAGTCATGGGAAAATATCTTGCTGTCACAAGGTTCGACTAGAGCTATGGTTAATACAGGGAGTACTCCACACACTTAAACACTGATGAGACAAGAAGTTGATCAAAGGTATAGCAAAAATATATGAAAACCTTTGTATTTAGTAGAGAAAACATACTGAAAACTACCTGAGCAGCAAGAATGGGAAAACCATTAGATGTTACAGGGAATGGCCTAGGCCAGAGAACAGGTTGTCAGCACAGGAGCTTGAGATAAATGATAGATGAGAATAGAAAAATCAGTCAGAGGAAGGAGAAGAAGAAACTAAGCCAGAGTAAATGGGAATGTAGCAAAAAGCAACAACATGAAACATGGCATGGGATTGTAAACTGAGGAAGCTAATCATATATCATCAATGTATGTTCCTTGGCATTACATAATCAATGTAAATACATAGGTTGTCAGTTGGTTTTACTATTTACTGTACTTCATCAGTTAAGTCTAAGAAGGTTGTTTTTTTGGTGGATTTTTTTGTTTGGTTGGTTTTGGTGATCTAGACCACACTGACTGAGCATAAAATTGTTTGCTTATGTTAGAATATGCAAGACTTCATACTGCAGAATATGAAGTAATGTGGGTCCTGTCCTTTTACATCTTCAAAGTGCCACAACTCAAGCCTCAGAGGACTAGATTACATGTGATTTGAAGGGATCTGTTTCTATTATAGTTCTTGCTGATTCCTTGGAAGGAAGTTAGATTTATTGGTCTTGGTCCTGGAAATCCTTCAAGAAATTGTCAGCAGATTTCCTGTCCTCCATTCTTCAAATAATACACTGATTTAAGTGCGGGTTTACATCTCCCAGTTAATAGCTCAGCTACTCTGTATTTGAATTCCTTTAGAACTCTTCAGGGATAACTGGTTTTGAACGTTTTTCACTACTGCTTCTACTGGCTCTTCAGTTTGAGACAACTCCTCCTAACTGTCCCTGCAAATCACTGTGTGAGTGAAAAAACCTAACTAAGCTCCTCTGTAACCAACACCAGTACAGAGTTTGTTCATCTGTACCCCTACAAGCGTGCTCTGTTACAGCCACCATCATCCATCAGCCCCGCAGAGCCCATGACCCAGAAGCTCCCTGCTTCTCATGCCTTTGAGAAAGATGTTATTAGCCAGTAGCAGGTTGCTGCAGTTCTGTCATGTTATATACTTCTGACATGCCAAGACTAAGTGCTGGGTTTTGGCATGGATGTGACTTGCTTTTTTTTTTTTTTTAGGTTGTCTTTTTTTAAATAATCAAGGTCACTATATCAGTATCATTTTGGTCCAAACCCAGTAGTGTACTCGGGAAACAGTCAAGTATTGCTTCTTCTCTTCTGGAATTTAGTTGTCCCAAGAAAATGTAGTTTGAATGGTGTAAAATTGTTTCTTATACTCCATTGTGACGTTTACCCCAGTATGTAGGGAGATAGAACCCCTTCCTTATTAGTCTTCTGTACTTGCACTCTTTTTCTCAGCCACTCCTCTGGATGTGCAATAATATTATTCCTTTTCAATTTGGGCATGGAAAATTCAGTCTGTATGGATTCAGTGCTTCTTACTGACATTGTAAATATTTGTGTTCTGCTTGACTCTCAGCTTTCTTTAACATGTAAATACTCCTTCAAAGATGTCCCAACTATGTCATTCCTATATAATTAGTTCACCCTCAGGTTTATCATGCACCACAGATCATACCTTTCACTGAATTTTCGAGATATCATTATCACATGCAGCCAAGCATTTCAGTCCACCATCTTATTTTTAGGTTCTTGCAAAGTATTTGAAAGGGTGATCTTGAGCTGAGCACCTGGTTTGACTGACCTACCATAACAAGTTTTATTTGTTTCAAACTAATTCACTATTTCCTGTTAGAATTTTTTCAACTCTTATCTTAAACTTTATTTGAAAATATGATCTCTAGTTTAATGACTTAATCCCTCAAATATCTGTTAAGCCATGTTGTTCTTCACACCTGTTGACTTTTTGAAGTCTTAACTTTAAAACTTTATTGTTTTTATTTTCAAAGTGAACAGATCATTTCTCTTGTGTTATACAGAGGCATTTCTTTGTAGGCTCCATCTATCCCAAGCTTTCCCAAGTCATAATAAACCCACTCTGTCCATTATTGTTTTCTGAACTATGCCTTGAGATAACTCAACAGGACCTCTCCGTCTGGTCCTAGTCTAGGTACAATAAGCACTTCAGAAAAATGCTGTCACAGAGATCTAAGCCTTGAACTGCCTCATAGTAGCTCTGTTTTTGTCTTCAGCAACTCTTTCCCACCCCCTTCCTTCTCACTGCACTCTGGTTCCTTCCCATGGCCCAAGGAGTTAGAATTTTATTGTCCTTTCCCCTGACTGGCATTCCCACATTGGCTGCCTTACTTTTAGCCTGTGCCTGTATGATCTTAACATAATATACATGGGTCGAAAAGCTTGTAGCTGTGTGTTTTCCACCTATGAGTTTCACGCAGCAGGGATATTTTGCTGGCTGCCCAACTTGGGATGGGAGCCAATAATAGAGGTATCATCCCTTAACTTGATTGTATTTATTACTCCCATAATAATTCCTTGATTACACTTTTGTTCTCTTCTAGGTCAGTTGCCAACTAAGTGAACGTAGTTCACCAGGAAGATGGAAACATATAGAAAGTAAATAGATGGGAAGACCAGAAAATCTTTGGGGGAGTGTGGGAAAGCACTGGAAGATTGTAGCAATTGAGGTCTGACACCCAAGAGTCAGCTGGTACAGAGTCAAGCCAGGTAGGCATGCTCAGGTTCAGGGTGCATCTTGGCACAAATGAAATACATATTTTTTATGGCTGCTTTAGTGAAGCTTCCATTAAAGCCTTGGCAACAGCCCAAAGTCTGTGTTGAAGAGATTTAACTGCAATTGGAACGAATAAGCCTTATGCAACAACTGAGTCAGTGCTCGAGGCGGGGAGTGGATGTTTTTCACTTGTGTGTACAAGAAAGAAGGGGAAAGTATCTCGTCTTTTGCACACCCAGGAAGAACATTCAGGATATCAGTACCTTGTTGCATGTATTGAATTTTACTTGCAGTGCTGCTTCAGAAGGCCTCTGTACAGTAAAAACACTCATAACCAGCTCCCTGAAAACACAACCTCTGAACCTGCAAGTTTTGTTTGCCAGGAGGCAATCAATGCATGGTCAGTTGAAATTTCTCTGACACATGGTTTGTGTTTTTTACAGTGTGCTTCAGATAGCGTTTTCTTGCATTGTGAGGCCTGTGCAATAGAGATAAGCCCAGCCCTGCACTCCTGAACAAGCCTGAAAAGGCAATTTGTTCAGCAGGAAAAAAGGGATGATTCTAAATTGTAATCCAGATTGCATCTCAGTCTGGAAGCTTGAACCTATCTCTATTTTACATGCATTGACCCCCACAATAGCTGGAGATATTTACGTTTCTTCAGGAGAAGTAAGGGTCGATGGTTCATTTGCCTGGTTTTTCTTCTGCGAGCCCCTGACTGTAACAGGCTTGTGAGCAGTTTGCTCACAGCAAAGCTTCACTTGCATGTGTGACCTTGTCGACCACTGTCAGAACATTGCTGCCGTTTGTCAATGCCTCTGATGCGTTGCTTCTGAATGTTTTGTTGTGAGCTAGTTGTTGAACTTCTGCTGCTGCCAAGAGATCTGTGCTTGTGAAACTGGTAACATAGACAGATATCTGTCGCCTATGCATTGGGGAAATGTCGAGCCTAGCAGGCCATGAGTGATCAGAGTGCTCGGATGAGCTGTGACAACCATGTACTGTAATAGCTGTGGCTCTGGCAGGGTTGAGGAGCTCTGCAGGGTGTAAGGGATTTTTCCGCCTGCACAAGCAAAACCCTGAAAGTGAGAAGCACTCTTCGTACTGCCTTAGGACTCAAAACGCTTGAGTTTCGTTTGTTTCTCAGTTCTTTCATTATTACTGTTAACATAAAGCACATCATTAATATGGTTAACATTTCATGTGTCCTTGGCATCAACTTGTCAAGACCCACAAGTAAGCTTTTATAGCAACTGCTAATTATTTTTCATTTTAGAAATGTGAATAGCTACTAGTGAAATTAATCGCAACGTAGCTTTTTAAAATTGATATAATTCAATATTAATTAGATGTAATAAGAGGATAGATTGAGGCATTGTTAACAGGAATACAGAATCTTTAAGCCCCAATCTGAAAGTCATTTTTGCTTACAGATTAGTTAGGTGATTTCTGTGAATTGAATCTCCGGCAATATCTGGAGTGGATACATTCTGCAGTTTACTCCACAAAATCTTCATTATTCATCTTTAGAAACTGGCATGAAAATCTTGCATGGAAACTGGGACATAAGGTGGGATGGTGCACCCAGGGCTGTGTAGTGGAACAACTGGAATGCTGAACCTCAGTTTTGAAACACTTGCAGGGTCCATAGATTAGCCTGTGATTGTAGACATGCCACCTTCAAATTAGCTCCAGAGGGCTAAGAGTGGTTGCAAAGATGTGTCATATTCGCTGCTGATCAGAGTTTGTAGAGCACTGGGGAGATGAGAACTTGGAAATTTTTGCAGTTCTTCTGTGGGTGAAAGGAGCTTCTCTGGGGTATCAGTTTAAAAACTTCTGTAGACATTCCACCAGTTTGAGAAATAACCAAAAATAGTATGTACAAAGATAGCAAAGGAGTGAAAAATAAGATTCTTGACAGCAAATGTATTCTTTTTACTATTTTGAATTCTACAGGTATTGTTACTTCAGCTGTCACCATAGTACCTAAATAACTTCCAGCAACATATTAACATGTGTGAATAGTCTCAGACAGGAGTGAGTTTTTCCTGCTTTCATACTTTTTTTCATCCTGAGAACTGAGTATATATTTTTGTAAGGAAAAAATGCAAATACAGTTTGTGTAGAAAATATGTCTGATTTTTTTCTTTGCTTTTATATCATTTTTATATATGCATAGATATAAAATACTATATACTATATATATACTATATGTATTATATGTTGATTTATTTCATATATATATTTACATCTTGCTTTTTTGGAGGCAACGATGAAAAGATTCCCCAGGCTTTGAGAGGGAGATGCCATTTAAGGCAGTGATCAGACGCACTAGGATGTTTAATATATGGAACAAAGACAGCTGAAGAACTAATGTCTAGTTATTTGCATGACCAGTATCCTGACTGAAGCTGCAGGCTGGATATTTGTTGAAGGAAAGCAGACAAATTATGCTTTGTTTCTGAGATGTGAATGATTCAAGAGTTTTGATGAGTATGGAATGATTACTGCTTTGCATTAATCTTGTACCTAAGCCAGTGAGAAAGAGATGCTCTCTCTTTGTCTGAAAAAGAGAAGCTTGTTAATGCTTTAGCACAGCTTCCAAGAGAGGAAAACACTAGCCAGTACCCATGCTTTGACATTTCTTAAAGCTAATTGTTCTTATCAAATGGATTGTTAAGGATATTTTAATATTTTCTTCCCAAAGAAGTGGAAGAATGTTATGCACATGGTTACATAATGTCCTTCATGGATGTCTGTTTAGGATATGAATGGAAAAAAAGAGTGACTTATTGTGTGGATTTTCAGTATGTGTATGCTTGTGTATCTGTGCACAACAGAGGCAAAACTAGGGAAAAAAAATAAATCTGCAAGGGTTGGAAAATAGCCACGCTGGACAGAGGAACGTGTCAACTGCTTGTTTTGTGGTGGGAAGAATTTCTGAAATCCCGCAGTTACCTAGAAGACCTACCGGTCTTCTATATCTGTGTGTAGTCTTCTGTGTGCTGTATTTCATACAGCATAACAGAAAGAGTGCCCGGTGTAACCCAGCTATCTCCTATTTTCCTGTTACAGACTTCAGTTGTAGAAGACTGCTGGACATGGATCAGAAGCACAAACTCTGCTTTTAATTCTTCTTTCCTAAAATGTTCTTTCAAAGAAATCAGAATTTTGTTTAAGACATGAAACAACATTCTCTTCTTACCTAATGCCTTTGTCTGCCAGCAGAAACATACTGTAAGTACAGGCATGTGGGCGAATTTGCACAGCTAGGACCTTTGAGATGTTGGGTAGTTTCCCAATGTTTGTTCTCTTCTGCACTTAAATTCTAAAACTAAGAAATCAGTATTTCTCTCACCTCTCTTTTGGGCTCTTTAGAAAGTATGAGAGGGTGGATTTTTGCATGATCTGATCCCCAGCAGTCTGATGGGCTCATCTACGAAAGTCAGAGTTTAGTCACTGTCTCAGATAAGTCAGTCACTGGTCTAGAATGTATAGAATTGCCCAATTTCAGTTTACTGTAGGTCTTACCTTGCTTGCTTTCTTTGTCCATCTAGACCTCGTTGTGGAACAAAGCCTGCAAATGTGAAGCAAATGTGCCAGGAAGCAGAAGGATAAATTAGAAAAGCTAGTATTTATTTTTCATTAAAAATACTTTTAAGTAAAAGTCTGCAACATTACTGAAGGTCTTGATCTATCATTTTTGCATGCTTCAGGAGTGTCAAACTGAATGTTGGTTCGGATGCATGACTTGAAAACTGTATTTGAAATTTTCTTTAGCTCTAATACAGAGACGGCCAGGCTGGATTTTTAGCTGCATGTGGCCTCTGGTTCCAGGTTTATATCATGCAAACAGAAGAAGGCGGGGCTGGCATGGAGTTCTTGGAATAAAGTTAGGTCTGTGGCCGTGGAAGCAGGGAAGGCAGAAGAGATAATATTTCCAAGCTGGCTGAGAAAGTCAGTCTTTGGGTCTGAGACACTTTTATGTTCAAAACTTGTGGCTGTTTTTTAAAGATATGAAGGGTTTGACGCATACTTGAAAGAGGAGAAAGACTGGTCATCTCTTTGAGAGAATACAGGGAATCATCTTGTCAGAAAAATTGTTTTCCCTGTGTTGCTTTATTTCTTGTTTTGGTAATGTATATTCTTCCTGCTTTGATTTGCATTTCACTAACGTTTCTGTCCCTGTTATATAACTGCTGCTCAGGGTAAGCTGGAAGCTGCTTCTGTCAATAGTCTGCAAGCTTTGTGTTTCGCTTGGGAAGAGGCCAAAGGTAATGATGATTCTGCTGCGCTAAGAGCCAGTTTCCAGGGAGCTGAGAAACTTCGGTCTCTGATGAATTATCAGCCCTGTCTTTGGGGTTTTGTTCAGATGTCTGCTCTCCTTGTCTGCCTTCTGGAGAACAGCAGGCAGGCAAAGTGGACACAATCCTTACTTCCTTCCCTAGCAGGAAAGGTGAGAATGTGCATAAAAATCCCAGCAGCTCTTCTCTGTTATGCCTCTCCTGCCTCATGTCACCTTGTAATAGGATGGCTGGTCTGTCCCTTTTTACAATGCTGTCTTGAAAAGGAGGACCACAGCTCCACCAGGAGCAGAGTAAGGAAAACAAAGTAGGAACTGAAGGTATGAAACTGGGGAACAGTAGTAATGTGCAGGCTCTTTTTGCTTGGAAAGGGAACAAGGCTCTCTAAAAAAGGCTGGAAGTAAGCAAATATAACTCCTATCTTTAAGAAAAAGAATCTGGAGAACTACAGGCTGGTCAACATCACCTTGATCCCTGGGAGTGAGAGAATGAATAATCCTGGAGACCGTTTCCAGACATTTGAAAGACAGCAAGATGATTGAGAGAAGTAAGCGTGGAGGGGGAATTATGAAGGGGAAGTTGTGCCTGACCCAACCTGACAAGCTTCTGTGATGAGAGGACTGGCTTGGTGGATGAGGGGAAGGCAATGATGTTGTTTATCCTGACTTTAGCAAAGCTTTTGACACCATCTCCCCTAACATCCTGAACACAAACCAATGAAGTATGGCCTAGCTAAATGGACAGTGAGGTGCGCTGAAAACTGGCTGAACCAGTGGGGTCAGAGAGCATCTGTGGCACAAAGTCCAGCTGGAGGCTGCCCACTAGTGGAGTATCCTAAGGGTTAATACTGGGTCCAGTTCTGTTTAAACCTTCATTAATGAGCTGAAGGATGACGACAAAGTACACCCTCAGCAAATGCAGATGATAGACCAGATGGATGTGTTGCTATTCAGAATTTCAACAGGATGGAGAAACGAACTGGCAGGAGCCTCATGAAGTTCTACAAGTTCTGTATCTGGGGATCAATAACCCCATGCACCAGTAATGTTGGGAGCCGACCACCTGAAAAGCAACTTTGCAGAAAAGGACCTGGGCTCCTGGTGGACACCAAGTTGAACATGAGCCAGCCATGTGCCCTTGCAGCAAAGGAGGCAAACAGTAGCCTGGACTGTGTTAGGAGGAGTTTTGCCAGCAGATTGAGGGAGGTGGTTCTTCCCCTATACTCAGCACCTGGTGAGACACTTCTGCAGTGATGGGTCCAGTCCTGGGCTCCCCAGTACAAGAGAGACATGCGCATACTGGGGCAAGTCCAGCAAAGGGCCGCAAAGATTATTAAGGGACTGGAGCATCTTTACTATGAGGAAAAGCTGAGAGAGCTGGGGACTGTTCAGCCTGGAGAAGAGAAGGCTCATGGGGACTTTTTCTATATGCAGAAATACCGGGCTGGAGGGAAGGAAGGAGAGCAGGGGAGTAAGAAAGATGGAGTCAGACTTTTCTCAGTGACAGGAAAAAGACACAAGAGAAAACAGGCACAAATTAAAATCCAGGAAATTCCACTTTAACCTAAGGGGAAAAAACATCTTTATGGTTCTCTGAAGACTGGAAGGGGTTGCCCGGAGACACTATGTAGTCTCCATCCTTGGAGACAGTCAAAACTCACCCAGATAACATCCTGTGCAACCTGTTCTATTTGACTGTGCTTTGTGCATGGGCTTGACCTAGATTTTGTCTGTAGGTGGTCCCTTCCAACATCAACCATTCTGTGATCCTACCAATCAATATGTGGAGTCAGCTGTGCCACTTATCAAAGAAAAAATTTAAAATCCCATACACAAACATCTTGCTATTTCGATGTCAGTGATATTTTTCGTGTGAGGGTAACTCATATTTTTTTAACCTTTGGCGTTGTCACTAAAAACTAAGTATAGATGTGCTTTCATGATGAAATCTGGCAACTTAGGAATGGTTTCTTCTTTTCCTCAAGGATAAATAAAGATCCAACCTTACCAACTGTTTAGCTGGCTACTGAGACTCCTTAGCTGCTGAGGATGTCTCTACACATGGTAACTTTTCAACTGGGAGCCCTGCTAAATGCCTGAACTCCTAGGTTCTTTAGACTCTGGTGAAAGTACCTAAAGAAAACAAGTAGCCATCACCATACCCATGCAAGATGGGGCTATAAATGAGCTATTCCCTGTTGGAAGTGGATTTTGGTATCAACTGTTGGCATTTTTCATAAAATATCAATTCCATGTTCCTGGGTTCCTGTGAAGCGTATAGAGAATGAATAGAAACTGCTCCTAGACGGCCATATCAGCTGCACTAGATACATGTCTGATGAGTCTATTTCAGAAAGGGAAAATACGGAATTAGAGTCTGGAGGACTTGAAGGGGAAAAAAGGGGAGACTTAACACCTTCCTCTATTTCTTTTTAGCTTCTGTATTTCTAGCTGTGGGTCATTGTCAAGAAGCCAACCAAAAGCTTTCTAAGCATGATGGTGCTGAACAGAGCAACAGCTTCTTCATCCTCTTTTTTCAGTGGCAGAGCAGAGAGGCATACAGCATCAGTGCTGGTCGCACATGTTTCAGCCACTGTTGGACACAAAAGATAAAAAAAAAATCAGTTGAGAGCAACTATCTGTTGAATGGCTTTCCTGCAGAGTGGGCCTGAATGGGCTAGGACTTGCTAGCCTGGAAAAATGATGGTGGAAAGAGGTACATAAAGGTTAATAATTTCTGCTGTGGAGTTGGTGAGTTGGAAACAATTACTTATGGCTGTTCATAAAGGGAAGCGCTGGGGCCATGTGCTGAATTGCTTCCTCCCCACTTTCCCCTCTGCCCTCAAAGAAAGGAAAAAAAAAAAGGGAGATATTTATTCTTCTAGTGAAGTTGTGGCTGTTATTGCCACAGGAGTCACAGAATCACAACAGTCAGGGTTGGAAGGCACCTCTGGAGATCATCTAGTCCACCCCCCTGCTAAAGCAGTTTCACCTAAAGCAGGTAAATGTATGAGCAGGAATGTAACAGTGGTGAGAATTAAAGAAGGCTTTAAAAGAGCTGGGTCGTGGGGCAGGAGCAAGAGCTGGCTTTCAGTCTTGATGGTCTGGATGATACCTGTGGCAGAGAAAATTCTCCAGTGCAGATGTTAGGAAGTGCCCCATGGAAAATTTACCTCTAAGCATCCAGTGTAGTCTATTGTTTGAGAGAGGTTACTGGGCTGGACAGTCCTTTGGCTTACCCCTGTTAGGCTGTGCTTCTGTCCTCAGGCAGGACGGTATAACAAACCTCAGAACCTGTCTGCTTATGAGCTGTATTTCCCAGAAGATAGCTAAATCTTGTTCTTAATTATGCATGTTAGCAGTATGAGCACGATTTCCATTGAATTCAACATGGATCAGCACTTGTCCATTTAAAACCTCTTAGTGCAATCAGAATTGTATTAAGGTTGTAAAATCCATTGCCAGGACATGGGAGCTAAAGGAAGTGCCAGCATCAGGAACAGGTTGTGACTCCTTGTGTCCCTAAGTACTGGCAGCTCAATTATTTAGTGTCACATGCCAAACACTGATGTGTTACATTATAATTATTGCAAGAAACTGTGAAGTTAAAAGTTTGGAGACTTCATTATGACAGAAATGACTAGGCACGCAGCATGATTTGTCTTTAACAGTGTCTCTCGTCTTCCTTTGGGATGATGATGTCATTGTATGGTAAGGCATTGAAACCCACCGATTATGGGAAATAATGTGGAAAATCTTCTAGATACTTTTCACTATAAATAATGAGTAGTTGAAATATGTTTGTTTTGTTGTTTTTTCCCCTGTCTCTTTTAGAATCCATTTCATTGGTTTCTGATTAATGTTTCTAAGTTGGGAGCCATGAATAAATCAAGAAGAAATATTGTAACTGGAGGGATGCCAATCTGTCTGAAGGTAATTTTTGTCTAGTCTGTGAACAAAGGTGTTTACGGGTCATGACTAGTAATGGCATTCTTAGTGATCTTTTCCACTTGAACAGACAACTTAATGAATTCACATACAGTATTCTGAATCCAAATAAGCAGTGGGTATCTGATCAGAAAAACATGCTTTTAGTCTTTTCTGAGGCACCGTCTCATCTCAGAGCATGATACAGCCATGACCTGAGATGGTGTCCCAATTAGAGAAGCGTGAAACGTGCTCGTGGTTATTCTGCTCTTTAGGGATCTCACCTAAACTATAGGATGTACAGATCAATGGGTTAAAAGTCTGTATGTGATTCACCAGAGAAATTATTTTGCCTCCCTACAGACTTCCAAAGGTCTCTTGATCCTACTCCCACCCTTTAAATCTTCCCCTATTCCTCAAGTTCTTTCTCTCCTAATACATAGTCCTTCACATACAAACTCTGATTTCATTTACATACTCTACTCAAAGGCCTTTGTGCTCTCCTTTCTAACCCATCACTCTTTATCCAGCTGTCATTAAGTTAAATTTACGTACACTCCATCATTCATAGCTCCTTAACTTGCAGCACAAGTATTCAGCAACAGATGGAAGCAGGAAGAAAAATTGCCTGTGCTGCTAGGTTTCATTTCCCAAGGCAGACAGAGGCAATAGATCAGGAAGGAAGAAGGAGACTCAATAGGAAGATGCACACAAACTTTGTTGTACTGTAGAGGATGTTTGAACAGCTGTAAATAAGCAAAGAGCAGAGAGGTTATTGCACGATCAGAGGCAGAAAGCTTGCAGTGAGGCTGCGAAAGAGCCCTCAGGTTATGGCAGACAGAAGTGAAAAGGAATTCCTGAGTAAGGTAAGTTTTCAAAGATCACACAGGCCCAGGTTTATCTCCAAATAACTCAACCTTATTCTTTTGCTATTCTTCATCAAGCTGTTGCAGGTATTTTCCATACTGGAACAAAAATGGTTCTGGTTTTTTTTTTTGTTTGAAGAATAGGTAAGTTTTGAAGTATTATTTTCTGAAAGCGTGCTGCTTCTTGAGTACTGGTCTGTGATCAGTCTGAGCAACAGCTTCCTTTGGTGCTATGTGTTGGCCAGTCTCATTGGGAGTTTGTGCAGGAGTAGAGATGCTCAGTAGCTAGAGCAGAGACAACACTGAAATGGACATGAAGACTATCTCCGCCTTTCTGCGGTGGACAGCCTTGCCCTCACCTCGCTCTTCACAATTTTAAATAAACTTTTCTTAAAAACTAAAACCAGAAATATTTTGTATACCACAAAACTCCTGGTTTCTGCTCGAACTCTGGATGTATCTTGCTCCACAATTACTGCCCTTTGTCATTCCTTCACAATGGCAGGAACTCAACGCTTCCCTGACCCAGTCCACTCCGGAATCCTGTTGGCGAATAGCTGACATATGTGCTTTGTGGTGGAGAGGCTCTGCCTGACACAGAACAGAGCTTGGTGGCTGATGTGATGACAACTCAACTGCCACACAGGTATCTGGTGGCTGGGCTGCTTAAAGAGTCCCTGACGTTCACTTACAGTCCTGTGCTGCTCGCCCTGTTGTGCCAGCACAGCTGATTGCTGTCTGAAAAACGGTTCTAGGCTGGATCCTTTCCCTACCCTAGTTCTCTGACAGGCCTTGCTAACAGGGGTGTCAGCAGCACGGGGATGCAATAGGGCAGCCCCACGGGGGAAGGGCTGTTCATCCGACAGTGCTGCTGGAGAGACAGGTTGGCCTGGCCCTTAAAAACAGTAATAGTGGAAAGGAAGCAGTCAGTGCACAGAACGCTGTGAGAGATGAAAGCTCTTGGGACAGAAGGAAACACTGACAGTTTGAGCTCTGCATGCAGAGCATCCATACACAGGCTAAGATACAGGGAATGTGGAAGTGTGGAACATGGAGGACCTGTGCTGTCAATGGATTTTGTGGTTCCCTCCAAAGCCAGGTATGGAAGGTGTCCCTGTCCATGGCAGGGGGGTTGGAACTAGGTGATCTTTAAGGTCCCTTCCAACCCAAACCATTCTCTGATTCCATGATTCTTTGTATGGGATTCAGTCAGCTCGCATTTACTATTTCCCCAAAATATTTGACTGCTTCAGTACCTGGACAGAGTAAGAGCTACACACATGTGAATGTTTGTAGCAGCTGTGTTTATTAATTTCCGAACCATGACAAGGTTCAATGCATGAAGATGTGTCACACTAAAATGTATGCATAGCGACATGACACTGTGGGACAGAGAGGAGTGCTACCTCTCAATCAATCAAGAAGTTGCTAGCAGGCCAGTCAAGCATGGCAAACAGTGACTGGTCCCTTAATGTAACAGTTCCTTTTCTTTCCTTAGTTTTAATCCATTTCTTGTTATCTGTTGAATAAGACAGAAGTAAAAAAATCTGATGGGCACCTAGAAGGAGGGTTGGAATATTGATGGAGCTGGAGTGCTTCAAAAGAGAGATTGGCTGAAAAACCTGTTAAGGTTAGCCTGCTTCAACAGGAAGATTATTTGAAATTAGTCAGGAGTGCAAAAAGTGAGCCTTTCAGATGTGATCTGAATAGCAGAGGCTTTTCTTTCATTCCTTCACCTTTGTTTTTATATGTATTTCAAACTGGGTTGTTTATTTTGTAGTTTGGAAATTAATACTTCTCCATGCATTTCACTTTAACCTGCTTTGATCTGAAGGTGATTTGAAGGTAGTTGATTGACACATGACATTTCTCACCCACAGATGCAGTGAATCTTAAAGGCAAAGTTCTGAGGTGCCTGAAGAAACACCCAGCTCCCTTACACATCGCTCCAGGGTCAGGTACCTGCTAGCAGCTAGGGCGGGTCGGCACAGAACCGAGTGAGCCTGCTGAAGGGCTGTCATTGGAAACGTCAGGGCTGGGAGAAGTGTCACCCAGGGAGGGCTTATAGCTGAGAAAGCTCTCCAGCATGCAGCAAGTCAGCAGAGAGTGCACCCAAGTCCCTTCTCTGAGAAATGTGAAACTCTCTGTTGTATCACCGCCTCACAGACACCCATGCCACTGCTCTGGCAGTGGTGTGCCTGTGCAGAGCAATGGCAGGAGATGACTTCTCTCTAGTTCATGTGGGTGAAAGTGGAGGTAATACCATACAACTGAGCAGAGCTAGCAGCTGCTAGGACAGGTGAGAGGGCTTGGTTCTGCCTTCCCTAATGCCTTCCTTTGCTGACTTCAGCATCTGATGTAGTATAAAGAGAATGAGATTATTTCTCACTCTTGTGCATGGGCTGTTTTAAGAGGAATTCATTATTGCTGGTATGTGTTTGCAGGCTGCAGTGTTGCTGTCCCCAGTGTCTTGAAAGTGGGGGCAGATGTGTTCATCATCTACCTGTAACACCCCACTGAGCAAGCAAGAAGATCAAGGATTTACTGAGAGGACACTGAGGAGAAAGGAAGAGTAATTCCAGGTGCTAGAAGAGAACTTTACAAGATGTTAAACACAGCATCCCAGGAAACGGGTTTTGGAGAGGTTGGCAGTGTCTGCTGCTGCAGTGGCTGAAAGCGTCCTTCTGTCGCTGAAGTTCCAGAAAGTTGCCTCAGGATTTGATCTAATAATAGAAAATGCTCCCAGACAATGGTCATGGCAGAAACCTGATTTCCAGCTGCCCTGCCATGTCTATAAATTAGGCCATTAGCCTGCTACTCACAATTTCCTCCTGCCATTTGTAAGTAGCACAGAACGACAGAGTCTAATGTAATATGATATGGAAAGTTTTGAAGTAAATTTAAAATGCAAAATGAAATGATGGTCCTGTGCGTAAGGGCTGATGTAATAGAAAAAATATATTCCTTTTGCCTAATGAATTAACTGGAAAATATATTCCCAATTATGCTCAGCTCTCTGCTAAAAGTCACCAAATAACAGTCGTGGTTATTTAAAAAGCTGCCAGCACAGGGCAGATGGGAAGAAAGGAGCGGAAATGCAAAGGCACCTGTGAGGCTGGCAGCTACATTAAAAAGTGGAAATAAAGAGAAATGGCTGTTGCTGACGAGGATAGACTGACTGCTAGAGAAACTGTGTTTCAAATACCATCTTTACATAGGTAACTCTCCAGAGGTTTCTGACAGGTGCTTCATGCCCTAAGTTAGCATTTCAGTGACACAGAAAAGGCAAAGATATTTGAGTCTCTACTATTCTGCTCTCAGGATGCTCCACAACAAAGCCTTGGAAAAATGAAGTTGAATTTTGCTTTTTTTTCATTCCAAACGGTGTTTCTGAATCATGTGCATGTCTGTTGATACAGTCTGCAAGATGAGACAAACCAGACTTTTTTCCCCAGGAATAATTTCTGCAGTCCCTCAACAGCACTGAATGAGGTTTTCCTGGGAAGTAATCTGCATATTATCTAGGAAAAAAAGAATTATCTCCAGTAACTGTTATTCTGCAACAAAATGAACTGAGCTTATATGAAGTCTATAAACAGGGGAGGGGAGGGGGGGAAAGGAGTGCCCATTCTGCTCTCATTGCTCCTCTGTTTCACTAGCTCTCCATTAGAACTGTGTTGTTAATTTCACAAGAGTTCTGCTGATAAAGGATGGATTTGTGAACCAAGCAAAAGCATGTTTGGTCCTGAACCCATAGCCCATGTTCATTCTCTGTGTGTTACGTTACTGGCTTTTTGGGTGTAAACACTAAGTATGATGGGTTATGCAGGTTTATTTATTCTTGGCCGAGGCATTAAGCTCAATATAAAAGCCCAGCCATGAAAACGAATCGCAAGGATAGAAGTGGGTATGGTTGAGCTGGTTTCACTTGCTGAGTGGCATTTCCAGGAAAAAACCCGACCCATTATAGTTAAAAGATCCCATTATGAAGTTGCTGTAGCTTGAGAATGAAGCAACCCTTAATGTAATAACTAGGCACTGTGACAATCAGTAAAATAAAGTCTTTTGCTTTTAACTTTACAGCTAAAATCAGCATCCTTGGATTAATGTACGGAAGCAGCTTTTGTATACAAGTAGCAAAGGGCTTTGACTCAACTTTCTAAAAGTTTTAAGGTATGTATTTCTACAGTAAGAGCTGTGATTCTTTAATGACTGTGTTACTTCTCTAGAAACTGTGAGCTTTTTCTGAAGTTCTGCACGTGTGGTTTTGTGGTTTGGTTGGTTGTTTTTTTCTTTTTTTTTTTTTTAAGCTTATTCACCTCAATCCATTTCAGTCCTTGGGACCCAAATGTGTTTAACAACTGTCTGCCATTGTAGGAGGCAGGCCTTTACCTTAATGGGTTTGGAATGGGAAATAAGAAGTTTGTTCTATTACAGTGTGCTGACATGCAGGGAAAAAAGTTCACCTGCTTCGGTTTTGTAGGAGGTCTCAGGCTGAATAATTCACCTCAGAACCAGCACTCAGATTGTTTTTCAATATCTAGTTTTCAAACATTCCATGACTGTGTGCAAGATTTATTTATTTCTGCTTTATTCATTCCAGCTCTGAGTGGCAGCTTTGGATGAAAAACACTAGCATTTGACCATGGCTGGGGGTCTGGTTTCTAACTCAGGAATAGCTTGGCAGCATTACCAATTTAGCTGTTATCTCCTGCTTCTGCATCTGTCTGTGAAGACCTGCTTTCCAGGGGAAGTGTCTGACAAACGAAACACACACAAACATGTCTAAGTGCATACAAGACCCTAGAAATACCACATTCTCACAGAGGAGCACTGTGCAGAAAATCCAGGTCAAGTGTTGAGAACTTGATATAGTCGTGTCGGCATGTCACAGCACTTGGGCTAATAAACCACATCTCGAGCAGCTCTTTGTAGTATAGGAGCAGAAGAGCTTTGATCTTCTGCTTCCTTTTCTAATCCTGGAGGTGGACTTCTCTCAAGCACTTCCAGGCAGCATTTTGTGCGGACAGGTGGTAGTGCTCCACATGTCACAGCACTGGATGTAGGGCCTAAGGGAGAACCTATGGGCAGATGTGTATGTCACAGTGTTCATGGGGTTCGTATCTCCTACCTGCTTCTGCTTCTAAGGCTTCATGTTAAGGAAGGACATGAGCAGGTTGACTTTCAGAAATGCTGACAACGAATCGTTCGTATTAACTTCAACGGGAATAGTCTTGAAAAGAAGCTGGTGTTGACTAGTGTCTTCTGGATGCTAGCAGTCCCTATGTGTTCCTTATCGCAGAGACATGCCAAGTTTGATTAGTTATGCTGGGATAGTACAGACTAGGATGCAGCAGAAGTAGCTTGTGTATATATGTCAAATTGCTAATGACAACCCTGCCTACACTTCATATTGAAACAGTCCAAGACGTGTCAGAAAGAGGAGGTATATAGTAACTGACAGTGAAGAAAGCAATGTGGAATTTAAGCAGTTGTCATTAAAGCCTGCCTCTAAAAAGCAAAATAAGACTACTGTGAGACTAGCTAATGAGTTTAGACTCATAAATTTGAACAAATGCCTGGCTTGACTGGATCCTCGCTGTGCTGTTTAAATCTGCAGATGGAAGAATGGCAATAGTTTACATTTCAGTATGGCAGTGCAAACAGATGAGACCTTGATTAGAGACCCCTCAGTTTAAAAAAAGAAGGAAAGAAGATGACTCAAATACATACAACATCTCCTCAGAGTTATCCCAGTAAGGTAGAGTTACTGCAAGTTTTCCAGATGATTCATAGTGCCTGAAGTATCATGTTTTCATGTTCTAGTTCTCTGGATCTTGGGGATCTGAGTTTTCTTATCTGATTTCAATTCAGAAATTATTTTTAGTAACTACTTGGTCAATTGTTCTAGCCAAGAGGACATTAATCCAAAATCTGGATAGTCTGTTTCTATGAACTGATCTTTCTTCAAAGCTGTACAACAGCAATAAAAAAAATATTCAGCATTGCACTGTAACTGGCATTTTCAGCATGGGGAATATGCCACTTCCATCAGCACAGTGATCCTGCTCTGCCTTGAAGGACTGAAAAATCCCCAAGACATAGGGGAAACAACTTAAGGAGAAATGCCAGGTGATAGAAGTTGGTGATTGAAGTGCCTTATGCATAATATAGTCTCTGTGGGGAAACATTAGCTGTCCTTTGAAGGTGGTTTGATCACCTCCATGTGGACTGTTGAAAATGTCACAGCCTGCGGTTTAGCTCACTAGGAAATACAAGATGTTTTCTTCCTTCTCTCCTGAAGATCTTTCTTTCACCTGCCATCTTCCTCAACCACTTCTAGAAGCTGCAAAATTAGGCATCACAAAACACACAAAAATGAATCATAGGTAGAAGTGACAGCTCAGAAATACCAAAATGTGCTGTAGGTGGGACTTGCATTTAAAATGGAACATGAAAAATTGCAGGAATTCTTTGGGAAAAAATAAGTGATATGCAGAAAATGGAAATTTGAAGGCTCTGAAAATCCTAGTGAGAAAAGAAATGGCAAAACCCCAACACAGCTAAGTGAACACAGCAGAGATCTGTGTAATTAAATTGCCAGATGTGTTAGAATTTGCTGATCCAATTTGGGCCTGAGCATTGGCTTGTGTTTAAGTCAGACCTGTCCAGGTCTCTGGTTATTTCTACCTCTTTAAATCTGGGATCAATTACTTTGGTTCACATTTGCTTCCACTCTACAGGTTTATGTGCCTTTGATGACTTAGCATTCACAATAAAAGAATGATGTTTTGTTTGTGTTATTGCAGTAGCTAAAGCTGAGTCAGCTGCTTTAAATATAATTTTACAGGATTAACTTCTCATTCTTTATGACTAACTTTTTTCTTTCTCCTTAATCATGCCTACAATCACTTACAGTGCATTCTGTGAGCCAAAGCAATCTGATAAACCATGGAAATTGAATCTGAGTATTGAATTTGCTATGGTACCAAGGCCCTACTACATGTCTAACTGCTTCTTTAAATGTAAACGTGGAATTACAAGAACTATCTACGTATGTCCATAGTGCAGTGGGCATTAAAGTATCCTTCTGGGGCATGCAGTACAACAATTACATTTATTTCTCCATTTTTACAGACACTCTCAGACCTCATTTTTCTGAAATGACAACTCTGAATTCTTTTGCATAATAAATCAAGGCTTCATTTGTATCTTACAGGTGTTTCGGCTTTAGCCTTTTGCATAGATGTGACCTGAATGTAGACCAGAAACGGCTTTTTTTTTGTTCGCTTCATAAAAGAAGTGCTTCATAAGAGAGACAGCTCCTGCCCCAAAGAGCTCGTGGTTTGCATGTAGGCCCAGAGGCTGCTGAAGGATGCTGCTAACAGGTAAGGAGGATGCACAGAGTAGTAGTGAGATGGCTGTGGGTTCTGGAGAACATAAAACCCTTGAACATCTATATCTCTGGACAGAAACTACAATGGAAAAGACAGAATTACTTGGGGACAAAGATGCTTCTACGCAGACCCTTTCATGATCCCAGGACAACGATAAGCTGTGGCATACTGTGCCTCTTACCTTTAATTCTGTTATGCCAGAGAATGCATCCAAAATATAGAATCATAGAATCATTTAGGTTGGAAAGACCTTTAAGATCATCAGGTCCAACATTTAATCCAAGACTGCCAGGTCCATCACTAAATCATGTCCCTAAGCACCACATCTATATGAATTTAAACACCTCCAGGGATGGTGATTCAGCCACCTCCCTGGACAGCCTGTTCCAATGCTTCACCACCCTTTCAATGGAGAATTTTTTTTCCCAATATCCAGTCTAAACCTCCCCTGGTGCAACTTGAAGCCATTTCCTGTTGTCCTGTCGCTTGTTACTTGGGAGAAGAGACCGACCCCCACCTGCCTACAGCCTCCTGTCAGGTAGTTGTGAGAGTGATAAGGTCCCCCCAGAGCCTCCTCCAGGCTAAACGACCCCAGTTCCCTCAGCCACTCCTCTAAAGACTTGTTCTCCAGACCCTTCACCAGCCTCGTTGCCCATCTCTGGACACGTTCCAGCGCCTCTATGTCCCTCTTGCAGTGAGAGGCCCAAAACTGAACACTTTATTCGAGGTGCAGCCTCACCAGTGCCAAGTCCAGGGGGACAATCACTGCCCTTGTCCTGCTGACATTTAAGATCTCTGGGGCCTCTGAGACTCAAACAAATGTTCTGCTTGTCACCCTGGTGCCCTTCAGCCAACGTATTGTGGAAAATTGGGGAAGGAGGTTTTTAAGTCTGCAGAAATTGATGGAAATCTTTGTCTTGATTTCAGAGAGCTCCACCTCAGGGCAACAGAGCTGAAGTCAGTTCTCCAGGTTAAAGAGGTCAGAAGCAGAATTAGGTGAATATTCAGAAAGATTATCCTATCTGTATGACCTTATAAGTCGATTTTATCCTCTTTTTTTGATCTTAAAGAGTGATCACTTATCTAGAGAAGAGAAAGCCTTGGGCTGTTCTGAGGCAAGAGTTTGCTCAGGGAAAATGTAGAGCTTTTCCAGCTCTGTTGGAGCTACCTCATGGAGCTTGAGCCAAAACCAAGTGTAATTTTACACTCCTGGACCAGTCTGAACTTGCGTTCCCTTTGACTGCAGACCAGCACATTAGTGCTGGCACCAGCATTCTTCTTCTATAAGGAATGGAAGAGGAATTGTTTCTAGAGGGGTTTTAAAGCACAATGGGTTTCTTGCAAGCATGCAACAAGAAGTAATTACTGTAAAAACAGTCATATACCATTTTGTTTTAAAATGCATTTTTCCTCTTGCAGGGGAGGAGGAATAGACTCGGACAAAAGGTGAAAACACTATATGATAAGCGTTTTATTGCATTTTTCTTTTGTATGCATTGTATTGGCTTTTATACCTTGAGGTATTTAAAAGGAAGGTTGTGAAAACCATTTCAAAGAAATCAAAGAACACTCAAAATACTCATAAACATAAACAGTTATGTTGCAGATATATACAACCTTATGTATGGCCTAACTCCTGACCTTGCAATCTAACGCTATCCTGTGCTGGGCACACAGAATCTCTGAAAGCAAATTACTCAGCGCCAGCACAAGAAACAGACACTCTGACTGTGCTTTCTCCTGAAAGCCCTTGCCTCACACAAGAGCATCCATATGGCTCAGGCACGCTGAAATCCCTTCAGGGGATTAAACACTGTCCCAGCAATGCCTCCCTTCCACTTTACCCAAAACCAGTTGATGAGGATGCAGGCTGCCAAACTTATCTTACATTTCAGCCATTCAATTCTGTCGCAGTTAGCTCAGTTGTAGAGATGAGGATCAGTTTCTCTAGCAAGGAAAAAAAGCTACACTAGCACAGGGGCCCCTTTGGCAGCCTCAGAGGTGATAACAGGCAAGGGGGAGGGACGGCTCTCACTGAAGGTGACAGATCTCAAACAAAGCCATGGATATAATCTAGGGGATGGCCAGAGACACAGATATTTGGACAGGATGTTAGACTGTGTGAGTTGTTGAGAAATGCACATGGGGAGAAATGTTTTGTGAACCATTTCCCCAGTGTGGACTGCTCCTGTTGCACAGGTAGAAGCATTCCCCTGGCAAGTGCCACCTCAGGCAACTGCCCAGAAAGCTTGGAAGCTCAAAATCTGCATGTACATTAAGACTATATGAAAGAAATGAAAAAAGAACTGAACATAGATCATGAAAAATACAGAGACTATCAATAATACATGGTGAAGAAGCTAAATGACCACCTGGAAGCTATTCTGGGCCATAGTCTTTAGGTCAGTCAGCCTCTGTTCAGGGTTATGAAGCCTATAATGCTTGTACTTCTGTTCATCACAGTCCTTGCAGAGGTGTGAAGGGTCACCTGGGTGGATTCCCCTGCAGCTTCCTTGAGGCTGATAACCTGCTGATACTCTTGCCGTGCCAGTGTGTAGCTCCTGGTTTGCCCTCACCACTATGCTGTTTCTTATTCTGCTGTTTGGCTTGTCCTGGTCACCCAGCTCCTCATCCTAGCCCAGACTTAGTGGCTTAGTTCTAGGCATGTGAGCGAGGTGCAGCACTGCCTGCCTTACACAGAAAGGGCTGTGCTGGCAAGGTTCACCACCTCCTTCCACTCGGCAATACCAGCCAAGACATTGAAGAAGACAGCCAAGAAACATTCTGTAGGGTCTATATACTGTCTACGTATTTCTCTCTTTAAACCCTACACAGGCCCCAGTAACAATCCATCTTGGAGAGATTTCAAATTTAAGTATTGCTATAAACAAAACCCAGCAGGGAGATAGGAGCTACCATGCTGTCTTTTTTCTTCTTCCCTTTGTCCTTCTTTCCCTCTGTGATTGTTCACAAGACTGTCCAACACAAAGCTTAAGAGAGAAGACATTCTGTGTGTGTTTGGCCTCAGATAGGCTTTGTTATATTTGACTGTGTAATTCCTCTTTGGTCACCTTACTTGTGACAAAACGTGCAGAACGGTAAGTTCAAACAATGATACACTGATCGGGGTACCACAGGCTTTGTGTGTAGGAGTGTGCTGAGATTAGCGTGAGTGTCTGGCTGTATAATGCACACACAGATGCATACATGTAAGTATGGGTATTCCTCTAAAGCAAACCCTTGAGATCTTTTCTCCCTCTCCCTGAATTATCATAGCTCACATTTTCTGCACACTGCAAAGAGAAAGGTGTTAGCATTAATTCTATGCCAAATGTCAAAGCTTTTCCTCATGGGAAACATCCCTCTCCTTCCAGCTTCCCTGCAGTACTTCACTGTGTGAAGCTAGGGAGGGACTTTCATGCCTTGTCACATTTTTGTGAGAGAATCAGGCCCTGTTGTAGTTGCATGCTGGATGGCATCTGCCCCCCTCCCCTAAGGAGGGCTTGTGCATGCCTTCTTCAGAAGCTTTTACTGGGTGTATGAGGAGGACAGAGCCTCATACACAGAGCCCCAGCACAGCCTCAGCACAAAGTGCCTGCTTAAGAAATGGGGCTGTAACAGAAGGAGACGGTGATCTCTGGGCAGATTTTAAAGCCTATCTGATGGATTAGTTGACTGAGCTTTCTGGCTGCCCTTCCATCCATGCTGGCTGCCTTTTTTGTCTGTATTTTGGCTAAGAAAAAAATTGTGATAAACTGTCCAAGAGGCTCGGCCCTTATTGCTTTTCAGAAGCTGGTGCAGCATATTTCCTTTCCTAGAAGTGCTGCCTTCCACAGGTAGCACAAGTACGTTTTTTCGGAGCTTTATCCAAACAAGTCAGCTCTGTTGCTGTAGCATTATTTTTGCAAGCAATACCTCAAATATCCATGTTTCCAAAAGAAAGGATATAGAAGAAATGTTATGTGGGTGGGTAACCAGTGTTGACTTTCTCAGTCTTGCCTGTCTTTCCTAAAATGCTCTCTGAAATAATTTTTTCCAAAAAGTACATGGTTGTAATTAAGAGAGAAAAATGAGCTGTTAATCAGAAACAAACTATTTGCTCTAACAGCTCGGGTACACCTGGGGCAGAGATTGCCATGTGTGATGCATTCATATTAAACAGCATATGGTCAGGCTTTTCTTTTCATGGTTGCCTTTATCATTAAAAATTAGTATCATTCTTGCACAGATGGCTTGAGCCCAAGCAGAGGCTGCGTGCCTCAGTTGTCCACTGCATCCTCAATTATATTCAGTGCTAAGGAGGAAAAGTACTTAGGTTGACTCCGCAAACAGGATAAACTGAGCAGTTTTTGTGCGCTTTCAGTGGACCTCCTAATATAAAATAGAAATGCCAGTGATTAATATACTGAAGCAACTGTTGTATAAAGGATACTAGCCAGTGAAGTTCAGAGGTTAATAGGAAGAATTGCATCATTCACTTGGGATTCACAGAAGTAACGTACTTTATGAAGTTGCTGTTAGGTGTTCCACATTTCCTTGAGTGTCCCAGATTCACAGAGGAAATCCAAGAATGTGTATCTACATGAAATTCCTTCAAGGCATGGTTATGGTATGAAATTATAGTTGTAATTAGACAGTTATATGTCCTGATACATGTTTGATGTGGTAGACCAACGGGGCCTTTCAGGCAAATAAGTCAGTGCAATTCTGTTGACTTCAGGACCTTATCAGGTCACATGGTAACCTGTTTCAGCAGCAACCTGTGCTTTCTCTGACATTCTGTTTAGGTCTCATCATGGATTAGCACCATCTGAGGACTTAGAAAAGCAAATGTTGAAGGCAAACAGCAGTAGCGTTACAGAAGATTCTCATAATGAGGTAAGGATAAACTCAGATATCAGTGAGAAGTATTGTTTCATTGGGCATTTTATGCACTCATACCACTAACCTCACCTTCAAAAGCTACAGCCAACTCTCAATCATAATGCAAAGGATCCCTTTGGCAGATTTCAAGATAGTATAATCTTGCAGTTGCAGATAGAAAGTATTGTATTTAGAATTCAGATTTCTTGCAGCACGGAATAGATGTAAATTCACCAGAAGTTATTAACAGAGAATTATTTCAGTGCAAAGGAAGATAATAGTTGAAGAAAACACCAGATGAGTGTAAAAGGAGGGAGATAATAGGTAAAACCCCTCCAGTCTTAAGTTAGGTGGACTGAAAACATAGTGGTGCAGGAGTTGTTTCATGGATGAGGCTGCTACTATAAAGTTGGCAACCTCCATGGGAAGGGCAGGGCAGAACACTGAAAACAGAAACAATTTCAGATACTGAATTTTAATGTACTGCTGCACATCTGTCAGAGATCTTGGAAATGCATTGCATTACCCAGGAATCCCAGTCCCATCACCACTGTATTTGCTGTAATGTTATTAGAGCATTTTCCTAAGAAAAAACATTCTAGATATCTGTAGAAGAAAAGGATCAAAGTTCAGTAGCTGAGAGACTGGTGCTCAGAAGCCTCAGCACACCACTGCTGGTATGCTAGGAACACTAATAGAGCTGACTGTAGACTGGGAGCAGGATTCCTTCAGCAAAATTTGACTTTTCATTCAAGTCATGGAAGTTCTGTAGGTTTAATCAGATTCATTTTCTCTGAGCTGTCATCCTAAAGCAGACACACACATGCATACACATGCACACACCCGCCCCTCCCTGCACCCCCACACCCACCCATTGCCGTTACCTTGAATTACCCTTAAAAAAATAAGGGTTTTCCTTATTCTGAATTTGGAAGTCTGTAAGCTCTTTGAAGAAATGAGACATGATATTTAAACAAGGAGTTTACCTGACCCCCCCGATTTTTTTTCAGAAGAATGAGCTCTTATAAATAGTTTTCAGTTCTCAGAGATTGGCTTCAACACATTGCTTCTGGGGTGTGTTAATTTGGTGAGAGCCATATCTCCAAATCATGATAATGGCATCTCAGCTCAGGTGGCTTCAGTGATTTCTGGGAGACATCTTCTAAATAGAATCTGACAGAACAGATGCTATTAAACACGAGTGAAAGTATTGGAATCTGTGTCTGCATCAAGATGAGAATCTTGATTGAAAGCCGTAGAAAATGGATTAGGCTTCCACAGTCCTTTTCTGTGTTATCACTGATCATTTTCTACTGGCTACCGTGCTGCATATCTCTGTTGTTCTGCATGTTTCTCATGCTGCTCTACTCTGCAGATTTAGTATTCTCTGGTTTTGCCTCCTTGCCCCAACTCCTTTTCCTTTCCAAGGTAATGATGAGATGTTGAAGAGACTCTGTCTATCTGGTATCAAGACATTCAGGGAGAGCTGAATCACTCTGGAATATCTCAAAAAATTTCCTCTCTACCTGAGCCATTTACTATAATTGTTATTTGAGGTGCCCTGCTCTCTACTGTGCTACCAGAAATCAATTCTATTGAGGCAGGACTAAGACACCTATAGCCTGACACAACACCCAGAGACATACAGTTGATTTCCACAAGAAAACCTGATCCTTCAGCATTGAAGGCTCATGTTCAAAGAAGTTTAAAATCTTTCTCAATGGTACTTAGATTAAAGGAAAGCTATTGTTGCAATGGATGTCTTATTCCCTGGAGAGCCAAACTGAACAGCAAGTGCCCATTTGGGACAGTGTATTTCAGAGGAGCTTCATTCACTGAAAGAATTCATCTGCTTACTCCATGGGTCAGAAGGGGATATGAATATTTTAAGACCTGTTGTACGACTTGCTGGGTCAGAACACCTATGCATCTAACCCAATTATCCCGCTACCAAAAGTACCTATGAACAGACATCTAAGGAAGAATAACAAATGGCAAGCACTTGTGACACTTCCACCTAAATCTCTCTCAGGCCCCAACTGTTTCCACTTCAGGGGCTTCCTGGCTTGGATCTGTTTTTTCAGTGTATGTGCAATTGTCACTGTATTTCACTTTCATGCACATGTGCAGTCTCACTTTGAACCCATGTCAGTTTTTAGCATGCTGAAGTAATTTAGCAACATGTTCCACAGTCTACTATTTGCTGTGTGAATAATCAAAATATTTTGTTTGTATTGGACCTGGCTCATGTTATCTTTATTTGATGCTCTCCAGTTCCTGTACTAAAAGACACTGAACATAAATTCCTATCCAACCACAATACACTTAATTTGTAAATGCATACCACGTCATCCCCAGTTATCTCTTTTTCAGACTGCAGTGCTTAGCCAGTTCATTTATCCTTAACATGACAAGCCTTTCATGCTCTTGGTCATCTATCCTTGTTGCCTTTCTGTCAACCTTCTCAAAATCTGTAGTATCTTCTGAGGTGAGGGGACGAGAAATACACACTGTTTTCAAATGGTGGACAAACCATGGATTCATACAGTCACAGAACAGTGTTACATTTTGTTCCATATGAATTTTCTAATAATGCCAAACATTTGAGTTGCTCTGTTGGCTGCTGTTTCAATGAAACTGTTATTTCAATGGAGCCACCTATGAGAGCTTCAGGACCTCCTGAGTGGTGAAGACCAGTTTAAAGCCCATCATTTTGTGTGTGGTTAGGATTTTTCCCATGCCCATCAATTTGCATTTAACTGTACCAAACATAATCTGTCATTTTATTACACATTTTATTCTGTTTCTCAGTCTTGCTCTAAGACTTCATACAGTCAGCCTGCACTCTTGCTAGACTGATAAATGTAGTGTGGCCAGCAAGCTTTCTTATTTCCCTATTCAACCATTTCCAGTTTTTTTTAATGAATGTTTAACAGTAGAGGTCCCAGCACAGATTCCTGAAAAATTCCTCTTGATTCCTCCCTCCATTGAAAGAACTGACTGTTTGTTCTGTTTCCTATCTTACAATCATGCAAGACCTTCCCTCAAAGAGCTGCTTTTGGTGAGGGCTGTTGTCAAAGACTTCTGGAATTACAAATAGACTATTGGGCAGATAACCCTGCCCCACAAGCTTGTTGACACCTTCACAAAAAAAGCAGGATTATGGCCTGTTATATAAAGCTTCACCAGCTATATCTGTACAGATTATTTATGCTACAATGCTTATGCAGTTGTCTGCTGACTCTTTATAGTTTCTGTTAGTTTGTCCAATATGGAAATCAGTCTGATGTTCCTGTAATTCTCCACCGGGACCTCTGCATCACATATGTTGTCCTCCAGTCCTAAGTACCCAGACTGTTTTCAATGAAAGAGTACACAAGTCTCCCAGCAATTCAGCTATTTCATCCTTGAATTGCTTCAAAACTCTTGAGTGATTACCATCTGGTCTTGGCAACGTGTTACTGTTTTTTATATCGTTTGTTCCCAAACTCCTTCTGTAGTCACTTGGGGTATCTTTTATGACCTGAACTAACTCAAGAGTCTCTCTTTACTCTTGAGTAGGCCAGGACGTAGAGCAGTTGAGTGACTAATGCTCTTCTGAAAGCACAGATCTTGCTGCTGACATTTGGTTTGGGCTGGGCTATGCTTTGGTTGTATTGCCTCTGTTAGCCGGTAATTGAATGCGTAAAGACAATGCTGTGAAGAGGAAAGTAATAGCATAGTACGGAGATGGTTATTTGTCATCATCAGTTGTCAGAGGTGGCTGTGCTTTGAACACTGGCTGCATTGTTCATGGGACAAAGTGCCATGCAGTCAGGAGTACTGGCACTGAGGTAGCCCACCCAGTTATCCCCACTGGCATCTGGTGTCTTGCTACAAAACCACAGTTATTCCCTGGAAGTAGAGACGTTTGTGAGCATTGCAGGAGTGGGGTTATGAGGCAGGAGTTACATGCTGTGTGGAGGTGGGGCCCAAGGAGCACAGCTGGGCAAAATCTTTTCTTGTAACAGCCTAACTACAGAGAGCTTGCAGCTAACAGCAAAGCACAGAGGAAGAGGGCTGCGCGGAATGGCAGGGCATTCATAAAAGTGATTACAAATGGTTTTCCTCATGCTTAGAAGTCCCTGGAAACCAGCAAGTCTTTAAGGCAGGTATAATGTTATTTTACCTTATGCTGGTCTTAGTTTAGGCTGAGTCCTTGCACTGAAGCAGGGGGTGTTGCATTTGGCCCATGCAGGGCGTTGAATTTGTGTACCGGCACCAGTTTGGTTCTGTGTCTGCACCAGGTGCTTCTCTGTCTCCTTTTGCCTCTGACCCAGGGGGTGAGAGGGGGCTGCAGAGCGGGGCTGCTGGGGTGCAGTGAGGGCCGCTGGTGCTTCCCAGGAGGTTGGCATGGCCTGAGAGAAAGGCTGCAAAGCATCTCCGCTTGCCAGCTGATTTCTCCCTGGGTCAGCAAAGCCAATTTTCATGACTTCCAGGCCTTACAAAGAATTCCCACCTCTTTGCTTTTTAAGAAACAAGAACACTTGGATCAGTTCACACTGTTCCTTCAAGCTTCTTTATTTTACTGTCTCGACAGTGAAAAGTTTATAGATCTTTTCCTGTCAGCTTTCAGCGCCGTGCTGCTTCTAGCTCTGTAAGTTGCATAGGCAGAAGGCACTAAAAGCATCAAAACAAATCCCAGAAAGACACTTGCAGACATTACTTAGTAATTTACATGAGGCTATTTCTGTAATTTATCAAGTTGAGTCCTGAGAGAGCATCTGCTCTCTCCAGCCAAGAGCAGAGTAGTGTGAGATAAGACTTTTCTGGTCAAGCAATATAGTGGCTACTGGTAGATGACTTGCTTAACTGAGTTTTCATCATTGAGCTAAAATGTAACAGTTAAGATAAGGCTTAATAACAGGGTTGTTTTTTTTCTTTAGTAGCACATTACATTGAACTGATGTCCCGATGGTCCATGAATCTCAGCAACCCACATCTAGTTTCATGTCTTAGTGAGAGCTGTTTAACAGTGGACTGTGCTCTGGACTGTACTGAAATGTGTTTGCACTGTGGCAACTCCATATGATTTAAAAGAAAAATCTGTTTTGAATGTAGCATTATCTTAAAAAAAACCAACCCTGTCCTGTAAATAGTTAATAGTGGAAGGAGTGGTGAAAAACAGCAAGAAATTGTGGGAAGTTTTATCCTAGACTTAAAGGCAGAGAGAGAAATGAAGAGATTTCAGAAAACTGGGAAAATCACGATGAGAAATGACAGTAAGTTTGTCTAAGAGTCAGACCCATCTCCCTGCCTTCAGCCACCTGAGAGGTGGATGCACAGACTAAAATGCTCTGGCGTTCTGGTCCATGGAAAAATGTGTCTTCAACTCCCATCTCAAGACAGAATGAACTGCTCTGCTGGAGGTGTTTATGTTCCAGGTGGACTGTGGAGGAAGGCTAGGCGACCAGCTTGGGTAGCGAAAGTTAGCAGAGATGAACTCCAGACCTAATCTAGTCTTGAGCATGGCTTTTAGGGCTTAGTTTTTAAAGCAGCAGCCGTGCAGTTCCCTATGTGGCAGTATGTGTGTGACATGGCACTGACTTGAAGCTACGTTTTTTCCTCTTGTAATTTCCTGAGGTTATCCTCTATGAAGATTTTGCAAAGCTATATTACTATATATTTGGATTTTTCCCTGAATCCAACGTTGATGTCTTGGGATGGCCAGGGGGACGCTTGCCAAAAAGTCAGCAATTGTGTGTGTGGATTCCTGCATTCTAGCTGGTGAGCTGGATGCTTTTGTGACTCCAAACCCTGTCTTTTTTGCTTTAATTTCAGAGTCTCACTTTTCTTCAATATATAAAACAATGATACCTGAGTTGTGGGTGTGTTGCAAGAATTAATGAATTAATGCTTGGGAAATGCTATAGAAAAATGTAGAAATGCTTTAGAATTTTCTATATAGTTTTTTTTAAAGCTCTGATCACCACATTAATTAAACCAACTAATGCAAGTTAATCTTGTAGTGTAATTTGCAATCCCTTGATAGAATTCCTTGGATTTGGATCTCAAAGATTTCTTTATTTTACTGTTTATTTGTCCTGATCTTTTGACAAACTATAACATGGCACCAGTTTAGCACACACTCTGGGTTTTCTTAGGAGACTTTGTACTGGGAGTGGACTTAATGATCTATAGTAAGTACTTCCAAGCTCTTCCTGTTCCCAACTGCGGCTCTCAGATTGTCTAGCAGCTTTTGAGTCCTTCCTTGCTCCCCCAGCAGACTGAACTTGGAAAAGTTGGTATGCTCTAAGTTCATCCCTCTTTTTTTTAAACAGCAAAACCTCCCTGATGCCCAAGAGGCAGGTGCGTAGTCTGTAGGTCGTGGGCCTGCAGTGAAAAGAGGTGGAAATACAGGTCTCCCACCCCTCCTTTTCTTATCCTTTCCCCACCTCCTGCACCTAAATTTCTGAGGTCCCTTCCCACTGCCTCTTAGCTAACGCACCTCCTAGACTTGTACAGAAGGAAAAAGCTGAATGGGGCCAAAGCAACAGGTGAAGAAAATGGTGCAGGGAAACTGGAGAATAGAAAACCCCTAATTTTTGTAGATGCAATGAAAAGGGTGATATAAACTTTTTTTCCCTTGCTTACAGCCATATTTTTGCCCTATTTGCATGTATTTCCTTCTGTTCCCCACAACAATAATTTTTGGACAATCGTTCATGAATATAGTATCTCCCAGAAGTTATTTCCGTATAGAAAATGGAGCTATACAAACTTTATGGTTGAATTCACAGACAAATATTGGCTTTTGGCTCAGAAGTCAATGTTTTTCAGATGTCATTGGTTCCCATCCTACCTTTCCAAATAGCTAATTTTGAAATAATTGGTTGAACACCCAGAGTAGATACAGACAGTGCATAAGTCCCACCATAGGTTGGCCCCACTTATCTGCAAGGCTTACTCTGAATGCTGTATTGTAAATCACAGATGCGGCATTGTAAACCCATTGAAAACATATGAGGCCATGGACTGAAGAATAGGGTTTGCTATAAACTAGGCATTTCTATATATAGAACATATAGTGTACATACAGAAACTATATGTTTCTATATATAGTTGGCCAGTTTCTATTGAAAAGTAGCTGACTTGTCTGTGCTTGTAAATGATACTTAAAACTTGCTAAAATCTGTATTTCAAGCTACAGTTTTGCGAGGTACAGGTCAGTTTAGAAGATTTAATAAAAATCTGGGTTTACCTTAAGTGTCTTTGTCATATTTCAACACTGTCCATCAAATGCAGTTTTAATATTGGTTCATGTTTTGGGTTAGTATCAAGTGCACTTCTAACTCTTAAGAATTGCCTTATTTCAACTCAGAGCCCACTCTTTACTACAAAACATTGATCTGATTTTCTAAAATCACTCAGATGGAAAATGGCTTTGAAAAAAAGGGCTATTTAGTAACTGAAAAGGCTCACTCAGCAGTTCAGAGATTAGTTTTAACTCTTCAGCCTAGAAAGATATATGCCTGCAGTCACATACGATTGCATAGTTAATATTACATGTACTATTGCGTAAAAATTCCTATTTGTTTTCCAGAATTGCTCATCTCTCTTATTAAGTCAGTCCATTAAGACATAGTTTTGTGTATATTTTAACAAATGAAGCCTGCACTTCTGCTTGAAAACAGAAAGTAGCTTCGAGGTTTCAATGTTGTAGTCTATTAGATTCCCTGATGTTTACCCTGATCATCTTTGTCATGAAAAACAGAGTTTAAGGTACACTTATTAATTTCTCATAAGAATGTTGGGGTTTGAATGAATTACTATATTA
Source organism: Falco cherrug (assembly GCF_023634085.1). NCBI lineage: Eukaryota > Metazoa > Chordata > Aves > Falconiformes > Falconidae > Falco > Falco cherrug. Next base: position 103,708,283 of record NC_073700.1, read on the forward strand.
AGAAATTAGTTAGGCAGTTTGGAAATAATGTTTTTTCTTGCAGTATTTTACAGTTTTTTCTCTACTTTCAAACTCTGTGTCACAACACAAGTCTTTCTCAATGGTGTTAAAATTTGGTGATTTCTTCCAGGTGTATAGGGGAGTAGCAACTAGCGAGCACATAGGCAGTCTTCTGTAAGGACAAGTTTTGTCTGTGAGACCTGCCAGGGCAGTTCTCCTGTGGTTTCTGGATACTTCCCATTCCCATGAGGCTGGTTGGATCCAAGAATTTGGCAGTGGGAGGCTTCTCATTGACCTGGCCATTACCCTGACAGAGTATCCAACATGGGACAACGTTAATGAGGTAATGGCTCCCTTATTCCCCTTTCCACATCACTTCTAAAGGAGAGTGTTTCTCCTCATAAGATCAAGTTTAAAAAGCATTATTTGGTTGTGTCCTTTGTGTATATAAAGTAGTCTGCAAAAATTGACTAAACAGCACAGACCAGCCTATAGGAAATAAACAGCAGAGGAACATAAGCTTCTCCGTGGTAATGAAGAAAATTAAAATGGCTTTCTGGAAAGTAATGCTCTTTCTAGGTGATAAATAAAATACTTTGTTTTTCTTCACTTGCTGCCTTCCATTATGTAGTTATGAATTATAAAAAGACCTTTGTGGGTCTCTGAATATTCCTAAGAGCGCGACAGGCATTTTCCTCCTATCCTCTCTTAGAAGAAAGACTCTAAGTACGCCACCATGAGATGCTTCCATATAAGGATTAGCGATTAATGCTCTTTACTGTAACAGATAGAAACAGCTAGATGTCTGCTAATGCACTTCCAAATATCCCCAAAGAGCGGCTGTGGAGACATTCTCCAGATTTGCATTCAGAACGTAATGACCTGATAGTAAAAGAAAACTAAATTGGACTGATAGAAATATATCGTCACTGTGTCTTAAATCCAAATCACCTACTGGGTTTCTATTTCACTTCTGGGTTTTGCTAGGTAATAAAGGATTGACTTCTAACATTCATTATAACATGCATTATAGTTATGACTGAGAAAACACTCTCATGCAAAAACCTTCCATTCAGCTGCATAAAACTTCCTAGCAAAAGTACCCTTTGGGCTGAAATTACTTATGCTTGTTCTCCTCCCAGAACTAATTTGTTTTTTAAAATTTTTACAATGCTCTTTGGCACTGGTGAGACAAGTACATTAAAAAAAATGGAAAAGTAATAATTTTGTTACAAAACGTGATTGTTGGAGGAAAATGCCAGATCAGTGCTACTGTAGGCTGTACACCTCAGCTTTGTCCTCTGTATAGCCCCAGACCAGGACCACAAGTGCGGTCAGTAAATCGATGCTAGACAATGAAAGTTTAATATTAGTAAGACTGTACCTGACAGTTCAAAGAAGTTTCTAAGAACAGAAGACCCTAACCTCTAGGAGGCTGAGACGGTGGAGGTTGTCTATTGTGATTACTCAGAACTGAGACGTGCAGAACCTGAAGCAATCATCCTTGAAAGAAAAAGTAAAATGGCGAAGTGGTCAAGATATAGAACAACTTGTGAAACCGACTGTCAAGATAATGACTAATAAAAGACTTGTTTGAAACCAATAGATTAGGTAATGCTTTGTAGAGACTATAAATGTAGAGCTAAAAATCCTGTAACCTTGTCACTCTCTGCGGAGGTGACCCAATGCTGCTGGACTGATTAAAACATGCAAACCTAGAGTAACCCATAAGAGTTCGAGTCTCTTCTTTTACAGTGATCCTTTGATCATTAAGAAATGACTAACACCTACAACTTCAGACTTGCTGTGTTTCATCCCTAAGGAGCACAGGTAAATGTTCTGTGCTTGGAAAAATTTCAGTAGTTAGAAATATCAGTGCTATCTTGCTAATTCCATTTACCTTTTCGAGGCAACCATGAGTCATTCTGCAAAAATATGTTAAGGGTATCTGCGAGTATTTGTGTTTTGTACAGGCAATGGGACATTTCTTGTTCACAGAGGACTGTGTCACTAACAACATATTTTGTATATGCAAATATACGTCTACTGTCATGTAGTTGTACACAGTAGCATCTACTATTTATGACCCTTTGAAGTTCTACTGGAAAAATTGTCCTTTGATATTTATTCTCTTGCTTTTCTTTTCCTTCCAATAGGTTATAATGAGAAGAAGCCCAAATTCAGCACTGAGCAGCGACAATTTAATGCTGATTGTGATGGATGTTGCTTCCCTTGTCCAATCTATGAGTTGTCTTGCTTGTATAAATCTTAGAAAAAGAAAGCAACATGCTGATGAATTTTCAAGTACACAGTTAAAGACGTAAGTAAACCAGTGGAATTGGGTAGGCAAATAATTTATAAAATGAGGATTTTTTTTCATTATTTTCACATTGCAGGGAACTGAAAGAACATTCAAATGCAGTATATGAGAAGGAGCTTATGTTCAGCTATTCACAGCTCTTGTTGGAGGCATGAAGAAATTAATTGTTTGTTCCATTCCTTGGTTTTGCAAAGTCACAGATGTCACTGTAGGATTTGTGTGCAGGAACAACAGTGAGATGACTCCTAGTACCACAAGAAGAGGCAACTAATCTAGCAGGGTGAAAAGGTGAGAGAAAGGTACTTGGGATGTCATTGGATTGCCATTCTGACAGAGATATTTTATTTCAAAGCATACAGTGTGTCTCTTGTTTATAAGTAGAAGCTTTGAGAAATCTTCAAAATCAAATCCAGCAGTAAAGCCTGCCAGGCTTTCGAGTCTGTGCATGCCATTACATTCCTCCACAGCTGGCAATGGTGCACCATAATGGCAATCACTCAGAACCCTGATATTCTGCTCTGGTAACTTTATACCAAGTCTCAAGGGTCAAATGATCATGTGATTTCCCCTCTATTCGATGCATACAGGGGATTCTTGTCTATAGGCTGGACCATACATGGAATAAAGGGAAACTGTTTCACCTGCAACCCTATTGTATCACTTCGAGTTTAAGCTAAACTCAGAAACCATAAGGAGAGCTGGTCTCCATATTTTTGGCTCATCACTTCCAAATCTGATGGAATATTTGGGAGTTTTAGAGTAACTGTCAGAGATCTGTGTGGCTATGTAAGTGGAAAGGAAGGAGGTCAGTTGTGGTTCCCCAAAATTTCTCTTCAGGTCAAGGCTGATATGTTTTCAGCTATGATGGTGATACTCTGTGATCAGAAGGAATTGCTCTAGGAATCATATTGCAGATCAGATAGATTAGTTAACCAGTAGTAACTGGGAAAATAGATTTTAAAGAAGTCCTTGTTATTTTATGGGGTGGTGGGGTGGGGTCGGGAGAAGAGAAATTAAAGGGTTCTATCACAACAAGCCAGTCCTCACTAGTGAAAGCTGTCACCCAGGGGACAGGTAATAAAGCTATAAAGAAAACAATGTAGCTAGAAGAGAGAGAAGGGAGTCAGAATTAGGATCAGGATGTAAGGAAGACACTGCAAAACCCAGCTAAAACACGGCAAAATGCAAAGAAACAAATCTGTGAATTTCCCTTTGGCAAGTCTCCCCCACTGGAGGCTGAGGCTCATGCCTAATCCTTTTAGTCTTTATTTCATTATGCACCATACATTGTGGCATGGCCTGCACTTCAACTGGACAGAGCCCTGAAAGGCACAATAGCAAATAAGGGGATGCTCATATGAATATATTAAGGCATTTCTTTGCATTTCTGATGGTTAGTCCTCTAAGAGGTCTGGTTTTATATCTCCTGAATACTTTGAAGTTTATGATTTTAAACGGAACTTTTAAATCAGAGCTGAACTTGGGCACCCAGCACCTAGGATTATAGGACTGTTTTTCCTCCGAAGGCTGATCCTTTCAGTCTGTGCCATAGTATGTGGAGGATATGGCTGTAATGAATCAAAGCTTGATTTATCTCAAGAATGGCAGTGTCCTAGGTTCTTCCAGGCACCAGAAATAACCTCTGATATCTCAAAAAAGAGAAGAAACATCAGGGTGGAGGATAAAAATCTCATTTACTGCTTTTGCTATTGAAATTCTTCAGGAAAATAAGACTTTTTCATTTTAATCACCAATGATTGAAATGTAGAGAAGTCCACAAAAAAAGTACACCATAGCTTCCTCCATCCTCTGCCCCCAGTGCAAAGCAGGCCCTGGTTATCAAGCAGTATAGACAGCTTAAAAATGCAGTGAAATTTAACAAAAGCTGAAAAATCCACTTCTAAAGCTATCACTCTGGCCAGAGTTTGTACTTTTGTGCCTTGCTTTAATGAGAGCTTTGCTCAACAATGGGTGATCTTAAGGGAGACCTACAAAAATATATACTTTAATACTGCCACTTACTATGTTCTGAACTTCTTATGAAACCAGCGTCTCACTCCAACAGTGTAAAACATAATGTCAGCCTTTTCTTTTTCTAGTTCTGAAATACCTAGGTTCACTGAGAATTCCTGGATTCCAGTGAACCCCGAAACATTGACAAGAGCTAACCTGTTTCAGCCAATGCACCAGTGAAGTCAGCAGGAGCATCCCACTCTGAAAATGCAGCAATGGGGCTAGCAAGTTAGCTTGAAAGAACATGCTTAGCCTGTCTTCTCCCTATATGCCCGGATTTGCACAATTCTCTGTGTTATGGGATAAAGTAAAACACCCTCAAGTGTCCTCAGCTTCCCTTCAAATGGTCTTTGAACTGAAAGCATTATAGATAACACCACCAACAAGGTGGCTCTAGATGGCTTTTCTTTCCAGACCTGACCTCTGCTTTGTGGCACTTGCAAAGCTGAAAAAGGATTTATGCTAACAGTGGAAGAGTGCTGCTCACAATTTGGAGTTTGCTAAGGCAGACTGAATGGTTGAACCAGCTCTGGGAATACTTGTCTGGTGCAGGGACAAGGAGGTCAGGGCTGCACTGAGAAATGATACAAGTGTGACCTGCTCCCAGGTTTGCCAGAGAGATTTGGAATAACAAAAATGCCACTTTCAGGCAGGACGTTTCTTATTTTGTTCAGACTTCTCCATTTGAAGTTTACAGATTTTCTATTGGAATAATTATCCAGCTGGTGCCAGCACAGGGTGTTCTATAAAAATTGTGCTTATGGGCATATGCACTTGTTTATCTTTCCCCACAGTAATTTTTTTGAACCAGGTGTGTGATATCACCCAAACTTCAATGAGAGACAAGGGTCTGGAAGACAAGAAGGGAGGAAGACCAGGAACCTTGTTGCAAACGCCTTGGTGGTGAGTGTAGTGGGAACCCACAGTGGAAAGCCTCTTGGCCTTACACCTGTGTGAGCTCCAGGCAGAATTTCAGCCAAAACATGCACCTTTCCATAAAGCAGTATCAACGAGCCTCAAGACATCAACCTGTAGAAACCAGGCTTCTTCAGTGCCAGGATTCAGTAAACTACACCTTTTCTGGAGATACTCAAGCACAGAGTGACCTGAGGGAGGGTAAAGGGTTTCCTCTTCTCTTTCCCCCTTCGCAGTAGTACCCTCCAGCAGGGTGTATCGTGCCCACCCTGTCATGGGCTCGGGAAGGAGGCTGTGCATGCTGCAGGCCCCCAGGACCATCATGATGACTGCTTATGATTTACCATGTGCAGCTCTGGTTCAGGTGTGAGAGGTGTATGTGGGTATAGCTCTCCCTCACTGACCCTCACTGTGGGTACTTCCTCCAGACCCCCAGCTCTCTGTGGGGATTGTGCCTGTAAGTAGTTTGTTGCAAGATCAATCCAGTGCCAGTAAGCTAGAAACTCAGGAATACAAGGGGTTACTTTTTTCCTCCTTTTCTCCCCTAGGTGAAATTCTGCTTGACACAATCCAGACTACACTGAAGGCAGTGCTCTGAAATGTGCAGTGGGTTGTTTTTGCCTTGGCAGTGCACTCCAGACATAGCAACAGTATTTGAAGACAAAGGGCATGCAGCAGTAAAATGTGCCAGTTTTGAGTATTTGACCAAGATACTAATAGAGCTGGCAGTGTTGGCAGGGATGCATGCCAGTGGTCTCGCATAGCAAATGTATGTAGATGACTTTTTTCATATTGAAATTACCTTTTTCTTTTCCATGAAACAGGGGGAGAAGCTGTTGGTCTTCCCAAACCATTAACATTTGGATTTATGAGTATGCCACCCATATTTTTGTGGGGGGAGTACTGCCATCGCTAGCCTTGCCACTGCAAAAATTAGCTGACACCTTAGGCCACATAAGCTGCTTATTCCCAAATGTCAAGTCACTAGAGGCACTCACAGCAAAAGGAATGTTAATGGGATATTTCTGAGAATAGATATTAAGTATGGAAAATGCTGGAGCAAAGAAACACGTTTGAAAGTCATCTAAGTACCTCAGGCACCAGCCAGAGCATTCTGTAATGGGAAGCTGGTGAGATGCACAGCTCTGCAGAGGGAGTTGTGAAACTCAGTCATTTCCTTGTCCTGAACACTTGGGTTGTTCAACAAAGATGTTCTTGACCCAGCTGTCCCATTGACCCATCTGTTATGCAGCCTTACAGCTGTGGCCACCTCATTCAGATCCCAGAAGGAAAATGGCTTTCTCCTACCCAGTACCTGAAATGATAATATAATAAGGGAAGCATTGCATTATAAGAACTGGTTTGTGTTCCAGAGGGAAGCCCAGGACTAATCAGCTACTAACTTAATTTACTGAGATCAGAATCAGGTCAAAAAGAAGGGAAATGCAAGACTGGTATTTTATGTGTTTTCACATTACAGAATTACTAAAAGAGCAAATCAGCCAAGACACACATATGCCTGTGAATGGAGGTCGTTTGCCTATGAAGTCTCGCTGCTGTCTGCAAACCATTTGAAAAGGTAGACTGAAAGGGATTGTGGAAATCTGGGATCTGTCCTGCACGTGCCCACAGACAACTGCAGTAGATGTGCATGCTCCTCTACTGTGCAAAAGGCATAGTAGATTTTGGATATGGCACCTCCTTGTCTCCTCTGAATTCCAAAACACACCTGGGCAGTTCGCCTCTCTCCCTTCTCACAGTGCTCATCCTTCCTTGAAACGGGAAAAAAAAAAAAAAAAAAAAAAAAAAAAAAAGAAGAGATCTAACAGAAAAAGCCCCCGAACCTCACTCTCTGATGTATGTAGAATAGGTCACAAGCAGATTATCGGTTTCGTTCTGTCTCCCCTTGCCTGCCCTCCCCCCACCCCCAGTTATTCTAATCAAAGTGAATACATTCTAACTAATATTTATGTTGTCACAGGAATCACTTGGTGTTTCTGAGCAGCACATGCGCTAGGTAACCTTGAAAACAAAAAGTCTGGCGGGGTCTGCAGAATTGAACGTGGATGTCCTAACGAGGCAACTGCCTTGGGGGACACAGGCAGGTCTCTGGAACTGGGGGAGCCAGGCTTAAATGGCAGCTGGCCAAGTGCAACTCCAGTTATTGGAACCACTCAGCTGAAAACCTCAGGAGACACGATCAAGATCTCAACAGCAGATGATTTGAGGTAAGTGAGCGTTGCACGCTGGGCCTTTTTTGAGTTGGACCGTCATGGCTTAAACCTAAATATACTGTTAGTGCAGCCAAGTTTTTTCTCACAGGAATATAAAAAGGTGAATTCTTCTCAACTTCACTGTTTCATATTTGCCATCTTTAATCGAAATTATTGGGAGTGGTTGATAAGGAAGGGTACTGTCTTAATGAACTGACTGCCAAGTCCTTAGCAAAGCTGGCCTTCTTAAAGGGGCTTGTTATGGCTGAGATGGACTGTGATTCCACCCATTCACCCATAAACCCAGTAAGGAACTGTATTACAGCACTGTTTTGGTGATGGTTCTGTCTAAGCAGTGAACACTGCTGTGTTGCTAGAAGGTACCATTGGAGGCAGGAGCTGCAGACATTGCTCCAGAAACAAACAAACCATGAAACACCTCCAACTCTCTTTCTCATAAAATCCCTTGTTGCTGCATTCACCAGGATCCTTGGCAGAATTTTGTACCTTCTCCTCCAAGTAAGGAGAGGCCTCTGAAATGTTTGGTCTGTTGCCTCAGTTAAATAGCATGGGCTGAGAAGCAGAAATGCACAAATAAGTTAAAGAATTGTCATTGGCGAACCAACACATTCATGAGTTTGCGTGACCCATGGTCTCAGGAACCTGGTTTGTGAAGGAGTTTTGTGGTTGTGTTCATAGAAGCAGTCCAACATTTGCTGTTTTCAGGAGGCAGTGATTAGAGCAAGGAAGGCAGGGTCTTTCTGGGCAGTCCCTACCTCTCCTGCAGAGTAATAGTGGATGCTACAAATGTCATTTATTGCCAGTTCCCAAAGTTATTTGCAATCTGTGCCACGCAAAGGGAACTGCTTTTTTCTGTCTGATTGTAACATAGCTTCCTTATTACATTAATTTAACTTTCCCCAACCACTATTTTATTTCATTTTTCTACTCTGCCTCTTCTTCCTGGTATGTATTTGCTGTCTAGAGATATCTGAACTAAGGGCCAACCTTCTCATTACTGATCTCAGCATTGTGTATGACATTATGACAATTTTATGCATACACATTTTCACATGATTTGCTCCTCTTTCTTGTCAGCAATTATGAGCTGTCATTAAAAGCTGAGAAGTGGTTACCGTGCTGTTACAATTTTACACTGACAGGTAATCTAAAGGGAGTAAGGGGGAGGGAAGAACATAAAGACTCAGAAAACCGGTGCGGAATTGGAGAACTGGGAAAAGAATGAATTAGTGGAAGAATGTCAAGAACAGGAAAATGTAGTTCCTAGGCTTATCATTTCAGCATATTCCCTGGTACAGGGAGCCCTTGATGGTTTTTTAGTCCCAGTTTAAGCAGCCATATTTGGAGAAAGGGAAGGAAGTGCCCAGTAAAGGCTGGTGGAGTTGTCTCTAGATAATCAGCTAAATCGTAACAATAAGCAAAATTAGCTGCGTCCATGTTGTATGGATGGACTTGGATGCGTATTTGTGGTACCTCAGCCATACATATTGGCTTTCCATACAGCGGCTCTAACATTCTGTCACAATGTCACATAAACTGGACATCACTGTTACACATATGGTATTTCTAATTCCTGTTTGCTTGCATAGAATACTAAAAAGCCATAAATATAGTGGGATAATATTGCCTATCACAGCCTACATCAGTATTTTAAAATTCTTGCCCAGTCGGTTCATGACATTTCTCTGCTCAACAGAAAAGAGTGAAGCCCATGAAGAAAGCAGTCTTTCCAGCTTGAGACAGCTGGAAAGCATCGGTATTTGGTAGAGACCTATTTCTCTCCATGACCTACAGAGTCAACATAGTTGATGAGTTTAGTCTAAACCTAATATCTAGGCAGCTACAATTGCTTTAGGTAAGGTGAATGCTACCCACCAAAGATGTGAAATAGAGCATGAAGCACTAGCAAGCATCAGGAGAGAGGACTTGGCAGACCCAGTGGCAAGCTCAGGATGCAGCTAGTGTGTCCAGGCTCCTACATTGCCAGTCAACCCTGCTTGCTGGCACAGCAGAAAGAGAGTTTGTTCATGTGTGACAGAGGGTCCGCTGAGGACCTTGTCCAGCAAAGAATAAATGGGACTGAAATGGCTGATGGATATCTTCACAGCAGTAGTATCTGCCAGCAATGGATTTATGGCAACAGCTCTAATTGTTTTTGCTGAGAGAGTGAAATCTTACTGGTAAATAAGCCTCTAAATTTGTTGCTTGATTCTGGTTGTTACCAGAATTGATTTGTTTGCCAAAGCAAGCAAACTCTGCATCAACAGAGGCAAAGACAGGTAAAAAGGGACTCCGCTTAAGAAAACTAAGGATAATGCAGTCAAGAGCAATAAGACATGTCTTATCTGTCTTGCAGCCATGCCTCCTGAAACCTCTTTTTTCTGCAAATGAGTTGGCTATTCTTTGCTATGGAAGTTTGTTTGGTGAGACCATTCTCTGCCCCACACTGGGTTCTCACAGGATTTTATGGAAAGCATAAAGAAACACATAGTTCTATGTTTATGACGTAGTATAAAATGTAATGAAAATGTCTGGTGTGATGTAAATCTAGATTCTAGCAGGGTGGTGAGCTTTCTTTTTCTTCTTATCATGCCCAGCTCATTTCCATGCCATCAGCTGGGGAAACATCACAACCACCATTAAAAACAGACATGAGATTCCTGTAATTCAAATGTATCCATGTATTGATCTAAAAATGCTACATTCTAGGGTTGAGTCTGGGCATGATTATGTTCCTTCTATGGAATACGCATTGAGCATCTTAACATCCAAGGATACCAGGGAGACATTCAGCACTAGCTCTTTAGAGAGTTGTGTAAAGAGGGAGGTTATTGCTGTAGATGATTAAAAGGGAATTAAAAATGATAATACACTGATGTGTCTTGAGAATACTCCAGACAATTATAAGCATGTGTATGTCAAAGCAGATTCTTATGCTTCCTGCTCCCCTCCCCCCACCCCCCCACCCCCCACCCCCGGGAATGCATTGTAAAAGCAGACATTCATCTTGATATTTGTCTCCTATCTCTAGAAGTGAAAGCGGAAAAAGCTACAGAAGAATAGTAGTGGAAAAAATAGGTAATGCAGTTAGCTAAAACTTTACAAGGATATCCTGTAAAAGGAGGAAAAAGGTTTTGTCTGAGCATGAGATGTATTGCATACCTTTGCATAGGCAGATTGCTACCAGAGTAAGTCATAAATACCATTGCTAAGTAAGTGTGAAATGGAGTCATGGGACGTTACTAGTCTATGACATTCTTTCGTAAAGAATATGATGAAATCAACATAGAAATATGAGAAAGGAGCCAAAGAAAGTCTTATTTTTGCTTTCGCACGCAGGTTGAATCAGTCTACCATATAATTCTGTATCAGAAGGAAACTTTACAAGATAATAGCCCACTCCATCTTTCGTAACTGATCAAATAACGCACTGCCTAACAGCAAGAAGGTTGGAAGAAATTTTAATAACATTAGGTTATTGAACCAGTGAAATACAAGAACATGACAGACCTCTCCTTGCAGGATGTTCAATTACTTTTGCATTATTGCTGACTCAAGGGAGGGGGGACCTTGGGCTTGTCTTTCATAAGCAAAACCACAGAGCCAGATCCCAACAGATATTGAGCATCCATGACATGTCACCAGGCCAGTCCTTTCTTTTAATCTTTAATTTGTGTAATATTTCCTAGATCTGTGCCTCAGGTTTTAACCTTTTTTCTAGAGGGGGTCTGAATAGTGGCCTTTTAGCTTCTGCTATGGTTTATCAGTTTTCAATCACAAGTTGGAAGGAGTAATAACTGACCCAGGAGACCAGAGCAGGGGTACTACCTCAACAGATGAAGTTGGACCTTGAAGCTGAGAGCGTCAGTGTTTAGCATAGACCAGAGATAAGGAGTGTTTTCTTTAACAGCAATGATTAGAGGAAGAATAAGTTCCTGTCTCTGCCACTGCCCTTCAGAACAAGGAGATGAAGTTATTCAGGTAGTATGTCCAGTCTGATGCTAAATGGGTTACAGTAACTGTGTCTAAAAAGCTAATGATTATAAACTGAAGTCTGAAATAATTATGTACCATGAAATGGCAGAGATCTGTATAGACTTTGATTGTGGTATGGGAAGAAGTAATCCATCTTGCAAGTTGGCCAGCTGGTTGGCTGTTTCTTGAATAAAACCGGTCTGGATTGTATAAGGGAACATTTTTCTCATTCATATGCTGTTCATATGCTTTGAACAGAACACAGTTATTTTTGATTTTCCAACTAAAGATTTAATGTGGCAGTACGACCAGTTTTGAAACTTTTGCCCTCCTCTGCCGGTTGTATTGATCTTTATTTATTAGTTCAGTGTGTTTAGTGTGGAGGGCATAGTCAAATGGCAAATCTACTCTGCACATCTCAGTGAATGAACAGGTATCACCATATCAATGAAAAAACTAATTCTAATTTTGGCTGAATCGTAAGCTTTTAAAGAAGTGAAATTATTGGAGTGAAGATTTCATTAGCACTGAGATCCCAGTGATTTGTAACCCACTGAAGTCTAACAGGGCCAAGATTTCTGCTAGAAGATATGAAAAAATGTACTACTGGCTCCGTTTTCCAAAGCTGGCGAAGTCTGCTGGTGACCTAAAGCTGTGTATTGGTTTACAGGAAGACTTTGAACTGAGGAGGTCATGGTTTCTACATGGTCAGTGTCCTGTTTTATGACCGTCTGTCATATTTTGTGCATATTTTTACCAACGTGTCATAAGCCTGGTATATTAATCCCCATCATTCAGCTGTGCTTCTTTCCATCTGTCGTTCTCTGTGGCCTCTCTTTTCTCTATTTGTGTCATAGGCAAGCCAGTTCTGCAAACACAGGAGTTAAAGTATCAAAGTCCTTTAACAGTGAGGTAAGCAGTAAAAAAATGTCAGACTAGGCGCTGCTCAGCTCCATCCCCAAATCTTCCCCTCTAGCTCCAGCTTGCTTTTCACAATAAAAAGTGAAGCTGTCTGTGTCTGAACGCGATACACCCCAGGTACTTCCAACCAGGAAGAACCAAATTGTAATCAAGAGCCAGCTGAGTGCATATAACATATTCTATAGGAAAATGAATGTCTTTCAGTGTAAAGGAAGGCATAGATCTGTGCAAAATGACAAACACCAACCACAGAAAAACCTACAGCCTTTAAGACACGCTTTTAAACAGTGATAACTTAGGAATTCAAAATAGGATTGATACCAAGAGCCAAGTCACACAAGGCTCATCTTTTAAACTGTTTCCTGTATACCCTCTCACAATGTGAGTAGCTTAATTAAATTTGGCTTTAAAATCTTTCAGCCAAAAAAAGTAAGTAAGTGATGGAATTGAACTGGCATGCCAGTGATTTAGAAGCAGCTTGTACCCAGTCAAGGGCAAGGTCCTCATTGTTAAATTCAGTACCAAATCAGATGTTTTACATTGTTTCAAAGCAGTAAAGACAGTGACTCCTCAGGAGAGAGTAAAATCTTACTCCTAAGACATCAGGTTAAATAGTGCCTCCAATGAAATCAATAGGAAAATGCTTGATCATTTTAGTGCTGCCAAGTTTTCATTCCTGGGTATTTGTTGATACCAAGGGAAACTTCTGAGGAATAGTGGAAACATTTTATTTGTGTGTCAGAGAATTGTCTTTTTGTTCAAGTTAATGCTAAAGCTACTTCCAACTTTTGTGCTTGATCAGAAACATAAATTACAGGTGTGGTCAGATGTGTAGGATGAAGAGGCCTTGGTCTGACATCTCTGTGTAACATTGAAAAAGTGTGACATTTAGCAGTTTTACAATAGGCTAAATCCTGAACTGAATTTATTTGGACACTCTGTAGCTGTAGCTGCAATGGCTTATCTGAAACAGAGTCACTGTTGGGATGTTGCTCTTTTTATCTTTTTAATTTCCACTAATTAAAAGCAAAATATAGGACAGAGAAGGACTGATTATGGCAAAGCAACATTTCCAGATGTTGGTAAATAATATTGACTTCTGAAGACAAATTTCTCCCCATCTCATCGCAGATGCTTATCGTATCAAGTGCCATGTCTCCAGTGCTTAAAACTAATGAGATTCAACTATTTTCCTCACCTAAGTATGCCTTAAAATCTTAATTGATCACCGAAGGCAAGATTCAAACCTTAACAGTGCTGAAATGAGGAATACAGGGACATCTGAGTAACATGTAGAAGATGAAGGGCTTAAATGACTTACTTTGTTTTAAAATATAGGGAGCATCAGAGGTCCGTGTGTCTTTATGTGTGCAGAAGGCAGCATAGCAAAATGTGCATTGAACAGGTGATAGTGAGTAGATTTCTATTCCCCAGAGACTGTCAGACCCATCTGTGGGTGCTCTCTGTTTTGACAGAACCCAAAAATGAGAGCTGCATTCAGTTCTCTATCAGTTCAGATGCATCACAGAGCTATCTTTCACCAAGTGCTTCTTCCTCCAACATTTAAACTTCCAGAAGTTGCCTGACCATGCATTGACTTATGCTTCTGTCCCCTTTTATTTTAAATGCAAGCTTTCTTTCACAGCTTCTCTATTTTACCTGTATACGTGTGAGCTTCTATTTCCAGCATGACCATGCCAGATTCTTTTTGTTGATCGTTAGTAAACCTACCTGATTAGCTGCCTATTCTGGATGTTAAATTTTCAATGCTACTGGTAGCAGAACATATGTTGAGTCGTTGCAGTTTTATTGTGTTTCCTTAGATAATTTTACAGAAGATTCTCTTAGATTTGACCTTTTAGGTTAATTTGGTAAAAGCTTGCCTAGATATTTTCATTTTGATTTTACTTATTTTCCTAAGTTAATTAACAGTATTCTGTTTGCTACATCCAGTGAAACTGATAGACATGCCTACACCCCAATGCAACTGAGAATATAAAGGACCCTCTTGGTGTCTAATTATGACAAGTAAGAAAAGAGGGCTGAGGCCAGAACCCATTTATGGATTAGTGCATCATGTATTCCACCTACTGCAAGTCACTGAAATTCTAAATGGTAGTCTATGGAGGTTAAAAATTTACAGTACTTTTCCATATTTTCTTTTTATTCCAACAAAACAGCCAGGAGGTAGAAGGTTATTTTGCATTAATATGCCTTTTCTCATTTTAGGGAGAAAGAGAACCTTCTGAGAGCAGTATAAGGATAATCCTCATTAAGACATTATTAACAAGGCATATTATTAGAACTGTTAAAGCCATTGCCCTTGATTACAAATGAGTAAATTGGTTAATGAGAACAGTAGTTAATTGGGGATATTATTGCCAAACAGGGAAATTATATGAAAGTTAAATACATCACAGTGGTTATTCTGCACAGTTAAAGATCTAGGAGGAAAGATATTAAGGAGAGTATGAGAAAGTAAGAGTCGTAAAGTGGAAGTACATTTTAAAAAGTATATTGCAAGAGCCCATTAAATAAAACTGAATAAAAGTCAATGGTGCATATTTACTCTGTTGAAACTCATCTAAAGCTACTTCTTGTGAGGCTATAGACAGAAGATCTGAAACTCCAGCACTGTGCTGAAATGTTTTGCAATCACAGGGCCACCTGGTAGGGATAAAATTTGCCCCATCTGCATTTGCCTTAAAATCCAGGCCGCACATCTGTCCTTCCTCAAGCTTCTTCTCGTACATGTTGGTGAGCTTTATCCAGTGTAATAACTATGATTGTTTGGAGCCGCTCTTTGCTATAAGGGTTAGATATTGCCTGGCTTTTGCAGGCTTAATTGTACTTTCTTTCCCAGTTAGCTCTGCTGGAAATTACATGCCTTCCTGCCAAGAACGTCCTGTGAGGGAGAACAATGCACATACGCAAATGCTTGGGTCTAAGTCTGGTCCCAGACTGGATAACCCACAGGAAGACACTGCTGAATTTGGCTCAGGTTTGAAGTGGCATTTCTCCTGTAAGACCTTGTTTGAGAAACACCCCATTTTGTTTAGGGAGCTTTTATCCAAGTTGAAGCCCAATGTATGTGAAGTATACACTTATTTATGCTTCTGCAGTGCATTTCAAGGAGAATCTGCAAAGCCCATGCCCATGCTGTACCCCTGAACAGGACTATATGCAGTCTATGTTTGTTTCCAACTTTGGCATCCCCAAGCATTGGGCATCCTAAGTACTGGATCCCCACGTGCCAGGTACTGGAATTGAACGTGCTGAAGGATGTCAAAGGCTAAAAGAATGGCATATATAAATATATAACTGGAAAAAGGAGAACTAAGGAAAATATGGTTCTGCTGCTGAATGAGTTGGGGACCCTTGTGAGAAAAGGCTGGGAAACAGGATGAGGTACTGAATATTTTCTTCACCTCAGTCTTTACTAGTAAGAGCAACCTTCAGAAATCTAAGAACTTGGAGACGGGGGGGGGGAAGATTTACTCTTGGTGGAAGAGGAACAGGTTAGAGAAAACTTAAGCAAACCGGGCGTACTTAAGTCCAAGAGCCCTGATGAGGTACATTGAGTGCTGAGGAAGACTGTTGATGTCATTGTGAGGCCAGTCTCAATGATCATGGAGGCCGGGAGAGGTGCCTGAGGACTGGATGAAAGCAAATGCCACTCCTGTCTTCAAAAAGGGCAAGAAGGAGAATCCAGGGAACTACGGACTGGTCAGCCTCACCTTGATCCCTGGGAAGGTGATGAAGCAGCCAATCCTGGAAACCGTTTGCAGGCACGTGAAGGATGGGAAACTCATCAATAGTCATCAGCACAAAGGAGAAGTCATACTTGATTAAATGAGTCATATGATTAAATGAGTGGCTTGTTAGATGGAGAGCAGTGGATGCTGTCTACCTTAATATCAGTAAGGCTTTCAACATTGTCTCCCATAACATCCTCATGGAGAAGCTGATGGAATATAGACTAGATGAACAGACAGTGAGGGATTGAAAGCTGGCTGAATGGCCTGGCCTAGAGTGTGGTGATCAGTAGCATGAAGTCTAGTTGGATGCCAGTAACTAGCAGTGTATCCCAGGAGTCAGTACTGGGTCCAAGCCTTTTTAACATCTTCATTCATGATCTGGATGATGGGACAGAGTGTACCTTCCACAAGTTTGCTGATGACACAAGACTGGACTGGCTTATACACCAGAGGGTTGTGCTCCAACCCAGAGGGACCTCAACAGGTTGGAGAAAAGGGTGCGGTTTTACAGAAAAGGACCTCGGGTTTCTGGTTGACACGAAGCTGAACATGAGCCAGCAATATGCCCTTGTGTCATAGAAGGCAAACGGTATCCTGGGCTGCATCAGAGGGAGTGCTGACAACAGGGTGAGGGAGCTGATCCTTCCCCTCTGCTCAGAACTAGTGAGGCTTCACCTGGAGTACTGTGTCCAGTTCTGGGCTCCTCAATACAAGAGAGACATGGACATACTGGAGAGAGTCCAACAAAGGGCCACAAAGAGGGTTAAGGAACTGGAGCATCTCTACTATGAGGCTGAGAGAGCTGGGACTGTTTAGCCTGGAGAAGAGAAGACTCAGGGGCGATCAAGGGGAATCTTATCAAGGTGTATAAATACCTGAAGGGACAGTGTAAAGAAGAGGCAGACTTTTTTTTTTTTTTTCCAGTGGTGCCCAGTGACAGGTCTAGAGGCAATGAGTACAGACAAAAACAGAGGAGGTTCTGTTTGAACATCAGGAATCACTTTTTTTACTATGTAAGTGGTGTAGCAATGCAACAGGTTGTTCTGAGAGGTTGTAGACTCCCCATTCTTGGAGCTATTCAGGAAGCTCTCTGGACATGGTCCTGGTCAACCAGCTCTAGGTGGTCCTGCTTGATCAGGGTTGTTGCACTAGATGACCTCCAGAGGTCCCTTCCAACCCCAACCATTCTATGATTCTTTGATTTCTTCTATGCAGCTGAAATTCATCCTGGGTTGGTTGTGATTGGCAGCCTAATAATCATACCTGCATTTGCAGCAGGAAAAGGTACTGTGGGGAATGAAATTGCCTTATCAATTCTGCCTTAAACCACAGACATATGGGGGTAAGTATCCACACTATCACAGAGCTTAGTGCCAGGCCCAACCCAGCAGCAGGGAGAATCAACCTGGAAGGTCCCCAAGACCGGAAGAAAAGACTGAATTCTCTATTGAGAAATATGAACACCCCATTGGGGATGCTTTGCTTTGTCAGGTAAATAATGTGGACGAGATGCTTGTTCAGCCTAGGGCCACTGTTTGTGACTGTGCAGATGTAGTCCAGCAAATAATACAAGAGAGCGAAGGCAAAGGATCATTGCTTACATCTGTAGTCATGCTGTGTATTTGTAAGCTTGAGCCACAAAGAAATCAGTTCAGCCTAAGTTCACTAAAAACACTATGACAAACTTTTGACTTTGGAGTTCCTTGCAGCTCTGTAGGTGCAGTGAGACAATGTGCCCAATGGCTTTGACTTAAATGGGTGCAGGCTATGCTCTGGTGCCGTTTGTCAGCCAGCTGCCTTCAGCTTTCATGCAGGTAAGGTTAAACCTGGAGACAAAGGGGTAGGATGATGATACAGCACTGGCAACACGCTTCTTGACTTGAATTAGTCTTGATTTTAAAGCAAGAAAGACACACAATTCAAGGCCTTCCAAAACTACACTTGCAAATGTCTTGTTAGTAGCCTGTGGAATATTTAAAGGTATAAAGTGTATGGCTGGAGTTACACTAGAAGAATTAGGTGTGGCTCAGAGTTGGCCACTTGAGAGCACTGGTGCTGTTAACCGTAATTATTAATCGTCTATGGGGTGAACAGCCTGGGGCACAGGCTGTCGTTTCTAGTGGCGTGTGCAATGGAGTGTTTAGTTTCCAGATGAAATTGTAACAAAAACACAGATGGAGTGATCACATCCCACCCACCCTAATTCTTCTTGAAATTCCCAATGAAGTATTTTGTCTTCCAGCTTTCTTCTTTATGAAAAAAATAATATTCTGTGGAGTGTTGTTTAGGGAGAGGAGGAGGGGCTGTATGACTCCCAAGTGATACTTCAGGAGTGGCTAGGTTTTGTTGAACATTGGCAAAACTTCCACTGAGCATATAAAGGACCGAGGCTTTCTTCAGTTTGAGAGCTGCTTTGGAAACCTGAAGACATGGCAGGAGTGGGTGGAGGAGGAAGGGCAGGAGGTCATACCAAGCAGTGTTTTCCATTCAGCTGCAGAAAGCTAATCCACATCATGCTGCCAGTTTCCTGTTATTTGTTTGGTGGTGGTGGCATGCTGTGAAGCACCAAGCTGAGCATCCCGTAGATCTCCTGCATAAAAAATGTGTGGGAAGATGATGATACACGTCTTGTAACAAAACAACACATAAGGGCTGTGCATCACTGAAGTCTCTTTCTATCTCTTCATTTTTTAGTATTATCATGAAGAAGAGTTTGAGTTTGTCATCCTAAAGCTACAAAACAATTTGGCTCTTATGCGAGATAATAAAAAAGAATCCTGCCAAAACCACAATGTGGTGGAAAAATGAGATATCAGATAATAGCTCTGTGAAAAGAGTAGTGTGCGTTATCCACAAACTCCCATGAATACTCTGTAGCTGGGGCACCTCTCCTTTTCTCTGATCTCATCTATCAGAGATTGTTCTGGTGATATGTGTTTCATTTCATATATCACTTCAGAAAAGCAGTCAATCAATATTTGCTCTTCTGTTTTCCCACATTGCCGTGAGTTAATGTGATGTTCTTTATCTTGCTGAGTGTAAGAACGAAAATCCTAGAGCTGTTGCTCTCCTAACGTCTCTTTCAGGATCACCACAAGAGCTGGTCATGGTTTGCTCTGCTAAGCTGAAGGCCCAGGAGGGCTACATTTCCTTCTGATCCTTCATAACCATTTCCTTTTTAGCTTAAGCAGTTCTCAGCTTTCCAGCAGTCTTTAGCCTTTTTGTTCCTCAGTTGCTTCAGCTATGTCTAGGCTGTTTTGAGGCAAGAGAAGGAATTTTTTTGAGAATAAGAGATGCCCTCTAGGACTCTATCCTGCTGAGGGAAGGTTAATATATTAACATAAAGCAAAGAACTGATGGTTTTGGCCAGGCACTTTCATGGCCTTTTTCACTGCAGTGTCTAAATGGCTCACAACTGTCCGTGGAATTATTCTTACTGGGCTACAGTCAGCTTCATAAGTAATTGTTTTTAACCCTGCCTCCCTGTAAAAACCTAGAGAAATATTAATTAAATTTGCCCAGATCATGCACAGAAAGTTCATGTACACAAAGAAACAGAGAAGTTGGTTCAAGTCTTGAGTCACCAGCCAGTATTTTAACATGACACCTTTCTCCCAGCTTTCCCAGTGTTTGCCTGGTGGGGCTCTGCTTTTTCCTAAGGAGGGTATGCATACTGAAAGGCTGGGGGTTGACCCTTTTATGCTGGGTCCCTTATAAAGCTTACCTTGGAGTGAGATGTAAACTTAAGGCTTTTTCAGGATATTTTGGACATATCTGAACAGCCAACACCCAAGCTGTGCATGCAGGGGAGCCCATCACAGATTTCCTGAGACACGAAAGAGGATCTTGACTCCAGAGCTGCTAGGTACAGGCAGTGTGTCAGCCAGAGAAGGAATATTCTGCATAAAATTCACTGAATCAAGCTACACAAGGAGCAAGAAAGCCAAGATCAAACTACTTCTCGACATAAGTTACAGAGAAACTAGCTAAAGGCTAGCTGCAGGCTCACATAATTGAAGCTAATATGCTAATTGTAGCAAAGCCTGGGCTCCAGCCAGGATATAAAGCTGTGTTGCAGCACTGGTAGATGATCTCCTGGTATTATTGGGTACAGAGCGATCTTTCCTTACAGGCCCTGTTTGTATCTTATCTGTGTCACCGTGAGATGCTGCTGTCTCACTCAGGGATGCTAGAATGTGCTATAGCCATGACAGCTTTCTACAAGAAAGACATTGAGGTACTGGAGGGTGTCCAAAGAAGGGCAACAAAGCTGGTGAAGTCTTAAGAGAAGCAGCTGGGGGAACTGGTGTTGTTTAGCCTGAAGAAAAGGAGGCTCAGGGGGAACCTTATTGCTGTCTACAGCTAGCTGACAGGAGGCTGTAGGCAGGTGGGGGTAGGTTTCTTCTCCCAGATATAACAAGTGACAGGACAAGAGGAAATGGTCTCGAGTTGTGCCAGGGGAGGTTTAGATTGGATATTAGAAAAAATTCTTCACTGAAAGGGTGCTCAAGCATTGAAACAGGCTGCCCAGGGAGGCAGTGGAATCACCATCCCTGGAATTGTTTAAAAAGCATAGATGTTGTGCTTAGGGACATGGTTTAGTGGTAGACTTAGCATTCTTGGGTTAGTGGTTGGACTTGATGAGCTTAATAGTCTTTTCCAACCTAAATGATTCTATGATTCCATGAAAGCTGTTATGGGTAGGAGCTGCCCAGTGAGTTGCAAGAGGAAATTAACCCTCCGTCCTTAGACTTTTTTTAGAATATTCAATGATTTCTCTGTCTTCAGAGGTAGCAATGGGCCACGCTTTAAATTGGTGAGACAATATAGACCATGAGCCAGCAATACGCAGAGGTGGTACAGGGTCATGATGGTGTCCTAAAGCCTGCATAAGATCAGCCTGTGAAGAAGGCCCAAGGAGCCAAAAGGATGCTAGAACAGACACGGATAATACTGGTGAGCATCTGCACTAAACTGGCCAGCATGGCAATCCCTTGTTGGAGGTAAGATCTTATGTGGCATCATTCATTAATAATGTTTTATAACATCTCCATTTACCCCGAAGTCTCCATCCCTTCCTGATGAATGTTGACCTATCTGTAGTTCATCACTTCTCCAGTGGCAATGTGACCCTTTGGCAAGTAAATCCTAGTAATATAGACCACTGCTTGGCATATCCTCAGTGCCAAGGCTCCCACGGCACATCCAGCCAGTGCTTCACTCTCAGCAAGGAACTCCGTAAAGTTCGGAATGTGATTTCATGGCTACCTGAAGACTCAAATCTACTTGACTGGGCTCTTCTGAAAACATTGACTAACAGTACATTTCCTTTACTAGACCTGTAGCTGCTCATTTTGCTTCTCTCAACTGAAGTGTGAAGACACGTAGTATGTCTGAGCTCCACAGATAATAACAGGTACTTTTGTGTGTATATCAAATATGCTTTCAGGCACCTCCACAGGTGGATGAAGCTTGGCAGAGCTACAGATGACAGAGTCACTTCTGGACAATATATACATATTGCTGTGGGCACAGAGGAGGAGACTGGATGACAGGATCTGTAAGGAGCAGAGAGCAGATCTGAGGCAGGTACATGTGTATGAAACGTCCCTCAGTTTTCTGTGCACCCAGATCTCCTAGGAAAATGGTATACCGGTCTAAGCTATTAACTGGTGCTTTTCCACTTGGACTGCTGCCATGCTCACCTCTCTTTTCCTTGGGCTGTCCTGCCTGGGCAGCTGCAGAAACTCTTCCCTCAGTCAAGGGAAATAACTGGAATTTCTATTGCAGATGAACTTGTAACCTCACAGATTTGGTTTGAACCTTGTTAATATCTTGGATATTAAAGGATTATTTTATTATTATTGCAGTTGTGGACTATGCATGGGACAGGGCAGGTCTGCTTGCCTTAAGATAACAAACTTTTCCCATTGAAAAGAATAAGTGTTCAAAACACTGTTCTGTCCTGAATCAATTATAAGATTGTGGCAGGCAGTAGTTTTCAATAAAATATCACTAGCAGGAATGAAACTACATTCTTTTGAAAAGTCATCATGTTACATAAAACAATAAAGAAAAAACACATCCTGTGAAATCCATAAAATGGTCCCTCCTCTGAGGTGTGTAGGAGGAATGCCTAAGCACAGTTTCTTATCACTGTATTCTGCTCAGTAACACAAAACTGGTGGAAATGATGATGGGATTTTTGGAGTACCAAGAATTGCTGTGTTGGTATGTGAGGCTTACATGTAAATGGAAATATGGGGGAGACACATCCATTCTTGATTAGTTTATGTGATTTAGCAGTCTCACATTTCATTTTCTTTGTTAATGAAGTAGCTGCCAGTATGTCTTGGGGTGAACCAGAAGATGATGCTTGTGCTCTGTCAGAACTGTTACGTTAGTTAGTTTAACCCAGAGTTAAAACCGTGAGGTAGCTGCATGTCCAAGACGGGCATCTGTTCCTAATGATTTCTCTAAAATGGCTCGCTGAAGCACACGTATACAGATAATTCCCTGGTGGCACCACCCTGAGCTAAAACCACCCATTTTCTGTAGGGTCATATTTTTAAAGATGCAAAATTGTTCTAATTTTACTCCTACAGTAAGCAGCAATATTGCATAGCATGAGGTTTGGCCATTTCCATTCACAAGAGCTCTGTAATATTTCCCATTAGCAGCTATCTGCTCACACCAGCAGAGCAGCTATTTGATGCTGAGGCTGCCATGACAGGTGCTTGAACGTATAAATAGAATCATGTTTCATAAATATGGGAGTATCACATGGTTGAATGCATGGAAGTGCTGAAGTGGGAAAAATTTCTCTTAGCCAATAATTGTGTGTGTGTTCGTATTACATTCAGTGAAGCGGTAGGCCTGGCTAAACCCAAGAATGAAGCACTTGTGGCAAGCTTTAATTTAAACTGTAACTGTGATAAAATGATTAAATCCAGGTCTGTGATGTAGATGGGTACTGGCACTGTATCTGTGCACATACCCAATGCATTTTGTCTTCAGCTCCCTGGGTGATCCTGGAAGTCCCCAGATGGCCTCTGTGTAGATGTAGCAACAGACTGACTTGAGACAAGGTGATAGACTGATCTCTTCGCTGCTTCACAGCAGAGCAACTGACTGATTGCTACAGCTATCCAGGTGGGAATTTCAGACAACTGCCTGTTGTGCCTAGACCACTTGATAGGCGCTATTTGTATGCTTCAGTGTGTTGGTAGTACCCTACTCGCAGGGCAGAGGAATCCTGAGCAGTCGCAGTGATACCCCCAGTTCCTGCAGTAGGTGAGGGAACCAGCCAAAACTGTATGTGGATAGTTTTAAATAGTCTGCAGAATGCAGATGCAGAAATGTCTTTGGAGGTGTTCAAGATTTAACTAGGCAACTATCTAAGCCACCTGAGCTAATTAAGAGGGAGGGAAGCAGCAGGTTGGATTAGATGACCTTCATAGGTCCCTTCCAACCTGAATTATTCTCTAATTCTGTGGTTGTAGGTAGGACACTCTTTGTACATAGTGTGAAAGCTAGAAGATATTTTGTGCATAGTTTAAGATAATAAATAGGAATGGATCATTCCTGTACTGTAGTGATCGTGTAGGACCACAGACCAGCTGGACTGTAAGAAATCATCAGAACAGACTGTAGTATCCTAGCTTGATCCAGTAGAAGATGCTCTTGCAAGAATGCTTGTGTCCTGCTTTTGGCTGGGATAGCGTTAGTTTTCTTCTCAGTAGCTGGTGCAATGCTGTGTTTTGGATTTGATATGAAAATAATGTTGATACCACAGTGATGTTTCAGTTGTTGCTAAGCAGTGCATACTCGAAATCAAGGACTTTTCCAGTTTCCCGTGCTCTGCCAGTAAGCAGGTGTGCAAGAAGCTGGGAGGGAGCAGAGCCAGGACAGCTGACCCAACTAGCCAAGGGGATATTCCATACCATAGAGCATCACGCTCAGCATATAAAGTGGGGGAATAAGAAGGAAGCAGGGGATGTTCGGATTGATGGTGTTGCTCTTCCCAAGTATGTTATGCATGATGGAGCCCGGCTTTCCTGGAGATGGCTGAACACCTGCCTGCCCATGGGAAGCGGTGAATGAATTCCTTGTTTTGCTTTGCTTGTGCATGCAGCTTTTTGCTTTGCCAGCCCACAAGTTTTCTCACCGTTACTCTTTGTATTCCCTCCCCCATCCCACTGGGAGAGGGAGCGAGCGAGTGGCTGTGTGGGGCTGAGTTCCTGGCCAGGGTTAAACTGTGACACTGTGGCTGCCCTATAGGGGCTGTTCTGCTGTGGTGGCATTCCTCTGACAGTGCAGCTGTCGGTGCTTCTCCCCTCTCCATTCAACCCCACCATCCCTTAGCTTCTGAGTCTCCATCAGCCCTCCCTTCCTCAGGCACCAAAGAGTCCTGTGAACTCTTGCCCCTCACCCTCACCTGCTTTTGCTCCTTCTCTCGCCTGGCTCCACATCCCAGTACTTCTCTATTCTTACACCTCAGCTGTTGACTTCCTCTCTCCTCTCCCTTTATCTAACTGACCTCAGCTCTGTGCCCCCTCTAAGGGAGGGTTCTTTAAGGGGGGGTTCTTCATCTGACAGTGCTTGTGTCAGCAATATCTGGCCAAGAGGACTATTCATCCAGAATGGGAGTGACTTGGCATAATGCATTGGTAAATTGTGTGAATTTGTGGCCCTTGTTCTATAGCAATGGAAAAGATTTGAACAGAAACTTGTCAGCAGGTCCTGGTTTCTTCTTTTCACAACAATTATTCAGATGACAAAAATACTTACAAGATATCTTTTTTTCTTTCTGTTTAACTTTTACTCGGCTTCTCCATAGTCCAGAGACCACAGTAGGCTATGTGTCTATGCTATGATGAAGACTGTAATTAGTATTTCTATGTGCAAGAAAATTTATCTCAAGAGACCAGCAGCACAATTTATTTTCTATCATCTGCACAGACACATATATGACAATGACATATTTCAAGATGTTCTAAATATTTCCTGCTAAAAAAGACTGATTCCACATTTCTGCAACACAGTATCATATTCTGTAGGTGTTGCAGAAAGATTATGCCAATGAAACTCTGGAGGCAAGAATATTTTTATGTCATTCTTGCACGATCTATCTCATCCCAGAGATAATAGCAAGAACACTTTTTCTTGAAATCCTAATAAATGCACCATTTTTTAAATATGGCTAGTTTTCATGCTGTCTTGAGAGAGTGATTGATTTTTGAAACCCTGCATATGGCATAAACAGTGCAAAGCAGTCTTTCCCATTTGTAAAACAGTATTGTTAGCCCTTGGAAACCTTTATTTCTATTTAATCTTCTGCCTCGTTCCTCCACTGGTACTTAACATCATTATCAAGTGCCATTTTGTTGTGTTACCTCATGCAGTGAATTACTGAAGTCGGCTGAACAGCAACAAACAGAATGAAGGCTAGTCTGCTTGCAGACTTGTATAACTTTACTGATGTCAATACTGTTAAATTTATCTATGTCCAACTTGAACCGAGCCCAGATCTTTATTTAGTTTGCTAGCAGGCTGTAGATTTACATTCTGAGTCTGTTCAAATGCCAGCTAAAGTCAATGACAGTCTGTACTGACTTCAGGGGGTTTTAGATGAGGTCCCAGTTCTTGGATGTGATGACATAAAGGTAAAAGATTTTATTTATTTATCTGGTGAAAATGATGGATGCAAGACAGTAGAGCAGATTACTGTCTAATCAATGACTGTTTCAGTGGATGGGGGTTTTCTGGCTGTGAAGCTGGCAGTCAGGAGAGGTAAAGGAGGATTTGTCCCTTTTGGTCAGGTTTTGTGATTGTTTTTCCCTTTGTAATAGGATTTATTTTTTACTCAATTCTGCAACTTTAAAACTCTAACTTAAATTGATTAGGACTTACATCTGAATCTGGCCCAGATGTTTTGGGCCTTTCGGATAAGCAGTAAAATAGAATATATTGACAAGCCCTGCAACAGTCCTGGTTAATTGCAAGCTATTTTCCCTGATTTACTGCACATCAGGGCCGTTGGTTGTACCAATTCTCCAGAGGCCTGAACTTCCTACTCTGCCACTTTAAAACACCTGGAACATGACATCAGTGGTTCACTGGCTTCCAGCCAGCAGGTTCCTGCCCTGACAGACAGCCCTCTGGTGCTGATTGTCTTAGCACCTGTGAGAGTCAGGTGTGACAATAGGACTCCTGCCTCTTCAGAAAATATGGCATTAAAAAATATTTAATAATGTATGTGCATGATTTATCTGCAGCATTATTTCTTTCTCCCCAGTCATTTTGCTATTGCTTTGGGTTTCCTTTTTCCAGGTCCTTACCAACCCACCAAATCCATAATCGCTGAAAAGCAGGTCTGGACATATGGATTCATATGATTTTCATGACCCAAGATCACATTCTCACTTACTAGGTGCTGGCTGAATGAAAGGAGATCATAGAAATGCTCCATAATCCCACGGCATCCTTTGGCAAAGATTTCAACTTGTCGTGTAACTGGTGCACAAAGAATCATTTCCTTTGTTGCTTGTTCTAAATCTGGCTCCCACAAGCTTCATTCCAAGCTCCACAGTTCTTGCAGTGGAAAGCACATCTTGCAGTTTACCATCCCCATGCCAATCATGATTTTTAAAGATCATTATCCCATCAAAATGATCATTTTTCCAAACTCAGAAATCATAGCCTGCTCAATCGCTTCTTATATAGAAGATGTTTCCGATTTCAGATTATTTTGCTTTTCTTGGGATCTTTTCTAATTCTAATATAATTTTTCTGACACAGGGGGATTAAAACTGCATATTTTTCAAGGTGTAGGCAAACCATAGATTCATACAGTGGTACAATAATGTTGTCTATTCTGAGCCCTGTTTTTCTTACTAATGCCCAACTTTTTTTTTTTTTTTTTTTAACTTTATTTTTTCCTGACTGCTATGGAGTCCATGGAACAATCTCACTTCTGAGTATTAGTGCTGGGCTCAGAGTCCGTCATTTAAGGTGTGACATTAGAGCTACTTTTGTCCAGTGCTCATCACTTTGCATTTATCTGTACTAAAAGTTACCAGCTGCTGTGATCTACCCAAGCACTCAGTCCTGTATGTCATGCAGTTCTTCACAGTCAATTTGTTTGTGAATATGCTAACCAGAACAGGCTCCTGACCATGGCACTGTAGACTTGCACTAGTTTCTGCCCGCCATTATGGTTGCTCACTCCTACTCTCTGGGTTTTTTGTGGGTTTTTTTAGAAGTACTAAGGAAATTAAATGTGAGGAAATCTGCTGAAGGCTGTTTAGAAGTACAGATACACTATGACAGCCAGATCACCCTTATTCAACTCCCTGTTGACTTCTTCAAATAACTCTGCTTGAAGCCTGCAAGGTAAAGCATCCTCTTAAAAAAACCCACATGTGGACTCTTCCCTAATGGATCGTGCTTATCCAGGTGTCTGTTCTTTGCAATATTAATATGCTATCAATGCCAAGGCCAGGCATCAGGATTCCATATCTGGACTTCCATGGTTCTACCTGAAACTGTTTTTTTGGACAGTATCACATCTGACACCTTCAAGTCCTGTTTTAAGCACATTATGCACCACTTTTAGTAATCAAACTGTTTCATTGTGAAGGTCTTCCAGAGCTGCTGGGTGAACACCATCTTCATCCTGACAATTTGCTCCTTTTCTCCATTTCCTCAAGGACAAAAA
The DNA here is from genome assembly GCF_023634085.1 of Falco cherrug. Classification (NCBI taxonomy): domain Eukaryota; kingdom Metazoa; phylum Chordata; class Aves; order Falconiformes; family Falconidae; genus Falco; species Falco cherrug. The sequence continues at coordinate 103,736,138 of NC_073700.1, forward strand.
TAACCTCACTTATTTTACAGTCACTTCAGTTTCAAACATTCTGTAATGAGTTCTCCCACAAAGAAGAGTCTGAGCAGGGGAATTGTGCCCATTTTTTCTGGTTTGTGTATTGATACAAAGGTGATGTTTAGCTTCTTGGCAATCACCTCATTGCCTCTGAGCACTCTTTCTATATCCTGATCATTCATGGACCCAGAAGACTCTCCAGTGAGCCTGTTTCTCCTGACATGCTTTGGGCTGTATTATTGTCCTTTTGCCAAGAACTAGGAGAGCAAAGTGGTGGGACTTGAATTTCCATGACAAGCAGTGGATAATAGAAAACATCAAAAAAATTATTCGGGGTAGGTGTGTGGGTAGGGGGTGAGGTTTGGCAGTTCTTTGCTTCTTAAAACTGGAGCTATTCATGACCAAAGACTAGCTGTACTTTCTGTCTCCTGCTCCTTTTGTGAGCTTTAATTCCTGTCTTCATCCAGATGGATATTAATGTTTCCCATCTAGTTTTCAGGACAATCTTTAGAAGACTGAATGTGACAAACAGGTACTGTCCAGGACTTAAGGAGAGATGCATTAGCTGATTTTACACTAGAGGAAGTCTTGGGTCTAGATACAAGACCAGCTGCACAATTCAAGTATTTATCATCATATATTGCCAAGACCAAGCCATGCCAGAGCGCATTCACGGTACAATGTTAGACAGCCAATGTGAGACAAACACTCTTTCAAAGATTGTGGAAATGTTGACTGTTTTCTTCTGCGATTTTTGCATAAGTAGGATCTGTAGGATTCAGATGTTTATTTACCAATTCAGAAAACCCTAGTGTTCCTTTAAAAGTAGAAGCAATATCAGAGTAGTTCTGGAAGAAACCCAGCCTGGTTTGCTAGGATTCTTTCAGTTTAAGTAGATTATCATAAAGTGCTATTGGCAATTGCCAAGGCAATTGCACAGGGTACAACTCTTTCCATCAGCTGGGTAGAGGTAATTGGATTGAAAACCTGGCTGCATTAGTTTAATCCAATACTGTACTGAATTCTACAATCAGTTATACATCATATCATCTCAACACTGTGTCAAATCAATATCTGTTTTCAGCAGAAAAAATGTGCAGGTTGTGCTGGAGATACAACTAATGGGAATGCTTTTTGGAGTGTGTGTGCACTTTGCACTCTAAGCAATGATGACAATTGGTTTCATCTGGAGTAATTACAGCTCAGTGACCAGTAGTTTGACAGTTACTCAGAGGAAATCCTCTTGAGGGAAGCAGACCTCAGCTTTGAGAAGAAAACACCTCTGATATAAATTCCTTATGTGTGGTAGAAAAGCATTTCTTCTCCCAAAACAAAGAAAAAGCAATGAAAACAGAATAACAGACTTATCTAGACAAGACCCACAGGATTTCATGTGTCCTATGAGGAAAAAAACCTGAATCTTTCAGTTTTGGTCACCACGATGCTGTGAACTTTTTAAATAAATGAAAGAGAGAGGAAAGGTAGTTTTGACAAAGTGCTCTGTCACCTGCAATTATTAATGCACCACGTCTCCAGAGAGTGCTCAGGGAGAACAAAGTATTATGCATTAGGTAAGGTATACATACAGTGAACGCAATTTATGATACCTACTTTATGAAACATTGTGGAAATGTATGTTGAAATTATCTTAGAATGGTTTTGACACCCAGGAAGGCCATCTTAAGCAGAAAGAACATGCTAATTCAAGAACATGCCTAGACTATGAATTCAGGACATTCCCAGGGAGGGGAAGGAGGCATTTTGCATTTGATACTTCATAGTCCAGTTCTAGAAAGTGAGGTAATAGCAGGGGTAGGATGTTAATTATTTAAAGCCACATTTAATAAAGAGTTCCCTATTATCAAAGCCCCCTTGTTATTGTAGTAAGGAGCCAAGAAAGACGAGGAAAGGGAAGTCTTGAACAAAAGAGAGAAAGGTCGTACCAGGTGGTGTTTCCAAGGCTTGATCCCTTAGATCAAAAGACCCATCTTCTATGTGAACCTTCTGTTACAGGTACAAGCTGAAGTCTTGAAGCCAGTCTACCAAACCTCTGCAGAACTACACTAAGGAATTAACTTGTCAGTGAAGCCTCGTTTGCATTGTAGAATTCAGCCTACAAAAATCTGATCTTTTAACAAAAACTATTCAGAAAGGTCATAAAACAGAGATACTACTTTTTTTTTTTTATTCTCCCAAGACTGCCTTGAAGTAAAATCACAGGTACAGCTCAGCATGATGACTTTTGCTGTTTCTTCTACTTGTAACCCAGCTGAGGCTCAGTTCACATGAAGAAAAATAGCTCTCTTTTGGGAAGCGCGGTTAATAGCTGTGTAAAAACGAAATACATGACACAAAGAGAGAGCAGTGTAATTTATTGCTAAATTTCAGTACCTACCGTGTGTGTAACAGGGCTATGAAACACAGATTCTTCAGACAGACCTTAGAAGTTTCTAGGCAGGTATCATAGCAGGGCTTGTTGCAAACTTCACTGCAAACTGTCCCCCAGGCACAGCAGAGGACTCCGATGTGGGGGGACTTCTGAATTACTGAGTCAAACCTGCCTTTGATGAAACTTCATTTCTCCCCAGAAAGCTCTGGTGTGTGATCCCCATCAAAATAACATTTTTACAGCTGTGTAGAGATTTTTAAACTGCAGAATCCTCTATTTCTTTATAGATTTTATATGAAGAGAATTTCAACCCTCACAAAAAAAGAAAGTATGTGAAGTATTTTCAGTGTAGATGAAGTCTACCTTGAGGAATTACTGCTAGAATTAAGCCTATGTATTCAAGCTCTCAGTCAATAAAGAGCATTTTATCACACATATATTTATTATAACTAAATAATGTTTGTGTAGAATACAGTATCTAATGTCTGGCTCAGTACAGAGTGGGCAGATTAAGTCTTAACTACCATAGCATTTTTCATTGGCTGAGCTACATCCTTATAGGGATCGTAATTTTGGCAGTGATAGCAATAGTAATTTCTTCAGTAAATCACAATATACTCCCTAAACAGAAAGAGCTTTGCAATTTCCCGAACAAATGGAAAAATAATTTTGCAGGATCAGTAAAGATAGCAATAATTGTTATGGAGCTTATTGCAGTTTATGCAAAGAACCTCAGTTTCTCATGATAGACTATCAGAAGTAAGACAGTTTGAAAGTGGAGTCTATAATAAACATAAGTGTAGCACAGTTTAAAAGAACAACTTTCCTGTTGCTAAAAAATACGAGTGCAGAAAGTGAAGTGATTGCTTCAGAAGCAAGAAGTGCAGAATGCCAAGTCACTTCATCAAGATAGCAATATGAATAATGATTTCCAAGGTCCACTTAGAACTAGGTTGTTATTGGTAAGTGCAAAAGTTTTTTGTTGTTGTTGTTTTTTGGTTGGGTTTTTTTAAAATTTATTTTATTATTAAAAAGGCCCCTGATATCCCAATACACAGAGATATTAAAATGTTCCAGTAGTTGTTCCTAAGTGTATGGGTAGGTGGATAGTCCATTAGTTGTCTACTTGCTTCTGTTTAAGGCAACATGAAATTGCATCAGGGATATTGGAAGATAGAAAAAATGTTTAACCATAAAGTAGTGCAAATTTTGACAAAAGTAAATTGTCCATGCAGTACCATGCAAATACTAATGTCCATACAAAGACCATGCAAATACTAATATATAGAGAGAAAACCATTTATGTATTAATGTAGTATGAAAACTCTCATTCTAAATCATTCTAAATAATCTCCTAGTCCACATACTGCATAATACAAAAGGGGAAGCTGTATACGAGTCATAATATGGCCTTGAATGTGTACAATAAAAATTTCAATTCCTGTTCCATTTTTTGCCAAATACTTTTTTGAATTACAAGGCAGATTTCATTTTGTCATCCTTGAGTGCGTGGAAAAGTTGAGGGATTTATCTGCAAGGTGGTTATTTGCAAAACCATGCAAATGAAGGAGTTTGAAAATGTTGATCTTACATTATAAGCTATTTTTGTATTTTAGGCTACAATTACTTATTTGACTAAGACAGAGGTGATAAAAATGTATTTTGAATAACTGGTACTTCATTCTTTACTTATCTTTCACAATGACAGCTTTTTATGGTGTCTTAAAATTAGAGAAATGAAAGCTTGTAATGCTTTAGTTGATGAAATACAGAAGCTTTCTGTATGCAAATTGCTTGCATATGGAACAATGTGTGATCGCTTCAGTGGCCTGTATGCAAACCTTTATTCTGGAATAGACTAACATTGTGCCTTCCCGTCATACTTCTTTCATATCTGTGAAGTTTATTTTTTCACAATCTAACCTCAAATGCATCACTAGAAAGAGAATTTACTTTTTGTGAACAAACTTGAACATTTTACAAAAAAAGTGCTGAATATTGATTGTCTTAAGGCAACACTTCAAATAAAAGCTAGTTTCAGTTGCACACAGAGATTTTATTGGAAATATTTCAAAAAGAAAAGGATTAGAAGTTATAAGTGACAATTAAAATAAAAAAATACTTTTATGACAATGGAATTGTTTAGATGAGGGTATTGAATGTACATTGAAGAAAACTACATGGCATGCTATGAAAAACAGTGTTTTCATAAATGTTCCTTACTGTTCTTTATTTTTCAGGTGGTTGTCCCTGGGACTAGGACTAACTTTGTAAGGCTCTAAACTAGCATTTAAATCTAAGAACTAGCAATTCTGGACATCCATGTAATATCTTCTAAAGAGCCCAAGCAGCAGTTAGAAAGAAACCAAACGTTAAGTGCTACTCAGGATGACTTTGTGTTGTGTTTGTTTATACACTCTTGCTTTCAACATTATAATCAGCAATGAAACCTTTTGTCTGGCTAGAATGAACTCATAGTATCTTTGCATTTGAGCTCTTCTGGTGTTGAAAGTGGCGTATGGTACGGCTGATAAACCTGAGCACTTGTTGCAGTCAGCTGTGTGTTGTCTAGCATAACTTAATGATTTTTTTAAAGACACTCCCACCAGCTCCCACATTCTCACTTCCAGTTCTCTGCCCTTTCCATTTTCGTGATGTAACTGTGGTAGTGACCTGCCCTGTATGTAGGATCAATGCAATGAAGCTGGTTCAAAAAAACCCAATCTGCAAACGCTCTCTGGGGGAAAGGCAACCTTGCCCTCCTGAGCTAGACCTGCCTGCAGGCACCTGGCAAGGCAGAGGGCTGATCTGAGAGAGAAATTTCAGCATAGACCAGTGTCCCCGGAGCTCCAGTGATGGAGAAAGCAGCTGGCACACCTTTGGGCTTTGACAAGTAAATGAGAACTGCTCTGAAGCTGTGTCTGTCTGATGGCTTTTACAGGGAAACCTAAGAGGGTCACATAGGTGGCTTCAGGGAAAGCATGTTTCCACCTGTTTGCCAGCACTGAAATGCTTATATGCCCAAAGTGAAAAATCGTGCCTTAGACAATTTTTAGACTAAGCCATCTCAGTGAGCATGTCACTCGGTGTCAGTACTGAAAATGCCCTGCAGGGTGTCACTATCTATTGAAACTTTTCTGAAAAGGTCTGTGCACCAGGGCGGGTAACCGCAGTCCAGACTTCTCTTTGATAGTAGCTGGAATCATGAATACTTTTACATTATTCAGTGTCTCTTTTTAGTTAATACTTGAAGAGAGATGCAGCACTGGCATATTGTTCCAGGTAGAAGCACACTGTTCGGTGAAACTCTAAAAAGCAGTCAAGGAGGACACTTAACCAGGAAGCAATTTATTGAATTTTTGGGGTGATAAACATGTTTAATTGTATAAATAAAAGAGGTTAGAAGTGATCTAACTTGTTTCTCTCCAAGGAACAGTGTCCCATATAGCAGTGTATAAAGGCTGAACATGCATTTGGTGCTGTGCACTACAGAATGAATCCATAAGAAAAGAAACTCGTTGGTTACCTTATATTCACATCCCAGAGAGGAAGTACTGGGAGGGAATCATCTATCTGATCTAGCAAGCAAGGGCACGGAAAGAACTATGAACGTGAAACTAAAGACCAGCAAATTCAAACTAAAAACAAGACACATGTTGTTCTGGTAGGAGTGATTGAAACAAACTATCAGGCAAAGCGATGGATTCTCCATCTTTCAATGTGTTCCAGAGTGGGCATGTTCTCTGATGATGTGTCTTTTTTCCAGCTACAAGTTACGCAGAGGACAGTTTGAAGGGCAGTAGCTGACCAGCTGAAGATACCCTCTCAGCTCAAACTCTCTAAACATGGTGCACTGCCACAGATCTTACAGGCACAACACAAAATATAAAAGATGCCACAGCTCTCTGTTGCAAGCTAAAAGAGGGAAGAGGAACGATAAAGACCACAATGCAAACAGAAGCCTGAGAGAAGTAAAGCTCCTGTGCAGGTAGGTCTAAAATAAACAGGCTGTGGGATGTAAATAAATAGACTATAGTCCCAGGGTGAGAGGAGAACGTATGAGCTTCTCTATGATGCTTTACACATGAGATCCCCTATTAGCTTAAGTGTACATAAATTTGGATGCAATATGCATAAACCAGAGCAAATCCACAAAGCTGCAGCATGAAAACAGCTGGAGTGCTCTCTAATTACAAGGAATCCTTTCCGTATGGGATGCTGGTTGTCGGAGATGAAAATTAAAAACAATGCTGTAGAATATTGTACTGGCATTTATACATCTATAGTACAGAAGGCACATGTGGCAGGTGCCTATCTGCATAAACCCATTTTCTTGGCCAGTTCCTTAATTTATAGGTGTTCACCTGGTGTGTAGGAAACAGCTTGGTGCTTTACCACAGGGAACATAATGTGGCTTATCTCGAGGGCTCAACTCATAAACTAACAACACCCTGCAGAGCTGGTAACACCACCTTTGTCTAGGGGAAAATACTGATTTCCAGCAGTGCCCCTGCACACACACAGTTCCTCTGTCTGGTCTGGGGAGCTGTGCTGGCAGTTTCTAGTGTGTGGTGGGTTTTTTTGCCCCCACAGACAGGCAGCAAAGGTGGAACAGCAGAAGTGAGAGTAGCTGGTTGTCTTCTTGAAACAGAAAAATGTGAATACACTGTACCTGCACCTCTAAGCTGTCTTTTGGAAATGTCACTACAGGAAATGTAGGAGAGGGGGGATGAGACTCAAGTAACTGATTCACAAATATCCAAAGTCTATACAGAGGTTTTAGTCCAGCAGTAATATGTTTCCGGTTGTATTCCTTTCTTTTGTTTCCTTTTTTCCTTGGTATAGAGCTTTTGTAACAGGCCGGTTTGCTTGTACTGCTAAAATCATGTGGCCTTAATCTTTTTTTTTCTTTTTTCTTTTTTTTTTTTTTCTTTTCTTTTTTTTTTTCTTTTCTGAACAGGAGTCAGTGTGATCATTATCTCGCAAAGGTTCCAATCTTTGTCATTTCCTTGGCACTACCCTTACACTGATACTATCAGTGGAAGAGCACAAGCTACTCTGAGCTGTTACAGATTCGTCATTAGCATAGAATCCTATTGATTCTCCCTATCTTTTTTTCCAAGGCTGAGCTGCATGAACAGCCTATAATAATCATTTAACACTGAGTTTAAACTGAAGATACTATAGCTTGGTTTTGGTGCAGTTTGCCTCAAAGTAGAGTAAATAGCAGGCAATAGTCACAAATATGTTTGAGTCTTAAGGTTCAGTGTGTTTGAATGTTAACAATTATTTTTTTCTCCATCAAGGATAGGCATTTTCTGATAGGTGCTTTTCAAGTGGAAGTTAGAGCCATACAGTTGGTGGGGGTTTTTTTCTCCTAGTTATTCAACAAGCAAGACTTCTAAGGTATTTTATTCTATTCTGTCCCTTGTTAAGCCCTTTGAGCTATTGTGCAGACTGTTGTACAAAGGAAAAATGAGATGAAAATTATGTGAAATGTTAATTTTAAAAGCAAAACTACCCTCACTCTATAAGATTGGAGTTAGAAATCTCTACCTAGACCGAGGGTTCAAAGCCTTATACTGCCACTTTGGGCCAAGTTCAAAAGGTGGCCAAGTTTTGAGCAAACCTAGACTAAATTATCCATTCAAGTGCAACCAAGTGAAACACCAAGTTTCTTACTATCCCATCCCCAAACAAAGCTTTGCAGTATCAACAGTCCTATGCTTTACATTTGTTCAAAATTGCACTCAAAGCCAAAATTCACGATCTTTAAGACCCAGACTTGGTTATCTGTATGCAGCCTGGAAGGAGTTATTTAGGTATTAGTTAGGTATTTTCACCCAGTCTCCAGCTCTTTTTTTTTTTACTTTTTAGGAAAGGTCTGTTCAGTGATGAGTATGTCCCTCCTTTTTTTTTTTAACCTTTACTATGTATGGGATGTGGTTTACTGGCACTGTATGCTCTATACTGTATGCTCTATTGCTTCTTGAATTAGGTAAGTTCTGTGTGGATTGTTCTTTGAATGTTGCTTGCAGATTCATACGAGTACATCCTTCCCTGGGGACGTACATCATCTTCTCCTTTCCCATCAAGGGGAGTGTAATTACAATAGAATGTGGTGTGACAGATGTGGGTATTATAAACAGATTGTCAGCTCTTTCTGAATGACTCAGGCATTAGTTTTCTCTCCTACCAAACACCAACAGAATGTTCTATGTATCTCTTTATTGTAAATTATCATCTTGGTATCAGTTCCCGTTCATTCAAACACTGTATTTTAGCCAAGGACCACTAACTGTATGTTGCAATGTATATATGATCACTCCTTCCTTCCTTCGTCTGCTCATTTGTTCCTGCCTCCCTTCTTCTGCTCTAGTTGTGACCAGGATCCTTTATTTGTTTTCAAACGAAAATCAGTGTAGATTTCCATTTATTATGTCATCCAATCTTTTATTTACTGCCTTTTCATGCATCTCTGCGTTCTGCATTTTTTTCTATTAAGAGAGAACTGTCATGAACCTTTGCACCTTTTTATTGCGTGTTAACATAACTGTTCAAATCACACAGCTCATGGCTCACTTCTCCTCGGAGTCCACTTTTTTATTATTACAAATCTGTAGCGAAATTGAAGAAGCACTCTGCCTTGCAGTACATTTTACACTTACATGAACATATAAACTGAAGACTTTTTATTTCTAGAGGACCCACTTTCTTATAATTCATTTCACGCTAAATAAAATGAAGGGCTATCCATTTTACCACTGACATGGAAACCAAAAAAACAGAAGAAAGCTCAAAAATGAAAGCAAATCTCCATTGACATTTAAATGGCTTCTTTTTAACTGAAGAACAGTAAAAACTATAGTTCTTTGGATCCAAATGCAAGTGCAGCTAGAGGTACCTGATGTCCATGTATCCTTTAAAATTCTTCTGTCCCTTTGTCCCATCGAGCAGATTGTGCTATTAAAGCAGGGAAATAATTCATAAATATTCTTGCATATAAAGAAGCGGCTTTCCTATTGCTTCTGAATTCCTTTTTTTTTTTTCTTTTTTTTTTTTTTTTCTGCCTTACTCAGAAGTTCAGAGCTGGGTGTCTGGGCAAGTATCCTAGTACTCTTGGTTGTTAAGCAAAGGGAATTCTCCACCTTCTCTTGCTGCCCTGCGGTATGAGAAAGCGGTGTACTTGCCAGTGCCTGAATGCACAGTACCAGTGCCTGAGCCCTCAATGAGATCTTGGAGGCTGAAACCCACCTTCACAGGTAACTGATGATCAGGCCAAGGGATAGATAAAATTTGAGTCTCACTCCCCTGCTCTGCTCTCAGCATCTCCTATCTCCAGGTTTGGACTCCCAGTTCTTAGCTGCAGCCCCAGCACTCAGAGGATCTGACAGACAAACTGTGGTGGGCTGCTTCCAATATGCATCCCCCTGGCTGGAGACTGTTGCCACTCTAACAGCTGACAGGTGGGCACACAGCAGCAGCACAACTGCCCAGTTCCTCAGCTGAAGTCAATCCCCCTTTCCCTCGCAGTTTAAGCCAGGACACCAGGGTGGCTCTGAAGCTGCTGAGATGCAGGTGTATGAGCCATATTTCTGATGTGGCCGGGAGGCAGCAGAAGTGCAGGTGGAGATGCAAAGTGGACAGTCCTGGGCTGTAACACCTTCTGCTTCTGCAGCCCATGGACCTGAGCACGACAGTCCTCCCATTCAGCACATAACTCGGCCTTGGGAACACCAAGTAGAGCCCAGCCTCTTGACTTCTTTAATGTTACAGCGTGCAGTGCTCAGTCTCTGTATGAATCTGGATTTCAGAGAAATGAATCTGTGAGCATTAGCCAAACACTGGCTTCTCTCTTCCGTAAGCTGCAGAAGGGCTCCAGAGTCGCTTTGCCAAGTACTGCCCAGCCCAAAGCACAAACTGAATCTTGGTGGGACCTTTGCCAGCATTTCTTGCAGGCATGTTTGTGTATGTTGGCAGGAAATGCAAAGGATCTGCCAAGTGAATAATTCCCTAGTCCAATCCTCCCTCTAGCCCCATCCCAACCCTTCCAGGGTAACAGTCCTTACAGGGAGCAATTTTGGAAAAGCTTTTTCGCAAGGAGAAATATGCCACTTGACACAGCTCCTGGCATCCCAACCCCAGTGCAGTAGGATCCCTCAGGCCCTCTTGTTTGGGTCCAGCAATGGAAATGTGGGCTAAACCTCTTTCTAATTACTTGTTTTTATTGCAAGAGTGTTCATGGGAAATGCAGACATTATGGACTCTATCCCAAACTAAGTCACACTCCAAACTGTCTCTCAGTTTTGGTCTCAGTCTATTAGCATGCAATTCCCCATGTTCTAGAATAAGTACTAAGAGGCAAAAGGACTCCCCTTTCCCTGTGGGACAGAGGACATGCCATTCCTTCAGGGAACAGAAATAAGAGATTATGGCTCCTGGCTCCAGATGCTACAAGACCCGAGTATATGGCTTGCTCCTAGCAGCAGCTTCATGAGTCGGTGGGTAACATTTGTTTGCAGATGTATTGAAAAATTGTGAACAGTAGTCTTGACTGGAGAAGAAAGGCCTGCATTTATGAGGTAAATTGTTTGGGATAAATCACAAAAGTGACTCCAGCTTCCTTCAGTGCAGCTGTTTACATGAGGTGCCACTGAACCAAGAAACGGGCAAGAAGGACAACCTAAAAAGAATGAGGTGAACAATTTTCTTTCTTAGAGGCTGATGTTGCTGTGTTGGCTGCGTAAGTGACTGTTTAACTCAGCAGTTTGTTAGAATGAAATTCATTTCAGATCCAAGCATTTTCCCACATTTTGGATTCATATTTACATTTGTTAAGGTTAATAGTCCTGACAACTTCTTCATGTTCTCACCAGGGAGCAGTCACTGACAAACCGTAGGAGGGACTGAAACAATATTCTCCACAGAAAATAAAATCTGTGCATCCTAGGGCTGTTACACATTCCTCCTCAGTAACAGTCCTCAGTCCCTGTTGGTGTAAATCGGTGTGGTGCCCCTGACTACCTCAGTAACGCTAATTCACACCACCTGCAGATCTGGCTTATTCTTGCTACTCATCTTTCCAGTGTTGTTCTAGGAAATGCAGTAGAGCCTCAGCATTGCCTAAATCCATTTTCTTTCTTTTAGAGTGTTTCTTGGTGCTTGTCTTTTCCTTCTAAAGCATTTCTGTTTCTGTTTCCTCTGTGCTTGTGCTATAGAGCCTCACCTGTAAGTGCTCTCTTTTGCCTTTTAGACCCCATGTGCAAAAAGCAATTTTTTAAGAGCACAGGTTGAAAGGAGAGGTCAGGCAAGAGGAGCCTTTGGCCACTTCTAAGGTTGCATGCCTTTAAAAAAGAAAATAATACAGGAAGCCAGGAAATTCATTCAGGAGAGAACGGAATTGAATTTTTAAGGGTAATACATAATCTGGGGAAGTATGAATCTGCATTCCTCCCACTGGCATCAGGGCTCTCAGGACATCCAAGGCAGGGATATTAGTGAGTCAGAGACACTGTTCTTTCAGCTTTCTTCTCCTTCCCAGACTCCACAGAGGATCACACAGGCAGACTTTAAATATTCAAGCAGACAAGTAAGACCTAAGAAGTTAGTTCTCTTGAGCTGAACTGCAGCAAGCAGCCATGTGCTTGCTCTTAACCTATTATAAATGTGAACTAAAATGTAGTAGCTAAATGGAGGAATTTAAGGTAAAATATTTCCTTTGCATTTAAACCAGTATAAACAGTAAGGGCAAGCCCTGTGCCTAAGCTGACATGGTATCTTGCCACCAAGGGAACCAAATCCAATGTGAGTCCACACAGAGAGTACTTTCTCTTCTCCCTCTTCCAGCTTCAGTGCAGGGAGGCTGGAATTGAAAGCTGGTGATAGTGTTTAAAAGTCTCTGCTTCGTGGACTAGGTTTTCCAAAGATTCATCCCCAGAGCTTGCCAGGCATTTTATTTATTTATTTTTTTAAGATAATTTCATTGCATTCCTTTGTGCTCTTTCCCTTAATGAAGTCTGGCTCAACCACTGCAGCACTCACCCATGGAAAGATCTTCCACTACAATGCCTTGTCTTTTCTCTAATGAATGTCTCCCAAAAGTAGGTGATAGCATGAAGGGGTCGAGTTCTTGCTCTTAGAAACCCTGTGGTGAAAAGGGTAAGTCAGCCTTTCTTAGTACCTTGTATTAGCCTCTCTAAGAGATGATACTGCTCTTCCCATGGGAGTGGCCGAGTAACAATAGCTGCTTATTTGCAAACCAGCCTTTTTCTCACCATGCCTATCTCATTTCTCTGCCTCCAGCTCTACCCCATGTACCCTCTGGTGTTTTGGAAGCCCAGGAGCAGACATGTCACGGCTTGCCATCGGTGTACCTTTGCACCTTTGTAATCTTATGTCATGTCTTGTTTGCCATGTGTTTGGGGTTTTTTTAATTTCCCATCAGGAAGTTCTAGTGCACATCCTTTCTGTGAAGTTTTGATTTAGTTCTTTGTCAGACCGATCTCTTATGGTGACTAATGCAGGAGGAAATATTGGGAAAACGTCAAATAAGGTCTCAAAGATTTGGCCACGAGTGAAGATGCTAAATATAAATGCAAATAGGAAAGGTAGACCAGGGGGGGAAAAGCTGGCTTGCATACAACTTTTCTTCAGGGATAAATACGTTCAGAACATTTTTAGACACAGGCTGAATAGAATATAATGCTGTATTTGTCCTCAGTTTTTATCACAACTGTGTGAAAAATTGCCTCATCTGTAAGGGCTTGGAATATAATGAGCAAGAATGAGCTTCTCTGTCAGTCCTAATAGCTTTCCTTCTGAACAGATAGCTGCAGTAGGGGAGTTGTCACTTGTTCCAGCAGTTACAGGGAGCACTAGTTAACCACAGGTTTCTCTCTGCAACTTTCTCTCTGCAGATGAGCTAGGTAGTTAGAAATACAGACACCTTTGATGGTAAGCTGTGGAGCATAAGTTACAGACATATATATATATAGCTATAGATTCGCATAAACAGAAGCAACAAATATAAATGAATACAGAGGGGAGAAAAAGGGTAAATCCCAGATAGTCTACAAACTGTTTTTCTCCATCATTTTAAATACATGAAACCAAACTTTATTTGAACTAAATGTTGCGTAGAGTAACACCAAATTTTCTTAAAATCTCTCTCTGTACAAATATATTAATACACGCATATAAAATACACAACACATATGTACCATATATATATTCACATATGCAATATATATATATTCACAAGTTCATTCTGAGCAGCACTGAAGGCACTATTTTAAGTCCCTAAAACCACAGGTTTATTTAACCTCTAAACTTAAAGAGCATCAGTACATGTTCTTATGTGCCACTAGATGGTGACTTGTGTAATGAGTTGTTGACTTTTATCCTAAAGTACATTTCTGGTTTATTTGGAATGAAACAGAGTCATAATATTACTGTCTGCATTGTTAATAATTTACCTCTAAATATATTGCCATAAACATCCTGCTGGTTGTAGGAGTCTAAGGAAAAGCTATGGAAAAATAAGGTGAACATGGTCCCTGCTAGATTCTGTTGGAGATTTTTATATATCTTTGTACAATTTCAAACCTTTTTCGTTTTGTTTTGTTAGTCAGGGCTGCAGGATGTCACATACAAATGATGAGGTGACAATTCAGTTGCCTCCTGAGCCAAAAAAGCATCCAAGGTTTTCCTCAATTATGTAATGCCATATGCATCATCTTGTATAAACAGCAAGCCTTCCCACATCAGGCAAAACTGTCTCCCCTGGTGTGTGCTGTGTTTCCACTCAGAGCAACCTCTCATTTTAGCTCTCTGCTATTAAAAGGCTACTTCAAAACCATGCTTGGCACCTTTCCCTACATGGTTGCAGCAACAAGATCAAACAAAAGCACTTTGTTTGGCAGCTGTAGTCTCACTCTTCAGCTGGATGGGGGATCAGACTCTTATCAACAACAGGCTGTACCAAAGACCCACTCTCGGCTTCCCTCCAATGACACTTGTTGCTATTAATACTTTTCATCTGGCATAAAGTATGAGAAAGCCTTTCTTCAGCCTCAGATAAATGGTGAAAGTTCATTGACGACTATGCACTGCATAAGGAAAAGTAACATTTCTCTCCTGTTAATGCATCATCGAGATTGGAAGTTACTTAGAGCTCGATTTGCCATTTTTGTAGAAAATATTTTGCATTTGTACAAAACTTCCTACAATGAGGGGACCTATCTCGGGTTGCTTAGCTCAGGCTGCTGATCTTTATCAACAATCATCTACTACTAATAATAATTAATTGCAATAAGTGATGACTGTGTAATTTCCTTGTTATTTAACAGACTGGGACATAGAGGTTATGGCTTTCAAAAGAAGGTGAAGAATGAGAGAGCCTTGAAGGCCTTGGTTCCTGAAAATCAGACTCCTTTCAGGACACTTAAAGTCTGTAATCACAAATCACTTTTGGCCTGTACAGCGGACTTCCTTTCTGTAAGTGCTTAGTGAATAGTTTGTAATGGATATTCCTGTGATTTGTAGCCCAGGAGTGTGAGCAGGTATCCCCTTCCTTCTACTTGTGCGTTCCTGCTGGATGACTCTGCTGTTACAGGGGGCTTGTTCTCTCCACTGAATCAGATTTTCTTTTCTCATCAAGCAAACTTCAGCCTGTGAACTAGCATTTCTTTTCTGGGAGCATTGACACAAGCTACATTTTTCTTGTGCAAATGTTTATGGAAAGCCAAACCAGGGCTTGACTGGAACGAAATGTATCTGAGATGCCACCAAGGCATCTGAACATCCTTCTCCTAGTCTTTGCCTACCTCCACTGTTGATTGATCTATTACAGCAAGGCCTTGTGCATGGCTGGACTCCAGGCATTTTCTGGTACAGTGTTTATTAATGCCTTACCAAGACGAAACATTTCTGAAACAAGATTAGCATCAGTATTTACAAGCAGAGGGTCAGCTCTAGAAATAGCTCAATCAGAAGATGTCAGACCAGGCAGCTATTCATGGGAAGTTATTTGCAAGGGACACATTCCCCCCCTTCCCAGTTGTGCTTCATGTTTTCCTCCTGCTGATGATGCTGATCAGGTTCATTCTCCAGTTCAAAGCTTAAATGAGAAAAATACATGTTTGCTTCCTAGAGTGCAACTCTGTTTATTTTCTGCTACCTTTCTGCCTGTGGAACTGCCTATCGATTTCTTAGCCTGTATATTTCTCTTCTAATGACTACACCTTAAGCTGTGCCAATGTTGGTGAAACAGTGTGTCTATGCCACACTGAAGTGGACACAAGAGGAATTTTTTTTTTTTTTAAATTGAAATAATCTCTGATCATGTCTTGCTAAGCAAAGACTGCTCTTGTGACCAGCTGTATGGGGACAAGAGGTACGGGAAGAAATGTCCTGGGAGAACAGAAGCTTTGGAGGCAGACAGAATTTTTGCTGAGCCCATAAACTGTTGGCCAAAGACAATTCATGTGCCTTGGACTGTCCTAAATATGAGCATGATTTTTAAATCTAGCCTTCTACCCATGCAGGGTGTGTTTCTGGGAGACGCACCAATCCTTTGTTTTCCATTCTGATGAAACAGCCACCAATATCTTGACTTTCAGAATAGGTACACAGCCAAGTCTCATAAATGCAATACAGTTAATTTGCAGTGTCCTGCTGAGAGCTTAGTGACACTGTAACCTGAACCTGTAATGTGACCAAAACTGGCTTCAGGCAGAGGGCATGTCTTTTAAAGCAAATACACAAACAAAAAGGAAAAGCAAAACCAACCCAAAAGCACGTAAAAAAAAATGCATTGGGGAAAAGTGAGAAGATGATGATGATTCCTGATTCTGTTTGAAACAAGACCTTTTGCTAGACTCTAATCTATATTCCACCTTTCCTTTCACTACAACTTGTCAGACAAATTTTGAAACCCAAGACTGAAATTGGTAGTTTAAAAAATTGCTCTCATTATTTTAGAGAATTATAATCTAATCAAGAAATATGTTCTAAATCTGCCTTGTTTTTACTAGCTAAAGGGATTTTTAAAGTAATATATGTTTTGGCAAACTATATGTGCACATGCCTTGTAGCTGAGTAACAACCTAAGAGTTAATTCTTATAGAAAATGTGCATAACGAACTAGAGCTCGTGATTTTCTGTTTTCCTGTTGAATAAAGTATCTGGGAACAACGAATGTGATACATTGCTGCTACTAATGCTGTAGCCTGTCCCTTTGTTTAATTACTGCAATTAATCTTAATCTGTCTTTGTTTGGCAACAGCTAGGTTACGAAGAACCAGCTGAATGCTTTTAATAGAGACTGCTGTTTTGATCACTAAACTCACAGTCTTTTCTTTGACAGATAAAAATATTCAGTATTTTATGGCAATCTGAGTGGATGCTCTATGGTTCTTCCAAATACAATTGTGTATTACTAAGGGAGTGGGAAAAATATTTGCTACAAAAGAATATTTTTGTAAACACAGTAGAAAAATGAAATTCAGTGTCTAGAACATGTTGCCCTGTTCTGTCTCTACAATTGACACAGCTGTGTTTCACATTGTATGAAGCACTCACACAAGCATTTAATTCACTCGTAAATTGAGCTACATGAAGATGATGTAATAATTAGGTCTGAAAAAGATAGAAGGCCTACTTTAGATAATATACTCACTAAAATAGCATATGCTGTCTTCCTTCAATTCTATATATTTTAGTCTGTAAAGCTGTACTTTTGATCAAATGACAGTGAAAAGAATAGAACAGGCAAGATTTGCACAAAATTTTCTGAGACAGACACTCTTCAGTTTTGCAGTACTGCATTTTTGTAGGCATTGCTGTATATTCATAGAGCTGCATGTACAATTTCTTGGTTGTGATTCTAGGAAACACATTGAAGGAGTACCAATCTCATTGAAACAAACTTCTATTTCTCTGCTGAGTGTCAAGGAGTAGAATTTTACCCCACGCAGGCTGAAGAACCATGATCTGCTCTGGCCTCACCTGGGCAAAGATCAGCCAAATGCATCATCTACCCTTGATGAAGTGATGAACAAGACCATGCATAGA
Source organism: Falco cherrug (assembly GCF_023634085.1). Classification (NCBI taxonomy): domain Eukaryota; kingdom Metazoa; phylum Chordata; class Aves; order Falconiformes; family Falconidae; genus Falco; species Falco cherrug. Next base: position 103,753,605 of record NC_073700.1, read on the forward strand.
GAGGATGTAGTACACTGTCTGGATAGTCATATCTCCAAAGGTAAGCCCCCTATTGCAAGTGGGCCTCCAGCATCTCTGTAAGAAGAAAAGGTTCTTTCCCGCCCCCCCCCCCCCCCCCTTTCCAATGCTCGTTCTTGCAAGAGCCCAATTAAGCAAAGTTCTCTGCTGTTTTCAGCTCCTCTGGCCACAAACAAGAGCCAATGTCCCATCTGGCGTAGCAGGTCAAAACCAAGTCTGAACTTCACCTGGGAGAAAACGGGAACCTAATGCAGCATTTTGCAGAGCAGGCATTGCTCGTACTGTGCAGCCAGATCTCCTCAGTGAGCAGGTGAAGACAGCTTCTGCAGATTTCAGAGACAGCCTTGATAGGAAAATACCAGGCGGTGGTGACAAAGGCATCAGGTACTGAAAATGCTGCAGAATAAAGTTGGTCATGGTACATTTGCTGTTTCTGCGTTAAGGATTTTCTAGGGTTTATAGGGACATACCAGTGTTTGTTTGTGCCAGCATTATACAGAAGTGGCTGGTCTGCTCAGACCCTAGGATCTGGACAATTTTCTCTTCAGAGTGACTATATGCCTGACCTCTATTCCAAAAGTATTTTAAACAGTAAGAAAGTAAGAAACCTTCGGGGTCTTTTGACCTTCTACATGTGTGTCTCACTGATGTAAGACAGTTGTGTCTTACACAGTTCTGTCTGCTGTGAGGTGGCTTTTTAATATTTACACTTTATGCTATTTACGCCCACCACAATGCAGCCCAGGTCAAGACCAGTGTTGGGGAAAATTGAAATGGTTGCATGGATTTGTTTGGAAAACATGTCAGTGTCTGTAAAAATAACGTGTTGAGATTTTGTCATGTGTGATTTTGTGTTGGCTGGGTCAGGCAGGTAGGGCTGAAGAAATCCCTCTTTGGACCTATGATCCCAGTTCCTTTAGCAAGGGGTTCTCTGCTCGAAGGCATGCAGTCATGTTGTTCAGACCGTTGCTCAGACTCAGTCTGAATGAGAGCAGATTAGGGAAACAGCATTAATACCCCTCAATTTAATCAGTACAGTCACCCAGCTGCGACTGGGCAGCCACCACTTGCTCCCTGAAGGCCCAGTTCAGCTCTAGGAGTGCATGTGCTCATGTTTTACCAAATAAACTTCAGTCTGTGCAAGATGTCCTCCACAGGGATGCAAGTCTAAATGATGTATATGCACATAAAATGACTCCATGAGTGATCAGTTCAAATCTAAAAATTTAAAAAGTGAGACACAGTGGGTTTGCTCACTTGAGGAAACATGCAGCATCTATTTATTATTATGAACAAACCCCAGCAGATTATAATTACTATCTTCTTGTCTTATTACTGTGGCAATCAGGAACACTGCAGAGGGAAACTGCCTGTGGCAAAAAGAGCTTACAAGCCAAGGGATAGCAATGTGATGGAGGTGTCAAAGTTGTTTCAGCAGAAACTAGTAAGTAAAAGCTTTATTTCTCTTTTGCTATTAGAAAAAAAAAAATATCTCAGGATTGAACACAGTATTACATCTGGCCCCAAATGACAGCTTGTTGCAGGTGCCTGCAAAAGATGCAAAGGCACTGAAGAGCTGGATTTTTCATAAAGCTGCTACATATCCCAGTGCTGGCATCTCTCTTACCCACTGGCTCACAAATAGGCGTCTTCCTGGCTTGTTTCTGGTAAGAGCTGGGGGCTCTCAGCTCCCCCTTTCGCTCTGCCATACCTGGTATTGACAGCTAAACAGCCCCTAAACAGCTAAACAAAAATATATTTACATACACAGAGAGAATCCTTATCCCTACGGCAAGGCGCTGAGGGCCTTCGTATTGAAAATAAGCAGCCTGTTTGATCTGATACTGAAGTAGGAACCAACAGAAGGATTCAAAGACCTGACTGAAGGTCTTCCATTGAAACTGTTGCTTCCCAGGAACAGAAAAGCAGAGACAGGCTGTGAGGTTTTGTACTGTTACAAATTTGGGACAAGAGTGTTATTCCTAAGAGAAGTTGACATCAGACATCCAGGTCATCCCAAACAAGTTTTCACACATCCTGTACACTTCTCCACAACATTTCTGATACATTGTGATGCATGCTTTGTAGAAAAACGTATTTTGTGTAAGCTTCAGAAAGCAGTCGTCTCTATGACTGCCCTTTTTCTTCATCTGTCGTTTGTGCTGCCAACTGCAGGCAGCATGCTTATTTAGCATACTGCAGAGAAACGTCCCTTTGTTCGCTTTACAGATTCTTCACCAAGAGCATGTTTGTTATTTGGTGTTACTAAACAGCTGATTTTGCAGGAGCACATTTGAGCTCTGAATTGTTTGCCAGCAGTTTGTAATAAGCCAAGAAAGAGCAACAACATATAATCAAATCCATTATGACTACATTAAGATTACAGTAGAGAAAGGAAATTAAACAAACAAAAGTATTGCAAAAGTACAACTAAGAACAATGAAGATATCCGAGCAATGTTGTAAACACTTATTATTACTTACATAAGAACCACTTGTCTGTTTACTCTCAAGCCTGGGACTGAACAGACTTTCCTTTTAAGGCTGCCCTCAGATAAGGTCAACCTCTGTTAATATGGAATCATCAAGTATGAACTTGTTTCTCAGCAGCTCTCTTAATACTGAAGCCATTCCTTAAGCAGCCAAACTCTTCCTTCAGTCCTGACAACTTTTATTGTTGAACAAACAACAGAAATGCAGATAAGATGATAAAATCATAAGGGAATCTATCAACCTTAAGACAAAGAAATATTTAATATAGATAAGTTTACAATTTAAAGGAAAACACCGATTAGCATAGATACATAGTGGAGAACCAGTATGTAAAATGCACTAACCCAGATATGTTTCTCAATGAAAAAAAAACAGGTAATAAATTAGGTGTGGTCTCAGTTCAGGCCTGAAAAGTTACCTTTCTTCTTGATGTGGAGAGGGAACGGAAGGCAGAGAAAGTAAATAAATACAGACAAGCTTCACAGAAGGCGAATGGGAATAGTTTTGTAAGTTAGTCAAATCTGTTTCCCAGTTCTCCTGTATTTGACATTTCCTGTGGGAGAGGGGTTGGAGACGGCTGACAACCCCAGCCGTCTGTGCTGCACACCACGCTCCTGGCTGGCCCACGCTCTGGCAGCAGCTTGATCTTACTGAAGTGCAAACATGAAGGGCAGTTGCAGTGATATGCAAGCTCCGACCCGCCAGAGAAGCATCCCGGTTACTAAAAAGCACGTTTTTAAGGAAATTGTCTCATGCAATGATTGTTATAAAATGTCTGTCTTTCTCTTCCAGCCTCTTTTAATTAAAATTTTAATAGTAGATTTCAGATTACTACACCATAAAGTTAATTGGGACTTTGTTCAACCAGCTACTATGCCATTAAGATCAGTGGTTTTCCTGGGATTGAATTTGTCTAGAAAAGAATTATTCACTGTGTTCTCAGAAGGAAGGATTGTATTTCAGTATTTTGCTAGAGAAGGCTGCTGAGGCAGAAAGATAACAGAGAGAGAGGAAGAGAGAATACATAGCATGCTGTGCAAATGATACAGTCTTCCTTTCTTCTCTGCATAATTCAGTTCTCACCAGATTTTAACAGGCAGGCTGCACTCAGATTGCCTTTCAGAAGCCGATGATTGGAAATGCCATCTCTCATGTATTTCCCTGCCACGGCTTCAAACATGGCAAATGATTCCCTCAGAACGGGGGCTCTGAATGGCTGCAAATCATTACTGTTCCTCCAGGTTTCCCCTCTGATCATTTTGCCATTTAGGGTTAAAGGAAACTGGTAAGCATCATAGTGTTTAAACAGTAACTAGCTGCTGAAGGTACAGGTTAATTAAGCTTATTGAGACTGGAGACACCAGCTCTTTTTGTCAGCACGTTTACACTGAGGTAAAGCTGGTGGGAAGCCGTCACCAATCTGTCCCACTAGGGCAGACCCAGTCATACTGGGGGCATTTCTATCTGTGCTCTGCGGGGATTTCTGCTCTTACGTACCCAGGCAGTAAAAATTACTTGGAGGGGAATTCTATTCCTCTTAGGCACAGCCCTGTTGATTACAGCCAGCATTACCACTGCCTTCTGGGAATTAAGTCAGTGCCTTTGCAAATTAAATCATGGGGAGGGTTGCTGGTTTTGTAACAGTTTTCAAGATCTGAAATGTGTTTCAGGCTTCATAGAAAGAAAACCACTGAGCCTTTCTTCATACACAGAGAATGGTGTGCCCGTGACCTTTTTTTCAGTGCAGAAGCTGAGGAGCTCAGCTAAGAACACAGACACAAATTGCCTGGGAGAGGAGCTCTGAAGGTAAGCTCTGCAAGGGGGAGGGAAGGTGGTCATAGGTCTCACGGGTCAGCAGTTGTCCCTAAAGGGAGACATAGGATTTTTTGGGTACCTGCAACCCAAAGCCCTGCCTGGCTACACAAAATTTGTAGCCTGCATAAGCCCAACACAGCAGCACAGTGAGTGTCCTGTGTACTCCTGAGCCATATTTCAAGTGCAGGTCTGAGCTGTAATCACCCCTTATGAAGTACCTGGGTGCAAGTCCTCCGTGCTGTGCAGAGATACAGGGACAGGAGGCATAAAGCCCAGGACTGCGCCAGCCCCTACCTCTGTGTTACCAGGACATGAGCAGCAGCCTAAGCTGTCATCACCTATCCCGTGCTTGTGGGAAGCACTGGGTGCCTGATGTCTGGTAGGGTGCCTCTAGAGAGACCCAGCATTACAGGCTGCGGAAGCACATGGATGAGCTAAAGAAATTATGACATATGGGCAATGGAGATTATAGGGCTTCTGCTCATGCACCAGCCCATATTGCTGTGCTCTGCGACTCCTTTACTGTGCATTCAGGTAATATTGTATTCTTGAGGATGTATAAATTCGGTTAGAAATGGAGAGATAAAGTCTGACATACAGCATCAGGTTCCTGAGGCATCTGCACCAGTACCCTGCTCTAGGACCAGCTGCTCTGAAAAAAAAAAAGCTCACAAAGCTCAGTAAGTGGCATGTAAGGGAATAAAATCCTTCCTATCTCCCCTCTCATAGAGACTCTGCTCTGCTTGAAGCTTGGCTGCGTTTAGAGACTATTCAGATTTTTTTTTTTCAGGGGAAGAGTTTTTGTGTAGCATTTAAAAGAGCAACTAATTAAACATTTTTATGACGTAAATTAACTTTTGCTTGTGTATGTTTGTATATTTTGTTGTGAAAATAAACATAAGCATCCTCCCACAGGTATTTACCTAGACATAGACCTATACACACACTATATATGTGCATATATATATAACATTCTCAGTTTTTCCCATAACTTACCATGGAAATCTTTATCTATCCCTGTCTTGGTATGCCCTCTCTTCCCCTCTCTCATATCGCTTCAATAAAAAGTTAAAATCTGAAGGAAGATAATAATGCTGTACAAACATCTGAAATGTGAAAAGCAAGAGAAAACCAGTTTTGCTTACCCAAAACTGTGAGGGTTGAAAGGAAGGCCTCATCAGCTTTGTGTAAAGAAGCAGAGATTCGGGTCAGGTATAAACCTTCCTCAGTGCTAAAGCAGATCAGGTTGTGGAATAAACTGCCTGAAAAGATCACTGAGTCACATCAAAGGAGGGATTGTGGAGCTGGAGGCTGTGGAAATTGCAGTGCCATTAGGATGCAGCTAAAGAGCCTCAGTGAGGCTGGGTCAGCCATCTGACCCCGCCACCTCCACTTTGGGGTCAGTTTTTATTTCATGCACAATTTAATGTGACTTCTTCCTTATCTGCATGTAACTAAACCTTGCTGTGCAGCTCCTGGTGTCCTTAGTGTAAAGTCTCAGGTTAGCGGTAAGCTTATCTAGCCTCCAGCAGACAGGGAGAGGAATGCCTCTGCCCTGGCTCCCTGGGCTGCACACTACCGGTCCCTCCCCATCACCCAGGAGCTAAGAAGCGGCAGGATGGCTCCCTCATGAGCAGGGGTGGTAGCAGGGGACAAGGGGGGAGTAACAGATGCTTTCTACAGCTGCAGCAGGTGAGACATGAGACCAGCACAGTGGTCACATGGAGCTGTGCCCTGTACCACTGCTGTCCATGTTGACCATCAGCTAATGAGCTGGAGAGAGCAAATAGCAGAGACGGGCAGAAAACAGGTGGCTTGGCATGGCTGTAAGCGTCCCAAGCACAAACACTGGTCGGTCACTGCTGTTTCTTGATGTCAGATTCACCACTTTACCAGGTGCCAGCAGCCAACGCCAGTGGGAGGAGGTGGTCAGACCCGCACTGGGTCAGGGAGCAGCCACTGCAGTGCGGTCTGCGTGCAAACAGCTGGTACTATCAGCTGCATGTGTTTATGCAGAGAGATACCTGTGTACCTGTGTTCCTTTCTTACTCTAACTTCCTTCAAATGGCTTTTTTTGCTGCATCTTTCTCACTTCCATGACAGTCCTGCATTCCCAGTGACGCTGGCAGGTGCTTATCACTGGGAGCAAGGGACAAAAGGTCTTCAGCCATGGTAACAGTATACAGTCATCCTACCCGAGCTATAGTATGATATCTTTTAATTGACTGGCCTTTTTGCAAGCATACACACATCACATTTCCACTGACTTCACTGAAGCTTCATGCCCCCCTCCAATATCGGCACTGCACAAGACCTAGGGCGCAATTCAGGCACCACAACAGACTGCTACAGCACACAGGAAATCTACACAGCATCTTGGAAGAGGAAGAAAAACCAAAACCACACTGAGTTTATCTGTCATGGGAATGCACAAAGCCAACATCTCCTTCTAGGTCCTTCTAGGACCCAAGCTAGGAAATACACTCTAACCAGTTAGAGCCAGGCACTGGGCAGGCTGGGAGGAGAGGGCTGTGTCTGGGTGCAGCTGTTGTCACCCCACCACAAGCTGGAACTGGGCACTCCATCGTGGCTGCCCCAGTGACACTGTTCCATCCCCAGTGCCAGGGAGTGCAGCTGGTGCCCATCCCGGGCAGGCTTTGAAAGCACGGGCAGGGAAGGGCGGGGGGGGGGGGGCTGTTTGCAGGCACCCCGTCCTCAGGGCTTCTGGCCCTCGTGCCTTGTGGCAGGATAGATGCAACATCTTTACCTCTCTCTGCTACGTGCCTGAGCTCCTCCACAGGGATTTGTGTGTGGATAGTGAAATCTGTATTTCTTCTCATGAATTACAGAGAAAATCTTGAACTGCTATCAGCTGGTCATCTTACCAAAGGTAACCAAAGTTGTGTGAGGGAATTATATGAAAGAAAGAGTTAATAACAAAGGCACGGGAGAATGGACTACTTAAAACTTGTAAATAACTAATTGTTTTAAGATGTGTCAACAAAGTTTTTCCAAACTATTGCCCAATATACTACGAACAGTTTAAGACAGAAGGTCTTGGAAGACTCCCCTGGTTTTTATCTCAAGTGTTTTACTACAGTGACAGACAGAAGGACAAGCCTTGCAGATTGAGTACGTCTGAAATGGAGGTTTGTAATGAAGACGGTGCCTTCCTAATCTGAGTCTCAGGTTGCTTCAAGCTTCTTTGGGAAAGCTACCAACGTATACATAGTCAATAAAGATGGAGTAGAAGGTGGTAATCTGCAGTTTATCATTATCGTATGATATGTAGTCAATAAAGATGGAGTAGAAGGTGGTAACCTGCAGTTTATCATTATCGTATGATATGTGCGTGCGTTGCTGGGTGCTGTCCTTCCGCTTAGGGATGTGTTGGTATTACTCCTAGGCTGGCCATTCAGCAACTCTAATCCTGGAGAGATTTCCCCGTTTGGCTTGCATTGTATTTGCATGAGCTTTCATCATTTTATCAAAAGAAAAGAAATTGCTGATAAGAATATTATTTGAAAGGAGGTTCCAAACATTTTTCCGAGAAGTAGGCTGCGCTAAAAACAAATGCCTATCTATGTACATGCATAGCATGAGGGTTATCACCTCAGGAAAGTAGTATATAATGCAGTTAAGTGTGTGTAGCGCTGTTCCACACCTCTATGTGCCACTGTGGGAATTAGCTTCCTTTCCCCTATAAACTCCTCACTGTGCTGGCAAGAAAGGATCTGGAAGGCAGCTGCAGGCACTAAATGAGTTGCACAACAGCCATTGCCCACACTCCACTGGGCTGCAGAGACTTTCTATTTTCATATTTTCAGCTTTTCACTCCGGTAAACACATTAAAACCCAAAGACGATTGACTTGCCATAGACAATCACAACCTCACTTGGGCATAGTTGTGTGCCTTTCCTATTTACCCTACCTTGTCTTAGGGGGAATATCTCTCGCCAGTGGAGAGCAGGACCGAGTCTGTCATTAATATTCTTTAGTAGAATCATGTGCTGTTCTCCTGCTAAAGAAAACCCGAAGTCACACAATCACCCAGAAAACAAAAAGAAAACATAATTTATGGATCTCTTGTCAGGCTGTACTAATTATAGGCTGTTGCCTTCTGCTCAGACTCAGAAAGAGTAGTGAGCATAAATATTCAAGTGAAACAAGCGTGCAATGTCATGTATGCTTTTGTGGTTAAAAGGTTACTTTTAAAAGCTGAAGTAAGCATATGTTCTGTCTGTGAATATGAAGCAGAGCAGTACATCATAATTCCAGCTGAGAATCCAACCAAGAACCCCCAGTCAGGTGTTACCTGAATGAAACACCTTCTATATTATGCTTGAGATCACTTTCAGCACCTGTAGCTACAGATCTGTGCCTGCCAAGTTTCCCTTTGCTTGAGGAGTAATTGAATTGTTCCCACCTTCCTGGAGATAGACTTGCAGGTCCAATAAATTACAGGGACCAGCAGGTAATTAGAGAGATAAATGCTGTCATTTACAATTGAATCCATTTAACCTACAATCTTACACTTAAAGCTGACTGGGCATTAGAAAGGGGGATGTGGACTCACGGGCTGTTTAGAAGCACCGGGTCCATGGTGCCTGACTAGGTCTGAAGTGACATAACTTATTTTCCCTTCTATTTCTTACTGTCATGCTTTGTATCAGCCCCTTGCATGTCTCCCATTTTAATTTGGCAGTGACTGAATCACTCTTCTTATCCCCTGCTAGATAGTTCATCTGTGTCTTCCATTCTCTAGCCAAAACCTTTTCTTTTTTCCTCCCTGTAATTTGAAAAACGTCTCATCTCGTGTTTTTCTGCTCTAGAAGATGAGTTTGGTTAGGAAGTCACAGGTCCCGAAGCTTGAATACACATACAAGTACATTCGCACTAAAGGTTAGACATTCACGTCATCCAGTTTTCTAGCCTGGGGTGCTGGATAGCCAATATGTGCAATAGCTAAACAGCAGCCTTATTTTTTGTAAAGGTTACATTGCTTTTAGCTTATCTATATGATGTTGGACATAGCGTTACTGGCATTTCATGACATCAGGGTTACCTTTATTCTGACAACAGTACAGAAATACCCATAAGCTACAACATGATTTAAGCTCTTTATGATGGTTATGCTTAAGGCAGCCCTGTAGAAAAATGGAGATTTAACTTCAGTCAAAAGAGTAAACTTTTTTCAGGTCTGTGGCATAAATCTGAGCTCTCTGCCCATTCCTTTCTACCTCTTCCCAGTCATTTAGCTCAGTCTGAAAAAATGCCAGGCTACTTTCAATATGAGATAACCATAAGCTTTTTATGTCATATTTTAGGAATTTTTTTTTGTTGAACTGAGAGAAAGCAACATAGAAGGTAGAACACTTCTTCAGTTGTAAACTAGAGGAGGAAAAAGTTTCTCCCTGTGTGAAAACACATCTTTCTTAAACCCATCCAAATGGGTAAAGAAGAACACCCCCCACCCCCCACCCCACTCCCTGAGAAAAAAAAACAACCCACCAAAAACCCACAACCCCAAACAAAAGAATGAAAAGAGCCAGAAAGCAGGTGAGATTCTGTCTCTTATCTGTGTCTCTGGGAACAACAACCAAAAAAGAAGATTTTTTTTTTTTTTTTTTACTTAAAATAATATCTAGTTCAGTAAAAAATTTGAATGTTGGATCAGTTATCAACACACTGATTCAGGCCTACTCTTTGAACCACATCTGGAGGGCAGTTGAAGGCCTGTTAAATCTGATGAGTTGAACATTTCTACACGCTAACTTCTAAACTAAGCTGCTTTTATCCATGCACCAGTGACAGCTTCAGATTACACAAGCAGGACACTGCAATCTATAGGGTTCAGAAAAGGCTTGGTGTTTCAAGGCTTTCAGCCCCTTTCTTCCTGCTTCACAGATTATGGGTCATTTGAGAACCAAGGAGATCTGTGGAGGTGAAGCAGAGAAATTTGGCATTAATGTGTCACTGCACATGAGAGAACAGTTGTTTGTTTCGATGTCGTACAAAAAACCAGTGCAGATGACAAGAGTATTTCCTCCCCTGGAATTCACCAAGGCTTTTGGCAAGAAACATACAGAAAAGGACAGACTGTTGGACAAGATGAAACGTAGTAGTCAAAGAAACCACAGCTTTGACTGAGTTGTCAGAAGTGAGATGCTGACGTGGTTTTATTTGATATGAAATGGACTGAAAAATAAGCATTTGCCTACTGAAAGTGAGGCTGAGGAACAGCACCTAAAATTGTTTGAAGATGGGACTACAAGAAGATTTGCATATTATTACGGTCAGGTCAGGTAGCTGGACTCACAACACAATGCTAGGAAGCGTTAATCGGTGCAGCAGTAGAGGTTCTCCTGTGGGGTTCCTGGTGGACAAGCAGCTGAACATGAGTCAGTGTTGTGCTCAAGGCAAATAGGATCTTGGGCTGTGTCTGCAGGGACATTACTAGCAGAGATAGAAATGTGATTATCCCACTCTATTTCATGCTTCTCAGGCTGCTCCTGGAGTCCTGTGTCCAGTTCTGGTCCCTCCAGTTCAAGACAGACATGGACAAACTGGAGAGGGTCCAAAGGACCCTACAGAAGAGAAGGCTGAGGGGGGACCTCATCACCATCATAATATTCCAGTACTTGAAGGGTGGCTACAAAGAGAACACAGGTTCCCTCTTCACAAGGAGCCACGTGGAGAAGACAAGGGGCAACGGGTACGAGTTGCACTGGGAGAGGTTTCATCTCAACATATGATTTTTTTTTTTTTTTTTTTTCACAGTAAGAACAATTATTCACTGTACCAACCTCCTCAGGAACGTGGTAGAGTCATCATCGCTGGAGGTTTTCAAAATGTGATTGGACAGGGTGCTAGATAATCTCATCTAGGGTCCCTTTCCCATGAAAGGTTGGACCAGATGAACTTCTGAAGTCCCTTCCAACCTGGGTGATTCTATGATTCTAATTTAGAATAATATTTCTATGCAAGGATATTTATTGTGAAGAAGAGCATTTCAATACCTAAGGAAAGTTTATTTTGCTGTAGAACTGGAGGAGGGAGGGGTTAACATGAAGAAATTCACAGTCACAGCTGGAAATAGAAAAGGGAAAGGTTTAGGTTAGACATCAAGAGAAGTACCAAACCTGGTATACGACACTGATGTGTTAAATAGTTCCTTAGAAAATGTAGAAACAGATGTTGCAAAGAAACGTAAGGAGAGAACGCCTCAGGAGTTAATACCACTGAATATATCTGTCTGGTTGTGCCTGTTTGGGTACAAAGAGAGAAGACACAAGTGGTTCTTTGCACCCCTTGTCCTACTGTCTGGTACCAACATGGTAAGAGGGATTCAGCCATCTTGCTATACTGTGTGACAGGTTAACCAGGGACACCCTTATGTTCATGAAGCTATCACTTTAATATCACTGGGAGGTGCCTCCACTGCTGTTAGGAAACAGCTTGCTTTACATTTCAACTCTATCTATGAAGATGTTGCTTGGACATTAAATAGAAATATGGTACCTTTGTAAAAAAAAAAAAAAAAAAAAAACTAGCTCATTGGTTTTGGCAATTTTGTGTTGGCAGAATAGCATAAGGAACGTATTGCCGGAAAAGGGAAGAAAAGAGCTCATGAACCCTCAAGGGATAAGTGAAAAATATTCTCCCTCTTGGTGAATAAACAATGGTTTATTCCTTGACAAGGAACATACGTTCATTTTCTTTTCTCTATATTTTTCCTGTTGAGTGAGTGGGCAGGCTGTGATAAGGGGTATCTGATTTGACATTACACGTATTTATGACCTACAAAGCTTTATGTAGACCAAAAAAGGGGGGTGGGAGTGGGTGCAGGAAAGAGAGACAGACAGAGATGGCTTAACAGTTGAATGTAGACCTAAGAGCCAAGAAATCTCCAGGACTAATTGTACTGCTACTCCCAATTTATGGGGTGGCCTTGGACACTGTTAAAACTTAGCAAGTGTTTTGAGTTTGAGAGCTATGTGTTAGTATTAAGATGGCATAACGAGGCTTTAGTTAGGGTAAAATAGGCTAGTTCTCTGCTGAGACAGAGTAACTATTGTAGATGTGAATATACAAATACACTACCAAAGCTGAAAAGAAACCTATTGATCCCTCTGACATGAAATCTTGAGAATGGGCCATAAAACAGTTTCAGTAAGTAAGTATTTCACTAGAGATTGTATATGTTTTTGTATGTGCCATTGTTGCCATCAAAGGTGAATATACTTTGATTCATTTTAATTTATAATTCTGACTGAAAAGATTGTTTTCATTCCAGTGCAATTCATATAAACCAATACATTCTCAAGACAGGGGTGGAAACTTGGCAGTATTTCCTTTCCACACGAGTGCTAAGCCAGCTTTGACATTTTATACATTTTTAATTAAATCACCATGATCTTTGCAGGCTAGTGTTTGGTCTGACAGGTTTTTAAAGCTTGAAATTAAAAGGTAAATTATTTTAACAAATGTGCACAAAGATTAAAAAATTAATCCCTTCAGTGTTGAGACTGCATTGTCTGTTATCTTTGTTTTAGGTAAAACAGATGTTTCATATTGCAAATGATGCATGAATAGGACTTCCCCAATGTGATGCAAATGGATTGTTGAAACCGGCATTGTACAGACTAAAAGAGCTTGATGCTACTAGAAACTTCCTGGACAAACATCAGTAATGAACATGTTATTTGGTTACGTTTCACCACCTTCTAAAAAGCAAAGCACGCTCAGAAAGAAATCACTAGAGAGAAAGTAGTCCATTCAGTGACTGATTGTTTCAAGGAGAATAACTAGCCTAATAAGTCAGCTCCTGGTCCTGCTGCTAATTCCAGTCATCACCTCTGGCAAGTGCATTCACTCAACCTCTCTGGGCCAGCCACTGTAATATGAGGGTCACAGTCTCCCACTGTTTATCATCTGTCTCATGTATTCAAACCATCCATGTCTGGGGCAGGTATTTTTTTCCAGCAGCTGGCACAACCGATGCACACTGCTGTAATCCAGAAATCAGTAGCATCTGAGGAGCAATATCTCCCTGAGTTAGAAAGATCTTCCACATGCACTGGATTGTGTGGAATAGACCTGTAAGCTCTTATAACAAAAAACCATTGTTTCGTTTGAGCAGACTGTTTCACCTCACTGTGTCCATGACAATGTATTTCCTTGAAGTACATCATTACCAGTGTAAGCAATTGAGAATCAGGTCTAAATTAGCCTCCGTGTTCCCAGTTTAGAAGAGGACTTGATGAACTTTCAGTCTGTTCCTACAACCGTCAATATTTGTGTTTCAGTGACTAGAATGAAATACATTCCTAGGCTGGTAGTGTACTGACCAGATTTACATACTGTTTTCAGCGACTGATTCTTCCCAGCTTTTCCTCCTTTAGAGGAGGAAAATTCAGATTTATGTCAACAAACCCGTATGCAAGAAAGGGCTCTTGTCCTTAATCATTGTATTAAAAGTGCACAACTGCCTTGCTTTAAAATGGAGCACTCCAGCCACAGCGTCACCAGCTTCTCTTTTTGTGTGTGTGTGTGTGTGTTTTCTTTCATTGAGTATTACAGATCACAGAATGTATGGTGTCAGTTTTGCAAAATAATTAAATGAGTTATTTGGGTATTTGGGCCTGGTGACCTCAGTATGAAATGCTGGGGAGAGCAACTGCAACAGGTTCAGCTGTAGGACAGGAAAAACGCTCATGATAAATAAGTTCCCTCAGCTTTTGCTTGTCCTTTTAGTTGCTCACCAAACAATTCTGATCAAAAGGTTAATTTTCCTGTCTTTATTGAACCTATCCCACATGTACCCTGACACAGTCAAGATTTGCCTCTCGCTGTTAAGTCTTATAATTGATCACCAATTCCCTCCTGGAATCCTTTCCTCTTCCCTATTCAAAATTACATTGCCAAAGAACACAAAAACCTCTGCCTTCGCATGATTTCCCACAGACTTGCTGAATTTCAACCCTGTCTGCTGTGCGGCTGGATTCAGAGCACATAGGCAGAAAGGCCCAAGATGGACCCTACCAGGAAGAATTTAAAAGGCCTTGGCAAAGCAAGGTGACATCCAGGATCACCAGTTGGGAAGGACAGAGAAGGCTTGTGCAGGACTGAGAAAGGAGCACGACAGAGCAGGTGGAAGAAGGTGGTGAAATTATAAGAACAAACAGAAGTTTGAAAAGCCATAGAGGTTTGCCTGATTTTAGTAGTTCAACATTACACATCCTGTTCTCTCCATGAGCTCGCAGGGGTACCCAGTTCCTCTTTTTATGCCACACTGGGCACACTTACTGGTGCATATGTTTCAGAGCTCACCAAAATGGAGACCATGACAGGAGGTTTGCTCCTTGCCTAATAGGCAAGTCTGGTCTCAAAGAGGGCTATTTGGCTGTTGTAGCGAGTGATGCAGGCAAACACCATAAAATGAAACGCTGAGTATTCTATGTGTGGAATCATACCCATTTTCACAACATCTAGAATTATTCCCCTGACTTTCCAGGGCTCCTTAGCCTAAATGCTCCGTGAAGTCTGTGAGCAACTAACAGTCAGTGCTTTTCTGGAGTGGGAAGAGAATGTACATTTTTGCATCTGTTTGTGTGGCTTCTGGGACTTTTCCTGCTTTTAACATTCTCTGGCGATGCCTCATGCTGAGTCTGCCTTTGGCCGCAGCCACTGCACCAAGGGACCATGCAAGCAGAATAAATAACGAGGCAGTGCTGAGAGGCTTTCCTTGATACAAATTGCTGTAGGTTGGGAAGAGAAGGCATATTTTCTTAGCACACAAAAGGCCCCCACGGCTGCTGCTGTAGGAAACTGATCCACTGTTGTTGCTTTCTGTTCTGGGAAAGGATGGAAGAGCTTTTTGATATTCTTTGGTTTCTGCTGTATAGTCTGCCACAGCAGTCAGCATTAGCAAAACCAGACCCGTTCTCATCTGTTCAAAATATCGCTATTATTTCTGAATGCTGATTACTCAGGCAGACTGCAAGGCAGAGCTGTGTGAGTTTCAAAAGCAGGGCGACAAATTTTGTACTGAAGTGGCAATGACACAGAAAAAGGAGGCAGGGTACAAGCACTTAAGGGACCTGGAGAAGCTGTGGAGAAAAAGGGTTGTGGCTGAACGACAGCAGTTAGCTGAAGGAAGCATTTACTCAGCACTTGTGAGATCCCATCTGAAGTACTGAGTCCAACTGTCATTTCCCCCCCCCCCCCCCCCCCCCCAAATACAAGAAAGGCACTAGTGATGAGTCCAGTAGAGGGCTTGCAAGATGATCAGAGCAGGAGCACTTGCCCGGTGAGGAGAGGCTGAGAGAGGGGCTTCCTCCAACAGAAGATGTGATGGCTTTGGAGAGACTTAACAGCAGATGTCTGATGCCTATAAGGAGGTCACTGGAAAGATGGAGCTAGGCTGTGATAGTGGGGCATGGCAGCTGGATGATAGACAGTCAGTTTCCAACTAGATATAAAGGAAAAAAACATTCACTGCAAGGACAGTCAGGCAGCAGAATAGGATGCCCAGAGAGGTTGTTCAGTCAATCTCCATCCTGGGAGGCTTTTCAAGACCCAACAAGA
Organism: Falco cherrug; assembly: GCF_023634085.1. Lineage (NCBI taxonomy): Eukaryota > Metazoa > Chordata > Aves > Falconiformes > Falconidae > Falco > Falco cherrug. The sequence goes on from NC_073700.1 coordinate 103,769,519, forward strand.
TAAATCCTCAAGCAGCCTGGTCCGGGTTGAAAGGTGACCTTGCTTTGAGCAAGGGCTTGGACTAGAGACCTGCTGATCCTTCCCACACAAGCTACTCTGTCATCCTCATTACCAGTTGCCCCATCATGCTAGATGTAATGGCAGCTCTGCACAGGTCATCTCAGTCATCACCCAGATTTTGCAGCCACTACACTAATGCCTAACCTCAACAGGCAACTTATTCAAGCCTCCAGTCTCTAGGATCCTTGCAATATTTTTGTTCTTTTCTTATGAGGCAAACCTTGGAAAGATGACCTCACTGTCTTCAGTAGAGTCACAGCAGTTCAGGGCTGCAGAGAGCTTGAAACAATGGTTTCAACCCAGAAGTCCTCCTTACTTGTGGTATACCAAGCCTGAAACCTCCTGCTCTGAAGGTGTTGGTCCTCTTAAGGGTAGATTGGTGTCAGGTGCTCTACATGGCTTGGATGGGCCAGCAAAGCCAAAGATTGGAGTGCCAGGAGTGGTCTGAGATGCCTTTTTTTCTCACATTGTGACAGAGGAGATTTCGTTAACCTTTTTACCCCCTCTGGCTTGCTCTTATTATACAGATATAATCGTTACCTGCTTTAAACCTCCTAATGTAATACAGAAGTAAATCTAAGCCACAGAGTTAGTGCTATGTATCAGTGTTAAAGAGGGGAAAAAAAACAGCTATCAGTTAGAATTTAAGTACACACGAAGGTAAAGAAATTACAGAAAATACGTCTGTCAGGTTTAGGACAAGAAGGACTATTTAAGCCATAGTACAAACAAAAGAAATTTAAATAAAAGACTGCGTTTGCAAGGTGAAAACAGGACCGTTCATAACTGCAACCGAGAAAAGATGTCAGTAGATATTTCTGTTCTGTACTCAGAGAAAAGGAGGTGATATGCCTATGCCACCTTAAATGTTTTCCAGTCCATTAGAAAGCAGGGAAGGTGCTACCATTTCTTTAAGATTATTGTTTATAAAGCACCAAACCTGGGTAACTTGCATCAAGAGATACAGACAATTACTTCAATCTTCTGGTGATGGTACAGTAAAAAGGAAAAATGGGTTAATATAGGCAATCACCTTGCTAGCCTGATGCTACCCTTGCAAAATAATGGAAAAACTGAAACAAGGTTTAATTAATAAAGACGTAAATAGATATAAAATGTGTGAATATAATTTCATGACAGTCAATATTATGCTATTAAAAAAAAAGTCTTGTCAGAACAGCCTGATTTTATTGGGAATTACATGTTTGGCTGATACACAGTGTTGTGTAGACATAAAAGATTTCTGTGGTTTAATGTGTTCTGTTTGCTGCCATAGGATAATCTGAGTTTTTAAAAAATGAGCAACTGCATGGCAAGGTTGCAAAAATGAGCAATTAGTGTCAATAAAGCTTGGATAAGATGAATTTAGAACTTGCTAAATGGCAGATTGCAAAGCTGTTGCTAACGTAAAATGTTCTCTGAATGAGTCTGTTTCTAGTGGCATCCCATGGTGGTGGTATGTACTAAAACCAATGTTGACCAACCAATTCCCTCATAATCCTGTTGATTTAAAACAAATCTGTGAATATCACATATGCTAGTGGAATAGAAATAATGAGGACATGACAACTATATGAAATTGTGATTGAGCGTATGTAGTCTAATCAAATAAAGCTTTTTAATACGGCTGGGTCACACAAGCATAGACTGTAGGCTATATCTGCAGAGTTGGGGAAGCAGCGATGCTGAGCAGAGTCTCGGGGCTGCCACAGTGCAAACAGAGTCCCACTGTGATGTTCTGGCAATACAAGCAAACCTAATGCCTAGCTACATAAACGTGAGAAAAACAAGTAGGAGCAGGGAAGCAATTTCACTGGAACTGGAATATTGCATGAAATTCTGATGCTGGCATCTTGAACTAGATGTTGGAAAATAAAAAAGGTGCAGAGATTATTTGAAGCCTGAGGAGTCTGAGAAAATGTTTTATTCTGAGAGGACTTAATCTATTTATTGTGAAGTGGCTTTATAGCAGCTGAAGTAGGGAAAAAGAGAAGGTAGGGCACACAGATACCTTAATCTAGTGAGAAGAGTTCAACAAGAAACAAGAACAGGGGGTGAGCAAGCTCAAATGATGGAAGCTAGAAAAAGCTGTAATAGAAGATGCATTTTTTTTTTTTTTAACAGTGGTGGTATCAATCTGTCAAAGAAATTACAAGAAGGGATAGAGGTGAATCTGTTTCTAGATCTTCATCTCTGGAAAGAAGGAAATACTTTGAAAAACAGGTTTTAGTAAGCCAGAGGTCACTTGTTGTGGTAGAGGGAAGACTCCTTTAAGCATTAAGTTAATTAAACAGAGAAGAGCTACTCTGTGATTGTCCCTTCTATTACCCCTTACATCTCTTGGACGTGTCCAATGGATGGGCTTATACGGGTAATTTAATGCTTGTGATTATGTTTTTGGTTTAACTGCCTATAGGGTTTAGACCCAGCTGTGAGGCTGGCTGTGTTCTAGCAACACTGGTCATATTCATCCTTTTTGCTGCACGCTGTGTGGTTATCACAGTCCCTTTCTGAAATTAAGAGAGGCACGTGTGTCTGTTCCCAGGGTCTCCTTTGTATAGGGAAAAGCCACCAGGAAAATATCCTGCAAATAGAAATTTGTTTTCTGGAAGCTGAAAGAAACAATTAGGGAAAGAGGTATGAGCCACTGCATTTTCTCCCTGGAAGGATCCCTGTTTGTATTACTGAGACAGGCCTTCTTGCAGCCACGTCCAGCTGACAGGAAAGTTATGTATGTACCAAATAACAACAAACATAAATAAAATGAGCCTTTAGAGCTACACTTACTGTACTTGACTTACCTTTATTGATGCAGCGGGATGCAAACTGCATTTCCAGTAGCAACAGCTGATGAACCTCTAGGCCAGCCAGGAAAGACTGTTTCAGACTGGGGACAGCAAATTTAAACTGTTCCCAGGTGCTCCAAAATAACCTCTCAAGGGGACATATTTACAAGAGGGCAGGCAGAGCCAGCACCACTACAGATGTTACTCAGCTGAAGTGCATTTTTGGAGTGGCACTTCATCTGCCTGAATAAAATGGGGATGGGAGTCATCTACCTAAATGTAGGTCACCTGGGCTGCCTGGTGACTGACCAATAGTGGATAGAGCTCAGCCCACCCTAAAATAGACTTCTAAAATAAGGCAGGGGTGTGCTCCCTGAAAGTGCCTCTTTCTCTCTCTGTATGGGGAGTTTGCTAAGTAGCTTAACTACAGGCTACTGTGCTGCAGATGTCTGCTTTCATTAGCTTTTTGGGGTCTTACAACCAACTCAATTTCTGCCATCTGTCAGTGCTGGGAAAAGGTCCTGATGGGCCACAGTCACACTCATTGTGTGCCATGAAAAGAAGCAGATGTGATTTCATTGTCTTCCACATGCACAAAACGCACGTTCACACTGGCTGATGAGCACTTAGTGCAAGCAGTGCAGGGAGGCAGTCCAGGCTCTGATCATCCAGCCTTTGTTAGCAATCTTTGGACACCACTTGTAAGTGAGTGAAAGTAATTTCTGATTTTTTCCCCTGCTGATTACAAATGAGGATTGATCTAGCATTGATACATAAGGCAACAGGCTCATTCCACTTATTAAGTGAGGGCAAACCAAGAAAGCCAGTTTGAACTTTGCACCAGAGGCACATGGATAATATGGTGGTATGGTTTCGCTGTGCTTCCTGATTATAGACTGCATTGTAAAATTAAGGGAGGGCTGCTACATTGCCAGAACCAAAGTGTCACCAGCCGCATTATCAGATGGCTGAAGGAGGAGCAATGGGCTGGGTCCTATTGCAGCTCAGTGCCAGGAGGTGACAACGGCATTACTGGAAAATTCACACAAAGCTCTGGTACTATCTGTGCTTTGTGAGATGCAGTGCTATTTTTGAAAGCCATAAAACTAGTCAAGTGTCTTGAAAGCATCTCATTTCATTCATTGGGAAAAAATACCCTCTCCATCAGAGATGGACTGTGAAGCGGTATAACAGAAGCCAAGATTAATCCAAGATTCCTGGCATTTGTAGGAGTTGGATAAAATTTTATTTGTATGAGACTATTCCTTTGCAAATTGAAGACTGTAGTTACAATGTGATGGAAAAGAGGAGGGGAATTTGCACTTGACTAACAGAGCATAATCTGATACCAAAGCAAAGCCTGGGACTTGCAGATTTACGCAGTTCAAATGAATGATAAACTGCCTCTTAAAATGACAACAGTGCTTGAAATGGGCTAACAAATGAGTTGCCATGTAAATAATGGCACTGCTGGTGACATCAGAAGCCGTTCTTTGAGAAACTTCAAAGAAAAACAGAACACTAACGAATTTCTACGTGAAAGAGGACCTTAGTTTCCTAGTACAGAAGTAACACATGGCCAAAAATATATATTTTTCTCTTTCTAACCTACACCTTCCACCTTCCATAGTGATTCTTGCTTTCACCTCTTGGCTAAAACCAAATTAAGAGTGAGTTGTAAATAGCCTTTTCTGTTGTCACATGCCACATGGACAAGGAGATGCTGAATGAGCACTATGCTTAAAAATGTCCATCTACTGAGACTAGGTACAGAAGATGCATGATAGAAATGACCTAAGCAGATGCATTGTTCCTGTAGTGAAATAAAACCTGCAGCAGTCCTACTAGAGGGAAGTATCCTGTTGGTGGTATCGAATAAAAGGGGATGACTATATATGACAATACAGTATGTCTAACAGAAATGTGAAACAGGCCCCTTTGACCCACACTCTGTAAAGTGAGACCCAGGCAGCAGGCGATGGAGGGTACACACAGGCAAGTCAGCAGTGACGTGCAGGATCTATTCCAGTGGAAGTAGATATTGGACTGGGCCTTGTCACATGCAAGCACAACTGATCAATCAAAATTGCACTGTTGTAAACTGTGGAAATTGCTAATGCCACTCAGTTCCATGGCCTTTACTATTTGAGTTTATTCCCAAATGCATTTGCTAGAGCCAAGATGCTGCTTACATGTCAGTAGGAAAAAAGGTAAGACCTTTTTCCCTGGGAATTGGTTTACTTTTAGTTCAGTGCTAGGTTAACGGTTGGACTTTATGATCTTAAAGGTCTTTTCCAGCCTAAACAATTCTAAGATTCTATGTTCCCAAAGCCCTGCTCTGTGTGATTTGCTCCTCTGCCATTTGCCCTTAGTTTATTCTTCTCTCTTCCCAACTTTTGCAGTGTTATTGCTGTGAGATTCCCACTGTGATCATACCCGATATTATCCTGTCTGGTTTATCTTCCTGACTGCCAGTCACAGGAAATTCTCACATGAAGGAGGATTTGTGAAGAGACCGTCATCTCTGCATGTTGACTCTGACTTGTTCCTGTTTTTCAGTTCCTGCCACAGCTCCTTGCTGCTCAGTCTCAGTTGTCTGCTGAATGTAAGCTGCATCTTCCATCTCCCCCTGCTCCTTGACTGAAGGTACCTTCAAAGCTGTCACTCAGCATATAGCAAGGGAGACAGCTCCATCTTACTACTGTCCTATTACTCTAAAAAGCAATAGCTCTGTGTCTAAAGTTTTCTTCTCTTTTATGTCAATTCTTCTTTTGTAGTTTGAGGTGAGATCCTTGTTTCTCAGCCCACCTTTGGACCCTGGGGCTTGGAGAGAATTAACATTGCTATCACCTTTCCCTCAGCCACCAAAGTCATCTGTGCCTTGATCTGGAAAATGTATGTTCTCTATCCTGGTCAAATGCAGCAAATGCCTTAAGCCTGATGGTAAGTGCGTGTCCATTCCCGTTGAAGTAAGAGCTTGGATGCAGCTGTCCGAGGATTCACCATCCTTCCCCCACATCTCTCTCTTTCCACCATGAGACTCCAGAAAGTGCCAGGTTTTACTGCAGACCCACCCCTAGCCTGTGGTTTCTCTTAGGTCAGCTGGGCTGTCTCTCCTGCTCCTCCGTTTAAACCCCATTTGTTTCACCAAAGCGTTTGTTAGCATGAGTCAAATAAACCATTTTGACACCTTCTTCAGTCTATTTCTCATTGAAGAAACCTCTTTTATCCTTCTAAAAAGTAGAAGCCACAAGTATCCTTTCAGTTCCTAATACTGCGGCCCTCGCTAGCAGCAGCTTCCTCAGAGCCGGTGGCATTTTTCAGTGTGGACGTGAGGGGACAACTGTGCTCCTGGAGATCATATGGCTTGCAGCCAAGGTGTGCAGATTCCCCTCCCAGATCCACTTGCATGCTGAATCATCCATTACAGGGGGCTGGGAGTTAAGTAGCAAGGGGCAAAAACCTTGCTTAGTGAGGTGCTCTGTGAACAAATTTTCCCCTGAAATAAAATGGAGAAAATGCTGAAATGTGAAATGATCCTCGCTGATCCTACAGGGTTTCACAGTGTAGCTGGGCTTTATTTTTAGGTTTCTGTGTCTTTTTTTGGCCATTTATTATTTATCTCACAGCTTGGGAGAGGTCACTCTTGCTCGTCACTCTCCAAACTTTCAGGTAGTCAAAGGCTTCAGAAGCTCATGCCTTTCCCTGCTTCGATTAGGTATGGTCCAATAAGCCTGACTAATGCTGGCAGGATCCCAAAGCCTGGTTTGCTAGAAAATAAGCCTAATGCCCATTATTTTATCCTCAAGGTACTTCAGGTTTCCAGACAACTTTCAAATTTGAGATTAGGAGGCACGAACAAGCCAGCTGATTAATTACAAGAGGTATTTCATACATCAGATTCCATTTTTCATCTGCAAAGGAAGAGGGCAACCTCCTGATCTGCCAGAAGTGTGTGTGTTTGCTCATGTGGCTGCTTAGCATGGGAGCAGGCTGCTCTCTCTTTAAAAATTCTGTTAACAAAGAGGAAAGATTTCCCAGTATTTTCTTCACGTGCATAAAAGAGAGTTACACATTAAAATCGCAAGCGTCTTGTTCCCTTGTGTGTGTGCATGGGGAGAAGTGACACCCCCTTTTCTTTAGTGGGAGCTAAGCTCTTCTACCCCAGCCTAGAAAATCAGCTTTGGATTTTTGGTGTCAGTAAGTGTGCCACATCTGCCACAGCACGGACGGCAGAATTCAAGGTGGACTTAGAAGCATTTGCATTTTCTGGTATTTGTGACCTGCATGAAAGATGGATGATTTGTGGTACACTCTGAGAAATTAGCTAGCCTTTAGAAGGAAGTTTACTTTTCCTCTCTAGTCTTTAACTGGACAGCAAAGACTTAGTTCATTACCTGGGGATCTCCAAAATAAAACATTTTGAGCCCATATGCAGAAAGGCAGGAAAGTTCAAACTCCACCCCCCACTCCCCCCTTTTTTTTCCATAGCAGGTTCTTCCCTACTTGCAAGCACTGAGCCCCTACTGAGTTGACTTCATTAAGACCATAAGAAATGTCTAACTAATTTGAGGAAACAATGAAGAGTGAGTAGCATGAGGCTGAGGAGCACTATGCCCACCCCCACTGCCCTTGCCAGTGGTTCTTCACCTCTACGTCCTGAATAACCACCCAAGGAACCAACATGCCTTTCGCATGTTGCTCTTTATTTCTCTCAACTCAGTTTGTTGGAGGCTACCAAACCCCCAGCATCAAATAAGCACAGCCAGTGTTCATCTTCACTGGAGGGTGGATGGGAAAGGCTGTCTTCTGCTTTCCATGAAGGGATGCTACCCTGCAGCTCCAGCAGCCATTCCCAGTCCATGTTGTTCCCCTGCTGCCTCAGCAGTGGTGTCTCACCCCAGGGCTGCTCAGCCTGCCCACACCAGTGGCGAGCTCAACCTGGCATTAGCCATGACATCATGGGGATCCCTCAGTGTCTGTCAGGCTACTGACACAGCTGCTGAGGTCCCAATTGCTCCCTCCTAACATGGGTCTTCATGACTCCTGCTAGTACTGACTTCATAGGGTTGGGACACCCTTCTTCTTCACGTAAGAATGCTATCCTTACAGGTGCAGTTTGTGCCTTCTGCTCTTCCTCCATCTCACCAGCAAATGCCCCCATCTCCCAGTAACCCCCAGTCCCAGGCTGAGAGATACAGAAGGAGAAGGGAGGACTATGCCTACAAAGGGTTTATCTGTGGCATTTCCCTAACAGCATTCTATTCATTTAGCAGCATCTCGCAGCATTTCCCCATGGACAGAAATTTTTAGTTGGCTTGTAGAACATAATTTTTTTCACTATTTTCACAATTTAAGTGAATTGGTTTTACAACCAAAACAGAAAAGGTGGGCAATGAATGACATCTGTTAATTTCAATCCCTGCGTAATGCCCAAGTGCTTAGAAGTTCTGAGCAGAAGTGAGCAGGGAAGGGGGCAGGGCAACTGAGCAATGCCACGAAAAATGAAAGTCATCTCAAAACTGAACATCAGACGGTAATTGAAAGCAGCTGCACTTTTTAATTTAATGCCCATCCTAGATACAAAATGAAAACAGTAGCTACATCTGTAATAAAATAAAGCCCTAAAGCAGTCCTAACTAAAAGCGATGTCAGATACCACAGACCTGGTCTTCTACTGGCTGATGAAAAAAAGTACCAGGGTCACTTGGCAAGTGCCAAGTGATGTCATATCCAAACATTTCTAAGGAACTCTAGCACTATAAGTCTTAACACTAAAATAGCTACAAAAAGTTGTCAGAAAACATTATGAATGACTAAACAGATTAATCGTCTATGCATAATAGTGAGACATACATATACAAAAAACAAGTACCTTAAAAAATGAAGTTAAATTAAATAAACTTCAAAAACAAAGAAGAGATTGCAGTAAAATACATACCCCCCTCCACCACCCCACCCATCTCCACTGACGTAAATATCAGAAACCCATGCACTGGAAAAAAAACTATGTCCTCTAAAGCAAGGTAACAAGCTAGACGGGGAAGACCATACCAGTGAAGGCACTGCATCCATATTTCAAGTGTTTTCATGATTGATGATGACAGATCCTTTCCTGGCTATGAGCGGTATAAGAAAGAATTATTTTTCCATTGGCTTTCCTTGGGCATACAGAAAACAAGGCAATGAAACATAGATAATATGGCTGGCAAGAATGTTCTCTGGATAGTCAAGAGGACAGGTCTTTAGCTTGCATATATCAGAATAGCATCATTGCCTTTACATTAATTAAGCACCTGCCCCAGCATATTAATGGTTCTGTTACTGTTCTTTTTTAATGGACAGTCATATGTATTCTAACAAAGAAATCACCAAAAGAGCTGTCTTAAACCAATGAACCAAAACAACCCCATAGTGGAAAGGTGTATCATATTGGTATTCAAAGGCTCCAGAAACAATTTGGGTAACTCAGCCTGGGATTTATTTGCAAGGAAAATGAAGATTCAGGGCATGGTTTATTTTATCTCTGCCAGGATGTGCCTGCCCATTCTTGTACCCCTAGGCTGTATGCATGCATGCCTTTATGTACTAAATGAAATCCAGTAATAGTATTCAAAATCACTCCCCAGTATGAAAAGGCTATGGGACTGCTTAAATTAGATTAACCATCACAGAGTAAGCATGTGTCTAACCCTTTACTTGGGTTCTTCTATTGATCATAACTATTTCTTTTTTTGGTATTCTCTCCAACTATATTCTAAATATAAAATGCTGTGTTTGGCGGGGACAGATGAATCGGGTGGAGAGTAGGGGTTGTCGTATTTCTCAATCAGAAACTACTAGCTTGATATGTTCCTGCCCATCTGATTGCCTCTCCTTGGACCTGAGAGCATTCGCTCCCACAGGCCCCAAAACCTGCACATTTAGAGGCCATAGCAATAACGTGTAGGAATAAACCCTTTCACTATTTCTTTGGGTATTGAAGCTTGCCTCATCTTTCTCTCCTATTTATTACCTACTTAACTACTGGCTGTACCTTGGCTCTTCTGTCCTTCAGTCCACTGGAAATTCATCTGCTCTTAATGAGGTGTCAAAAATGATTGATAATGCCTCTGTAATGATCTCTGCCTGCTCTTTAAGTACATTCAGGTGAGACTATCTGAGCATTTAGTTTGTCACTATCATTTTCTTCATTTTTCACCAGCCCAAACAATTGCTTCCTTAATTGTTTTCTCACTTTCTCAGAAACTGTAGTGAAAGTACAGGTTTGAATGCAAAGCAACAAATTCTGTACTTGCACATAGTTTGCTTGTGAAGCCTCACTAAGGTCCACGATAAGTACAAGACAGAAATCAGAGCACATGTTAGCCTTAGAAAAATGCACTCTTGTATACTTCAATCTATTACTTCCAAGTGAGTATGCCTGGATCACAAAGAAGCTTTGAATCCTGTTTGATCTGATGTGCCAGTCTGTGGGCCAAGTTTCTGTATTAGAAGACAGATTCTACCCTTTGATGGACACAGTTTCATTTCTGAAGGCTTTTGTTTGAACTCCATGCACAAAGCAGATGGTAAAGTCAGATTTTCAACCCAGGCCCTTAATTTGGTGTGGGTGGAATGCTTTAGAACATTGAACTTTCAATGAAAAGATAAAATTATGTGCTTTTGAGGTAGGTGGGGAAATTCTATCAAATTTATTCACATTATGGTGCCTCAGAAACATCATTATAAATTAATTCAGAGGCATGAGTGAGGCTGATAAAGCCCATTTAAAAATTAAGTCTGAAAAAAATGTTGATGTATAGGTTATCAGAAAATCTATCATGGATTTTATCTTCATAGGAAAGTGGTAGGCATTCAAACAAACACAAATCCATTTACTTCAATTTCCCCTGGTTGTAAGTAGAAATTTTACGACTACATAATTTTTTCACTGAATTTTTAGGAGTATAAATTCCTGTTTATCTCAACTGAAAAATTTAAGGCATTGAAATTGAACAGCAAAAAGTAGAGGATGTAATTTTAAAAGCATCAGGCCAGTTCTTAGGAACTAATTAGAATTCTTCCAATAGACTTTAGTGCACAGAAGCATCAATGCAATGTATGTGTTCATGCATAAACATACCAAAGCATATGTAGTGGGCTCTTCACCCTGGTGTTATAGAGGAAGCTTCACTGATCATGTTTATTAGGTACTCACCAAGTAGGCTCGTCTTGCCCAGTTTTAGACACTTGAAGCATAGACATCTATAATAAGTAACTCACTGTAGTCTCCCTCCAGTCAACAGAATGAGATAGGCATGGCCTACCTGTCGCTTAGGCATTACCTTCAGTAGAGGAGGAATCATGCTCTGAAGCATCTCTTTTCCTTCCACTTGGGAGATAACTCCATTTGGTCAAAGGATCCTTTCAGAGTCTTCCTCCTCCACATTTGCTTTTTTGCATTTGATTTGGATTTACATTTGGATTTGATGTAAAATCTGGGCAGGTCATATCAAGACAGGATTTTCCTTGCTTGTTTCAGAATTTGGGTTAGGGTTAGAAAAGAGATCTGGACAAGAGGCTAATAGTCTTTTTTATTGTCTTACTTGTGGAATAGGAGTATTTCTACTGGTAAGAGGTGAAAATACAGCTCTTAGCACCCTTGCTGCCAATCTAAAAGGGAATCACTACTACAGTACATCCCGCTTCCTGGCTCAAGCCTAATGAAATGTGTGCTAGCGTTTATTACATTGATCCCTCCCTCCATCCCTTTTAAGATCTGTTTTTGCAGTTCAGATGGAACGCTGCAAAGAATAGCTGCAGTTTCGCTGCCATCATTACTTTTTCTTTAAGTTCAGCCACATAATTCGGTTTCCTGATTTGGAGTCCTGAAGGTTTTCAAGAGTCTTTCAACCTGTCAGTCATGCTAATGTCCCTACCCAAGTAAGGCTTGTCTGGCCACTGACAGAGATCATTATGCACCCTGCACTTCTGCTCTAGGCGAGTCCCTAAGCTCACTGTCCATCCTAATCTTGTTACTCCTAGCACAGATGAATCTCTCAGCCATTCTAACTACCCAGCTGGTAAGCAGAGAAGGATCTAATGTTGGCACCAATGTGAATTTTGTACATACCACTCCTTCCCCCCAGAACTGGAGAAAGCACATTACCATTGCTGGTTGGAAGGATGCCACCCTGAAAACAGTATGCTGCTATGCCCATTGCTCTGCATAAGCTGGGGGACCTGCCCAAAGGGATCAGTTTCTAGTTTGGTAATTTTTGTGATGACAGTGATGAACATTATAGCAGTTATCCATGCTGGAAACATAACCATACATATGCTAGGCATTGGAAAGAAGTGTTTAGCTGATTTTGCAACACATCTGGTGATTTTGACCTGTACAAAGGAAAGCCAGAATGTTTTGTTCACATGAACCCAGGCATGGGAACATGCTATTTCAGGACAGACGTTTTAAATACCGCTTTTATGCCCAAGTCACATGGTGATTTTCTTTTTTTCTAAGTGCAGAAATACTCAATTGTACATTGAAACTTTGAAACCACGTAGTCTAATGCCTAACTTAACCATTTTAATGCTTTCTTCATTCACTTCAGGTTTTGCTCTTGAAGCAGACATCTTGGGAAGCAGGAGACCTTTCCTTGTGTTTTCTGAAAAGATTTCGATAAATCTGAGACTAAGCATGAAGAGCCAGTACAGATTAAATTAGCGTTTGTTATATCTTCAGTAAAGGCAAGAAGTAGGAGTGCATCCAAAGAAGAGCAACAAAGCTGGTGAAGGGTCTATAGAACAAGTCCTGGGAGAGGCAGCTGAGGGAACTGGGGTTATTTAGTCTGGACAAAAGGAGGCTGAGGGGGGACCTTATTGCTCCCTACAACTACCTGAAAGGAGGTTGTAGCAAGGTGAGTGTCAGTCTCTTTTCCCAGGTAACAAGCGACAGGATGAGAGGGAATGGCCTTGAGTTGCACCAGGGGAGGATTAGTTTAGACTGGATACTAGGGAAAAATTTGTCACTGAAAGAGTTATCAAGCACTGGAACAGGCTGCCCAGGAAGGTGGTTGAGTCACCATCACTGGAGGTATCTAAATGGCACTTAGGGACATGGTTTAGTCGTGGACTTGGCTAGTGCTAGGTTTACAGTTGGATTTGATCTTAAAGGTCTTTTCCAACCTAAGTGATTCTGTTTCTATGATTCTCTTAGCCATGAAGGCCAAACTGTTAGAAACCAATGAAATTCCAAGTAGGAAGAAAAAAAGATACACACTCATATCAGCACGATGAATCCCCTCCCCACACCTTGTTCACTCAGCCTGAAGCCGCTACAACCTACCTCATGTTTGCCACTGGTCATAACACCCACACAATTACTGCGGCTCCCTTGCAGTGGAGCAGCTAATGAGGTGCTGATAATGTATGTTCAGAAAGCACCGCCTCATTGAACGTGAGATTTCAGGTCCTCCTGCACCCAGAGCACCTGCACGGGGAAGCTGGCTGCCCAGGGCACTGTGCTGCCGCCAGCACCTGGGCCTCCCCGCGGCCTCCATTTTGCGTGCGAGGCTGGGGATGGCAGGTCAATGGAGCAGAGGCTGCCTGGCACTTCCCAGGCCTAAGTCCTCAATGAATTATTATAGATATTTCTCTATAAAACTCTCTGCTAATTGGAAATTATTTAGCTTTTGGAGGACTTTTGCTGCAAAACCAGGCTTTGGAAGCATTAGTAGTAAATAGTGCTGAGCAGGCAAGCATGCTACCATGAAAAAAATAGCATGTTATTCAACTACCGGTGTGACTGAAATGTTGTTTAACTTCAGCACTTTCTTGTTTTAATTAAACATTCCCCTTTCTTTCTTTCACAAAGAGAATGTTGGCTAAGAAGCATAATCTTAAAAAAAATTAATTATTCAGATTTGCTGAGGACAAAGAAAGGTTTCTTTCTCAGTCAATTTACAGTGAGTCAGTCTACCAGGACCATGAATTAGCACTAGAAGAAACCCAAATGGGTAATTAGCAGCAGTAACAGCAACATCAGAGATGGGAGCTTAAAAGACCAGAAAAAGTTCTTCAGGTGCTTTCTTTACTCAGACTGGCTGGAAAATGACAACAGTGCACTTGCTTCTTCAGAAACTCAAAAAGTGAACCATTTACCCTTGCCCCTCCAACCTTATTCTCAACTCTTAATCTTGGACACACACCTTCACAATCAAAATTGTAATTGCATGACATTGTTGCTGAGAAATAGGTAATTAGATGCAATGTTTCTAACATGCCAAAATCAGTGCCATATTTGGGAAGAAGGTTTCAGCTCTCACTAGCAAAATTTTATACCCATTACTTACTACTTTATTCCTATTTTCCTCATTGCTCTTTATTGGGGTATTAGATATTTGTTTCATTGTGGGATCCAAGAAGTCATGCTAAGCCTGGCACAGCTCCAATTTCAGCCCAAAACCCAAAGGAATGACAATTATACGTAAAGTGAGGCAGAACCAAAGATACAAGAAGCTGATAGCCTTATTTTGATCATGGTAATATGATGCAGAAAACACAAATTCTTTAATAGCCTGAAATTACCTAAAGTGTGTTGCAGTTCTTGCTAGTACAATAGCAGATTTCTGGGAAAAGCTTCTGTTACTTGAAATCTAAAGTTCCTTTGTGCCTATGAAGTTACCCCTATAAATCATATTGGAAATATATTTAAAACCAACCACACTTGTGAGTGATTCTAGTTTTACACTGACACAGATATATCAGTAATGCTTATTTTTAAGGATAAACTGTAATTATTAGAGAAAAAAATACACTGCACAAATAAAGTCACATATGACATATAATAAACTAGATTGGAAAAGGTCAGATGATAACAAAACCCAAACATATGCCAAAACCTCCGAATACCCATTAAGTTATTTATTGGGTACTTCACGCAGAAAAGCCTGGCTTTTGGCCATTACACTTGACAGTATAAACTTGGTAACTTAAGGTGAGTGCTTTTTGAGGGTCAGGTGATTGGTGCTTTGGTTCCCTTCCCACTTCTGTCACAAGCAGCCAACCCTACAGCAGACAGAGACCAGAGCCACATCCCTGGCTCTTCCCTGCTCCTCCAGCATCTGGTCATGCTTAGCTGGCAGCCACCTTGCAAATCAATAAACTTCTGTCAGCCCTTTCAAGAAATGCAGAAGCTGGACATTAGGAAGGGAAGGCAGCATTTTGTGTCTCCTCCTCATGCTAAGGATCCCTCCTGGAGTCAGGCAGAACCTGGAGTTCCAGAAAATATTCTTTTAAACATGGTTTTGCTGTCACACTTGTGTGCACAGCATTCAGAGTAAGATAGCATCTTAACATTAATCACCTCATTTAAAAAGTAAAGTACTCTACTTATGTGCTTGAGGATTTTGCCTTGGCTGGGGTTAACCCATAGGTCTCCTGCTAGCATTTTCTGCTCAATTAGTTCTTTCAAAAGGATTATTGAATCTACACAGATATTGTGTAATCTAGGTTAAATCAGGAAATAGTATAACGAGAAGCAGTTACATGGGGAAGGGAGGTCAAAAAAAGCAGCAGCAGGAACTCAGAAAATATGAGGATATAAATAAAAGGACAGGTGCTATCTTCAGTCATGTAATGCTATGGGGACTCAGTAATTGACCTAAAAATAGAAGAGACTAAAAGAAAACATTCTGAAAAGCACAGTAGAGGCCATAACCTCAGCTGGTGTAATTCAACGTACTTCCACAGAAATGAGTACAAAGTGAATCACTACAGCAGAATAAGAACTTACATATTTATAGAAGAAGTGGCAAAAATAGCACTTGTCAGAAAACATTATTCAAAGCTAAAGAAAAATGCTTGTCGAAGTAGACCACGTTCTCTGAACAGAGCTGTGATTACTATATTATGCTTACAGTAAAGGCAGGCGATGCATAGACTAGGTTAATTTTAAATACATGTTAAGCAAGAAGCATTTGGTAGCTATGATACAGATGGTAACAATCCTAAAAAAGAAGGGATCATGTTTATATTTTCCTCCATGACAGTATTTTTGGAATGACAATGGCTAAATCAGAACAAATACTTAAGTGGATCATGCTCAGCTGGATATGTATCTGATCAGATTTCAAACCTTGCCAGTTCTGCCCTGGATATAATTATCTCAGGCTCTGGAGAATTACTGATGGAATTTTACTTATCAGAGGCAACTGGTGATTTTAAAGGATGGGCATTCCCCATCAGTCTGTGGACAAAGGGACACCAAAGGCTAAGATTGCCTTGGACAACCTAAACCTGAATTTTAGCTTTCTGCCTTTGAAGTGAGATACTAGGTCTCCATTTTCCCCTGTTTCAAAACAGCCCTGCTCAGCTTGTTCTGGATCCCATCCTGAGCAATTTCACTGTTGAGAAACCTTGAGAGACAAAATAGATGAGGAAATGCTACTTTCCTCTTTGGCTGATATTTTTTCACTTGAATAAAAAACTTTCATAAAGTTGGAGAAATTCTGCTCCAAGAGTAAACAGGAGGAGAATGGCTGGTATGATGCAGGCCAAGAATACTGTTAAATCTGTGCTTTAATCACTGACATTTTATGCAACCGTCTATAATTAAAAGCAGAGTTTTCACCCAAAATATACCTCATGCAAGCAACATATGTTTTGTGCATTGGAGCTTAACTGTTCCTATCCTCTGAAGGAGCAACTTCATTCCTGGAGAGCTGGCACCAGACTGTTTCCTTACGATGTTGCTGAAGCCAAGCTCAGCATTACCACTGCCACACTCATAAAGATCAAGTGCGATACCCTTGTTGTTGTAAATCAGCATAGCACCATGAACTTTCATAGTACTGCACAGACTTAAGCCTAGTGAGACTGTGACTCCTACTTAAGCAGGACCATTTGACTGCCACGGCTTCATGCGGCACCAGGATAAATGCATCCAGAAGTGTTTCTTCCCACAGTCGCTAAATGCAAAGGCCTGTGGTGGAGCCAGCTTCTCAGATGCATGGTTGGGTCATTGCATCCATTCTGCACATCCATGGATGAGCAGCTTTGTATGAACCATTTCAGAATGGCATACTTTAATACAGTGAAGTAATGGTAAATGGTAAAAAGTGCTCTATTCTCTGTTTCAGTAAGGCTAAGGAATAATTTGCTAGCACAAAAATCACACTGTTTAACTGAATTTTTTTAATAGCTTTGAAAATATGTTTATTCACAAAGTAGAGTTCCAGCCTTCTCAGAGATCAACAAAAGCTATATGAGTGTGTTCTTTGAGAACTAGCGCAGCCAGCGTTATGGAAGCCTTATGGTTATTGGCTTTAAATGGAAGACAAAAAATTTAAACCAGCTCAATCAACAGCTTTGATTCACTATGCTTGTTTTGCAGCAGAATAGGCTAAAATGAAATAAAACTAATATAAATGCCTCAAGGTTACAAGGTAATTTTTCAACAAAACAGTAAAGTAACACACACAGCTCTCTCCAGAGGAACAGCAACAACAAAAAAAGCTGGAAATTGTCAACACTACTTGGAGCTGTTTGCAAAACATGAACAACTTCTCCAGAAAAAAAAAAAAAGTAAATTTTTTCACATAATTTTGAACCAGCTCTCCTCAAATGCTTAGAAATCGCTTTTGAGCCAAGCAGAGCGTTGGCACCAGCTTGAATTCTGTGCTGCAACATCATGAAACACAGTGCAGTAGGATAATATAACAACCATTCTTTTTGTCTTAATATTTCCCCCTTTGTTTTGCCCAGAATTTTTTTCATTATTTCCTTTTTGCCTTAAATACTGATCTGTTGCTGATCTGATCTGTGAACCAGCTACCTTACCCTCCAACAAACGTCTCATCAGCTGTCACTGCAAAGCTCACAGGATGGTGCAAAGTGCTACTAAAAAGCCTCACAAATAGCAAAAATGTATTGATAGCTTGATTATTTGTATTTAATAATTTTAGAAACATCTGAAACCATGCAACTAGTCACACACTGTGTCACCCCTTCTATTTTATTACATCCTATTAATGCAGACTTTGTCCAAGTCTTTTCTAAAGTGAGCCTGTACATAGATATATGAGCATACTCTGCCTTCTGCGCACAAGAGTCTTGTTCCCCACTGGAAACTCTGCTATCAGTTTCACAAGTGGTCATAAGAAATGTGCTCAGGATTGTGCAGGGGCAGAGAAACACTAAGGCAGTCTTACCATGTGTTTATACTCTCCCAGCAGAGACAAGGGTGTCTGAGGCTCTGCAATAATACAAATTTGCAGATCCAGTCTGCAGCAATGCAAGATCTGATTAGCAAGTCATAGAATCATACAATGGTTTGGAAGGGACCTTAAAGATGACCGAGCCAAGGGCAGGGACACCTTCCACCAGACCAGGTTGCTCAAAGCCCCATCCAAGCCAGCCTTGAACACTTCCAGGGATGGGGCATCCACAACTTCTCTGGGCAGCCTGTTCCAGTGCCTCACCAGCCTCACAGTAAAGAATTTCTTCCTAATATCTCATCTAAATCCACCCTTTATCCTTAATCTGTGCAAACTTCTTTGGTTAATAATAAGCAAACTCCTTCTGACCATTTAGTGAAAAACATTACAATTGGATTGTTTGAAAACCCACTTATTAGATATTTACCAGCCTGTGTGCTCTCCATGTTGACAGAAAGCCCCATCTTAAATGTTGACATTGGACTAGAACAAGATTATCTATCAAAGTGGCCAGTGGAGTTGGGGATGTTTTGAGACAAGCTCTTAAAACAAGCAGCTGATTAGTAACCAGTGTTCTCTGCAGACAACGGTATTGGGAGGATGATGAATACTATTTGTTCTCAGAAGTTGAAAACACCGCATTCATTTAAACAGCCACAGCATTGTTTTAGCTGTCATAATATAAGGCTTCTGGCGAGGTACGTGGGAGGAGTTGACATGTTTTTGTAGGCCACCTGACATAATTGGGAGAAAAACAAACAAGCAAGTATTTTTTGCAGTTTCTGCAGTTTGCAAGAGCTTGTCTGTTGGGTTCCTGCCACCCCCTTTTTTCTCAGCTATATCCACAAGTCTAAGAAAACACAGTACCTTTTCACTTTATAACAGGCACATTAACAGGGGAAGGGAGAGAAAGTGCAAATGTGCTTGAGGACTTAGAGAAATGCAAAATCTTTGATAACTTAATTCAAAACCAACCAACCAGACAGAAATCCTTGTGTGAACTTCAGTGTTCTTTTGGTAGATAGAGATGATCAGGAAAAGCATACTGCATTCCCCTTTATATAAAGTTTTGTACTTGCTTTGCTCAGTGGCATACCTGTAACCAGCAGTGGAACTTCTTAGTAGATGTTCCCAACGCTGACAGATCTTAGGTGAAAGAAAATAGTTTAGACAGCTGGATACATTAGAGGACCACGTAAAACACAGTTTATCTTGACCCTAAAATTCTGCCACAGAGTCTGTTTTTTCATCCTAGTCTGTCTTAAGGTTTTCTGTTGTTTCCTCAACCCCTTTTCCCAGGATAACTGCAAAAACAAGAGGGGAGGGTGAACTCAGAGAGTCAAACACCATGTAACAAGCAGCAGAAGTTTGCCTCTGAGCAAACAAGCCATTCAGTTGTCAGCTACTTTTGAAGAGCTTGCAGATGCACAAATTGATTTTCATGCTGAATCGGATGAGAAAAATGGAAGCACTTCAGTATGTCACATATTTCTAAAGCTAGACTTTCCTGGCCACCTGGTTAATACATACTCCATTAGGATGTGATGTCTGACACCGAGACCTTTAGTTGTAATGAGTGGCCAAGGATTCAGAAAATCTGAGCCCTTGATCCTCATTTGAGTTGCCGAAGTAAATATAGTATTCCCCTGCAGACGGTCCTAGAAAATACGACATAAATGCAATGTTCTCTCTTTAAAAGAGGACATTAGCAAGCTGCATGGTTTTTAGAGGAGTTCTTTAGGTCTTTTTCTCACAATGCTAGAGCCCCTCTAACCACAGGCACAAGAGGTATAGTTAACATACTGCATTTAGAAAACAATGTCCTCAAAACATGCAACTCCTTTTCCAAACACACTTCCTCTCATTATGGATCTGGCATGCATCGGGAAGACAAACTGTTTTGCAGAGCTTGGATTTGCATGTATCTGCAGAGCACCCCCCAGCCCTTAGACGCTACTGGGGCTTGTCATTGTTCTGTATCGATCCAGAGGACTGAATCTTGCCTTCAGCAACTGGCAGGAAGAAACAAACCAAAATGAAAAGGGAAGAAACATTGTCACAAACACCCTCACACCTGGGGGTGACCTGAGAGAATTAAATGGGTGAGCACCATACCAGCCCCGTGCATGGTGGGGAAGGTTCAGGGCACGGAGGCAGCAGCAGCACCAAATCTTGCTGCTGACCAGGTCGACAACCCAGAGAGAGCCCAGCCCACGCCGTGCTGCGGCCCCAGCTGGAGCTAGAAAAAGCAGCTCCTATGTGCTTGATTCCCACCCCTCTGGCAGCAGTATCCCCATAGATCCTACTCGCATCTGCAAGCACTGTAGTTTGGCACAACAAGAAGGGGTCCTGGGCTTGGCTTCACTCTCCCAGGCTGCCCTGCACTTTTGAAATGAGGAATTGTTTTTATTATTTTAAAGAAAGATGCTTTGATTTCTATCTTTTACCTTCTTCCTAAACAGGCATTTCTAAACTTAGGGTCTTCATTAAGAATATGCTGAAGGAGCCTTGTTCTTTAAGACAAGTTTTTAATCCACTCTACTTCCAAAACAATTTGAATAATCCAGCTTCAAGTCCCCTCATTAAGGCCAGATTTATAAAATCTCAATCAGACTTTTGCTTGAGGTTTTGTAAATCTGGTCCTAATACAGGTACTTAGAGCTGGAACACAGATCAGCTTGAAGCTTTGGGGAATTAAAAGAAATTAAAGCAGCAGATAAAACCTGTACACCAAATATTCCTGCCATTGTAGCTGACAAGAGAGAATGTATACATTTTGCATGGACCTCGTCTTCCCCATCTGTTTTGGTGGCTAAATTACAGCTGCTGGGTAAATGACAGATGAAGAAATAAAGCTAAAACCTTCTTGATTTTCTTTTAGTTTTACTTTTCGACCTATCTGAAATATCTTGAGTTTAGTCTTTCAAACTTTCCAAGCCTTGATAAAGGATGCGCCAAGGATGTTTGAGTTCTTCCATCTCCATGAAGAAGCAAAATTGTTATTAAGGATTTTAAGTTCTCTTTTATCTGATGTTAATTAGCCACAAAAAAAAATTACATGCTCAGAGAGTTTGAGGTAGTCTGAATTTAAAAAAAATAATCCTGTCTCTTATTAAACATCATCTCATTTGGCTGTGGCAATTCACCACTTTGCTATTTCTCCAGTCACTGTACAACTTTACAGTCCCGGTAGGAGTTCAATTTCAGAAGTGAAAAACAAGCACAGGAGAAAAAAATAAAACCAAACCATCTATTTTATGAACACCTTTCCAGGCATCCTCCATACATCTTTTCCTTCACAGGTGACCTTTACCAAGGTATATTTGTTTAAAAGTTGAGCAACAGTCCTGTATTTCACCTGGAGTTTCTCAGCCTTTGTTGATATCAAGCACCCCAGCAGACAGGTCTGCCATCCATACCATTCACATCTAAGAATGATGAGGTTCTAGAAAAGGCTGGCAGCAGACAGCAAGGGTTTACATTTACGGTACTCAACTATATTTCATGGAATTGTAGCGATAACAGTCCCAGAGAAATTCTCATTTCCTTGGCAATGATAAGGATCTTAGGTAGAGACAGCAACTGTAACTTAAACAAGTTATATATGCCTGCAGAACAAGGTTATTTTTAAATGCAGGATGCCTGCTTGCAAACGATTCTCTGTAAATTCCTCAGAGAAGCAAGGGACATAACACTAGCCCTATAACCACTGGTTAATTAACCTCTGGTTCAAAAGTACAATTTTTAAGTTAAGAGAAAGCCTGAGACTATTATTTTAAAGGTTGTTTAAATTATTAAAATCTTGTTGGGTGAGTGAGGTACCTCCAAACTGGGAGGGAGGTATGTCTTGAGTCAACCAAGGAACATTTTTGCATCTTGGCAAAAAAAGGTACAGCATCTCACAAGTTCATTTTTAGAAACTTGCTAATCAGACCCTGTTCACTGGCAAACAATTACTATGATATGAAAACAAAGTTCAGGGAAGGTTTAGCTACAACAACATGTTAGGAACTGGTGCTAGGGTAAGAAACTTGGAGAAAAAAAAATCAGAAAATATGGTTCTGTACAGGCCATTTTGCACTCACAAGACACCACTCACCCTGCCATGTATGTGCATGTGCACACAGAGACAATTTTGTATATATATATATATGTATATTTGGGTGGACTAAATGCTCCAGTATCAACTTTCCAAAGGATAAATACATAGCAAAGCTAACATGATCATAATAGGCCTTCTGAACACACAGGCTTCTCACTTCTGCCTCTATGTCCTTAGAGCATACTACCATGCTCTTACAAGAAGGAGCAGAGACACAGGTCTTCACCTGTCCCTAGTACTTTTGAGTTAGACTATAACTGCTCTTTCTTAGCCCTGCTTTACTGCCTTTGCAGTGCAGCAGTGACATATTTTATATTGTACCAGATAATTCTAGGGAAAAAATAAAAAGTAACATTGAGAGAAGTTCATGTAGATTCTCCTTATCCTTCTACTCACTGATGAAAGAATATGACCTTTTCAAGATTCAATGAAGATCATAATTAAAATTAGATTCTCTTTGTTACCTACAAAGCCTTGAAGCTCTAATCATTTGAGCGCTATTCCTGTTGATCTACTTAGCCCTGACAGCTTAAGTCAGCGCTGAAGTAAACTCGTGCCAACCCAAACCCTTGTATCAGTATCTTTTTCTCTGCTAGGAGCCCTTAGGCACAACTGAAATAGCAACAACAAGCGCCTTTAAACTAGACAGGCTAAATATTCTCCCAAAATTACCATGAATTTACTTCCTGTATGCTCAGTAAGGATGCTGGCAACTAAAAATGCTTTCTGCAAGAGGACCTCCACTGTGATAGAGAACAGCCCCTTTGATTTTAATGGAATCACATTACACCACTTCAGGTAGGGATCTGACCCTCTACACTTTTGGATTTCAGGCAGTACTGTGGGGAGATGGTCTCTCAGCTTATGAATTTTTAAAAGGACAGACACAGCAGCAAGAAGCATGTAAGGGATGACTTGATTTATACAGCCTGCACCCTTTTTCACTACATCTTCCCTGCATTTCAAAAGACACATACAGCTGGTTTAACACCTTTCTGTGGGAGAACAGAGCATGGACATTATTTACAACTCACTGCCTGAAAAGAAATATATCTTTCCTCTTCAGAGTTGATGAGGGCTGGGCAGGAAGACCTTGGGTCTTCAGGCAAGCTGTGGGGTGGCAATGTGGCAGTGACTGATAACTCAGCAGCCACTGCAGCAGCTGGCACCTTTTTTCCCCCGCCCGGCTCAGCGGGAGCCAGCCTCACAGCAGGAACAAGGCCCGTGGTGGGATGCCTCCTACTGACCCCGCTCACCATGCCACAGAGGTCTCAGAGGCTGCAGGTGGGAAGGGAGCAACACTCTGGCCAGGCTGGATGGGACTGGGGAACTGGTCTCCTTGTCAGAAGCATAAGCATCCTAACCCTTCCTCTCCCAGCTCAGCTTTACCCCAAATGGCCTTTCTGGAGCAGGGAGCAGCATCAATGGTGTTATGGGAGGTGGAAAACAAGTCACGGTGTCAGCAAGGGTCACAGTGACTTAACCATGGGGGAATTCCCTCTGCATCCCCCTCTCCCTCCCCAGCAGCTGCCCAAATGAATGCACATGCCCATGCAAAGCATCCTCTCTGGGTTGTCACCTCATCTCAGCCTCTCCCATCCCTTCCTTCCCTCTCCACAGAGAGCTAAGGGCTTCTGCCATATACAGACTACCAGGTTTCTGGGGCTTACTGTCATTTCCATGCATTCCCGTAACCCCTTGCTTCGGATCAGGCCCTCCTTCATCCACCCCAGCTACTCCTTTGTCCCTGGGAGCACAAGGAGCAGATTCCCACCACCTCTCACCCTGCCCCTCAGCCTGACCTCTTTTCTCTGATAGGAAATGAAGTTTCTATGTGGAAATGCACAACGTCTGAGAGACAGGCAGATAGTTTGCCACTGAAGGACGCGGAGAGCCCCCCTCCCCCGCAAGCACAGCTGTCAGGTGAACAAGGCGTTTGCTCAGAGGCAGGTGCCCCGCCATCAGGTGGGGACGCACGAAGAACTTGGCTGACTCCTTGCCCTGGGGAAGTAGCCTCAGACAAAAGCAACCTGGCAGGCTCTGACGTGACATATAGCATGCAGTAATTAAGTACTTCTTCATTATGGCAGTGATAAGTAATAATTTAATTACCCTGCCTTCATTTTTACAGAAGAAGTTCTACTACTAGGCCAGTAAGAGAACAGAAGACAAAATAATTACAAACCTTTTATATCAATGCTGGAATAGCACATGACCGTGGCAAGCACCCTCTAACCCTCTCCCACCCACCTTCCAACAAGCCTGTGAACAGCTTCTCCAGGATACTGCTGCCACCCGAGCCCATCACCTGTAAATCCACTAACTCACGATGTTGGGCACATAAATTCCCACTTTCCTACCAGCAAGACCTACTTGAGTCAAACGTGCAAGTGCACACACACGTGCATGGGGACAGGAGGCTGGAACAGCCGAAGTCCGTGTGTCATGAACCAATGTGGTTTTCCACAAGGGATGAGAACTGTTGTTTCAAACCAAGTTCATGAGAAACAGCTTCATCAGGCCTGCAGTGAAGGGTGCCATCTGCTCACTCTTCAAATCTTCAGCCAGACCACACAGGGCCTTTCACTGGCATCTTCTCAGCTTGTGCAGAGAAGTTGGTTCTCTGTTGCGCTCAACCCAACACCTGCGGCAGAAGGAGCACACTCGTCAGACACCCAGTACTGTGCTCATGTAACGGGAGCAGCCATCACCCATGCGCCTCTGTCAGCTAAAACTGACTGCCATACCTACAGTCATCTCCATGCTGCATCAAAATAAATCTACCCGCATCAGAAGGAAACACATTTCAACACTGACTGAAGACTTACCTGCAGGATTTTCCAAAGCAAAGACTACTTAATCATTGCATTTCTGTGGGTTTTCAGGAAAAGCAGCTCCATTCTGAATGACTCGCCCTTCTCAGCCCAAACCACTTGTTCCCTGTGCTAAGTATGGCATCAATTTACTCAGGCAGTCAGAGGCCAGGCATAAAATGTGTGTCAGGTCTCCTCAGGTCCACAATTATGTACTGTTGTGTTTTAATTGGGGTATTTTCCATGAAAGACCCTTTTTCCATGCCTTCAGGAGAGTTTCAAAATGTAGAGCTTGTTCCTTCCAAGACAACTTTCTGCCTACCTCCACAGTGGTGTTCACAGAGGGCACAACAGTACAGCTGTAATTGTGGAAAACTACCAGAGTACAAGCATTTAAAAAATAACAGTGGTTATTTTCCAGAAGCCTGCTGACTCCAGCAGTTTTGCTATAAAGCAACTTTGTGGGTGGTGCTGTCTGAACTGTGACCCATTATTGGAAGCTAGTAACATGCAGTCAACCAGGTTTTGGGTAAAAAATAACAAACCATTTTTTTTTACACTGGAAAGGCCTGCCCTCATACACACACACTTACAGATTCCAGAGAGGTCTATGTACAGCCAAATAAAAAAAAGACACCATCTGTCTTCTATCATATAAACAATATGAAGTTAAAGACAATTGCCATCGCTTTTGCCACCAGCATAAGGAAAAGCTAGTCCTTCACTGCCACTCCAGAAGTCTGAGGGTGTGCCACTGCCGAGCTGTGTGATGCCATTTTTTATAGATTAAACCCACACTAACCCCGTCAGTACAAAAGCAATTGCCAGAACAATCAATCAGTTCACCCCACATCAATAACACATTTATTGCAGAAATGCTGATTCCACTGAAGGCAATGGCAAATACAGCCCAAAGCGCATTCCTGGACTTGGGAAGGAAGTCTGCTAACAAAGAAAGCACAAACTCAAGTTCAGCAAAGAATTTTGGTATATCACAATGTGAGATAGAGATTGATTATTTTTATTATCTAAAAATATATTATTTTCAGCATTGCAATTTGCATCTAGTGCGATGCAACTACAGATTCAGGGCTGCCACAGGTTTTGAAGAGAAGTAAGTGTTTCAAGGTACTGCAAAGCTTGTCTTTTGAAAGAATATCTTTATATATCACCCAGCTCTTCTAAACAGATTTTCTTTCTTTACTGCAGAACTTCAGAATAAAATACAGTGAATTTCACTTTGTTCATTTATTAATCATTTTTTTAAACTTGTGTATATGCATCATATCTCATTTACTTTGTAAAAAACCCCTAATATTTTAATCAGTTCATGAATCTTGCAAATAAAATGAGAATAGACCAAATCTATGCCCACCCATGCATGTATTTCCCAGTGAGGTCTACCATTAATAGCAATAGAAAATAATTTTCGATAAGTGAAAACAAGCTTGCTGAAGATTCAATATGAAGAGCTATGAAGGTTTAGTATTAAACAACAAAGGAGAGGGAAAACATTTCTAACATTTTTAGTATGGCTGTGATATGGTTAGACACCCTTTTCTTGAAAATCCAACTGGCTGTGCTGGTGGTTTTCAGTTTGTAGTACTGGAAAGTCTGATGTCCCAAAACTAACTTGTGTCATTCTGTACCAAAGCAGCAATGAAACTGGCTTAACGAGATCATATGGCTTCTTCCACATGTCATAAAAAATTAAATAAATAAGTGCTCTATGGTTTTAAGGGACAAGCTTTCTGGGATTCTGAGCCGTAGTGTATCTGCTGCCAGTGGTAACTGAGCCACTTCAAGAGGGTTCACAGATGTCATCCAAACAGCAGTTTCCCTTCTTTTAGAAATGGCCTAAAACAACGTGCTGCCAGTGCTGCGGCAGGACACTGAGCAAACTGCTCTCAGGGTGGCATTTCCCAGGTACAGACTTTCCCAAAGCTCTCGTCCTTAGTGACTACACGAAGAGATAAAAGGTTTTGTGTTCTGTAATAGCCACCAGACCTGTGGGTTCTGAAATAGGGTAGCAAGAAGGCTGGCTGCCCCACATACAGCCACATTAAGAATACAAAAGCCAGCATCTACTTGAGAACCTGAAATCTCTCTAGCATTACCTTAATTCAACAACTCTTTTCCTTCACCACTAAATTTAATTAACAGGGTATAGAAATATTGTCTAGAGAGCTTATTTGTTGCAGTCACTTTTTTTTTTCAGCCAACTTGATATGCTTCAGTATTTTCTGTTGCCGAGATCTCTGTTTATAAGAGACTTAGCTGAAAGTGGATGTTAATCTGGCTTAAGTACAGAAATAAAGAATAAGTAAGCCATGAAATGCAGCATTGAGCACAAAACTAATCCTCCAAGGAAGAAACAAGCATAAGTTTTGCTATGGCTTTTTTTTTATTCCTCCCTTCATCCAGCTCTGACTTACAAAGAAGACCTGAAAGTTCTTGAGTTTGTTTTTCCTTTCTAATATTTTCCTTGCTTTTTTACATTAAAATCTTTCAGAGCCTATTGGAAAGAGTATGGTCTTACAGCCACACCTATGTAAGGAAAATGTGTAATTTTTAATATATACATAAATACTTTTTTGTAGTGTGCAGACAGGCATACAAACAGATGCAGATGAAGCTTAACTAATACGTTGAACTTCAGTCACCTTTTAAATACTAGCACTGCCAGGTCAGATAGTACCAGTGTTAGGGCAGTTGTGTTTAAAAAGACCTATTTTTCCAAATTAAGATGGAGCTATTAAAAAGACTAATGATCACAAACTCTTTGATTATGAGGCTGAGACTAGTAATTGTGAAGATAAAGATATGTAAACTGACTGTTCAACATATGGACTTCCTATGTTGTTTCCCCCCACCAAATGCCCAGTTTACCACTAACAGGTTTTGGAGGTTCTTGCGTCTTCATGAAATCTTCTTGCAGACTGCCCCACCAAACCAGTGGGATGCTCGCAATGTGCATTTGAAGTTTCACAGCAGCATTAAGAATAATACAGATGTTTGAATTCCCAAATACTTAACTGCTTCTCAAGTTTCTCTGCAGTAGGGAAAGCTTGAAACCATCTCATTTTTCATTCCGGAGCTGTTGTTGGATTTAGCAGCTGTATTCAGACTCACAACCATCTTAAGAAATCTCCACCAAGGGGCATAGCTATCTCCTAAGAGAAAAACACAGCCAAACACACCAGAATGCCAAGAACCTACTCATTAACAAGTGCGGAAGAGGAGAACAGACCCAGGGACACTAGCCACATTTGCACTCTCCAGTTTTTACAAACAGGACTGTTCCTTACGAGCTAAAAGGCATTACATCATCCACCTAACCATTTTTCTTTCTAGAAAATTGTTTTCTGTGAGCCAGAAGGAAAACAAAAGGTTCACAAAGGTCTGTAACAGCTTTATATAGTAACCAATGGATCTGAGTAAGGATCTCAGAAAGAGGATGAGATGTGCCAGTGTCACCCCATTTTCTTTCATGTTGCGTGCAGCTGGTGCTGGGACCCGGGGGACATCATGAAAGGCTGAGGACGGAGGTGTACTTGGCTTGGATGCAGCATGACTCATGGCTTCAAAGCAACCTGTTTCATGATTAAATAGGGGAAATGAAAGCATCCAAAGGAGTTCTTGTTTTACCCACCTGCATGTGTACATACACGTATCTGACACACTCATGCACGCGACTAACCACAGGGAAATATGAGTGAATTTGAAAGACAGAGGATGACTTGCACACATACTTACTCATGTATGTATTGGCTTGCAAAAAACACCTACTTCATAGATTGCCATGGTACAGCATGTATACTCTGTTTAATGCTTGTTGGTTGGTTTCATTTCTCAAATTAATTGACTTGGGCAAACCAAAACTAAAGAAGCCAGGGTATTTCCCTGTCATAAGTGGCACTGTGAAGTACTCATACTTTCATTAAGTCATCAGAACAGCCTTCACTTGAAGAAGCAGACCACAATGAAGGGATTTCTTTGTGGAAAATAAGGCTTCAGCCTTGTTTTAATGAAGAACCTACAGGAAAATCCCCATCCTTTTTAGATGGACCACCGGGTGAGCTGTAAGAGTAGTATCAAAGCATCTCAATGTGCCAGGGAAAATCTCTGAATAGATTTCCCAAAGGTCCCCAATGAAAAGCTGTCATTCCTTTAGCTAAAAAAGTCTTGGCACAACTCAGCATGGAGAGCCTGAACCCTGCCTGGAAGTTATCACTGCAATTCACAATGAGGAGACACCAGCAATTAAATGTGATTTTGCTTTTCCCAGGCTTCGTTCCCACTCCATGCATGTGAAACCTCATTGTCCACACAACAAATGTCCCCTCCTGCCTCACAGGGAGGGCAGTGCAGCATGGCTTGCACCCCACTGGATGCAATCCAGTGCCATCATCAGTGCCATAAAATCATGTCCACCTTCCCTTCTTCAAAAAACACCCACAGCAGTACCTCAGAGAGACTAAAGGAAGCACAGACTTGTGAGCTTTTCCTAGGAAAACATCCCTGCTTCACAGGATGAGCAGGGGCTTTCCTTCTTGAGAACTGTATCTGCATGAATGTTAACAGTGTTAAGTAACCTCTGGCAACCTTGACTTCCATGAACTTGTGGTGTCCTACCTTTCCATATGTGTTTTCTACTCTATAGTATCCCATACTTTATCATTTCAATGCATGCTAACAAAAAATATTAACACCCCGCCCCCCCCCCCCCCCCCCCCCCCCCCCCCCCAAGATACAGCACCTAGTGCCTGGTATTGTTTAATCAGAACTGTTCTATTTTCTGTTGCAAGAAAAAGAGATCAGTCTTTCTCAAGTTACCTTTTGCGTACCACTCCAGTTGTTACCGTGTCTTCTTCTGGCATCTCATCCCCATGCTTGGGAATGTTTGATGTCTTCTCCTATAGAAACAACTTCATATCCTTGATTATCTTACTGCCATTCTCTACATCTTCAGCAGTTTGGAGACAAAGAGAATCTGAGCTGAATGCAATGTTCCAGATGTGGCTTCATCACAGATTTCTTTCAGTGGTTTATCATGTCATTCCACCATGCTGTTTGACTATTTCCCTCCTAATAATTTCTGGTGTTTATAGTTGAAGACCTTCCCACTGTGCTTCCAAGATGTTTTTTCCATTGATTATAGCCAATTTAGAGAATGTCCTTGTGTTCATAACTAAGGATGTGCCATCTGCAGTACTTTGCAATTATTCAAACAAAACCCAACCTTCATTTTATCATCTTCTGCTAACCTGGAAATGTGAGAACCTTCTGTATTTCTTCACAGTTAGCTGTAGGTTGGGCTGTCCTCAATAACTGTTTATCATTCACAAATATTATCAGCTCACTAGCTGGCTTTTCCACATCACCCAGAAATACACTGTATAGCATTTGTCCCATTCTGAGATCTTCGGGACGCTTTTGGGACAATGCTAGCTTTTTTCCCAGGCGTGGGAGTACAGGGACGCTCTTCTTAAAATTCATTTAGATTCAGTCTGAGACCCCGCTGCACATCTAAACATGCTTCAAGACTCTACAACACCTTCAAGCATTTTAGCCTCCAGCTGCTCCTTTTAAATTTTTTTTTTTTTTTTTTTTTTTGCTTGTTTCCTAATGCTTACAACCTGCCCCTTTCAAACTGAAAAATATTGTGGTGGATTTTCTGTATGGCAACTCTTTGCTAAACCAAGATTCTCCTCTTTCCTCCCTGGGAAGACCAAAACCTGCACCACAACACACCCTGTTCATACTCAGCCCCCTCAAAGTTATGGCAATCACAGTGTGCAACCTTGTTATTGAAGACTTAAAACCAACGTACATTAATGGTGAAGATATCTGTATCTAATTGTGCACAAAACTGAGAATAGAAGTATAAAGTCTGAGCCTAAATACACACAGCCCAAATGCACCATCACGTATCTCACCCACAGAGCATAGTTACACTAGAAAATTAGCAGAGAAAAATCAGCATTAGTTTTAAGGAAAAAAATAATGTTCAGAGAGATATCCTTTATGCTTTAGAAAGAAAATCTAGCAAAGGTTTTTAAAAAAATCAGGCTAGAGAAATAAATCACATTTAAGTTTCTGAACCCTAGCTCTACTTTTCCTGAAGCATCGTAATTAAAAAAAAATTAAGAATCACCGTGTTATGCATTGCCCTCCTTATTTTCTGTCATATGCTATCTCCTGTGAATACGGAAACATCCATTTCCTCTCATCTGTATTTATATGCTAAGGTAACACAGCTAAAAATACACCAATTTACTTATTTTTGAACAAAACTGTTTTTGTAAATAACTTCTTGAAGCGTTATGCAATCGAAGTTTAAAAGTTGGTGCCGTTGACTTCAAAGGGCAGCATGCAGGTCTACAGACAGCAGTTTGGGACACAAAGGTGTACAGTAAACACAATAAAACCAAGTATCTTCTTAGGCTAAAGGTTTTTGTCTTTCTGTTTAATGAAACAAAGAGATGTATCTCAAATATTTGAGTTGACAGGAATACTAGCGCCATCAAGTCTGCTGAGGAACAGTGATTTAATTCATTTTCCTCGTCAGCTAAATTCAGCTGGACATATTTGCATCTATTTGTTGTCAGAGCATTGCCTTGATTCTCAGATTTTAAACAGTTTTCAGTACTGTCTTTAAAAGAAGAAAGGAAAAGTCTTGTGAATCAATGAAAGAAAATCAGTAGACCTGGAGAACTGATATGAAACCATCCCTCCAGAGCCTTTCTACAGAGTACTGCTTAACTTGGTTTAAATCGTTTTTTGGCCAGGATTTAAACACACAGAGTCAGAAGCTCAGCTGGGGGAAAACTGTACCCGCTCCAGAACAATTCTTACGGATCAAGCAGTAACATGGAAAAACTAAAGATAAATTATTTATAGTTTTGTCAGTCAGTTTTGGGGAGAGATGTGTTAAGGGGTTTTTTTGGTGTTGTTTTGTTTTAAACGCTGCTTAAAAGCTAATTTAAAAAACCTGCAGGTATCTTTAAGTGTTTTAAAAACTGTCTGGATTTGTAACTATTGCTGTTTAAAATATTTTTGTCCAAATTTTGTTTTAAATTTTGTGGAGAAATTCCTCCATTTAATTATGAATACACAGCACTGAATTCTTGATTTAAGTTAGTATCTCCAGCTCAGTCCCTTTTAACTAGTCCCCCCCTGCATCAGAAATATCGCTTGGGGAACAGAGTGAAAGAAACAAGATAAATTTTACCCTGAAGGAGATTTTAGAGAAGTTAGGAGAATTATATCAGGAATTAGCTTGGCTCAGCCTATGCAGAGGCACTACACGTCCCGTTCAGTAGGGTTTGTTATATCACCAGTACAATATAACATTTTATCTGCTCTCTTCAGAGTCACATGTGTATTTAGTCCCACTGCTTTCAGCACCTGCAGGAGGCCCCACAGCACTGGGGGGGCTGGGGACTTTGGCAATGCTGGAAAGTTCAGCAAGATAGAGCTTGAAGAAAAGGAAGGTATAAAATGCAAGCTAAGCAGGGTGTGTAATCAACAGCATCCTCCTCTTAGAAAATATATATTTTTTTTAACGTAATAGGGGGGCAAAGGGGGGAGGTAGAAATATCAGAGCACAGATCTTTTTTGGATAAACTCTGCCCTTTACAAACATGAACATTCTCTTAAAAGGCCACAAATTGTTAATCGAGATAAAGCAATGCAAATAGCTAAGTTGGTCACAAGAACAGCTACTTAGACAGGAGTCAGCCCACAAAGATGACATAAAAAGTTGACTCTATGCAAATTTTTTTTAAGACGTCTTTTTTTCCTGTTCTCTCACTTGCTTTGAAACAGATTTTAGATACTCTTTTAACGATGTTCTGAAAGAAGATAAACAGGCTTGTGCCTTCTAAACCGTAAGAGTATAATTGTAACAGAAATAACAGACAATCTAATGGAAGATATGACTGGAGTTTTCTGAGTTAAGGCTGTTAACGCTTTTTTGGCAAAGTAGCATTTTATACATTTTTTAATCCATCCTTCAGCAATCCATAGTCTAATGTCAGTTAGACTGGACCTATAGGGACCCAGAGACAAGTATTATTTTATTATGGAAATGAAGGACAAGAGGTACACATTCTTGTGAATCTGTTCCCTTTGAAAACCTCATCTATGACAAGAGAACACTACCATGTTTTCAAAGACATGGTTTTAAAATATCCATTTTGTATCCAAGGCCGAATTTAAGTACATGGACTTCCTAAGCCTTGCCCATAAAATCATACCAAAATATTTTCTAACACACAACAGAATATGCCCAGCCTAAATATACACTTACTTAATTCAGTTTTTTAAAAAAGGATGCACTCTAAAAAATAAAGCCACTTTTAGTTATGAACCAATACACAGATTAAAAAGACTAATTTGCTGTTTTAAATTTTAAAATCTGTCATCACCATCACTACTCTAGTTTAAACAGTATACTAAGTTTGTGCTTGCCTTCTCGCTGTCCTCCCCATTGCTGGGGACCCCTGCCTGAAGCTCATGGGAGGCAGTAAGCAGGTATAAGATGAAACACCACCGCATTTTGCCACTTACCTCTCTTTCATGTCCTGCAATGAAGTTCCTTCATGTTGGCTCCTCCCCAGTGCCGCCAAAACGCCTCCCGGGGTCCTACCCAAGCACGGGTCCATTACACCCAGAATCAGGGCACTGTGCTCTCTCCACACCCTTCTCCCATCACGGTCAGCAGCCCCAAAAATGGGCTACCATTCACCAGCTCTTCACCTCGCACCCCAGGGAGAGAAATGTCCTTCAGGGAGCCTCGGCTCCAGGACCTCTCACAGCCCACTTCGTCATCGTTCCTCTCTTCTACCTTGCGAGCACTGATCAAACCAAGTGTGCCCTGGTACTGGATAGGTTTGTGATCAATAAATTACTCTGTTTTACATGGTTCAAATTTAAGCTTTTATTTGGTTTTTAAATTAAAAAAATAAATTTCGTTATTAAATAGTGGAATGGGTCTAAACTAATGTTTACATATTAGTTCACTTGCTTTAGGATACCACCAGAGAAATAATTAAAGTATACCACCCGGACAAAACTTTCTGTTAGAAAGCTCAACAGTGGTGTAATTCAGTTAAACAGGAAAAAAAACCCCAACCCCAAAGTGTTAATGTTACAATGAACGTTAGAAGTAAACCTCTGGGTTTCACGTCATCCAAATCCAGTCTCCATCACAAAGGCAGTCATTGTATTCAGAATACTATACCACAGTGCTAATGTCATCAGCTTCATCTGGTTTCTTTTGCCTGCTTGGCAGGGATTTCAAGTACTCAAGGTGCCTCCTCGCATCCTCCTGATTTTGCCGGACATAATAAACCACATACGAGATCACCATGGTGAACCAGCCAAACATGGTGACCAGCATGGCATAATCGGTAGTCTTTTTAGGAAGGTTGCAGAGGTCAGCATCGTTGGCAGCATTGAGGAACGGTCTCCCCGCGTGTTCATCCAGCACAGAAGTCTTGCAGATGACGTTATTGGCAGTCTCATGGTTGGAGGCCATGCTCCTCAACACCTGCTGCAGTGTGCAGTCACAGTGCCAGGGATTGTTTGCAATTCTGGCTCTGGCCTTTAAGTTGTTGAAAGCGTTTTTGTGCACGCTTTGAATCCGGTTGTCGGACAAATCCAGAGTCTGCAAGGTTTCTGCCACCCCTTTAAAGGCATGTTCATCTATAAACTCAATCCCGTTTTTTGATAAATTGAGGACTCTCAGTTGGTGCAAGTCCTTAAAAATTTCATTAGGGATAGAGGTTATCTGATTGGAGTCCAAATACAGTAAGACTGTTTCTGGAGGAAGATCTCTGGGAATTTCCTTGAGGTTTGCATTGCTACAGCTGACGTTCAGACCTCCAGAGTGAGAACAGAGGCAGCCTTTCGGGCACATACTGGCAGAATGAAAGCACAGTATCATGAGGACAAAACTTTGTAAGAGCAGACACATGGAGAGGGAACGTGTTAACCACAGGTCTACCAAATGCATGCTGGGGTGTCAGCATAATCACGCGACCATTTCTCATTCAGCCAACAGTGGTGGGAAAAGGGTCGGCAAAGCTGAAACGTGGCTTCATTTTCTTCAGTGGGATTAGTACAAACTGACTAACACGTGGGCTTCCTCATGGTCAATACTCTTCTTAGAAGCACACCTACGGAGAGGAAGGAAAGAAAATTTTGTTTTCATTAAAAAAATAGAAACAAAATGAAGTCAAAGTGAAATGCAACACTAAATAAATGTTCTATTATACTATCAGTGCACCAGAGGATTTATTTAGGTAACTCCCATTATCATTAATCTGAGTTTAGTACATAAAACCCCAGGACATTTTTAAGAGGAAAGACTACACCTATTAGAAAGTGCACAGGTTTGGGCTTTAATACTCATTAGAGGCGGCACTGGTTTGTTTTTATCACAGACTTTTCTAAAGCAGCTATAAAACTAAATTACATTTTCCCTTGCTGAAAGCAGAATATGCATTAACAGGAGCTGAGAGTTGGACAGGTAAGTGAGGGATTTGTGGGGGTTAATGTGAACTTATTTCAAAAGCATATATGCTATTTTAAGTCCAAATCAAAGTACTTCAGCAAGGAAATATTTTTACTGTATCAAGAAATAAAAATCAAGTAAACCAAATGCTGCTGTAAGACACATCCAGCATCTCCTTTCTTGTCTCCCTCTCCTTCTCTTCTGCTTTTGAACGCTGGGTTTCCTGTACCTCCCAGCATATTGTGAGACCCACAGAAATCGTTTCTACTTCCAGTTTTCTTGAAGATTTTCTTTTCATTTAACATAAAGGAAAAAAAAAAAAGAAATGTAACAATTGCAAAAAACCTCACACAGCCTGACTCCAAACCAAATAAAATTCACACAAACCTATGTACGAGCCAAACAACAACCATCTTATTCATGGCATGTAATTTGGTAATAGAACATATGAAAAATATTGTTTCTGCTTCTCCCTTCTCAAGTTGGCTTGAAAATAGTAAATATCCAGAAGCTTTTCCATTTTCTCCTTTAATTGGAGCACAAATACAGAAGTCTGAAATGCTGACCTATAAGGTTTCAAAGACAACCTCATTTATTTTTTCCCCTGTTACGGTAAACTATGAATTTCTAACCTCAACAGGTCCATTTATTTTCATGTACACATCCTCTGTCTTTGTAGCAGCTTGGATATTTGCAGCCTTCAGGTTGTATTTACATACAAATGATTTTACTTTTTTCCAAACCCACACCGTAGTCCACTGAACAATAAAATCCCTGCAGGGAGGATACATGCGATCTTACAGGAAAAAGAAGAAATTGCATTGCAATCATTTTTGCTCGCAGAACTCACACAATCACTGCAGTTTCTGGCACATCACAGTAATACGGATCAGATGTATCACGCAGAATTTCAAATCCATAGCTCGAGCCCTATTTAACCCTTTTGCTGAGGCTTACTACGTCAAGTAACCACACAGAAAAACACTAAAACCACCCAAACCCATCCTAATAGCATCTATGTCATGTGTGATTACTCCTCTGCTATGGCTTGGGAACAGCAAAAGCTCAGCCCACTCTCACTGCAACTACTGCAGAGAGTAGCGTAACACCACTGCTCTTCAACTCATTTACTGATCAAGAGATTGCGCAAGAACCTAAACAGAAGTTTTACACTTGGACTCCAAAAAACTCCTACTCTAAAATTAAAAAGAAGGGAAATTGTTAGCAATGAAAAATTGTCAAGTCAACCCTGGAAATGTGAAACCATTAAGAAGGGAAGTAAGCAGAGCATGAAAAGCTCCCTTTGAGGACAGCAAGGTGAGGTAGCACCTCCACCATGGAGTCCTGCAGGACCTCCGTGGAAGAAACAGGTTTTACGTGAAAAAAGCCCATTGCACAGGGAGCATCCCTGCCATTTCTCCCTGCTGCTCTTTGGTCACTGCAGTGCCTGGTCTTCAGGTCAGATAGAAATCTGCTACAGAAGCAGACAAGCTCCAGAAGTTGTTCTTTCCCAGCCTGCCCAAAAGTGCTAAGTACTTGCTAAAATGTGCATCCCATTCGGAGGCCAAGCTGGAGCTGGCAGCTGCTCCCCCCCCCCCCCAGCAGCTCTGAGGTGGCAACCTGCTCCTCCCTCCAGCAGCCCTGGGTGCTGTGGCAAAAAGGCCCATCCCCTGGAAAAACAGCCGCCTATTTTCCTTTCCCTTCATGTTGATGTGTCTCACTACTGGCTGCACCAAAAGAGGAGATGAGTGGTCCAGTTCATCACCACAGAATGAGCATCAC
Organism: Falco cherrug; assembly: GCF_023634085.1. Lineage (NCBI taxonomy): Eukaryota > Metazoa > Chordata > Aves > Falconiformes > Falconidae > Falco > Falco cherrug. The sequence goes on from NC_073700.1 coordinate 103,806,784, forward strand.
CTCATCACCTACTGCTTGTATACAGTGACTTCCCACCGACGATACTGGAGTCCTACTGCAGGAATGGACTGGGGTGGAAGAGCAAAGGCCTAAAGTAGTTTCGGATGCTTAATTCTGAGGGAAGCATAAACCCCACACTGTTCTTAGCAGAGATGAGACAATTAAATATCATATTTGCTTCACTACAGACTAAAAAAACCCTGCCAACCTGGAATCACACTATGGACCCTGCTGAGTCCTCCACAGCACACCTACGCCACCAAAGATCATGTATCAAAAAGGCCCCAGGCACCAAAGACAATGTGGAACATTTTCATCCCACTGAAGAAAAATGAAGCTCTTTTTCTTTATAGTGTATTGATGTGTTTTGAGTGGAAGCAGTAGGATCTTTACAGACTAAGCAGGAAATTCCTCTTCAAAAGAGATAAGTAAGTAAATGGAAAACTCCCAGTGCTTTAAGTCCTTAGAAAGAGCAAACACAAGTTTAAACCCATAATTATCAATACAAGTCAACAAAACTTAGCTGAGCAGGAGTAAAGTTCAACAAATTCTCAGTAAATTAACTGGAAGCAACTCATCAGGACTGAGCATCAGTCAGGGGAAACAGAGCTTTGTTTACTTCCATAATCAGAATATCTGATCCAAGGGATATCTGATCTGAGGTTTGGGTTTCACCAACAAACTTACAGCAAGGACTTGCTTGAGTCACAGGCAAGCTAGTGACGGCAACAAGAGAAGAGAGAACTAGCATCTGCACATTTGTAATGCCAGAAGGAAGATTTTCAACTCCATCTAATTTTTCTCTGCTTGGAACACAATAAATAAAGAAGGTAACAAAGCTGGAATAAAGACAAGAGATAAACCAGTCAGAAACACTAAAAAAAGGATGGCAGAAACAGAATAAAAATAAGTATATGAATTAATTAGAAATCTCCAAATAAAGAAAAAAATAAAAATAAATTAAAAAGTAAATAAAGGCACAGGGAAATGACAGCAATACTACAAACACCGGTAACGGCATCATGTACAAAAAGACCTTTTGTGTACATTTCTAAAATTCAAGTACAAACATAGAAAAACTAACATACAAGTCAAATATTGCAAGGCAATAAAAGACAGTGAAGATCGCACAAAAGAATTCTTTACCATCTTGCAATTTAAACTGGTTTTCAATCTTTCCTCTTCTCATGCTCCCCTAAGACCATTCACTCAGTACAAACATCTGACAGCATAGGAAAAACGTACAAATCCTGAAACCCTCAAGGAAAGCATATTTGCTTTTAATACACATTGATATTTCCACCGAGCTTCAGGTGTCAGGCACTTGCAGATGCTTGCCCTTCCAGCAAGCAAGGTGCAGAGACTGTGTCTTAGCACCTGAACGCAATACTACGGCATTAGGTATTTGATTGATTACTCCTCCCCACAAGAAATCAGTGATGTAAAGAAGCATTAGTGCCTCCAACTACCCACCTGGACCAACCTGGAAAAAAAGGCCTGCAGGCTTAGCCAAGTCACAGAAATGCATGACAAGACTACGTGCAATATTATACTTTTGCGTCTTCAGAGCAAGATATAGAAGGATAGCAAATCCTATAACCATCACATGGCACAGTATAAAAATGACAGTCTGAGACCTCTTACTGTTTAGGACAATGCTAAAAAACCAAAGCAACATATATAAAAAAAAAATCATATATATAGTTAAAGATGTCTGACTTCACGGAAGAGAAAGGGAAGGGCAAAGGGAAGTAAAAGTGGTTTCTACTGTAATGTAGAGACTTTCAGAGTCCACATGGCAGCTCTTCATTACCCAAGTGCTCACACACGTGTGAGTAGCTCCATACTGGTCCTTTACACAGCCTCTGCCCCTATAAAAAGTGAGTGTGGAGCAGCTGCCAGTTCCTTGTACTTGAAGGCCAGCCACTGCTCTCAAAAGACTCAAAATTAGAGACTAAAATCAGCCTTAAGAAGTATTCTGCCCATAGTGTTTTAAATGCACATGCACCCTTCCCCTCAACCATCAGGATCTTGCATCTCCACCAAGGTGAAGTCAGCAGATCCACTTGTTGATGAAACTGTTCCTGGAAATTTGTATCTTTCAAATGGGAGAGGCTGATATTTACTCTCGGCTTGTTCAGGAGATGCCTTCTTCCTACATTGTGCATCTAGACTTCAGTAGGATGCTTCAAAAATTACTTTCTAGCACTACAAAAATTACCTGTGACAGCCAATAATCTTTGCTCGAGTTGCTCCAGTATCACAATGCTTCTACTTGGAATTTCACCTGAATTCTCATACATTTTCAGGTGAATTCCCAAACATTTCTGTTGAGGAGAGATCAAGACCACCACCCTCTTCCTGATGATTATTCATCAAGCAAGATCTCGCATAATAAAGACAAAATCATGATCCAATGTATTTAATATAAATGTCTTTTTTACATGATTCCTGTCCTAAATTACAGAAATGAGGGCCGAAAATGAAGTCTGTAAACAGGATCACATAGGCCCACGCCAGTGTAAGACCCCCGGACTCACACACAGAATTACTCCTCTTGCTTGTGGTCAAACACTAATGAGAAGAATCAGCAGCAGCTCTCTGCAGTCAATACCACATATTTCTTCACTGGATCGCAAATTGTAAGGAGTCATCACTGACAAGAGACAGAGGAGGACTTTTAATTTTTATTGTTGTTGTTATTATTTACAAACAAGCAGAAGTGGCAAAATGGAGAAAGATATGATCCTAAAAAACCATTCTAGTTCCCTAAGCCAACCAGCACAGACACTGTGCAGAATGCACTTTTCTAGCAGTAACAATTGGATAAATATTGGATAAAACAGGTATTTTGGAAGATGCTCTTTCTTTCGAATCTGATGTCATGGCACGCAGAGAAAAAAAAGACTGCAGGTGGTATGGCATCAAGCTGCAGCTGAAGCATCATCTTTTGAGCCCAGGGTCCATCAAGAGGCATGCTTCTTCCTATCAAGTTCCTGCCCCTACTTAACTACGCAGTGTTCCCTCTCTCTTCCCTTCAGCATCTGATCAGGTCAGTCAGCTGCGTATGACCGCTCAAAGCCCAACCCCGAGAACTGGAGAGCACAGCACTGTCAATGGGTACAGTCCCAGCAGTACAAGAAATTTTTATCCCTCTAGGTTCAGAGATTGCATGGGACTGTAAAGCCATGGCACAAAATGAGTTGCAAAAAAACAAAGGCAGAGGTATTCAAGGTGCCCAGCAGGTAAAGGGGGACTGTAGCAGTGTTCCAAAAGCATGAACGATGGTAAAGGCAGCTGCAGGAGCACTGGGATGCTGGGAGAAGCAGCAAGGGCACAGCAGGAAGGCATGCTTGTGAAGCCAAGTCTGGGGGCACAGCATGGAAGTAAGAGCATAGCTGTTAGCCACCTACAGATTTTTATGTGGCTTCTAGGGTCAAGTCTGGCTACAAAATGTTTTCATTTCATTTCTCTTATGCAAAGTGGTATTTCCATCTCATGCATGATCATCTGTGCAGATGCCGTAAGATATGCCTTCACTGGAATTTGAGCAACTACACTAGCCTCTTGCCATGTGCAAAGAGAGCTGCATGGCACACATGTCTCACTGTGAAGAAATCAGTGATAGCAACTCCATTTTCCCTACCAGTAATGTAAGGTACTGAAATAATGTCTCTTCTTGTCTTCAAAGCTGGACCCCTTGATGAAAAAGATTGCATCTGTTACTCCAGCAATGTCACAGCGGTCACAGCTAACTAGAGACGCTTGGCATCTGCACACACAGTTTGTATTCGTGGTTACTGAAGGTGCCATGATCAGACAGGAATTTCTTGCTACTGTGGCTTATGCACCCAAATGAGCGAGAATGGGAGAAGCCAGAAGACCAGCCACAGGGGGTGACCTGTGGGCCATGTCATGATTGCACTCAATCTGTCTGGTCTGTCACTTTTTGACCACCAGAAAAAATGGAAGAATTTAGGTACAACCCAGCTTCCCAAGAGTGTGGCTCGTAGGGTCTAGTGCACAATTCACCTGCCCAGCCATACCACACTTCTGATGATGTACAGGTGGAAAACTTGGATGACCTTGCTACTAACTTTAGGCACAGTACCTGGAGAAGCCCTCACTGAAAACAGATCCCAAATGGCACAACAGAGCTCCACACTCCTTGGGATCACAGTGACCACCACAAACGTCACTGTGTTTTTCAGTTAATACCAAAGGCGTCCCTGTGAGCAGCTGCTTGCCCTCCACATCAGAGATGCACGGCACTTGTCAAGGTGCCTCCCGTTCTCCTCATGTACAGCCCATACGACTCACAGAGGAACCTGTAAACCGCTCTGTGTATGTGTATGTGTGCAGCCCTACCACCTTCAAATGAAACCCTCAGCTCCCCATAAGTCTTCAAGAGATCCCTAAAAAAAACAGCTCGGTTTTTCAAGCCTAGATAAGTAAACTCCTACCCTTCAGAGTAACAACCTTCTTGGGTGCCAGCATTGGAAGTTTGATACAGAATTAGAAAAGCCGAGGAAATAGACTCCTACAGGGCTCTTTTTATAGACATCCTTTAAAGCAAACTTTCACTTTGAATAAATATTAAACTTTTATGACTAAAAATCCATTAAAAAGGAACACTGTAAAAAGATTATTGTTTTATCTGACTTCCAGATAATTAGTAAGTTGTTTTATAGATTTGAAAGACCTGATGTTATTATAACTTCTTTTTCCCCCCTCCTTAAGATATTGATTATGTTGGTATATAGAAAACATGCACGTTGATAAATCTAGTCTCCTATTCTCTACTAAAATAGATCTTAAATTTGCCATATTGAATACTTTTATTTTAAATCAGGTTTAGCAAATTACCCACTGAAACCGAAAATACTCCTCTCTCTCTCTAATGGACTGTTTTCCTTGCACTCTTCTTCCTGTAATGCCAGTCTGTTTGTTACAGCACACACACAGGCCTGCCTTACTCTCTACATCCATAAAGAGCTATATTTTATGTCTTTGTACCCCCCCTTTTTTTTTGGTCATAAAATGCCATATACTAGTTTATCTCTAAAAATACGACCTTGTAATTAGTATTGACAAGACAGCTGTAAGTTGGCTAAGGGAGAAAATTCACAGGCCATTAGCCCACCCAAAAAGTCCTGTTTCCTGAAGGACTGAGGACAGGACAATTTTACCTGAACCAAAGAAAGAGATTTGTCCCCACTACTCCCACAGTCCAGACGGCATATTTATGAAGAATCAAATCAGAGAAGATATCAAAGGAAAGACTGTTTTCTATACATCCTATCCTCAATCTTATACTACCAGCTAGTACAGACTTTGCACTAAGCCACCCATGGGGTTGCCCTGTGCATCTGCGTGCCGTGTTTGAGAGCAGCTGAGCCTCTGGGGCCAACACAGTCTGTGCACAGCGGGGCAAAAATCTCCATGAAATCCTGCCTGGCTCCTCAAACACATGGGCTGAAGCTGACCACAACTGTTTAAAAATGCAAGAAGACTGATGAAGAAATGGTGAGCGTCCTTCTTCTACGTCTTATTCTACATCTGTCCCAGGATTCAGACGATGGTTCAAAAGTACAGTATCAAAACAACCGTAATTATATATAAAAAAAAACAAACACAAAAAAAAAAAAAGGAAAAAAAGAAGAAAAAGGGATTTTTGCTTACTTCCCTATGGACATATGATAAAACTACACCATGACAATGTGACTGAGTGGGTACTGAGCTGGAAAATGATGATACCTGCGTGCTGGAGCTGAGCGGGAGCAGCAGGGCCTGAAGGAGCACACAGCAGCCACTTCTGGTCTCTGTGCTGTCTGCGCACTACGGAACAACGGATTTCATGGGTACCAAGTGAATTCCTCCAGACAAACAACACAATTCTTTAAAACAACACTGCCTGTGTACTGTCAGCGGGGAAGGCACCGTGGCATGCCACAGCTAAGGGCAATCTCACCAGCTGCACAGGCAGACTGAGTTGGGCAACTCAACCCTCTCTGTAGCTCCAGGACACTGTCATGAAATTCAGCCTAGCAGATGAAAAAAAGAATCTGGTCTCCAGTCTCGGGACAACCTCTGTCTTTCACGCCTCTCTCCCTGGCACTCCTCAGATGCGGGGCAGCTGCCTGGCTGCTTCACAGCTTCACCTTGAAGGCAGGCAGTTAAAATGCTATGAAGCACCAAACCAGAGAGATGCCAAGAATTGCCTGCAAGGTGCCAGGTGATTTAAATTCCCAGATGCAAGTCTCTGGCAATGGAAGATTTTTAGGATTTCAGAACATGGCAAGATGAAACCCTAAAGCAGTATGAAGAGAAATTAACAGAAGCCAACAGCAAATGAGGTGGGGAAAAAAAGGGGCGCAAAAGATCATTGATTCAATGAATAATTGAAATGTCATGATTTATCGGTGTGAGCCTGAACGCTAATTACATAATGGATTCATTATCTAATGAAATGCCAAATGTACTCAAACTATAATATTCTCCCCTAAGACAGGACTCCGAATGCCAGTTGACATTTTGTTCCCATAAACCTTCCAGTATAGACATCCCTCCAACAACTGCTCATGGCAAACCACGTCCAGTTGCAGAAGCAAACTGTGGGTGCAGATGTTTACAGATCCTAAGGTACAAATACCCTCTCTTAACAGTCACGGAGTAATAAAATGGTTAAGGAGAGCCAAATGAACATTTAAAGCTATAATTACTTTCTGATTGTGAGATCACTGAATGTATCACTCCTTATTACAGATTAACATCTTAATTATACTGTGTGGGCAAATGAATCAGCACTTTAAGACTGATGGGTTGGGTTCATGTTAAAAAATGTATTTGACTTTTCTCCCTTTTCATGTCAAGTCAGGAATTATTTTATAACTCTCAGCTGACATATAATTGTGTGAAGCTTAGCAGATAATAATAACAAATCACTGACAGAAAACAACATCACCAATTATCTCCTAGCTTTCCTATGATGCTTTGCTCTTGGAAGTGTTCTGTGGCAATACATTTCTTGGAATGAAATTTGATATGCTCGATGGAAATTAAAGAAACAGCTGTCGGGGGTGCTCTTAGACCTCTTTCTTTCAAGCCCTAAGACTGAATCACTTGATTTTTAGAAGATGTTCCGTGCCGCCTACTTTTCCCAGTTATCTCCTGCATCCTCTTTGTATGCCTTAAGACTACAAAAGGCTCCCATCCCTCTCCTGAGCAATATAGCCTGTTGGGAAACATAAACAACATTTTGTATGCATATCTATGGCATCTGAAAAAGGAAACAAAACATTACATGCACTTACGGTGCATATATAGTGGCATCATGAAGTAAGTTAAAAATGAAGGCATAAGATGTAAGATAAATACCATCATCTCTTCAACATCGTTTATCACGGTACTTGCAAGAAATTAGCTTGACAATCTATTGAAGAATGAACAAAGGCTCAAGATACGTCAGTTACTGCTCAGCAAACATATCTGCAAAATGTATTTTTTACCACTACATAAGAACATGAAGAACCACGTTACATACGCTTAAGGGAAATGCTCCAACACAAACAAATGACTGTCTGTGAAGAGTTCTCCAAAGCTATAGCATTTGTTTATAGATTAATTATTAGTGTGCATTAGAATCAAAAACATTTTTAGTCATATATATATTCTATTTATATATATATATATTCATACATTACATTCTACTGAGTCTTAGTCACATTTTCTGAGACAACATCAACAACCACTCTGTTTGGCAAGAAAACCCTTTCCAGCAGCAGCTGAGTCAATCCTCCATATGATCTATACCAGAAAAAAAAATACTCTGAAAGCTTAAAATAGACTGAAGTGGAAATACTTTGTCTTCCTTGGGTAAAGAGATCCAGACTAAAGTTTAAAGTTATGGTTTATGAACTGAATGCCTAGGAGCCTTTCATGATTAGGCTACGCAGTAGGTTTTCAATAAATCTGACAGAACTCAGTGGAAGATGTTTTCAACACAAAAGGTCAATTTCACAATATTTGCTGATCTATTTTTCTCTTACGACAATGTGATCAATGTGAAAAAGACAAGTGCTTAGTTGGAACCATACCCTGACTCTACGCAGTAGCTAATGATAAATGCTTCTTCAACTTAATTCTGCAGTACCATATCAGAGAAAATGTCGTCTTGATCTCAAGATAATTACACTGATCACCTCAATGATTACCAGCACAATCAGTGACAAGTCTAGTAATTTAATCTTGATAACCGCATCTGGTGACTGCAGATGGTGTCCTTGTCCAACTGAAAAATCTCATTCTTGTTTTGCAAAGTGTAAGTAAAACCCCCAGTAACAAAAACTGTGTTACCAGAAACTAATAGGCCTTTAAGGTACTGCTTTGGAAGATAAGCAAGCTTCAGACCATCTAGAGACCTTTCTTCCACCTTTAAAGGGCACTTAGTTGGTTCTGCATACTGCTATCCATCTTCAGGCTCATTTGAGGTTCATCCAAATATTCCCGCAACTTAGTAGGCAGTGGGAAGAGAGAAGCTGTAATTAGTCTGAGGAAGCTGTGCTGATAATAAAGTCAGCAAGGCAGAAATAAGCATGCAAACCTGAAGGGACCATTCAGCAAGGAACACGCTAGCAGCTTTGTAAAGTTGACAACAGTTGCACGAAGCAGCCAGCAAGACAGCTGCTGGCAGCACATACCTGGGCACTAGGGAGTCCTAGAAGAAATAAGATGTGTTACAGACTCCAAAGTCAGTCAGGGAAGGGACGAGGAGAATGAGGCAGAGCACAGCTGAAAGCCGCTTCTTCCAGCTGAACCTCTGCCACAGAGCAGGTTCCCAGAAGCCATGATGGGTACCGCAGAGGAGACCATCTCTTGGGTTAGACACCTCAGAAATACAGAAGCGAGCAGAGGCAGTGCTGCAGTGGCAGTTTAACACCCAGTTTCACATATTCTTGCTTTTAATTGGGATCTAGATTACTCTGCTGTGTTAAACCACAGGAAACCATGGCTGTTTCTCTCCACGCACAACTGCTCACTGACATAAACACAGAGCCTATGGCACAAGGAATTTGCAAGGAAAGAAGCCAGGGCAGTAGAAACTACTACTGAAATGAAACAATCTCATAAATATCCACAAGATGAGACCACAAAGAGAAAGAATATACTTCCAGAGCAATTACTCTGTATGAAAATATCTGAAAGGGGACAGGGGGAACCACAAGCTAAACTGCAGTAGGGGCCAGCACTTCAGAACAGAGTAGCTCAGCAGTTATTAATTCAGCTCCCTGTACTTTGAAATATGCTAGTTGTATAATAACAGGACCTTTCAATGGCACACCAAAGTAGAGTATATGATTTAGAAAAATGCAAGAAAAATAAAATATGTTACATTTGTATATAAAAGAAACCAATGAAGTCTGCAATTCCCAGTTAAAAGCTCTGAACTTAAAAGTGAATGCCCAACACCACAAAACCACAATCTTCTATTGAAGAAATTAAAATTGTGACGTATCAATGCATTTCAGAAAAAAGCAAAAGAGACAACAAGTCTGGAGTAATTATGAGATCAGTAAGAAATTAAGCAACTTTAAGAAGGAGTTCAAGTGACCTTCTGGAACCAAGCGACACACTGAGTTAACTACAAGACATTCAGGCCTGCCAAAGAAACCAGTTGATTAGTGATGCTGGTTTTGCAGTGTCAATGGTTATTAAACCTGCACACTGCCACTTGCATAGCTGAGACAGCAAAGTGCACATCGACAACAACGCACACACCTACACTTCCCATTTCTGCACCCAAGGTTTCAAGCAAAGGTATCATAAACCTCTACTGTATCAAACCACCCACTAATAAAACCACATCCCCACTTTCTAATATTTTAATCCATGAGCAGTTTCAAATAACTGTAATTTCTTTTGCATCATCATGCCAGTTACTTATCTTTTTTCTTTCAATGAATGCCATACTACCGGGCTAATAACAGATTTTATTTCTATATTTAGATATCATTATAGCTGTAAAAGCTGAACGTGTGACAGTCTGGAATAGTTAGACACAGGGCTTTTGTACTTCCATGAAAGCAAGATTAGCAGGTTCCCATCAGGACTCACTTTTAGCTCTGCTGGCTACCACTGGTACCAGAGGCCAAGGAAAAGACTAGCCCAAGTACAATCTCTGCAGCTCTGCTTCAGCTGAGGATCTCCCAAGCAAGCGAAATCTAGCAGCCGACAGCTACAATGCCATCTTGTGCTGGCAGCATTTCCCTAATTAAGAGTTTAAGGCCAGATGGAGCCATTAGATCATCTAATCTGACCCCCTGCCTATCACATGACGTGTCATTTTACCAGTAAACCTCATCTCAAGCCCAGTAATTCAGGTCAGACTGAAGCATGTCAGAACCGAGGACGCTGCTGTGTGCCCAGGGCAGTACCTTTTGCCCCCGCTGTTCCTGCACCATCCAGTACCAGGAGGTAACAGGATGCCTTCAGCGGCCTCTGAATGCACCCAGAAAGTGCAATTCCATCAACGTCCACTGTAGCAGTTAGAATCATAGAATCATTTAGGTTGGAAAAAACCTTTGACATTATCAAGTCCAACCGTTAAACTACTCTAGAAGACATACCTGTTCCACCAGCATCTAAGACCCCAAGCAGGAGTGTCTATTTTCAAAAGAAAGGCTATATTGAAAGACAATGTTAGACTCCTCATCACGAACAGCTGCCTGTTACCACTCGTCTCCAAATGAGAATTAGAAAAACTGGCTATTTTTTAATGTGCTGGAGAGTTACATCAGGCCCTCAGATGCCGTTAAAGGCCTCTGCAAATTACATGTGTTCCACCTAAGCAACAATCAGCGTGTTTTCATTTTGAAATGACTGCTCTGGAGCATCCCCAAGGAAATCAGGTAAAATCCTTTTTTTTTTTTTTTTTCTTTTCAAACCATGCAGTATTTTTCCAAAGTCATAAAAAGCTTGCTGTTTAAGTTTCTCTTCTGAGGACATATGATCATAGCAAGTTGTTATTACAACTCGATGTAGGAGGCTGAAATCCTTTAAGGGTTCTCTGACCCTTACTCAGCAAAAATATTTAGCCCGGTTGCAACTCAGCAGCTTGGTGAGAGGCGAGCCTTCAGTGTTCAGGGGGCTGAAATAAAAGTTGTTTATCAACAATTGCTAAATAAAAGGAACAGCTCTAAAGGATAAAAAAAAAAAAAAAAAAAAGAAACATCAACATTTTTCAGTGGAAATAAACACCAGTCTTTATCAGACATGAAATCTAGCTGTGCTAAAAAACAAAAACAAGGCACAGCTGCTCAATACTGAGTGAGCAGAGATTTTCCAGTCAGTCATTCTTCCCAAGTAGAAAAGAAAGGAAGAGCCAAAAGAAAGTGTTGCAATGGCTGCCTCCAAGATGAGAACAAACTGTTGAGGTCACATTCATTCTAAGGGAAAAGAGGTCTTTATTAGCAGCACTAGAGCACAACAGGAAGAGACCGAAACTCAGTTCAATAAAATCCTTATTTTAAAGACAAGAATACATCAGCTCTTCATGTGTCCCCACGGAGGTTACACAGCCAAGTTGACTTTGGAGGGGTTAGCTGATACAAAAAGCAGGAGTTGTGAAGGGAAAAAAAAAATAATCTTGATTAGCTGGGCAATGATCCAACGAGCAAGACACTGGAGGCTGAAAGTTCACAGCCGAAGAAGCTCAGGTAGAAATAATTTATAGCAAATTAAGTTAGGTCATGATAATGAAATTTAAAGACAAGTGGGACATGATTTATTTTACTAAGGCTTGTTGAAAACCAGGCAGAGCTAACAGGAGGGCTAATTTAACTCTGGCTATAGCCGGTACTGGCACCAAGATAAACATGATATATTTGGAAAAGGAAAGAGAATGTAAGAATAGTGTTTTGAAAAAAAATTATTTTAGGCCATTCCTCCAAATTGCAGGGGGGAGCAGGGCAAATTCGGTCCTGTGAATCACTACTACTTGTTTCACAATTTTCAAACATCCTGGCACACAGCCCTCAGTGGCAAGCATAGTGGAAATACCCGACTGCAAGCATTGGGAAGGGATGGATACCACCACCTGTGCTGCAAAGCCCTTGCCATCAAGGAGCAAGAGGTAAAATAAAAAACCCTAATGGGAGAAGCTCTCATAAAAGCTGCATTCCCCTCGTAGGTCACTAGAAAGCTGCAGCCATGACAGGAGGGAAGCTTTTGTCATCGAGGGCTTTGAGAGTTACTTCAACAGGTTATCTGGCGGCAGCCTGGGTTTTGGCTTCATTTGGCAACAGAATGCGGTGCCATTATGTCCTCAGCTGTCCCTCCTGCCACCCACCTGCCTCCCCCTCCTCATGCTGTGAGAAATGGCAGGCGAGGGGAGAACAGAAAGAGCCACTTTACAGTGGATGAATGCAGCAGTTTGCAGGAGAGGGGAGGGAGAGAGTAATGAAAAAACGTTAATATGAAAGTAATAAAGCCTGTGGCCATTTTTCAGTCTGAAATGCACACCGCCATAAAACAATGCTTACAGGCGCTCACTGCTGCTCCAAACCACCTGCATGCTCAGGCACCCTGCTATCAGCACAGAAGTTGTTTACTACCAGTCTTGTTTCAGTCTGATTCCAGGAGAGCCGTAAAGCTGAATTTTTTCACCCAGTACAAGAGCCCAAGTGGCCTCAAGTCTTTGCTATGCCAAGCCCCGCTCTGTCACCTGCGATCCCTGCCCTGTCACTAACCCACTCGCTTCTACCAAGATGTATAGAAGTCACATCGGAGCAAAGGGAATCTGTCCCTGCTGCGTGGCACACATACACTCCCTCCCCTTCTTGATCCTCTTCAGGAATCCTCCGGTTCCTGAAACAACAGCTACTCTTGGTGAGGTGTGCTGAGCATAACTATGATGGCCAGTATGTGTCACTTGCGTCCATACACTTCCCTAAAACAGTCTGGGTGGTGACAGGTAAAGTGAGACTACTATTTCTTCCCCTGAAATGATTCCTTCAAAAAAAAAAGTAAGGGAGAAGCAACGAAATGTAATGGCAGAGAAAATAAATTACAGACATTTCTTTGAAATCAAGACTTATTTTAAACTGGTTTTTTGTTTTTTGTTTTTTTTTGTTCCCCCACTTGCATCTTTTGTTGTTGGTTTTTGGGAGTTGTTTGTCCCAAATAAAAGCACATGAATTCAAAGCCACTCACTTTTTCCCCATCTGTCAGAAACAAACATGAGGATTTAGGGGCTCTTTATTAGAGATGGCCCAGCTACAAAGTCTTCATCTCACTGGCCGGACTACTAACTCAAGGAAATAAAGACAGAGGCTAGAAGAGTGGTGAAACCTACAGGAATGTTCAAGGCTGTTAGCAAAGCCTGTGGAATTGCAGGAAGAGTGATTTAAAAAGAGAACCAGAAACTGCTGCCATGTCAGTGCTGTCACCATGGAGGGAGAAGCCAGACATGGGAGTTTCATGTGGAAGACCTCATTGGCTTGTGAACTTCTTACAAGCTGAGGCCCAATGAAATTGCCAGGCATTAAGTTCTACAAATTATACCATCTTTCTGGGAGCTACATGAAAAACCATGAAGTGGCCCACCATCAGCAGCATCAGCTTTCCACTGACTAATAATGCACAGAGAGATGCACTGACATGGTCAACAACCTATACAGTGGTGTAGTCTTACCCTGTATTTACACATCTTCACCGCAACAGAGCGATGAAATGCACCCTGATAAATGTCCCTCTCCTTTCTCTCTTTTTAACAATCAATTAATTTCTAAGGCATCTCTACTTCTTTTATGCCTTCAAATCCCACATCTGAATACAAGTCAACAGTCCGGGACACCCAAAGAAGTTCAAATGGCCTGTGCAACAACATTATCAAGTCCCAGTCTACATACTATGAAAAATGGCAATACAAAGAGTAAAATGAACCACACCACTTGAAAGCAGCATTTTCATTTCAGTTTTTCCTCACGCTTCCCACTGCAGGAAACTGTTACTCATTCTCTTTCCCTTTGTTGCCATAGACGGAGTGCCACAGTGCTGCAGTAATGCGGGTCCCGTCTTCATAAGCTGGGGCACACCTGAGCACCTCCTGCACTCCCGACTCCTACCCTTCTGGCTTTCAGTCAGCCAAAGGTCCCCCCCAGTTCTACCCTGCCCTTCCTTACCAAACAGTGAGGATAACAGACTAGCTCGCACACAATAAAACAGACTAAACTTCTGCAACACAGTGGTGCCATACACTCTTTCAGTGCCACTCATTCTGGTCCAGGGAAAGTTTGCTTGCATCCCAAAAGGATGCTTCCTGAAAACGTCAGATTTTCTATCTCTTCCAGCTGCAAGGAGAAGCCCATCCTTGCAAACTGCATTTCGAACCTTGAAAACTTTGCTAGCCTGAGAAACAGCCCAGCATTAAACCTCAGCCAGCCCGGTGCTGTCAACAGATTTTCAAGCTGATCCATGCCAGATGAGCAGAATTTGAAAGTAGCCAGTGTTACGTGGCAATAACCATGTGTTACTGCACCACCAGGGCTTTCATGGTGCTCTGTGCTCAGAAGCGTCTCCCCAGAGCACAGAAGGGAGACACTCACAGCCATGGCTTCAATGGTCTCCCCATACCTTCACCACCACTGTGGACACATGCCCTCATCAGCAGGGCCGCAGCAGACCTCAGCACCATGTCTGCGCTGTCCTGTTTAATCCTCAGCTTCTCACTACCAGCCACGTTGCTGCTTCCAAACCACCTGAAGACACTGTCTGTAGACAGGAAAAAGAAACTACCTTGGCAAACAGCAGCAGGTATTATCTTTGAGAAAAACAAGCACAAGGATGAGGCTCTTCGGCACACAAGTGTACAGTCCCAGCTCTAGCAGGAACACTCCTCAGTAACAGACTCTTTGAGGTTAAAATTACTTCTTCCCATGATGGTCAGAAAGAGTGTCCAAGGCACCTTGTGAAAGGAAGGCTAGAGCGAGTGACACGCACCACCCTGAGTGCGAAGAGATAAATCAAGGTAGTCTCCTGGCTTTCCCAGCCACCACAGAGGAGATGGGGAGCATGTGCCAGCAGCCACAGCACGACTGCGCTATGGCAAGCCAGGAGACCGTGAGACAGCAAGCACGTGGTTACTCAAGCCACGAGCCTCAACAAGCCCTAAACAGCTACTATGATGGGTCACTTCACCTGCTGTCCTTTTCATTAGGATATACTTCTCCTTTCTGTTCCCACCAAAAAAATACCATCTTGCAAATAACTGCTCCAAAATTCTCCAAAGCTGAAACGCTAAAATGTCTTTGGCAGATGCAAACACCTCTGCAACCAGGGAGAACTGGGCAAGTCAACCACCAGCCCTGCAGGTGTCTTAAAACTTTATCTACAATATTCACCCATCAGAACTTCACTTTGTATTATGAAGTTACTTATATGGTTGCACAAACAACTTCATCAATAATGACTGATTTTAATTCTTGTATTATTTTAACAGCTGCTTTAATATGGCAATCGCTTATTTATAACAAAAGAAATACTAGCCTTCTCTTAGAATCAATGTTAGCAGTAAGATGAGAGAAAAAAATACTCTATAACCTGTCAATAATTATTTTATTTAAAGTTATTGAAGTATTGCCCAGGCAAAATTCTACCTCCTACCTTTACTCATTAAAATTGGGCATGGCTCAAAGCTTGATGGTGGATGAAGAGAAAAAGAGAAAAAAATAATTTCACATCATTCCCTTTATGGTGGCATTCTTTCAGTTAAGTAATTTCTTATTTCTGCTGCATTTTTCATAGTGTTTGTGTCAAAGGTGTTATTGACACTTTGATGGATTTTTTTAATGTTACTGGAACATACATGTTTTCTTACTGAATTTTATGAAAGCCATTTTAATAAAATATTAATTTTTAAAAACTTTTAAAAAACCTTTTAAATCCCCAAGAGAAAACAATTTTATGAAACATCATATGACAGAAAAATTTCAATCCAATTACAAAATTTAAATAACTGGCATTTTCCCATCTTACTAAAAAGATGGTATTCTTTCTTCAGCAGTTCTTCCACCCGGAGCTTTCAGCTGGCTCTCTTCAAAATGAGGAGAAGGTGCCTCTCCACTGCACTAATAGTTACAGCCCCTTACAAACAGGTGAACAAAGTGGCCCCACTGTTTGCTGCTTGGCTGGGCTTCCACTCAGGATCTTAGCAATGACCTGAAGCAGAAGCTCAGGTGGTTGGAGATCATACAACCTGTTTGTAAAACAAGACACCTAACACAGGGTATGTTAGGAATGGTCTACGATGAACAAGATTCAACAATGCATTGCAACCCTGACTTAACAAGATGCATTAACAACAGAAGATACGCTGAGGAAAATAAATGACCTTTTTGTGTAACAGTGCCAGCAGAAAGCAGCCCAAAAGATGGCACAGCTACTCTTGGGAATAATTACTGCAGCACCTGCGGCAGCCCATCAGTTTTGAGGCAGTGCCACAGTCCCCAGACAGTCATTCTTGCTTGTGTGCAGGATGAGGAGCGAACCTGGCAGACCTCCCCGTGGTGCTAGGATGAGTCCTCACCACTGCGCAACCCCCTCAGAACTGCTGGCTGTTTTAGGAACCTTAAGAAACTGAAAGCCTTTTAAAGTTATTATTAACTTAAGCTGCTGGAGCCATGCTGGAAGAGTAGATGAACACTGCCAAAGATGGACAGCTCCTCAGCTCTGACTCCATTCAATGCAGATACCCAATTTCTTTTTGGAGAAATCTGGAGGGCTGATGTAACTTGTGCTCCTCGCTGGTGGCACATGCTCAGCAGGAAAGGGACGTTCTGTGCTTTCCAGCCCCGTAAGTGGTGGGATTCCCTAGCTGCTGCTGGGCTTGGAGCTCGGAAGCCGAGAACCAGCATCCTACCTCGCACCAATGGTTGCACCTGTACCCTGGGAGGCAGTGGCTCCCAAAGCTCTGGTCCTGTTGAGCTCAGGGGCCATCAGGTTCCTGCTGAGTTGGAAACGGCATCTTCATTTTTTATTCTTCACTCCTTGTCCCTATTTGATGACTGCACAGAAACACTTGTAGATTGGGACTGTTACACCCATGCAAGCTTAAAACAAAATGGCTCAGGCACAGTCGACAGCTCTCGATGGCAACGTGAACGTGACTGCAGACTAATCCACCTTGTTGTTCTGACACGTGAAAACCATCTCTGAAATCCCTGCACTGCCTGTAGTCATTCCTGTTACACATCTCTTCACTGCCGGCCCTCAGCCAGGCCAACACAAGAGCGAAGCACACAGGAAAAACTCCCACAGTTTTTGTAGATTAATACTTTTTTGTGCACAAGAATTCTTTTTCAGTGCAATCATGGAAAGATATTAACAGTTTATCTTTAAACAAGGTCTATCAACAGACTTTAAATTTAATACACACATTCTGCCAGAACTGGTTTGCATTTAAAGCACGCTAAGTGTTATCTTTGATAGCCAGAGGGACAGACTACCACCAGGAAAAAGGCAGTCAATTATTTCTTCCTTCAATTTTCTGTTCTAAGAAATCGCAGCCCCCTGCAACCGGTGAGAAAGTGTGGAGCAATGAAGACTTGCTGTCAGCAGAGGAGGATCCAGTTAAGGGACATTTAAACAAACTGCACATAGACAAGCCCATTGCTCCTGAGGTGATGTATCCACGGATGCTGAGGGAGCTGGCTGATGTGAATGGGATACTACTCGCATCTGAGGACTGCCAGGAAGCAAAAGTCCTACTTTCAAGGAGGATCCAGTAAACCACATGTAGCTCAGCTTCACCTCCAACCCTGGGAATGTGATGAGTAAATAAATCTGGGAACAATTTTCTTAACGTGTGAAGTAAAATAAGGTGGTTGGGAGTAGTCAGCATGGATTTAAGAAAGCAGAAATCACATGTGACCAACCCGATAGCTTTCTGTAATGAGATGCCCGGCTCACCTCACTGAGATGAGAGACAAGTGGATGTTACTTATGTTGACTTCAGCAAAGGTTTTGACACTGTCTCCCATAACATCCTCCTTGACAGGCTGATGAAGTACAGACTACATAAGTAAATGGTGAGGCGGATAGAAAACTGGCTGAACTGCTTAGCTCAAAAGGCTGTGGAGAGCAGCACAAAGTCCAGCTGGAGGCCAGTCACGAGTGCAGTATCCCAGGGGTCAGTTCTGGGGCCAGTATCATTTAACATTTTCATGAATGACCTATACGATGGGATAGAGTCCACAGCAAGTTGGCTTATGACACAAAACCAGGAGAAGCAGCTGACAGACCAGCTGGGTGTGCTGCCATCCAGAGGGGCCTGGACAGGCTGGAGGGCTGACAGGAACCTCATGGAGCTCAGCAAAGGGGAATTCCAAGTCTTGTACCCAGGGATGGATAACTCCATGCACCACTACATGCTGGAGGCTGACCGACTGAAAAGCAGCCTTGCAGAGAAGAACCTAAGGGTCCTGGCAGACACCAAATGGAATACAAGCCAGAAATGTGCCCTTGCAGCAAGGGTAGATAGCAGCATCATGGGCCACGTTAGAAAGAGCGTCGCCCGCAGGTTAAGGGAGGTTAAAGGGAGGTTAAGGGAGGTGATGCTCCCCCTCTACTTAGCACTGGTGAGACACATCTGCAGAGCGGGGGCTAGTTCTGGGCTTCCTGGTACATGAGAAACAAGGACTGAAACAAGTCCAGCATAGGGCCACAAAGATGATTAAGGAACTGGACGATCCGTATGTATGAGGACAGGCTGAGAGAGATGGGACTGTTGAGCCTGGAGAAGGCTCAGGAAGGTCTTGTCAATGTGTATAAATAACTGATGGACAGGAATAACAAAGATAGAGCCAGACTCTTCTCAGTTGGTGCCCAGCAAAAGGACAAGAGGCAATGGGCACAATCTGAAACACAGAGAATTCCATCTGAAAGTAAGAAAATAAACCTACTGTGAGGGTGGTCAAACATGGAACAGGTTACCCAGAGAGGCTGTGTCTCCATCCTTGAAGATACTCAAAAGCCTGCTGGACAACCTGCTCCAGGTGAGCCTCCTTTGAGCAGAAGGTTGGACTAGGCAGCCTCCAGAGATGCCTTCCAGCCTCAGCCATTCTGTGGTTACTTCCAAGCAGGTTAAACAAAACACCTGAAAGAACTGTAATTCCAGAAAAAATACTTGAGAGCAACGTAACTCAAGACAGAGGTAACTGCAGGCCTTGCAGCACAACATTCGCATCCTACTGAAGCACATTTTTATTTCCTGTTTGTGTTACACATGGCTGTACAATCTGTGTTATCCGTAAAGAAGAGATGCACTTCATGGGGTGCTTCAATTGCAACAAGGATTTACAAACACAAACCAGAATTCAGTTGTAGATGTTTTCTATCACTTAGTGCTTATGAGACATCTTACCACCGACTACAGTTTCCACTACAACTAGGGTGGGTAAAAAAGTCTAATTACAGATGTTCTATTTTTAAAATATTAATTGTAAGGCACATAGTGTAAAGCATTAATTAAAATTATGCTGGTTTCCACAACAACAGTGCTTCCTGAGAAATGGCTATACTAACAAACAAACATTGAAGATGCACAATTATTGTATTGCTCTGTGACATCATGCTCTAAATCAAAATAGTGCTCATCTTTTATAACTCATACCAGCTTCTAAAAGCAAAGAACAAAACCTGCAAATACTTATTATTTACGTAACTGAACTGAAGTCAGCAAATTGAATTACTGAATTGACGCCATGACAAAACCCCCAATAAATATGCATAAACTTATTTGGAAGCTCTTAAAAGGAGAAGATTTTTAAATGACAGCAAGTCACACATGGCCAAACTTTTGCTAATTATATTAATAAGTACACCAAATGAACCAATTAAGCGATTAACTGATTTCAATGCATCAAACACTAACTTGGGTGCCTACTTTCATACAAGCTGTTTTAAGAATGCTGCCTTTAAAAAAAAAAAAAAAAAAAGAGAAAGAGAGAAAAAAAAGTTTAAGCCTTTTTAAAGTGTTTTCAGTCACCAAAATGACACTCAAGCGGGCCAGAAAACAGGGGCAAATTTGCATTCTGTTTTCTGCACCCAAACTGCAGAACAAAATCCTGTGAAGTGTAGCTAGAAGAGTTAAAATCAAAACAAAGCAAACAAACCCACTGAACTGTCCCTACTTAAGCATCTTGTAGTCTGTCCCAATGATTTCAGGGGGAGCTGAAATGAGCCATGGCAGTACAAGCTTTCTAAATCTCCACCTTTTGTTATTAATTTTGAGAAGTCAGTCAAATGGATTGTAACAAGAAATACAACTTCCCATCCTATATTTACAGTCTTGCCTTAGAAGATCTGAGGCCAATTCACATCCCTTTACAGGGACGTGATGCATGCCAACGGAAAAGAAGAACTCCAGGGGAACAAGCCATGGAGGTGTTCCCTGAAGCTTCCTGTTGGGTTTTGCAGCCCTAAAGGAAAAAAGGCTATTATCCTGCTAGCCTCCAGCTTGCCAAACCAAGAGCCCCCAGGTCTGCTCACATTCGCTCTGGGATTCTCTGTGGCTTTCTCTTACTACCTTCCAGCAGAGCCGGCACAACTGTTTTCATCTCCTGGTACCAAACTTCCTATCAAGCTATTTGCTTAATCTCGCAACCCCAGGGGCTCCCAGGAGGCCAGACTCTGAAGGCAAGTTCAAGTGCTGCAAGTCATTGGAGAAGCAAGGCATACCACTTCTGCTCCATACTTCTACAGGTCCAAATAATCTGCAGGAGAGAAGGGGAGTGCTACTGCTGACCAGCTTTTTTCCAAAGCCACACAGGGAGTGAAGTGTAGAAATAACCTCCACACATAAGCAAAGGTGCTAAATCATGGCATCATGTAGTTTGTACCTCAGAAGAAAAGCACCACCTCAATTGTCAAGTTCACAGTAACAAAAATACCTTCAAAATTCAAGGAACCATAGCACTTACAGCAGACAATTTTCTTTTAATACCCTAAACAACTTGGGTTCACATTTCCAGGCAAGTTTAATTTCTACTTCTGTTTTATGCTGAAGAGAAGCTCCTGTAGGCACCATGCCTACAAAAGGCAGCCCACCACATACTTGCCCACAGTCATTACTTCTGAGCACTGGTAACCACCAGTTATGGCGCTTCTCATGGTGGGAAAGGGCTGACGGTAAGAAAGCAATTAATTCTTTTAATTACTTTGGTTTAGTTCTTTCTGGTCGTAAGGCTAGACTGTTTCAAAAGTCACCATTCCCGTATTTCCCCCTGGGGTTTCGCAGCTTTCTCTTAAAATGTCTTTCACCCTTCTGCATAAAAACATCCATTCTTTTCTTGTTAGCCTTATTAATTTGACCATTTGGATTAAATCCACTTAAAAAGCTATTTTCTATACAAGTTTTCTGTGTTTCTACATGTTAACTTACTTCTCTGTTTATTTCACTTGTGGCATCTTTTAATTTGATTTGATATGTGAAAAAAATGGTCTACACAAAAATTAATGCTGAAAAGAATCCCAGAGGAATTAATATCAAAAAGCTACAAGAACAGATGGAATATACGTATGTATGTTAAGGAAAAAAATAAAGTTAGAGTACATATGTAAAGGAGGCAATACTGAGTTACTGTGATCTTTTTATCTCATCTGAAAACATTTTTTCAAGTTCCATTCTTTAATTCATAGGTCCATGCATAAGAAATTCAAATGTCCAGATAACTCATAAAAATACTACTTATCCATGCACAACTACATAAAGTAAGCAAGATTCAACATTATGGTAAAGAAAAGAAATGAAATGTAAAAATATTTTCCCTTACACCACCAAATGGAAGTCGGGCTCATTTAAGTAAATATTTTGCTATACTGATAGAAGCCAAACCCATGTTTTTTTCAAAGCCTTGCTTTAGCTGTTGCCTGTAAACTACCATGGTTTTTTTTGGTCTGGTTCATATAAGATGACACAAGAAGTTTGTGTTCAATAACACTATCAATGAAATGCTCTTTGCTTTTTTACAAGTTGTTTGTAATGAACATTGTTGCTCTCTCAAAAGGTGAAGAATATAATCAGTTCACTTCTCTGTGCACATCCTATGAGGATACTCATCCTCAGTAGAAACAAATTTCACCAGATTTAGTCAGCAAGCTGTAATGGCATGTGGTAAAACTATGATACCCACCAAACACTTACAGAATTGTTAATCAGTAGCAAGATACAACAGAACATGCTTTCTGAAAACTACCCAAATTTCCCAAACAGCATTTGGATAGCTTCCCTTTTTGAACAGGGACTTCATGCTTCACATTCAACCCATGCACACCATTTTCTCCTTCCTCCCTAAATGCCGAACATTTTTCTTACATTTACTTCTTCTGAGATTCAGTAGTGACAGTTTCTTCCTTACACTCCTACATATATTTTGCACAAGCTGTTAAACAGAATTAGTCCACACTCCTCTTTCCTATCAGTCACCACTGGCCAAAATTCTTTCCACAGAACCTGGTACACAAGAATCCAGCTGACTTCACAGTTGCAAAAGCTCAACAGCAGCCAGACCACTAAATAAACCAGAGAAGGGCACTGTTTGTAAGTGATTCTCAACCACACAGTTGGATGGAAGGCTGTTTTTCCTGTGCTCTGAAGGAACCTAATAAACTGACCTTAGAGAAATCTCAGTTCTCAGCCTCACCATCCAGCTTCTAACCTGTGCAAACATGGCTCGGTGGCCAGGCTGAAGAAAGGTGTTGTGGACTATGGTCATGCAGACCCTCCAAATGGCCACAAGAAGTGTTTATGAGGTGAAAAAAAGGTCCCACGTGGCTAGCAGGGCGGGGGTATGAACACAGCATTTGCAAGACAGGTTGAGCATGCCCAGTGTAAACTCTTTATGCTGCCTTTAACTACCCTGAGGGCATCACTTATAAGCAGGTAACAACAAAAATATTGCCTGGTATCACTTGGTTGTTGCACTCTGCACAATACAATAATCCAGGTTTGCTCAAAAGGACACCAGCAGCAAGAGTGCTGGCTTAAACCTTTACCTACATAAAGAAAGCAATTATATATTTACCCTGAGTATAAAGGTACTCTTCAAATCCCATTAAAAGTCTTCCCTGCGATTGCCCGTTACCATTCAAAGCTAGCAGATAAAAACTCGGAAAATCAACAAGTTAGAATTACCTAGAGAAATTAAACCTTGTGGTCTTCACAGACCCAGCAAAGCAGAAAGATCAATGTCAGCAAATTCACCCCAACCCTGACCCCCCAAAAAGGCAAAATTACACCCTGATAATTCTTTTAGTTGCATTTCACGAATATATTTTTTAGTAGTGAACAGGAACAACTAGTATTAAGGTAACAATCTAAACTCAATGCTCTATTTTCTTAAAAATTAAATAAAAATATCCAAAGAGATAGCAGGGGAAAAAAAAAAAAAAAAAGTAGCACTGGAAAACTGACAGATTCTGGGAGATGAAATAATTCAAGTTTGAATGTCCTTCCTTCACCATGTGTTAGGACCACATGGCACAAGAAGAAAAATCAACATGTGCAGTATCTGAAACCCGTGTCACAGAACAGAAAAAACTGGTGGGTAATAAAGAATTAGCCTATTATGCAAGTGCTGATTTCTGCATATGTTTAAATCAGGAGGCACACTAACCCCTCCTGCGGAGCTTTCTGCCAAGTACAGGATCCATGGAGAAAATAGCTTAATCCCCCAGTAATGACACACTGTGAGGAGCCTGTCCGGGACGCACTTAATGCTGTCCTCCATGCTGCGGGTACGCCTCCAGGAACAGTCTCCCTCCACCACCCACCTTTTCATGTTCTCCATATCCTGCCCTGCAGAGGCAGGCATTCACACCTACGGGATGCTGCTAAGTCATGCGGGGACATGGCACGCAGGAAGCTGCTCTTGTACAGAAAACTCCTGCAAATACAGTGGACATCCCACTAGGACTTCTTTCTTTACATGGATTCCAACAGGATATGAGATGGATGTCTCTGGTGATTTTGCTACACCTTGTTCCTGCATGGAAGCAGCACTCTGCTTCTGCACACCCTGACTTTTCTCATGCATGCTAGAAAGGGGCAGAGGGCATCTTCCTACATCCTTTGCATATACTGTGAGGCCCAGAGGTGTAATAAAACAGATAAACGATTTTTTAAAAAATTGTTTAGTTACAGCAAACCTTTGTTCTTTTTCCTCTCTCTCTCTTTTTTTTTTTTTTTAATAGATTTTTCTGTGGAATTGCTATTTACCACACCGAATGCTGTAAACATTTCTTGTTAGCTTGCTCCCAAAGCGCATCTAAGAATGGGGTAAGATCATGTGCAGCTATCCAGTGAAGCACAGGAATGAGTCATCAGTCGCAAGCTGAACAACAGATGGAATCATAGATTAAGACCAAGGTAAACTCAATAATGAACGAAACGCCAGTATCTAAATTACACCTCTGGACAAAGCAGTCTCGGATGGCAATTCATGAACATACTTACCTAGCCTAGCATTAAAAAGCATACATGAAATCCAGTGTTCCACTTAAGAGTAAAACTCCATGGAAATCAAGTGAGGGAAAATCTCCCTGAAAAAAGTTTGGAACAGCTGAAGGAATTCAGTTACACTAGCGTACACCTCTGTAACTAACTCGGTTAAGTCTTGTGTCCTGTCTTCTTACAGGTTGGCATAAATATTATGGATTAGGAAAATGTCACTTAAATAAACTAAGTAATTCAATTAATTTACAGTGAACTCTGTTAAGTTTTACTCCTACTAAGATGAGTACAATTTTCCTCACAGAAGAAAAAAAAAAAAAAGACAGTAGTGCAAATGCTCTCTCATTTTATATTCAAGTGGTTTCTACTTTGACTACACAAAGGCAGGAGTCTCTCATAAAATGAGAACACTTCCCACCAACCACACTGACAAAAAAGGCTCAAATTCTGTGTGCAGTTTTGCTGGTCTAAATGCAAATAATCTAGGTAATAAGTTTAGATTTCTACCAAAGCAACTGAAAGCAAAACATGTCCCCAGAGATCCACAGACTGATTAGTGATGATAAGCTGAGATTGCACAGCCCCAGCTGCTCAATATGACACAAAGAAAGAGGTGGGCAGGTTCAGAGAAAGCTGCACATACTGGTTTCACTCCTATTCACAATTTACCCCTACTATTTCACTCACCCACTCTCTTTTCACCAAAGCATGAAATGCCAGCTGCTTAGATTTAAGCTGTTCAATATTCAGCTACTGCCATCACAAATTACTATATAAATTAACAAAATGCTAGCCCAATGTATTTTCAGATGCTTCCCTCTCCTCCTGAACTTTTCTGCCCTGTCACCACCACCCACCCAGCCCTGTCACCACCACCTAACCAGCCACAGCACCTGCACCGAGTTATGACCACAGCTCCTGCTCCATCCCTGCCCCGAGGCAGCACGCCCTTCGCTGAGGACCGCTATGGGTACAGTACACATCGGGGTACTTTTCACCCGAACCTTTACCTGCACCTACAGCTCACTGAGCATTGCATCCCACCAATTACCCCTTTAGCTGCCGCATGCTACAGAGACCACATCTGCCACTCTCCTGGGAGCCCCATCCACAGCCAGTGCACGGTTGCCCGAGCTGGCTTAGCCCCCTCCGTGAGAAATGGAAAAGAGAGTGGGAAGAAGGATAGCCTGGACATAGGGCCTTCAGCTCGGCTCTGCAGGGAACTTCCCCACCCAGTGACTCTGCTGGCTCAGATGCGAGACTCACAGGTTTAATTTTGGTGGGTCTCCTCCTACTAACACTTTATTTTAGCCCAGACATGCTGCACCACACTGTGCGTTGGCTGCGCCAGTCCCGGCAGGGTGAACACGCTCACAAGTGTATGGCTCAGAAAGGTGAGGACCTCACCAAGAAAAGTAACACCACAGACATATTAAGAGGACAAGTTCTCAGAATGGGGTGGTAGAGGATGATAGGACATTTAAGGACTTCTGACATATACCTGCCTGTCCCAAAGAGGGAATGCTACTAAATTTTTGTACTGATACCTCCAAACCTATGCTTCAACAGCTTCACAGGAAGGTACTTTTGAAGGCTATAAAGATTACTTCAACTTCCCTTCTTCTCCATCCTGAACCTGCTTCTTCACTTACTGATTTTTTTTAAGGTAGCTCAGCTTCCATCTCTGTTTCATGGCTTGTAATTAATTCATTTTTCATTTTAAGTATTTACAGCTTGGGAGCAGAAAAAGCAAAAGGGTAGGTGATGAGCAGAAGGCACAAAAACTGGCTGTGCAGAATACCCCCTCCAGGAGCTGGACCACCTCACCCGCAGGCAGGATGGAAAGCAGCTTGGGGATGTCTCCTTCCTGGTCACGAAAACACGAGAGGCTCTGAAAGATTGCTTTCCCACCAGATCGCAGCTGTATCGCGCCTACCAGGCAGTGACCCAGAGCACCCCTGCCACACACACACAATTAAATTCTGTCAAGCCACTACTGACCGCCCCTAGCGCGCCGCACATGGCATGCTTTAATTTAGCATTAGCTAAATACCAATAGCCCCTGGAGAGACTTGGATTTAATTCTACTCCGAAAACATGTTCACTGTACTAGAAGCAAAGAAGCAGCAGTTAATAATAATTATTAATTGCCAGGTCTTTGAACATTTTCATACCTATACCGAATGTCTTGGAAAGGATAGCTCTTTTTGCTGAACAGGAATGCCAAACCCAATATTTGTCTGAAAAGGAAGATCATTTCAGACAGCAGATGTTAACTCTACATTCCCCTTCGAAACTATTCAGATTCTGGAAGCAGAAGAAACAAGAATTCAGTATGTAAAACTGCAGCTCAAATATTTTCAGCAGCCCAGCAAAATCCTCTTGCACACATTCTTGCCAGTTAAAAACCAGATCTGCTGTGAGGCACAGCATGTACCTCATGGCAACAGTGGAAATTTATGGTTCTGCTGTCTGGGAAGTCAGTGCTATGTAAAAGGATATGACTGGCTTTACAGGTCAAGGTAAAATCTATCGCACTGAAACAGACTGAAAATGGAAAACAGATCTCGCAGCCTAAACACACAGAGCTATTAAGAAGGGGTTGAGAGGTAGGACACATCACTGCTGATTTATACAGTTTAAATAGCACAGTCAATGCCTTTCTTCTCCATTTGACAACTTCTCTTTTTGCTTTACGTTTTCCTTGCCTTTCAGCCCTTTGGAAACCTCACTCACAAGGGAGAAGATGTCACATTTTCCCTGGAATGAAATTGGCTTATGACACATTGTATAATTCCAAAAATACATAATGCATTAATTTGACACACTCCTGTCGTCAGGACCTTAATTTCTAATATCTTCTTTTCCAGATACAATTTAAAAATTTCTCTGCCTCAGTCATCTAATTTGTATCATTTTAAGAGGGAGAGTTTCTTTCCACTCACCCCAAGGTCCTTCGCATGGGAAATTCCCAAACCTCCAGGGGAAGGTCTGCTTGAGTGTTTTCTTCAATGTACCATGTTCTCATCCTAGCAAGTGGCTACTAGGGAGCTGCTTTTTTCAGCCAAAGCTTTGTATTTTAATTCCTATGTTTTCTTGAACAATTTCCTCCCTGTTTTCCTGTGCATCAGTTTTTTCTCCCAACTCTTGTGTTCCCATTCACTCTTTCCTTTCACCTTGGTTTTGCTCTCTGGACCTGCGAGTCCCTCTTCTTCCTCACCACCAGACTACCGTGTATGCTACAAGTTCTCTCAAATTTTGCGGACTACAGCAATGATTTCTGTGCAACACTCTACAAGTCTAGGAGTGCTGTCTGGCGCTTGTTCAGGTAGAACCCTAAAACTTAAGTGGGGCATTTTCTGTAAAATCGATGTGCTTCTGCTATATAAACTTTATGTGCTCCTACCTTCTCTAGAATTATAGCTGCTTCTCTTTCGATGTAAAAAGGCAGGCACAGAGAGAGATAAGGTATCTGGATATACTGAAATGTTTTATAATGTCATCTGGTGGACAATTAACGGCAGTCCGTGAGTTGGAGAACTGTTAAGAGATCCACCCGCTCACAGGTTTCTGACATTTCTGGTGTATTTTAGGAGTTATACAGCATCTCAGATAAACTGCCATTTCACCCTCACAACAGGCATCACCTGGTTAAATATTACTTACACCTTGCAGAATGCAGAAGAATTATTGGCAGAGCCAGTATTAAAATGCAACAGACGTTTTTTTACTGTTTCCCATAATACTGAGCCACCTCTGCAGTGACCTAAGATGAGGGGACAGCTGACTAGGAGGGGATGGAGACACAGCACTGTCAACGCCACCACAGGCAGCATTGTCACAATCTGACCCAGCATGTCTGTCTTTCCCTTATCTCCCTCATCATACATCTTTTTCTCACCCTTCAACTCCAATTGTATGTACACACAAATCAGATGACCTGGTGCTATGTTTTTTCACAGAATGTCCAAATGTCTTATTCCCTGGTTTCCGAAATTGATGGTACATAGAATAACGGCAGCAGACCCCAAAAACAAGAAATTCACCCCAAACAGTAAACTGATGCTGCTGACATCAATCTTGCCTCTCTAGATCAGTCCTAAATTAAAATACCAGAAGGAAAAGATGCTTTGCAGAGAAGGAAAATAAAAAGGTATTTTTCATAGCCTTCAATACACAGCCATTTGCACTTGTGAAAGACAATTACAAAACATTATTCCAACTCTGCACCACCAAAACAAAACAGCAAATGCAATGTACCAGCACACTCCCTTTGCACTTGATCTCTGTGATTCTGCAGAGATGTCAAGAAAAACACAAACCAATATTCATAATTGTAAAGATTACCTTTCTGTGTCCTCTCCCACTGGTTTTTGTTCAATCTCCTCATGGTCTCACCATCAAAAACCAGAGCACCATTCACTGTCATGAAGCTGCACATCCTGGACATAAAGGGATATGAAAGCTCTCCTTTTTGGACCAAATCCCTTGGATGGGAACATTGCCCAAGTGAAAGCAACCTGGCTGAGCCATTTAAGAGGTTAGGAGGCAGGGAATCACATTGCAATCTTAATATTTCTGGTTGTAAGTTCAGGAAGGAGAAAGCCAAGGCAAGTGCTGGTAGCTGCAGAGCACCTGAGCTGCTCCATGGCACTGCACACATGGGCCAAGGCTGATCTTTTCCTTCCCACATGCCTGGGCAAGCAGCCCAGCTAAATGCACACAGCACTAGAACGGAGACTCGGCTCTGAATGTGCCCTTTATACCACATACATTGTCCAACTCTACCAAAAATACCCCCCAATTCTGCCCAGCACCAAAAAATTGCATGGTGCTGAAGGGCCACTGCCAAACTGGAGAAAATAACCCTGACTTGGGCCAGTAGCTCAAAAAGAAACAGAGGAGGAAAGACCATAAGATGCGTCTTCATAGGGTCAGGCATATTCTTTTGTCAGTAGCTCCTGTTTTTCTGCTAAATTTGCATAATCCTTTGCACAACAAGGTATGTTTGACATATAATTTAAAAAAAATTTTTTTAAAAAAAGTAAGATAAATCTTTTTGCACCTATGAAGGCTAAAAAACTTGGGATTATAGATTTTACCCCAGCCTACTTCATTATGCACCTCACGTGCAAATTTATTACAGAAAAAAATGTTACCTAATTAAATTTATTGTGCTTTGATATTTTTTTGTTAACTTATTTAATTAAAAACTTCTTGATTTATGTAATTTATTATGGCACGGCCATTGTTAATGAAGCTCACAAAAGGCTCTATTGGATAAATTCATGCAAAGGAGATGAAGCACTGCAGAATGAGGGATTATGTTCTTAGACTTACGAGGCAAAAAAGCCTGAAATAAATGCAAGTTGTGAGTGTTTGGAGCAGAGGGTGCATTCATTGTAATTATTTCAGACTGCATGCTGATTGCAAAAGATTAACATAAATAGAAGTTGTTATTGCAGATGCTTCTATTCTTGCTAGGAAATCCCTTGAATATAAGGAAGCACAGAATAAAAAATGCAAAGACGCTGTACTACAGCATGGTAACTTTAGTTCTGTTCTTTTTTCTGTTCTGGACACACCACAAGAAACATAAATAAAGCTGTACATCTTCAGGCCTTGAAGGAAAAACACCATGCCTCTCTGGTAACACAACAAAACATCCAGATGTAACCTCACGGCTCAGCAGTAAGCATTTTGGCACATTCCCTCCTCCCTCCCAGAAGCGTGCACGTAGACTGCAGGGCATTAGGTTACCCTCCAGAGCTTACGCAGCCTGCAGCTACAACCATAGTCAGTACAATAAAATCCATAGTAATTATCAGGTTTTAAAATCTTTGCTCCTCCATTCACAACAGCAAACTGAGCACATAACTAATTAACATGTAATTTTGGTATTTCCGACTCCCTTTCTACACAAAGCAATGGCAAAATTTCCAATTCGGTCTTGAAAAAAATAACCAAAACTTTTCCTTTTGAAAATTTTCCACAAAATAGAAGTAAGTAAAAGCGACCAACGACAGTACTGGAGGTGCATATAATACAACTCATCGTATCTTCTGCTTCACTTCCTCACTTCTCATTATTTGCTCTCTTGTCTCAGCAGGATCACAATGTGCAGAAACCAGGAAGAAAAGTAACGGGCTCAGAGCAGGACAGTTTGCCTCAATCTCCGATCTGCTGCAACACTTGTTTAAAGAAGAATACTGCTACTTAAGCTCTTCAGTTATTTGTGGACCAGCAGTATGAAGTATCCTCCACACTCATAGATTGGTATGAGTCAATGATGCTGCAGTCAGTACAGTATCTGCCGATAGGCTAAACATTATTTCCTATGGTTGGCACTGAATGTGAAACAAAAAGGTCATACGGGCCTTTCCATACAGTGACATACATCTCCACGTGCACTATGTTTCGCAGCCAGAAATGGCAGGGCAGTCAGCTACACCACCATGGACCAGATCCCAGAGCTTCACCCCACTGCCTGGAGACCGAGGGGATGCCAGCACCTTCCCCATACATTCCTCAGCCCCGTGCCTGCTCCATACTGGATAGTGCCAGGAACGTGTCAGACCTAAACACAGTTTTCTTCACCTGGAAAGGACAATGTCCTCTGCTGCCTGGGGCTCGCTGTGCCACATGGCCAGTGCCCACCAACGGACTCTGGGCACCTCCTGCTGCCCAGCCCTGCCAGCAGATGGGCCTGGTTCCTTCCCAAAAGAGATCAGGCCACAGAGGAGGACGGTCACATCGTGACCAGAGGTTTGAACGCTGCCAGGAACTAGGAGCCCACAGAGCACGTCTGTGCTTGCAGCACAGACACTGCTGCGGTGACTAGTTAAGACAGTTTTAACAGCAGACTCCACCGACAGCACAGCACATCTTGTACTCCAAATCTGTCCCTCTATTTCAACGTTATGAAACAGTATCATCAACTGCGGTTCAGGTATGGCTGGAAAAGAAAACGTACTAGCGCAAAAACAACAGCCCTGTCTAACATTTACAGAGTGACTTTCAGCAGAGCAGATCTCACGGGATTCCTTAAGTCTTTCCAAGCCAATTGTATAATGCCACAGGTTTTCACAAGTGCAGCTAAGGGCAGAGTTGTGCGCTCTGTATA
The DNA here is from genome assembly GCF_023634085.1 of Falco cherrug. NCBI lineage: Eukaryota > Metazoa > Chordata > Aves > Falconiformes > Falconidae > Falco > Falco cherrug. The sequence goes on from NC_073700.1 coordinate 103,838,412, forward strand.
TATGATTTCTTCTATTCACTGCCAGCTGCAAGGGGTCAAACGCTGACAGAGCACAGGAGCAATTCTACATAACAACGTCGCAGAGGAAGGAAAGCACGGTCTGTGGCAGTGGCAGAGGGAATTCACTGCAAGCACAACACAACCGCTGGTTTCAAGGTTTCCCTTGAAAAAGAGGGAACAAGCAAGAAGTAAGATAGAAATGCCCTTTCCCCAGCACAGCACAGTAGGGCTGCAACACAAATTTTACCATACTTGCAAGAGGGAGCAGGGGATTTATAGGTACAATTATAAATTCTGCAAATCCTTTCCAAATGACTGTCCTTGAAGGACTGAAGCAAGATCCCAATCTCCCTGAACTAACTATGTAACAGAGCTCAGCAGGAATGAAATGCATTGTATGACTGTCACTTCTATCATTTTAAGCAGAATCTTGTTTTAGTAGCCTGTCAGATGACAAGGGTAGATATTAATTCAATAGATAATACTGAAGTCCCAGAAATAGTTATTTCAAGTATTTCTATATTGCAAGTTAGGAACAATGCTTCACTTCCCATTTGGACATACACAGTGTTCAAATCAGTATGAATAACATCCATTTTTAAGGTGTTTTCATTATGATTTTGCATAAGTCTATCATAAACTGAGACAGTATGTGCATTATGGACGTAAATCTACTGTGGCTTATACACACCTTAATCAAAGCACCTTCAGTGAGCTCAGATTTATGCAGGTTTACCTCAAGTCTTTATATGTGAGTGAATCTCAAGTAAAAAACAAAAACCAAAAACCCCCACCAGATCCACAATACTGGTGTTCCCAAAACAAACAGCAACCTAATCGCTAATGGAGACACCTCTGTACAACTCTGGTCTCAGGTCTGAACCTACACACATTCCTGTGGCTCCTTCTCCTCCTAAGAATCCAGCTCCATCCCCAGAAGACCCATCTGTCAGCTTCAGGCACCTGCACTGAAAGTCTTTTGCTGTCCTGCTCCGTGTAACCCTCAGCCCACGCAAAGTGTTCAGCTGGTATGTGGGTAGAGTCCTCTGTAGCCGACACCTCTAAGAGAGGGGGAAAACATGTTTCAAAAAGCAGCAGCAATGAAAAGGGAAGAAAGCAAGATAAAAAGAAAACAGTAAAAAGTTTAGGAACTGTAAACATTCTAATTACTATCCAGATATTTGCAAGGAAAATTACACAGTTTACTTTTTATTAACTTGCTACGCTGCTATGCTATAGTGAAACATTTCTCCATCTTTGATTGGGAAATGAAGATGTGCTGTACTTGTTTAAGCCTCTTGAAGACTTTTCTGGTCTGTCACCTGAGAACACCTTACCTTCTTATCTAGAATGACCATTTTCCCCTGAGAAAGGAAAAACCTATCCACCTCCCATTTCAGACCTCCTAAGCTGACTCACATCTTCTGAAACTCTTTTTCTTTGTTGTGCCAACATCTCTAATGGACTTTGTTCTTTAAACATCACTTCGCTTCAGATAAAAATTAGAACAAGGTTTTAAGAGTTCTGGGGAAGGGGGGAAAAAAAAAAGGAAATGGCTGGGAAGTTAGAGATTTTAAATGCACATTGCAAAATGTCACATGAGACTCCCCCACGGCTGAGAAGATTGAAACCTCACCTACCCACCCTCTCCTAAACGATGTCACTCACTAACGCAAAAGAACTGAGCACTTCTTCCCGGTAAGGTTTTGGACAAAACCTCCTGAAGCCCTGAACCACAACCTTGAAGGTCTCCTGCAAACCATGGCAATTACAAACAACCTCGGGTCACACTGACAATATTCATGTTAAAAACTCAAATGGTGGTATTTTTGTGCACAGTAAGCGTAACTAAGTTTGGCAGCAGCAGGTACTGAAAACATATCATCATTCCTCTTACACCTTGGACCAGCCACACATCCTACAAAGGAACTCTTTCGCAGAGGGGCTCAGCTCTTGAACAGCCTTTTAAGATGATGACTTCTGAGGGAAGCCCATTACCACTGACAGCTGTGAGCCCTTCACACAGACACCCAAAGACAGAGCTCCCATCTGAGATGCTTCCCTGGATGGATTAGGAAGGAGCACCAAGAATTTGCCTTCATACCAGTGTCTGTGTCTCAGCCCTGACAAATCCCTGTGCCCTGTGCACACGCAAAATGCCCGTTTTCTCTGCAAAATGCCCCCACCAGGGTTGCCAAGTAATTTAGCGAGGGTACGCTGCAGCATAAGCAGGATGTTTTATCTTTTACCGCTCACCAGAGGTACAAATGTTACAGCAAATGTTTCAGCATGTCCCGGTCTTTCCGCCCTTCATCTCTGCGGATGAGCCTTCTTCCACAAGTGTTTTATCTGGTACCTCCCTGCCAGTTCCCTACAGACAGCACTTCCTTCCCATGCTGCCCCCGAGCCCAACGAATGCAAGCCCGAACTGAGGAACACCAACCTGTCACACCTGGTGAATTTACAGAGGCTGGTGCGCTTGTTTGGTTCTTCTGGGGTGGATTTTTTTTTTCTGGGTGGGTGAGGAAATCAATTTCCCCCTTCAAATCAACCCGGGGTCAAACCTCCCAATGAAAAGCCAAAGGCTTTCACCAACAAGGGGAACTGCAACGCAGCATAGGGATGCCAGGTGAACTCCGCAATGTCCCACAGAGCCCCTGAAGTAAAGAGGTGTGCCCTAGAGCCATGCGCTGGCGGGGCGCAGGTGCACCGTGCGGCACGAGGCTCCCGGGCAGCCTGCAGACCCCCGCTCCCCTCCGAGCACTGCCATCGAGGCGCCAGCACCGCCGCTGCCACCGGGCAGCAGGGACCTGACCGCCAGCCCCGGCCTTGCTCTGCTCCTCAAGGCAGTCACTGCAGAGCAATGCTCTCCTTCCCACACCTGAGGAACGCAGCGTTCCTCTCTCGTCTGGAAAAGCACAGGCTATGGCACAGGAAGCAGGTTTCAAAAGATTTACATAGATGGGCTTCCCCCCGCCCCATTCTGGTGTGAAAATGAAGAAAAGATAATATAATTACACTTATTTATATACTGAATTTGTTTTGGAAGTGAAGACACAAGAGCACTTGCTTTTAATTTCCTTTTTCCAGGTTCATTCTTCATTTACTAAGAACTATAAAAATTCTTTTGGAAAAGTAATATATTCAAGACTAATAAAATTCAAGTGCAAAATATTTTCAGAGGCAGCTTAGGTACAATTATTAAGCTGTCAAATAAAATCATCTAGTCTAAGTTATACTGGAGAAAGGACAAAGTTTATAGCTAATTTCTTAGACCGTAAGGGAACTGTTCCCAGGAGCAACCCTCCTATCCAAGGTGCTGCCAGGTAACTCCAAGAACAGTCAGGTGTATGGGCGAGAACAGCGAACCTGAGTACAGTGTCAATGCTGGCCAGCAGTCCACCGCTCACCAATCTTCCATTTTCACTACCACACTCCCCACCTCTATAGCTAGCCTACCTCTACTCACATCAAGTGACCACAGGCAGCTCGGTATCTGTAATCAAAAGCAAACATGCTTTTTTTTTTTTTTTTTCTAGATGGCAATGGTGAACTGCACTGCCCTGATAGCTGATCCTTGGAAATTAAACCTTTCTCTGTCAGCTGTGGTATTTAAGTCACCAAAGAGGTACCCTGACAGTGACCTTTACCTGCAACTGACTGATTCAAAATGAAGAAACAGTGACATCAGAAGGGCTGAGACCAAATGTTTTCAGAGCTCCATTAGCTCCTGTATACATACATCACATGTGCAGTCACAAAAATGTCATCACTTTTAAAACATATTTATTTATATACATATTTATATATATAATAAGGTATATTTATTAAACAGTCTTCTTAACCCCTTGCCTTAACTATTTTTAGAAGAAAGGTAATAATAATATTATTTTTAAAAAAATAAATTGAGGAAATTATGGATGCATGGGAAATGGAGAAAGCTACTTGGAGTAGCCAAGTGAATGGAAGAACACACGTGGTCAGAATCAGCCCCCGGCTCCGCCCTGCTTTGCATCGATGCAGCTCCGTTCTGCAGCCCTGACAGCATTGTGGCCTCCCTTTGTAGAAGCCCAAGCAACTACTCGGGATTCAAAAGCTGCACTCCACAGCTTCTAGAACCAGAATCTAAAACGAGCAGTTTTAGCCCACGATTAAAATTGCTTCATTAAACTAAAACAACCACCAAGGCACAGTAACTCCAGTCAACAAGACTACTTTTGGGGAGCCCACAGAAAACCAGAGCTTACCTGCTCTGCAACTCCACAGCAAAAGGAAAAAAAATAAAGGACCTGTGCAACCTGCAGCATCCTCATTCACCTCATGTTTTTCTAATGATCTCCCAGCTAACTCCAACATCCATAAACTTTTTAAAGCAATTTACTCATCACCAAAGCATTGCTTGCCGAGTTGTGCATGCCACAGTGAAAAAAACCAAGATGTCAGTGCATGAAGCCGACGCTGCATGGAGAGAGCTTCTCTCAGGGAAGGCCAGGTTCTTCTGTGGTGAAGGGACAGAGCCTGTAAAGTACGTTTGTGGTGCGGTGATACAGCTGCACAGAAAGTCCAGATTAGAATGGTATTTTTATATAAACTAATCTTGACATTAATGCAAAATATATTTTATTGGATCCGACCTGCGGTCTGATTTCATATCAAGACAGATCCCCAGCACAACAGCTTTTTGTAATGTAAAATATAAACACGCATCTGTGAGCCAAAATCAGTGGCAAAGGTGTAATAGCAAACATCCCTATGGCGAGCTTGTAAGAAACAGCCATCCTCAGACAACAAAGACTGAATGCGAGAGGGTACATCAATTATTGCTGCACAAAGCAGATCAAAAGAACAGCACACAGCTGATACGTTCATAGTTGTTCATGCAGCATGAAAATGAGAAGGGCTGAGATGATATTAGACAATACAACAGCATGCAGTCAATTTTTAACAGATTCATGCAAATTATTCTTTTTTTTCCTCAAACCAAGGGAAGTTGCAATGCTACTGACACTGCACAGTTGACTGTTGATCTTCAATGTGTTAAAAAAAAATCTGTTATAATTAAGGAATTGCTTGGCCTCTGTCCATTTTGTTCCACACTGCTGCCTCACACTTGTTTAAAGAACTGAGAAAATTTGTTGAAAATGTGGCAGATAGCGGGAAAAAAAAAATGTTAGGCTTGACTGGTTCAAATTAGGCGGTATTTGTACAGATGGAGCACCTGCCGTGACTGGCAAGAAGAACAGTCATGTCGCTTTGCAAGAAAAGTTTTTGGATCGAAAGTTATTGAAATACCATTTGTATCCATCAGGAATTTTATCTGAGCCAAAGATTTAGGTTTCTTACATGTCTAAATCCTGTCATCTCCTACTCCAACAAAATAACTATGCATGAGAACTGCCAATAAGCATACCATGTAATTGATGAAAATGATGAGCAGAATACATATACAGTGTCTTCTGTCAAAGGGCAAAAACCGTGACAGCTTCTGGAAACAGAATGACCAATACATTTTCTTAACAAAAACTATTAACCCTTCAATGACAACAGTCTGCCTAAACCCAAGAATGGGATCAGAAATCTGGTCTGTAGGGACATGACATCTCAGATTTCCAGCCTCAATACGCGCTTACAGGGAAAGGATTACCCATTTACTGCATGCTGTCACCCATGTGCTGCTTTTAAGTCGAAGCTGATATGTTCTTACTCTATTTGAATGGGTGTGCTTCAGTTATTTGCTGCGTGCGAGAAGTGACAAGTGAAGTTCTAAGAAATACTGTGATCCCATGTTTTCGGAGTTGCTTCGCTCTATGTTTGAAGATCCTAGAAAACAACAATTTCCCATTCCTATCCCACTCTATAATGTGATGTAGACCATTTTATTTGAAACAGTTTGGAATCTCTCCACTTTAAAAAAAGAGGAGATATCCTTGCAGCAACAGAGAGAAGATCGATACTCTTATCTACAGAACATGTCCAGGCACACCCACGGAACCACAAAATCCAAAAATGAGTACTTGAAAGCAGTTCCCATCTGATATGCGCCTTCCCTTTTAGTGCCTGTGAAGACTGGGACCGACACATATTCACGAGCAGTAATACTCTATTACAAATTTTGTTAAAAATAGACTGTTCAAAAGTCACCAGTTCTCATCTCAATGGCTTGGTGTCAATAAAGCTGAAAAGAAGGGCAGAAAGGATGTTCAGAAATACTGTCAGACTACTTAAAGGATGCAGTGGCAGTTGTACTATTAACTTCATTTCAGGAGAAAAGAACCAAGGGTAATTCTCTCTTTCAACAATAATAACAATAAATTATGTTTAATAATAAATAGGAATCAACATACATTTTAAAGATCATTTACAGTACATCCAGGGGAAAAAACCCAACCCAAACCCAAAAGCCAGACTGCTGTAAAGACTGACCCCTGGATTTCCTGATTCCCAGCCTTGTGAACGCTCTTCTGCCTTTGAGTATTTCCATTCTTCTGGAACTCCTACATTTGCACATATTGATTCATTACTTTAGTTCTGGGCAAATACCAGTTTTGCCTAGATGGAGGAAAGTATAACAGAAATCACCATTTCAAAATAAAACTTCAGATTAAACAAACCATTACAGAATCTGTTTTTAGAAATACATGAGAAGGTTTTTGGTGTTTATTTGGGTTTTTTTTAAGGTAAGAGTGCGTTGAAAACAATACACAAATCCTGCCACATGAAGAATTAAAAATAATTTAAATGGAAGTCTAAATAGATAGTGTGAATTTTCATTACCCAACAGAAATAAAAATGGGTAAAAAAGTCAAGAATTAAAACTTATTTTGGTTTTATAGTTCATAAGCTGAAGTTTCATCAGTAAGATAAATAACCACCGTTGCTTGCTTAACCACATATGACCTAGCAAGCAACTTCACATGTTTTTGTTGTAGCTCGTCTTCTAAGTGGAAGAAGTACTTGACTTTGTTTTTAAAGGAGGAGGAGTACTTGCAGGAACACAACACTGTACACCCAGTGCTTTTATTTCTTTTTAATTATAATGCCTTTTCAATAGCAAACAGCATAGATTCATCTGAATGTTCACCAAAGGCTTCACCCTTTGGCTGCGAATTATTCACATGCACATAAGTATGTATGCTTTGTAAGTATTACAAAAATACTTTGCATGAAGCAAATTCTGCCAAAGCAATACACATCTGTAATCTAGGTGAGGGTAAACAACCCCCACATGCTTTTCACCTGTCCCTCTACCTCCCAGTACAAGCGCAGTAAATACTCAAGTTGTTCTAGCACTCTAATGAAATGCTGAATACTTACGAATTTTACATACAAAATACCTTTAGTTACTACAGTCGCAAAAGTATGAAAACCAGTTTTGATAAACTGCAAAAAAATACTCCTTTTAAAATCAATGGTATTATTTGTTGGAGGAAAAGTTAACTTTCACTGCAACTTTGACAGAAGGGAAAATGATAATGCCATTAAAACTAACACCATCCGTAAAGTATATCTCTTAAGACGGCTTACCACTAAGGCATGCCGCCTTTAAAAACACATGCCCTATTAAATGAGGTTGTGCACCCAAAGGATGAAGCAGGAACATGTAACGACCCCTCAGGAAAACACCCTGCATCAGGCTTCCACAATTTGAGTAGAATACAGGTTGTTATGTAAACACTGCAATATATGGATTTATACTGATAATATTTTCCAATTGAAAACTCCCTGGAAATTTTAAATCCATCCCCTGCCCCTCTGATCCCTCCCTGTTCACCTTCTACTTTCTTTATGCATTGTTTCCCTTCCCTAACTTTTTTTTTTATTGTTTGTCTCTCCTTTTACTGTCACTTTATAACCAGACTTCTCATTTATTGTTCCTTAAATAATTAAACAGTCTCCATTTGCTTTCCTGCTTACAAGCCAGAGTAGCATCCTATTTATGTGCTATCAGTCACTTCTACCACCTTTCACTTTCTCCTGTTGCCGTATCTTTATAGTACTATCTGGCAGGCAGAGATCAACTTTTTTCCTCTTCTCAAAGGGTAAGTCGGCAGCTTTATGAAACTGCTAGTAATGTAGGACAAAACACACACTAGATAGCTGAACTGACCCTGAAAAGTAGAGGTAAACCTTAATCAAATACATCAAGATCTGTAGTGGCAATTTTCATCTCTGTTTATGTAAAAAATCCCATTACCCAGTTCTATGTATCTCTGAAAAGGCTTCTACCAGCCCTGTTTACTTTGTTACCTCCTTTCTGTCAGTGGAGTGGAGATACAAAAAGCCAAGTTCAATCCCTCAGCAACGCTTCTAGTTCCACTCAAATCAACAAAAACATCTTCTCTCAAGTCCCGTGGCACAGCAGGGAGCCGAGCCAGAGGGCTACGGTGCAACCCCACCGACCCCTTCATCCTTTGGGAAGTCAAAGTACCCAGTTCAGCCACTATCTTGCTCCTTGCTGTCCTTCACTTTTCCCCTACTCCGAAGGCATCTGTCCTTCCTCATCTGTTCCCATTTCCCTCTTTCTCTTTTTTTCACCCCTATAAAAGTTCATACCTTCTCCAGAGAGACGCCTCATTTTAATTCAGCTCCCATCACCTTTTCCTTGCTGATGGAAAGCAGAACTCTGGAGGTACGCTGATCCTTATGGTAAAAGGCTTTTCCCGCATCCACTGGTGAAATCAGTGCAGAAAGAAGCTAATTAGACAAAAATAAAAACCTGCTTGCTGAAGGAACTCAATAGATCATTTAAATATCCAGGGGGAGAGGAATAAAAGTTACTTGCTTGTTCGGTAGCAGTAAGCATTGTGTTTGTTCTTCAAACTAGGTCTCAATGTAAAACCAGCCAGCGCCGGCCACAAATGCCGCTTAGCCTACAGGGGTAAGCAATGCAAGCCATCAATGGCACGTACGGACACAGACACCAATTACCCACAGAAATCTTCATGAAGCAGGAGCACACATCTTTAACCATTGTGAAATACAGAGATCCTCCTCCACAGTGGGTTTGGCAACTGTTTATCTAAAACGTGAGCTCAGACGAAGCAGTGAGTAAAATCAATACCACATCACACTGCTTCTTCTCTGGGATGCACCCACAAGTCCGTTGCACATCCAGACTAACAAACTGCACCAGAACGATGGAAGCACAGAAACTTCTTTATTATAAGAGCTGAATTAAAACTAGAAGCACAGATTTACATTCACCAGAACAACTCTAAATTTGATGCTACTTCACCCACTGCACATTGGATTTAAGAGTAGAAGGCACATCTATTTAAAAATACTTATTGAATACGCTGAGAAGTTTCTGAATCCTTATTGCTTGTAGTTTCTGTAGACATACTGACGTTTGATTCATACCGGCACTGAAGTGCTCTACCAAAGCTGCACTTTCTGGAAGTTACTTTTAGTGAATAAAATAATATTTAAAACAGCTTAGCCAAACAAGCCAAGGTAAATGCTACATATTCCATGAACTCAAATAATTTATCCTTGGCTCACAATAATATAATTTTGAAATAAGGTTCTGTTTAGCATTATTACAAGTTTCTAAATTTCATAGCTCCATAAGAATTTTCTCTAAATTTACAAACAATTTTTACTGCATGAAGTAGAATTGTAAAGATTATTTTACTAGCCACAGAACACTAATTTAAGCTGCATTCCTACATGAGGCCTGATCCAAAGACCACGCATGCAGATGACAAGGACAGTAGCTACATATAAATCCTCTAAGTCATCACAAACGCAATATTCTACTCCAAGAAAAAGTACCGTCCTTAGTCCATCTTCTTATTAACTGAAACGGTAACAAGTATTTCTATACCTATTCCTGCTTGCTTAAATTATTCATGTCATTAAAAAAGTTTAAAATCTTCCTGCCAGTGAACCATGTATCCCTTGCGTTACCCTCATAAATATTCCTAGCGAAGAGACAGGAAATATCCTTAAAAGCAAGATTCAGAAGTACCGTATTATTTAACTGAATATCTAAAGGTGTGTTTGCAATGAAGCAATAGATTTTCTCTGGGTTTAGACAGCCAAATTAGCACTTCTGAGTAAGGCTGAATTTTATAAATTTCAGTTCTACTGCTTGGAGGTTATTTCTTGAGCTGATGTATGCGTTTGCTCTGAAGTTACTCTAATGCAGCTTCAGTGTGAGCAGGAGGAGCTTCCTAACTCCCAAAAGATTCGAAATACGGACCCCGTAAAGCACATGGAAGAGACAAACCACAAATGTCTTTAAATTAAGCCTTGCTGTAAGTGTATCTGTGGCAAAGCTCTCATCAACTTTATTAGCACAGGACCGGATCCAGAGCGTGAACTTATATGCTTATTAAATTATATTTCTTTTTCAATTAATCTCTCATTTGAGGCAAACCACGCTGATTCTTGACAGTTGCAGGTATAACCCTCCTTCTCATTTACTGAGGCCCTGATCTCCTTCAACTCATCCTAAGGCAATGGAAAACTACAATTGCCCACAGCAGTTCATCTTAGCTGGACTGAACTAACTCAGCGCAAATTTTACAGCAGACCTCCGGGAAGGCAAGATCAGGGCTCAGAGCTCCTGTCAGCAATAGCTGAAAAACTGGAAGAGATCTGGACTTAAACCCAAGTTCTTCTCCTACTGACATCAAAAACCTCTCAGTACCGCCAATGGGCACATCCCCACATAGTGCCGTACAGTGGAATTATCTCACAACGGGCCCAATCCTGCTATCTTGAGTCATCAGAACGTTACCTGTAGGAGTAATCCCACAGAAACCCATGGCAACTCGCACCAGTAAGTGCTGCAGAATCAGCTAAGCAATCACACTTATGATAAATTCCAAACAATTTTACCATTTCAAAACTAGAAAATCTGACTCTGAACATAGTGAAGGTCTGACAAATCAGTTCATTCTACAGCTTAAATACTTTCTTCCTCTCTAAATCAAAATAGAAGCCCATTGCGTGCCTGTCCTTTTTAATTAAATTACTAAGAATAATATCAACGGGTAAGTCATACAAACACTGTGGTGGTCTGTACCCAAGCCTTCAAGCTACTGCTTTCAGCAGGGCGTGATGCACACCTCGCAATTTAAATGTACAAATTATTAGACAGATTGACACAAGAAGAAATTGTTGCCAGTTATTTTTCAGCATTCAGGTAAGGCTATCCAGTTTTTGCCTTGAAAAGTACTCATCTTCCTTTCCTTGCCAAAAACCTTATTTTTAAAAATAATTACAATAATCTCAAGAGCATTAGCTTATTTTGTCATTTTCAGAGATATACATATATGTAAATATCTCCGGGCTGACGCCTTTGAAAGGAGTACTAAATGCCGTTTGCCTGGCTTTCATTCTGACTCTTTAAGTAGTTTGTTTATTCATGTTTTTCAAGTTATTTGGTTGGTTTTATTCTGTATTCACACCGTTTCTGCTGTCCAGGGACATTCCAAGAGACTGGGTGATAAGCTGCAGCCTGAATCACTTTGCGATTTCCTAAGAGATACTCTGAAATCTCCTGAATTTTGAAGGCAGAAGCCAAGAAGGAGAAAAAAACAAAATCCCGCTGGCACATCAGAGACATTTCCCAAATTTTTGGAGAGGGAAATTCTGGAGGTGCAGATGGCCGGGAAGGCGAGAGAAGAGCCTGCGGTTTCTGCGCACACAGAGCACCCGGTACCCGCGCACTGCGAGCGACCGCCGCATCCCCCCGCGGGCGCTACGGTGGCGGCCGTGCTCTGCCCGGGGCCCCGCCGGTCCCCGCCGAGCGCCAGCGCCGCCCCCACGGTCCCGCCCGGCTCCGGACCGGGCAGCGGGGCGGCCCGAGGCGGTGCAGCTCACCTGGGCGCAGCGGGCGCCGCCGCTGCCATTTGTTGCTCGCGTTCGGAGCGAGCTGCCCTCTCCTCCCCATGGCAGCCACCGCCGCCCGCTCCGCAGCAGCTGGTCCCTGGTAGGTGTCAACGTGGAAAAATCCCACCGCAACGCACGCGGCGCCTTCCCACCGCTGCCGCCTCCGCGCCCCGGCCGCCGCCCGCACCATCAGCGCGACCCCCGGCAGCCCGCCCCGCACACGGCCGGGGGCGCCGCCGCCGGGCAGACAGGGGCGGATGGGGGTGCGCTTTCCTTCCCCCCTCGTTTTCTGATGCCGCCCCGGTACGGGATCAGGGGCGCGAGTCCCAAATCCCTCGTTTGCTCCCAAGCGAGGGGGTGGCAGCCCCCCCCCCCCCCCGTAGCCTCTGCCTCTTGATTCCCTCCCCACCCCGCCGCTGCCTCGGCGCAGCCCCGACCCCGTCACCCCCCAGCACTCACGGGGCGCCGGCGGCTTCAGAGCACGGCGCGGGGGAGGGGAGGGGGTACCCCGGCTGGCCCTCGCCCATCAGTGCTGGGCCAGGTGGCACGGCACGGCACGGCACGGCGGTAGCGGCAGCGCTGCCCACCTCCCTCCCTCCCTCTCTCCCTCCGTCCCCGTCGAGTTTCCTCCCGGCGCTCCCGGCCCCCCAACTCACATCGCGGAGCGGCGCTTTCCCGCAAAACTTCGCGGCGTGTCGCCGCTGGGGCTCGGCGCGGCTCGGCTCGGCTCGGCCCGCGCCCCAGCGGCGCAACAGGCGGCGCAGCCTCACCTGGCGCGGGGCCGCCGCGCCATGGGAGCGCCGGGCGGAGCCTGCCGGCGGCGGGGCCCGGGCGCAGCCACCGCCCGCCAGCGCTGCTGCCTGCGCCGGGCGCGGGCCGGGCGGCTGTGCCTGCCGCGCCGCGCTGCCTCCTGCCCCTGCGCTGCGGCTGCGGGCGGGCGGGGAGGAGGGAGCGGGGCGGGGAGCAGGGGAGGAGGAGACTTCCCTCCCGCTCCCGCGGCACGGCGGGGAGGCGCCCCCCGCGAGCGGCGATGCCGCCCGTGCCTCCCCGGGAGCGGTGTCGGCTCCGCGCCCCCAGCCCCGGGGCAGAGCCGGGGCCGCCCCGGCCGCGGCTGGTGCCGCGCAGCGCCCGTCAGTGCCCGCGGGGAGCCCCGTCCCTGCCCGCGGCGCGGCGCTGCCCGGCGGCTGCCGGCTGCCCCCGCGGCGCACGGAGCGGGGCGATGGCTTCGCCGATCGGGATGAGAGGCGCTCCCCGCCCGCCCGGCCGCCCGCAGTACTTGATTTGGCGAACTTGCTGCTGCAGGGGTTTTGCTGCACTAGGGGAGCTCACCCTGCGCCCAGCCCCACCAGCCCCTTGCACTGGTGTTGCGTAGAACCAGTTGCTCAGACCCTGCTCTGGGTCTACCGTGATTCTGGCTGGGGTGGCTTTCTGCTCTGAGAAGTGCTTCTGTGAAACGTGCCACGTTGCAGCAGTGGCACGGACTGCCAAAGCCGAAGCCAGGCTTGAAGGAACATCACCAGGCGGTCAGTTGGCTCTCCCAATGAAACATACGCTCCCTGGTGCACTTTTCTACTCGGGCTCTGTGAAGTTAATGCTCTGTTTACCTCGTGCAGCCAAGGGTTCCGTTGCCTGTCTCCGGCTGAGAGCACCTGGGTAGATGGGCTTCAGAAAGATTCGCCTTTGCTTGGTAGCTGGTTTGCATTAAAAATGAAAGCCACTGAAGGTGCTACGTGGAACAGAAAATGAATTGGCTGGGATTGCCTTGGTGTTTTTTTGGCCTCTAACGATACAAAACTGTTTTGTCTCCATACAGGCCATAGTTAAAAAGAAACTGCTGGGTCAGAAAGACCAGCTGTGTGCTGGTCTTTTTTTTTTTTTTTTTTTTTTGAGGGAGCGGGGAGAGGCAGGGAGAAGGAAAAACATGCAACATACACTGCTAAATGCCATTCTCCATCATTAAACCTCAGTCCTGGGAGTCTCTACCCAAGAAAATACTTACGTCCCTGAGTAATGTCTGAGTCACATCGGCAAGATAATGTAGGACCAGGTCTTTGTATTCCATCAAAACCTGCTTTTTTCCTCCTAAGAATATTTGCAAACTGGCTCACAAACACTTTTATGTATGCCTATCATTTTCTATTCTTATAAGAGGAAATAGAAAATATGGAGAAACTTGATAAAAATCACTTTTGACGGTTCCTTACACATTCCTTACGCTGACTGACTCAACCCAGCTTTGAAGACATAATCAGTTAAAAAATAAAAATTTAGTATATGAGCATGCATTCCTGTTGACAGTGTGTTGTGTTACAAGTCAGTGACCAGAAGAAGCCACGACTGGACTGCCAGCCCTGTACTATTTGCAGTGGGAAATGATTTTCAGGCTTTGTGAGTTTTATTCCTTTAACTGAAACTGACTCAGATTCATTTTCAGGCAGTAGAAAAATATTAATCATTGCTGAGAACCCAAAATCTAATGTGCAGGAACCATTTCTTCAAATTCAGCTTGTGTTTGTATTTTCACTGTTCAGCAGATAGGCATCTGACAACTGGGTATAGCACTCAGGATGGATGCATTTTGTTGCTCATACCCACAATACACAATAAGACAAGCATCACAAACCTCCTTGGAGTGACTTGCTGCTGTTAAATATTTTCTTAATGAAAAAGAAGATTAGCAGATCTGCTTTCCATTTGGTTCAACAGTACAGAAAAAAAGAAAGTTTATTTGATTAGATAAAAATGGATGGCTTCCAGCGGTAATTTCCCTTTAAAACTGAACCTCCAGTTCTACTTTGTGGAATGAACCATTTGCATAGTTAAATATCATAACAATATAAGGGAAGGCTGGTCTTAGCTTGCATAACTTAGTTTACCGCATTAGCCGTGATGTTACTCATCCTATTGATTTAAGCGTGATTGCCTGTGTTAAGGCAAAAAGAACCTCACAAAAGATAGAAATACTTATTTTTCCTGTTGAAATTGCAGCTTCCAAAAACTTTTTGGCCAGCTGCACATGAGTAGCTGGTTTGGAGGTTTGTATTCAAAGACTCACTCCTGAGAGCGGCTAAGCATCTATAACTTCAGCTGAAATTAATGGGTGTTTAGTGTATCTTTGAAAAGGAGAAGAAAGGTGTGTTTTTTCTGGGGAAAATTACTGTGAAGGGATGCATAGCTACTTGCTGTTAAAAATGTCACAGATTTTTAAGAACTGAAATACTGCTGATGTTATGCCCCCCCCCATCCCCAGCTGGCTGTGTGTGCAGTAGAAAATATATTCTAGGTAAAAAAACCTTCTTAGCTCCATGAACAAACCCACTAGCAGATTTGCTTATTAGCTTATTGGCATCACATGTCCATTTTGCAGAAGCAGAAGTGAAAGGATTAGTCCTTTGTTAGGAAGGAGTGTAAGTTTAAAGGAGAAGGTCATTTGGCTGCCCTCAAATAAGAAAGCGACTGCTAATACTTGCTGACTTTTACACATAGTTCTGCAAATTAGGGAGCATAAATAGGTGATACTAGATGGTTCTTAAGTTTACCTCATAAAATAATTTTAATAAGTGTTCATAAATATTAAAGGCCCCAGTACTAACAACCTTTACACAAATTATTTTTTCTAATGCAAAACCCCCTACATAATTCAGACAGACTATGAGTAAGGGTCATTCATACAAATAAGGCTTTACAGGATTGGATCCTTAAAAATTTATAAACATCAACAAAATACTTCAATGGCTAAATTAAAGAATCATCTGGTACCATCTATTCCTTTAAGCTTCCCAGATATTAATAACTTTGTATAAAAGTCAGTGCTGAGATAAATTGAGTGACCTTACTAGAGGATCAATTATTTTCATAGCCAACATTAAAGAACTAAATCTTGCAACGGTCTTACTCTAGCAGCATGTGCTTAGGAGTTTAGAGGGAATATTTCTTCTGTTCATGGGCCAGAGCGTGACTTTTTTTGTAAAGACAGTGCAAACACATGTCATCCTCCTTGGGATTACTCCATGATCAAAGGGAGGACACACACAGGGCCTGAAGCAGCAGTTTGCGTTGAGCCACAAGAGCAGCAAAAAGTATGAATTTTTGCATCCTGGAAATACTAAACCCCACACAAACTACAGTGTTCACACTGTAGCCGTATTCCTAAATTGGACACCTGCTTCTGCTGTTCCTCTGTGCTTGATGGTGCCAAGAGTCTTCATGGTCCTCTCAGCCCATAGGTACTGCCACTGTATGTGTAGGTGATGAGGTTTTGCCCCAAGGAGGTTAATAATGGAGAAGAGCCATCTTTGCAGAGGGCCAGTACAAATCCTTTGTGTCTCTTAGTCTTGCTTAAGCCCTGTGCTAGCAATGTGCCAACCATCTTGATTTCTAAGCACTGCTACTCTCACAAGGGTTTGAGGACTGGGGTTTAACCACTTTCTTCAAAAAGTACCAGTAGCTTCTGTTTTCCTGTATTTGGCAGGTTCTGTCATTTTGAAAGACCTTTCTAGTTTTGCACATAGTCCCTTTTCTTCATAGTGAAGAGTTGCACGGTATTATAGAAGAGAGTTTCTGTTTTAAATAACAGAAAATCCTTCGACAGTCAATAATTCATCTCTGAAAGAGAAACAGTGGTTGTAAATAAGCTCAACTAGTTCAGCTCATACTCCACCTAGCTCTGATTTAGAGAAAAATATAAGTAGGGAAGTATATTTTTCTGCTATGCGCCATCCATTACTTGAAATTAGTGTTTGGGGCTTGTGACAAAACAGCATGCATTTCTGGTATACTTCAATATTAGAAAAAGAACTGGAGAATAAATATATATAATGCTAGTCAAAACAGGCTAGTGGAAGTTAGGTCTTGTCAGACACACTTGCGGAATTTTTGGCTATTTAGAAGATTTATATAAAAGATTACAGGACTGCATGAGAATAGCAGCTGTATTGATAGGACATACTTGGATTTCTGGAAGGCAGTCGACTTAATACTACATAACATAATTTCAAGTCTTGCATTACATGGAACTAACATGTCACCCATTACAAGGATTAAGAAGTGTCTCACTGACAAATTTCAAAATGTAGTCTTTTAATGGGGAGGTTTCATTCAATGTGGGGAGCTTTCCCAAGCAGAATCGGAAACAGTCTTCACCTAACTTTATTTTATATTGGTTTCAGCAATCCAGGCCTTGAGATAGAATCTTTGCTTTAAAGGCTTGCACATGACGCAATGTATTTTAGCACAGTAAATAAAGAAGACACGTTACTTCTGCAGTGATTTGATTTGGCTAAATGATCACTGTCCAACAAGCAGCACACCAAATTCATTTTACTACAGTCAAATGCAAATTAATACCTCTGGGAGCCAAAAGCTTGTAGGAACGGACACTAGCTCAGAGAGCAAAGACTCAGGGAATGATAAAAAGTGATTACTCTAGATAATCACCCTTAACACGAGATCTCAGTGCAATGCTGTGGAAAGGACTCTGCACAGTCCTTGCATGTTTCAAAATCATCAGGCACAGTTCTGGTGCCTGCACTTTAAAGAAGATGAGAAAATACTGGAGAAAATGCAAATACTTTGCGAATCAAGCACAAGTCTTGGAGACAGGAGGCCTAAAAAGCTGGACATATTTCACTTGCTCAAGAAAAGGATGAGAAGATACAGGGAAAAGATAACAGATAGTGGTGAGCTTTTTCACTCTTGCTGACAAAAGCACAACTAAATCCAGTGACTGGAAGTTTAAGGTGAGATGCAATCAACCTTGAAATCAGATGCAATTTCCTAGCAGTAAAGGTAATTAAACTCTGTACAAGCTTACAAAGGGAGGTGGTGCACTCACCGTTGTGTGATCTTGTCCTAAAAACTGGCTGTCTTTCTTAAATATGGGCTTTACTTCAGCTTCTGGGAGAACCTGTAATGGACTGAGCAGCCTCAAACAGGGAGGGAAGGAGGGTCACGTCAGGCTAGATCCCTTGGTGATCCCTCTAGTCTTGCATCCATTAGAATGATGCATCTGTGCGACTTCTTATATTATGGCTGAAGCAAGGTGCCTTGAATTGTACCCTGCCCTCTCAGACGTTTGCAGGTTGGCTCTGAGGTAATGAGTATAATCAAATCCCGCACTTGAGAGCTCCGGCTGGCTGCCTACAGCGGGGAGGAGGATTCCCTTCTCCACTCCTCCCGGAAGATATTTGGCCTCATATATTCTGCAGTAGATTTTTGCCTTCCCTCGGAGCATGTATTATTTATTTTGCTGTAGCCAGGAGGAAAGTAAACCAATGAAGAAAATAATCTTAGACATCTGATTCTTGGGTCTGAATTCAGCCAAGTCCAGGAGCAGCAGAGATTTTTCTAGCTCAGATTGGCAAAGAGGTTGATTTTTTTGCATGTATTGTTTCTGTGATTGTCTGGACATGTCATGCCTAATCAGTTCTCAGGTACTGCAAGGATCTCAGGTACTGCTTTGGGCACATAAGTTTGGTTTCTCAAGGACTAAAACACGGCTAATGAAATAGCTATCTCAGCTATGAGGTACACGTACAACATTTAGTAGCCACCAATCCTCAGGATATCAGACTAGACAATCTAATGATCTCTTTTGACCTTAACTTGTGAGGAATGTAAAGCTTGTCCCAACCTAATATCAGCCCCTACTTTTCCAGGGCCTCCCAGGAATGCAGGTGGTTACAACATGAGTCACAGGCACCAAACAATCTCCAGTACCACTGGTCAGAGAGAGACAAACTCATGGAGAATTCAAAAACTTCTCAGAGGTGTCTACCTTTAGCAAGAGAGGTGGCCTCACAGTATCCACCATCAGTAGTCCCTTTCTGCCTGCACTGATGGGACAGGACTGCAGGACAACCAGACAGCTTGGACATGGAGAAGCCCTGTTCAAAGCAGGTTTCTGAAGACTTCCAGCTCTTAGCTATGAGGCGTTTCATCCTTGTGACAGGTGAGGGTGCTCAGCATCCCTGCATGAGAACTCAGATATTTAACACCCTCTCTGGCAAAACATTCACAAAGGCAGGCACCATGATGTTTTGGTGTGGTTGCAAGCTCCAAGTGGCTCCATCTGGAAAGTCATTACTGAATAAACATAAGTTCCTCTTTGTAGACTAACATGACTAGTGATAATTTGTTTTTAACCTCTTACCCAGAGAGTCATCAGACTGATGAAACAAGACAGAAAGCACGTACATGTATCATACCAGCACAGATGCACATCTCCATGACTTATTGCCTCTGAATAATATAATTTTAAAACGAGTGTTGTGTTAATCATATATAAGTGTAATGAATAGTGTGACATTGCAGATTATTCATAAATAAAATGAATAAACCATGGTATTACAGATCCCCAAAATGTTTGCACCTGGCAGCCTACACGAACATAGTAGGTACAGCTTCATATAATGCTTTTCATCCAGAATTTGGGATACTTTTTGTTGCTGCAGGGTGGGAGGAAAGGACACATTATAGCCTCAGCTCACCCAGATACTCTTCTCGGTTTAGATTTATCACAGATTTCTTTTACACCCCAGTTTTATTTAAGAAATGGGATTGTCTCATTGAGTGTATGTATAGACTGCAAAGGAGGTTTTCCAAAGAAATCCTCTATTGCGTAATTCTTGCTGTCATTTTTCATAGCTAAATGCAAAAATAAATAGTTTTCATAAAGAATCATTGTTTTTGATGGGACATACAAGAAGCAACCGGCACTATCTCAGAAGCAGTTTGCAGGGTGTCTGGACAGAAAATGAGAAACTTTGGGGGATTTATTATCTTTGTGAAACAGAAGAAAAAGATTGTAAAAAAGTAATCTAGCAACAACTAACAATAACATAACATTCCAGCCGTCTGAGACCTGGACATCTGAGACACTGTTCAGATGATATTGAAGATATTTCTTACTTTATGTACAGTATCACAAGGACTTACAAGAACTTGATTGCCCTGGAAGAAATCACATGGTACCCAGGTTCTTTTATTTTGAGCCTTTCAAAATAATCAACTTGATTGACTAGTTTGATTTTTAAAAGTATGTCTGTTATTGTTATGTAGAAACTGTTAGCCAAATTCACTGGGATTTTGTGTGTGTTTACTGAACATACATATTTTGCGAAATATTTACATGGTATTTTACATTAATAGAATGAGAAGTATAATGTGCACCAAAAAAACTGCCAACCTAAGGTCCTGATCCTGCAGGTATTTATACATCTGCTCAGTGTTATGCACCAAGGGTACTGCCACTGACCAACTGAGCCTTTTAAAGTCTTTAAAGTTAACTGTGTGCCTAAGTCTTTTGCTGAGTGACACTTCCAACAATACCTATGGACACATTGGGAGAACAAAATATATAGGTTAAATGATCCCTCATGCTTAGGCACTTTAATTTCCACCTAGACAAAATGAGAAGGTATGTGCAATTTACTTTCAAGGGAAATCTTGCTCACAAGATGGAAAGTGCTGTATAAAACCTGTTATTACTATGAGATTGCTATTTTATTTTTTTCCTGCAGCCAATTTGTTGAAAAAGTACTTTAATCATCCATGAAATTGTCTTGCAAGACAATTATGTTATGGTGTAATAACAGGTATGTTATGTTATGGACAAATATGTTGTGGTGTAATAACAGATATTACAGGGGAAATTACATGACCTGTAGTAACATATATTTATATATATCTTCTACATGTGAAGATTTTCTTTTCTTCACATATATCAGATACCCTTTGTTATTACTGTTGTTTGGTGCCGGACATCAGGGAGGACCAAGATTGAAACCCTAAGAAGATGTACTTTTTTTCCCCCTCAAGTTAAACTCTGAAGAGAAGCTGACAGAGATTTAACGTAGTCTGTGATTGTTGTAATTACTCTTCAACAATGTCCTTTTCAGGAGAATTCCACAGAAGACAGCCCAGTGTGAACCCCCACATTGAATTAAGTTTTGCCAGTGCAACCTGAATGGAGAAGCATCATAAAAGAACCAGAGGTCCTGGGAAAATAAGCATGAACACTGTCTCTCTGTTTTTTAGGAAGTGGGACAAGTAAATCTTTCTGCAAAGAAGTCCACAAAGAGATTTCTTGTTGCAAGGCACTGATTTTGGACAAACTGCCAAAGCTGAAGTTATTGACTCTTTATAGATACATAGTGATCCACAAGAACGGTAAAAAAAGAAAGAACAAGATCAAGAAGAAACATTTGAAGCATAATTCCCTGCTTCTTTTCTGGCTGTCAATAAAATCAGACTTTTTTGCTCCCGTTTAACTATTTAAGTGCAAAACTTCTGACTAGAGGTCTTGCTAACTGTTGTGCTGAAAGGCACTAAAGGCTGTCATCCAATGTTTAACCCAAATAAACATTAGACCCCACTTAAAATCAGTGGTCTTCCAAGAATTCCTTCAGGCTCAGCGGAATATCCAAAACTCCTAGTCAAAACTGATCATTAATCAGAGGGGAGTAATTGCCCCAGATGCCCAACAGGCCAGAGAAAATTCACCATGGGTGCAGGGTTTTTCTGGTTGCAGGGAATGAGCCTGGTCACAGGGTTTGTCTCAGTTGGCTCCCTCTCTGAAAAAAAGCTGGAGCTTAGACCTCTTTACATTGCTATTATATTATAGGGAAGCCAATATCCCATGGCATATTCATTTAAATTAATTTAAATTGTAAATAAATAAACACGATTAGACCAAGGATTTGGCTGTTCTCTTGTCAGCTTGGGGGAAACAATGAGACAAGGTCCCCAAATAGTACCACTGCCAGCTAACAACCTGGTAAACTAAGAGGACAACCTTGTGATGATAGTCACATTAGAAGTGCCTAAAATCATTAGAATTAATTTTAAAATGGTCTCTGGGAAGCAGCTGGGCAGGGACTTAGAGGAAGAGAATGAGAAAGAGAGAAAAGTGAGGACATTAAAATGGACTGATTAATAAAATATGAATACAGACAAAGCTGTGCAGCTGGGGTTTTACACTAGCATTTTAAAATAGCCATACATATTATTCTGCCTCTGGACCTATATCGCTTTAAATCTTTTAGAAACATATTAAAATTACTCAAAGAGGGACCATTTTGAAAAGCTCCCTAGAGTTATGCAGGATAATTAAAAAGAGGTTCATTGTAAATCCTTCTGTCTAGTTCAACAGTATTATCTGCTTACAGACAGCCCTCTGAGGGCAGAGTTGCAGCCTTGATCTGGCAAAATTATTGTCCCGTGATGATGCATTGCTTGTGCTTACAGAAATGCAGCATGAACACAATAACAATGGATCTTGTATACGGATGCTAGCTACAATGTCAGGAGAAAAACATCAACTACATCATTGTTTATACTAATGAGACATTTCTGAAATAGCATTATTTATCTAAAACCAAGGACAGATCAGTTTCTAAAGCCAAGGAGAACAGGTAAGGGAAGAGTCAGCTGTAATCCAAATTTCCATTTTAGGACAGTTATTCTCTAGATCATGCAGAAGCATTATGAAAATAAGTGTAGAAATGAATTTGAGAGAGATGAGTGGTTGAAAACATTTGGATGGTAAGGTCTCTGTGCATATATGAATTCAGAGGATCATGATCTCAGGAATAATATGACTCAATAAAAAACGGGGTGGAAAGAAATCTTTTAATTCATCTGGAACGATATACTAAAAAAAAAAAACCCACCTTAAATTTGAAGTTCTTATTAGTCTAAGACATGTATCTGTACGTGACCTGCAAAGAAGCAGATTTTTTAAGCAGCGTACCACTGTTCCCAGTTGGGCATGCAAAACTGCGCTACATTTTGGAATAGCATCCACCCTGATGCAGAGGGCTGGCACAGGCCCATACAATTTTCTTCCATTTAAGCCTTCAAGATAGAACTGAAGTGAGAACTTGATCTTTTCTTCACCCTAAAGTCAAAGAGTGACTTTCATCCCATTCCTTTTTTCCTGTCCCTTGGATTCACATACAAGAAGGGGTTGGGCAGCACTTCCGAAATGTGCTGAGGAATCTCCTCGTGGAGAGGCTGTGTGCACATATATTGTGTGCACTTTCAAGGCTGAGTCAAAAAATGACCCCTGTTACCACAGAACAGTGATGAAACAACATATTTGTTTTTATGAGATGCATAGGCCCTTCCATGCTTCTTACAGCTCAGTTTGAATTGTTGCTTTCATTATGAACCTATTAGTTCAGAGTTTTAACAGAGCCAAGCAGCTCTGCTTCAGGCTACTATTTGGCACACAACACCACCAGTACAAGAGTAATGGTTTATTTGGACAGT
Organism: Falco cherrug; assembly: GCF_023634085.1. Taxonomy (NCBI): domain Eukaryota; kingdom Metazoa; phylum Chordata; class Aves; order Falconiformes; family Falconidae; genus Falco; species Falco cherrug. Next base: position 103,861,524 of record NC_073700.1, read on the forward strand.
TTAATAAAATTCTGTACCTCAACTGTTGCCAGGCTCAAAGACAAGCAAAAATGCATGTGGAGGTTTTCAGATTTTACAAACCATATTCAGATCACACAAGGCATCTTTGCCTTTAAAAGCTAACTACACAAAAAGGTAAGAGTTCTCAATTTGAGGTAATTGCCTTGCCAAATTAGATGAAAAATATATTACAATATTGGCTGACATACACTGGATAAAAATAATGTTCAGAGACGGCACAGTAAACAGTTGAAATTCCATGGAATTTGGTTTTAAATATCTGTTGATGATTCAATAACAATGTGATTCATTTGACATGGCAGGGTATAACGATGAACTGCACGCTGTGCTCCCTTGTAAGGTGTTTTGAGAAGTGTCAGGGAACTCATGCTTCACACTGAAGTACACGTAATTGTTATTGATTAAGAAAGATATGATTCAGTAACAAACTAAACATTTTTTGGTCATTACAGATCTTCAAAAAACAAATCTTCTAAAGTACTAATTAAGCCTAAAATTATTTCAAGGAAGAGGAGTTTGAAAGCTGCTGCAATATATATGTAAGAAACATCATATACCACATACACTTGACTGGAAATGCATTTTCTTTTTCTTTTTTTTTGGTGGTAGTTATTCACTACATTTTCAGAACTGCGAATGAAGTATATTGGGAGCTGTAATGCTAAAAGCCTTGCGACTGAAAACTTTAATTTAGAGGCTTTGAATTAAATGATCGGATGACTCAGAAAACTGGTAATAGGCTATAAACTCCTTAACCACGATGGTGGTGAACTGCTTGTTCAGCGCCAACCTGGGCCCCACGTGACCAGCCAGGCCTTGTGGGGCAATCACCAGCCTGGGCTCCAAGTAGCCACTTCCCCACATTGCACGTGAGCCATCACAGCTTGGGCCTGTTGCACAAGCATTTTCCCAGTCTCGACAAAAGCAGGGTAGTGAAAAACACCAGTTAACCTGCTCATAAGCCATGCTGACCTATTGCTTGTTTATGCAACCTGTCAAAGTACTTCATCTGTGGCTACTACAAAGTATACATGTGTTAACTACCTAAGTATTCCTGGGCAGACTTTGCACTACAAAGCTCCCATGGCTCCCATGCCATCATCAGTGCCCAAGCTAGCTACTTTAAAGCTAAAACGGCTCTGTCTACATGAGCTACAGCCACCGTGAACAGCCCTATGCCCTAATGCCCGGGGATGTAGCATGCTTATGTTGCTTGCTGCCCCTAAGTCACAGGGGCTGCTCGTCTGTAGGGACAGGAGGCACAGAGATCCAAGGGACGCATTTCAGTTGTCTTTCTGGAACATGATGGTGACTTGTCAAGATTAGGATCGTGTTGGAGCAAAAGAAGGTGGCAAGGCTACATATTTTCTTGCTCGTTGGAATAAATAGAGAACTGTAAAACTTAGTTCCACTGACTTCAGGAAAGCTATTGGAGTCTATACCAGTATCTGCAACTGTTAGCTTTCATAAGCATTGAAACATATGCACAAAACCACTGCATTTATATTTAAGAGGAAAATTCTGTATTGAAAAAGGCGGCATATATTTTACGAAACAGCACGATTTCCACTGGCTGCATACCTCACAGTCCCTTTTGCTGCAGATTGCTGGCAGGGCTCTTCTGCACCTTGCATGGACACATGCTCTACTCTTGCATCCCCTGAAACAGTGTGGGATGAAGGAAAAGGAACTACTCCAGCTCAACTTTTTCAAAATGTATCTACATTCAAACCTCTTTGGCATTCACAAACAGGCTCCTTTACAAATGCATGGCAATTACACTCACACCTATTTTTAGAGCTGTCTAACACACTTCAAAAAGCAGCAAGGAATGCAAAAAACCAGGACTACCATGTGTCACTTTCTTTAAAAAACAGCACTTGAGTTGCCATGTCTTACTACTTCACTGCTTGTAAGATGGGTGGTGTCATGCATGAGATTTTTCCAGGCACTGATTCTAGTGAAATTTAGTTTCTCAAACTATATTTAGTTCAGTTTCTTGGGAATGGGAAACCAGGAAATGGTGGGACAAGAAAACACACTGTTGGACAGAAGATGGAATATTTGAGAAACTTTAGCTCTGTGATACACTCCCCAGGGACAACTGTATGACCTGGGAAGCAATACCTTGCACTATAATGTCTTACACAACATGAAGCCCAAAACAGCCACTGAAAGAATGTGACACTGTACCACAGTTTAACAAGGGTTATTGCATTTTGACTATTTCATCTATAGGGATGGAGACTCTCCATATTTAACACACAATTTATTGTGCTTTCTGTGGACTTGTTGGCAATTATAAACACGTTTTTTTAGATACTGCCAAAAATGCTTGTAGGCTGATCATTAATAGTTTTTGTCATACAATATTTTCAAAACCAACATTCCAGTATAACCAGCACAAGTGAAGGAACACTTGGAACTACCCGTGGCAACCTAAGTCTCTTTTTGGCCCAGTTAAAATATAGGTTGGGATAGTCCAATAGTCTTCCCCTCTAAGTGAACACAGAACAAGGAAGAGCTGTTTTGCATATGTGGAAATTCATGGGATTTCAATCAAAGGAGAGAAGAGGACTAAACAGGAAATGAAAATGGGCCTGTAATGCAGACTTGGAAGTACTTGGAAGAAATCCTTATTTTTCATGCTATCCAGGATGATAACAGAGCTTGGCCATCATTTGCAGCTGTTCTGGGATATATCACAATGAACAGAGATTAGCTGTTATTATTCAGCGTCTGCTTCAGTGTCCTCAATAACCTATAAAATTCTGAGCTTTACCTAATTGAGCTAGAAGGAGAAACAAACCAATAAATCTATTTTTATTATGATTATGTTATTATACCAGTCTGGGAGTAAATGAATGTTAAATATAATGCCTGGGAATACTAGCTAGTAATCTTCCAATTGTAAGAGTAGCTATTAAGAAGCAGACTGGGGTATAGAATTCTTGTTCAAAAAGATTATTTCTCTTAATCTTATGGCAATTGGAACAGCCATTTATTATTAGTCATTAGTGCCACCCATCACCAGCAGGGCCAGAGGTTGCCAGTGTAGTTGAAGCAGTGCTTAGCTCCTATCTTACATATAGCAGCAATTGAAAATACATTATACTATAGTGCTCCAAAACTAGTGTTGGTTTCTGATAAGCTTCATGATGGGACTAAAGGGGTCAGCTTTAACCTAGTGTGTGCTAAACAGTTTGGAATTTGAGAAACACCCTTCACTTCCATGTCCCAGTGCCCCTGGGGAGACCAGCAGAGATTCAGTGTACCCTCTTCATAAAGGGAGGTGCTGGCTGAAATCCTCTGTAGTAGGCTTAGATCTTGCTTTCAGCCATGAACTTTGTTAATGTTTGAGGTACCCTGCTCTGCACTCACTTTTGCCCTCACAGTTAAGGCAGGGTGGTCTGCAGGTTGTGCATTTATGGGTGGCTTTCTTCTGTGCTTACCCTGTGAATTTTTATTACTGACACTGGGATGGGTGCTTTGACCTATTTTTGAAACTGGACATGTACAGATGTATTTTGAAACTGTGAATCTAAATAATAACCATGCATGATTAAGAGAAAGAACGAGGATTGCAGAAGAAAAAAAAAACCAAACAAAACAGCTGCTATTTAGTAGACTCCTTGTCTCTATCCTCAGTGGTCCAAACTGAATCACTTGACAGGAGATCTATGCTGTGGAGAGCTGTGCTGGCCCGTAGACAGCTGTATGGCAAGGTGCCTGGCTTCCAGGCAGTTGATGCCTCCTTGCTACCAACTGCATCCACAAACTGGCCTCGACCCACCAGGGGTGGAAAGAACAGACTTGCTCCCAAAATCTGAACTGATGGAAGCCTGTGGTTTAGCAATAAACCACCTTAGCCCACGTTATAACATGTAGTCATGACAGAGGCACAACTGCCCATTTTTGGCTGGGCCGCTATCCCATTTGATATGTCTCTTCATAGGCAAAGACATGTTCTGGCTGAACTAGGCAGATGCAGGTGGCCTGGGATCATCTCTGCACCTTCTCTCACTCTTTTCTCCACAGTAACTTGCTGTGGGTAGGGTTCTGTAAGACACTATTACTACTTACAAATAGCACCATAAGTAGAACAGATACTGGGGTACCAACTACATAAGGAGCAGTCTTGAACAACCATTTTAAGTTTATAGCAGAGAAGGAAGAAGGTTTTGAAATTTTTTTGTCACTGAATATTGGGATCTCTGCTTTCCACAGACTAATCGTAGCATATTGTAGCACAAGCCTTCCTTGGAAATGCTGAGAAGACAGCTGAGGATGGATGCCTCTCAGTGCATATCGGTATAATAGCTGTATAAAAAAGCATAAACATGTTACAGCTTGCATATTCACAATATCCCTGATCTTGCATTTCTAGAAAAAAAAAAGGGGGGGGGGGGGGGGGGGCGGTTAGGGGATGAGGGAAAAAGTTGTGGGGCTTCCTGAAGCTTTCAAGATCACTATTTTCCAATGGTGATGTTATTGTGAGTTTTTTAACACCGCTATAAGGCAAGTTGCCTGACAGTATTCTTGACTAAGCTGTACGGAAGAGAGGTATATTCATCCCTAATATTGGTGGCTGCCAGTTCTGTTCTGTATGTTCAGTAAATTATTGCATAAAACATTTATTTTTAAAAGAAGCAGGTTGAGGACAATAAAATGTTTAAACAGTATATTTTATAATATATACTCAAATGTGGAATATATTTCATAATATATACTCAACACTCATAATTAAAATTCAATGTTGAATCTTAACTGTACATGACTGGGGGATTTGTTTTTTCAGGGCTGCCCTAATTATCATGTGCTTTTTCTTTTTCCGTACACCTATTATAGAAATAATAACTGACGGGGAAAATCCTCCAATATTCATCCTCTCAGAATTGTGAGAATTTATGGGTGATGCTAAGCCTGTACAAGTTTTGTAAAACATTGGGCATATTTTCAGAGATAGTAAAAAAAACCTACAGAGGTGAAGTAAAATATGTTAATAACCTGATAAAAGTAAGCATAATAAATGAGTTTTATCTTGCTTGATATAAGCAAAATGTAAAAATTCAGCAGCAGTTCAGGAATTAGACTTTATTTTTTGCAAGATGTAAGAACAGGGAGATAAATTTCATTTTGAAGCCCCCCAAACCCTCTCATTCATAATATAAATGGGTTCTCCGAGTGAGAGTCTTTGCAGAGGGTGACTGTTAGAAACAATCAGTCATCGGAATAGGTACATGAAACACAAACCTTCAGAGAAGGCATCGGTATGCTTCACTCTTAAAACAACCTCCCAGGAAACCATGCTGCTCAGAGTATTTATGTCTGAAATGATATCTGTTTGCAGGCTTCAGATCAGTGAGGAGGAACTGTAGTGCCTTCTCTTTTTTTGCAGCACTATCTGGCTGCCACGGCGCCTGAGCTGTCAAGGAACAAATGCTCTGACTTCATCTTGCATGCTCATTCCTCTGGATTCTGACAACACCCCCCAGGTTTGCAGACACGTCAACCCCATTGTAATGATTGCTGCTCAAATGAATGCACTGAGGAAATAAAGGTGGAGATATATGTTAAAATTGCCTTTCTTATTCATCGGAGGTGCTAAGCCCCTGACAGAAATTTAAAAGGAATAAGCACATCTCTGACGGTTGGTTTTCTGTTTTTCTTCTATAGATAATATTTTACGTAAAGCAAGTCCTCTTCACCTGGTTTTTTTATCTGAGAGAGAGAGAGAGGGCATAAAACCCCTGAACTTGAAAAATGAAACTTAACATTAAAATGGTTGGAATCAGAAATCTAATTGCCTTGCAGAAGAGCAGTGGGGTTGCGTAAAAAAGTATCACTCCATTTCTAGTTCATCATCCTATCCAAACATCTTCAACATTCCTGTATTACTTTCTAGGTGTTTGCACCCCCTATATCAATAAAGATCATTAAGTTGCAGTCAGCAAGCAAAAAACAATGTCTTCAGGAGGAATGGTTTCTTACAAATTGAAATGTTTAACACATATACATCCATGCCAGAGGTCTAACACCTTTCCTCAGGAAGAGCTTGTAATTGGTTTCATTCAGAAAAGCCTTTGGAACCTCTGTTAAATTATTTTTAGTGGGTAAGTTTTGTCAATCCAACAGTTTCCCTAAGGTAAACTTTTTAAACCCTCAAAATATTGCTCTCAAATGGATTTGGGGGTGGGGAGGGGTGGGGGGGAGGAGGGAGAAGGGATAGAAACTCATGCTGTTTAAATAAATGTTAGCTCCATCTTACCTGACCTACACCATGGGAATGATTCTTTTCAGAAGGCTATTTTGCAAATTTCAGAACCTAATTTAATGAGCTCATGTTTGGAAATACTTACGTAAAATTTTGTATGCTTTCCCTTAGCATCCATAGTTCATCTGTAGTCATATCCCTCCTCAGCTGCTCCTGATTTGATCTTATGCCTCTCCAGCAACGTAAACGCTACTATGAAAGGGCATGGCATGGCGCTCACTCTAAGCCCTTGAGTTACTGCTTTTGGAAGACAATTTCTCTGAGATGTGTTTTCAGCTTACGACTTGGTCTTTCCAACAGCTTGCTAGTAGTCTGCCGTGGTCTCTAGGTGGGGATTTGGACAAGCCTGGTTCTGGTCCAGAGGAGCCTGTGTCTGAGCTGAAAACTCCTCTTGTGCAGCATCCCCAGCTTAAACTCCCTCTCACATGGCTCAGCCCTAACTCCAGCGCTCCTCGGAGGAGAGCCTGTGTGTACCTTGCAACCAGGCCAGCACCGTCCAAGCTGGCAGAGCGTGCTGGAGCCCACTCTGCCAGTAAATACCCTGAGTTAAGCAGAGCATGGCTGCTCCGAGCCAAGGCTGGGCTACAACCAGCATCAAGGAAGGAGAGAAAGAGCAGGGGTAACGGCTTGGTGGGATTATGCCTGCTCTCAAATCCTGGCCTCTGTGAGGACTACGTAGCCATTCTTGTTGGAACCAGAATTTTCTCTTAACATAAAAAAAGGACAAGAAGCAGTACTGTGTTTGTTACCCAGGGACAACATTGCAGGGGGGACTCTGAGCCTTTGCTCACTACCAAGCTAGAAGTCCTTTACCAGTTAGAAACTGAAACAACAATGATCTCTATTGTACCCAGACACAGCAGGCAACTTATCTAAATAAATAAATTAATGTTTCAAAATAGATGCACTACTTTACATTCTTGCATTTTGTCCATCCAAGCTGAAGTCAGTGGAAGCTGAATTAGCTCATGCACTTTAAAATGAGTCATCACTCATGCATTTGCTCCATGAAGTGCATTTCCTACTGCTCTATCCCAAGAAGGCACACCACAGTTAGGGCAGTACTCAGAAAAGGCGGCAGGTATCCAAACTTCCCATGCCCTTTTCTCACTACCTAATGTATCTGGCCTAGGATCTTGGCCATACAAGTTACTGCAGTGTCACTGACTGCAGCTGGGCTGTGTTGATTTACCCACGACTAAGATACATGGAACCTCAGAATAAATGAGCAATTGTCTGCATTGTAATTTTTAATTGACGTGTTAACGTAATCGCCTGTGCAGCAGACAACATTTAAATAAGATTTTCTTCAAATTTGCTGTTGCTGGTAACATACACGCAAACCCCTACACACAAATAAGATCTTGAATCTTAACTCAAATGGGAAAATTCATAGGCCATTCTCTTTAATTAATTTAAACATCACTAATTTAAACTAAGCTCTCCTGAGTAATTCTGGTAACAGCACTTAAAAATAATGCTCCTGTGAAAAGCTCTGCTAATTCAGAAAATGATCAGAATTAATGTTGCTCGTTTCACGAAGAAGAAAAAAGATTGTCTCTGTTGTGGCACATGCAGGAAGTTCTAGTCTGTTAGCAAACAAGATCAAAAATGAGATCATTAATACCTACTGAAACAAACAAGATTTTTTAGATTAAAAAAATTGAGTAGTAAGTCTTATGAGATCCTGAAGGGGAAAAAACAAACCCAAGCAAGAGAGGTGTGTACCCACAATGGAAGGGAAAACTATCTTTCATGATACTAGCAGACAACCAGTTAAGTAACAACCACTTTCACGTTGTATCATTGCTATAAATACCTCTCTAGTTTTGATTAAACGTCACAATGGCCAAAATTTTCTTCCCATCATGACAAGCAGCTGCCAATCAACTTGCATTTTTAGTTTCTTTCTCAAATTTCTCACAGATCAGTCTCCAGGCTGCTCTGATTTAATCCTACACACTGTAAATGCCTCTGGCTTTGTTCCAGTAAATAGAAAAGTTTTTTATTTAACCTACTGAATTTTTTATTTCCTATGAAATGCCATTGTGTGGTTGTATTTCAGGGAGCTCCTACTGGAGTACAAGTACTTTCTGCAAGAGCAATGCCATGCAAAGGGAAGCTAAGCATTAGAACTCTTTCCTGCAGTGACTGATGAGATATTGAAAGCACATCTTTCCGCAGAAGTCTGTACTCTTTCCTTCGCATGAGTTTAGCATATCCAGTGCAACTGAATTGGTGATGTTTTGGATTTTCTTAGCAAGGGTCTGTTGTTCTTCCTAGACTTTAATTTGATTTTTTTGGTGTGATGGGGAGAGCCATTCATGCAAGGAGCTAGCTTGTAGACATGTATGATTACATGGTCTTGGCTGACTGTCAATGTTATTTGTGAGATAAAATATATAGATTTACATCTGTAAGAAGGATTGGTCTATAATGGACTTAATAAGCGCAACCAGCTACATACATGACATTTCAGTTGCACACAGTTAAAACACTAACTGTGCTATTGAAATATTCCTTGGCTAGATTCATAGTCGAAAGTTAAATCCATCGTTTCACAAGTTAGTTTGCTACAAAATAAGAAGGTGTATGAAAATAACTCATGCAGCATTGTGACTACCTGTTGCCTACTGTGATCATGAAAACTTAACCAAGCACAGGTAGGATCCTGCCTTCTTAGATGATACTCATTTTTGTCCCTGGGTCCTTTAGGGGTTGGTAAAATGGGGTTATTAATCACTTTTACTTAGAGGTTATCACTACCACAAGCATTTTTAGACCTGTTCATTTGTTCTCTGTTTCTGTTCATGGGGTCCTGGTATTTGTTAGCGACCTTGAAAGAGCTTAGACTACACACTAGAGTAAGTGTCACAGACAGGAAGAAAGTATGTGGGGCTCTGAAGGGAAGAGCAAGATGGCTAATGTTAGATATCTCTGTCATTAAACATGTAGATATTATATACAGACTATCTGTCTGGAACTTCTTCCATAACTTATAAATTAAAAGAACATTCTAACCTTTATTTGTTTCTGTAGAAATCAACAAGAGGTCATAAAGGCATGTGTGTGTGTGCATATGGCACCTTCCTTTTTTAATCTATGTAGTTTTGAAAATAAAGCATTTGGAAAGACAAGGAGGTCTGGGGTTGTTATTGTCTTAACAAATTGCAGTATTCCTTTCACACTCTTCATTTAACTCTAGGATGTATTTTTGTTGATTTTCTTTCTGATATCAACTAGAAAAGTAGATGCTATGGGGGAAGCAAGATAAACAGGAAGAATGCTGATCTTTTTTCTCATTTAAACAACTGAGATTACATCTCTATTCATTTGCATTTGAGATGTGTTGGTTTTCAAGTGTTTCTTAAAGCAAAGAAAAAAACCTAAAAAGTAAATATCTTTCCAAAGGACTTTCTCGCAAATTGGATGGCAGTACAAGATTTCTATATTAAACTTAGACTCAAGTATCAGAACAAAAATGTAATATAAAAAGATTTCTCTTTTAAGTATGTTTATATTTAGATCTTGCCAGGAACTTTGATCCAATTAAACAAATTCTGACACTAGATTCTCAGTTCACTTTGACTTTCATCTACTGCCCTTTATTTAAGGAAAAACCAACTGAGATTCTTGAAAGATGAATAGTATATCCTTGCCTTGTTGTATTAGACCATATGGGACTAAGCACTCACAGGCTATGTTTAGATAGCAATTTTTTGAAGGATTATCTAGAACTTAGCCTTTCCCAGTTTGCACCTTATTAATTCTAAGGTTGAATACCGAAATGCTTTCTTAGGCAAAACTCTCCTTAACATTTTTACTAAGTTCTGAGATAGTATGTAAGAGTTTAAATTATGCAAAGGCATTTAGATACTTAAAGATGCAGGTAGGCATCAAATAGGATTTGCAAAAAAAGCCTATGCAGGATCTGGGGCTAATTCCCTTTGAGAGGTAATGGATATTAGACATCAAACAGACATGGTGTTTTGGAAATCCCATTGAGCACCTCCATGCAACATTAGATGCCTAATGGTCTTCAGGTTTTACTGTTTCCCTTCCGCCTGGAATTACTTTAAAATCTGGCTCTTAGATTAAGAGAGAAGAAAGAGCAAGCTGTAATTTTATATTAACAGATCAAAGAAATGAACATGTAATATAATAAAAAAATTAGATGTTCCAACCTGTAAATACCTGCTGCATAAGCTCTGGATGTTCACATTTTAAACTACTAAGTATACCTCATGAGTTATGAGGCCAGGAGGGTGTAATGCATAACTGAGAATAGATTACCTACCTTTACAAGACTGTTTATAAGAACACATCTGATTTGTCTTGGCATTTGAAATATATTTATAGCACATGAGGTCCTTTTTCATTGCAAGCCAAATACAACTATGTGAACTATTACATTTTTCTCCTGCTGAAATCCAGAGAAATGAAATTGCTGCCTTGAGCCATGTTTTGAACTACTAACCACTGTCACCTGAACCAAGCAAAGCTTTAAAACTTACACTGCAAGACTTCTGCAGAAGCTACAATATCCCCCTGCAAGCCTCTGAGTCAGCTGCTGATGGGAACAGACTTTTGAGGTTTCCCTACAAGGTATTTACCTTTCAAGTTAATCACTGCTGAGTTCGTTGTGTGTCAATCTTACCTGAGTACAACAGAGGTCCCTAATAAGTATTTGCTAGAAATGCTAACGTGCGTGAAATGTTAGTGTGCCATGAAACATTGCACATGAAACATGCACATGAAACAGCCCTGAGCATAAAGACCTGACAGATGACTCTTGCTGTGTCCCTATACAATGAGATAAACAAATCTTTGCCTTTCAGGTTTTTTAATCAAACAAGTAAAAACAAGAGGGATTCCTTCTGTTCTGTAATTGTGTGTCAGTGCTGTGCCTTTTCTGGTTCATTTGTTATGATTTATATTTTCAGAAAGCGTATGGTTGTGCTGCATGAGAAATGTCCCTGTTGAATTCTCTGCAGTAACTCTGGATGAGCTCAGTGTCTTAATCTGATGATGATTTCTTGTTTTTGTAAAACCAGTGTGTACAGTGGCTGCATTACTTATAGTAATTAATTTTGGTCTCATCCTGCAAATTCTTCACTGCTTGGGAATTGCCAGAAAAGATTTTTTTCTTGCATTTAATAAACCAAAATAATATGCTACAGGCAAGTTTCTATTTAAAGATTGTGTCATAGGTCAAACTCTCCCCTAGTTATGTAAGTTCAGGTAAACCATCAAGAAATTCAAAAGGAACAGGAAGATTTTCTAAAACTGCAGCAAGACTCCACTAAGCATTGGCACCCATACACCAAAATGACTGAAGGTCCAAGGTGGCTGGAATACCACTGTTTTTATCTGCAGATCTCTGTGGTGAAGGTGAAGGAAGGACATCCACACAGGAGGTGAGAAAAGCAGAGTACAGAGATCAGAAAGGGCCTGAGTTCCTTTGGCTGGGAATCTAATAAAGCTGGGCTCTGGGAAAGTAGACTGTAACTGCAGTGTTGATACTAAATGCCGGCAGTAGATGACCAGCAGACCAGAGGTAAAAACATAAACTCATGCATGGCCAGATCATAACTACAAAGGTGTTAGCAGCACTGTGCCTTTTGTACCAGGGGACTCATCACCATCTGAAATCAGAAGCCTTCTCCAGAGTAACTAAACTGGGATTAGGGCCTTCAGGATTATGGCAATTGTAGTCAGGATGTTAGAAGCAAAATATATTAACATTACACATGAGGTTTTTCCTTATGGATTTCAAGAAGCAGGAGATGCAAAAGAGCCAACAGATCAGTCAATCTGCTTCCCTCTGATGACAGGGACTGCTATTCACCTGTCCTTCCAGTGTTTGATACTGAGCAGTCAGCCTTATTTTAAGCAGAGCAAGCAATGGCACACAGCCTTTCCCTTACAGGATTCCGTTCCTAACTTTCCAGCCCTCTGTAAAAGGAATTTTTTTAATATACATGCTGAATTAATGCAGCGTGCAATTTTGGGAGTGTGCTGATTTGTTTCTCAAATTGGCAAGAATTACTTCTAAATTCAAAAAAAAGAAGGAAAACCTTTCCAGTCTGAAGGCAAGATTTTACCTAAGGGCATTCTCATTTTACAGCCCAGTATGATGAAGATATCTGCTGCCTGCCCCACCTACTGAGTTGGAATTGGAAGCATTGCCTTCCCATGTCTTTGATTTTTTGAAGGTGATGGTAACGAAGTGACCCAGTTTAAACGTTCACACCCTTATGTTGCTGGAAGTGAAGAAGTTACAACTTTGACAGCAGGAGGTTGGAGGCCCATTCTGTTAGGTGAACTACGCTGGGGGATGTTTGGCTTAGCTGATGATGTCTTACCTTCATCTTAATGGTCTTCCTCAGGCTGACTGTGTGGGTGGTGGATCAGGGTTTCCTGAATGGGAGCAAGAGGAAATGGGGCACAAAGGGAGCCCCTGAGAGAAGACTGGGAGACCAGTGTCCAGCCATGATGAAAAGGAGGAAGAAACAGCATGTTTATAACCCTTGCCATGGAGGAGAGCATCTGATCCTGACCCAGCAGGGAAAAGCAGGGATGCCTGATGCATGGCATCAGGAGTATGTGCTATTGCAGCAAGTGCTGAGAAGGGGGACAGAGAAGCACGGCACACCAGCTGCAGGGGGTAGGTGGGCAGTCTCTGGTGGCTGCAGGGAAACAAGGTCCTCTCAGATCTGCTTTGCATGAAACTCTTGCTTGTTTCCCAGCAGTTCACTTCTGGTTTTGTACAATTCACTCTGCACAATCTGCACAGTCACCGATGGCCATATTAGCCAGGGAGCTGCGTGCTGTGTACATAGCGCTCTCAGCGCACGCACACAGCAGTGCAAGCTAGGCAGTCTTGCCATTTTCCATACAGCTACTGTGACAGGCTCCCAAAACATGTGAGCTATTTACTCGTTATTGGCTGCCCATCCCAGGCATGGTGCTTTCCAAATAACACGAAGACACAAATCTCTCCTACAGAGCACGATCTAAAATAGGAAAGTTCTTGCTGGAACAGTGGTAAGTGACACCAGATACAAGTGAAGTGCTCAAGGCAATTAACAGTTAAATACTTAAAATACTTCTGCTACTGTTGTCATGACACAGCAACTTTCCATTCTCCATTGCCTTCATATCACATCACCATTCCATTCAGCTATTCCCCCCTTTGATCTGCTGGAAATCCCAAATAAGGTTTTTCCAAACAGCTCAGACAATGTTTTTATTTCTCATCCAGCTAAACATAAAAATCCTGTGGGTAATAACATGTCTTTTCTAGCAAAACTCATGTACAATATCAGCAGGATGACAACTCCAGAATTCCTGTACAAGGCAGTCATCTCTTTCTGAGGCAATGGACTATCTAAAGGGCAGAAGATAATTCTTATTTGATTATAACTCTTTCTTATGAATAAGCCTCTGACTAAGAGGAAAGCCTCTTCTTTCTACCCATCAGGAGTTACTACATAGCCATGGAACAAGCAGGTGCCGTCCCACACTGGCCGACAAATGAACCACCCATCCATGGCTAATGTATTGGGCAGTACTCAGCGTGTTCACAGGGAATTGCCTTTTGAAAAAAGCTAATGGGCCTTACTGTCTGAAATATGACCATTTTCCCAGTAGTGGTAGAAAAATGGACTGCAAAATATCTCAGTAAACAGACTGGCCTATTCTCCTGGGCAAGATGCTGAAAAAAGTGGGTTAAATGCTGTGGCTTGTCAGATGTGCTAATAGATGAGTTGTATTCTCAGTGCTGAACCTAAGAAGAAAACGCAGAGCAAAAGTCACTTTTACAGCCACTAAATGAACATGATTGTGGCTGATAGCATTTTCCTACCTCATCTGCCTGCCCACAAAGACTTTGTCCCCTTCCTTTATTGGAAATATTCATGCTTCCTCAAAGATTCACCAGGGACTGCATCTCTGCCAATGGGGCCTTGTGTGTGGAGTTATTATTCTGCATCTGCCTCTCACACTTGCCTGATCCAGCCAATTTGAATCTGACGTTCATGCAGCGTCTCTGCCAGCAGAGGAAGGAGTGCAGATCATGCCTAACTTTGCATTTGGTTACACCACCCCTCAGGTCATCAAAGCTATACCAGGGAGATCTACATTTAAACCAGGTGACCCTAGGCAACTTTCAGTTT